>NC_056038.1:15494096-16881792 GCF_004379255.2 Salvia splendens
TGAGACCACCTAAAATTCTGAAGCCCTGGTGGATCACTTGCGACATAGTATGAGCTAAACTGGTTTGCTCATCATGACAACTTAGTCATGCTGTGTCATTCGACTTCAATTACCATATTATGCATTATAATACATGCATGCATGACGTTCGAAATGCAAGATCGATGCCACGAATATATCTGACCTTTAATTATTGTACAACGTGCTTAAAACACTTTGAAGGCAAGCTCCACGTCTTTCCTTGCCGCCTCAAGCATTTGAGCAAATATCATCCTCTTTAGATCGGGGACACGTGATTGTCTTCACAATCATCAGCCATAGTAGATAGATCTCACCCTCCAGTAGTATCCCATATTATCTTGGCAGATGTTGTCAGGTCAACCTGATAATAACCCATTTTAATAAGGCCAAAACAAGTGCAAAAAGTGAAACGGAGGCAGTAATAAATATATGGCTACAGGCAAGTTAAAATATTAATACTAGTAGTTTTTAACTTACTCTTGGTCAATGCTTTTCAAAAGTAAGTTTTTATTGTTTAACTTAAAAAGGTTTGAATTTGATCTGGTTGTAAGTCAAAAGCATCACCCTCATAAGTCATTATAACCACACAAATAAAATGCAATCGACTCTATACTAACTCGATCGAACAACTTTTTATTTACTTGAAAGTGACATAGATTTATAAACATTATATGTGGATCCAACTCTTGGTATGTTGATGTTACAGTCACCAAAGTCCATAGAGGGGAAGTTAGGGTATTAGCGATGGCTATTCCATTGCAACACAAGTTGCACTATATTAATGTAATCATCATTAATGTCGAGTGAAAAAAACAACTTCCATATCGGCTGGATGTAAAACCCAAACAGCTAGATAGAAACTAATTTTCGTGTCAATCCATATCAATAAATTTAAAACCTTTTCTCTGTACTAAAATAGAGTGATGCTATGGAGACTTTCGGCCTTAATCAAAAAGCCCGGTCGAGTAGGATTAATCCGTTTCCGCCGACGGTGGGTTCGGAACACCGTGTTAAAAAAAAAATAGGTATGATGCTATGGCAAATTTTTTGAAGTAGTCGTATTTAGAAAATCGTGTCCATAAATGGGGCATTTTAAAAAAAATTCTGTAAAAGAGCGTAACTAATTTAGTCATGCATTCTCAGGATGAGTAACTAGTGTATGAATTTATTTTTGAACTAAGTAGAGTGTATCAGAAAAATTTAGGAGATTTGCAAATAACTGATTATTTTATATTTCATTTGTACTAGTTTGGAGGATATATAATAGGACAAAATAATAGACTACATAAAAAATTAGAAGATTTGCGTATATAACCGTGATTTTTTGTTGGAAAATGAACATTAGTTTATAGGATATTTAAAAAAGAAACATAAAAAAGATTCAGGAGATTTGATATTTAAAAGATATGTGAAGAAAATTTATTACTCTTGAGTAAGATTGGAGTGCGAGTTTCACAATATTTTCTAGATTAAATAGTAGTAGTACTAGTATTACTATTAAATAAATATTACACAATCAAATTACAATATTACATGGATATAAATATCACCAAATCAAATCCTAAATATCATATGGTCTTCAAGAGTAAAAAAAAATATTTGAATCTCACTCTCCAATTTAAATAAACCTCCTAAATCTTTTTCATTCTATATTTTAAAAAATATTTTCTACAAATAATATTCATATTCCGACAAATCACAAAAAATTACAGTTATATGCAAATCTCTTAAATTATTTTCTAACTACTCCATCCGTCCGACAAATCAATTTCACGCAAAACCACCCTCTAAAACCATGTAAAATCCAAGTATGTCAACTCCCCAAACTTACATAATTGCTAGTCCTCGAGCAATGAGAAAAAGAACTAAAAGAAGACTTGGATTTAAATAGGTTTAGACATCATAATCGTTTCAAAGGGTATGAAATAAAAGAGCATATCAAAATACAATTCGAAAATTGGATGATCAACTTGGGATGTACAATTCCAATTCGAAAGTAGTATTTATAGTTGAAAAAAGTATTCAGATCATACTTCATAATCTTTTCACATTCTTCTTCCTCCTAAATCTTTTCATTTTCCACAACCTAATTATTTTCATCTCTAATGCAGTATTGATTTCAACGTAACCTAAGAATTAATGCATATAATTAATTAGAATTAAACTTTTCAGGCAAGTGGAATATTGCCTGGATAGTGTTTATTCTAGAAAATTGGACGATCAACTTGGGATGTACAATTCCGATTGAAAAGTAGTATTTATAGTTAAAAAAGTATTAAGCAATACTTTATAATCTTTTCACATTTTTCTTCCTAAATCTTTTCATTTTCCACAGCCTAATTATTTTCATCTCTAATGCAGTATTGATTTCAACGTAACCTAAGAATTAATGCATATAGTTAATTAGAATTAAACTTTTCAGGCAAGTGGAATATTGCCTGGATAGTGTTTATTCTAGAAAATTGGACGATCAACTTGGGATGTACAATTCCGATGTAAAAGTAGTATTTATAGTTAAAAAAAGTATTAAGCAATACTTTATAATCTTTTCACATTCTTCTTCCTAAATCTTTTCATTTTCCACCTCCTAATTATTTTCATCTCTAATGCAGTATTGATTTCAACGTAACCTAATTTAATTCATAATTCATATAATTAATTAGAATTAAACAGTGCTAATTATGTTATGTCAACTAACACATAGTATTTACGCTAAATTTGTTATTGGGTATATAATGCTTATTATATGATAATTAGTATAATGCATTAAATATTATCAATAAAATTCTAAGAGTTACAAATATAATTATATTTACCTCTCTTGCATAAAATAATTATTCAAAACCGTCCAAAACTCGTCTTTTATATAGTTATAGACGTGTTGAAAATGTAAAATGACAGAGAGAAGTCCTTGAGATATTTAAAATAATGAAGTTGTATACTCCATACCGGAGTTTTTCCAATAATTTTTTGAGGCTGAGGGGCCCAAGGGCCCCCGACCCTGGCTAAATCGTGGCTTCGCCAGTGGCCCAGTGAATGTAGGCTAGGCGGGACCATGTAAAGTAAAACCATTGTTCTTGGGCCTTCTTGATAATTGTCGTTAGCTGGTTCTTTATTTTACAATTTTTTTAAAAATAATTTTGTGAAAGTTTGAACAAGTTTTTGATATTCAATTCAAAGATCAGATAATAGATTATTAGTATTAACATATTAAAAAAAGATTATTAACACTATAATTTTATAAGCATTGTGACCATTTTCCGTGATGATTGTATGTGCGAATTTAACATATTTGATCTCAAGTAGTAGTAGGAGAAATTTCATAAGCATGAGTCTCAATTCGTTGACTTTCGAAATTTAGTAAAAAAATGCGTTAGATCTTTTAGATTATGAGATTGAGGTAAAATTGTTGAAATGGGTACCCGCGGGCACCTGCACCCAGCGAGTCGGGTACCCACACCCAATTTCAGCAAAAAAAGTTGACCCGATACATGAGTCGGTATCCCACACCCGACATGGCGGGTACTTGAAAACTCACTCTTTACGGGTTCTTCATGTAAACAAGTAGAAATGCAACAGGTCAAGCAGATTTACCGAACCAAACTGGTCAAGCAAAACCTAGACATACTCGCGTGTCGTCGGACGCGTTATAAGAGTTGCTACCAAAACCTTAACCCACAATACTATTAACTAGTACAGGGAAGTAAGGATCGATCCCACGAGGAAGATGGTGTTAAGCATGTTTTCGGATGTTTTGGAAAGATTTTGGCTGCTGCCACGCAAACTAAGTGGGTTAAGTTTCAATTTACTTGACTAGGCGAAAATGAACTGGACTCTGTCTAACTGACCTACTAGATGGACTACGTACGGACACTTGCATGATGTCTAAACATGTAACAAACGTTTAGATCTAAAATAATTAACTAAGAGAACCTGCGACTACAAGATCATGTTGGAGACTTTCCTAAAATAGGCAAACAAAGTGTAAAAGTAAAGTGGGGACCAATTTTCCTAACTAACAATCCTGCCAGGAAAGCAGCAAAAAGACATAAAGCAAAAGGAACTCCAGATGTGATTTTCTACAACCAACAACTTTATCTTCTTCATACGATCAGATTAGAAATAGAGCAAAATAGGACATGGAATGATAAGGCCTATTTCATGCATCGGTTTAGGGGTAAAATGTATGCTCCTTATCAGTTTATCGTGCAAGCAAGTGTTAATTGTGCAGGAATGTCGCTTGACCAAGGGCAACAAGGCCAAGCTGATCAAGCTGGCCCAGAAGGCGAAAAAGGCCAAAATCGGGTGGGATGATCAAGGAGGTGATCAAGCAGTTAGAAGGGGAACCACTGCATTCTAGAAGGAAGACACGTGAGGCTGATGCGCTGGATGACGATCATCAAGGACTGCATTCTAGAAGGGGACACCTGTTGATGCGTAAGACGCAAGGACGAAGCCGAATCCTCATTCCGTTATTGAGGAACCGCGACATTCTAGAAGAAGGGCACGTATCAATCGATGAGGTGCTCAATCCCAGCAAGGACGAATATTCGCTGCCAAAGTTGTTATCGTAGCTGGAGGATTGTGTGAGGAGCTTATAAATAGAGGATGCAGCGCCATTAAAATGATCTTTCTTCCGCTTCTAGCTTAGCTTTTCTTTTTAGTTTAGTTTCCGCCTGGTTCCAAGTTCTTTCCCAGTTTCAAAATAGCCTAGTTAGTTAGTAGAGATGGTCAGTTAGAAGGAGAGCGACCGAAGGGAGCGCGACAGAGAATTCAATATCTGTTCGGCGCTGTCTCAAGTTTCCGACCGAGAGCTTCTCAGCTTTACTCGCTTTCTTACTTTCCAGTTTTAGTTGTTTAAGTTTAATTCCGTATTGTTTCGTAGTTAAAGAATAGTTCTTGTTTTTGTATTCCGCATGTTCACAGTACTGTTTTGAGTTTTGAGTATAAAAATCGAAGTTGTTTGTTTTTGGGATTTTCGTCCACTGTTCCAGCTTAGTTTAACGTTAAAATCTTCGATCCAGTGTTTGAATCTTCATTATGTTGAATGACAAAGTGATTTGTAGTTGCGTAGCATGTTTAGGTATTTAAGTCTTTATTTCAGCCTGTCGTTACTTGGTCCGTTATTTGTTGTCAGCATGATGAGTCCCTTGATCAAGTAGTTAGTTTATATTCTGCCTAGCGTAATCCAGTTTAAAACTCCTAACTTAAAATGTGGCAACAACCGACCCCTATTCACCATTCACACACTCAACACACCGGTTTCTCTGTGGGATCGACCCCGTACTTGCCGCTTTACTGTTAAAGTAGTGCACGTTTGGGAGTTATAAATATATTGGAACGAAAGAGAACGCCTTGATCAAGTGGCAACGACATTTGCTAAGTGATCCACTCGGTTCGGTTATCTTCCATATAACTTGATCCATCTGCACGTTGCACTCGATCGTCAGCTCCCACCAAAATGGCGCCGTTACCGGGGAAGCATGGTCTTATTACATGGATGTGTTTAGTGCATAGGTGTAAATAGTTTTGTTTCTTTCTTTTCTAATTTGTTTTTCTTTTCGTTCATGAGAAGGTACCACCGCGGAGGACACTGGAATCATCCTCTCATATATAGAGATACAAACGCTCATTGGCGAGTCCAGGAAGCCGGTGTTTTTACCACTCGATACAGAGCCGCGTTAGAAATAGCAGCCGCAGAACAACTGACCAGTGAGGAAGAAGGAGAACAACCCACGCCACCTAAACCACCACCACTTGAGCAAGCAGAAGCAGAGATGGCCCTCGTCGACAACGATTTGGGAATTGGCTCCCTACATGCCCACGACGAGAAGGAGCCCACTCATGCCATCACAATTACTCCAGGAATGCGAACGATCGCGATCAAATCAGGAGTGCTAGCTGTATTGTCAAATTTTTATGGCCTCTCGAAGGAATGTCCATACGCTTTCCTGGAGGAATTTTGCAGATACTGTGATATTCAGCCCGTGCCGGCTGGATCCACATCCGAAGATTATAGGCTCAAGGCTATACCCTTCGTCTTGAAGGGCGACGCAGGAGTCTGGCTGTCGAGGTTGCCAGAAGGATCAATCAGAACATGGGCCGAGTTTCGCATGATATTCTTAGACCGCTTCTTCCCAGCGTCGAAGATGAGTGCTTTCAAAAGAGAGATTACAGAGGCGAGGCAGGAGTATGATGAGCCTCTGGGCCAATACTGGGACAGATTTCAGGGACTTCTTCAAGCGTGCCCCAACCACAAGATGGGAGAGCGGGAGATCTACTCAACCTTCTATGGCGGACTTACGGTGGACAGCAAAAACGACCTCAACCTAGCAGCCCAAGGGGACTTCTCAAAAACCCCATTCAGTCAAGCGAAGAGTATTCTGGAGAGGCTAATCGAAGCGAAGCGATTATACGAAACCTCCCGAAGCTAATACAGACGAGAGGCGGTGCACGCAGCGGAGGCAAGAAGTGACGAGAAGCTGGAGGCTCGATTTGAGCAGATGGAGAAGAAGCTGCTAAAGGCAGTAGAAAAGTCCAGAGCGCCTCCACTGCCTGCACCCAAGGAGAAGCCTTATGTGCCACCACCGCCTGAGGAACACCACTATTATTACTGCGAGTTCCCACCTGAAGTGGAACCGCAAACTCAGGTGAATGCCGTCGGCCATTGGAACGTAAACAGCAACTGGATCCAGGGAAAGCAGAGGGATGCTCCATGGAGAGATCATCCCAATTTTAGGTGGAGTGATCAGAACCAAAGCCAACCGCCTCAACCGTCCACGCAACAAATACAACCCTCCGAGGGGCAGCCCAATTGGCCCGCTCGAAATCAAGAGAGACCACACAATGGAAGGAACATGATGTCACGTGGACCAGGGTAACTGGTCCAGTGGAGGACAGCCTAACTGGTCCGGCAGACAGCAGGAAGGTAACTGGGGCTACAGACATCAAGGCCCTCAGTCAAGCAACACCGGAAGGTAACCCAACAATCAGGTGGTAAGCTATGTCCCGCCGCATCAAAGAGGCAACCAACAACACAACCAGCCACAGTATCAGCCAGAGCACTATGGGCCGTCCGATTACGCTCAGCCAAACCACGGTGGGGGGCCATCAAATCAAAGATATAACCGGCACCCCAATGAATATCAAGGAGAAATGATAGTTCCGCACCATCCTAATGATGCGATGCGAGAGATTCAGGAGGCTCAGAAGGAGCAGATGGCAGCGCTGGACATGCTTACAAAGCAGTTATCTCAAGTTGCCATGTCGCTGGGAGAACTGAGAGGAAACGAAGGGAAAATCCCTGCCACGGTGCAGCAACCTGGGCGTGAGAACATAAGCGAAGTCTCCCTGAGGTCGGGGAAGGTATACCAGAACCCCAGCCCACGTGCGGTGTCTCCAGTACCTATGCTTGGACCAAGCCACGAAGACGAAGGAGAGTCCAGTGGAGCTGATCAAGCGAAAGGAAGAGATAAAGGGAAAATGAAAATGGGCGGTGAGACCTTAGGAGAAAGTCAAGGAGAAGAAGCTGAGAAGGTTAAGCCTTACCCATACCGCAGAATGGTTACCAGAAAGAGAGACGCCATGATCGATGTGGCTAGTCTGTTTAGAAACGTGGAAGTCAGGGTGCCACTCTTGACGGCATTGAAGATGCCCCCAATCAGCAAATTCATCAAGTATTACCTGGCGGGAAAGGTCAATGAAGAAGAGAGAATTATTACAGAAGAGAATGTCTCTGCAGTAAACCAGCGGAGCGACCTCCCATCAAAGAAGACCGACCCAGGGATGTTCACACTCCCAATTTTGATTGGGGATATTCAAGTGGAGCACGCAATGTGCGATTTAGGGGCATCTATCAATGTTCTTCCATATTCCATTTACAAAAAACTAGAAGAAGCTAATCTGGTCGATACTGACATCATGATACAGCTGGCAGACAGATCTTGCATTCACCCGGAGGGAATTCTAGAAGATGTAATAGTGAAGGTGAACAACTTTCTGTATCTAGCAGACTTCTTCGTCATCAAGATGACAGAGCCAACAGCAAGGGAGTCGAGTGGAGTCCTGTTGGGAAGTCCATTCCTGTCCACGACCAGCACTATAATCGATGTCCGTAATGGGACGATTAGTTTGGATTTTAATGGAGAGGAGTTCACATTCAATATTGACGAAGCAATGTAGAGGCCAGCAGACAGTGAGAACGTGTACTCAGGAGGAGTTCCAACAAAGGCAGTTCACAGACTCCGCCGCGGACGAGGAAGTTGAGAAGGAAATCGCTGACTAGTATGAAGCCATGAAAGTCGGTGAGATGGATGATCAAGCCATCGCGAAAGTGGTGATGGATTTCTGCGAGCGACCGCGACCAGCTGGGTCAAGCGGGATTGCTCAAGCGTCTAGCCTTGAGAAGCTGCCTGAACAAGGCAGGCCACTGAGAAGAGAAGCGGAAGAAAATCCTCTGCCTACTGAAGTGCTGAAACCCGCGAAGGAGTTAAAACCCCTTCCAGCACGTTTGAAGTACGCCTATCTGGGGGAAGACGAAACAAAGCCCGTTATCATCAACAGTCAGTTGACCCAGGGGCAGGAAGATAAATTGTTGGAAGTGCTGAGGTGAAACCAAAAGGCCATCGGGTGGAAACTTATAGATCTGGTGGGAATAAGCCCATATTTATGCATGCACCATATCAGGCTGGAAGAAGGAGCTAAGCCATACCATGACCAGCAATGCAAACTCAACCTGAACATGCAGGAAGAGGTGCTCAAAGAGATATTCAAGCTGGTATCCATAGGAATTATCTACTCCATCCCTGATAGCAACTGGGTCAGTCCAGTACACATGGTGCCGAAGAAATGCGGAATCCAAGTTGTAAAGAACTAGAAGAATGAGCTGATTCCGACACGACCAATCACTGGGTGGAGGATGTGTATTGATTACAGGAAGATGAACGCGGCCACAAAGAAAGATCACTTCCCGTTGTCGTTCATTGATCAGATGCTTGAGAAATTGGCTGGGAAGCAATACTTCAGTTTCCTCGATGGGTACAGTGGCTACTTCCACATCGCGGTGAATCCAGAGGACCGAGAGAAGACCACTTTCACCTGCCCTTTCGGCACCTACGCCTACAGAAGGATGTCGTTTGGCCTCTGCAACGCCCCAGGCACCTTCCAAAGATGCATGATGAGCATTTTCTCCGATTTGTTGAAGGATTGCATAGAGATCTTCATGGACTATTTTACCGTCTATGGGGACACATTTGATCAAGGGCTGCATAGTCTGAACAGAGTGCTGGAGAGGTTCCGGCAGAAGGACCTGGTCTTGAATTTCGAGAAGTGCCATTTCATGGTCACATAAGGCATAGTCCTAGGCCACGTGGTGTCAAGCAGAGGGATAGAAGTTGATCAAGCCAAAGTGGCAGTTATAGCGAAGCTCCCATACCCGACGAATCAAAAGGAGATCAGGGCTTTCTTGGGTCATGCGGGTTTTTACCGGCGATTTATCAAGGATTTTGCAAAGATAGCTCATACCTTAACAAGGCTGCTCCAGAATGATGTGGAGTTCGAGTTTTCTGACGCTTGCAAGGCCGCTTTCCAGCTATTGAAGGACAGACTGATCAGCTCTTCGATCATCCGCGCCCCTGACTGGAGTCACCCCTTCGAGGTGATGTGCGATTGTCACGACCGCCCTTACTAAGGACAGTAAAGACGGGGAACCCGTGACTATGGGGAAACGATAAAGACCAACATTTAATATGAAAACTCAATTAACTTCAAGAGAAAGTATTTTAGTCTACAAAATGGTTAAGTAGCGAATAAAAGTCTCAAAGTACTTAATGGCATAAAATGTATAGAGTAGTGCGGAAGACCTTTAGAAAATAGTTTCAAACAAGACAGCGGAAAACATGAATCAAGGGAGAGTCGTGGGATGACACCCATGTATGAAGACACGACGCATCCGGGAATTTCCTAAAGCTCGACTCAACATCCGCCGCAACATCCCGTTCAACCTGCACATAGGGAAAATATATGCAGGGCTGAGTACTTGGTATACTCAGTGGACACATCCCTAAATAGTTGATAAAAGTTATGTCATCCATACCACAGTGAACTCGAGTTTTACATTTAAATAAGAAAATATCATCGAGTATCACAAAAATAATTTCATAGTCTGGCCAGACAAACAATCTCCCCCACTTTCTCAACAATCCAACAATCACATCATCTTTCCACAGTGCGACGAAAGTGTGGCCACACAATTCGCCCACGAGACCGGCCGACTAGCAAGGACGGCTCCCGATCCCACCAGTGTACACAGCCTGATAGGGTTTGCGGCCCTACTCAAACCCGAATTCGTTTCACACATAGCCCTATAGCCTAACGGAGCAAGCTCAAACGAACTAGGTATCAGGCAACAATCTCAACATCAAAACAATCATGGCATGACATAACACTTTAAACCACCCTTATAACTCCAACATCATAATTTTGAAACGTAAAAGAGTTTAGTAAAAGAAAGCCCACCTCACTTGCTTATACACACAATTCACAACTTTTATGCAACCTTGCTCTTTGTACCCACGTACGCACGACAATCCTTGTCAACACCATAACACAATCAGTCTTTCCATCAATACATTTATCATGCATGTCCTACCGTTCCTTTCATCATTTTCTTAGATTGCCCAACCCAAACGTTGATCAACATAAACGAGACGAACACTCAAGCATACATCAACATGCAACACATAATCACATCATAGGATTCGTTCCTTATTCACACATGTATCATGTATTCATTCAAAACTCGCCAACAAAGCTTATTTCAACCAACCAGAATCTGGCAGAATAGAACATTCATTTTGTAAAAATCATTAAAATTCCATCCGACCTCATATGACCCTA
Source organism: Salvia splendens (assembly GCF_004379255.2). NCBI lineage: Eukaryota > Viridiplantae > Streptophyta > Magnoliopsida > Lamiales > Lamiaceae > Salvia > Salvia splendens. Next base: position 15,505,014 of record NC_056038.1, read on the forward strand.
ACATTTGGTCACCACACAGTAGACACATAAAGGTTTACTCAGTTAAAATTTCACATCAAAATCCTGTTTGTTGATTGGTCAAAACAGAAACGAAACTCAATGGACGGAACACACAATTCTGGCAGGACTGCTGTCACGACCGCCCATACAAGGGGTACCACAAACGCGGCGATCGTGACCGACATGCATGGTTTACAATTTAAAAGAACAACTTAATTAACTTAAAGAAAGGAAAACAACTTAGTTTAAAGAATTTAAGGTTATATATTTTTTCTGAAAAGACATAAGGTAAAATACTTTTAGAAAAGACAACGGAAGGAATTAGACTTAAGAAATACAACCATTAAAAACTAAAGTAAAACAGTCATTTAACTTAAGTCTCGAAAAATACCATTTTAAAAAAAAGGCAACGTAAATACTTGTTTAAAACTCATCACCACCATACATGTCCAAACACAAAAACATAAAGGAAAGATTAAGTCTTGAGTCATAGTTCAAATTATAGCAGCGGAAATAAAATACGGTTTAAGGAGAGTCAAGGATAACGCCTATGTATGAAGACACAACTCATCCTAAGTACTTAAGCCAGCTCAACATCCACTGCAACATCCCGCTCAACCTGCACATAAGAAAAATAATATGCAGGGCTGAGTACTTGTTGTATTCAATGGGCTCATGCCGAAAACATTTTAATAAGTTATGTCATCCATACCAGTGATCTCGAGTTTTATGTAGTAAGAAAAATATCACGAGAAACACAAAAACATTCAAGTCTGGCCAGACAATTTATCTCCCCACTTTTCACATCAATCCATCAATCACAATCATAGTGCGACGAAAGTGTGGCCACACTATTCGCCCACGAGACCGGCCGACTAGCAAGGACGGCTCACGATCCCACCAGTGTACACAGCCTGATAGGGTTTACGGCCCTACTCAGACCCGAATTCGTTTCACAACACAGCCATATAGCCTAACGGAGTAAACTCATACGAACTAGGCATCAGGCACACAATCTCATAACAAAAACAACATGACATGACATAACAGTTAAACCACCCTTATATCTCCACATAATATTTTTCGGAAAAGTAAAGAGGTTTGAAAAGAAAGCCCACCTCGTTTGCTTAGCAAATCACAACCCAACTTATAGCAACTCTCGATCCTCGAGTTCACGAATACACAACACCCTTGTCAATGACAACACAGTTAGCTTCCCACAACAACATATTACTATACATGTCCTATCGATTCTCTCATAGTTTTTCTCAAATTCCCGACCCAACATACGTCACAAAGATGAAAGAACACACCGTAACACATTTCAACTTATCACACGTGATCACATCATTTAAACACATTCCTTGGACATGCATGCATCATATAATACTTTTAAACATGAAAATAAGTGTCATTTTAACAAGGCAGAAAACTGGCAGAACTGCGCGACCGTTTTGTAAAAATCACTATAAATTCACCCGACCTCAAAAGATGCTAAATTTTGGTCAAAATACAGAGGACACATTCAAGTTCATCCATGAAAATTTTTACACCGAAACCACGTCATTTAGTCAGTCATATCACATATTAAACTCTCTGGTCGGAACATACAATTTCTGACAATACTGCGCAGTTCATTTGAAAAATTCACCATAAATTCATCCAATGCCCAAAAAGGATGAAAATTTAAAACGACTAAGAAGACACTTCAAATTTTCATATAGTTCAAGAATCACATCAATCGGAAGTCATTTTGTCAGTCAAACAGAAAACGAAACATTCATGGCGAGAACTTAAGTTTTTGGTAGATTTGCGCAGTCAACTTCAAAAATTTATTAAACATTCATTTTTCGATAAAAAGGGCTGAAATTCACACGAGACACAGAAACCACCTTGATGTTTACTCAGTAAAAAATTCATAGCAAAATTCGTTCGTTTAATGGGTCAATCACAGATCGTAAGCCACTGGTCGTGCACCACAGATTTCAGATTCAAGTTCGTAAATAGGGTTTTCATCTTCCATCACACAACCACCGATTTCACATGCTCGAAAACACATATTCATGCTTACAAGTTCCTCATACATATATTTGCACATAAACTCATATTATTCACCAAATATTCCAATCCAAACAACACATGATTTCAATCAAAACGTAAAACCATACAAGTTCTTACGAAAACACACTTTCCCTCCCTTTAAAACTTTCGATCTATCGAACCTACACCCTCTACATGCATGTAGGACTCAAGAACATGGTTAAAACGGATAGGATGAGAAAAAGTGAGCAATATACCTTCTTTGACACAAAACGAATCGGTAGAAACGAGGAACGAAGCGATTCGTCGGAGACTCTCGAAAATAACTTCAACGGATTGCAAGAACAAGAGTTGGATGGAGGATTTTTGGAGATGGGAGAGTGGGAGAGGAGACAAAACCGTGTGGGAGAGGGAGAGAGGGAGAGTGGCGAAAATTGTAGGAGGAAATGGGGGCTAGGGTTTGTTTAAGTGCTATTTATTTGCTTGGTTTAATCCATGGGTAAATTAAATAAATAAATTGTGGGGAAATAAAATATAGGCTAATAAATAAAAATCCCACAATTATAACAATAAAATAGGCATGTGGGAGGGTGGAATTTTCGAAAATTCCATGTAGTGCACAACAAAGAATTTATTTGGTCTTTACTTGGAGAATATATTCATTACTTAGGAAATAAAAATAATGAATACAAGGGAACAAATAAATTAAATCTCCAAGTAGGAAATAAGGGGTTGGGGCCGAAAATTTCAAGAAGAAATTGTACAAGGAATTATTTAAATCCCCAATTAAATAGAATAAGATTTAAATTTGGTAATTTCTTTATAGGAAAAAGGCTCCCATAAAATAGGTAGCAAATATTTAAATTCCTTCAAGGAAAAATAAGCATAGGGGGCGTGTGACATGGAGGAAAAGTAGAAGGAAAATATTCACATCCCCAATTAATTAGGCATATGTATTTATTTGAAATAAAGGGATTCCACAAAATAGGAAACAAATAAATTATCCTCCAAAATTTATTGGAGGGGCCGAAAATTACTAGGCTCAAATAGCCAAGGAAATATCCCAACTCTCTATTTATTTTGGGTGAAGAAATAAATTATAACATGATTTAATTGGGTTAAATTCAAAAGAAGAGGGTCAATAAAGCACCAATTAAATAAAAGGAAAATAATTCATTCTCCTATTTTAAATAGGGAATTTTCAAAACTTCCAAGGATAAAAGAATGGAGTTCGAATTTCATGTAGTGCAACTTAGGGATCATTTGGTTTGGATTTAATTTGGATAAATGTCCCAAAGCAATTTATTAAATCCACGAAATGAAGTACTATTTCAATAATTAGGAAGGGCCGAATATTTCAATGAATTGACTCGAGAAAGAATAATGCATGATCCCATTAATCTCTTCCCCTCATTGGAAAAATATAAATCTCAAGCTCATCATTCCACATTAACCACGACAATTTATTTCACGCAAAGCACTTAATCACATAGAAAATAAAAAGTTTCAAAATTCCAAAATTCCAATAACATATTAAAAGAGTCGCAAAAGTTTGGGATGTTACATCCTTCCCCTCTAAATAGAAATTTCATCCCGAAATTTGATCGTCTCACATAAACAACTAGGGAAACTTTTCTTTTATTTTATCTTCTAACTCCCACGTAGCTTCCTCGGGGCCATGGTGCTTCCACAACACCTTCACGGACGCTATCGACTTGTTTCGTAACTCTTGTACCTTCCGATCTAGGATTGCTTCGGGCCTTTCCTCGTATCTCATGTCGGGGGTTGGGATCACTTCCTCTTGGTGAATCACATGTTTGGGGTCGAACACGTACTTGCGCAACTGCGACACGTGGAACACGTTGTGCACGTTCCCAAAGCTGGGAGGTAACGCCAATCGATACGCTACAGGACCTACTTCGTCGATAATCTCGTACGGTCCCACAAAACGCGGTTTCAGCTTGCCCTTCACTCCAAATCTCACAACTCCTCTCGTCGGGGACACCTTCAAGAACACTTTGTCACCAACGTCGAATTTGATTTCCGTTCGACGCACGTCAGCATACGATTTCTGTCTATCCTGAGCTTCCTTGATCCTTGCGCGGATTTGATGCACAATTTCGGTCATCTCTTTTATAGCGTCGAGTCCTAACATCTTCCTCTCCCCAACTTCATCCCAATAAAATGGGGATTGACACTTCCTGCCATACAAAGCTTCGTACGGGGCCATATCGATCGTCGCTTGATAGCTATTGTTGTAGGTGAATTCAACCAATGGTAGAACCGTTTCCCAACTTTCCCCTCGATCTAAGACAACGGCTCGCAACATATCTTCAAGTGTCTGAATCGTCCTCTCTGACTGCCCATCCGATTGCGGGTGATAAGCAGTGCTGAAGTTCAGTTGTGTGCCCAATTCGCGTTGCAAACTCATCCAAAACTTTGATGTGAACTTCGTATCGCGGTAGGATACAATGGTCTTTGGCACTCCATGCAATCGCACAATCTCGTTCACGTAGAGCCTAGCTAACTTGTCCGCGCCATAAGTAATCTTAATCGGTAAGAAGTGCGCGCTTTTAGTAAGTCGATCAATGATCACAGATCGCGGTGTTGCCCTTCTGTGACTTTGGCAAACCCGTCACGAAATCCATAGCTAGATGCTCCCACTTCCATTCGGGAATTTCGAGTGGTTGTAACTTCCCATATGGCCGTTGGTGTAAGGCCTTCACTTGTTGGCATGCTAGACATCGTTCCACATATGACGCTACATCCCCTTTCATCCCATTCCACCAAAACCGTTGCTTCAAATCCCGATACATCTTCGTGCTTCCGGAGTGTGCGGTGTAAGGCGTGTCGTGCGCTTCACTCAAAATCTCCTCTTTCAGCGCCTCATCGCTCGGCACACACAATCGTCCATCGTACGTCAAAGCATTATCCACCTCCTCACGGTAATGATCAAGCTTCTCGGCTCTCACCTTTGCACGTAATTCCTCCAACTTTCCATCACGTCGCTGGGCTTCTATGAGCTTGGTTCTCAAATCTGGCTCAATCACTAGCGTCGCCAATCTTGCACCTACTGTCTCGGGCGCTTTCACTATTTCCAAGCTCATCTTGTCGAACTCGTTAATCAACGCTTCCTCTCGCGTTAGGAAATAAGCCAGTTGAGGTTGGTTCTTCGTACTCAAAGCATCGGCGACCATGTTCGCCTTGCCCGGATGGTAGTTAATACCACAGTCATAGTCTTTCACGATCTCTAACCAACGTCCCTGGCGCATGTTTAGCTCTTTCTGTTCGAAAAAGTACTTGAGACTCTTGTGATCCGTATAGATTTCGCATTTCACTCCATAGAGATGGTGTCTCCAAATTTTCAGTGCATGCACCACTGCTGCTAACTCCAAATCATGCGTCGGAAAATTCAACTCATTCGGTCTCAACTGTCAGGAAGCATATGCTATTACTTTCCCATCTTGCATTAACACGCATCCTAGTCCTACTTTCGACGCGTCCGTATAGACGGCGAAGTCCTTGTCGGGTTCGGGTACTGCTAGGACTGGTGCCGTAGTCAACTTCTCCTTCAATAGTTGGAAACTCGCCTCGCACTCTGGCGTCCACACCACTTTGATTCCCTTCTTTAGTAATTGCGTCATTGGTCTCACAATCTTAGAGAATCCTTCAATGAATCGTCGGTAATATCCTGCCAATTGCCGTCACAATATGCCCAAGGAAGTTCACTCGAGTCAACCAAAACTCACACTTACTAAACTTGGCATAAAGCTTCTCCTTTAGCAACGTTTCCAACACTGTTTGTAGATGCCATCTATGTTCTTCCTCGTTCTTCGAGTATACCAACACGTCGTCGATGAAGACTAAAACAAACTTGACAAGATACTCGTAGAAAACTCGGTTCATCAAGTCCATGAAAATGGCTGGGGCGTTGGTCAGCCCAAATGGCATCACGACGAACTCATAATGGCCATAACGAGTGCGAAAAGCAGTCTTAGGCACATCCTCTCGTCGGACCTTTAGTTGGTGATACCCTGATCTCAAATCCATTTTCAAGAATACGCCCGCTCCTCGAAGTTGTTCAAATAAGTCATCAATCCTTGGCAGTGGGTACTTATTCTTCAAGGTCATCTTGTTGAGTTCACGATAGTCGATGCACATCCTCATCGTCCCATCCTTCTTCTTAACGAACAAAACTGGCGCTCCCCATGGCGACACACTGGGTCGAATGAAACCCAAATCCAACAGTTCTTGCAACTGTACCTTCAACTCGGCCAACTCCTTAGGGGCCATTCGGTATGGCGCCTTTGATACTGGCGCAAACCCTGGTTCCAAATCAATAGTGAACTCTACCTGTCTGTCGGGTGGCGATCCTGGCAAAGCTTCTGGAAACACATCGGGAAAATCTCGCACTACTGCCACGTCTTTCACTTTCAAATCCTTCTTTTCCTCTCCATTCAAGTATACAAGATACGCCGGACGCCCTTTTCTTATCATCGTCGTTGCTTGCAAAGCGGAGATTATGGAGGTTCGTCGGTTCATGGAGATCCCGTACAGGATAGTTGGCTCTTCGCCCGGGGCTTGAAAAGAAATCTGCCTCTCTTTACAGTAAATCGTTGCGTGGTTCTCGGTAAGCCAATCCATACCCAAAATTATGTCTACATTCTCCAAAGGCATAACGTGCAAAAGTTGGGCCACTACTCCTAATTCTCCTAACACAAACTCTATGTTCGAGCAAGTTTCCACAATATCAATTAAACCTCCAACCGGTGAGGACACATTCAAACCCAAATTAACATGTCTACAAACACGTCCGTAAAAAGTGCATTCGAAAAGCTCAACCTCACTCTTTCCTCCAAATCTAGCATTAAGAACTCGAAAAATTGATCAAGCAGTCTTACTTGGATATGAACTGATTTCAAAATTGTAGCAACACTGCTGAAAGTGTCTTAAGCAGAAAGGCTGTAGAATTAATCAAGTGTCACGACCGCCCATACAAGGGGTGCCACAAACGCGGCGATCGTGACCGACATGCATGGATTACAAATTAAAAAGAACAACTTAATTAATTTGAAGAAAGGAAAACAACTTAGTTTAAAGATTTTAAGGTTATATTTTTTTTTGAAAAGACATAAGATAAAATACTTTTAAAAAGACAATGGGAAAAATTAGACTTAAGAAAAATAATAACTAAAAACTAAAGTAAAGCAAACATTAATTCAAATCCCGAAGAATACCATTTTCAAAAGACGACGTAAACACACGTTTAAATCCTAACACCACCATACATGTTCAAACACAAAAACGTAAAGATTAAGGTCTTAAGACACGATTTAAAACATAGCAGCGGATAAACAAGGTTCAAGGAGAGTCAAGGATCACGCCTATGTATGACGACACAACGTATCCTAAGGTCTCTAGCCAGCTCAACATCCACCGCAACATCCCGCTCAACCTGCAAAATTTTTAAAAAGAAATTGCAGGGCTGAGTACTTATTGTACTCAATGGGCTCATGCCGAACACATTTATATAGTTATGTCATCCATACCAGTGATCTCGAGTTTTATACGTAGTAAAGAAAATATCACGAGAATACAAAAATGTTTCATAGACTGGCCAGTCAAATAATCTCCCCACTTTTCACATCAATCCAACAATCACAACCACAATGCGACGAAAGTGTGGCCACACTATTCGCCCACGAGACCGGCCGACTTGCAAGGACGGCTCACGATCTCACCAGTGTACACAGCCCGATAGGGTTTACGGCCCTACTCGGACCCGAATTCGTTTCACAAAACAGTCATATAGCCTAACGGAGTAAACTCATACGAACTAGGCATCAGGCACACAATCTCATAACAAAAACAGTCCATGACATGACATAACAGTTAAACCACCCTTGTATCTCCACATAATATTTTTCGAAAAAATAAAGAGGTTTGAAAAGAAAGCCCACCTCGTTCTCTTAGCAAAATCACAACCCAACCTAGCAACTCTCGATCCTCGAGTTCACGAAAACACAACACCCTTGTCAACGACAACACAAGTCAGTCTCACACAACAACATATCACTATGCATGTCCTATCGTTTCTCTCTCATCGTTCTCCTCAATCCCAAAACCCAACATGCATCACAAGGGTATAAAACACACGTAACACCTTTCAACTTATCGCAAGTGATTTCAACATTTAAACACGTTCCTTGCACATACATGCATCAAATAACACTTTTAAACTTGAAATTAAGTGTCATTTAATCAAGGCAGAAAACTGGCAGAATTGCGCGACCGTTTTGTAAAATTCACTTTAAATTCACCCGACCTCAAAACATGCTAAATTTTGGTCACGATACAGAGGACACATTCAAGTTCATCCATGAAAATTTCCATATCGAAATCCCGTCATTTAGTCAGTCATATCACATATTGAACTCTCTGGTCGGAACATACAATTTCTGGTAGTATTGCGCAGTTCATTTGAAAAATTCACCATAAATTCATACGATGCCCAAAAAGGCTGAAAATTTAACAAAACACAGAAGACACTTCAAATTTTCGTATAGTTCAAGAATTACCTCAATCGGAGTTCATTTGGTCAGTCAAACAGAAAACGAAACATTCATGGCGAGAACTCACGTTTCTGGCAGATTTGCGCAGTCGACTTCAAATATTTATTAAAAATTCATTTTTCGATAAAACAGGCTGAAATTCACACGAGACACAGAAAACATCTTGAAGCTTACTCAGTAAAAATTTCGTAGCAAAATTCGTTCGTTTGATGGGTCGAAAACAGATCATAAGTCACTGGTCGAGCGTCCCAGAGTTCTGGTTCAAATTCGAAAATAGGGTTTTTTTAAATTTCCACAACGAAAACACCGATTCTTCATGCTCGAAAACACATCAACATGCTTACACGTTACTCATACACATATTTGCATACAAACTCATATCAACACCACATATTTCGATCCAACACACATGATTTCAACCAACAAATGCAAAAATCAAACAAGTTCTTACGACACACGATTTTTTTCCCCGTTAAAACTTGCGATCTATCAACCTACACTCTCTACATGCATGTGGGACCCAAAACATGGTTCAAAAATGGAAGAGGAGGAGAAGTGTGCGATTATACCTTCCTTTTGACAAAACGAAAACGGTAGAAACGTGGAATGGAGCGATTCGTCGGAGTTTTTCGAAGATAACTTCAACGGAAGCAAGATCAAAGCTTGAATGGAAGGTTTTTGGAGAGGGGAGAGTGATGGAGGAGACAAACCGTGTGGGAGTGAGGGAGAAAGGAGTGGACGATATTTTTGGGGAATGGGGGCTAGGGTTGATGTTATTAATATTTATAGTCTAGGTTAAAATAATCCACACCTCATGAATTAATTAAATTGTGGGAGATAAAAAAAAATAGAATTCCCACAATTAAGTATAGAAGTAGGCGTGTGGTTTGAATGGTGGGGAAGTCAAAATTTGTTAATTTAATTACAAGGAGATATAACAATATTTACTTGGAGAGAATATTCACAAATTAGGAATTAAAGGTGAATATTCCATAAACAAGGGAACAAAATAAATTAAATCTCCAAGTAGGAATTAATATGGTGGGGGCCGAAAATTTCAAGAGGAAATTTGTACAAGGAATTTATTTAAATCCCCAATTAAATAGAATAGGATTTAAATTAGGTAATTTCTTTATGGAAAAAGGCTCCCATAAAAAGGCAATAATTAATTAAATTCCCACAAAGGAAATAATGCATAGGGGCGTGTGATATGGAGGAACAATAGAAAAAAAAATATTCACATCCCCAATTAATTAGACATAGGAATTTATTTGAATAAAAAGGGATCCCACAAATTAGGAAACAATTAAAATATTCTCCAATTTTATTGGAGGGGGCCGAAAATGCTAGGCTAAATAGCCAAGGAAAAAAAATATCCCAACTCTCTATTTATTTTGGGTGAAGAAATACATTAACACATGATTTAATTGGATTAAATTCAAAGGAAGGGAGTCAATAAAGCACCAATTAAATAAAAAGGAATTAATTCTTTCTCCTATAGGAAATTTTCGAAAACTCCCAAGGAAAAATAAAATGGAGTTCGAATTTCATGTAGTACAACTTAGGGGTCATTTGGTTTGGATTTAATTTGGATAAGTATCCCAAAATAATTAATTAAATCCACAAGAAGAAGTATTATTTCAATAATTAGGAAGTGCCGAATATTTCAATGAATCGACTCGAGAAAGGATAAATGCATGATCCTATTAATTATTTCCCCACATTGGAATAACATAAATCTCAAGCTCGTCATTCCACAATAACCACGTCAATTTATTTCATACAAAGCACTTAATCACATAGAATCAAACGTTTCAGAATTCCCCAAAATTCCAATAACATAATAAAAAGGGTCACAAAAGTATGAGATGTTACATCAAGAAAACAACATCTCTAGCTCGACTCTTTCGGATCTCACTAACTTGCAACAATTAGTTATGATCATCTCCACGGAGCTTGAAAGAACACAAGATAGATCATGAATTTAGGGTGGAATAGAATTAAATCTCAAGTCTCATAGTAGGCTACCAAGGTCAAAGGAAGTTTTGATAGAAAATCTAGTGGACTGAATTTGTTAAGGCAAGGTACAAAATGTAGGCCTTAACTTTGTTTTGTAGAAAGAAAAGTTCTGATATGGAAATGATACATATAGTGGAACATAACCAAAGGAATGTCACTCTGTAAGAAAGAACTTTGACACAGACATGGTTACAAAATGAAAGGCTGAAAAATAGTTCGAAAAGGAATATCCCATAGAAAGCATGTTTGATAAATGTGAACATATTGAAGGACATAACTGCAAGCAGCCTTAGGGATGAAGTTTAATAGCAAAGGCTCACAAGGTCAAAATATTGTTCGTAAATAATAGGTCAAGGAAGACTACAATCAATCCAGGTGTCCAAAGTTATTAAAGCAACTCCACTTTCCAAGAACTGAAAGTGAGTTATGACTCAATGGATGAAAAGGAATAATATGCGTTACTTGCAAAGAGTGAGTGAAACAAGACGTTAAATAAACAAGGGCTCACGATTATTTGAAAGGTCCTGAAAGACAACTTCTTAGAATCCAAGTAAGAACTGTTGATTAAAAAGTTCGTTCTAGCTATTAAAATCGCACCTCCTCATTCATCTTTCGCAAGCCAAAACTGGTAACATCGCTCTAGGAACTGTGAATTCCACGCTGAGATTCTTCGTATCGTTGCCACTAATAATTAGTCGGAATCCATATCTTCATAATATTCCTTGCACGTCATAAAACCATTCTCTTAAAACATCGTAATTATACTCGCGCTCCCAACGTGCTATGACAGTCATTTTCGTCGCATCGCCACTTTTGACACAAGAATGAGTTTACATATTAGATCACAAGTATGATCTCTCCCCGTTGTAGGATTAAATCATTTAGCATCTCCTCTTGAAGTCATCATTAATGTCTCTTTGTATTCTCTTTATTCTTATCGTTCAGAAAAACGATAGTGGATTTGTAATTATCCAATGGAGTTCGCATTAGCACCACATATTTCCATTTATCTTATCACTCAGAAAAGTGATATTGTAGTTGTAACAACTAAGTTTGATATCATTCGATTAAACAGACATCTTGGGCATTCTATGTTTGCATACAAAGTTCATAGCATCACACTTTCTTCTACCAACACTTTCATAAAATACCTCACACTTTAACGTCCATAAATCATTACTTAAAACATGATTCACATACCAACTAATTCAACATGCATAAACGTATATCGCCATACATAACTACGTCATATTTCTCATTCACTTCCAGATCTAAATTTTCCCAAAAGAAAAGAACTAACATGCTTTCGTTGTAGTATTTTCGCACATGATACACATCTAAAACATCACGAAGTTCATGCTCACGTCTTATCACTTTCGCCCATTTGACATGTACTTAGGTCATTGTACAAATCTTGTTCATGTCACACGTAATCATACCATATCAATATCATGTTCGTACAACTAACACGTGCTTAAATCATCTTGTCAATTCATACTCACATTCCACATATTCACACTATCACAATATTATTTTCACACATAATACATGCATTTTAAATCGTCATGACAATCATGCTCACATTCAACATATGTATGTCGTCATATCGTTTATACTCAAATTTCAACATGATAATAACATCACATCATCACGTAATCACATGCTCATGCATATTTTGCCCAAAACATCCTCATCAAATCATAAATGTTATACATCGTTCTCACACTTCATCAACAACATAAAACATACCTCACTTTCATTGGTTGAGCGTGATGCTTTGGATGTTGAGCCTTTGTGATACTTCTAGTCAATAAGGGTTCACTAAACTAGACTTAAAGTGAAAGAAGACTCTCGGACCAGAGCGAAGGAACAAAGCTCTGATACCACTCTGTCACGACCGCCCATACAACGGGTACCACAAATGCGGCGATCGTGACCGACATGCATGGTTTACAATTTAAAAGAACAACTTAATTAACTTAAAGAAAGGAAAACTACTTAGTTTAAAGAATTTAAGGTTATATATTTTTTTTGAAAAGACATAAGGTAAAATACTTTTAGAAAAGACAACGGAAGGAATTAGACTTAAGAAATACAACCATTAAAAACTAAAGTAAAACAATCATTTAACTTAAGTCTCAAAAAATACCATTTTAAAAAAAAGGCAACGTAAATACTTGTTTAAAACTCATCACCACCATACATGTCCAAACACAAAAACATAAAGGAAAGATTAAGTCTTGAGTCATAGTTCAAATTATAGCAGCGGAAATAAAATACGGTTTAAGGAGAGTCAAGGATAACGCCTATGTATGAAGACACAACTCATCCTAAGTACTTAAGCCAGCTCAACATCCACTGCAACATCCCGCTCAACCTGCACATAAGAAAAATAATATGCAGGGCTGAGTACTTGTTGTATTCAATGGGCTCATGCCGAAAACATTTTAATAAGTTATGTCATCCATACCAGTGATCTCGAGTTTTATGTAGTAAGAAAAATATCACGAGAAACACAAAAACATTCAAGTCTGGCCAGACAATTTATCTCCCCACTTTTCACATCAATCCATCAATCACAATCATAGTGCGACGAAAGTGTGGCCACACTATTCGCCCACGAGACCGGCCGACTAGCAAGGACGGCTCACGATCCCACCAGTGTACACAGCCTGATAGGGTTTACGGCCCTACTCAGACCCGAATTCGTTTCACAACACAGCCATATAGCCTAACGGAGTAAACTCATACGAACTAGGCATCAGGCACACAATCTCATAACAAAAACAACATGACATGACATAACAGTTAAACCACCCTTATATCTCCACATAATATTTTTCGGAAAAGTAAAGAGGTTTGAAAAGAAAACCCACCTCGTTTGCTTAGCAAATCACAACCCAACTTATAGCAACTCTCGATCCTCGAGTTCACGAATACACAACACCCTTGTCAATGACAACACAGTTAGCTTCCCACAACAACATATTACTATACATGTCCTATCGATTCTCTCATCGTTTTTCTCAAATTACCGACCCAACATACGTCACAAAGATGAAAGAACACACCGTAACACATTTCAACTTATCACACGTGATCACATCATTTAAACACATTCCTTGGACATGCATGCATCATATAATACTTTTAAACATGAAAATAAGTGTCATTTTAACAAGGCAGAAAACTGGCAGAACTGCGCGACCGTTTTGTAAAAATCACTATAAATTCACCCGACCTCAAAAGATGCTAAATTTTGGTCAAAATACAGATGACACATTCAAGTTCATCCATGAAAATTTTCACACCGAAACCACGTCATTTAGTAAGTCATATCACATATTAAACTCTCTGGTCGGAACATACAATTTCTGACAGTACTGCGCAGTTTATTTGAAAAGTTCACCATAAATTCATCCAATGCCCAAAAAAGGATGAAAATTTAAAACGACTCAGAAGACACTTCAAATTTTCATATAGTTTAAGAATCACATCAATCGGAAGTCATTTGGTCAGTCAAACAGAAAAAGAAACATTCATGGCGAGAACTTAAGTTTTTGGCAGATTTGCGCAGTCAACTTCAAAAATTTATTAAAAATTCATTTTTCGATAAAAAGGGCTGAAATTCACACGAGACACAGAAACCACCTTGATGTTTACTCAGTAAAAAATTCATAGCAAAATTCGTTCGTTTAATGGGTCAATCACAGATCGTAAGCCACTGGTCGTGCACCACAGATTTCAGATTCAAGTTCGTAAATAGGGTTTTCATCTTCCATCACACAACCACCGATTTCTTATGCTCGAAAACACATATTCATGCTTACAAGTTCCTCATACATAATTTGCACATAAACTCATATTATTCACCAAATATTCCAATCCAAACAACACATGATTTCAATCAAAACGCAAAACCATACAAGTTCTTACGAAAACACACTTTCCCTCCCTTTAAAACTTCCGATCTATCGAACCTACACCCTCTACATGCATGTAGGACTCAAGGACATGGTTAAAACGGATAGGATGAGAAAAAGTTAGCAATATACCTTCTTTGACACAAAACGAATCGGTAGAAACGAGGAACGAAGCGATTCGTCGGAGACTCTCGAAAATAACTTCAACGGATTGCCAGAACAAGAGTTGGATGGAGGATTTTTGGAGATGGGAGAGTGGGAGAGGAGACAAAACCGTGTGGGAGAGGGAGAGATGGAGAGTGGCGAAAATTGTAGGAGGAAATGGGGGCTAGGGTTTGTTTAAGTGCTATTTATTTGCTTGGTTTAATTCATGGGTAAATTAAATAAATAAATTGTGGGGAAATAAAATATAGGCTAATAAATAAAAATCCCACAATTATAACAATAAAATAGGCATGTGGGAGGGTGGAATTTTTGAAAATTCCATGTAGTGCACAACAAAGAATTTATTTGGCCTTTACTTGGAGAATATATTCATTACTTAGGAAATAAAAATAATGAATACAAGGGAACAAATAAATTAAATCTCCAAGTAGGAAATAAGGGGTGGGGGCCGAAAATTTCAAGAAGAAATTGTACAAGGAAATTATTTAAATCCCCAATTAAATAGAATATGATTTAAATTTGATAATTTCTTTATAGGAAAAAGGCTCCCATAAAATAGGTAGCAAATATTTAAATTCCTTCAAGGAAAAATAAGCATAGGGGGCGTGTGACATGGAGGAAAAGTAGAAGGAAAATATTCACATCCCCAATTAATTAGGCATAGGTATTTATTTGAAATAAAGGGATTCCACAAAATAGGAAACAAATAAATTATCCTCCAAAATTTATTGGAGGGGCCAAAAATTACTAGGCTCAAATAGCCAAGGAAATATCCCAACTCTCTATTTATTTTGGGTGAAGAAATAAATTATAACATGATTTAATTGGGTTAAATTCAAAAGAAGGGGGTCAATAAAACACCAATTAAATCAAAGGAAAATAATTCATTCTCCAATTTTAAATAGGGAATTTTCAAAACTCCCAAGGATAAAAGAATGGAGTTCGAATTTCATGTAGTGCAACTTAGGGATCATTTGGTTTGGATTTAATTTGGATAAATGTCCCAAAACAATTTATTAAATCCACGAAATGAAGTACTATTTCAATAATTAGGAAGGGCCGAATATTTCAATGAATTGACTCGAGAAAGAATAATGCATGATCCCATTAATCTCTTCCCCTCATTGGAAAAATATAAATCTCAAGCTCATCATTCCACATTAACCACGACAATTTATTTCACGCAAAGCACTTAATCACATAGAAAATAAAAAGTTTCAAAATTCTAAAATTCCAATTACATATTAAAAGAGTCGCAAAAGTTTGGGATGTTACAACTGCGCAGTTCAATTGAAAAATTCATTAAAAATTCGTCCATCATCAAAAGAAGCTGAAATTTGACACAACACAGAGTACATTTCAAACTTTATCCAGTTAAAATTTTGTGCCAAAAAGAGATCGTTTGGTTGGTCAAAAACTCGTCGGAACCTACTGTCCGAACACCACTGAATTCATGCTCAACATTCACAAACCCTAGTTCGTCTATCATACATTCTCACGTACATATCCATGCTTCCAACACATAACAAGATTACAATCATGCCTTCATAATCACACATCACATTCACCAACGATTCAACCACACACTTACACACACACACATAAACATTCTTGTTCAACCATCCAAACACATTTTTAAAAAAATTAGAAAATTACAAAAAGATTTTAAGTTTTTCTAATTCTTGTAAATATTTTTCTAAGAAAAAATCCAAAAACATTTTAAAAATCAGAAAATTACAAAAAGATTTTATGTTCTTAAAGAAAAAAAAATTCAAAAAAAAAGTTTTTAGGGATAATTCGGAGTTACCCGTAGTGGAAGAAATTCCACTACGCATGCACCCTATTATTGCCTAACTGGTCAATTTGCTAAGTACTCTTCGTGAATCTGTTGGGTCAGGTAGATTGGAAGGAATTTGAAAATTTTGGACTGAACCAGTATACTCCCAAGAATACTTTAGCAGAAGTTGTACATAGTGTGAATATGTTTTTTTTCTGAAATTCCTTATTAAAATCCAAACAAAGAAAAAAATTTAATCCAAAAAATATTTTCGAAATTCTAAGTAAATCTGGGAAAGAAGTTTATAAATGAAAAAAATTTTGGATCTTACATCCACTTGACCAGTTTGCTTAAGAATTTCAAGTTTTAGTTTCGTAGGTCAGGAAGAGAGTACAAGGGACCTCCAAGGAATTCCAAGGATGAAGCTCCCAATTCAGGAAATAAGGAAGACGACTACCTGACCCAATAGAATGGCAAGTCAGTAACAGGGGTAACAGAGGATTCTGCCCAGTAGGGGGTGGCCAAACCTGCTCTACAAACTCCAGAATTGTCGATGTTGATGTACCAGCAAGAGAGGACTTACCCCCATGACCAGCAAGAGGACCAAGATGGCAAGCATCACCAGCACTACCAGGAAGCCTGACTCCAACAGGAGCCAGGAGAAGAAGTGACCTAACCCCAAATGACCAAGTAATTTTTATCTTCAGTTTTTGTTTTATTTCCTTTTGTTAGATGTCTGCTATGCATGTTGTGTTTCTGTTATCGTGCATGCTCCGTTGTGTCGGTATATATTTATGTTTTGTGTGTCTTCTCCCACTTAGCCCAATTCTTGGTCTAAGTGTGAGAAGTTTTTGTTAATATAGTATTTGTTTAGTATCTGTGTTTTCTATGTATATCTTCTCCCACTTAGCCTATTGCTTGGCCTAAGTGTGAGAAGATTGTTGTGTATATACGTTCTGTTGGTTGATGTTTGTGTCTTCTCCCACTTAGCCCAATTCTTGGTCTAAGTGTGAGAAGTTTGTGTTTTTCTTGTGTTTTGTGATTTATGTCTTGTTGTAGCCACTAACTGCCCTGTTTCCACCTCATTGGGATTGCTTGGGGACAAGCATAAATGAAGTGGGATGGGGGGAAGCAGTTAGTGCAGTTAGTGTCATGTACATATTCTGTTAGTTCTAAGAGTTAGTAGAAGTTTTTTTTAGGATCTTTGTTTATGCATAACTGGTATAAAGATAGCAAAAGCCCCTTAGGGAGAGTAATTGAAGAGGAAATACATGCTGATTTGTGAATCCTTTTTCCTTAATAAATCTAAGTCAGTTGGAAGAAGTAAGAACGATAGAAAATGCCTGAATTTAGGCTTACTGTGAAGCCCTCTTAAAAAAGTGAGTTATAAGCCTAAAGTAGAACACTTTCTACTAAACACTTAAAAAAAGAGAGTGGCTGCCATTGATGCTAGAGGAGAAATGACATAGATAGTAAGGACTAAAGGCAATAGGGTTAACCATTTTGAGCTTTATTCTTTCGAACCCGCTGAACCTGCCTAATTGGAAAGGCACCCCTTAGTGAACTCTTTGGGCCTGTACTAAGCTGAATCCATTTGTTGGAACCTTTAGCCTTCATGTCATGTGAACAAAAGGGGCAGGGATGGAGTAGCCCGATGGTAGGGGTAAAAGATAGATTTAGTGGCAAAAGGAAAAAAAATGAAGGAAATGTTAGAGACAATAAACGGGCAAGGAAAGTTGTAACTTGACCCGAGAAAAATAGTTAGAATATGGGCAGAAAAAAAGAGATATATGTTATCAGGCCCAGGAAAAAAAAGGAAGAAGAAGAAAAAAATGGGCAGGAACAGTTTTACCTGACCCAAGAAAAAAGAAAAGTAGAGAACAGGCAGAAAAAAATATGGCCCAGTTAAGTGAGGAAAATAAGGCTAAGTAGCCAAGAAACATCTCCATAAGGTTGTGAAAGAAAAAAATTATACACAGGAGTTTGTTGCTAAGCTTTGTCCCTAAGTTCACGTGTCCGCGTCATGTTTTACCTATACTGTTGAACTTAGATCCTTAGGATTCTCACCGATAAACACTGTAATCCCCTAGCCCCATTACAACCCAATGAAAGACCTTAAGGAACTATTCTGTGGCATTAATCTTATTGCATCAACGGTATGGCAGATAAAAGAGCGAATGATCCTTACGTCCCTGGTGAGGAATGAGTGATCGTGTGAATCTAACAGAAGCAAAATTTTAGGCTATCTTGACGAACTGACAGCTTGACTGTATAGAAGAAGGGAGGGGGAAGAATCTGAGGCTGTAAATGTTTGGATTGACCTTAAACTTGTGGGGATGACTGCTAGAAAAAATATCAGTTTATGCTTTTATGTGTTTTTTATGTTTTTCTTTGTCTTGTTGTTTTCCGTATGAGTGTTCGTGTCTGTTTTCTGTGTCCAAGTTTTCTTAGGTCTAGGAGTCTTAGTTGGTTTTCTTTTCTTAGGTCGGTTAAAAAGGGGAACATGCATTGAAACTTGCCTTATTTCTTTTTCTTGTCTTTCATGCTTGAGGACAAGCATGGTTTAAGTGTGAGCAGTTGGATAAGGCGCGTTTCATGCATTGGTTTTGGGTGATATTACATGCTTTTTGGGGGAGATAATGCGCAAATTTGAGCTAAAGTGTGCAGATATTTGCTGGGTCAAGTAGATGCTGCAAATTGACAGAGCAAATGCAAAATGAGCAGAAAAGTGTCAAAAATCCGCTAGGTCAAAGAGAATTATCGGGAGAGCAGGCGCGTGAAAAATCTGCCGGACCCAGGAACGCACACAAATTACCCGGGGCAGGAGAATGGAGCAGAAAAAAGTGAAGAAATGAGCAGATTTAAAAGATCATATTTTAAGGGTACAAATGTCAAATCGTGAAGAGCATACGCTAGGGATTCGAGCTTGAAGCCTCCCTATATAAAGGAACCAACATGAATGAAGATGGTAGCGCTTAACGCTACCATTCTCGTAGTTTAGGTAGGAAACTCTCAAAGGCGCTTAACGTCACCGCTCTCGTAGCTTAGTTTAGATAGTTTGCTGTTTTCTTAGCTTAATTCCGTGGTTTCAACGGAGGAATTGACGACTACGACGTTGGATCTCCACCTATCTCCGATTTTATGAAGCTTTGTTTTATTTTTATGCTCTGGACCTTGCTGTTTTTAGATCTGTTTCGTGTTCTGAATTCCGTGGTTGTTGTAGTTGTTTCTGAAGTTTAAGTCACATTCTGTTTTGCATCTAGAGCTATAGAAATTGCACTTTATTTTCTGTTGGTTTAATTTCTACTGTTCTGTTTCGCAATTGCTATTTGTTGGTTTTTTGGAGTTGGGATATGTTGGATTATCGTTGGATTTTGTGGATCTGGATGTGGAGACGTTGGGATTTTGTTGGATTGTGGTGGATCTGAATCTGTGTTGGTGGATTTGAAGTTTTCTGTTTCTATTCTGCATGATTATAGTTGTTTACTGTTCGATCTCGCATCTGCTAGACCCAGTAGCTTAGATCTGTTAGTTAGGCTTTAATTTCATGTTTAAATTTAGATCTGAGATTGCTCTGTTTTGTTCTGTATTTCCTGTTGGATTCATGAAGAAGATGAAGTTTGCTGGTAATTAGAATCAGATCTGCTTTAGTTTGTTAGTTGCAGCTTTCTTGTCAGTAGCTATTTAGGGAAATCAGTTCTGCTGCTTTTCTTACGATCTGTTGTTTGGCTGTTTTAGGAAACTTATTTGCTTGACCCAGGAAATTCGGTGAACGTTCCAAGGTTAAATTCAGTTTCGAATCATGCATGCATTTACATTTCAAGCAATTTCCATTCTCTGGACCCAATAGATAGAATAGATTAGGTTTAATTTCCCAGGTCTAGTAGTTAAACTCAACCCTCTCGTTGCGTGGCAGCAGCCGACCCCTTTTCTGATTGTGTCGTGGAAACAATCTCGAGTAGGTCCCTAGTCTCTGTGGTTCGACCCCACTCTTGCCGCTTATACTTCGTAATATTAGTTGCATTAGTGGGAAAATTATAAATCTTGTTGAAAGGAGGAACACGTGCACACGTGCAAAATTCTCCTCTTCACTTCCCAACCAATTAACTCTTAGATTCATGATTCTCCACTCAACTATATGCATGAGAGGTTCAAAAATTATGGATTCAGTGGGAAGAATGAGAAGGATTAATCAAAGTATACCTTTCTCTTGAAAAACAATCGGAAGGAATGACGAAGATGCAATTCTTCGATGAATCTTGAATTTCCAATTCCAAAACGAAGCAAGAACAAAGAATTGGTGAAGGCTTTGTTGAGAGGGAGGAGAGAGGGAGGGAGAGAGGCGTGTGGGAGAGGAGAGGGAGAGAGGGGGCATGTGAAAATGGGGGCTAGGTTAGGGTTTTTAAAATTTATCGTCTAGGTTTAATCCCACACTAAAAGAAAACGATTAAAATTGTGGAAGAATAAAATAGAGGTCAATGAATAAATCCCACAATTAAAAAGAAAATAGGCGTGTAGTATGTGGGGAAGGGTTTTTGAAATTTTGTTTTTTAATTAGCAAACGAATTGATTTGGTATTTACTTGGGGAGAAATATACTCACAAATTAGGTAAAAAGGATATTGAGTATCCCATAATTAAGGTAACAAGACAAATTCAAAAATCTCCAAGTAAGGAAAGGGGGGCGTGTACTAGGGAGTAATTAAGGAAAAAAAATATTTAAATCCTCAATTAAATTGGAATAGGATTTAAATTGGTAATTTCTTGTAGGAAAGGACTCCCACAAAATAGGTAACAAATAAATTAATCCCATAAGGAAGTTGAAAGGCATATGTGCGAAAATTGTGAGGTCTCCAAGAAGGAAAGAGTCAAATCCTAATTAAAATAGGATATGTGGAGATTTAATTGGATTTTAAAATCAAGGAAAGAAATAAACAAAGTACCAATTAAATCTACAAAATAGTTTCTTCCTCCTAAATAATAGGGGATTTTCAAAAATTCCAAGGAATGGGACAAGGGTCGAAAATCGTGTAGAATCAATTAGGGTATTTTGGTTCGGATTTAATTCGGATAAATATCCCAAAACAATTAATTAAATTCAAGAAAGAAAAGATTATATCCAATAAATAAGGGGGCCGAAAATCCCAACAAAAATGGCTAGAACAAATATGCATGATCCCCTTTAATTTAATCCACGCATTGGAAAAATAATTCACCCTTATTCCACATATCTCACAATAACTTAATTCACATAATTAACTCAATCACATAGGAGCAAATAAATTTCATAAAAGAAATTCCCATTCAACATTCACATTAATGAAAACAAAAGTCGAAAGTTTTCAGGGTGCTACATCATTCCCCTCTTAAAAGAAATTTCGTCCCGAGTCCAGAGCCTTTGTCCTAGCGGCAAGGAGCTTAGACATTATTGCATGAGGTGCCGAGTTCTAGCCCTCTTGAGATCAGTTGTAATTTCCTCCTATCTATAGCATATGAGTTTATTTGTAATTTCCTCTCTTAAATAGGAGTTAATTTAAAAAAAAAACAGAAGAAATTTCGTCCCGAAATTTGGTCGTCTCACAAAAACAACTCCGGGTACTTTTCCCTCATTCTATCTTCTAACTCCCACGTGGCTTCCTAGGGACCATGGTGTTTCCACAACACTTTCACAGATGCTATGAACTTGTTTCGTAACTCTTGCACCTTTCGATCTAGGATTGCTTCGGGTCTCTCCTCGTAGCTCATATCGGGGGTCAAGACAACCTCTTTTTGATGAATTACGTGCTTGGGATCGAACACGTACTTGCGCAACTCCGACACATGGAACACATTGTGCACATTCCTAAAACTAGGCGGTAACGCCAGTCGATACGCTACAGGACCTACTTCATCAACGATCTCGTACGGTCCTACAAAACATGGTTTCAATTTGCCCCTCACTCCAAACCTTACAACTCCTCTCGTCGGGGATACTTTCAAGAACATTTTGTCACCAACACCGAATTTGATTTCCTTTCGGCGCACATCCGCATACGACTTCTGCCTATCTTAGGCTTCCTTGATCCTTGCACGGATTTGATGCACAATTTCGGTCATCTCCTTGATAGCGTCGGGTCCTAATATCTTCCTTTCACCAACCTCATCCCAGTAGAGTGGGGATCGACACTTCCTGCCATACAGGGCTTCATACGGTGACATATCGATCGTCGCTTGATAGCTATTGTTGTAGACGAATTCAACCAATGGCAGAACAGTTTCCCAACTTTCTCCTCGGTCTAGAACAACGGCTCGCAGCATATCTTCAAGTGTTTGAATCGTTCTCTCCGACCACCCGTCCGATTGAGGGTGATAAGCAGTACTAAAGTTCAATTTCGTGCCTAGCTCCCGTTGCAAACTCATCCAAAATTTTGACGTGAACTTCGTATCGCGATCAGATACAATGGTCCTTGGCATTCCATGAAAACATACGATCTCACTCAAGTAGAGCTTAGCTAACTTGTCCGATCTATAGGTGATTCTAATCGGTAAGAAGTGCGCGCTTTTAGTGAGTCGATCGATGAACACCCAAATCGCAGTATTCCCCTTTTGTGACTTTGGTAAACCCGTCACGAAGTCCATGGCTAAATGCTCCCACTCCCATTCGGGAATTTCGAGCGGTTGCAATTTCTCATATGGTCGTTGGTGTTAAGGCCTTCACTTGTTGACATGCTAGACATCGTTCCACAAACGATGATACATTCCCTCTTCATTCTATTCCACCAAAAACGTTGCTTCAAGTCTCGATACATCTTCGTGCTTCCAGGGTGAGCAGTGTAAGGCGTGTCGTGTGCTTCACTCAAAATCTCATCTTTCAGCGCCTCATCGCTCGGCACACACGAACGTCCATCGAATGTCAAAGCATTGTCCGCCTCCTCACGAAAATGGTCATGTTTCTCGGTTCTCACCTTCGTACGTGTCTCTTCCAACTTCTCATCACGTCGTTGAGTTTCTATGATCTTGGTTCGCAAGTCTGGGTCGATTACTAGCGTCACTATTCTTCCTCCTACTGTCTCGGGCGCTTTCACTATCTCCAAATGCATCCTATCGAATTCGTGAATCAACGCTTCCTCTTGAGTTAGGAAAGAAGCCAGTTGAGGTTGGTTCTTCCTACTCAAAGCATCGGCCACTACGTTCGCCTTGCCCGGATGATATTGAATACCGCAATCATAATCCTTCACGATCTCTAGCCAACGTCGTTGTCACGTGTTTAGCTCCTTTGTGCTCGAAGAAGTACTTGAGACTCTTGTGATCCGTATAAATCTCGCATCTCACTCCATAGAGATGGTGTCTCCAAATCTTTAGTGCGTGCACTACTGCTGCTAGCTCCAAGTCATGAGTCGGGAAGTTAAGCTCATTCGGTCTCAATTGTCGGGAAGCATACGCTATCACTTTCCCATCTTGCATTAACACACATCCGAGTCCTACTTTCGACGCGTCGGTATAGACGGCGAAGTGCTTGTCGGTTTCCGGCACCGCTAGGACAGGTGTTGTAGTCAACTTCTCTTTCAACATTTGAAAATTCGCCTCGCATTCCAGCGTCCAAACCACTTTGATTTCCTTCTTCAACAGTTGCGTCATCGGTCTCGCAATTTTAGAGAATCCCTCGATAAAACGTCGGTAGTATCCTGCCAATCCCAAGAAACTGCGGATTTCACTTGTCGTTTTCGGTGATTTCCAGTTTTGCACAGCCTCGACCTTTGCGGGGTCCACTTGAATTCCATTAGCCGTCACGATATGACCAAGAAAGTTTACTCTATTCAACCAAAACTCACATTTAGTAAACTTGGCATAAAGCTTTTCCTTTCGCAAGGTTTCCATCACGGTTCGCAGATGCCCTCCATGTTCCTCCTTGGTCTTCGAGTACACCAACACGTCATCGATGAAGACTAGCACGAACTTGTTGAGATACTCGTGGAAAACTCAGTTCATCAAGTCCATGAAAACTGCCGGGGAGTTGGTCAGACCAAATGGCATCACGACAAATTCATAATGGCCATAACGAAGTGCGAAAAGTAGTCTTAGGCACATCCTCGTGTCGGACCTTTAGTTGATGGTATCCCGACCTCAAGTCCATCTTTGTAAACACGCCAGCTCCTCGAAGTTGATCAAATAAGTCATCGATTCTTGGCAATGGGTACTTATTCTTCAAGGTCAACTTGTTGAGCTCACGGTAGTCGATGCACATCCTCATCGTTCCATCCTTCTTCTTCACGAATAACACAGGCGCTCCCCACGGTGACACACTAGGTCGAATGAATCCCAAATCTAGTAGTTCTTGCAACTGAATCTTCAATTCAGCCAACTCCTTAGGGGTCATTCGGTATGGTGCTTTCGACACTGGCGCAGATCCAGGTTCCAAGTCAATGGTAAACTCCACTTGTCTGTCAGGCGGCGGTTGATAATGCTAATTTCATGCATAGATATAGGGGTGAAACTCATTCATTTGCGGGGTCTAACACATGTTTTAAGCCAGGTATGTAGAAGGTTTTCGCCAGATCTAGGAAAAGAGAAGGACAATTGCATGGTCCAAGGAAACTGGCGAATAAGTGAGCAATTTGAAGAAAAATTACAAGACGGAGGAAATCAAGGAGCTGAAGGGTAGAATGGAGATTTCTACGAAGGCTTCTAGAAGATTATGTCCGCACCTATATAAAGAAGAAATCATGCAATCAGAGGAGACCTTCTCGGTGGAGGCCTGATGACCAGATTGTTGCTCTAGCTCACTCTCTTCTACATACTTTAGGGTTTTATCGGGAAATTGTAGGGGTCTGGGTTTTCGTTTGATGATTAAGTAGTTGGGTAACACCGTCCTCAAGGAGGGCGAAGATACAATTTTACTCGCTTTCATTTTAGTTTCCTATCGTGGATTTCACCGAGCTTCGCCGTTCGAAGCTAGGCCCTGTTTGCTGTCGAATTGCTTTTGGTTATGAAATTTTTGTTTTCCGTCATTACTTAGCTTCTGTTGATTTCGATTATGGAAGTTTATCATTTTGAGTTTGTTGTGATCGCTGAGTTGGATGTCTGAATTTCGTGTTGGTTGCTGAGTTTGAGTAAAATCGTTGGAATCTAGTGTTGATCGGAGTAGATTTATTGAATCTGGGACTTTGGTGTTGAATTGGGCCGTTGTTGGGTTCGGATTGCTTGGATCCGGAGTGGGTTAAGCATCCGATATTTGGATGTGAAACAGAGTGATCGAGATTTATGCCTAGTTTGCGTGTTTTCATTTCGTTCCGTCTAGTATATGTAGATCTGTTTTATTTCTGGCTGTTTGCAAGTTTCCGACGTTCGAATTTCTATATTTTGTTTGAATCTGGGTATGTGCTTTGTTTTCTCCATGTTCGCTTTTGATTTAGCTGATGAGACGCATGCCGTTGTTAGTTAAATTCTCAGTTTGTTAGTTGCAGCTTTTTCTACCGTACTTTCTGTTTCTGGAATATGGTCCCCACCGTTTACTCGCTTTCTGTCTAGCTATATTAGGAAGTTGTTTGCTCGGTCTAGTAAATTAGTTGGTTATTTCATTGTCATAAGGATGATCGATGTCAGCATGAAGTTTACAGTTTCCTAGGTCTAGTGTTTAATTTCGTGCCTAGGTCTAGCCGTAGTTATACCTCAACCCCAATTTTGCGTGGCAACAGCCGCTTTCATAAACCAAAGTCTTCAGATGCTTTCTTACGTGTCCATCTTCGTGGGATCGACCCCTGCTTCTCTATACTAATCTATAGTATAACGTGTTGAGGGATCTTTGAAACACGAGCTTTGTGTGTCCAACGACTGAGTTTTCTATACTCCCTTGAGTTCCTAGACCTAGTGATCTAGTGGATCCATTGGACTTAGTAGCTCGACCTAGAACTACATACCGCACACACTCTCGCTCTAGTGTCTTTTCAGCGGTCCAGGCAAGGTTTCAGGAAACACGTCGGGAAAATCTCGTACTACTGCCACGTCTTCCACCTTCAAGTCCTTCTTCCCCTCACCATTCAAGTACACAAGATATACCGGGCGCCCTTTTCTGATCATCGTGGTCGCTTGCAAGGCAGAGATTATGGAGGTTCGTTGGTTCATGGAGATCCCATACAAGATAGTCGACTCTTTGCCAGGGGTTTGAAACGAAATTTGTCTCTCCTTGCAGTAGATTGTCGCGTGGTTCTCGGCAAGCCAATCCATTCCCAAAATTATGTCAACGTTCTCCAAAGGCATAACGTATAGAAGTCGAGCTACTACTCCTAACTCTCCTAACACAAACTCTACGTTCGAGCAAGTTTGCGCAATATCAATCAATCCTCCAACAGGTGAAAACACCCTCAAACCCAAATCAAGTTTAGCAGTAGGGAGTTCTAAGGCATTCACACATGACATTGAAATAAAAGAGTGCGAAACACCCGAATCAAACAACACGATAATAGGTAGTTGCTGGAGTTTGCCCATACCTACCAAGTTATCCTTGCCCTTGTTGGCCTATTGCTCCTGTCCTTGATTTCCTTTTAGTGCATACGCCCTTGCCTGCTGTGTGGCCACTTGTCGAATCGGTTGTGGTTGTTGCGGTGGCCTCTGTCCTTGTCCGTTCCTCGTTGCTCCTTTGTTATTTGGACACTCTCGGGACATGTGTCCATTTCCTCCACAAGTGAAGCATCGAATGCCTCCAGTTCTGCACTCATCACCGTGATACTTGGAGCACCGGTTGCAAAGGGGTGCCCTCTGTTGATTTCCTCTCTGTTGTGGCATGACTTGTCGGCCATAGTTCTGTGGATGGCGGAAAGTGGGGTGGTGTCGCTTGTTGTCAAAAGGGGCTCGGTTGCCTTCCCACTTCCTCTTGTCTCTATAGTTAGGTTGTGGTGTGGGTGGTGCAAGATTCGCTACCCTCTCGTTCTTAGGCAGTGCCTCTTCCACATCTAGGGCACAACTCAAAATCTCGGAGTAAGAAATTCTTTGGCGGCTGACCACGGCTACTCTTATTTCGGTTCTAAGGCCAAAATGAATTTTGCGGCCATCTTCTCATCCGTGTCCACCAACTCGGGTGCATATCGGGTCATCTCACAAAGAGCACGGTCATACTCTGTTACCGTCATGTTACCCTATTTCAGGGTGTGGAAATCTACTGTCTTTGCCCGTCTGTAGCTCATGGGAACGTACTTATTATACACCTCATCCTTGAACTCGTCCCATGTCAAAGCCTCTCGGCGGGCGGGGTTCATTGTCCTTCTTGGTTTCCCACCAATAATCGGCAGGCCCAGTCAACTGATAAGTCAAGCATGCCAGACGCTCCTTATCGGTGCACTCCTAAAATCAAAGATACGCTCGAGGTCGCGTATCCAGGCCTCTGCCTTCGAGAGCTCTCCCAGTCCATCAAACTTCGGGGGGATTTTCCTTTCGGAAGGTCTTGATGTAATCCTTTTCTCGAGGTTGCGGTAGGGGTGGTGGTGGAGGCGGGGTTTGATTCCCAACACTTCCCTCGGACCGTTCCTCTTCAATTCCCCCATACTCGTGGGCCATGTCTACGCCTCGATGGCATCTTGATCTAAAACACAAGTTATCATCGTTGTTAGTATTCGTTGTTATCAAAAATGAAGCTTCCTTGCATTCATTCATGTGTACGAAACGATAAACCACAAGTACGCAAAGTCAAACAAAACGTGGAACTTTTATAGAAGCTTGGAAAGGGAAACAAAACATTCGTTCAAGATCAAAACAAGAGAGGTACTACTTTTACTCGTTCTAACAACTTAAGACACACAACATCGAACTATCTATCGTTATTTTCCTCCTCTTCGGGGTCCTCTTCTTCCTCCGGGTCCTCTTCTTCTTCCGGGTCCTCTTCTTCTTCTTCCGGGTCCTCTTCTTCATGATACTCGTCAAGCAAATGGAGGTCTTCGTCATCCTCCATGGCATCCCATACACAATCATCCTCGAAGCCCGGAACCATTCCCACTCGTGCTCCGGCTTCAACTCCTGCCACTGGTCCAACCTCGACCATGTGTTTGTCCTCCCATACTATCTCGTCTTTCTCCTCTTCCGTCGATGGTGGTAGCTCAAAACGGGAATCGACTAGAGCACACTTCACGACCTTCAGAAAGCCGTTCATGTCACCGTCCATCTCATTACTTCGCTGTTCGTACCAAGTGAAACGGCTGGCTGTCGCTTCCATCCATTCCTTCCAACTCTCGGGCATTAACCCAATTAGCCTTCGTATGCCACCATAAGCCGTCTCATAGTGCCCTTGGATCTCTTTCCACAAGGTTTCGAAACGGGCGACAAACTCTCCCAGGGCTTTTCCTTCCTCTCTGTGATAGCGGCGGTACTCGTTCCATGCTTGTCGCATGCTAACATTAAATTGAGCGCTCTTGCGTGCGGTTTGTTTTGTTCGTACCATCTACGCGAAGACGAAGATTTTCCTTAGTAGACGAAGATTTCTCAAACTACATTTTAACTCTTTGTTTGTGTTAGGTCTAGAGCTCGTCACGTATCACTAAATTCGAGATCATCTTAAGGTTTTGCTATGTTCACATGCTTACGTCGCAACACTTTCACACACATAACACATACTTAGGACATCATGTCATTCATGCTCATATTCCACATAATCATACCATCACCTTATCATCACATCATCGATTTCACATCCTTTCAACAATTTAAAACATACCTCACTTTTTTTTGGTTGAGCGTGGTGCTTCGGATGTTGAGCCTTCGTGACACTTCTAGTCTAGGGGTACTAATCTAGATTTAAGCTGAAAGAAGTCTCTCGGACCGGAGCGAAAGAACGAAGCTCTGATACCACTTTGTCACGACCGCCCTTACTAAGGATAGTAAAGACAGGGAACTCATGACTATGGGGAAACGATAAAGACCAACATTTAATATGAAAACTCAATTAACTTCAAGAGAAAGTATTTTAGTCTACAAAATGGTTAAGTAGCGAATAAAAGTCTCAAAGTACTTAATGGCATAAAATGTATAGAGTAGTGCGGAAGACCTTTAGAAAATAGTTTCAAACAAGACAACGAAAAACATGAATCAAGGGAGAGTCGTGGGATGACACCCATGTATGAAGATACGACGCATCCGGGAATTTCCTAAAGCTCGACTCAACATCCACCGCAACATCCCGCTCAACCTACACATAGGGAAAATATATGCAGGGCTGAGTACTTGGTATACTCAGTGGACACATGCCTAAATAGTTGATAAAAGTTATGTCATCCATACCACAGTGAACTCGAGTTTTACATTTAAATAAGAAATATCATCGAGTATCACAAAAACAGTTTCATAGTCTGGCCAGACAAACAATCTCCCCCACTTTCTCAACAATCACATCATCTTTCCACAGTGCGACGAAAGTATAGCCACACTATTCGCCCACGAGACCGGCCGACTAGCAAGGACGGCTCCCGATCCCACCAGTGTACACAGCCTGATAGGGTTTGCGGCCCTACTCAGACCCGAATTCGTTTCACACATAGCCCTATAGCCTAACGGAGCAAGCTCAAACGAACTAGGCATCAGGCAACAATCTCAACATCAAAACAATCATAGCATGACATAACACTTTAATCCACCTTTATAACTCCAACATCATAATTCTGAAATGTAAAAGAGTTTAGTAAAAGAAAGCCCACCTCACTTGCTTATACACACAATTTACAACTTTTATGCAACCCTTGCTCTTTGTACCCACGTACGCATGACAATTCTTGTCAACACCATAACACAATCAGTTTTTCCATCAATACATTTATCATGCATGTCCTACCTTCCTTTCATCGTTTTCTTATATTGCCCAACCCAAACGTTCATCAACATAAACGAGACGAACACTCAAGCATACATCAACGTGCAACACATAATCACATCATAGGATTCGTTCCTTATTCACACATGTATCATGTAATTCATTCAAAACTTGCCAACAAAGCTTATTTCAACCAAACCAGAATCTGGCAGAATAGTGCAGTGTTTTTGTAAAAATCATTAAAATTCCATCCGACCTCATATGACCTTAAAATTTGGTCACCACATAGTAGACACATAAAGGTTTACTCAGTTAAAATGTCACACCAAAATCCTATCCTTTGATTGGTCAAAACAGAAACGAAACTCACTGGACGGAACACACAATTCTGGCAGGACTGCGCAGTTCAATTGAAAAATTCATTAAACATTCGTCCGTCATCAAAAGAAGCTGAAATCTTGACACAACACAGAGGACATCTCAAACTTTATCCAGTTACAATTTCGTGCCAAAAAGAGATCGTTTGGTTGGTCAAAAACTCATCGGAACCTACTGTCCCAACACCACAGAATTCATGCTCAATATTCACAAACCCTAGTTCGTCTATCATACATTCTCACGTACATATCCATGCTTCCAACACATATTCATGCTTCAAAAACAAGATTACAATCATGCCTTCATAATCACACATCACATTCACCAACGATTCAACCACACACTTACACGCACACAAACATACACGCACACACATAAACATTCTTGTTCAACCATCCTTCCCAACCAATTAACTCTTAGATTCATGATTCTCCACTCAACTATATGCATGAGGGGTTAAAAAATTATGGATTCAATGGGAAGAATGAGATGGATTAATCAAAGTATACCTTTCTCTTGAAAAACAATCGGTCGGAATGACGAATGATGCGATTATTCGATGAATCTTGAATTTCCAATTCCAAAACGAAGCAAGAACAAAGAATTGGTGAATGATTTGTTGAGAGGGAGAAGAGAGGGAGGGAGGCGTGTGGAAGAGGAGAGGGAGAGAGGGGGCGTGTGAAAATGGGGGCTAGAGTTAGGGTTTTTGAAATTTATAGTCTAGGTTTAATCCCACACTTAAATAAAACGATTAAAATTGTGGAAGAATAAAATAGAGGTCAATGAATAAATCCCACAATTAAAAAGAAAATAGGCGTGTAGTATGTGGGGAAGGGTTTTTGAAATTTTGCTTTTTAATTAGCAAATGAATTGATTTGGTATTTACTTGGAGAGAAATATACTCACAAATTAGGTAAAAAAGGATATTGAGTATCCCATAATTAAGGTAACAAGACAAATTCAAAAATCTCCAAGTAAGGAAAGGGGGAGGGGGGCATGTACTAGGGAGTAATTAAGGAAAAAAATATTTAAATCCTCAATTAAATAGGAATATGATTTAAATTGGTAATTTCTTGTAGGAAAGGACTCCCACAAAATAGGTCACAAATAAATTAATCCCACAAGGAAGTTGAAAGGCATATGGGCAAAAATTATGAGGTCTCCAAGAAGGATAGAGTCAAATCTTAATTACAATAGGATATGGGTAGATTTAATTGGATTTTAAAATCAAGGAAGGAAATAAACAAAGTACCAATTAAATCTACAAAATAGTTTCTTCCTCCTAAATAATAAGGGATTTTCGAAAATTCCAAGGAATGGGACAAGGGTCGAAAATCATGTAGAATCAATTAGGGGTATTTTGGTTCAGATTTAATTCGGATAAATATCCCAAAATAATTATTTAAATCCAAGAAAGAAAATATTATTTCTAATAAATAAGGGGGCCGAAAATCCAACAAAAATGCCTAGAACAAATATGCATAATCCCCTTTAATTTAATCCACGCATTGGAAAAATAATTCACCCTTATTCCACATATCTCATAACAACTTAATTCACATAATTAACTCAATCACATAGAAGCAAATAAATTTCATAAAAGAAATTATCATTCAACATTCACATTAATGAAAACAAAAGACGAAAGTTTTCGGGGTGCTACAGCGATGCAAGCGATTACGCAGTAGGGGCGGTCCTGGGTCAGAAGATCGACGGGAAAAGCTATGTAATCTTCTACGCTTCAAAGTCTCTTAATCAAGAAATTCAGACCCTACCTGCTGGGCTCGAAAGTTATTGTCTATACCGACCACGCGGCGATCAAATACCTTCTGGCGAAGAAAGAGTCAAAGCTGCGCTTGATCAGGTGGGTACTCCTGCTACAAGAGTTCGACTGGGAGGCAGTCGACAAGAAGGGCAGCGAGAATAGAGTGGCTGATCACTTAAGCCGGATCATGCAAGAAGATAATGGGGAAGCCATCTCTGACGCTTTCCCTTAAGAGCACTTGTACCTGATCAAGTCAACGTCCAAACTTCAGTCCATCCACCAAGATGGGAGGATCAATCAAACTGATCCAAGAAAGGAGATCCAACACAGGCAGAAGGAGCCATGGTTTGCGGACATGGCCAACTATCTGGTGACGGCCGAGCTGCCCGGAAATGATGAAGCCACGAGAGCACAGAAGCAGAAACTCAAAAGCGACTCCCGATACTTCTATTGGGATGATCCGTATTTGTGGAAGATGGGGGCTGATCAAGTCATCCGACGCTGCATACCCAACTGGGAACAAGAGGACGTATTAGTCGACTGCCACACACTAGCTTGTGGCGGTCATTTCGGTCCAAAGAAGACAGCGAGGAAGGTGCTTGACAGTTGGTTTTACTGGCCCTCAATCCATAAAGACGCCTACGAGTTTTGCAAGAGATGCCCCCGATGCCAGCTTACTGGAGGGATTTCTACAAGAGATGAGATGCCACAGATCCCCGTAATAGTGTGTGAAATCTTCGATGTGTGGGGGATGGATTTAATGGGACCCTTTCCATCGTCAGAAGGGAATCTGTATATTCTGGTGGCAGTGGACTACGTGTCCAAATGGATAGAGGCGAAAGTGACAAGGACGTGTGAGTCCAAAGATGTGGCACGGTTTTTAAAATCAAACATCTTTACCCGGTACGGAGTACCAAGAGCTATCATCTCTGATCAAGGGACTCACTTCGTCAACCGGACCATTGAAGCTTTGATGAGAAGATATGGCGTCCACCACCCAATCAAATGGCCAGGATGAGGTGTCTAACAGGGAAATCAAGCCGATTTTGGAGAAGGCGGTGAACCCCACAAGGAAGGATTGGAGCCGTTGACTGGAGGACGCGCTTCAGGTGTACAGGACCGCCTTCAAGACGCCGATCGGAATGTCCCCTTACCGTATGGTATTCGGGAAAATGTGCCATTTGCCTGTGGGAATCGAGCATCAAGCCTTCTGGGCAAGGAGTGAATGGGCATGGAGTGAAGCCCTACAGAGATGGAACTGAGGTGTGCGTGGTGGACGACATTCCACTGCTCGTGCCTAACTCTGTCCAGTGAAAGCAGGTATTAGGGGTGACTGAGTATTCTTGGGTAGTCTGCTTGATCAAGCAATTGATTTCTAAACCTACGAACTAATCAAGTGACGTCCTAATGGCACTAAGTCAATTCCTTGGTAGTTTAGTGTAAATATTTTCGTATTATTGGCTTTAAACACTTAGGAAATTAAAAATGAAAAAGAGAAAACTGATCAAGTGGTTATTAATTGAGTCTTCATCTGGAATTACATTTCCACTTGATCAGTTGGAATTTGGATTTAATTGGTGGGTTAAAGTGGTTTGATTGATCAAGGCAGGGTGATGAAAGGACGCGCTCATTGAAAGTCGCTGAAGGACGAAACGTCGGAGAAGGTAAACTGTTGCATTGAAAAGTCGTACTGGAGGAAGAAACGTATCAGGGAAGCCAAGCCAGCTGTCGTTCTGAAAAGGCACGCCATTCCCGAAGAGTCGCACGGACACCAACAGTCTACGTTGGCTATAAAAGGGAGTTTTCTTAAGTGTACTTCACTTTTTCTCCCAACCGCCTACAGTACACTTTGTTTGCTCTCATCCAATTCCCTCAAAGTTTCAGAACCCCAGCCCAAAGCACCACCACTTCCACAGAGAGAGAAAAAAAACCCCGATATCAGCAAGATGAAGATCATCGAAATCACCACCTCATCCAGCAAGGATGTTCCTGGCAACAGCAGTAGAGGTCGTGGACCTTCCACACCAGCCACGACGTTTCCACCGCCACAACCCAGCGCCGCCCTTCCACCCCGTACAGTGGACCCGGCGTTCATAAGGCAAGTAGTGCGCCTCCTTGGCAGCGTACCCGCCGAAATGGACAATGACGCCGCCCTCAAAGCGCAACTGGGATCCCGAAATCCCAGAATCCCGCTCCGACTCCCGAATTCCAAAATCCCCCACCTTCTCCTCCCAAAACAAAATCCCATCCCATAACACAATCTCCGCCTCACTTTCTTGAACTTACCCCCATCATCCCGCTGGTACAGTACATAATGTTGAGGATGAACCAACACTCGAGAAGGAGCCGGAGCCGCTACGCCGCCGGACGCGTCGTATGAGTATGGACCGACTTTTAGAGAAAGCAGAGGCCATGAGGGCCAATCAGCCGAGGAGGGAGGATGAGTCGATGGACCAGAGGCCCCGCGTCGTGCGGCGCCTAGTGGATGAGGAAGAGGCTGCTGAGGACAACCATGCATAGAGAGAAAGGAAGAAAAAGGGGAAGGAGATTGTCTCCCCTCCTCCTAAGAAAATCCGCCCTGCCAGCCAGGGCATAGTGATCAGGGACGCCGGCCAGCCAGCCTCCCCACTGCCGCTAGAAGAGGATGAAGGCAGTAAGACTGCGGGGCGTGAGCTGTGCTGGACCCTGAGGAGGCAACAAGGAAGGCCTGCAACAGCCCATGCTGCCGACTACTCCAAACAAACTATGACCTTGACCGCATACCTCCTCCAACAGATGTTAGAGTTCGACAATCCCAAATGGCAGGAGGAGGTCAACCAGCGGGTTACCACACAGAAGCGGCTGAAGGCAGGAAAGAAGCTCCACCAACCCTCCCTAGAGAAAATACAAGTCGAGGAGAGGTTCGCCGAGTACATAACCGGCATTAGATTCGAGTGGCTCATGGAGGTGGATGAGACCCATGTGCCTGAGGTCTTGGCCAAGGAATTTTTCACTTCTTTCCGGTTTACCGGCGAGTCAGACCTCGAGGCCAGGAGT
This sequence comes from Salvia splendens, assembly GCF_004379255.2. NCBI lineage: Eukaryota > Viridiplantae > Streptophyta > Magnoliopsida > Lamiales > Lamiaceae > Salvia > Salvia splendens. The sequence goes on from NC_056038.1 coordinate 15,540,456, forward strand.
ATCGCTTTCAGGGTGTTTGGCCTTGGCCAAAAGATGAGTTTAAATGAGTTCTCCATCAGGATGAGACTCTATACAGAAGCCCAAGTGGCCAACGGGGAGTGGTTTGGGCGTGATATCGGCCTCCCGCACATGAAGCCCGACTATGATCAGCAAGCTGTCTGGAGGGCTCTTAGCCATAAGAGAGCTCCAGCCTCCAAAGCCTCTGAGTCCAGGGGAGATCACATCGCCGACCTAGCCCTTCGCCTCGCCCAGGTCTACCTAGGCTGCAACCTGCTGGGTCAAGCCAATACCATGACTATCATTACCCTGGTTGAGCTCTACTTCATGTAGAGCATGAGAGAATAGAGGAAAGTCCACCTGGGCTTTTGGCTGGCCTACTCCATCAACCAGATTGCTACCTGGCCTGCCCACCACTTGAACATATGCCATCTCCTGGGAGCGTACTTGAGAAGAAACTTGATCCTGGAGATCTAAGAGAGTGTGGAGCGCCCCTTCCTATGCCCTAGGCCTGAATTGTTTGACCTGTATTTCTTTTTTAGAATACAGGTACTTGAGAAGACGCGAGGAGCGAAATTTCGCTACACTACCGGCTAGATGGAGCAACAAAAGGGCCAACAGGAGGAGAGGAAGAGGCCGGCTAAACGCCCAGCCAGCCCTAGCAAGCAACAGAGGCCCTAGCTGACATGGTGGCTACCCAGAGGACAGACCAAGAGGAGGCTGCTCAAGGCGACAATAAATGGAAGCTCCGCATAGAACAAATGATGACGCAGCTCATGGAGAACTCCCACCCCCAACTGGTCCTGATGACCAGGGTTGAAACGGTGATGGAGAGGATGCTGGAAGCGGTCCACGACCCAGCCAGCCCCTTGGTGCAATAGCCCAGCGCAAGGCGCCCACCATCTCCCTCTACAAGCTCTCCTCAAGGACGGCGTACCTCCACTCCCACCAGGCCATCCTCTGCTCCTCCTGCTCAGCCAGCCCGGGAGTAGTATACCCCCCTTACCCAGCTGGTTCCAACTTAAAAAATTTCTGTTAATTTGAATTTGGTCTTTATATACTTATATTTTATCTGTTTTCACACTTAGTCTAGTGCCTGGGCTTAGTGTGAGAAGTTTATGGATCTTCCTTGTGTTCCTTAATTGCCTATGTGTTTTTGTTCTTGTTTTTCTGTTTTTTTTTTTGCATGCTCTGATTATTGGCACTATCTCTCACTTAGCCCAGTGTCTGGTCTAAGTGTGAGAAGTTTTCCTTGATTTGTTCTATCTGTGCCGTTGCCTAACCATTTTTCCACTGCATCAAGTCGCTCGAGGGTAAGCTAATATGCAGTGGGAGGGGGGAAGGTTAGCCTAATTGAAATCATTCATGTCAAATTATAAAAAATTTCAAACAAATAGATAGAAATAATTAGGGCAGTATTGATGACTTGGATAAATGAAAGATATGAATGCCTGGGGAAGAGTAAGAAAAAGGATACAATATGTTTACATGTGAAACTTGATTACCTAACTTGATCAGTTTGAATGACGCAAGTATGATGGAAATGCTCAATTTTAAAACCTTCTGTGAAGCCTCTCTAAAATGCGAGTTATAAGCCAAAGTAGAACACTTTCTACTATTTTTACAAAGAAAAAATACGAGAGGCTATTTTTTGATATATAGATGAAAACTTCACAAGCAGTAAGGACTAAAGGCATTAGGACTTAACCAATTGAGTCATTTCTTCCTTCGTTTCACGAACCCGCCTCATCAGACAAGGCACCCCCTAGAAAGCCACGTTAAGCCATATACACTTTTGCCCGTCTTTTGAAGCCTTAAAACAAAATTTTACATTTTGTAACACATGAGGAAAAGGGGTCGAGAGACGAATTATTTCAAAACGAAAAGGGATAGCAATAGAAAAACAGAAATAAAATGGTAGCCGGGTTGAGCAAGTTAGTCAGTCAGGTTGATCGGTTAGATTAATCAGTTCAGTCAAAAAAAAGAAATATTGAAAAAAGAAGTTGAGAAAAATTGAAAGAGGGCAGGAAAAAAATTGTAACCTGACCCAGTAAGTCGAGAGTTAGGAAATAAGCCGAAAGTTAAGGGCTAAAGGTCGCAGCTTGACCAAGTGAAACATCAAGTACCAGAATAATAACCTAGCCTGATACAGAAAGGTGGTTCAGATCTTGGTCCTTTGACTCATGTGCTTTTCTTTCTTTTTCCAGTTTATATTTTTGAAATTTTAACTTAGAACCCTAGCCTAACTCATTACTCCCCTAAGCCCAATTACAACTGAAGCAAAGACCTTAAGGAACTATCTTGTGCAGTCCGATTCGAGGTATTAAATGTGTAGCAATTACTGAGTGAACAGTTCTAACATCTCTGGTGAGAAATGAGTGACTGAGTGAATCCAATAGTTGGTTTAAATTGAGTTATCTTGACAAACTGACACCTTGATCAAGTGAACGCGAAAGGGGAGAAACATAAACTGTTGGCAAATGGATTGACCTCGACTTCGGGTATGATTGTTGGAAGTTTTTTCGGTTATATGCATCTATGTGAATATGTGTTTTTTTTAGTCTTATTGTACTTCTCGTTTTCTTTTACTTTCTTGAAACGAGTAAGCCATGCCTGAAATTTTCCTTATCTTTTTCTTTCCTTTTTCTTTATACTTGAGGACAAGTATGTTTTAAGTGTGAGCAGTTTAATAAGGCCTATTTCATGCATCGGTTTAGGGCAAAAATGTATGCTACTTGATCAGTTTATCGCGCAAGCAAGTGTTAATTATGCAGGAATGCCGCTTGACCAAGGGCAACAAGGCCAAGCTGATCAAGCTGGCGCAAAAGACGAAAAAGGCCAAAATCGGGCGGGATGATCAAGGAGGTGATCAAGCAGTTAGAAGGGGGACCACTGCATTCTAGAAGGAAGATATGTGAGGCTGATGCGCTGGATGGCGATCATCAAAGACTGCATTCTAGAAGGGGACACGTGTTAATGCGTAAGACGCAAGGACGAAGCCGAATCCTCATTCCGTTATTGAGGAACCCCAACATTCTAGAATAAGGGCACGTATCAATCGATGAGGCTCTCAATCCCAGCAAGGACGAATATTCGTTGCCAAAGTTGTTATCGTAGCTGGAGGATTGTGTGAAGAGCTTATAAATAGAGGATGCAGCGCCATTAAAATGATCTTTCTTCCACTTCTAGCTTAGTTTTTCTTTTTAGTTTAGTTTAGTTTTCGCCTGGTTCCAAGTTCTTCCCCAGTTCCAAAATAGCCTAGTTAGTTAGTAGAGATGGTCGGTTAGAAGGAGAGCGACCGAAGGGAGCGCGACAGAGAATTCAATATCTGTTCGGTGCTGGCTCAAGTTTCCGACCGAGAGCTTCTCGGTTTTACTCGCTTTCTTACTTTCCAGTTTTAGTTGTTTAAGTTTAATTCCGTGTTGTTTCGTAGTTAAAGAATAGTTCTTGTTTTTGTATTCCGCATGTTCAAAGTACAGTTTTGAGTTTTGAGTATAAAAATCGAAGTTGTTTATTTTCGGAATCTCGTTCACTGTTCCAACTTAGTTTAACGCTAAAATCGTTGATCGAGTGTTTGAATCTTCATTATGTTGAATGACAAAGTGATTTGTAGTCGCGTAGCATGTTTTGGTAGTTAAGTCTTTATTTCAGCCTGTCGTTACTTGGTCCGTTATTTGTTGTCAACATGATGAGTCCCTTGATCAAGTAGTTAGTTTATATTCTGCCTAGAGTAATCCAGTAGTTTAAAACTCCGAACTTAAAGCGTGGCAGCAGCCGACCCCTATTCACTATTCACACACTCAACGCACCGGTTTCTCTGTGGGATCAACCCCGTACTTGCCGCTTTACTGTTAAAGTAGTGCACGTTTGGGAGTTATAAATATATTTGGGTGGAACGAAAGAGAACGCCTTGATCAAGTGGCAACGACATTTGCTAACTGATCCACTCGGTTCGGTTATCTTCCATAATCCATTTGCGCGTTGCACTCGATCGTCAGCTCCCACCATGGAACAATCATCAAAGAATCAGAACAGAACATGCTTAACACAAGATTAAAAATGAGAAATTAAACTGCTAATAACTAGATATAAGCTAACATACCAAGCAGAATAGCGTACACTCAGAAACAGATCATAATCGTGCAAAATAGTAGGAGTATATTATATCATATATATAATATATGTTCTTTAAATATATTTTATATAATATGTATTATATATATTCTATTAATTTTATATTATATATATTTATATTCTATTAGTATATATAAAATAAAATAAATTATATATATTAATATATACTCCATATTTTTTCGGTTTTTCAGTTTTTTCAAAAATTTTGGTTTTTCCGGTTTTGTTCGCTTTTTGAAGTTTGGTTTTCGGTTTTTCATTTTCGGTTTTTCGGGTTCGGTTCGGTTTGGGTTTTGAACTGAATTCGGTTTTTTGGGATTGGTTCGGTTTTGGCAAAAACCTGAACCGAAACCCGAATGCTCACCCATAGTTTTATTAGTTAAATTATGTTTCATTGTCTGTAGGGCATTTGGTACAAACAATTTCTCTGGCCCTTTACCATCTGAGCTCGGGAACTTAACACGGTTATCACAAATGTAATTTTTTCCGTCTTTTTGTTTCATCACTCCTTCACTTTATTTCGTTCCATAATACCGCACTATCATTTCTTTCCAGATATATCGATGGTTCTGGAGTTAGTGGTCCCTGATGGTTGGGCGAATTTTTGATGATAGTAAATGCAGGTAATGAATATAGATCACGACACAAGGAATTACGTGGTTCGATTTACTGAAGTAAATCTACGTCCACGGGAAGAAAGGAGGGCAAGATTGTATTGCTTGATCTGGTTTACAGCTTACAAATACAGACTTGTTATATGTTATTTGATGTCCCGAGCCCCTCCTCTATCTGATCTAAGTTCTATTTATACATTGAACTAAGATCGTGGCTTGCATCACCACTAACTAGGTCGTGGCTTGCATCACCACTAACTAGGTAGTGGATGTCGTGGAGGTCATGAGATCCTGCATGGGTCCACTATCTCTTTGTTTGGTCCGCTATCCTGCATGAGACCCTGCATGAGTTGACACCACTAAATAGATCGTGTAGTGGAGGTCGTGGAGGTTCTGCATGAGTCCACTATCTCCCAGTTCGGTCGAATACTGAGACCGAACTTCTGAACTATTACCGAGCAGCTTTTGCCGATCTGAGAGTAGAGCTTGATTGGTCGGCTTTTACCGAGCTGTAGGCTGGGGCCGAACTCTTTGGTAATGCGGCTGGGGCCGAACTCTTTGGTAATGCCGAACTGATACTCTTCCTTGGGCTTTGGGCTGATGGGCCGTCACTGCTATTGGGCTTGTTTAGTACGTACCCCATCACTACCCCCCCCGAAAAGCGAAGTGAATCACTTCGGCGAAGCGAGTCACTTCGGCATTCTGGATAAAGGTACGGGGGAGGCTGACGTCAGGGGACGTGCCTTGCGCGTGACTGCATTAAATGCGAAAGTAAAATCCGGCTGTTGAATCCTGAAAAGGTGGGATTCGAAACGGTGCGATGATTTTGAAATCTTCTCCGAATCTGATAAATACGTCCTTTCTTCATCATTTGAACACTTTTGCTATTGCTTCTTCTGCATTCTCTCTCTTTTGCGTAAAAATTTCCTTCCACTTTCAAGAATTTCTTCAGAATTTCTTCAGACTTTCAAAGAGTGAGAACCATGTCTTCTTCTTCTTCTTCTGAGTCAGGTAGCGGTAGGAAAGGGGGTAAGGGGTCTTCTAGCCGGAAAGAATCCTGGGAGAAGACCGTAGAGTATTTTCACAGCATCTTGAGTAAGGATACTGTGATATCCTTACACGAAAAATATTTTTTTCCTGGGGGGAAGGTTGCGATTCCCGACGACCTTCATAGGGCTGACTCGCCGCCGGAGGGTTACGCCACCGTTTATGAAGCCGGCTTGGAATGCGGGCTTCGTTTCCCTCTTCCCCCTGCCTTTGTAGAGCTGCTAGATTTTTTTCAACTCCCTTTAGGTCAGGTGACTCCGAACTCTTGGAGGCACTTATCGGCCTTTGCTGCCGAACTGCGTAGGCTAGATAAGGATCTGTCTCTGAGGGCAATCCTTAATTTCTTCCAGTTTAAGAGGAAGGGATCTTGGTTTTACTTGATCCCTTTACAGCCCTTTAGGGCCTTCTGCAAAACCAAGTGGCCAAAGTGGCAACATCGCTTCTTTTTTATAATAGGACAGCGGCTCCGGGCTTTCCCTGGAGAGGGCCGAAGTCCGTGATTCCTCATCCTCGGTTAGAACCGTTGAACGAGCTCGAGGGCGAGCTCAATAAGATTCCTATGATTAGGAAGCAGTACCTGGAGTCTGAGCTCGTCAAGGGCGACTTCGTGTTCGACTCCTCGTCTTCGGACGAAGAGACTGAGGGTGAGGACTTCTTTTTTGTGCCTTACTGCTTTTGTGGCGAAAACTAACCTTGCTTTCTTGCTTTTTGGCAGTGAACTTGCTAAATAAGATTAGCCGCAAATCCTCCGAGCTTAAGGAGTCGGAGAAACAGAAGGCTACCAGCTCGGCGCCTGATGCCGAGAAGAATCCGAAGAGGCAAAAGACCTCTTCTTCGGATCCAAAAAAGCCGGAGTCCACTTCGGCAAAGGGGAAGGGGAAGACCCAGAAGCCCCCAAGAGCGCCAGAGAAAGACGTGGTCTTGGCGCCTCCTTCGGAACATATCTGTGAGCCATTTTTATGGCCCACGGACTTCGCCGAGGTGAATTCTCTTCTTGATTTTCTGGCCTTGCTTTTTTCCTGTATTTTTTGTGGCCCCTCGGTTGACTTTTTCCTTTTTCCATTTTCAGAGGAACGATATGCTCTCCAAGCTCGTCGCCGTTGAACTCTCCAAAGCGTCCAACGATTATGCTGAGATGCAGAGGAAGTTGGCGGCTGCTCGTCACCAGGCCGAACAGGCTAAGGCAGACTTTGAGAAGGCCAGAGCTGCTAGGATCTCGGCCCAGGATGAAGCCCAGTTTGCCAAAAACCAGCTCGTCATCCAGCGAGAGCAGACGAAACGGAGGGATGCTGCCGCCGTGGTTGCCCAAGGGGAGGTTCTCCGTGCTTTCGCGGAGAAACTCTTTCTGAGCAATCAATTTTCGGCCTTTGTCGGTGATCTGCTGAAACTGATGACCGATAATGCCGAGCAGGGGCCCGAAGTCGTCCTGCCGCTGTACGGCCGAGAGATAGCAGCTCGTCTCCAGAGTCTGCCGCTCCTTGAGGAGCTTGCTTCGTCCTCGGTCTTGCTTTCTGCTGACCGAGTTCGTAGTTGCCGAGCTGACCGGGACGAGAATATGGAGGCTATCTTTGCCTCCTTAGGGCCAGTTTCACCCGCTCCAATTTTCCACGGAGAGGGTGAGACCGAGCAGCTCGATCGGCAGACCGGAGACAGGCAGGCAGAGCAAGAGATGCTGCTGATCGGTGATGGGGGCACCGAGCAGGCTGGGGGGAGCAGGGAGGCCGAGGCTGAAGCTGATGCAGACAAGGAGAAGGAAGCTGAACCTCACCGAGGAGCCGGAGACGAAGCTGGCGGAGTATGATTTCGTCTCCTTTCTCTTAGTTTAGTTTCTTCCTTGTTGTAAAATGGCCTTGAAGCCCTCCTTGTGTAAAAAATTTTTTTCTTATGAATGAAAAAATTCTTCTTTCTGCACTTGTGTCTTCGTATAGCTTTTCGTACTCTCTTTTACTCCTGTTGTGGTTTACTACCTGCTCAGTAAACTGAAATGCCGAACTGACATAGGCTGCTTTGTATTCTTAACTCTTAAGGAGCTGGAGGTACTTCACTGGAAGCGGCTGTACTCTTCCGCTTTAGACGAAGCTGAGAAAAAAGCCATAGCTGACCAGATGAAGAATGACGAACTCTTGGCTTGTTTAGTGAAGCTGGAGGCCGACAATAAGGACTTAGAGTCCGAAAAGAAAGATCTGGAGGCCGAACTGAATACTGCTGTCGCTGAGAGGACTGCGTATGAGGATTTCATCAGCAGGCGCGGGGGAATGACCATCTCTGAAGTTCAGGAACGAGTTGACGAACTGTGGGAGGAATATCATGTACTCCGGAGGAACAATGCGCTGGAGAGCTCGGCTTGCCAACAAGTTGTGAAATCATTGCGGCGCTGGGCTTCTCGGTACGACATCGTTCTTTCCCGGCGTCCTTCAATCGAGAGATTCCTTAGGCATTTCCCGCCAACAGATGCTCATACTCCAGCTCAAATCTCTGATCCACTTGCTCAAAATCCTACTCCAAATCAGCAACGAACTCAGGAGCAACCGGAAACGTCAAGACGAGAACGGACTCAGGAGCAACCGGAAACGTCAAGACAAGGACGGACTGAAGTTCGTAGAGGAGCTGTGATTATGAGTGAGCAAGATCAACAAATGCTTCGTGAAGAGACTCTTCGCCGCCGAGGTGCCAGTACTTCCCGGACTCAAGGAAGAGGCGGTAGGTCGATCAGAGCATCTCGTCGACCTGCTTATTCTTCAGCTGCCCGGAACGCCCGAACTCGGCTTCACGAGGATTTTGTGAATAGATGGCTCAACTTTAGCAACCAGGGACAGTAGAATAGTCCTTTGTAATAGCGTAACGCCTTCTCGTAGGGCAGCGGAGTTGTATGCCGAACAAGTTTTAATAAATGAAATCTTCATTTCGCTTCTATCACTGCGTATTTACAGCTCAGCGAAAAAATTTCATCGTGCTCGTCCTCGGTCTTATGAAGTAAACTTCTTTGACCGGACTCGTCCTCGGTCTTATGAAGTAAGCTCCTTTGACCGGACTCGTCTTTGGTCTTATGAAGTAAACTTCTTTGACCGGACTTGGTCCTCGGTCCTATGAAATAAACTTCTTTGACCGGACTCGTCTTTGGTCTTATGAAGTAAACTTCTTTGACCGGACTCGTCTTTGGTCTTATGAAGTAAATTTCTTTGACCGGACTAAGCTTGTGTCCTAATTTGGCGAGTTTTATCGCTCGGATCGGACTTTCCCTTGTCCTAATTTGGGGATCGGACTTTCCCTTGTCCTAATTCGGCGAGTTTTATCGCGTGGATCGGACTTTCCCTTGTCCTAGTTCGGCGAGTTTTATCGCGTGGATCGGACTTTCCCTTTGTTGCAGTTCGTTTTAGACGAACTGCTTGTTTCTTAAGCTGAATTGTGGTCTTGTATCCTCCTTAGAAGCTTGGACTCACAATCGTTGGCTTATATATGTTCTAAAAAGGGGATCAGCCTTCGAAGAACAAGATACCTCAGTAACATTTGTAAGAGACGACACGCACATAGACAGACAAAACGCATATAGACAAACAAAACGCACATAGACGAACAAAACGCACATAGACAAACATGAAAAACAAGTAAAAAACAAAGAAAGCACATACCCCTAGGACCGAACTAGACACAAGACTGACTGACCGGACTGTCTCTTACAAATGGAACTTCTTGAGGTTGGAAATGTACCATGTTCGGGGTACTTGTTCTCCTGACATGTGAGTCAATTTGTAAGACCCTTTGCCGAGGACTTCTGACACCCGATATGGACCTTCCCATGTGGGTTCGAGTTTGCCCAGCTTTTCTGCTCGGCTTACTTCATTGTTTCTCAAGACGAGATCTCCCACTTGAAATTGCAGCTTTTTCACCCTTTGGTTATAATACCGGGCTACTTGCTCCTTGTACTTAGCTGCTTTTATGCAGGCCAATTCTCTTCTTTCTTCGGCCAGATCTAGTTCGGCTCTTAGTCCGTCATCATTCATTTCTGAGGAGAAATTTAGAGTTCGGGGACTGGGTACGCCGATCTCAACCGGAATCACGGCTTCAGTGCCGTACACCAGACTGTACGGAGTTTCACCGTTGGAGGTTTTGGGTGTAGTTCGGTAGGACCATAGGACTTGAGGGAGATTTTCTACCCATTGTCCTTTGGCTTGTTCTAACCGAGCTTTTAACCCTTTCACCAAGATACGGTTTGTTACCTCCGTTTGTCCGTTTGCTTGTGGGTGGGAGACCGAAGTGAACCGCTGTTGAATATTCAGCTCTTGGCACCAATTCTTGAATGTCTTGTCGGTGAACTGAGTCCCATTATCCGAAATGAGGATGTGGGGTATGCCAAATCGGCACACTATGTTCTTCCAGACGAAATCCAATGCCTTCGAGCTCGTTATCGTAGCTAATGGTTCAGCCTCCACCCACTTCGTGAAGTAATCCACGGCAACGATAAGGAATTTCATTTGCCGAGGAGCTTGTGGTAGTGGTCCTACTATGTCTATGCCCCATTGCATAAAAGGCCAAGGGCTTTGCATAGCACATAGATCGGTCTGCGGCATCCTTGGGATATTTGCATGAATTTGGCACTTCGTACATGTCTTGACGAGCTGCACTGCTTCTTGTACCAAAGTTGGCCAATAATATCCCCATCTCAGAACTTTTTTAGCTAAAGCTCTAGCTCCGATGTGGCTACCGCAAGATCCTTCATGAACTTCTCTAAGGATGTAGTCCGTCTCTTCTGGTCCTACACATCGCAATAACGGTTGAAGGTAGGACTTTCTGTATAGGACTCCTTTATGAAGTTCATACCGAAGTGCTCGGCATGTGATTTTCCGAGCTTCTCTCTTATCCTCGGGCAGTTGTCCTTGATCTAGATACTGTAAGATCGGCGTCATCCAGTTCGGCGAGCTGGTTACTGAATGTACCTCAGCTTCATCAATGCTTCGGTGTAGTAATTCCTCCACCTTTGAGCTCGGATATGAGGCCAACTTACTTAAAGTATCTGCTCGGCTGTTTTCCGCTCTGGGAATACGGATTATCCGAAAATAAGAGAAACTTCGGCTAATGCTTTGCGCTTTGTCCAAGTATTTTTTCATCCTCTCATCTCGGGCTTCACTTGTACCCAGCATGTGATTCACTATGACTTGTGAATCACAATGGATTTTGAGAGATTTGACAAATAGACTTTGCGCTAATTGAAGTCCGGCAAGGAGGGCTTCGTATTCGGCTTCGTTATTAGTAGTTGGGAATAAGAACCGAAGTGAATAAGTTACCTCGTGTCCGTCGGGAGCGATAAGTAGAATACCAGCTCCACTTCCCGTCTTATTCGAAGCTCCATCTACGAATCCACTCCAGCAGTCCGGCGGTTCTACTTCGGATTCTTGGGGCTGTGTTAGTTCGTCATTGGCAGGATTTTTCTGTTCGGCAATAACAGGGATTGCTTGATCGAACTTTGCTTCTGCAAGAAAATCTGCCAAGGCTTGTCCCTTGATGGCTTTCCGAGGTAGATATTCTATTGAGTGTTCTCCCAACTCTATGGCCCATTTGGCGATTCTGCCTGATGCTTCTGGCTTGGTCAAAACTTGCCGAAGTGGCAGATCGGTTAAGACGCATACCTTGTGAGCATAGAAGTATGGCCGCAGTCTCCTTGCTGCATTTACTAACGCCAGAGCAATTTTTTCCAGAGGTTGATACCTTGTTTCTGGACCTCTTAATGCTCGGCTTGTAAAGTAGATGGGAAGCTGCTTTAGGCCTTCTTCTCGTACAAGCACCGCGCTAATGGTTTGATCTGATGCCGCTAAGTATAAGAATATCACTTCGGCATCTGTTGGAGCAGAGAGAATTGGAAGCTTGGCTAAATAACTTTTGAGCTCGTCAAAAGCCTTTTTCTGCTCGGCTCCCCACTCAAACTTTGGTGCCTTTTTCAACACTTTGAAGAACGGTAGTTGCTTTTCGGCTGCTTGGGAAAGGAATCTATTCAGTGCGGCTAGACATCCAGTTAGTCTTTGCACATCATGTATGGACTTCGGCATCGCCATGTTCTGAACAACTTGAACTTTTGAGGGATTTGCCTTGAGTCCGTCCCTTGAAACCCAACAACCCAGAAACTTTCCCGAATCTACCAAAAAGGTACATTTTTGGGGATTGAGTTTGAGGTTGGCTTTTTTGAGCACGTCGAGGGTGGATTTGAGGTTGTCTTCGTACTCCGAAGTGCTTCTGCTTTTGACGACTATGTCGTCAACATACACTTCAACCTCTTTTCCGATCAAATGCCGAAAGAGCTTATCTACCATCCTTTGATATGTGGCTCCGGCATTCTTTAAACCGAATGGCATCTTTTTATAAGCAAAGATGCCGAAGTCAGTAATGAAAGCCGTTTTTGAAGCATCATTCTCATCCATTAAAACTTGGTGGTAGCCTTTGTATAAATCAAGAAAACAGAAAATTTCGAAGCCGATCAAAGCTTCTACTTTTTTATCTATGTTCGGAAGGGGATAGCAATCTTTAGGACAGTGCTGGTTTAGATCGGTAAAATCTATGCACATCCGCCATCCTCCTTCTTTTTTCTTGATCATTACAGGATTGGCCACCCAAGAAGGATATTTCACCTCGAATAATACATCCGCTTTCAGTAATTGGCGGACTTCGTCATGGATGACTTGATTTCTTTCTGCCGCAAAGAGTCTTTGCTTCTGTTTTATAGGCCGGACTGAAGGATCAATATTTAACCGATGAGTGATTACCTCAGGGGGCACTCCGGTCATGTCCAACGGAGACCATGCAAAGACATCTTTGTACTCCTTGAGGAGCTGGATGGTCTTTTCCCGGAGTAGGGGCGTTCCCGCGAAACCGATCTTGACCGTTCTGGATGGATCATCTTCGTATAACTGAACGGTCATTGAGTTCGACTCTGGTGTGACTTCGGTCATTTCGCTTGCCTCTGACTCCGGTTGCTGTGATTGCTATGCTTGATGATGCCGATCTGATTGCTCGGCACTTTTAAGCGCAATCTGCAGACACTCTTTTGCTCTCTTTTGATCACCCCGGATGACCGCTATCCCACCTTTAGTGGGAATCTTGATGGTGAGGTGATAAGTAGAGCAAACGGCCCGAACTGCGTTGAGCCAGTCTCTTCCCAAGATGATGTTGTACGGGGACCGAGCTTTTACCACAAAGAATGCTGACTGACGCTCCGGTATCCACAAACACTCTGTGGATCAGTTTGTTTGCCACTCCGGCTTGGATGACAATAGCGTCTTGATGAGGAGAGATGGCCGGGACGGGATCTGCATCTGAAAATGTAATCACTTCGTCCTGCTTCAGCCTTTTATGCGTTGGCTCCTCTCGATTGAAGCCTCTGCGCTCTGACTTCAGGGACGATTTAGTCTTCCCGGCAGGGAGAGCATCAATAGTCAGGATTACTCCATCATATTGCAGCTCGTCATCGTCTTCGGGGTCCTGTTGCTTTTTCGGATCCTGAGGAGCGCAGTTCGCACCTCTCTGCTTTTTGTTCTTTTTCGGCTGCTTGCTTTGGTATTTTTTTAACGTCCCTGCTTTCACAAGAGCATCAATACCTGCAGCCAAATGTCGGCACTCCTCGGTATCGTGACCGTGGTCTTGATGGAAGGAGCAATATTGATCCTGAGGTCGACGCGCGGCCGATTTCGTCATCCGCTTTGGTTTTTCGAACATATCGGAATGCAGTTCGAAAATTTCCGCTCTCGGCTTGTTCAATGGTACGAACTGAGCGGGCGGCTTCTCAGGATTGAGACGTGGCCCCAATCGGTCTTGCACCGGAGCCCTTTGAATCCTTTCAAAAGGAGTTCGGCGAGGATGTCCCTGATCGCCAAAAGGAGTTCGGCGAGGATGTCCCTGATCGCTATGATCGGGCTTCCTCCTGTCTCCTCGGGATGAGCTGTCTAAAGACCGTTTGCGACGGTCTGCCTCATCGGCACGAGAGAACTGGTCCGCAATGTCCCACATCTCTTGAGCTGTTTGCGGACTGCATTCCACGAGCTTTCTGTAGAGAGCTCCGGGCAGGATTCCATTTTGGAATGCCGAAATGACAAGTAGATCATTGAGATCATCTACTTGTAGGCATTCCTTGTGGAATCTCGTCATAAAGTCGCTGATCTTTTCGTCGCGACTTTGACGTATAGAAAGCAGCTGAGCCGAAGTGATTCGGGCTTCCGCTTTCTGAAAGAACCTCCAGTGGAAAGCATCCATTAGATCTCGGTAAGATCTAATGCTGCCTTGGGGGAGGCTATCGAACCACCTTCTTGCGTTCCCGATAAGCAGCTCGGGAAACAGCTTGCACATATGGACCTCATTAAGACCCTGGTTCGCCATGTTATACTGATAGCGTCCCAGGAAGTCATGAGGATTCTCTAACCCGTCATAAGTCATCGACGGAGTTCGGTAGTTCTGTGGCAAGGGAGTTCGGGTGATATCGTCCGAGAACGGAGTCTTCAATGCTCCGTACATGGCGAACCCGACATCTCTTCGGTATGGAGGAGATGGAGTTCTCCTGTGATTCCGGTACCGAGGAGGAACAGGAACATGTCGGGGTTGAGGATTCTTCTTCCTGGAAGACACAGCACTACTGCGGTAGTGACTTTCATGTCTGGATGAGGAGGGAGAATCCACCGTTTTCGTCTCCGGCTTTTGGCTCTTTTGCAGGAAAATTAAGAACTCTTCCTGCTTCTCGGCCAAAAACAATTTGACAGCCTCGTTCAAATCGGGCTGCTGGGAAGACTCGGTGCGATGAGTCTTTGAGCGGCTTGTTCCTTCTCCGTGAGAACTGGAAGTAGATTTCTCCCGAGGCTGTTTTCCAGACCTGCGGGCTGGACTAGCTTCCTCAGGGTTATCACGAACGGTATTATGGGTGTTATGTGATCTGGTATGCATTTTTTTTTTTTTTTGGGGTGGAAAAAGGGTCAAAAATTCGCTTTATCACAAATTTGGTTCTCTGTTTCCCACAGACGGCGCCAGTGATGGTTGGGCGAATTTTTGATGATAGTAAATGCAGGTAATGAATATAGATCACGACACAAGGAATTACGTGGTTCGATTTACTGAAGTAAATCTACGTCCACGGGAAGAAAGGAGGGCAAGATTGTATTGCTTGATCTGGTTTACAGCTTACAAATACAGACTTGCTATATGTTATTTGATGTCCCGAGCCCCTCCTCTATCTGATCTAAGTTCTATTTATACATTGAACTAAGATCGTGGCTTGCATCACCACTAACTAGGTCGTGGCTTGCATCACCACTAACTAGGTAGTGGATGTCGTGGAGGTCATGAGATCCTGCATGGGTCCACTATCTCTTTGTTTGGTCCGCTATCCTGCATGAGACCCTGCATGAGTTGACACCACTAAATAGATCGTGTAGTGGAGGTCGTGGAGGTTCTGCATGAGTCCACTATCTCCCAGTTCGGTCGAATACTGAGACCGAACTTCTGAACTATTGCCGAGCAGCTTTTGCCGATCTGAGAGTAGAGCTTGATTGGTCGGCTTTTACCGAGCTGTAGGCTGGGGCCGAACTCTTTGGTAATGCGGCTGGGGCCGAACTCTTTGGTAATGCCGAACTGATACTCTTCCTTGGGCTTTGGGCTGATGGGCCGTCACTGCTATTGGGCTTGTTTAGTACGTACCCCATCAGTCCCATACCTCCATCATTCGCAAATCTACGCAACATGGAGAGAGTGTAAGACCACACTATACTATACATAGAAGAAATGTAGAGTAGTAGTATGTTTTTGATCTCTATCTAAACAAACAAATTGTCAATGATAATTAATGTGGATTTTCGGATTTCAGATGGGCATCAGACAATGGATTCACAAGGCCGATACCTGACTTCATCGGAAGCTGGTCAAGTCTTGCTCAACTGTGAGTCACAATCTTTTTTTTTCTATATTTATCCTACTATTTTGAATCTAATATCCCAAGCTTCATCATCATTTGTTATCTTTTTGTAGGAGATTTCAAGGAAATTCATTTGTAGGTCCAATACCAGCATCTTTCTCAAATTTAAGCTTGTTGAATGACTTGTAAGTACTATCCACAACAATATTTTTTTTGGGTGATTGAGCCTCAGTACACCAACTGTCATCTGATTTTTTGTTTTGCAAGGGTCTTCCAATATATACACAAATTTTCACATTTTTTGAAAAATTTCACACGATTGTCAACTCGGTGAAACTGATACTAAGGTGGACGCTTGAAATGTATTCATGGCTTAAACAATATATGTACTAAATGAAATTGTTGGGTGTCTATGTCATTAGTTCACCAAAAATTGACTATCGTGTGAAATATCAAAACAATTGAAAGCTTGTGTATTCGGAGGCCATAAATTTTAGTTGTTGTGTAACACTATAATTTTTTCATTTTCATGATTACGTGGAAGCTAACATTCTCGGGCAAATGCGACATCTTTAGGAGGATTAGTGATGTTGTATCCAATGCCAATGGTAGCTCATCCCTCAACTTCCTCAGAAACATGACCTCTCTATCGACCTTGTAAGAAGTCGCCGTAGCTTCTCATTATCCAAATAAAAGTAATGTGAGTTGTTAGTGATGAGTTGTTGCTCTATTTGGCAGAGTGTTGAGGAACAACAATATTTCTGGTAGCATACCTTCCTTTCTGGAGGGATTTGGGAGTTTGACATTTCTGTAAGTATATATGTATATTGTATAAGTGTATATATATAATTCATTAATTGGTATACTACTCTGATTTGATTTGCAGACAACAACAAATGTTCTAATTATATGTTTCAGGGATTTGAGCTTCAACAATTTGAATGGCACAGTTCCAGAGTTCCTTTTCAACCAGACTTCTCTCACTAACATGTAGTAACTCTCTAGCTATAAACTGTTACACACATTTATTATTTATCTCAAACAACTAGTTTTTTTTCAGAAAGTTGAAAGCTAGTAGTACAGATTAACTCATGTTCTCATATTTCCAGATTTCTTGGTAGTAACAAGTTAACTGGTGGACTACCGTCGCAGAAGAGTTCGTCACTCAGGAACATGTACGCTTCTGTTATACCCCCCCTGTTGTTTTTATTTTCCACGGTAATTTTATTAATATTTTTATTTGCTTCTAGAGATTTATCGTACAACGAATTATCATGAAGCTTTCCGTCTTGGATCAATGAAGATAACTTACAAGTGTAAGTCCATAAGACAAACATAAATACTTACATATGTCTTGTTAGATTCCTGATTTGCTCTACATCAATTTTTTTTTTTTTTTTTGTGCAGTATTGTGGTTTCCAACAACTTCACCTTTGGAGATTCTAACACTGCTGCCAGGTGCTTAAAAGGCATTCTAGTTCTTGCGTAGCTTTGTTTGTTTAACTTATTTGTGTATCATAATTCATCTGCTTCATCCGTGTAGCACTCTACCTTCTGGTTTAGAATGTCTCCAGAAGAATTTTCCGTGCAGTCGAGGACAGCCTATTTGTAAGTAGTAATAATGTTTATGGCAATTTCTGATCTTTGTAATAGCGTAACGGATGTTTTGATATACGAAGTTGTGGGTGGTTTGTTAAAGCAGATGTTTTGAATGTGCAGATTCAAGGTTTGCAGTGAACTGTGGTGGTAGAAGTATTACATCTAATGATGGGATAGAGTATGAAGCAGACAGTGAGGCTCTTGGTCCAGCCACGTATTAGACGAGCTCTACACGTAGATGGGCAGTTAGCAATTCCGGTTTTGCTGCTGACAACATTGCACGGGAGTACATAAGCTCTACATTATCTCAGTTCACCAATACTCTATATTCGGAGCTGTTCCAAAATGTCCGTCTCTCTGCTGGTGATCTCAGATATTACGGCTTAGGCCTTCGAAACGGTAACTACACTGTAAGGCTCCAGTTTGCAGAGACAATCAACCCTGTTGCTAGGACTTGGCAAACAACTCAAAGGCGTGTTTTTGACATATACGTCCAGGTTTGCGTTTCGCATTTACTTTCTCCAATGCATTCGTCCATGCTTACTTGAAAAGAAAAAGGTTATTCTGATGATACGCAGGGGAGTTTGGCAGAGAAGGATTTTGATTTGCAGAGAGAGAGTGGAAGACCTCTAAGAGCTGTGACACGGGAATTCACTGCAGAGGTAGTCGAAAACTATATGGAAATCCATCTCTTTTGGGCCGGAAAAGGGACCTGCTGTGTACCTGCTCAAGCTGTGTATGGACCTTTAATTTCTGCAATAAGTGCTACACCAAGTATGTTCTCTGCTCTTGCAAATTTATTACTATTTTATTTTTCTTTCTCATCGCTTGATTGTTTTTCATTTTCTTCATCAGATTTCATTCCAACCGTTTCTGATAATCCTCCTGGTGGTAGTGAAAAGAACCGGACCGGTCTGATTGTTGGCATTGTTGCAGCTTTGCTTTTTATATTTGCATTTTGTTACTTATCACAAAGAAGAAAAAAGCAAAAGAGCATCGACGATAAAGGTAACGTGCATCGTTTTCTTAATACATCTCCAAATCTTAACGATCAGACTAACATTCTCTATGTTAATTGGGGCTGGGTGATTTACAGAGTTTCTAGGGATCGATGCTCAAACTTACACGTTCAGTTACGCGGAACTTAGAGCTGCTACTGGTGACTTCGACCCTTCTAACAAGCTCGGAGAGGGAGGATTTGGACCTGTCTATAAGGTATCGACAATCATTCTTAAGATGCAAGAACAGCAAGACAAGATATGTATCAATATTGTTTTCGTATGCGCAAACAGGGAACACTCGCGGATGGAAGACTAGTTGCGGTGAAACAACTCTCAGTGGCATCACACCAAGGCAAGAGTCAGTTTGTAGCGGAGATTGCAACTATATCAGCTGTGCAGCATCGCAACCTTGTGAAATTGTACGGATGCTGCATTGAGGGAGTGAAGCGCCTCCTCGTCTATGAATATTTGGAGAACAAGAGCCTCGACCAGATACTATTTGGACCAAGCAGCGGTACGTCTCTGTTTCTTGACTGGAAAACACGTTCGGACATATGCATGGGGGTAGCAAGGGGCCTGGCTTACCTACACGAGGAATCTCGACTTCGGATTGTTCACAGAGATGTCAAGGCTAGCACCATTCTGCTCGATTCTGATCTCGTGCCTAAACTCTCTGACTTCGGATTGGCCAAATTGTACAACGACAAACAGACTCATATCAGCACTAGAGTCGCAGGCACAATGTACGTACGATTCACCTCGTTATTTACTTCCTAGTTAGTGTAAGACGATGTATTAATTTTGTGTTGATGCAGTGGTTATCTAGCACCGGAATATGCCATGCGTGGCCATCTCACCGAGAAGGCTGATGTCTTCAGCTTTGGCGTCGTCGCTCTTGAAATCGTCAGCGGGAGGCTCAATTCCGACACAAGTTTGGAAACTGAGAGGATGTATCTTCTTGAATGGGTATGGCTATTTCTCTACTTAACACCACCTTCTTATTATGGAGTAGTTTATAAAACGTCGAACTCCTCATTAGTATGATATTTTGTCTGCTTTGGGCTAAGCCCTCACAATTTTGTTTTCTGGCACTTCTTAAAAGGCCTCATACTAATGAAATAACGGTTGTACTTAATATATTGTTTGCACATTTTCTAATAACCGTTAGTTGTTGCATTCCAGGCTTGGAACCGTCATGAAAATAGCAAGGAAATCGAGCTGGTGGACCCGACGTTGCAAGAATACGACGATGATGAAGTGAAAAGAATCATTGACATTGCCCTACTATGCACACAGGCGTCCCCGGGGCTACGGCTAGGGATGTCAATTTAGCCCGCAACCCGTGGGCTGACCCGAATAGCCCGCCAAATTTATAGGGTTAGGGCTGAAAATTTCCAGCCCGATAAAATTACAGCCCGATTAGCCCGCACCCGATTAACCCGCAACCCGTTAGGGCCAGACCCGAAAACCCGATGGGCTGGCCCGAAAACCCGATAAAATTTATATTGTTCTATTTGTTTGACTCTAATTCGACACTTCATTGATTATTTTATAATACAGATTACTGAAAAAATAACTTTCCATTTTATATATTAAATATATAAATTATATATTAAGTTTTTATTAATATAATAATAGATAAATGAATTAGAAACTTCAAATTCACTAAAAAAATATATTTAAATTTCTAAACATGCTTTAAAATTTCTTGATGTTTATGTTTTATGTTGGAATAAATCTCAAATATTAGTATTTGATCATGTTAATATTTGAGTTTACGCATATATCTCAAATTTATCATAATTAAATATTTTACATTTTATAAATATAACTAATTTTCACCATTATTTATTGGATTGATCGCATGTTAATTTTATCGGTACCAACCCGATTAACCCGATGGGCTAGCCCGAAACCCGAGCTTTTAGGGTTAGGGCTGAACTTTTATAACCCGAAAAAATAACAACCCGATTAGCCCGCACCCGATTGACCCGCAACCCGAATAGGGTTGGCCCGAAACCCGGTGGGCTGGCCCGATTGACATCCCTAGCTACGGCCAATGATGTCGCGTGTGGTGGCAATGCTTGCCGGAGACATTGAGGTGGCTTCTGTGACCACACGACCGGTCTATCTTACTGATTGGACGTTTAGCGATGCGACCACTTTCATGAGCAACACTGCTAGTGCGACGTCGAATGTCGATGCTCATCTAGGTTCAACGGCTACTACTACAACTACAGATGTAGCAGCCTATTCACCTAGTAAACCGATGCTGAGAGACCATTGGTGAGGGTAGATAGGGAGTAATTGCTTCTCCATTTTGCTTGTATTTATATATTCCATTTGTACATGTGTGCCGGAGCGGATATATTGTTTGTTGCTCGATCTTGGACCAACTTTTTTGTATATTCAAACAGCCTCTCTACCTATAACTACATGGTGTCACACCAATTGCAGCTTTTTATGATCAATTTATTATTCTTTAAAAATAAATTTGATCAATTATGAATAGGTCACATCTCATTATAGTTCACAATTCGAAGGAACAATCTGAAAGGAGAGTACTAATAGTGCATGCCATAAACATAATTGAAAATAATGTTAAAATTAAATCCACATCTGGCCTTATTTTCAAATCGCAATATTCTTTCATTCTCACATGTCTACTATTTAAAGATTTAATTTTGTAATTCTAGGATGTGTATAATTTAAAAAAAAAAAACTTTTTTTCTACTCTTAGTATGCAAACTAATATTCCTACTAAATGAAATCTACATGATACTTAAAATTATTCATTTCTTTAAATTCGTTAAAGATATATTATCAGTAATTTAGGTTGATGGGGCATAAAGTGAGTTCTAAAATATGTTTCTCAAAATTATTCAAACTTAGATATTGATATATAAATGAGACTTGGTCAAACTTAGATTGGGCATAAAGTGAGTTCTAAAATCTACATGATACTTTTTTCGTATTACAGATGGGCATCAGACAATGGATTCACATGGCCGATACTTGACTTCATCAGAAGCTGTGAGTCACAATCTTTTTTTATATTTTTCCTACTATTTTGAATCAAATATTCCAAGCTTCATCATCATTTGTTATCTTTTTGTAGGAGATTTCAAGGAAATTCATTTATAGGTCCAATACCAGCATCCTTCTCAAACTTAAGCTTGTTGAATGACTTGTAAGTACTATGCACAACAATATTTTTTTTGGGTGATTAGAGCATCTGCAGCGGTGCTCTCCCGCAAGGACTGCGTCCGTGCCGCTGGCGCGGCAACCCCATGTCCGCTGTTGTGCTGTTGCCGCTGACACGGCGCTGCTCGATGCATCGAGCAAGTCCGTGCCGCTGAGCAGGGCGACGTGGCGCGCTTCTATTGGCCTTTGGCATTTTCTTTTTTTTTTTTCTTTTTTTTAAAATCGAAAATAATACCTAAAAAATAAAAATATATATATTTTCGGATTCCCAAAAATATAGCCATTTTATTACCGTTTTTTTGAAATTTAAAAAAAAATTTAATCTCAAAATCATCTATAAATACATACATTCATCATCCATTTGGGCGAAATTCGCCCACGGGTAGTGAGTTTTTTTTAACTTTATGAATTTAATTATGTAACTTTTAATTTTTAGGATTTAAATTATGTAATTTTTAATTTTTAAGACTTTAATTATGAAATTTTTAGTTTTTAGGATTTTAATTATGCAATTTTTAATTTTTTTGTAATTTGTAATAGTATTTCAGGTATTTTTAATGTATTTTAATATTGTGGAAATGTTTTTATTTAAATTGAATAATAGAATGGTGGGACCCTTGAGCATGTCCTTGTGGAAGAGCATGGATATGGGTGTTGTGCTCTTGGAGAAGAGCAGGGAGTAAAAAAGTAATAAAAGTGGGTCCGGGCCCACATTCGTACCCTTGCCAAAGAGCAGGAATAGGGATGCTCTTACTGTCATCTGATTTTTTGTTTTGCAAAGGTCTTCCAACATATACACAAATTTTCACATTTTAAAAAAAAATTCACACGATTGTCGATTCTGTGAAACTGATACTAAGGTGGACGCTTGTGATGTAGAGCCTTATAATAATGAAGGAAATAGATGGATAAGAGATATGTTTACAGATAATCATAGCATATTTGTTTATGAGGTTTGTATTTCTTGCGGTAACTATTTTCGTCATTTTGATAATGTATAGTAGCGGAAGAATGTTTGATTTGACTTTGCATAATACAAATAAGGTTGTTGGAGGAATATTATGAGGCCCCGGTTAAACTCAAAGTTAAGAAATTGGAGGAATGTTTGTAAGATTAGAGATATTCGTAGTGATTTCAACGAATGTAGGGTTACAGTGATTGGGGCTTTCAGAATCACAATAGTAATGAACAATGCCGTTTTCATTTATTTGAATGATTAAATAAATATATGTAATTGACATGTCAAAATAACACACATAGACGCCACATATTTACAATACATCCTAAGAAGTTTCTAATCTAAATTAAAATAAGAATTGTTTGGGGCCAATGGGCCCTGGCCTAAGCGTGGGCCTCCGTTAGTATAACTCTAGTCATTACTCCTCGCGACGATTATACCATAGCAATACCATCATGTTTAACGACGGAAATGTGTTCGACTTCGACACGTATGGAAGGTTTGAGGATATTTTCGTCAATCTCGATTTTCTTGCTCCAATTCCCCCTCACCAAGATCATGATATGATCTTAGCTCGAGATCGCCCGATCTTGACCAATATCACGTCGATCTGACGCAATCAAGTAATAAGCAACGTGAGAATACGAAATCAGAAACAAATAGGAACTATATTGATGATAATCGAACGATAACAACAACAGGAAAATAACAATAGAATGAAGAACAACAATACAATACGATGCATTGGATCCACGACCCAATGCCCACGATAATCACACTCTTCAACAACAACCAAAAGGTGGTGACTTCTCATTTATATAATAGCCTTCCCTTCACGCGTCCCACACCTGTCCACCTCAGCTTGCCACCTCAGCGTGTGATGAACACGTGCGTTATTAATCCACGTAGCTTATTGCATCCTACTTGGGTCATACGAGACCACATCCCTCCTTAACGTAAGAATGCGAGTGTTGCATGCATGTTGTGAGTATGATGAGATCCATGCATGCAACAATACCCTCCCCTTAAGGTTCCTTGCCCTCAAGGAACCATGAGAACCGTTCCATGATTACGTCAGCAAACTCCCACGAAGCATCCGCAGGTGAACGGCCAGCCCAATGTATCAACCATTGTGTCGCGGCTTGGTTGTGGTGTTTCACCATTTTCCTCTCAAGGATAGCTTGAGGAATGTCATCCTTAATGTGAGATATGTGAGGAAAATCAGGGATCGCCCCTGTGGGAGCCGATGCTTCTCGCAACAAGGAAACATGAAAAACATTATGGATGGCGGCCGAAGGAGGCAGGTTTAACTTATAATCAACCTAGCCAATTTTATCAACAATCTGATAAGGACCGAAGAACTTGGTTTCAAATTTCTGATGATGACCCCAAATTGATTTTTGTCTGTAAGGTTGAAGTTTCAACCAAACCCAGTCGCCAATGTCAAACTCCTTATCGTTCCTATGTTTGTCGGTCTGCCTTTTGATCCTATCCGCAACCCTCTGCAGATTTTCCTTCAAAACATTGACATGTTGTCAAAATAACACACATAGACGGCACATATTTAAAATATATCCTAAAACATTTCTAATCTAAATTACAATAAGAATTGTTTGAGGCCTATGGGCCACTGGCCCAAGCGTGGGCCTCAGTAAGTATAACTCTTGTTATTACTCTTGCACGATGATTAAACCCTAGCAATACCATCATGTTTAACGACAAAGATGTGTTCAACTTCGACGCGTATGGCGGGCTTGAGGCCATTTTTGTCGATCTTGATTTTCTTGCTCCGATTCCCCCTCACCAAGACCCTGTTACGACTTAGCTCGAGATCGCCCGATCTTGACCAATATCACGGCGATCCGACACAATCAAGTAATAAGCAACGTGAGAATATGAAATCAGAAACAAATTGGATCTATATTGATGATAATCGAACGATAACAACAATAGGGAAATAACAATAGAATGAAGAACAACTATACAATATGTTAGAAGAAGATCACGTGAGATCCGAAAGATCACAATCAGAAGATATTGATTTATTCTGTACCATACTTAGAAGATGTCAATCACTGTAATTATGCTAACTAGGTTTTCCTTATGTGTATACTCCCAAGTCTATATAAACCTTGTACCTATGTATACTAAGATCATCAGTGAATAATATATGAGCCTTAATCGATCCTTTTAACACAATACGATGCCTTGGATCCACGATCCAATGCCCACGATAATCACACTCTTCAACATCAACCAAAAGGTGATGACTTCTCATTTATATAATAGCCTTCCTTTCATGAGTCCCACACCTCTCCACCTCAGCTTGCCACCTCAGCGTGTGATGAACATGTGCCTTATTAATCCACGTCAGTTTATTCCATCCTACTTGGGTTATACTAGACCACATCCGTCCTTAATGCAAGGATGCGAGTGTTGCATGCATGTTGTGAGTATGATGAGCTCCATGCATGCAACAGACCCTGACCCTATCCTTGAACCTCAACCTGACTTGCCCTTCCTCCTCCTGATGATCCTGCATGGGATATGGTTGATGGCTTCCTCAACCCTGAAGCTGAAGATGAGGGAGACTTGGTTGATGCCTTCGCCAACACTGAAGACATCGCTCTCTGGCCGCAGACACCGGAGATTGTTGATCTTTGTCGACCTTAGGCTCATGGTTTTTGGGGTTCTAGTTTTCCAGGGATCTAGAGTAGCCATATCTGTAAATATATCCACGATCCTTTTCCAGTAATTGATTGTATCAACTTTGGTTAAACCTTGAATCGCATTTGATAAGCTGTATGGATTTTGCTTGATTAATGCCATGCACAAAATAATATGTTTCTGTACATTTTATTTTTATTTGCGGAGTTTTTTAATTTTGATTTTCCATTTCAAATCACTGCCCTGGTCATTTTAATATGGTGCTTTATACGAATAGTTGTTGATGTACATATTTTGGACTTTAAAAATGATATTTGGAGCTGCTAGATCCACAACAGCTTTCTTGAGATGGTTAATATGTGTAAAATCTATTAAGCTGTTATACCTGTGGTGCATTCATGGCATTGGAGGGAGTCTATTGTGACGAGAGGCTTTACGAACAAACCTTTAATGGCAGCTAGCAATCCGGTAGGAAATCTGTATATCTGTGAGCTCTTTGAGAAAATGTTAGCCATCTGGAGATATTCTAGTGGAAGGTTTAGCCTAGAATCTGCACTTTCTACTTTGGTTAGGAGTGTAATGCATCTGTCTCTTTTCGTTCATTTCAGAAATCTTCATGGAAGAAGAAAGCATGTGAAAGGTGTCGTCTCTCATATTACTTTTGTACTAGGTCAAAATAAGTCGCCCGTAGCAACTTCACTTTGTGCTTGATAGAGTGACTAGCATCATGATCAAATACTATATTTAGAAGCTCATCTTTAGTTTTCTTTTAGATATGATCCAGAAATTGATGGACGTATACTTATGAGCAAGGTTGATTGCACAGAAGAAGCTGATCTGTGACCGAGATACCGATAGCCTAGTGGAGGTGAGAATGCTTTTACTCTGCATGGAAAAGTATGTTTGGATGGAGAATCGAGAACCGAGAACATGAGGCATAATATGGTGACCGAAAACCGCATACATTATTTGAGATGGGTTAAAGCATAGAATCATGCCTAGTTGCATGCATATTTGACAGATCTCTTCTTTTCGCTATTGTGCAGGTTCTAGGGAATCTTATCATATCTCCTCATTCAGTTTCCCATTCTTTTGATTCTTCTCAAATGAATGTGTCACATGTTGTTTCCCATTTTTCTTTGGGTAAAAAATCACTCCATGAGTCAGAGTTATATGACTTGAATGGCTTGTCGCATATCAGTAATCCTAATGATTCCAATGCAAATGTAAACAACATAAGTTTTTATTGCATTATTTTATATGGTGTATTTCTGTTGTTTCAGCGTATCTAGAACTAGAAATTGCTATCTCAATGTCTTTGTGTTGTATGCAATATAAACCTGAAGCGAGATGCGTAGTGAAACCAATCACAAAAGGAAACTCTTTCGTGATTGCTTATGACTATCATGGCCATCCTGATAGCAGCTTTGCCAGTCATATAAATTGTTCCTTAGGATATTCGTGCTGATCACAGACAACTGAAAATTGCATGTTTATCTTGTCATGGATAATGTTGAACTGCTCAACCTATCAGATTAAGGATTATCTTCAACTTGTAAAAATGAGGAGATGACGAAGTGTTATTATAAACTAGTTAAGGAATATGAGTACACTGCCCACAGTAGTTTCATTTACAATCTTCAAACCCCTGTTGCGAAGTGTCATTTTAGCCATCACCGATGCATGTAATAAGTTGTTCTATCAATCTTTATAGGTAATTGTAGTTGTATTTCATCTCTCGTTGTCTTTATCAACCAGGTTTTAATAACTGAGGACTCCAAGTCCTTTTCGCACTTCATTACAAATGTGTGTGCCATTTATACTTCTCTATGTTCTCCCAACTTGAAAATTCGTTTGATGGTTAACAGGCTACCGGTATCTTGGACTCCGTCCTACACAACATAATCATGCTGGTCACAAGTCAAACTGGGGAAGAGCTGCTGACGGGAAGTGGAAGTTAACAAACCAATTACTATATACATCAATGACCGATATGCTTAGATAAGTTACATCGATCAGATTGAGAATCTTTGTGATGAAATTTTGGTTGATCATAATTCGGCACTCGTTCTTAAGAGCATCCACAGTGGGGCGGACGATAGCACGCCCGATGCGACATCGGACGTTTATCCAGAGCGTGAAGCAGGGGAGCAGGTCCAGAGGCCGATTCGACATCGGACGTTTATCCAACGCGAGCACGACGTAGCTTACAAACGTTTGTTCTCAGACTATTTTGCGGAGGAACCAAGATAGGGCCCGACGGTTTTTCACCGCCTGTTTAAAATGCGGCGGGATCTTTTTCGGAGGAACCAAGGTATTGTCCACACATTGGAGGCATTGGCAGACCCGGACTTACGCTGTTGCGGAAGGGCACGGTTGCGATCCGACAGTTGGCCTACGACACCACGGCGGACATGTTCAACGAGTATCTTCACGCCGGGGAGACAACTGGCCGCGAGTGCCTGATGAAATTTTGTAGGAGAGTTGTGGAGGCTTTCCGCAACACATATTTGTGAAAGCCGACTACTGTCCCTGATGAACATGCACGAGACGGTGCACGGCTTCCTGGAATGCTAGGGAGCATAGATTGTATGCATTGGGAGTAGAAGAATTGTCCGACGGCGTGGAGAGGCCAATTTACTAGTGGATACAAGGGTAGCCACTCGACGATGATCCTCGAAGCCATCGCTGACCATCGGCTTTGGACCTAGCATGCTTACTTCGGTGTGGCGGGGTCAAACCACGACATCAACGTCCTGAACTCATCGTATCTCTTCACCGAGCAATGCAATGGCAATGGCAATGGCCCGGCAATCGAGTTCACTGCAAACGGGTGCTAGCATCATATGGGGTACTACTTGGCCGATGACATTTACCCGAGGTGGCCTGTATTTTTGAAGACGATCAGCTGCCCAACGGATCGTCACCGAGCTTTATTTGCGCAACGGTAGGAGGCTGCGCGGAAGGATACGGAGCAGGCATTTGGTATGCTCCAAGCGCATTGGGCAATAGTGAAAGGTCCAGCGTGATTGTGGTACAAGGAAGTCATCGCCGATGTAATGTATGCGTGCATCATCTAGCATAACATGATAGTCGAACACGAAGGTGGAAATGTCACCGATTGGGCGATGATGAAGTTGGATTTAGCACGGCGACTCCGCCCCCCGTTCTAGGATTACCAATGGGCTACAATAAGGTTCTAGCGGCATAGGCCTCAGTGCGCAACCAACAAGACCATGCCCGGCTCATGTCCGGGATGGTTGAAGAAATTTGGGCACGTAACCGCCGCTGAAATTGTAGTTTTTTATAAGTATTTTGTATTATGCTCTTTTAACTTTCAATAAAATGTACTCCCTCCGTCCGCCATTAGGAGTCCCGGTTTACCATTTTAGTCTGTCTGCCATTAGGAGTCCCGATTTCACTTTTACTATAAATGGTAGGTACACCTCACTTTCCACCAACTCATTCCACTCACATTCTATTATAAAACTAATATATCAAAATGGGCCCTACATCACTATCTTTTTTCACCCAATTTTCTTTATATTTCTTAAAACTCGTGCCGAACTAAAATGAGACTCCTAATGGCGGACGGAGGGAGTAGTTTTTTTAAAATATTTTGTTGTGTTACAATTTTATTATATATTCAAATACTAATAAAAAGTAAAATAAATAGTACAAAAGATAAATAAAATACTATAGGGCAGAGTATAGGGCAGCTATATAGGGCGCCCAATTGTGGATGCTCTAAGACGGTATCTTCTTTCAATCGTGCAATTGAGTTTGTTTAATTAGTTAGAATTTTATTTAAGTTGAAGTTGGTATTAGAGTTTAATAGCATCCACAGTGGGGCGGACGATGCCCGATGCATCGTCCACGCTATCATCCGCCACTGTAGCTATGCGGACGATAGGCCTCTTGACACGCATCGTCCGCGGCATCGTCCGCCCCATTGCGGGTCACGCGGACGATAGAACACGTTTTCTATTTTTTTTTAAAATTTTATTTCTTCCAAAATCTATATATACTACAATTCAACACTTCCATTTTCACTCTCCTATATTTCACTCTATTTTCACTCTTCTCTTCCTCTATTTTCAATATGAATCCGGGTGACTTCCCAAATCTGAATAGTCCCGACGGTCTGCTGATGTTCGGTGGTAGTGCACGGTGGCCGGGTACGGACCCTGACCAATACCGCCCCTTCGACTCCAACACCTAGTACGATCCAGATTTCAGCACAGATTCGTACGGGCTCTCCGACATGGAGCCGTCCCCACCCGCCCCTCAGCTCACGATCATGCCCCCTCCTCCCCCGCTGTCGCCTCGGCATCCACGCCCAAGGAGCGGAAGAAGAGGAACATACACCGAGCCCAGAAGTTGCCACCTCCGGAGGTGAACGAAGAATTCGCCCCAGGGAGGACGAAGCCTTGAAGAAAGCGTTCTTTTGATGAAGTGTTGGGTTGATATTTATCCGGTGTTTGCCAACAACCAAAAGTAAATCGCGTACTGGGAGCGCATCGCCGAGCTCTACAATGAAGCCAAGTCGGCGGCCTCGTACAAGCGCCACAGGGAGCAGCTGCGCAAGCATTAAGATCAAATCAAGAAGCAGCTCAATTTGTTCTCGGCGGAGTATACGAAGTGCTTGAGGGGGCAGGGCAGCGGCGAGAATTTGAACGATGTGCGCGATAAAGCGCTCGCGTCTTACATTTCACTGTACGACGAGTTCAAGCACTACTCCTCCGGCTCATCGTGAAGGATAAGTAGAAGTTGCAAGGAGAGATTATGCCCATATCGTCTGCGAGGAAGAGGACGAAGAACACCGCTACCGCTGATTATACGAGCAGCGATAGCGGTCACCTCCGATGGACCTCAACCAGCCGATGTACAAGGATGAGAGCTCCGGCACACCGGTGTCCTCCCGGCGTCCCATTGGCAACAAGGCTGCCAAGAACAAGGGCAAGGCGAAGGAGACGACCTCACAGAACCCGGCCTCGACCCCGACTCCGGCCCCAGCCCCGACTTCGGCTGCGGCACATGCATACGGGGAATTGGTGAGGGCCGCTAACCAGAGGCGTTGTTGGACACGCACAACACCCTCAGGCAGACGGACGGCCCGGATGAAGCCCAATACCTCAAGAAAAATGATCGAGAATCTCCAGCGCCAGTTGGGAATGCTTTAGACTAGCCTCTTTATCTGTAGTGCACTTGTTTTTATTTCCACTTTTGTAACTTTTTTTTAATTAAGTAAATGTAGGATTTGCCTTTAAATTGTGGTGCTTTTTATTTATTTTGGTTGACATATTTGCAAACATAAAAATTAAATACAAAATAGAAGTATAAAAACTATAGGGCGACTATAAGGCATCTCACTGCAGGTGAAAGGGTAGGAGGCTAAAATGCTGATGTGGCGAAGGATAGGGCGCCCCGTTGTGGATGCTCTAATAAATATATGACTTTATTGTTAATAAATTTAGTCTTTGGCATCGAAGTAGGAAGATTAGATTTACACAACACATCCTGTAACTGATAGATTATTTTTTTAACTTCCACCAAATGAATAACGCGAAACCAAGCCGCGTACCCATCTTTACTTTAGATGTCGGAAAAATTCCAAATATGTACCAAGTCCAAAAAATCCGCCATTAGGACCCACAATTTAGAACATTACAAATATGGGAACGCCGCGATAAGGCTGTCGTGTATTTATTCATCACGCATGGAGCTACAAACCAACACAAGATCCGGCTATGTGAGCTTGTGATCCTCACTCACTACATCCTTATAGAATTCAGTTACAATTATTCTAACCAACCAATATAAAATATCACAAAATATCTTGCTAGCTTGTATGGCTCTACATTAGTTTTTTCCATGCATGATCTTTTCTATTAATCTCGTTTATTTCCTTCTTCACGTATCATAATTAATTTAGAAAAATTTATTAATTGTCAATTTGTAAGATTTTGCTCCAAATTTAGTAAAAGAAACTAGTTTTCTTATTTTATTGAATATATATTTTTATACTAAAGAGCACATTATTGAAACTGATTTTATTAATAATATATATTTATGGAATTAAATGAATATTTTCTTCTATTCTAGATTTTTTTATAATAAAAACATATAATTGAGATTGATTCTAAATAATATTATATGAAATATTTATATATTTATGAAACTAAAATAGTAATTTTATATTTTTAGATAATAAAAATCATTCTTTGTGATTACATAATAAAATTATCTATACAAAATTAATAGCTATAATATTATATAAAATAACTAGAGAAAATTAACATGAAAAATTCTTTGTCATTATAAAATAAAATTATTAGCTATAAGATTAAACCATAAAATTAGTAGAGAAACGAAAATTTAAAGAGGCATAAAAAACTATAATTATTAGCTATAGATTATATAAATTTACTAGAGAAATTAAAATCGAAAAAGGCATATCTGGGTGCTTGCAATTCTTATGTTAAATGTTGTATACATATAACTATTATAGGTAAAATACAAATTGAATCTAATGAATTGTATTTTTTTCATCCAAGAAGTTTGACCCCCCTCTAATTTTCTTTTTTCATTTTCTTCTGGGGATTTGGTAAATTTTTAGGGGGAATGTTTCGGTTTTGGATCTAGGACCAATAGGCTCAAGAGAGATTTTATTTTATTTTTTGTTAAAAGTAACATATTTTCTTTCTAATTTTATTCTTTTTTTATCTCTTTTATTTTATATTTCTCATTTTATTCTCTCTATCCTCAACTCATTAACATAATTTTTTAAATATCATGCTTATAAAAATGCCATTACTATAAAAATAGAGAGTAAATAACTATAATAATGATATTAATTGGTATATATATTATATGTGAGAAATCACCAAATTTAAGCGTTATATATGAGTATCTTATAGGATTACGGTAGTGGATGCAGATATGAACAGGAAAGAATTAATGAAAATATTCACTGATTAATAGGAATAACAAATTATAATCCAATCCCAAGAAACAAACCATAATTAACGTGAGAATTAATCTAGAAAAACAACACTTGCCCTACGCCTATGGCTCTAATAACGTGATCACTGAAGTCATACTAAAACAAAAAAGACATGAAAAGTCCAAGAAGCAAAGCAGGGACGAATGCAGCAGCAGGAAGTGTTAAAATTCATAATATCTTGCCCCACATCGACTTGGTGATGATCATAGCTTGTCTATATAAGTATGGATAACCCTCCCCCTTATGAGGTCTTTTAAGAGGTGAGTGACCCATTTCTAATATGGTATCACAGCGGACCCAAGTCGATGATGGAGTTTATTTCTTTATCTCTTCTCTTGCCTACCCACGTGATGGAAGTCCGATGTGTCATTCCAGCCCACACGTGAGGGGGCGTGTTAAAATTCTAATATCTTGTCCCACATCGGCTTGGTGATGATCCTATCTCTACTATATAAGTATGGATAACCCTCCCCCTTATGAGGCCTTTTAAGGGGTGAGTGGCCCATTTCTAATATGGTATCAGAGCGGGCCCAAGTCGATGATGGAGTTTATTTCTTTATCTCTTCTCTTGCCTACTCACGTGATGGAAGTCCGATGTGTCATTCCGGCCCACGCGTGAGGGGGCGTGTTAAAATTCATAATATCTTGTCCCACATCGACTTGGTGATATCCTAGCTTGTCTATATAAGTATGGATAACCCTCCCCCTTATGAGGCCTTTTAAGGGGTGAGTGGCTCATTTCTAATAGGAAGGAGGGCGGCGGCGGTGGAGAGTCCGGCTCCAAGACCTTGACTTTCATCTTGAGACCCCTCTGGCAGTGGGTCGAGATGCCGCTAATGAAATAGAACAGGTAAGACCGCTCGAGAATGAAAGCGGTGTCACCATTGTTGGCGAAGAAGGATAAGACGACCGGCATTTCTCGTATTCCTCCTTCGTCACCACCATCACCGAGTCTTTGTAAACAAACCAGTGCCAAGATATAATATATTATTAAATTGTAAGATTATTTTATTACTATCATATGATTAATTGAACTGTGAAATTCAATACCATGAACCAAACATAGTAATACATAATAATGGAGTAGTAGTTGTTATTATACTTAGGGTGTCGTTGACGTTGAACCTATTTTTGGAAGCCCAGTCATTATACAAGAGTTGATTCTTGGATGAAGGAGTGACCCACCCATCATCTCCTCCAACATTCAACTCCGCACACTCCACTCTGTGCATGTAGCACACCACCACCATTGACATTATCACTACGCTCAAAGGGAATGATACACTCATTGGAGCCATTCTACGAGATTTTTGCTTTTGCTTCTCATTTACTCATTCATCATATATATAGAGAGTAGTGATATAGGGCAAGTGCCTATTAACTACATAACTAGAGAACAAATCATAGCCACAAGATCAAGAAAGGGCTAGTATTAATACATGTAATTTTCGAATTTAAGGAGAAATTAGTTCACTCAATCACAAATTTACTCCACAATAATAAGGCGGGGGTATAATGGTCATTGCAGCTAAAATTACGTGATTGGCAAATTCAATTCATTTGAGAAAGAACTCGCGTTCTTCACCTAATCTCCTCTTCTCTCTTCTGCAAAATTAAATCGCGATTCAACCACTACGATTCAACCGTAGTCACCGCCTTCGCCGTAGCCGTCGCTATCCAGTCGTCAACATCCAGTCCTTCGCCGAATACGATGACTACAAATCAAAGAGATTTTTTGAAATGTAAATTTCCTACTGATTAACATTTATTTGTAGGTTTGATTTTATAACTGATTTAGATTTGAATTTTTTTGTAGCTTTTGAACGTACGAAGAAAAATGCAACCGGAAGTTCCGGTTGTATACACCAAGGTCCCGACCGTGAGTCATTCCTACAATTTTTTAATTTTAATATACAATATTTTCGTGTATTGTGATTTATACAACCGTAGTTTCTGTGGTCTGAGTGATGTAGTTCCAGGTTTAGAGTGATGTTTCTTTGATATTTTCCTATAGTGATGTATTTTATTAATATCAGTGAAGTGAAAGCATGTTTATAGTGATGTTTCTTTGATTTTTTGCTATAGTGATGTATTTTATTAACATCAGTGAAGTAAAAACATGGTTAGAGTGATGTGTTCCAAGTTTACAGTGATGTGTTTCTTTGATATTTTGCTATATTGATGTTTCTTTGATATTTTGCTATATTGATGTATTTTGTTAACATCAGTGAAGTGAAAGCATGGTTAGAGAGATGTGTTCCAGGGTTAGAGTGATGTTTCTTTAATATTTTGCTATAGTGATGTATTTTATTAACATCAGTGAATTGAAAGCATGGTTACAGTGATATGTTCAAGGGTTAGAGTGATGTTTCTTTGATTTTTTGCTATAGTGATGTATTTTATTAACATCAGTGAAGTGAAAGCGTGGTTATAGTGATGTGTTCCAAGGTTAGAGTGATGTTTCTTTGATATTTTGCTATAGTGATGTATTTTATTAACATCAGTGAAGTGAAAACATGGTTATAGTGATGTGTTCCAGGGTTAGAGTGATTTTCTGTAATATTTTGATATAGTGATGACCTTGAAAAAACTTCACTATATGCTCTATATACTTCACTACACTGTGATGAAAAACATCACTCTTAGCATGTTGTTACTTCACTGATATGAACAAAATAGATCACTATAACCAAATATCACAGAAACATTACTTAACCGTGGAAAACATCACTCTAAGCATGTTTTTACTTTACTGATATGAAGAAAATAGATCACTATACGCAAATATCATAGACACTTCACTTAACCGTGGAAAACAGAGCACTCTTGAATTCATAAAACACACACACTTCAATTAAAGCCTATATACACCACTTTAACATATAAATACATCACTCTAACGTATTTTCACATCATACACACTCTAATCATGATGAGAACAAACACACAAACTTCATCTTCGTCACTCTAATCATGATCGACTGTAATTGTTATAAAAGTGAAACGTATAATGATTACCTTTAGAAGTCTCAGCTTCCTCTCCTGACGATGATGAGTCGGAATCAAAATAATCTTCGTCCAACCTCATAATTGAATCCATTGATTTGAATCACGATGAATCACGATAAACGGATTGAATTGAATCGCGTCGAATTGAATTGAATCACCTATTATAAATTGAATGAAATCGGTCAGATTTGGAAGGAGATTTGCAAGGAAAGTGGTCAGATTTGGAAGGAGATTTGGAAGGGAAAAAATCTGGAAGGAAATGAGTCGCATATGAGCGTGAACAAATTTATAATGTGATTTCCAAA
This sequence comes from Salvia splendens, assembly GCF_004379255.2. NCBI lineage: Eukaryota > Viridiplantae > Streptophyta > Magnoliopsida > Lamiales > Lamiaceae > Salvia > Salvia splendens. The sequence continues at coordinate 15,575,874 of NC_056038.1, forward strand.
AATACCTTTGGCCTATTTTTTACATTATTAAAATAAATAATATTTGTTGCATTTATTTATGTGGCTGAGATTTAATCTCTAGTTATAAAGTTCAAATTAGTTATACATTGATCAATTATATGTAGGGATGTCAATCGGGCCAGCCCACCGGGTTTCGGGCCAACCCTATTCGGGTTACGGGTCAATCGGGTGCGGGCTAGTCGGGCTGTGATTTTTCAGTGTTATAAAGGTTCAACCCTAACCCTAAAAGCTCGGGTTTCGGGCTAGCCCATCGGGTTAATCGGGTTGCTACCGATAAAATTAACTTGCGATCAATCCAATAAATAATTATGAAAATTAGTTATATTTATAAAATGTAAAATATTTAATTATGATAAATTTGAGATATATGATTAAACTCAAACATAAACATGATCAAATACTAATATTTGATATTTATGCAAAATAAAACATAAACATTAAGAAATTTTAAAGCATGTTTAGAAATTTAAATATATTTTTTAGTGAATTTGAAGTTTCTAATCCATTTATCTATTATTATATTAATAAAAACTTAATATATATAATTTATATATTTAATATATAAAATGGAAAGTTATTTTTTCAGAAATCTATATTGTAAAATAATCAATGAAGTGTCGAATTAGAGTCAAAAAAATAGAACAATAGAAATTTTATCGGGTTTTCGGGCCAGCCCATCTGGTTTTCGGGTCTGGCCCTAACGGGTTGCGGGTTAATTGGGTACGGGCTAATCGGGCTGGAAATTTTCAACCCTAGCCCTATAAATTTGGCGGGCTATTCGGGCCAGCCCACAGGTTGCGGGCTAAATTGACATCTCTAATTATATATATATATATATATATATATATATATATATATATATATATATATATATATATATATATATATATATATATAGAAAGAGTCGTGATCATATGATAACCCCTAAATATCGTAATAACCCTATAACTAAATCTGGACCACACATATTTCTAATCATGCGGTTGAGATTCAAACTTAGATTTACTTCATAAAAAAAAGGCAGAGGGGTAAATATGTCATTTCCCTCATTTAATTTTTGAATTTCGCCAAATATCACGTAAAATGATAAAATGATATATGTTACGTTTATTGCATAGAATGATAGTTTTGCCGGATAGAATGATACTCTACTTCATGAAAAAAGGCGGAGGGGTAAATATGCCATTTCCCTCATTTAATTTCTGAATTTCGCCAAATATCACGTAAAATGATAAAATGATATATGTTAGGTTTATTGCATAGAATGATAGTTTTGCCGGATAGAATGATACTCTGAGTTAATAAAATGATACTTTTGACTGACTGATAAAATGATAGGTTTATTGCATAGAATGATAGTTTTGCCGGATAGAATGATACTTTGAGTTGATAAAATGATACCTTTGGCGGATAGAATGATAGTTTTGCCAGATAGAATGATACTCTAAGTTGATAAAATGATACTTTGGCTTATATATGTTAGGTTTACAGTATACAATGATAGTTTTGCCGGATAGAATGATACTCTGAATTGATAAAATGATACTTTTGACTGACTGATAAAATGATAAAATGATAGGTTTATTGCATAGAATGATAGTTTTACATGATAGAATGATACTTTGAGTTGATAAAATGATAACTTTGGCGGATAGAATGATAGTTTTGCCGGATAGAATGATACTCTGAGTTGATAAAATGATACTTTGGCTTATATATGTTAGGTTTACAGTATACAATGATAGTTTTGCCGGATAGAATGATACTCTGAGTTGATAAAATGATACTTTTGACTGACTGATAAAATGATAAAATGATATATGTTAAGTTTATTGCATAGAATGATAGTTTTGCCGGATAGAATGATACTCTGAGTTGATAAAATGATACTTTTGACTGATAAAATGATAGGTTTATTGCATAGAATGATAGTTTTGCAGGATAGAATGATACCTTTGGCGGATAGAATGATAGTTTTGCCGGATAGAATGATACTCTGAGTTGAAAAAATGATACTCATACAATGATAGTTTTCCTGGATAGAATGATACTTTGAGTTGATAAAATGATACTTTTGACTGATAAAATGATAAAATGATACTCACGGCAGATAGAATGATACTTTGAGTTGATAAAATGATACCTTTGGCGGATAGAATGATAGTTTTCCCGGATAGAATGATACTCTGAGTTGATAAAATGATACGTTGGCTTATATATGTTAGGTTTACAGCATACAATGATAGTTTTGCCGGATATAATGATACTCTGAGTTGATAAAATGATACTTTTGACTGATAAAATGATACTCACAGCAGATAGAATGATACTTTGAGTTGATAAAATGATACCTTTGGCGGATAGAATGATAGTTTTGCTGGATAGAATGATACTCTGAGTTGATAAAATGATACTTTTGGCTTATAATGATAGTTTTGTCATTTTATAGGTCGAAGTATCATTTTATCGGCTGCGAAATTAAATGAGCGAAATGACAGTTTTACCCCCGCGCTTTATTTTGTGAAGTAAATCTAAGTTTGAATCTCAACCGCATGATTAGAAATATGTGTGGTCTAGATTTAGTTATAGGGTTATTATGATATTTAGGGGTTATCAATATAACGCACCCATGTATATATATATATATATAGGAGCGTTATTCCCCTATTCATCCCTTAGATCCTTTATTCTTCTTAATATGAGCCGATAGATCTCATTCATCAACGGTCCAGATGATCTGCATTATTACACTATAATTGTGCATTATTAGTCGGTGTGCATTATTCAACTGAAAATCTGCATTATTACACTATAATGGTGCATTATTAGTTGGTGTGCATTATTCAATAGAAATTCTGCATTATTAAATGACAAATGGCACCAATCTAACCGTCGGATGACAAAATCGTGGGGCTGGGATCTAGAAGGAAAAAGGAGAAAATATGCAAAAAGAAAATGAATACATCCCTATATATATATATATATATAGAGTCGTGATCATATGATAACCCCTAAATATCATAATAACCCTATAACTAAATCTGGACCACACATATTTCTAATCATACGGTTGAGATTCAAACTTAGATTTACTTCATAAAAAAAGGCGGAGGGGTAAATATGTCATTTCCCTCATTTAATTTCTGAATTTCGCCAAATATCATGTAAAATGATAAAATGATATATTGCATAGAATGATAGTTTTGCCGGATAGAATGATACTCTACTTCATAAAAAAAGGCGGAGGGGTAAATATGTCATTTCCCTCATTTAATTTCTGAATTTCGCCAAATATCACGTAAAATGATATATGTTAGGTTTATTCCATAGAATGATAGTTTTGCCGGATAGAATGATACTCTAAGTTGATAAAATGATACTTTTGACTGACTGATAAAATGATAAAATGATAGGTTTATTGCATAGAATGATAGTTTTGCCGGATAGAATGATACTTTGAGTTGATAAAATGATACCTTTGGCGGATAGAATGATAGTTTTGCCGGATAGAATGATAGTTTTGTCGGATAGAATGATACTCTGAGTTGATAAAATGATACTTTGGCTTATATATGTTAGGTTTACAGCATACAATGATAGTTTTGCCGGATAGAATGATACTCTGAGTTGATAAAATGATACTTTTGACTGACTGATAAAATGATATATGTTAGGTTTATTGCATAGAATGATAGTTTTGGCGGATAGAAATGATACTCAGAGTTGATAAAATGATACTTTTGACTGACTGATAAAATGATAGGTTTATTGCATAGAATGATAGTTATGTCGGATAGAATGATACTTTGAGTTGATAAAATGATACCTTTGGCGGATAGAATGATAGTTTTGGCGGATAGAATGATAGTTTTGTCGGATAGAATGATACTCTGAGTTGATAAAATGATACTTTGGCTTATATATGTTAGGTTTACAGCATACAATGATAGTTTTGCCGGATAGAATGATACTCTGAGTTGATAAAATGATACTTTTGACTGATAAAATGATAAAATGATACTCACAGCAGATAGAATGATACTTTGAGTTGATAAAATGATACCTTTGGCGGATAGAATGTTAGTTTTGCCGGATAGAATGATACTCTGAGTTGATAAAATGATACTTTTGGCTTATAATGATAGTTTTGTCATTTTATAGGTCGAAGTATCATTTTATCGGCTGCGAAATTAAATGAGTGAAATGACAGTTTTACCCCTCCGCCTTTTTTTTATGAAGTAGATCTAAGTTTGAATCTCAACCGCATGATTAGAAATATGTGTGGTCCAGATTTAGTTATAGGGTTATTACGGAAACTTGGGTTATCAATATAACGCACCCCTATATATATATATATATATATATATATATGAGAGAGAGAGAGTGGAGAAAGTGGTCGCGACAGTTTAGGGCCCTTCATATTAGACCTTCCTTTGACCAAGTCTCATTTATATATCAATATCTAAGTTTGAATAATTTTGAGAAACAGATTTTAGAACTGACTTTATGCCCAATTAACCTAAACTACTAATAATATATCTTTAACGAATTTAAAGAAATGAATAATTTTGAGTATCATGTAGATTTCATTTAGTAGGAATATTAGTTTGCATACTAAGAGTAGAAAAAAAGTTTTTTTTTTAAATTATACACATCCTAGAATGACAAAATTAAATCTTTAAATAGTAGACAGCTGAGAATGAAAGAACATTGGGATTTGAAAATAAGGCCAGATGTGGATTTAATTTTAACATTATTCTCAATTATGTTTATGGCATGCACAATTAGTACTCTCCTTCAAAAATAAGAATTATTTTCATTTCAGATTGTTCCTTCGAATTGTGAACTATAATGAGATGTGACCTATTCATAATTAATCAAATTTATTTTTAAAGAATGATAAATTGATCATAAAAAGCTGCAATTGGTGTGACACCATGTAGTTAGGCCATCCATAATAGGAATAGCCCAGCAATAGCTCAGTCATAGCCTAGCCACTACCACATCAGCAGCACTAAAAATCCTCCTGTCACATCATCAAAACAAGCAAATAGCCCAGCAATAGCCCAGCCATAGCCTAGCCACATAATATCCACATCACTATTAACAAATATATACAAAATGAAATAATTAACAATCACACAATATGCGAAATTTAATTTACGAGACATATACGGGAAAAGTTTAATAATACTATTAAAATTAAAAAAACTACAATAATTTAAAAAAGTACATTAATTTAAAAAAAAATTACAATAATAAAAAAGGAGTGACAATTCACTCCTCGTCTCCGTCGTCGCCGCCTCCGTCGCTGTCGCCTCCGTCGCCACCATCGCCGCCGCCTACACCGCCGCCGCCACCGCCGCCGCCGCGGGTCTCCCTCCGTATCGCCTCCAACTCGTCCTGCAGGCTCATGAGCAAGGTTTGAAGCACGCTCTTCTCCACGGGATCCGTCGCCACCCGTCATTCGGCCATCGTCTTGATCAACTGAGCGCGCGTTTGGGCGCGAGCGAAGAATTTGAGTTCCTGGGTGGATTGGCCAAGGGGGGATGCCGACTGGACCTCCTGGGAAGCCCCGACTGTTGACGATCCTCTGCTCGTTCGAAACGAGAGGATCGTCGCAAACACTCACCCACGCCTTGCTGAGCGCGACGTTCTCGTCGTCCCTCCACCTCCTCCGTACCTTCTCCTCACCCGGTTGCGACGACTCGCGGACCTTCTTCTTGCCCTTCTTCTTTGGGGCGCCACGCCCCGGCCCTGCCCCCCCTGAACTAGAGTATCCGAAGCTCCGAGAGTATCAAACCCCAAGTCATCTAAGGAGAAACTATCAAACCCCAAGGGCGTTTGGGTCGATGTGTGCGAAGACCCAGTCGAAAAATCAAAACTGGGGCGATAGACATCCCCCGTCGTCGCGGGGGACCCCCCAGGAGTCCCCTGTGTAGCCGGTACGACCCCCTTAGTCCACTGTGTCGCCGGTGGCCCCCCGGGCATCATCTGCACCCCGGGTGCCCATCCCGTTGGTGCCCACCCCGGTATCGGCGGAAACCCCCCCGGCGGACTCCTCCCCGTTGGGCCCCCGGGCATCATCTGCTGCCACGGGTACATGCTGTAGTACCCGGGCACCTGACCCCATCCACTTCCCACAGGGATCGACGGAGTTTGTGACCCGCTACTTCCGGAACTAGGCTCGTTGTTGAGATCCATTTCCCGTTGTTGATCTTGAACAGAAATTAAGATAGATGGAGTACTCGTTAAAACAAGTGGTGCGAATGAAAATGACGAGCAAAGCGCGTATATATAGTTTTTCAAAAAAAAAAATTTAATTTCGCGCTAGGCCGTGCGCGGGGCGATCCGGGCGCTGCAATAGCGCCGAACGGACCGCCAAGCCGACCGCCCAGCGCCACGCCACCGCCCAGCGCGGTTTCTCTCTCCACTCAGCCGCTGGGCGGCTGCAATAGACCGCCCAGCGCCGGCGCTCGGCTGGGCGGCTGCAATAGACCGCCCAGCGCCGGCGCTCGGCTGGGCAGTCGGCTGGGCTCTATTGCGGATGGTCTTATAGGTAGAGAGGCTGTTTGAATATACAAAAAAGTTGGTCCAAGATCGAGCAACAAACAATTATATCCGCTCCGGCACACATGTACAAATGGAATACATAAATACAAGTAAAATGGAGAAGCAATTACTCCCTATCTACCCTCACCAATGGTCTCTCAGCATCGGTTTACTAGGTGAATAGGCTGCTACATCTGTAGTTGTAGTAGTAGTCGTTGAACCTAGATGAGCATCGACATCCGACGTCGCACGACCAGTGTTGCTCATGAAAGTGGTCGCATCGCTAAACGTCCAATCAGTAAGATAGCCCGGTCGTGTAGTCACAGAAGCCACCTCAATGTCTCCAGCAAGCATTGCCACCACACGCGACATCATTGGCCGTAGCCCCGGGGAGGCCTGTGTGCATAGTAGGGAAATGTCAATGATTCTTTTCACTTCATCAACGTCGTATTCTTGCAAACTCGGGTCCACCAGCTCGATTTCCTTGCTATTTTCATGAAGGTTCCAAGCCTGAATGCAACAACTAACAGTTATTAGCAAATGTGCAAACAATATATTAAGTACAGCCGTTATTTCATTAGTACGAGGCCTTTTAAGAAGTGCCAGAAAATAAAATTGTGAGGGCTTAGCCCAAAGCAGACAAAATATCATACTAATGAGGAGTTCGGTGTTTTATAAACTACTCCATAATAAGAAGGTGGTGTTAAGTAGAGAAATAGCCATACCCATTCAAGAAGATACACCCTCTCAGTTTCCAAACTTGTGTCGGAATTGAGCCTCCCGCTGATGATTTCAAGAGCGACGACGCCAAAGCTGAAGACATTAGCCTTCTCGGTGAGATGGCCACGCATGGCATATTCCGGTGCTAGATAACCACTGCATCAACACAAAATTAATACATCGTCTTACACTAACTAGGAAGTAAATAACGAGGTGAATCGTACGTACATTGTGCCTGCGACTCTAGTGCTGATATGAGTCTGTTTGTCGTCGTACAATTTGGCCAATCCGAAGTCAGAGAGTTTAGGCACGAGATCAGAATCGAGCAGAATGTTGCTAGCCTTAACATCTCTGTGAACAATCCGAAGTCAAGATTCCTCGTGTAGGTAAGCCAGGCCCCTTGCTACCCCCATGCATATGTCCGTACGTGTTTTCCAGTCAAGAAACAGAGACGTACCGCTGCTCGCTCCAAATAGTATCTGGTCGAGGCTCTTGTTCTCCAGATATTCATACACGAGGAGGCGCTTCACTCCCTCAATGCAGCATCCGTACAATTTCACAAGGTTGCGATGCTGCACGGCTGATATAGTTGCAATCTCCGCTACAAACTGACTCTTGCCTTGGTGTGATGCCACTGAGAGTTGTTTCACCGCAACTAGTCTTCCATCCGCGAGTGTTCCCTGTTTGCGCATACGAAAACAATATTGATACATATCTTGTCTTGCTGTTCTTGCATCTTAAGAATATGATTGTCGATACCTTATAGACAGGTCCAAATCCTCCCTCTCCGAGCTTGTTAGAAGGGTCGAAGTCGCCAGTAGCAGCTCTAAGTTCCGCGTAACTGAACGTGTAAGTTTGAGCATCGATCCCTAGAAACTCTGTAAATCACCCAACCCCAATTAACATAGAGAATGTTAGTCTGATCGTTAAGATTTGGAGATGTATTAAGAAAACGATGCACGTTACCTTCATCGTCGATGTTCTTTTGCTTTTTTCTTCTTTGTGATAAGTAACAAAATGCAAATGTAAAAAGCGAAGCTGCAACTGAAACTGGAACAACAATGCCAACAATCAGACCGGTCTGGTTCTTTTTACTACCACCAGGAGGATTATCCGAAACGGTTGGAACGAAATCTGATGAAGAAAATGAAAAACAATCAAGCGATAAGAAAGAAAAATAAAATAGTAATAAATTTGCATGAGCAGAGAACATACTTGGTGTAGCACTTATTGCAGAAATTAAAGGTCCATACACAGCTTGAGCAGGTACACAGCAGGTCCCTTTTCCGGCCCAAAAGAGATGGATTTCCATATAGTTTTCGACTACCTCTACAGTGAATTCCCGTGTCACAGTTCTAAAAGGGTCCCTTCCAGTCTCTCTCTGCAAATCAAAATCCTTCTCTTCCAAACCCCCCTGCGTATCATCAGAATAACCTTTTCTTTTCAAGTAACGAGCATGGACGAATGCATTGGATAAAGTAAATGCGAAATGCAAACCTGGACGTATATGTCAAAAACACGCCTTTGAGCTGTTTGCCAACTCCCAATACCAGGGTTGATTGTCACTGCAAACTGGAGCCTTACAGTGTAGTTACCATTTTGAAGGCCTAAGCCGTAATATCTGAGATCACCAGCAGAGTGACGGACACTTTGGAACAGCTCCGAATCTAGAGTATTGGTGAACTGAGATGATGTAGATGTAGAGCTTATGTACTCCGGTGCAGCGTTGTCAACAGCAAAACCGGAATTGCTAACTGCCCATCTACGTGTAGAGCTCGTATAATACGTGGCTGGACCAAGAGCCTCAGTGTCTGCTTCATACTCTATCCCATCATTAGATGTAATACTTCTACCACCACAGTTCACTGCAAACCTTGAATCTGCACATTCAAAACATCTGCTTTAACAAACCACCCACAACTTCGTATATCAAAACATCCGTTACGCTATTACAAAGATCAGAATTGCCATAAACATTATTACTACTTACAAGTAGGCTGTCCTCGACTGCACGGAAAATTCTTCTGGAGACATTCTAAACCAGAAGGTAGAGTTCTACACGGATGAAGCAGATGAATTATGATGCACAAATAAGTTAAACAAACAAAGCTATGCAAGAACTAGAATGCCTTTTAAGCACCTGGAAGCAGTGTTAGAATCTCCAAAGGTGAAGTTGTTGGAAACCACATTACTGCACAAAAAAAAAAATTTTGATGTAGAGCAAATCAGGAATCTAACAAGACATATGTAAGTATTTATGTTTGTCTTATGGACTTACACTTGTAAGTTATCTTCATTGATCCAAGACGGAAAGCTTCTGGATAATTCGTTGTACGATAAATCTCTAGAAGCAAATAAAAATATTAATAAAATTACCGTGGAAAATAAAAACAAGGGGAGTATAACAGAAGCATACATGTTCCCGAGTGATGAACTCTTCTGCGACGGTAGTCCACCAGTTAACTTGTTACTACCAAGAAATCTGGAAATATGAGAACATGAGATAATCTGTATTACTAGCTTTCAACTTTCTGGAAAAAACTAGTTGTTTGAGATAAATAATAAATGTGTGTAACAGTTTATAGCTAGAGAGTTACTACATGTTAGTTAGAGGAGTCTGGATGAAAAGGAACTCTGGAACTGTGCCATTCAAATTGTTGAAGCTCAAATCCCTGAAACATATAATTAGAACATTTGTTGTTGTCTGCAAATCAAATCAGAGTAGTATACCAATTAATGAATTATATATATACACTTATACAATATACATATATACTTACAGAAATGTCAAACTCCAAAATCCCTCCAGAAAGGAAGGTATGCTACCAGAAATATTGTTGTTCCTCAACACTCTGCCAAATAGAGCAACAACTCATCACTAACAACTCACATCACTTTTATTTGGATAATGAGAAGCTACGGCGACTTCTTACAAGGTCGATAGAGAGGTCATGTTTCTGAGGAAGTTGAGGGATGAGCTACCATTGGCATTGGATACATCACTAATCCTCCTAAAGATGTCGCATTTGCCCAAGAAAGTTAGCTTCCACATAATCATGAAAATGAAAAAATTATAGTTTTACACAACAACTAAAATTTATGGCCTCCGAATACACAAACTTTCAATTGTTTTGATATTTCACACGATAGTCAATTTTTGGTGAACTAATGACATAGACACCCAACAATCTCATTTAGTACATATATTGTTTATGTTGGGAAATAAACACAGGCAATCACGAATATGAAAGAGAATGAACACAAGAAATTGTTTACCCAGTTCGATACAATGTGTATCTACGTCTGGGGGCGATGTCAAGCCAGGGATTTCACTATATAATTTCAGGATGATTTAACAATGAGGGAGCACCTCTATTTATAAGCAACTAGAGAGCCCTAATTCTAGTCAAACTAGGAAACATATTACATAAGGAAATATCTTTTAAGGAATAAATCTATCACAAGGAAATATACTTCAAGGAAACAAATCCTAAACATGGTAGGAGATATTTTAGGCTCCATAATTAACAATCTCCCACTTGGAGACTAACAACTCCTAAACAACCATTTCCTCGTGATCTCATCCCTTCATCCGCTTAGCATCGCCCAACCTTCTCTTCAAGTTCCAAGGCCAATTGAAGCTATGCATAGCTTCAATTTCTCTAAGGTCACCACCTTAGTAAACATGTCTGCAGGATTCTCACTTCCAAGTATCTTCACAAGTTGCAGGATTTTCATCTCCACTAGGTGTCGGATGTAATGATATTTCAACTCCACATGCTTTATCCTAGAATGAAACGCTGAATTCTTCGCCAAGAAAATAGCACTCTGACTATCACTGTAGAGTATGCTACTCTTGTTCTCCTTCCCAAGTTCATCTAAGAAACTCTGCAACCACACCATCTCCTTGCTTGCCTCTGTCGCAGCTACATATTCAGCCTCCGTAGTAGACAAAGCAACAGTCTTCTGCAACTTAGAAGTCCATGAAATAGCAGTACCACCATAAGTAAATACATACCCGGTTGTGCTTCTTCTCCCATCAAGATCATTGGACGCCAAGTCTGCATCCACATAACCTGCCAGCTCGACATTCTTGCCATTGAAACATAAGACACTTTCTGTAGTACCTCTCAAGTATCGAAGGATCCATTTAACTGCTTCCCAATGTTGCTTGCCCAGATCACCCATGAACCGGCTCACTACTCCCACTGCTTGTGCAATATCAGGCCTCGTACACACCATTGCATACATAATACTGCCAATTGCTGAAGCATAAGGAATTTTCTTCATTTTAGCACGTTCTTCTTTTGTACTCGGCGACTCCTTCTTCGACAGCTTAAAGTGACTGCCTAAAGGCACACTTACTGGCTTCGAATTATCCATGTTGAATCTTTCCAAAACCTTACCAATGTAAGCAGCTTGCGAAAGATACAATTTTCCTGCCGCCTTGTCACGCTCGATTCTCATGCCCAAAATTTGATTAGCCTCTCCAAGATCTTTCATGGAGAATCGTTCAGACAATTGCCTTTTCAACTTATCCATCTCCTTTTGATCACCTCCTGCGATCAACATATCATCAACATATAATAACAGAATGAGATAGCTCTTGTCAAACCTCTTGTAGTAACAACAATGGTTAGCGTAGCATCTTTTATAGCCAATCTCCATCATAAATCCATCAAACTCCTTGTACCACTGCTTTGGAGCTTGCTTTAAACCATACAAGCTCTTCTTCAACTTGCATACAAGGTTTTCCATTCCTTTTACTACGAATCCTTCAGGCTGTGTCATGTACAACTCATCCTCCAAATCACCATGAAGGAATGTCGTCTTTACATCCATCTGATGTAACAATAGATTTTCTGCAACTACCATACTCAATACTAAACGAATAGTAGTTAGTTTCACAACAGGAGTGAACACATCTGTATAATCAATACCATATCGTTGCTCAAATCCCTTGACAACCAGCCTAGCCTTGTAGCGCTTGCTACCATCAGCTTCACCTTTGATTCGATAGACCCACTTGCAATGCAATGCCTTTTTCCCTTTAGGAAGTTCCACAAGCTCCCATGTGCCATTTAGGAGAAGAGAGGCAAACTCGTCATCCATGGCAATTTTCCACCTTCGTTTATCAGGGCCTTCTCCTGCCTCTGCATAACACTCGGGCTCACCACCATCAGTAAGTAACAAATAGAAATTAGAGGGCGAGTACCTATCAGGTGCACGTCGCTCTCTAGTCGATTTAGGAAGCGGAATAGTCGGTGGTGGAGTGCTTGGTTCTTCTTCAAGCACCTCTTCAGCATTCTGACTCTCCTTGCTCCCACTCGAGTTTGAGATGTCTAGCTCGACCACTTGTGGCTCAGAACTGCTGGGACTCGACGCCTCCAATCTATCCTTGTACAATACCTGTTCATTGAAGATGGCATCTCTACTGCGAATAACCTAACGGTTGTGCTCATCCCAGAGTCTATAACCGAACTCAGCGCCTCCATAACCAATGAACGTACACTTAATAGATTTAGCATCCAACTTACTTCTCTCAACGGAACTAACATGAGCATAAGCAACACAACCAAAGATGCGTAGGAAAGATAGATTTACCTCTTTTCCTGTCCAAACCTCCTCGGGTATCCGAAACTCCAAGGGAACTGATGGACCTCTATTAATTAGGAATGCAGCTGTGTTGACTGCATCTGCCCAAAAACTCTTTGGCAATCCACTTTTCAACCTCATGCATCTTGCTCGCTCATTCAACATTCTGTTCATGCGCTCTACGATTCCATTCTGCTGTGGAGTTCCTTTCACAGTTTTCTCCATGCGGATTCCATTCTCGGCGCAGAATTCATTGAACTTTGCAAGTTCATATTCTCCTCCATTATCGGATCTTAGACACTCCTTCATCCCGATTTCTGTTTCAACAAGGGCTTTCTATTTCCTGAAAGCGTCAAACGCATCAGATTTACTCTTCAGAAAATAAACCCATAGCTTTCAAGTAGAGTCGTCGATGAAAGTCATATAATATTCAGAGCCTCCTAGGGACTTCACAGGTGCTGGTCCCCATAGATCAGTGTGGACCATCTCCAACTTCTGTGTCTTCAATTTTCTGCATCCTCTTGAGAAACTCACCCTTTTTTGTTTCCCAAACACGCAATCCTCGAATAGGCCAACTTCAACAGTTTTCAGGCCAGACAGTAAACCTCTTGAGCACATTATCTTCATCCCTTTCTCGCTCATGTGGCCAAGACGACAGTGCCACAAATCTGCATTATTTGCCTCACTTGCAATATCAATGCAATCTTTGGAGTTAGTTGTGGTATACAACGTACCCTCCTTCTTACCTCGAGCTACTATCATAGCTCTCTTGGTAATCTTCCAATTGTTGCAGTCAAACGTCACGGTGTACCCTTCTGCATCAAGCTGCCCAATCGAAATCAAACTTCTCTGCAATCCAGGAATGTGTCTGACTCCATTCAGTTTTATTACGGATCCATTGGACGTCACTACCTTCACGTTTCCCTTTCCCACGATATCTAAGGGCTCGTCATCAGCCAGATGTACCTTCCCAAAATCGCCAGAAACGTAGTCTTCCATTATCTCCACATTGCTGCAGGAGTGAAACGACGCCCCATAATCCAATACTCATGATTCCATCGGACTACTGACACTCAAGACCAACGCCTCGCCATCGTCATCAGACATGGTAGCGTTTGCTGTCTTCTTGTCCTTCTGATCCTTATTCTTATACTTCTTCGGTGCCTCACACTGATTTCTAAAATGTCCAAACTCATCACAATTCCAGCATTTAACTTTATCCAAACCCTTCTTGGATTGACTCATTCCTCTGGAATTTGATCTTCCACGATTTTGCTTTCCCTTCGATCTGCCTCTTTGTTCTGTATTCAGTGCTGATCCCGAAATAGTAGATCCTGATTCTCTCCGGCGAACTTCCTCACCAATCATCAGATCTCTTACTCTGTCAACGGTTAGTTTTGTCTCTGCAGCAGTAACTGCTGTCACTGTGCCAGCCCAACTCTCAGGCAGAGACGATAGCAAAATCAGGGCACGAATTTCATCATTGAATTTTATATCAACCGAGTTCAGTTGCGAAGTAATCATGTTGAACTCGTTGAGATGTTGCACCAGTTTTCCCTCTTGCATTCTAAAATTAAACAATCGTCTAATCAGATGTACCTTGTTTGCCGTTGATGGTTTCTGATACATGTCCTCCAAGATCTTTATCATTTCCTTTGTCGACTTTGCTGCAGTCGTGTGATAAGCCACATCCTTGGACAACGATAGCCTAATCGCGCTCATCGCTTTTCTGTCCAGCAACTCCCACTCCTCATGTTCCATCTTTTCGGGTTTGGTTTTTAAAGGCTTCCAGAGATCTTTACCGTACAGGTAATCCTCAATCTGCATCTTCCAAAATCCGAAATCAGATCCATCGAACTTCTCTAAAGCAATTCTCTCGTCGATCCCCATCGTGATTTCTGCCTCTTAAACCCTAGGCTCTTGATACCAGTTGTTGGGAAATAAGCACAGGCAATCACGAATATGAAAGAGAATGAACACAAGAAATTGTTTACCCAGTTCGATACAATATGTATCTACGTCTGGGGGCGATGCCAAGCCAGGGATTTCACTATATAATTTCAGGATGATTTAACAATGAGGGAGCACCTCTATTTATAAGCAACTAGAGAGCCCTAATTCTAGTCAAACTAGGAAACATATTACATAAGGAAATATCTTTTAAGGAATAAATCTATCACAAGGAAATATACTTCAAGGAAACAAATCCTAAACATGGTAGGAGATATTTTAGGCTCCATAATTAACAGTTTAAGCCATGAATACATTTCAAGCGTCCACCTTAGTATCAGTTTCACAGAGTCGACAATCGTGTGAAATTTTTCAAAAAATGTGAAAATTTGTGTATATGTTGGAAGACCCTTGCAAAACAAAAAATCAGATGACAGTTGGTGTACTGAGGCTCAATCACCCAAAAAAAATATTGTTGTGGATAGTACTTACAAGTCATTCAACAAGCTTAAATTTGAGAAAGATGCTGGTATTGGTCCTACAAATGAATTTCCTTGAAATTTCCTACAAAAAGATAACAAATGATGATGAAGCTTGGGATATTTGATTCAAAATAGTACGATAAACATAGAAAAAAAAAAGATTGTGACTCACAGTAGGGTAAGACTTGACCAGCTTCCGATGAAGTCAGGTATCGGCCCTGTGAATCCATTGTCTGATGCCCATCTGAAATCCAAAAATCCACATTAATTATCATTGACAATTTGTTTGTTTAGATAGAGATCAAAAACATACTACTCTGCATTTCTTTTATGTCAAGTATAGTGGTCTTACACTCTCTCCAAGTTGCGTAGATTTGCGAATGATGCAGGTATAGGACCACTAACTCCAGAACTATCGATATATCTGGAAAGAAATGATAGTGCAGTATTATGGAAAGAAATAAAGTGAAGGAGTGATGAAACAAAAAGACGGAAACAATTACATTTGTGATAACCGTGTTAAGCTCCCGAGTTCAGATGGTAAAGGGCCAGAGAAACTGTTTGTACCAAATGCCCTACAGACAATGAAACATAATTTAACTGATAAAACGTTTTTTCTTGACTCAATATGTTTGATGCTTAGAGAACTAAGTATATAAATGAGTATTTGGCTATGAGTTCTGGTAAGATAACTGACAAGAATCTGAGGTCGGTGAGCAGCCCAAGTTCCCTTGGAAGTGGCCCGGATAATGCATTATGGCCAATGCTCCTAATAGGATATATAACTCAAGACATTAGCCATAAGAAATTGAGTTATAAAACAAGAATGGAAAATAAAGGTGACATACAAGTATTGCATTCGACTAAGATTTCCGATGGCAGCTGGAATGGGACCTGTCAAATAGTTTTTGTCCAAGATTCTGAAACACACCATGCATTAGTATTGCGACATTTAGTATGATTTTCAATGTAAAGCTTGTAAGTATAACAAGGAATGAATGAGAATGATATATACAGATTACTGAGATAAGTGAAGTTCCAGAGTTCATCAGGAAGAGGGCCAGCAACATTCAAATCATAAACTCGCCTGCATAAAAATATAACTAATGAGTTAAAGTAAGGAAATATGAATATATTAGCAACATGTAGAAGGAAAGGAAAAGATATATAGTATAGTGAAAGTGATGTTACAAGAGAATGATATGGCAAGTGGAGTTGTTGTCGTAGGAGCAGTCACACTTGATAGAGGGATTAATGTTATTGGTTTCAACATTAGTAGCATTAGTAGCAACACCGCTGCAAACCTCTCCGCTAATGTTCCAACTATCTGTCGCTGAAATTTCCCATCGCTCGAACATTCGGTTCAGAGCTCTTGCTGTACATCCACACCGATAACAACTTTATTAGGCTAGTCGAACATAATAACGACGCATGTTTGGCTCGCTCTTACCAGTGAACAACTTAGTAAGATTATGAAAAATACTAAGTAATACAGTATAAGATTTCAAGCTGATTTCAAATTTTATTGCAACCTTGGCATTCTATTATCCAATTAATATTATAAACATAAGACATAAAATATTAAAATTAACAACTTTATTATGCTAGTCGCTCTTACCGGTGAACTACATAGTAAGATTATGAAAAATACTAAGTAATGCAGTATAAGATAACAAGCTGAATTCAAATTTTATTGCTCATATTCCTCTGCAAATCCAGTTAATATTACTCCACTTTGGATACATAAGAGTTTAAGACAGAATAGATTAAAATTAAGTAGACGTGTTTCATAAAATAAGCATATCAAGCATTGAAAAAAAGAAACTCTAGATGGGATTTTTCCTATTTTGGGCTGTCTCATAAAGTTAATCTATTTTTATTGTGGGCAAGTTTTATTCTATAGAACTTATTCACCATTAATAATATTTTAATTATTTTTTTTCTATTTCTTTTTTAGTAATTACTACTAGTAATTAATTAGGGCAAAGACAGATCATAATTAAAGTAGCAAAGTTGCAAATTTTGTCCTCAATGTTCGGTTTCCTAGATAAAATATTATCCAGATACTATATTATGAGATTGAGTTGTGAGATTTTTTTAGTGAGATGAGGTTAGCTATGCCTAATTATTCCGTGATTATCCATCTAGAATTGAGTTATGAAATTGAATCTCATAAACTAAACACTATATATTTAATCCTGAAATATAATTTTGCAAACCGAACATCCCCTAAGATTAGGGAATACAAGATGATAACAAGTTGTATGGTAGTGGTTAAGTTGGGAGAGAATCACAACAAGACAAGAGGGCTTCAAATCCCAACTTGACAACCATACAACTTCGGATTAATTAAATTGATTAGTCAGTAAAAATAAATAAACTTCTTGATTTTTCAGATTTGACTACGTAACAGGGATACCTAAAATAACTCATTATTCTAGATCCATGTAACAAAATGGTAGGATACTTATGATTTTCAGTCTTAAACTCGCTCAAAAATTGAAGTTTCAACCCAGTCGACTCAGTCCCAATTAAATCAGTTTAATTTGCAGAAAGAATGCTGATTTGTTTGTGAGATAGTAAATCATGATTTGTGTACTAGTAATAAAAATGGATCCCCATCTTTATTTTTCACTTACTTTAACTTGCTGAATCGACAAGTTTTTTGGGAAAGAAAAAGGAAAGGGAAGAAAAGGTGTACTGAAAGATGAGAGAGAGAGAGAGAGAGAAGGGCAGTACCTTCAGATGGATCAGTAGTGGCGTTTGTAGTTGTAGTTTGAGCATGCCCAATATGAATATCCACCAATTGGCTAGCGGCGAACACACCCAAAAAAATCGCCACCCGCCACCGAACAGCCGCCATACGAAAATTGTATCTTTGAGAAGAAGAGTATGAAGATTATGTGTATTGTGTAGGTTTCAAATATAGGGAGTGTTCACTTTATTACATATAGGCAGATATGGCCTCATTTCTGACTATTATCTAGCGTTCAGTTTCCTTATGTTAATTTTGTATGGCCTATAAATAACAAGGACCCGCACTGTAGAAAGCAGAATTGGGCCAAAATAAATTCAAGAAGGAGTCAATAATTATATCTGCTCTGTCAAGAAATGAGGCCAAAATACCTTACTTACCCTTCCATTTTTCATTTTTAACCCAAATGAAGGGGCAATTTTGGCAGAACATGATTGTTGGTCAATATTATATTCAATTAATTATTTTTTCAATGACAAAACTGCATCTATTTATTAAACAGAACGCATGGGAGTGGTGTTAATTAAGTGGGCCCTACTCCCTCAATTCTAACTCAATTTTATATCTCACTTTCCCATATCAGGATAACTAAACAAGCTTAATGTAGTACTATGTGGAAACGCATAACATATATGGTGGCTCACAGAGACGCAGCTAACTTTTAAATAAGAAATCCAAGTTGATCAACTTGGAAACTATATGACATGATCATGTCTTTAAAGAGTTAGGACCCATTTGCTCTCTGGATTTAAAACTAAAAAATAAATCAAACTTACATCATTTTTAAAAATGTTTATCTTCCAACTAAAGTTCATTTTTAGATATGATCATTTTTATTAATCCAAAATATTATACTTGTATTTCAGGTTAAATTGTGCTTTGGTTAAATGGCTTTTGACCAAGAATAAATGTGATAAAATGTTTAATTTATTGAAATTAAATAATATAGTGACAATGGTATATTTATTTTCTCAAAATCAATTCCCGGTGAATCAGAAATAATGGATTAAAGTTAGGCACAATAAAGTAAAAAATGAACCAAGTGTTAGTTATCCCATATTAACAAATGAGAACCTTATTAAAGATGTATTTAATAAGATGAATTGTTACGCATGTGGCGGTAGAGCCCACACGCGCGCCGTGCCCCGTGTGCCTTAGACTTGGCAATTGGTTTTTGGGGCTGGTGGTTGAGCACGGAGCCCCCAACACTTGGGTTGAGCACGGAGCACCCCACATTCCAATACACAACACAAAACATTCTCTTCTTAGCATAAGTTCTCTCCCTCTTTGTTGTCTCTCTGTCAAAGCTCTGCTCTTGTCATCATCCAGTTCGTCAGAGCTTGTTTAGTCTGCGGTGCTGCAACGAGTAAGACGTTAGCCAGTTTATTTTTGGGAACAACACGTCAATCCGAGAGCACTACAAGGGCGTATTACACCGTACAAGTTTATATATCTAGAAACCTTAAACCTTTGACTCGATTTACCTTTCGGCTTTCTCTTTCAGTTTATTTTGTGTAACTATTCTTTGTTATTTCCATTATTTTGGGTTGTAGTACGCCCGACAAGTTGTATATTTGTATACCTAAAAGCCAACAAAAGCAAGACGAGATATTCTTGCCGCTGAAGTATTTTGTACATGCATAAACTGAACTTAATCACCACCTTCGCCTCAAGATGTCAACTGGCTAGTCCACCGCCGTTGTCGTCGTGTCATCGACCATGTCCACTGCTGTGCCAGTCAACACGTCATCGAACCCAATGATGATGACCAATCCCGATGCATCAACCACTACTCAATAGCCCCTTGTGTGCTTAACAACCCCTTTGGGACATCTGATGGATTCACCTCGAGTGAATCGGCCGATTCAACTTTTAGTGGTTCCGTGAGATCCTTCATTGAATCGAGTGTTAGGGCCTTCAGGCTCAACATGGGTGTTGGATCCCTAGGGGTCAACACGAATGTTGGATCCTCGGGGTTAGTAAGAATGTGGGGGGCTCCTTGCTCAACCCCAATATTAACTCTTACGAGAATCGGAATTAGGAATCATAGAACAAGCTTGGTACCAATGACACCAAGAATGAAGCCACCCGCCGAGAAGCCATCAAAATTTGTAGGAACGGACTTCAAGAAGTGCCAGCAGAAGATGTTGTTCTACCTAACAAGATTGGGCGTTATAAACTACCTCAAGGAAGACTAGCCACTCGCGCCAAGAGAGATCGAGAAACGCATTGAAGTCTTCGTCGACTATGACGTCTGGGACTGGCGCAAAGGAGACTATTTATGTAAAAAATTTATTTTAAGTGCTTTAGATGATAGTCTATATAATGTATACTCTATTGTACCCACGTCAAAATAAATATGAGAAAATCTAGATAAGAGGTACCGTAACGATGATGCAGACATAAAAAAAATTATAATAGCCAAGTACTTGGATTATAAAATGGTTGACTCTCGATCAGACCAAGTGCAAGAGTTCCAGCTAATCATCCACGACCTCGCTGCCGAGGGAATGGCCCTGCCCGAAATTTTCACGACTGGCACAATCATATAGAAGCTTACACCCAGCTGTAAGGAGTTCAAGATCTACCTCAAGCACTAGCGAAAGGAGATGACTCTTGAACACTTGATTGTGAAGCTGCACATTGAGTCAGACGTGCGCAAGAACGAATAATTGGTCAAGGGCCACGACCCACTTGATGCAAAGACCAGTATGTTGGCGAGGCGATCCCTCTAACAAAAGCTATCGCCCAACTGCAAAGGACAATGACAAGAGGAAGCCGTCCACGAGAAAGGTTGAAGACAATTGCTACAACTGTGGCAATTCTGGCCACTACTTAGGGGTGTCGAAACGGGTACCCGTGGGTATCCACACCCAATTTTGCGGGTACCCGAACCTAAAAAATTCAAGTTTTATGGTACTCGATACCCGACCTGCAGAGCAATGTTGGTATCCCGAATACCCGCATCGGGTATCCGAACACGCATATGTGGGTATCATGTAGGAGAATAAAAATAATAACATATCTGAATTATCACTTTGTGGGTTCATCATATACTTAAACTCATTTTTTTTTAAAAATTGAAAGTAATTAGAGAGGAGTACAACTGTTAGCCGTAGAAATAAGAAAGGAGAGTTAAACATGTTGCTCTGGCTCTTTCTCATGCTTGGTTGTCCCATATCGAGAGTAGATATATGGTGGTTTAAGTTTGTGTTGTATAAATAAAGGGTAAAATTTAGACCTTATTAAAGTTTGAATCGGATAATTGCTCGAGTAATCGGGTATACCCACTCGGGTAACGGGTATGCCCGATACCCGATAAACTCCTAGTTTGGATACCTGATCCCAACCTCGACCCCGATTTTTGCGGGTAGCGGGTGCCTGATACCCGCCGAGTATCGTGTCGGGTTTGGAAATACCCGTTATCCGCTACCCGTTTCGACACCTCTACCAATACTCCAAGGATTGCCACAAGTTAAAGTAGAAGAAGCCGACTGCCCGTGTCGTTGAAAAGAACTTTAAAGACTGGGATGAAAGCTATATGAGCTATTTGTTTATGTCTTTTTATAAGATAGAGAACCGTCATTTCAGCTGCACTTGGTTCATTCATATTTACTGTATTTTCCTATCGTCAAATACTAGTTTGTACACACTTTATATTTCATTTGTACTAATTTGGAGGGTATATAATAGGACAAAATAATAGACTACATAAAAAATTAGAAGATTTGCGTATATAACCGTGATTTTTTGTTGGAAAATGAACATTAGTTTATAGGATATTTAAAAAAGAAATATAAAAAATATTCAGTAGATTTGATATTTAAAAGATATGTGAAGAAAATTTATTACTCTTGAGTAAGATTGGAGGGCGAGTTTCACAATATTTTCTAGATTAAATAGTAGTAGTACTAGTATTACTATTAAATAAATATTACACAATCAAATTCCAATATTACATGGATATAAATATCACCAAATCAAATCCTAAATATCATATGGTCTTCAAGAGTAAAAAATTTTTTTGAATCTCACTCTCCAATTTAAATAAACCTCCTAATTCTTTTTCATTCTATATTTTAAAAAATATTTTCTACAAATAATATTCATATTCCGACAAATCACAAAAAATTACAGTTATATGCAAATCTCTTAAATTATTTTCTAATTAGTTAAGATTCTTAAAATGTGTAACACCCACTTTCAAATGTAAAAAAAAAGTGACCCATTTTTTACAGCGACTAATACGCATCCCTTTCAAGAATTTATGCTTATTTAATAGTGGCCAATTTTTGAAAGCGACAGCATCCACAACGGTGAGCTTGTGCTCACTGTCCGTCCGTGCCTCTGGTAAGGACACGCTCCACCGCCGCTGCACTCTTGCCGCTGGCACGGACGTGCTCTTAGCTAAGAGCACAGCCTTTGTCAGCGGCAAGAGCACGGGGCGGCGACGTGGCATGCTCTGATTGGCCCGTTGATTTATCCCTTTTTATTAATTTTTTTAAAAAAAATAGAAAAAAATCTGAAAAATTCAAAATTAATAAAAAAAATATTTTCCCACTCCCTAATAAAATATATCCATTTTTTCCACACTTTTAATTTATTTTTTTATTTATTTTTACCCCAAAATTCATACTTTCATCTATAAATACTCTCATTTCAAACACAAAAAATGACACTATACCAAACAACTCTCTCAATCTCAAATTTTAGGATTTTAATTAATAAAATTTTAAATTTTTAGGAGTCTAATTATGTAATTTTTATTTTTTAGGAGTTTAATTATATAATTTTTAATTTTAGACTTTTAATTATGTCTTTTTAAATTTATTTGTAATTTGTAATGTTATTTCAATTTTTTTTAATGAATTTTCATATTATGGAAATGTTTTTGTTTAATTGAATTTTAAATTAAATTGTGCTCGTCCTTGCGGAAGAGCACAGCTGTGGGTGTTGTGCTCTTGGCAGAGAGCAGACAGAAAAAATGGGGCCGGGCCCACAACCGTGCCGCTGACAAGAGCACGGTTGTGGATGCTCTAATATTTAAAATGCAATTATTACAACTACAGTACTACTATTTTATTTAAAATAATACTAATAAAATACTATTGTATTATACTTTTCTAGTCTCCATAAAAATAAGTCTACGCCACTTGTTCGTCAACCATTAATAAATACATCTTTAATTATTGTTTGATTTCTTGCGCTGGTTTCATTTATAATTGAAAACTTCAAATACAGCTTGTCGTTGCCATCGTTGAATCCGGGGTGTCTCGTTAACTCTTTCAAATTGATTGATTATAAAAACTTTTCCTTATTTAATGATAGTGAAAATCATACCAGCAAGCACAAATCACATGATATATTGAGGAAAACATGATAAAATTAGACTAAAGTACTTCCAAGGATAAATCATATGGTGGAGAGCCTTCCTCTTCAAGAACTTAGATGATTGAGACTTCTTATCCAACCATACTCCAAAAATGAGTTTTGGTGTAGAAATCTTCTTCAATCATACATCAAACTCAAACCCATTTTTGGTATTTTTTGTGAGACAAAAACTCAAAAATGGTGTAAATTTTGAATTTTGTGTAAATGATTAGAGTAAACTACTTTTTGGTGTGACATATACTCAAAAATGGGTTTGAGTTTGGTGTAAATGGTTGGAGATGGTCTTAGCACTTCAAGGCTTCTATTTATACTCCGAGTGTAAAAATCAGCCAAATGTAGGAACAAAAGCAATCGCCTGGTCGGGCGATGTTTAATACGAGGATTGCCCGACCCATGCGTTCTCACTGACTCGTGATTTTGGACCGATTGCCCGACCGGACGTTTTCCCTTGTAGGCTTCTTGAACTCTGTTTAAGCCCATTTTCACCTGTTTTAACTCCATAACTTTATCAAACTCGTTAAATCACCTAAATAGTGCTTAAGTGGATGAAAACCTATACATTAAACCACAAATCAGTGAATATCCCATATTAAACACCCACTAAACATTCCAAACCATGAATTTATCATTTAGACGTAGTTTTTGTAATTAAATACTTAATCCACACACTACTAATAGTCAAGAGCCCGACATAAACTTCAATGCAAAATCATTAAAATAAAAAAGATAAGAATAGTTGAAATGTTGATGAAAATATAGTCCAACATTGTTAAAGAAGAAATTTACTAAAAATAGAAGGTGATTAATTTTTTTTAAATAAATTAAAATAAAAAATATAACTATTAATTATGAACTAATGGAATATACTTAAACAAATGTATAACTAAATATTTGAAAAAAATTAAGCAGGGATGAAAGAGAGGTGGTAATGGGTCAGCCACAGAGATAAACTGTGATTTGTTGTTACTGAAAAAGTTGCATTTAATTTGGAAGCTATGGACTATAAAAAATTCATGAATAGTGGGTAGTTTTTTGGTATAATGTTTAAAAAATTTATGTTTAGTACTCTCTCAATTCTATTGTAGTAAAGTCATTTTATCATTTTGGTACGTTCCATACTAGTGGAGTCATTTCACTTTTTAGTAAAAGTCAATACATTTCTTCTCAGTTACTTTAATTTCTCTTACTTTATTCTCTCTTCATCTCTCTACCTTTTCCATTTTCTACATTATTTTTCCTTTACCTAGCCCACTTAACACATTTTTTCTTAAATCATGTACCGAAAATAAATGTCTCTACTATTATAGAACGGATGGAGTAGTATGTTAAAGTGGGTAGTTTTTAAAGTGAATAAAGTGAAAGAAAGAAAAAAGTAGAAAAAGAATAAAATATAAAGAATGAAATAGAACGAATAAAGTTGGAAAGAAAAAGTGTAATAATTATTACTCACTCCTCCTACAAAAGATGTCATGCTTGTGGGATGATAAGAGATTTTAGGAAATTTTATTTTTGTGTGTTGAGTGGAGAGGAAAAATATAATTTTTATGTTAACGTGTGAGAATTTTTTTTTCCAAAATTGGAAATGCGACATATTTAGTTGGACAATCTGAAAAGAAAAGTGTGACATCTTTTGTGGATGGAGAGAGTACCATATATGGAAATGATTCAACTGTTGGTTTTGCAGCGGAAATCTATTTAGTTTGATTGAAAGATTTACATCTAAACATGCTTTTATCCGATTGTAAACTAGAAAAATGTTCATAAGCATATAATCACCGACTGTACTGAATATATGCAATTAAATACAACATACCGTAGGAATTCAAGAGTTGAATTCAATCACCTTCTTCAATTTATCTCAACCACGGATTTTCTGATCTGTTCCCTTTTAACTCGAATCTGACCTTTGTGTGGGCAAAGCTTGTCAAATCCTCAAAAGCTGGAGAAGAATTGAAGACAAAAATCTCTACGGAAGAAGAATACTAAAAACCGATATTTTTCTCTCTACAGATTGAAGAGATAGAAATTTTTACGTAGAAAGAATAATTATGTCTTCTCTTCTTCTCCCTTTTATAATAAGTTAATTATTTTGAGCCAGACCAGGGATATGTGGAGGATTGGATTGGGCCACAGTTCAGGCTTTCACTAATTAAATTAAAAGCAATTTAATTCAAGCCCAAACTTAAATATTATTATCATCCACTATAGATATAATATTGACTGCCCGTCCAAACCGAAATTACGAGTATTCCGGGACTTCCTCTTTAATTAAATCATTTCCCGTGTTAAAGATATAAATATCCATTAATTAATATCAAGTCTACTATCTGACTATTATAAATTAATTTCTTTTTCTAAGAGTGGTCTAGTTTAGAAACATTATTTATTATTCATGGAATAAATTCCAACTGGCCAGTTTTCTGAATAATAAAACCTTTTTTCTAAACACCTCTTGAGGATATTATCATACTGGCCTCTCCCAGCACACGATTCATTGCAATAACAATACTAGCACCACTTAGACATTAATGATCATTACCCAATCTATCAGGATTTTTGGGCAACGAAATTCCCTCACTATTTGATAAGTCAAAGTAGTTTTCAATTAATATCGTATGCTCAATGTTATGTCAACAATGATTAAGAAACGACAATCACCGAGACCTCGTCTTTCAGTAAATAGCCAAGAAAGACTTATCTCACTGTTTGATCCTTTCAGTGCTATACCACACCGACGTCGTTCATTTCCTTAGGTAAGGAAACTTTCGGACTGACGTCGCAACCTTTCACGATAGGTAGTCAAAGCCTGTCTAGGTTGTGAAACAGTTTTTCTTCTGCATGAACTGACAAGTTACCTACTGTGAACGCCGCTCACAACTCGTCTACTATGCAGAAGACTTAGACTCATTTTGCTTAAACTATGTATTTAAATGGAAAACGCATTTCAACATCTCATAAATACATAAGCAATACATAAGCAAAATACATTGTAACAAAATATTATTTCTCATAAAATGGTAACAAAATATTATTTCTCATAAAATCGAAAGATGCTTTCAGTATACTAAACTCTAACATCAACTATAAGGAAACTTTCCGAAATGAAAAACGACTCAACTATGAAGAAACGAAGGAAATACTACTTTTTTTGTTTGACCACAAGTGTATCGAACCTGTTGATAGGGCTCGTTCCAAGCATGGTTTTAAAAAGTTTATTACACTAATCGTGGCATTAATATTGGAAAAAAAGTATTAAATTTAGTGTGCAAGAGCTTAAAAGCATCGGAACGGCCAAGCATTGGGGCGACTTGATCAATTGGAAAGAGAAGCTTAAAAATTGCCCAAAAAAGTATATTTCTCATTTTAGAAGGTAACTATAGTTTCTTAAAAAGTAATGAACTCTAAGAGAAGGCGGTAGAATTAAAAAGATAAATAAAATAACTAACTTTTTTTTGTTTGAAGAAGAGGTAAAAATATTTTTTAAAAATTGAAGAAAATATAATACCTCCTCAAATACGTAATGAATTTTTATAAGAGTGAATTGCATAAATAGTACCTGATATTTCATTTTTGTACATAAATAATACATGATCTTTATTTTATATCGTTTTTGGTGACATAACCATGACAAAAATAACCATAGGTACCAAACATGTGATTTTTTGGTACCCATAACCACCCAAAATGACCTTTCATGATAGTTTCTAAAAATGTCCTTTTATATATATAGATACATATATTTGATTAGAGTGGTAGATTAGGGTGACATTACTTTTAAAGTGACAATGTGACAACAACGTAGCATGTAATCTGCGATACATAAGTACAATTTGCGATACATAGGCCAGTAACACAGCATAAGGTTCCAAATAACATAATACGTAATCAGAGAACTATGGTGACATTATAGTTAAACTTAAAATTAAAATCTAAGCAAGCAATCTGTGAAAACTACGATACATAAACAAACAACTTGGTATATGGTTCCTAGCAATCGGTGAACGAAATCACAGGTAATCAAGCAATATGTGATACAGGCAAACAAGCTTGCCACGTGGCAGACTAAGGTTGAATTTTCTCCTAAATCTTAAGATTCTTATTGGTGGTAAATTGTTATTTCAATTTGGGTTGACATTCTATTACTTATAACATTCTAATTATAATAAGTATTAAATATATAAAGCCTGGAGATGTATGTAAGAAATGGAGTAGTAAAATATAAAAGAGTAAATAAGCCCATGCCACATTAGTTGGGCCAACAAATTTGGTAGCCCAGTCCATTAGATAGCTGCACCTCCAAGGCTCCAACATAATGAAAGCCTTCTTCAAAAGTTAAACCCTAATTCAAATGATTATTCTTCGCAGGCTTCGTATACCTTCTAAAACGGTAACACTGATCTACGATGTTACCGCCGCTCAATTCAGCACACAAACTTCTAATTCAGCTCCATCGTCGGCCAAATTCGACGATCTAATCAATGCCGCCGGCCGCCAGGGAGATTTCGCCGCCGTGCGCGACCTCCTCTCGCAGCGCCTGACCTTCGGTTGCCTCAACACCGCCAACACGTTCAAGTTCATCGCGACCGGCACCGCTTCGATCGACGATCTCCTCCGCAACCTCGCCGCATTGGACGACTGGTTCACCAGGAAACACGCGCACGACGCCCTGGTCGCACAGCTCGCGCGGCTGCACCGCGCCGACGAGGCGCTGCGCGTGGCGGTGGCGATGGCGCAGCGGAGCTACGGCGCCACGCCGGTGACGTTCGAACCGATCGTCAACGCGCTCGCGAAGAGGAAGGAGATGGACGCCTGTTGGCGCGCAATCGACGCGATGCGAGCGTGTGGCGTCCGGCCGAGTCCGGCGGTGTACCACTACGTCCTGACGGGGTACTGCTTCGTCGGCGATGTGGCGTCCGCGGCCGACACGGTGGAGAAGATGGAGGCGGAGGGGATGGAGATCGTGGCGGAGACGTATGACGCGCTGGTGCTTGGCGCGTGCAGGGCGGGGAGGGTGGAGGTGGCTGTGGCGGTGGTGCGGAAGGCTGTGGAGAGTGGAGTGCGGGCGTTGTTCTCGACGTATACTCACATCATAGGGGAGATGGTGCGGCGCGGGTATTACGAGCAGGCGGCGGAGTTCGTGAGGATTTTTGCCGGAAAGAATCAGAAATTGGATGCGGAGATTTACGGGTATCTGCTGCGGCGAGAGAAGAATAGAGGAGGCTAAATCGGTGGCGGAGGAGATGGATCAAAGGGGATTGCCGGTTGCTGACTTGTTGAAACTAGAAGAGGATTGAATGTACTTTATCCATTGTTATTAATTATACTAATTAACATAAATAAATCACAATTATATTTTTTATATCACAATTTGTCAAATGCTTGAATATGTACATATTCTACAACATTTATCAGCAACCACTCAACCCAACCATCCATTTTTTAATATTTAATTCATTTATATCTCTTCCACATCATTAATATTCATCCAATTCAACCACATATTTTCATAGTTTATCAATAGACATCCAACCATACCATTATATATTATTTTATACTCTCTCCGTTTGCTAAAAATAACAATTATTGTCATTTTGGATCGTTCCTTAAAAATAGAAACTTTAGAATATTTCTATTTTAGGACATGGACCCGACAATCCACTAACTCCACTTTCACTACTTTTTCTCTTACTCTCTCTTACTTTACTCACTTTTCTTTTCCTCTCTATTACTTTACCCAATTTTTCTCACTTACTTTACCAATTGTGCATTAAAACTCGTGTCATTTCAAATGTTTCAATTTTTTTAATACGGAGGGAGTATTAGAGCATCGGCATCGCGTCTCGATGCGGGCTCGATCTCGTCTCTGCGAGACGAGTCCGCATCCAGACGGCGATGCAACACTCCTATCTCGTCCCGTCGCGGAGATGAAGCTGGCGAGCCCTGGCGCGAAGCGTGACGCCCACTCGCCTGCCCACGAGTGGGCGTCGTCATGCTGACGCAATAAATAAATATTTTTAATTCGATTTTTCAAAAATAAAAAAATTAAAAATTTGAAACGGTAATATTGCCGTTTGTAACAGTAAATTTCTTTTTTCCTTTTTTTATTCTATAAAATACTCCCATTACCTCTTTTATTTTACACGCAAACACACATCTCTCATCTTTTGTCCTTCTCGTCACTATAATTTCATCTCACTTTCCTCTCCAATTTCTGCAAAAATGTCTGGTGACGGAAACTCCGGCGGTGAGGACGGCTTCGACTTGAACGCGCTTGTCGACTGGGGGGCATGTACAATGTTTTGGGTGCTTCCGGTTCGTCGCTGGGCACCCAAGGCTCGTCGACGCCGGCGTACCAAACACCATCTTTTCCAGTTGACGCATACTATCGTCCCTCCACCCCGAGGGCGGGGCAAACGCAGGGATTATCCCAAATTAGGGAGAATTTTCTGGCGGAACACACTCCGAAAAACCTTCCGACCGGAGCTAGAAGAGGAGGACGAGGCGGTGGATGCTCCGCCAGTCGCGGATTCGATGACGAGGAGGAAGAGGAGGAGGACCTAGGTCGTCATCCATGCAGCTCCAATGAAACGATGGCTCTGTTCAACGCTTGGGTCAACATTTCCTACTATCCCATCGTCGAGAATCAACAAACCCGCAAGTGTTTTTGGGAAAATGTCACCGACGTGTACAACAATGAAAAGCCGAAGGGGCCGCTGCCGCAACTTGAAGATGCTTCGCAGTCATTGGAGTGGCAAAAATTTGTGAGTTTTGATGCGAATCAAATTGTATATTTTTATTCCCCTAACTTTACATGATCTTTATAGTTTTATGCTCGTAAAAGTATGTTTTTATGGTGTAGGAAAAGGAATGAAGCTCGGATGGTGAAAAAGTTGTGCAAAATTCCCAAGTTAACAGACTGGCCAGAAAGGGCTCAAAATGGGGCATTCGGTGAATCAATTCAAACTGCAATATTGCAGTTTCTTGGACAGGTGGAGAGAGAAACGAAAAAGGCTGTAGAAAGAAAGGAATAAGATTGATGGGACAGAAGAATTAATTAAAAAGAGGGAGAGAGAAGGTGACGTTTATTGAGGAAAAAGAACATGATGAAATTGGGGCAATTGGGGGAGCCACTCACGTGGCAGTTTACAAGGGGTTGAGAGGAGTTTAATTGGAGATTTTTTTAATCCCTAAAGAGGGAAGATTCTGGACGGTTTTTTGAGGGAGGAAAAAGAGAGAAAAAGGAGAGAATGAGAGGAGGAAGAAGAGAAGGAAGAAATTTCATTCCGACGATCCATCTCCATATCTCCATTCCATTCAACAAGAGCACGCTTCCTACGGTTTTAATTGTTATTATTACCATGTGTTTAGGCTAAGCTCTTTATGTTGCTCCCAGTTGTGACTTAGACTTGTTTGAATGTATCTGCACCTTTGAATTCACGTTTTGACATCGTTGATGTGTTTATTGTTAGATTCTATCACTTTAGAGGCCTCTATCGTTATAGATATTTAATCCTTGTTTATCGTCTCTTCAACATAGACTTGGATGGATTAATCAATTGATGTGTTGCTAAATTAGAATTGTTAAGAGGATAATTTGACGACGGATTAGGTAAGCTCGCATAGTAGATGATCTTTTATTCCCGCGCTTCCGCAGGAATTTAATTTCTTCGAAAGTTAGTTCATGGAACAAGTGTTCAGCTGACTGTGAACTATACGTCGCAAACATGTTCAGTGCAAGCGATTAGGTTGATTAATTAATCCCAAATATGTGCGTTCGATATATGTGTAGAATAATTCTAGTCTAATGAGCAACTTGGAGTGGCATCTTTTTCCTATTTGAAAAGTCTTCCTTAGTTTGTAAATTTAGTTTATTAATCTTGACAATTCTTGTTAAATAGCCTACGCCTCCCTGTGGTTCGACACTCTTTTACTACAACTGCATCTGTACTATTGCAGAAAGTTGTAATTTTAGAGTTAATTTATTAAACTTGTGTGATCTTTAATATTAATATTTGAGCTCTAAAAATACACATCAAGTTTGACCGAACCGACAGAGATGTCAAAAAAATTTGTGGGATCTACGAGAATGAAGCGGCAAAAATTACCAAAGCGGAGCTAGTGGAGCCGATATTCTGAGAGCGGCTTTGCGAGTTTTTAAATCCGACACCAAAAAAGAATTCAAACATGTCGATGTTTGGGAGTCGGTCAAAGACATTGAAAGGTGGGCTGGTGGTGTCCAGTCCAGCACGGGCTCGAGCTCGAAACGCACGAAGCACATGGCGGGTGGCCAATACTCGTATAGTGATGGCGGGAAGGAAACGCCTCACAAGAGGTTGAGTTCCCGACATCCGATGCAGGGGGCTCCTCCGGTACACGATGTCGGCCGCAAGGGAACAAGGCGGCGAAGGAGGCTAGAGGGAGGGGGAGGGGCCGAGGCAAATCAAGCCAGGCGGGCTCCCAAGGGTCGCTTCCTCCCTGATGTCTATGTACTTCCCCGCCATAATGGCGGACACTTCCCGCATGACGTCTGCCCAATATCAAGCCCATCATGCCGACATTGCGTATCTGGCGGGACAACTTGGTATTCTGTCTCCATTCGGTGCACCGCCACCGCCTTCGAGGATGATTTGCCGACGGAGCAGTTTTTAAGTGTGTAATTTTTAATTTCTAGTATTTTAAATTATGTCTTTTTTTAAAGATTTTAATTATGTGTTTTTTATTTTTTTAGGAATTTAAATTGTAATTTTCTTTTATTTAATGAAGTGTGTTTTTATTAATTAAATTTGTTGGAAATAAAAATAAAAAATAAAATTGAATGAATGAATAGTTAAGGGATGAGATGGTTAAAAGATGGAGGGATGCAGGTGTTGTCTCTTAGCTAAGAGATAGGGTAAAAAGTGCAGTGGGACTATGAATAGTGAAGGGATGAGACGGTTAAGTGTCACGACCGCACTTCCTAAGGATAGGAAGCACGGGAAATCGTGACTCGTGGGGGAATGAAGAAGCGGGGAAGAAGGGGGATACAACTCAAGGCAATACAACTTATAACGATTAAAGATGAAAAACCATTTATTTAACCAACATTTAAAACCCGAGTTACATAGTGGGAACTAATAGAGTTCGACAATAAAGAAAAATAACAGAGTTCTTAAGACTTTGAATAGCGGAAGCAATTTGAGAGTTTAGCTACTACTACGTATGAAGACATAATAGTAACCGGACCAGTTCTTGAATCATCACTCAACATCCTCCGCCTCCCGACCTCGCTCAACCTGCACATAGGGAAAACATATGCAGGGGCTGAGTACTTGATGCACCCAGTGAACTCATGCCCGAAAACATTCATCGTTAAGATATGTCAAACCATCATCGAGTGAATCCCAGGTTTTACTTTAAAATGACCGAGAAGCACAAAAATTCATTTCCATAAAATAGTGTCTGTGCGGACTAACATCATCCTCCATCATATACCATATCTAAACCATCATGTGAAACGAGACTGTGGCCACAATCTCGATCACTGGACCGGCCGACCTAGGGGACGGCCCACGATCCCCATCAGTGCACTAGTCTAAGTAGGGCGTAGACCCTAGTTAGACTCGAATTCGTTAACCATCAAAGCCTAGTAGAGTTTTATTCTAGTAGACAATCAGATAAGCAGTTTCAAAGCATAAACACGGCATGACATACTTATAAAAACATCCTTATAACACCGTAAACATATTGATTTAAAATAAATGTTAAATAGTAAAGCCCACCTCAAACGCTTCAGATTTCCGTAAAAACATCTTCGTTCCGACTGTTAACGTGCGTACGAACCACCTTTTCGAGAAAACACATAAAATTCATATCAAATCTCTGTAACGACGATAATTAGAATGCATGCACTCTAATTAAAATCTTTTAATTCTCTTTCTCGATTTTTGTGCATTTTCGGTTATTCAGTGGCCGCCCAAGGCGTCGCGTGCGACGCCGATCGGCCGCTTACGCTCGTTCTTTCCTTCATTGGCTCCTCGTATTTTCCATAACGTCGAAAATAATTTCTAAAAATTACCTGAGCGCATACTTTAAATTTTCATAATTAATTAACCGCTGAAAAAGTATTATTTCATACTTAGGTAAATTATTCATTCTTCAAAAATTACGGGAATTAATTAAATATTTTCCCACGATTAAACTTTAATTACCGGCCCGAGATTAAACTTCTTAGCCACCTTATTCCTCCAAAATTAAATAGCGAGCCCCATCAATTAAAAGAAGAGCCCAAAGTCAATTAAATTTTCCAATCATTTATAAGCCCAACTAAAAGATTTAAATCAAGGCCCAATTCACAAAAAAAACAAAAGAGGCCCAAAACTCTATCTCCTTCCCCACTTCTCTCTCTCTCCTCTTATCTTCTTTCTCTCTCCCCGACTCCCTCTCTCTCGGCCATCTGCCCTACGACGAAGCCACGCCGCCGTCGCCCTCTCTCCGGATCGACGCCACCGACGGGGTCGTCGCCACTGCACCGTCATCGAGAGCTGCTGTGCCGTCGGAAAGTTGCTGTCCGTCGTGGAGTTACCGCCGCTGCTGCCTCGCCGTGACACCGCTGCTGCCGCGACGCCGCTGCTTGGTCGCCACGACGCTGCCGCTGCTGCCACGGGGAAGAGGAGCTGCCGCCGTCGCCACCGGGAACCAGCGGCATCTCTGCCGTCCACCAAAAGCCGCTGCCGGCCGCCGCTTTCCCCGATTTACTCCGAACAAACCCGAAACCACCCCGAAACCTCCCGAAACACGTGTTAATCCTATAAAGCTAAGTTCTTTCTAAGCTTCGGCTATGTACGGCGATCGTTTGGAGGTTCTAAGTCGGTTTCTACTTAGTTGATTATGGAAGAAGATTAAGGTTATAAGAATCATGCAAGGCTACATTAAACTCATGCTTAGAGGGAGAAAAGATAGTATACCTCAAAATGGTTGAAAATGATGGAAGAAAACACAAGATGGTGGTTCAAGCTTCCTCCTTCCCTCTCGGCTCTCTCTCTCGCCGCTTCTCCTCCTCTCTTCTCTCTTCTCTCTCTTTTTTTTGCTAAGTGTAAGTGGTGAGTGGGTTAGAGGGGTTTAAGGAGGGTGTAGTGGGTGACTCTTGGGATGGTGGAGTAATGGTGGGAGATGGAAAGGGTGAGAACTTGGAGAGTCTTCTCCTTGGGTAGTGTCGGCCATGAAGAAGAAAAGAGAAGAAGAAAGAAAGAAAAAAGAAAAAGAAAATGAAATTTTGGGCTTGGTCCACTAAAATTAAAAAATATTCATACTTGGGCTCCACTAACTCATTTTAATTAGGCTCAAACAAATAAATGAGTTACAAGCCCAAGTTAGTAAAATACTACTACTTGATGGATTAAAAGTAGTTAGAATCCACCTTATTTTACAAATAATTGGACTCTAATTAAATATGAAAAGCCCAAGATAAAACCGTACTTAAATTTTTCCGTATTTTTCCTTCGGCCACTACTCGCTTTACACGCCTCGTTTCCCATAGAAACATATTTTTCATTTCCATTTAATTCATTCGTCTTGCTAAACATAGCAATTTCATTGTCGATCTTTCAACGAGACCTTAAACGTCTCCCATCATTCACAATAAAAAAAACTTAAACACATTCCTTTTCACATCAAACACATAAACCATAATTTTCCCAAATCTCATTTATCGAGAAGCATCATATTTCGAAATAATTTTATCAATTATTTCGTTATATGAAATTAATTTCGTATTTAAGGTACGGGTGTTACATTCTACCCACCTTATTAGAAATTTCGTCCCGAAATTTACTCATTCCTAACGAAAAGCTTCGGGTATTTCTCTTTCATTTTATCCTCGAGTTCCCAAGTAGCCTCCTCGTGGCCATGGTGTTTCCAAAGTACTTTCACGGACGCGATCGATTTATTCCTCAACTCTTGCACTTTCCTGTCCAGAATAGCTTCGGGCTTCTCCTCATAACTCAAGTCAGGATTCAAAATCATTTACTCTTGATGAACCACGTGTTTGGGATCGAACACGTACTTTCGTAATTGTGACACATGGAAAACTTTGTGCACAGTCCCAAAACTTGGTGGTAGTGCCAACCTATACGCTACGGGTCCCACCTTCTCAAGGATTTCATAAGGCCCTACGTATCGTGGCTTCAACTTCCCCTTTACACCGAACCTCGTTATCCCATTCGACGGAGATACTTTCAAAAACACCTTATCTCTCGTATTGAACTGTAAATCTGTACGCCGGACATCAGCATACGACTTCTGTCGGTCTTGAGCTTCTTTTATCCTTTGTCGGATTTGTCGCACGATCTCTATCATTTCTTCGACCGAATCTGGCCCGAGTATTCTTCTTTCACCAACCTCATCCCAGTAGATTGGTGATCTACACTTCCTCCCATACAATGCTTCATATGGGGCCATATTTATTGTCGCCTGGAAACTGTTATTGTAGGCGAACTCGATCAACGGTAGTACAACTTCCCAATTCTCTCCTCTGTCAAGAACCACGGCTCTCAACATGTCCTCGAGAGTTTGAATCATTCTCTCGGACTGTCCATCAGTTTGTGGATGAAAAGCAGTACTAAAATTCAGTCGTGTACCAAGCTCTCGTTGCAGACTTATCCAAAACCTTGAAGTAAACCTTGTATCTCGGTCTGACGTGATTGTTACTGGCACCCCATGTAGCCGAATGATTTCTTTCACATAAATCCGGGCCAGTTTGTCGGATCCATGCGTTATAGGAATGGGTATAAAATGCGCACTCTTGGTGAGGCGATCTATAATTACCCAAATGGCTGTATTCCCTTGTCGGGTCTTTGGTAATCCCGTCACAAAATCCATGGCGATATGTTCCCATTTCCACTCCGGAATCTCTAACGGTTGCAACTTCCCGTAGGGTCGTTGATGTAAAGCTTTTACTTGTTGACACGCCAAACATCTCTCTACAAACGAAGCTATGTCCCTCTTCATTCCATCCCACCAGAATGATCCCTTCAAGTCCGGGTACATTTTTGTACTTCCAGGACGAGCGGTGTATGGAGTCTCGTGTGCCTCGGTCAAGATTTCATTTCGGAGTCCTTCGTCACTTGGCACACACAGTCTCCCCTCGTAGGTGAGAGCATTATCAGCTTCCTCTCTAAACTTCTCTTGTTCGCCCTTCCTCACCTTCAATCGAACTTTCTCCAGATTTTCATCATTTCGCTGCCCTTCTATTATCCTTGTCCGTAGATCGGATGCAATTACCAAGGTGGCAATCTTTCCCTTCACAATCTCCGGGGCTCTCACTACCTCCAGTCGCATCTTGCTAAATTCACGAATCAATTCCGCTTCCTGAGTGAGAAAAGTAGCCAACTGCGGTTGGGCTTTCCGGCTCAAAGCATCTGCCACTACATTTGCTTTGCCCGGATGATAGTTGATGCCACAGTCATAGTCCTTGACTAGTTCGAGCCATCTGCGTTGCCTCATGTTCAAGTCTTTCTGTTCAAAGAAATATTTCAGACTCTTGTGGTCGGTAAAAATCTCACACCGAACTCCATAGAGATGGTGTCTCCAGATCTTCAATGCGTGCACAACAGCCGCTAGTTCTAAGTCATGAGTAGGGTAGTTCAACTCGTGTGGCCTCAACTGCCGCGAAGCATAGGCAATCACCTTACCGTTCTGCATCAAAACACACCCCAGTCCAACCTTCGACGCATCGGTGTAAACCACATAGTCTACTCCCGGTTCCGGCACGGCTAGGATAGGTGGGGTGGTCAACTTCTCCTTCAACAACTGGAAACTAACTTCACACTCCGGTGTCCAATTAACCTTGGTCCCCTTCTTCAGTTGTTGAGTCATTGGCCTTGCGATCTTTGAAAATCCTTCAATAAATCTCCGGTAGTATCCTGCCAGTCCAAGGAAACTCCGAATCTCGTTTGGGGTCTTCGGCGCCTTCCACTGTTGTACGCCCTCCACCTTCATGGGGTCAACTCGAATCCCTTCGGCCGTCACAATATGCCCCAGAAAATTCACTTCCTTTAGCCAGAAATCACATTTACTGAATTTGGCATATAACTTCTCTGTTCTGAGTGTTTCCAACGTGATTCTCAGGTGCTCCTCATGTTCATTTTCATCATTCGAGTAAACTAGCACATCATCTATGAATACCAGGACGAACTTGTCCAAGTATGGATGGAATACTCGATTCATTAAGTCCATAAATACTGCCGGTGCATTTGTCAGTCCAAACGGCATTACTCATAATGCCCATACCTCGTTCGGAATGTCGTCTTGGGTATGTCTTCCCTTCGTACCCTCAACTGGTGGTATCCCGACCTTAAATCCATTTTTGAAAATACTCCTGCTCCCCTGAGTTGGTCAAACAGGTCGTCAATTCTCGGCAGAGGATACTTGTTCTTGAGAGTCAACTTGTTCAATTCCCGATAGTCTATGCACATCCTCAGTGTCCCGTCTTTCTTCTTCACAAACAGCACAGGTGCTCCCCACGGCGACATACTCGGTCGGATAAAACCCAAGTCCAGTAGTTCTTGTAGCTGGATTTTGAGTTCTTCCAACTCCTTCGGCGCCATCCTATAGGGTGCTTTCGATACTGGTGCGGCTCCTGATTCCAGATCGATAGTAAACTCCAACTGTCGGTCAGGCGGAGGGCCTGGCAACGCATCGGGAAATACGTCGGGAAACTCACGTACCACTGCCACATCTTCAACTTTCCTTTCTCCCTTGTCATGTCCTTGCAGATACACAAGATAGGCAGGACGCCCCTTTCTAATCATCGTAGTTGCTTGAAGTGCCGATATCACACAAGTTCGTTGATTCATCGAAATTCCGTGGAAGGTAGAGGGCTCCTTCCCCGGGGTTTGTAACAAGATTTGTCTTTCTTGGCATCGGATAGTGGCGTATTTTTCAGCTAGCCAGTCCATCCCCAGAATGATGTCCACGTTATCCATTGGCATAACGTGCAAGTTGTGAGCCGTTAAGCTAAGTTCTCCCACCGTGAGTTCTATGTTCGAGCAAGATTGTGAAATTTCTACAAGGCCTCCTACCGGTGAGTTCACGTTCATCTTATGTTCAAGTTCATCAACAGGCAGTCTTAAAGCATTCACGCAGGAGTGCGATATAAAGGAGTGCGACGCACCCGTATCAAACAGAACAACAACATGCATGTCAAGTAATGTTCCCATACCTGCCAGATTATCTTGTTTAGGCTCTCCCTGTAGGGCTTTTGCTTGATTGCGTCCCAAGGCATAGGCCCTAGCTTGAGTTGGATATGGTTAGCGACGCTGCTGCTGCTGAGGTGGTGTAGGATTCCATCGAGGTCCGTTCGGTGTTCCCCCACCTCCAGTATTATTGTTGCTCGGGCACTCCTTGGCGAAGTGTCCAACTCCCCCACACTTGTAGCACATGTTGGTCCCGACTCTGCACTCTCCCATGTGGTTCTTCTGACATTTGGCACATGGAGGTGCTCTCTGGCAGAAATCTCCACCTTGGAATGGAGCAGCTTGCTTTCCTTTCCCCTGGGAAGAGTTTGGGGTGCTCTGGAACCTCTTATTGTCAAAGGGTGCGCGGTTCCCGTCCCATTTCCTCTTGTCCCGGAAATTCAGTTGTGGGGTCGGCGGTGTCGGAGTAGTGGGTGTAACCGTCTTTTCCCGTGGCATCGCTTCTTCCACGTCCAGTGCACTGGACAATGACTCGGCATACGAGAGTCTTCCACGGCATGCCAAAGCCATCCTGATTTCGTGCCTCAGACCGGCACAAAACTTTTCCGCCATCTTCTCGTCGGTGTTTACCTGCTCGGGTGCATATCGAGACATGTCACATAGGGCACGGTCATATTCTGTCACAATCATCCGCCCCTGTTTTAGATTATAGAACTCGGCCTCCTTCGCCTTGCGATAGCTCCTTGGAATGTATTTGTCATACAGTTCCTCCTTAAAGTCTTCCCACGTCAGGGTGTCTAACTGTTCCTGCGTCATTGTCCGCTGCTTAGTCTCCCACCAAAACTCTGCGGACCCGGTGAGCTGGTAAGTTACACACGATAGGCGCTCCTGGTCAGTGCACCTCAAGAACTTAAAGATGCGTTCTATGGCCCGAATCCAGGTCTCCGCCTTGGTTGGATCTCCCATTCCATCAAATACGGGAGGACGTTCCTTTCGGAACTCCTTCTCGATGTTCCGTTCCGGCTGTGGCGGTGGTGGAGGTGGTGGTGGTGGAGGTTGTCCTTCAGGACCCACACTGCTTTAGGTCTCGTTGCTTGCCTCATTTTCGTGGTGAACTGCGGGACGTCGGGGAGGCATTCTGTTCAACACATGTGTTAGTATAAAAACCAACTTTACCATCACCACTCCACACAACCTTTCCAAAGCGATAACACAACTTTCCATACACAACGTGGTAAAACGAACACAACGATAAAACAACGGAAACTTTATTATCTTAAAACCAACAAGTGCGTGTTTCCATAAGGTCTTTGAAACAAGGAAAGAAAACAAACGTCAAAAGAAACTATTACATAGTTCGTCAAAACAAAACGTTCAAAAGATAACAACCATCAAAAGAAACACTACTCCTCGGGAGCTCTCTCATAATTCTCCCCTTCCTCACTTTCAACCTCAACTTCCCTCGCAAGGGGCTCTTCTTCGGGGTCTTCCTCGTCCTCCATTTGATCCTCCTCGTCTTCCAGGGGTTCTTCCTCATCTTCAAGAGGATCCTCCTCCTCTTCCTCGTCGTTCTCCCGGACATAAGTAGCGACGTCGATATGCTTATCGACCACAAGAACTTCCGTCGCGGGAGGTGCAGAGGTGCGCATCCCAAGTCTCCTTCTCTTGGGGTAGTTTGGCTGCGGCATCTCACTCTCGTACCGACCCCCCCTGTAGGGGCTGCGGCTCGATGAGGACGCCTCCTTCCTAGGAGGAACATAGGGTGGCGGTCCATCACGAGCATCAACCAGTGCTTCCAAGAGAACCTTCACAAAACCATGCATGTCTCCTTGCATGCTGTAGTCGGGGAGCTTATGCCAGATGTATGACCGTGAAGCCTCGTCGGCCCACCTATTCCAAGGTGCCGGTAGTCCATCAATCAACCTCTTGATTCCCTCATAGTGCCTCACTCCACAGCCATGAGCATCCCGCCATAAGGTCAAGTAGTCGGCGACATAAGATATCAAAGGGGCCCTCTCGTCCCTCTCGAACTCGCGATACATCTCCACCGCCCGCAATCCATTCTTGACGTACCTTCCTCTTAGCGGTGCGTGGATCATGATCGCCATCTACATAAAAGTAAGTTCCCTTAGCAACCAGTCGCGGAAAAAGAATAAAGCAAGGTAGAGAAAAACGCGTAGAGAACGTCATACGTACTACCGTGCATATACCTGCCGGTTTCCATAAGGAAAAGTCATAACAATTCTTCTAATTTTAGATTATCATCTAAGGATAGATGTTTCGTATTTTATAAACGTGGTACTTTTACAACTTCGTCTATCCTTCAATCTAACGCAATCGCTCTTCACAAGGTTATCCTTGCCTCGTCACCTCATCATTCCTTGGAAATCACGCCTTTCTGCGCCCCATTCATTCTTTCACTTTTAATATACCTCACTTCTACTTCTGCCTTCTTTCGTGTTGAGCGCGGTGAGACGGAGTGTTGAGTGTTAAGCGAATACTCTTTTAGTCTAGCGAAACGAGTCTAGACCAGATTGAATAAAAGACTCTCGGTCCAGAGCGGAAGGAAAAATTGCTCTGATACCATTCTGTCACGACCGCACTTCCTAAGGATAGGAAGCACGGGAAATCATGACTCGTGGGGGAATGAAGAAGCGGGGAAGAAGGGGGATACAACTCAAGGCAATACAACTTATAACGATTAAAGATGAAAAACCATTTATTTAACCAACGTTTAAAACCCGAGTTACATAGTGGGAACTAATAGAGTTCGACAATAAAGAAAAATAACAGAGTTCTTAGGACTTTGAATAGCGGAAGCAATTTGAGAGTTTAGCTACTACTACGTATGAAGACATAATAGTATCCGGACCAGTTCTTGAATCATCACTCAACATCCTCCGCCTCCCGACCTCGCTCAACCTGCACATAGGGAAAACATATGCAGGGGCTGAGTACTTGATGCACCTAGTGAACTCATGCCCGAAAACATTCATCGTTAAGATATGTCAAGCCATCATCGAGTGAATCCCGGGTTTTACTTTAAAATGACCGAGAAGCACAAAAATTCATTTCCATAAAATAGTGTCCGTGCGGACTAACATCATCCTCCATCATATACCATATCTGAACCATCATGTGAAACGAGACTGTGGCCACAATCTCGATCACTGGACCGGCCGACCTAGGGGATGGCTCACGATCCCCATTAGTGCACTAGTCTAAGTAGGGCGTAGACCCTAGTTAGACCCGAATTCGTTAACCATCAAAGCCTAGTAGAGTTTTATTCTAGTAGACAATCAGATAGGCAGTTTCAAAGCATAAACACGGCATGACATACTTATAAAAACATCCTTATAACACCGTAAACATATTGATTTAAAATAAACGTTAAAGAATAAAGCCCACCTCAAATGCTTCGGATTTCCGTAAAAACTTATTCGTTCCGACTGTTAACGTGCGTACGAACGAACCACCTTTTCGGGAAAACACATAAAATTCATATCAAATCTCTGTAACGACTATAATTAGAATGCATGCACTCTAATTAAAATCTTTTAATTCTCTTTCTCGATTTTCATGCATTTTCGGTTATTCGGCGGCCGCCTAAGGCGTCGCGTGCGACGTCGGTCGGCCGCTTACGCTCGTTCTTTCCTTCATTGGCTCCTCGTATTTTCCTTAACGTCGAAAATAATTTCTAAAAATTACCTAAGCGCATACTTTAAATTTTCATAATTAATTAACCGCTGAAAAAGTATTATTTCATACTTAGGTAAATTATTCATTCTTCAAAAATTACGGGAATTATATAAATATTTTCCCCCGATTAAACTTTAATTACCGGCCCGAGATTAAACTTCTTAGCCACCTTATTCCTCCAAAATTAAATAGTAAGCCCCATCAATTAAAAGAAGAGCCCAAAGTCAATTAAATTTTCCAATCATTTATAAGGCCCAATTAAAAGATGTAAATCAAGGCCCAATTCACAAAAAAAACAAAAGAGGCCAAAACTCTATCTCCTTCCCCACTTCTCTCTCTCTCCTCTTATCTTCTTTCTCTCTCCCCGACTCCCTCTCTCTCGGCCATCTGCCCTACGACGAAGCCCCGCCGCCGTCGCCCTCTCTCCGGCTCGACGCCACCGACGGGGTCGTCGCCACTGCACCGTCATCGAGAGCTGTTGTGCCGTCGGAAAGTTGCTGTCCGTCGTGGAGTTACCGCCGCTGCTGCCTCGCCGTGACACCGCTGCTGCCGCGACGCCGCTGCTGGGTCGCCACGACGCTGCCGCTGCTGCCACGGGGAAGAGGAGTTGCCGCCGTCGCCACCGGGAACCAGCGGCGTCTCTGCCGTCCACCAAAAGCCGCTGCCGGCCGCCGCTTTCCCCGATTTACTCCGAACAAACCCGAAACCACCCCGAAACCTCCCGAAACATGTGTTAATCCTATAAAGCTAAGTTCTTTCTAAGCTTCGGCTATGTACGGCGATCGTTTGGAGGTTCTAAGTCGGTTTCTACTTAGTTGATTATGGAAGAAGATTAAGGTTATAAGAATCATGCAAGGCTACATTAAACTCATGCTTAGAGGGAGAAAAGATAGTATACCTCAAAATGGTTGAAAATGATGGAAGAAAACACAAGATGGTGGTTCAAGCTTCCTCCTTCCCTCTCGGCTCTCTCTCTCGCCGCTTCTCCTCCTCTCTTCTCTCTTCTCTCTCTTTTTTTTTGCTAAGTGTAAGTGGTGAGTGGGTTAGAGGGGTTTAAGGAGGGTGTAGTGGGTGACTCTTGGATGGTGGAGTAATGGTGGGAGATGGAAAGGGTGAGAACTTGGAGAGTCTTCTCCTTGGGTAGTGTCGGCCATGAAGAAGAAAAGAGAAGAAGAAAGAAAGAAAAAAGAAAAAGAAAATGAAATTTTGTGCTTGGTCCACTAAAATTAAAAAATATTCATACTTGGGCTCCACTAACTCATTTTAATTGGGCTCAAACAAATAAATGAGTTACAAGCCCAAGTTAGTAAAATACTACTACTTGATGGATTAAAAGTAGTTAGAATCCACATTATTTTACAAATAATTGGACTCTAATTAAATATGAAAAGCCCAAGATAAAACCGTACTTAAATTTTTCCGTATTTTTCCTTCGGCCACTACTCGCTTTACACGCCTCGTTTTCCATAGAAACATATTTTTCTTTTCCATTTAATTCATTCGTCTTGCTAAACATAACAATTTCATCGTCGATCTTTCAACGAGACCTTAAACGTCTCCCATCATTCACAATAAAAAAAACTCAAACACATTCCTTTTCACATCAAACACATAAACCATAATTTTCCCAAATCTCATTTATCGAGAAGCATCATATTTCGAAATAATTTTATCAAATATTTCGTTACATGAAATTAATTTCGTATTTAAGGTACGGGTGTTACATTAAGAGATGGTACTGAGACATCGATGCAGATGGCTTTATTTTGTAACAATAATATTATTAAATGAAACATTTATTATTGCATGATAAAAATTATAAAAAACATAATAAATGACAAACTAAAAATAAAACATCAAAGTTAGGGAAATAATCTTGGAAATGATCGAAAATTTGGAAAGGATTGAAATTTTGGGTCAAATAAAATTTATGAGAATATGAGAATATGTTATTCTCGTCATCATCCATGATGAACAACAAAGAGGACTACAATCAGAAATTATACCAAAGAAGGATTATATAAGGAGAAAAGATAAGAATTTTTTTGTGCAAAACTATAGCAAATGTGGTTTGATGAAAATTTATGAATTTTGGTATAATTTTTTTAATTTTTTAATATAATATATAAAAGATAAAACAATTTAAAAAATAATAATATCAGCCAATGAAATTGTTCCATGTGGCACAATCTCATTGGATGATTCATCAACACATTTGAGAGACCGCCTGGTCGATGGTTGGCAACCAACAGACTATGGCCG
The DNA here is from genome assembly GCF_004379255.2 of Salvia splendens. Taxonomy (NCBI): domain Eukaryota; kingdom Viridiplantae; phylum Streptophyta; class Magnoliopsida; order Lamiales; family Lamiaceae; genus Salvia; species Salvia splendens. The sequence goes on from NC_056038.1 coordinate 15,620,471, forward strand.
AAGAGAGAGACAAACCACCATTTCAATTTTTTTTTCTTTTTTTTTAAATTGTAAAATGAGGTGGAGGCCGACCATCCCACCAATAAACTTGGTCTTATTATTTTGAAGGATTGATTGAAACAATAGCAAATCCATATGTCTCACAATTGTGAAGGATTGATTGAAACGATAGCAAATCCATGTCTCACAATTGAGAAATGGACATCCAGGAATAAGATCTCTTTTGTTCAATACAAACCAAAATAAAAGTTTAAATCAATTTCCAGGCAACTGCATCAGGTTGAATTTCTTTAAATGGAAAAGAGAGAAATAGCCCACATAAGATTTGGGCATGCATTACAAATAGCTAAACTCCAAATTTTGAAGTCAGCAATCAACAATTAAGACTAATTCAATAAACTATGCAACAAACTCATCTACTTAATTTCATACATTCATATGGTCATATCAAACATGTCATTATTTAAGCTATAGCCAATCGTCTAAACATATATTGAAAATATGACTCTATCCTTTAACATATGGAGTATAAAGTATATGCATAAAAAAGAATAAAATTAAGATGAGCCTGCAGGCAGGCCGGTATGCCCTCCAAATGGCAGCCCTCCAAGAATTCCAATGTCCCTCTCAGTCAGTCCAAGCAGAAAAGATCAAGAGTCTGTCCTAATATTTAATTTCATCTGGATAAATAAAGATTTAGTTGAGTTACAATATTGTCCCAAACAAAGCAAAAGTCATGCAAAAGGAAACGTATACCGATGGACGCAACAGCCACGGAAGGTGCTCACCCTCCTCTGATGCTCTCCTCAGGGTTTCTTCCGGCTGCAACGCTGCTGGAGTCACTGATCCTCGTCTCACATGACGTGGCATCCATCGAGAAGGCTCCTTTCCTGCAGAGAAAGAACATCTCTGCGATGATCAGAAGGATTTGTTTACTGTCCTCGTTGTTTGAGGAGATCAAAGAACAAGTGCAGAAGCAGCCACTCCCACCATCTTCAGTGCTGTGCCTCACCGAGCTCTACTCCGTTATTCGGAGAGCCAAGATTCTGATTGAGAGCTCCGTGCAAGGCAGCCTCTTGTGGAATCTCATGCAAACTGAGAGCATCTCCAATCAGTTCCACACCTTGGTGAAGGAGATGGCCAGGGCGCTTGATATCCTTCCTCTCAGCTTGCTCGATTTGACCGCGGATACCAAGGAGCAGGTTGAGCTTCTCCATAAGCAGGCAACAAGAGCCCAGCTGTATGTGGACCATGTGGAGGCTCAAACAAGGGATCACCTCATCCAAGCTGCGGTCACAAACAAAGAGGGGAGCCGTAAGAGCAAGGGATTCGTTGATCTCGTTAGAGTCAGAGACAGTTTGAGCAGCATTGGTGTGAATAGCCCAGAACAAATTGCACAAGAGGTGTCAAAACTAGAGGCAGAAGCAGAGAAGCAAGCAGGGACAGGTGGGCTGGTAGTGGTTTCTAATATTAACAGTCTCATCTCCTTGATATCAATGTCGAAATCTAGTGTGGAAGAGAACTCAACAGCTCACGTGGATTTGAAGAAGCGTAAGCTGCCCACAAGCAATCGCCAGGACCAGTCATTTTCTAGTTTTATGGCAATGAGTGTACCTGCTGAGTTCCGCTGCCCGATCTTGCTTGACTTGATGAATGATCCTGTGATCGTGGCATCGGGGCATACTTATGACCGGAGTTCGATAGCACAGTGGATCAATTCCGGTCACCACACGTGCCCAAAGAGCGGGCAGAGGCTGATCCACATGGCCCTGATACCAAACTACGCATTGAGAAGCTTGATCCAGCAATGGTGCCAAGAGAACATGATCCCAACTGCATCAGAGGTGGAAAGAAGTAGTAGCAAGAGAAGGTCTAGTGAGACTGCTGTTGATCATATCTCTGTAACTAAAGCTGCTGCAGATGCTGTAAAGATGACGGCTGAATTTCTAGTAGGGAAACTAGCAATGGGGTCGCAGGATATCCAAAGGCAGGCAGCGTACGAGCTCCGGTTGCTTGCAAAAACTGGAATGGACAACCGCAGTATAATTGCTGAGGCAGGAGCTATTCCATTTCTGGTCACTCTTCTAGGTTCACCAGATTCGAGAATCCAGGAAAATGCGGTGACTGCATTGCTCAACCTCTCCATACACGAGAATAACAAAATGCTTATCATGGCTGCTGGAGCAATTGACAGCATAGTGGAAGTTCTGCAATCAGGAAGCACAATGGAAGCGAAAGAGAATGCAGCAGCAACAATTTTCAGTCTGTCAATAATAGGTGAGCATAAAGCAATAATCGGTGCTCACCCACGAGTTATTCCAGCATTGGTGCGGCTCCTAGGGGAAGGAACAGCTGCAGGAAAACGCGATGCTGCAACAGCGCTCTTCAACCTTGCACTCTTCAATGCTAACAGAGGCAAGGTAATACTTTCGGGCGCAGTTCCGTTGCTTATTGAACTGCTGACAGATGATAAGGCAGGTATCACAGATGATGCCCTAGCAGTGCTTTCCCTTCTCTTGGGATGTGCTCAAGGACTGGAAGAGATACAGAGGAGCCGCGATCTTGTGCCCCTTCTTATCGATCTTTTGAGGTTCGGGTCTTCCAGGGGGAAGGAGAATGCAATCACCCTTCTTCTCGGACTCTGTAAAGATGGGGGAGAGGAAGTTGCACCAAGACTGTTGATGAATCCTTACAGCATTCCTTCTCTTCAGAGACTAACAGCTGATGGCTCACTGAAAGCTCGACGAAAAGCTGATGCACTGCTTAGAATACTCAACAGATGCTGCTTTTAAATCCCACTTCATGTTGGATGTTAAATAGTCTTCAATTTATTCTTCTGTAAATCTGTACACAGCACCGACATACAGATGATTTCTATTACATAAGCAATACCTTACTTTGTAATTTGCATCCAAATATCTGAAACAAATGTGGTTAAGTGTTAGCTATAAAACAGAAATTGCAAAACGAAAACAGAACTCAACGAATTGTTTACCCAGTTCATCTCAATGTGACTACTTTCTGACTTCATAACCCAACATAAAGATCACACCAATTTCAGTGCAAGAAATGAGCTGCAAACCCAACAACACACCTACCTGTCATTGTCAATGTTTCAAGCCCAACTAATCTGCATATTTAAAAAATGAATAACCATGTTAGATTAATAAGTCGCAAGGTAAAAACTTCCAAAGTGAAAAACTTGATAAGTGGAAAGCATTACTCCAGTTGCTTCTGGGAAGACTTGAATCAGTTAAAACCAGAATTAGAAAAGTAATGGAATAGGTACAAATAGGAGTAGGAGGAAGAAGTACATTACTTTTGTGTAGCTATCTCGTTTGTCTAAGAAATGAAGCCGGGATTCTAATTGATGGTTAAACAAGATTTGCATTCAGGAGGTGATGATCATTTCTCCTTTCCTAATAGTATAAGCAAATCAAATCTTAAAATTGTAAATCATCTAGTAAGAACACTGAACAATCACAAATTAGAAAACAATGTATATAAGCAAGGATCTGGAATACATTTCTTCTGGGGGAGATCTGGAAGAAACGAAAACAACTATACCAGTTGAACGTTCTTTACAAGATATACATATAAATTACATCAGGAGCTATCACCCTAATAATCATACAATGCTCAGTCAATATAATATTACAAAAGGACAGAATCTCAAACAGGTTCAACTTGTGTTCAACCAAGCAGCAAGGTGGAGCAGCTACAGGAAACCACTGCATTTATCAGTGAACAATAATTCACATGTTGCAAGATTTGGAAGGATTATTTTATATCTCTATCAATTCCAGTTCGATGTGTCTCCCCCTTGTTTTGTAGTTCCAAAACCAAGTTCCACTGTCCATCAACTCTGCCTCAATAGGCTTCAACTGAATATCTAAACCTGAATTGGGATTTCAAATGATATAATACAATTAGTAACGTGTTTAACATGCAAAACATTTCACTAGATTCGGCGTACAAAGACATCCATATAAATCTAAAAACTCAATATATGATAAAAATATGTATGTGTCTTGTGCACTGAATGAATTCCCTTAAAACAGTCTATTCTTTCTGACTTTACTTATTCTAGCATTGCTGTATCATCTAACACAAGCATATGCCTTGTCATTTTAGAAGTACTACAGATACCATAGAGTTCCACGCATGAATCCCATCTCATACTAGAGTTAAGGGTAAACTTTTAAGAATCTCAGATACGTAACCAGAGACCAAGCAACATTGGGAGAAAAGAGTTTGATATGCAGATTTGGCACTGACAGTAATGCTTCTACTGAAACCTAATGTCATATCATGTTAGTTCCAATTTATTTCAGATAGTAATGAATTGAAGATGATATCATATGAAGTTGTACTTTGAATAGTATTCTGGATGAGAATCAGCAGCTTAGTGGTTCATTGTCTCACGTGTTAAAAGAAAAATAATTTCCTGCTGTCCATCCAAATCACCGCAAGTGGTTTTTGCACAAATAGTTGAAAAATGGATGCCAAACCACTGATTTATGAAGGCTTGAAAAAAAAGAAGAAATCATGTACAGCAGCTATATGCAACATTAACCTGAAACTCCTGGGGTAATCTCCAATTTGTGGCCATCTGGGACATCAAAAGTATAATTTCCCTGGATAGGAGATAAGAAAAGTTGAGATTTTATGGATCTATACTTGCTAAGAATTTTCTGGATGGAATACACAATAACTTAGTCATGGTAATATGCTATAAACCCTGCCTTGGATGATCTTTGGGATTAGAAGTGAAAAGCACTAAAAGTTAAAAGCCCACTAATTTTAATTAAGTTATTTGAGATATAACATTATGTAGAGAATCAGACCGCTTAGATGATATCTACAATAGAGAAGAATTCAAGAAGCTCTTCTTCTTTTACTGTGTAGCTTCTTATCACAGCAAGGGCATTTATATTTCTCATCCTCACTAAAGCTTTCAATCTTTGTTACTAGCTACTTATGATTAATATCTAATTATATATGCTCCAACTTGAGTTGAGGGAAAGTGTTTGTGTGTATATAGATGCTTCTTTGAAAGTTTTCCGCAACATCAATGTTTCTACCGTTGATTTAACAGTCCCAAAATTGACTCTGTGTCGGCCCATTTGATATTTGAATCTTACAGCTCTCATGAGTGCCAAATACCACCAACCACATGAAACCTTAATGGTCCTATATTTTCCATTACTCAAAAATCATTCCATATGCTGATCTATTTTGAGGCACCAAACAATAATTTAAAACTAAGATTCTTTTCTTCTAACGATGTTATTGTTCTAGGATGAAATGCATTTATGTAATGCATGTAAAATTGATTCTAAGAGAAGGATAAGGTAACTATGTTAAATATTATAAATGGAATTGCCAAACTCACCTGTATTACAACATCCCTTGCTTCGAATTCAGCATTTCCATGCAGTATGACTTTTAAAGCCTCAAACCGCTGCATATCATGCTTCCAGTACGAGTTATCTCCTGAATTCCAATTTATTCCATCATTCAAGACTTTTACATTCTCTAGCTTGCACCTAGCACACCTGTGTTAATGAAACTTCATTTTAGTAAAATCTAGGACCTTTACTGAAGGAGCGCATACTCCATCGTATTCATCTCCATAGTTCATTACAACTGGGCATAGTAATACCTCCTTCCATATTGTAATAGAGCTTCACCTATCTCATTGGTTTTAGTTGAGCCCACAATATTTTCAGCTAAAACGACCAAACTTCCATCAAGCTGCATTAAGTGAGAGACATCAGTAAATGGGTAAACTAATGAAGAAATTATGCTAGCAAGTTTACAACCTGAACATTTCTCCATAGAAACTCAGCAACCTCAATTTGCAACTCAGAACCCTTGGCTATTGAACCACCCACAAACTGGCAAAAAGAAGGCAGACAGAACAGTGATTCACTTTTCTGATTCCACATATGCTCAAGATGAAAAAATAAAACAAAAAACATGCATAAATGCTATAGTTATATCAGAAAAGGGGCCCATGAGCAGGATTGATTTAGCATGAAAATGGGCCCGGATTAAAATTAATTTAGCAGGATGAAGATAAATAGTCCTAATAGCATTAGCATGAATTTAGAACCTTTTGGCTGATGATTTCCCAAAGGGGCCCAAGAGCAGGATGAAGAAGGATAAGATATGGTGGTCCACAATTAACATACATTTCATTATCTTCTACCTGCAAAACATGAAATATACTATAAATAGACTTCAGCTCAAGTATACAAAATAACGTGGAAGAAATGATGGTTGGATAAATTGATCAGATATTTCATTAATGCTGAAAAGAATATCAAATTTACCTCAGGAATTGTTACTCCACACCGAGAAAGTAAATCATAAGCATTTCGCATCATGTCCAATAGTGCACCATCTGGAGTCTGATATGACAAGTTGGTGTAAGAGTGCTTTAAGCTTATAGTGAAATATAAATAAATAAATTCATCATGACCACTTAATAAGCAGTTTTTTTGACAAACGAGCTCATTGCATGCTGATTTGAATTTATAGCAGAGACAAAAGTGCACAAATATAACTGATATACAAAACAAACATATTACATTTAAGAAGACAGTAAGACATGATCATGGAAAACTATTAAGAGAAAATCTTCTTATTGGCATTTTTAGTTAACAATAAAAGCAAGCATGACCTGGTTTGTGAAAAAATCACAAAAAACATCTGTCCGCGAAAGGATAAGTATCAAAAGTTCATCAATTTAGACCTGGTGCAGAGACTTATCAGTATGGCGCCTTTTCTTCTTAGCAGAAGATGTGACCTTTCTTCTTTCAGTATATACAATGAAGGTATCTAGATCATCTGAAAATAATAATTTTTCATGGTCAGCGCAAAATTCATACAACAATTCCTAAAGAACTTGCAATATGCCGTACATACGACCAGACCTTCAACACCTTTATAACATCGAGAAGAATATCTGTTGGTGAAATGATCAGCGATATTTTGCATTGTACATTCCAGACGGCCTCCGGGGACACTACCACATATCAAAACATGAAGAACACTTCAGTGAATTATCACCATGCATATCAATAGACATGATAAAATAACACAAATCATATGTTATATGAAGCTATGGCTTATAACAACTCCCCAGAGTACTTCATTACAGACAAGTGAAATCGTGATCCATAGACACAGTCAACTTTAATAAGAGACAAAATGAGAAAAGGTTATTAAAAATGAAAACCTAGTTGATAGCTGATTTTATTGTTAGAATGTATATATTGTGTACATCTTCCAGCAGCTTTTAGCCTGAAGTAGACCAAAATGTTTCAATCCAGTTTCAAGTTCTACTAGTATTTATGACCTGACTGTGATGAACTTCATGATTTCTTTTTCTTTACTTAAAATTTCTCATATAGATGACATATTTCAATGTTTTTCATTTGGAGTTCATGTATAAAGTGATGAAACAAATGAAAATTTCTGAATAAATTTTACGCAGATCTTCTACTTACACAAAGAGGGGTATCATATTTTTTAAGGATCTATATAAAAAAAATAGTCCATCTTTTAATGTCAAAATATTAGGGAACAAAATCACTTCAACTCCCCTTTCATCTTCAGAATTTTCTCCGTGATATTCAGTGTTTTATTAATAAGATCCCAGGTAGAATCACAACATCAGCGGAAAGTATTGAGACAATATTTTAACAAATGTTGAATTGACAGCCATGTCATGGTGTAGATTAAATCATAAGTAGTTTAACTTGAGTGAAGATTCCTAGGCTTTACCAGTGTTTGATTCCAAATTGATCCATATATGTGATTGACTTTTTAATATTAAGCACCATCCCCGGCAAACTTCTCTCGTCTGTACTTGATCCAATAAGCTCTGCAGAAGCTAAATCCACGTAAAGTATATTTGTGTTGGCAGGGAACTGTGCCTGTAAACTTCACACAAGGAAGACAATGCAAATTAGAATTCTGTTCAAGAAAAATATGGAAGTTGTGACATTTTAAAAAAAGGCGAGCATGAGAAAGATCATGGCTAGTGAGTGAGAGTCCATCATGATCCATGACAAGCAATATAGGCCAATGGATGTGGATGTGGATGTGCATATGCATGGCCTTTTATCCTACTGACGGTGCATACAAATTCACAATAATTACATGCTGCAGTCCTAAATTACACAAAGGTACAATCAGAGATAGGGTGCTAATTACATTCTACAGATCATCTGAAATGGTCAATCCGTGGCTTTAAAGTCACACAAATTATGTCCAAAAGGCAAAATTGATAAAAACTCGAAGCTTTAATTGTTGATCATGATAAAAAGATAAGGTGGTTCGTGGTTGAAATAACAGATAATGAAATAGCATGAAGAAGAAGAGAAAGTACCTGCCGGGAGAATAGGGATCGACACTGATTCCAAATTTTTCGAACTCCGTGTATTCGATACATGAGAAACCATATGCCCATTTATCATCTAAGTTCTTCTTCTCAATTAGGACATTGATGCCTTCTGTTGCCCCAGGATTTCGTTTACATGAGGCAAATCCCAATTTCTGAAAAGATAGAAATTCATCTAAAAATTTAGCTGTAAAGGGTATCCAGCTTCTTCCTAGCTTTGCTATAGACAAATTTGATCACGTACACACACAAATAGAAGTCCAAAGATTCATGCAGCATATGTTGTACAACAAGAACCCAACCCTAAAAGTGTACCCCGTCATTCAATGGCGGATGATGAAGATCTCAACCACCATTTTTGTTATGTACATAGTAGTGATTATTAGAGCAACTCATCATACAGCTATGTATGAAAGACAAATATAGAGCCAATAGAAAAATCACTAAAGGAGTAATAAGATGAATATAATCCATAATTTAGTTGCATATTTTATAATTTATTCCGTCTAAGACACTTAGTAAAGGTATATGGCACTCTTTTATGTTTCACTCGCTCACCAAACCCACTGTTAGCGACAAACCTTCACATAATTCAACTACATTTAACGGACTCATGAAGTAGACCACAGTTAGAATTCATGTTCTTGCCTTTCTATGGTGCAAACCAATTCCAGCCAAAGCCAATAGAGTTACATCCGTAGCAGCTACAACATTACTGTAAAACCCCAATATTAGTACATTATCCAATAAAAAGAAAATAAATAAGAATGGACTGACCTGATTTGTCTAACAGTAACTCCTTTCCTTGCATGACTCCGAAACCATTTAAAAACCCCTTTATCATGGGCCAATTTCCATATCACACCATGACCTCCAGGTTTACATACGGGCTCAAGAGGTCTTTTGACAATCCAATGGCCATCTTCAGCAGCAATAGTGGGAACAAGTGGCTACAATGGGCAGCAAATTACATAACATTTCTACTAATAAAGAAATTTATTTGATAAGTATGAATATCAGAAATATGTTAGCACCAAATTAAAACCTGTTCAAAGAGTTGAAAATTCGACCTTCCCCGTCCAAACCATCCAAGCCTTTCACAAAGATTAGTAATGTGTTCATGGTTGTTTTTCGCAGAGCTTGTCATAATTGCAACAGGAGTGATGCATTGTTTCTTATACAACTTGAAGTACAAGAACTCTCTAGCCTTGCAGAATAGAAATTTCCAATTAAAATACAATCGATGTATTTTTCATCCCTTTGGACCATTGTGATTCACAAACATCTTTTTGTTTCATCAACACAAACAGAATTATATGTGGTTGATATATTGAGCCAGCATACCTGAAGATCTCTTATAAGGCCTTCCAACAAAGTTCTCCCACAGTAAGGAAGCATTGCAGCAGGAAGACATTCACCAGTTTCAGGGTCCACCAGGCCAAGCCTATCTGCCGACCCTCCTAGAGGATAAATTTCTCCCAAGTCAGGCAAACCCTGGAAATGGGTTAAAAATGTAAAACCAAAGAAACAAAATCCAGAAATTTATCCCCCTTGAAAAGAAAAATATAATGATCTGACCTCAATCCCCCAAAAAGCAGCTTGAGATGCATATTCAGTGTTTTCAGAAAGATCAAGAACAGAGGGCGGATGAATTTCCACAAATTGACGTCTCAACGACATAGCTGTTTGGCCATTCCAATGGGTGGTATGCCCTTCCTGAGTAGATTGAGCAAGCAGCTCTAACACTGAAATCTGATATCTAAAATGGGAACACGTGCTTAGGAGTAACATCTACTTACTAAATTTGATATGGAAATGGAATTTCTTTAAAACATCAAAATAAAAAGTTGGTAGGCACAATTTCACAAACTAGGAACATATATCCTTGTTTGACCCTAAGGATGTAATTGCCACAATAAAACAGTGGAGAAACCAAAAATCACGAAAGCTAATAATAACATTATAAGCCTCTTGATGAGCTGCCATTATCTCAATCCAAAAAAACTATAATCCTCTTTTTTATTTACCATATTTGTTGATCCAATCTCAGTGAGCGATTGCAGAGTTGAAAGAAACATAGATTGCATTTTCAAAGTATCAAAGCTTCCAAGTAAAATTAATGATCACAAGTACTAACCCGATTATTCCACCAATACAATCATAGAAGTGCTCGACTTCACCAAGCATCTTCAGCAGAGACCTCAACGCCGCCCTCTTTTCTTGGCCCACACGTTGACTTCCAACACCACCATCCCCATCCCAATTCTCAATCATCTCCGCCAATCCATAGAGCGCGCTTTTGAGAGAAGTCATCCCCATTTGAATCTCTCCGCTCTCAAAATCAGCCAAGACGTGCTCCTGCCCCGCCGCCGCCACACATTTAAGCAAAAACAATTCACGATCACTTAAACTCACCCCTGCAAACCGAATCCTCCACGATTTTAGAAAAGACTTGACCCTAGAATCCGAGTCGATCACCCTGAGCTTGTCGGTGAAGGTGCGGCAGCCAGATAAAAACTCACTGAGCCTCTTCAACCTCGCGATTTCCTGGTAGAAACTAAGGTCCGGAGGAGGCGCGTGCTCTACCGACGCGGTGGAAACCCGCGGGATAGGAGCGGATGAGGAGTGTGTGAGTAAATGCAAGTGATTCGAAGAAGAAAGGGAATAGTTGGAGTGGAGAGAGATATAGTTGTTGGAGAAGAAGAACAAGGAGTTAGATGGCCTTGAATTGAAGGTGAAGAGTGGATTATTGTTGGGCAGAACTGAATAATTGGTTCGTGCCATTGTAGAGAGAGGGAGAGGGAGAATTGGTATTGGATTGTGTGTGTGTGTGTGTGTGTGTGTTTTTGAAAGGGAAAACGATGTAGAGGATTGATTGTTTAGCGCGGATAAGACGAAGATGCGGGAAGCATATACTAATATTGAATTCGAATAAACTAAAGCGATCACGGATTGAAGAAGGAAAGGCAACTGTGACGAGAAATCCTGTTCATGCTTCTCATTGGCTGCCCGTATTCTCACCTTCTAACGGCTTTCTTTTAACTTTTCATTTTTTTTACAACACCCTTCAAAATCACTTGCATAGGAGTATTATTATTTTCGATTTAAATTAAAAATGGAATTATTAAAATATTAAACAAAATTACATACTATTAATGTTGCTTGATCTGCTCCCTGTTGAGTCGGCCAAGTCTTACACGTTATGTTAATGCAATTATTACGTAATTGTTATAGGCATTTAAAACTTGACTAGATGTATAATCTATTTATTATATGGTTGTATTCATATCAAAACGCTAACTTTTACATTATTTTTGGAAAGTGTTATTGAAAATATTTCCAATGGTTTCCAAATAGAATTTGAACACATGATCTAAGCAATGATCTAAGCAATGAGAAATGAGTGCAACACCATTAGACCATTGTAATAGTTTTGACATTGGTTACTCTCAAATAAGAATAATTACATAATTTTGGGGTACCACCGTCCCCCCTTGTCCTTAATTGGCTCCGCCAGTGCTAATAATGTACATTTCCAGTCTAATAATGTACATCGGCTAAGGCCATCGACAACGCTGTTCCTATACCGTTCCTTAAACCACTATTTGAGGGCCTCACTGTACTTTTTTACTCCATTCATTAACTAAGGAACGGATCCTGCAACCCTCCGTTCCTTAACCGTTCCTTAAATTACTATTCATTCAATTTTATTTTTTTTTTATTTCCAACCCAATTCAATTTAAATAAACACACTTTAATAAAAAAAAAACAAACACACTTTATTAAAAAACACACAACATTTAAAAAAAAAATCAACTTAAACTTAAAAAAAATAAAAAAAGCACACAATTAAAATCCTAAAAAAATAAAAAAACACAAAATAAAAAACACACAATTAAACGTGGGAAAATAAAAAAACTACTCCGCCGGCGAATCATCCACCGGAGGCGGTCGAGGTTGAGGGGGAGTCGGAAGGCCAAGTTGTGCTGCCATATACACAATTCCGTTCCACCAGGCCGTGAATTGGGCGTACGAGAAGCGGGAAGTGTCCGCCATTGTGGCGGTCATGTACGCCACCAGAAGTGTGTCCGAGCCTCCCCGCGAGCCCGATCCCGAGGCCGACTGGCTTGATTCGCCTCGGCCCTTCCTTGCTCTAGCCGCCTTCGCCGCCTTCGTCCCTTGCGGCCGACGGCGCCCACGGCTGGATCCCCCGTATTCGTCGGGCGTTGGATCCCCCGTACCCCCAAACACCTGCGGTTCACACTCGCTGGCCTCACCGGTGTCACCAGACGAGTAGTTGCCGCTCGCCGTGTGCTTCGTGCGCTTTGAGGTTGAGCCCGAGCTCGAGCGGACACCGCCGGCCCACCTTTCCTCGTCCTTGACGAGCTGCCAAATATCAACATATTTGAGCTGTAGACCGGTGTCCTGGTAGAAGACGCGCAAAGCCGCCCTCAGAATGTCGGCGCCCGAAGCTCCGCTTTGGTAGTTCGCCGCTTCGGCCGAGTAGATGCCGCAAAATTTTTTGACCTGTGCGTCGACTCGGCCAAAGTGAGCACGGAGCATTATATATTTGCGCTTCCGGGCCCCTTTCGGCTTAGTCTGGTGGTAGACATCAAGGACCTTTTCCCAGAAGCACTTGGCGGCTTGTTGGTTCCCGACGATGGGATCGTACGAGACGGTGAGCCAGGCGGTGTACACCGCCTTAGTTTCTTTGTTGTTGTACGGATGCCGACCCAGATCCTCCAGTTCCTCCTCCTCCTCCTCTGGTGCCTCAGACGCAGCCCTAGAGCTTCCACCGCCTCGCATTCCTCCCTGGGTGGGTTCAACGGGGATATCCTCCCGAATCTGGGACAAACCCTGAGAAAGCCGCGAGCCGGGTGGTCGAGCGTAGGCATCCACATCGAAAGTGGGTGGTTGGTACCCACCCGGCGTCGCCGACCCCTGGGTGCCCGGCGTCGACGACCCGGAACCACCAAGTGTGTTGTACATGGTCTCCCAATCGCCGAACGCGTTGAGATCCCACCCACCGGAGCCGCCACCGCCGTAATTCCCGTCGCCGGACATTTTGTGAAGGAGATTGAAATAGAAAATTGGAGAGGAATTGATGTTGGTTTAGGAAGAGTAGATGTGTAGTTGTGTGTGAAATGTAATAAATTAGGTGTATTTATAGAATAAGAAAATAAAAATAAAAATAAAAAAAAATTAAAAAAAGTTAAAAAACGGTAATATGGACCGTTTAAAAAAAAATTTAAATATTTTTTTTAAAAAAAAATTTAATTATTGCGTCATCGCTGACGTGTCCCACTCGCGGGCCGGCGAGTGGGAAGCACGCACGAAGCGGGGAACGCCACGTCGCCCCAGCGCATGGCGGCACAAGCCGTGCCGCGGTCCGTGCCGTCGGCACGCGGAACGGAATGGGAGCGGAATGGTGCGCCGCAACGCGTTCCGCGGCGAAACCGTTCCGGCGGAACGGCACGCGGAACGCCGGCGGCACGCGTTGCGGGTGCCCTAATAATGTAGATTTTTAGTATAATCGTGTAGCTTATCACAACCATCCAATCTAAAGATCCAAGAGTTGTGATTTGTGTTGTGTTTTACACTAAGATGTTGTAGGGACCCTAACACACCCCGTTTATTATATTTATATCTAATCACATGTACTAATAACAGAATATAGCACGTTTAAAAGCATCTCCAACTATTAAATAAAACTTAAACTCATTTTAGTGTAAATATCACACTAAATATTGATTTTACTCCACCATTTACACTAAACTCAAACCCAAAAGAATTCCCACTCACTTACTTTTTATACTTTTCAATTATACCTATATATTTTTATCTAAATTATACACTAATCCAATAACACTTCCAATAATTTAAATTAAATTAAATAATATATAATAATATTAATTAATATAACTATATATCTATTACTTTATTAAATAAAAAATTACATAATCTAAAAAATTTAAAATAAACAATTCTTAATATTGAATTATGTTGAATAATATTAATGTACCTATAGTATTAATTTAACTAATGTCGTCCACAGGTTTATATTCAAAACAAATTCTCTATTTAAGAAAATAACAAAACAGTTAACGTTTTTTTAATTAAATAATACTCCTGGATTAACTTTTTCCAAATATAATATTAACTTGTAATATATACTACCATGGGCGGATCCAGGATTTAAAAATCGTGGGGTCGGACGAGATAATTAATATAATAATATTATATATGTTATAAAAATACATTACAAATAAAATTATCTTTGTTTTATCACGATAGTTGACTTTTACGAGTTCATATTTTTTAACTTTTACGAATATTCATATTTTGAAGCTGGCCGAAATTTTATCATTGGAAATAATTGCAAACATATCTTCTAGTCGTTGATTGTGTTCAACATTAGCACCAGAAGAACAGATAAAACTCATGAGAACAGATACAAACTCAAGATATTTTTAAAATAAATTTATCCATTAATTTAATATGGATGGTAATTAAAATCAATAATAAAAAAGCATAAGTATATAATTATTATATTCATAAAAATTAGGTCAAATAAACAAAATAAAAGTAAAAAAATAATAAAACATGATTAAAAGAATATCAATAACGCACCAATTTTTTTGTGCAAAGCATATGCCTCTCAAAAATCTTAATCTTAGTCTCCTACTATAACTTTCTATTTAATCAAAATAATAATTGGGTAGAAATCTAGAATTTTTATTTATAAAGAAAGTTGTAACTCTTGTAATAAAGATAGAATTATTTAAAAAGGACAGTATTGACTGATTTTTTTAACTAATAAACTTAAATAAATTAGGAATTTATGTAAATTTGTGGGAAAATTAAGGAGAAAAAAAGTTAATACTACATGGCTTAGAAAATTATTGGCAGGCGAATTAAATGAAAAAGCAGTATTAACGGCGAGTGACCAGAGGCAATCAATTAGATTTTTTACTTATAGATTTTCTAACCCAACAATCAATAGGAGTATTAACCACTCCTCAGCCCAAAAATCAATATTAACCTCTCTGTTCATCTTCTTCGTTGAGAATACATCAACGTCTTCTGCAACCCCTCCCCTTATCTATCTCTACTCTATTCTTATTAGTATTGTTCCTTTCTCCTCTTAGTTTTTGGAAAAGGCGGAAGGCTTCGGGTAGAGTTGAAGCTGGCCGTGGGGTCGGAGACGGAACTGCACCAGGTCAAAGGTCGAAGATGATGTTTTCCGGCAGTGTTCGGTGGACCGCCGGTGGGGTCGGCCGACCCCGCGCGCCCCCACCTGGATCCGCCGATGTATACTACTATGGACTAGCCCACTAATTAATAATTAACCAAGTATTAATAGAGAACTAAATTAGGTTAATATTCACATCTTCTTCTCCAAGTCGGCTTTCATCCTGTAACGAGGCTTCACATTTCACTCGTGTGTAATTTAAAACTGATACTACATCCCCTAAAAATAGAAACCCTTTCCTTTTTTTAGTTCATCCTCTAAAAATAGAAACTTTCTATTTTAAGAAATTTCTTTTCTCTAATAAGGTGAGCCCATTTTTCACTAGCATACTTTTCTTTCTATCTCTCTTACTTTACTAACTTTGCATTAAAACTCATGCTCTTTTAAAAGTTCCTATTTTTAGGAGACGGATTGAGTATATAAAAGTGTGACCATATTCAACTCACTTTTCTTAACACTTCTTAAAACCCGTGTCGGAAAGAAATGAAACTCATATTCGTAGACGGAGGGAGAATTGTTTTATACTCCCTCCGTCCCCAAAGAGTATGAACTATTTCCTTTTTCGTCCGTCCCTAAAGAGTATGAATTTTCTAATTTTGAAAAATTCAAACAACATACTACCCTTACAATTCATTTTATTTACAACTTATATCATCACCATTAACACTTATACCATTATAATAATGTGGACCCCACTCTCCACTAACATTATTTCCACTACCCTCTCTCTCTCTTTCACTCTCTCTTTTCCCCTTATTTACTATCGAACCCAAAGTTCATACTCTTTGGGGACAGAGGGGGTATGTTAAGTATAGAGATAAAATGATAGGGGTATATTTATATTAATATAAGTGAGAACCCTTTAAAAAAAAAGGAAATATGACATCTTTTATGTAACAAACTAAAAAAAATGTGATATCTCTATTATAGGACGGAGAGAGTATATGTTATCCTCCATGCATCACACGAGGTGTGCTAAGGGCATTAGCAATGGAGGGCCTTCCCCATCGGCCTCCATCGCCCCACCATAGCAGGAAGAGGACCGATCAACGCCCCCCCCCAATGGGCCGATACATCGGCCAAGGCCGATCCCTTTTTTTTATTATTCCATATTTTCTAATATAAATACCCCACCCCCTTCGTTCTAATTCCTACACCCATCTTTTTCTTCTCTCATTTTTTAATAATTTTTGTATCTAGTTTTATTTAAATTTGCATCTCGTTGTATTTTTCTTTTCAATATTGTAATACAACGAATATTTTTGCATTTAAATTTATTTAATTTGATAACATATTAAATATAGAAATACTAAAAAATTTAAACAAAATAGGGATGATGTGAAAATGAAATGGAATGGGAGGGCCCTTCTATTGCAGGGAGATAGGCCCTAAGGTCGAATGCTAACGTAGAATGAGAGGGTCCTTCCATTGTGACCGAGTGCATTTATTGTTGAAATACCTATTCCCTCTCTCCGTTTTGAGTCAACAATATAGTTGGATTAGGAATTTCAACAACTAGTACTGTAGTACACATCGCTAGAGCATAGATCATGAAGGTAAAAACGAAATACTACAAAAAAGTCATCAACCATTGAGTTGTTGCAAATTTCGGGGATTTTTATTATTTTAATTTAATATAGTTGTAAATTTACAATATACTATACTGCGTGTTGGGTAAATATATTTTCAGCATCAACTCCAACTTTTAGCGTCGGCAATATAAATACACTGCCGTCCACATCAAAATGCATAAATACTCCTTTGGCTGCGGCTCCAGAGAAAATTTTCTGTCAACTTTATGGGCAGAGTGCAGAGGCAGCGAAGCGGGTGATGGATAGGACAATGTCATGAGTGATCGAGCCATGTGGCGAGGAAACTTGGTCCCGATGCAGAGGATTGAAAAACAAGGGAAGAAAAGAAGATATGTATGTGTTCTTCTACATACAAAAATTAGCTCCAATTTTGGAGGAAAAAACTGAAGGACGTATTAACAAGGCAACCAACTTATTTTAACATGTCTGCCATGAGAAATACAGCTGATTCTCTAAATCAGTCTGAAAATTTTGTCATCATCGTCAACATCAAGTTAGCAAAGTAACAGGAAAGCCATACCATGCTACTTAGAGTTATCGATACCTTTTTGTGTGTGTTTGTGAAACATTACCTATTCACATCTCACATTCCATCTCTCATAAACATCTTCAGAGGTCAATAAAATGCTTCCAGGTATTAAGAGGAGAACAAGCATTACCACAGAAGTTATAGCAGACGTGAGAAGCTAAACTGTAAACCCATCTTTGGACGATCATGTTCATGTTGTTTCAAAATGTGGCAGTAGTTTACCTGATAATAATGTCAGAAATATCATTTAGAAAGCACCTTGAGGCAACCTAAAAGCAAGGAACATTGAAGATTACAGAAGACAGTTGGTCCATGGTTGCAGCCGTATATGCATAAAGAAAAAAGGGTTTATTTCTTAGTTGGTTTTACTTTCCCTGCCCCGATTAGCACTTCACATCAACTATCCAAGACAAAGGCGGAACTCCTTTTGTGGTCCATGTATCAATACGAGAGACTATTATAATGAACACAAGGAAAACATTTGCCACAAATATTTCTTTTATGTAATAGACGTAATTTTGAAATGCAAACACTAAATATCAAATCAAACTAGTTGGCATCTAAACCACCAACACATATAAAACAAGATCAGATATATTATTCTCTGCACACCACAGCCTGGACCATTTTTCTCAGTTTTTTACTTCAACATTTTAATAAGCAGACAAAGAGTTTGCCTACCTCTAGAGATTTTACTAAGAGAAGATTATATTAAACCCAGCCGCATCCGTGTATAAGCTAGACAACGCTAACTTAAAGCAAAACCATGATCAAAGGTAAAAGATTGACTACCACTTATATGCCATTCCACACTTTCATGTGGAACCGATGTGAGATTTGTATAATCCAATGCCAGCAAGTCTTTCTTTCTGAAAGTATGAATGCAAGAGGAATTTCTTTTAAAGTAAAATAGCTCACCTCCATACGAAATAGCTTGGTTGGTATGATGATTCCAAATCCCACCCAGCTACGAAAAGAGTCTCGGAATTTCTGGAAAGAAAACCCTTTGTATGCATTCTCAGAAAACTTATTCAGGCTACCAGTGCAAGCAAATATGTGTCCATGGATACCAACTTCCTGGAGAACTCTAAAAGGTAGATTGAAAGAAAAGTCAGCAAAAGCAGTCACAGCAAGGTCTCCACTTATATGATCTTTTTCAGAAATTTTAGATTCTCCATCGCTAGAATAATTTCTGACAACTCTTCTATGCTCAGCAGGGCCTAGCCCTGTAGCCTTGAAACCTAAAACAGCTGTTGGGCCTCTCAAGGACAAAACTGGAGAAGAATTATAACCCAGGTAGAACCTCTCAGGCAAATATGAGGATGCATTCAAGGATGCATTTCCCCATGGGAATATCATACCACCTGAAATTCCGAAATTGAATGCAGCCCCATAGATTCCCAAAGGGATAGCATAACGAAGGTCAAATTCCTGTACAAAACAAGAGATAAAAATAAAACCTTATCATTTATTAACAAACTGAACATTAGTGCGTTGGTGGAAAAGCATTCCCTGGCATGATCGATAAACAATTAAATCGTAATTATAAGAAAATTTATTCAAGAAAATAGCATAAATTTAAATGACAAAGGAGACATTTACTTGTCATGATGCATGAAATCTGAGGTACATATACAGGATCTCATAAAAAGTACTAGTAAATAGATTGAGGCATGATGCTGGTACCTTTTATCACAATCAATGGTTTCAAATTTAAAGGTTCGGATCATAACTAAAAAAAAGGAAGCAGCAGATGCACAACAGAAACAGTAGTAGACATGAAAACCTGGCGAATGAGACTTAAGCTCTGAATATCAGGGAAAAGACCACCAATTTGAGTAGTGGAAACAAAAGCATGCCCTCGAGTTGGCCTCGTAGATGAATCCCTTCGATCAATTTTAAAAGCGTACTTCAAAGTCGAGAATAAACTATGTCCAAGCTTCCTGCTCAAGGTCTCATAAGACATTTGTGAGTCCTCTGATGGATCATCTAAACTTCGCCAAGAGAGATTGTAAGACACGTCATGATTGCCAATTGATAATAGGCAAAGCGAGAGACCTAGCACTTGTTGCCTACGCGAAGAGAACTTAAGCCCATCTAGGGAAAGCAGGGATATTCTAGCCGATAAAGGTGCAGCCAACCCAGTACATTTGAGAAGAGACAAACCTATACTAACCTCTGACACTTGATCCAAGCCATAAGTCACTGAACCATCCCATAGGTCTCCAAGACCAAACAAGTTTTTCAGTTTCAATGACCCTTGTACAGAATTCGATCGAGCCTACAAAAGCACCATAAAACATGAATATTCTTAAAAAAGAGGTATAATCATAAGGAAAGAGTGGATAAAGTGATGCACTTATTTTGCAAATACAAACGTAGAAAGTCGTCCATAAAGCATAGTTGAATAAGCATTTTACTAACTAACTTCAGTTGTTATCTTCTCTCTGAATCTCAGGTGCAATCAAAACCATGGCCTTCTATTTCCCAATCTCAACCTCACTTAATTAATACTCAATCTATCTTCAAATTGTAATCGAGATAAAGTTTATTACAATTAAGAACAATTAAAGAAGCGTACATCTCATAAATCAGAATAATTAATTAATCAAAGAATGAATACACATATGTTAATTCGATAATGCTACCTCGGGTTCAAAATAAATCCCCAAATCTCCGGTGAGCTGGTTCCTCGCCTCAGAGACCTCAACGACAACGTTAACGGCGGTCGGGAGTCCCGGAGGGCCGGCATCGAGAGTTACGGTAACCGAATCAAACAAACCGAGCCCCCGCAGCCTTGCGTCGACGGCTGTAGCGGCGCGCAGAAGCTCTAGGAAGGTAGTGGCCTCCCTGAAGATCGGCTCCACCTCCGCCGCGATCAGGAAGTAATAGGTCCTGGTGTTGCCCTTTATGACGACGTCATTCACCCGAACTACCACCCTCTCCTCCGCCGCTAGCCGCCTGACTAGAGACTCTATCTTAGCGCCAAGTGCTGGCATCTGAATCGAGTCTTCTCTCCCTTCATCTTCCAAGTCATCGTCGTCTTCGTAATCATCGAAGTAATCGTCCAATTCTTCGAGATCTTCGGTGTGGGAAATCGGTGTTTCCGGCTGAGCTGCCATCGGGGAAGAGATGATCGGCAGCGGTTACTGAATAGTGAGAAGATGAGTAGCTGCTGATCGACACCGTCAATTTTAGATGCCAGATGAGGACTGATTAATTTAAATGACACCTTTTTGGCACGAAATATTGAAAATATAGAGTTTGTGCATTAAATAGAAAGAGAATAAAATAAAAAAAATATTTAATAAAATTGGGAAAACAAAGAAAGAATGCCATAAAAAAGAAAATGATTTATTTATTTTTAAACATTTCAAAAAGGAATACAAATAACTTGATAGGGACAAAGGGAGTACTAATAAGTTGTGTAAAGAAAGTATTTAAATTTTATTATTCGGCGGAATAAATTTCAACAAACCAATTTTCTGAATAATATGGAGTAATATTTTTCCGAATACCTCTTGAGGATATTATGAGATCGGTCCATGAAATAACAATCCTAGCGCAACTATACGTTAGTTACCATTACCCAACTTATAAAGATTTTTGGATTACGAAAAATTCGCACTTTTTTATAAATCAAAGTAGTGCATGACAAATGTTGTATGCTCAATGTTTTATCCATGGATTAAGAAATACGCCCTCCATTCTATAAAAATTGGAACTTGGGGGACGACATAGTTATTAATGCCAAATTAGTAAAGTAGAGGAGATATAGATAGAAAAATGACTAGGATATTGTTAGTGAAGATCGAGACTCATCTTAGAGAAAAACTTACCAAAATGGAAGTGGACTATTTCTGTGGGATGGATCAAAATGGAAAAAAAGACTATTTTTAAGGAAGAATGGAATAACAATTATTGAGATATATTCTTTCGGTACATAGCAAGAAAGACTTATCTCACTTTTAAATTCATTCATTGTTATACCATACTAGTGTTATTAGTCTTGTAAGAAAATTTTCGGATTGACACTATAATAGTTATCTATAAGTAGCTTAATCATATCTAGATTGTAAAAATAGTTTTACAATACAAAAACACTTAGACTTATTTACTTCTTGACAATAAATTTTAGAACTACTCCGTATTAAAAATGAATAAATAAAGCACAATGTAACAATAATATTCATTCTCGTTAATCGGTAAAAATGTATAAAGAGTTCTATATATACAAGCAGTCTGATTTTATACTCCCTTTGTTCCTTAATAAGTAATTTATATTCCTTTTTCGGACATAAGTGAGTCGTTTCCTTTTTTTAGCATTCCCTCTCTTACTTTTTTCTTTATTTTTTCATCTATCGTAGTTTATTCTTTCTATGTAGTAACTAACAAAACCTTATTTTCTTATATTTCGCGTTGAAAAGAAATGCCTTAGTTAATGAGAAACGGAGGAAGTAATATTCTAACTCTAGTAGAATTAGCAAGTAGTATTCTGAAGCTATTAACTTGTACTGAAGCTACTAACTTATATAGTACCTCCGTCCTTCAAAATTAGAAACTTATGAAATGACATGGATTTTAATGTTTAATTATAAAATAAAAGAGAGATAAAAAAAAGTTATTGAAGTATAGTTACTGGAGAATGAGTCTAACCTCATTGAGAGAAAAAAAGTTTTTTAAAATACAAAGTTTACTAACTTATACTCCATTTGTGCCTAAACATAAACAACATTTAAAACAAACACAGGTTTTTATGCACAATTAGTAAAAGAAGAAAGTTAGAAAGAAAAAAGTAATTGGAGAATTGTTAGTGGAGAATTAGACCCACCTCATTGGAAAGAAAAAAGTTTCCTCAAAGAGAATTGATCTATTTTTAAGGGACCTCCTAAAATGACAAATGTGATTATTTTTAAGGGTGGAATGGAATGGAGTATACTACATCCGTCTTTCAAAACTGAAACTTTTAAAATGTCACGGGCTTAGTGCATAATTGGTAAAGTAAGAGAGAGGTAAAAAAAGATAAAAAAAGTTATTGATGTATAGTTAGTGAAGAATGAACATCACCATATTAGAGAAAATTAAAATATACTGTAAAATTTTTATTTTTAAGGATTTATCAAAATAAAAAATAATAAAAGTATCTATTTTTAAAGGAGGAATTTAATTCAGTTTGTATTGCACCTATGACCTCACAAGTATACATGTACAAGCCTATGAACTTTCACTCTCAAGTGTATAGGCAAAATGTATACTATCAAACAATATAACATTAGCAATATCTATACACTTGCCCAATGTCTGATCCCTCTTCTCCTTCGTATAAATGTAAATTAAGAATAAAAAAATGAGCTATATGTTGTAATCTAGTTTCTTTGGACGAGGTGCGATAAATATAAGCTAAATAACTAAACATAAGTAGAGCAAAAGTGATCAACCACCACTACGTAAACATTATCATCAACCAACTCAATCAAAAATTTGAGTGAATTTATACTTTTTTAACATCGTTCTTAGTTTTCAAACTCCATTTTCTAACCATACTTCCAATCAAATTTCAGTGAGTTTTAGACTTCTCTAACTTCATTCTTACTTTTCAAACACCATTCTGTTTCCATACTTCCCACTTCCCATCTTCCATTCATTCTTTATTTTATTTCCATCCTTTTCTACCACATACTACATATTTTACTTCATTTCCCCCCTTCTTCCTATCTAAATAAATTCAATTCTTTATACCTAATTCTCAAGTAGAATGCATATTTTCAAGATCAAAAGATATAGAATTTTTAATTAAAACAAATTGACTAATCAACAAATCGTCTTTAAGTTCAATGAAGCTAACTAGGAAAAATATGAATGACATGTCAAAGTTTAAGCATAAAAGTGGCTAAAGAAAAATGACATAACATCATATTCTATTACCATATTTCATTACGTAGATTTAGGTATACTTTGAGCATGATCTCGTGCTTATCTTAGTTATACTATAGTTGCACTGCTCACTTATAGTGAAATTTATAAACTAATAAATAGTGCATCGATATGAAATCTTTATTGTAACACGAGATTGCCAAAAATAGTCATTCGGTTGTAACATATGCTTCATGTCTTAATCAAGACAACATGCACAAAGTGGAAAAAATCCACACAAAAAAGTTATTATCCTCTATCTATATACAACTTTCTTCCACATTCAAGAAATGTGCAATGAGAAAGGAAAAAAACAAAGGCTCAAATACTTACCCTTACCCTTCCACCTTCACATATTCAGCCAGCATCACTTGATTGAATCTCGAGCTCCGCCCACCACAGAGGCGACAGCTTTGGCACGGCCATCTCGGGTTCTATCCCCGTTATCTCCCTCAGCTGTGCGCAAACTTCTCTCATACTTGGTCTCTGCCTCGGATCTGGATCAGTGCATGATCTTACCACACCACCAACCCGTTGAAGCTGATCCTTGCCATACGTCTCCAGTGTCGGATCGACCATCTCTCCTAGGCACTGCATCCCATTAAGATAGTCCGAGGCCCAATTCTCAGGAGCGTCACTGCCTGCCGTGTATGGGAGTTTCCCGGTTATCATCTCATACAGCACAACGCCTAAGCTGTAGACATTGCTCTGCACGTCTAGCTCCCTCATGGCTGCAGATGACCTCTCATCCGAGAAGCCAAAGTCGGAGACTTTTGCAGCATAGTCCTCAGTGAGATACACAGCTGAGGACTTGAAGTTTCTCTGGATGAACGGTGGAGCCATCTGGTGCATGTGGTCGAGGCAGTAGGCCGTGCCCATTGCTATTCTCATTCGAGTAGTCCAATCCAAGTGCTCTGCTTCTCTTACTGTAGAGTTCGACAAAGAACAATTCATCATCAAATGACAACCATTGGTGAAATAGTTAATCAATAGAAGTAGAAAATACTGACTGTGAAGATGCTCAAAGAGTGTTCCATTTGGAGCATACTCAAAAACCATCATTCTAGTGAAAGGCTGCTCTTCCACACAATATCCGAGGAGGCTCGCGAAATTCTTGTGATTCACTTTTGATAACGTGTCGATCTGAAACAACGAAGAGATCAAAAACATCAAATATAGGCAAACATTGCACAAAAATGAATAATGAAGGGGCACCTTCTTCCTAAACTGGGCTTCCATACTCGTCGACCATTGCTTAGGCGATCCCACTGCAATGGACGCCACTGCTATCTCAACTCCACTTGACAACGTACCCTTATACAGCGTACATAAAGATGCCGAGCCAATCACATTGCTGAACTCTTCACACGCGGCCTCAAGTTCAGATCTCTTCAGCCTTGGGACACCTGAGATGTAGATATTTTGGCTAATGAAGGTTGCTTTATTAATATGAATCACGTCTCACATAAATCTCTCGTTATCACGAATAAATCTTACTGAAAACAGCCAAAAAAGGACTTAAGTGGTAAAGAATTACCAGTTATAAATGCTCTTTGAAGTTGTCCACTTAATCCTGTAGCCCAGGGCTTGACAGTAGAAACCTTGCCACTTCGCCAAAAATAGATACCGATTATCAAGAGAAGCAAAACAGGACCTCCAGCAGCAGCAGACACTATCAGAATCCGATGATGATGCCTACTAGAAGATGGAGCTGGTGTGCTTGGTGCTGAAGCTGGTGTAGGCTGGAGAGGCGGAGAAATAGATGTAACCGGAGAAGGAGAAGGAGAAGAAGGAGAAGGAGAAATTGAAGGCGAGGGTGAAGGTTTCGTTCCTGGTGGCAAAGGATCCGTCTCTGGAGCTGGTACGGGATTAATTGGTGGCAATGTGGATTCTGGACTTGGAGGAGGAAACCAAAGCAAGGTCTCCATTTGCACAAAAGGAGGATCTTGTGACAATTCTCTACGTGCAAAACGTCTGTCCATGTTCGCATCGTAAGCCATAACAACAGTAGAATCCTTGTTTGAGTGCCTCCATTATCACTATCTTTAGCATAACAAACACCAGACTAGAGAAGACTTACCTAGATTTTACTAGTTCGTTAGTAGATGAAGTCGTGCTAAGCAACTCGTTCTTGTCGAGTAAACTGCAACACAGAGACGCACATTATTAAGATCAGAAAAACGCGGTTTTGCAAATCAAATTTTATTTCAAAACTTACAGGATTGCTTCTGAGAAATATTTGTGGAACACAACGTGAAGCTGTCCGCTGAAGTTGTTATGTCCAAGGTCTAAGACTCGTATCTGTTTCAGATTCGCCATCTCTTTAGGGATTACCCCGGAAAAGGAATTGTTGCGCAGAGTACTATCGACAGTTTTCAGATAACAGGAGTTAGACAACAGAAGGCAAGAAGAAGGACTGAGGTTGATGTCTTACATATACTTGGCGTGAACCAGGTTCCCGATCTCAGGAGCCAGCGTACCTTTGAGACGCAGATCTTTCAGGTTCCTGCAGATTATCGCTGTGAATATCAATTTCTGTAGATTGCTAAATACATCTCCATACTTAAAAAAAATGATGCTCAATAAGCCAAGACTTAAAAAAGATGAAGCCTTTCAACTGTGGAAAACTCAAGCAATTCAGATGATCAAACTTACAAAGCCACAACATGTCCTTTTGAGCACTCAACTCCAGACCAACAACACGGGGTTTCGACTCCATTTTCATCAATCCAATTCGACAAAGCCCCGTGTGGATCACTCGCCACTTTGTCCCGAAGCCTCAGCAGAGCCACACCTTAACATGAAAATCATTTATTAGAGTAAACTTTACAAGCTCAAAACTAAGTTATGACACAGAGAGAGAGTACCTTCATCATTTAGAGAGAAGCAAGAATTAAGATGGAACAGGCAAAGGCAGCATAATAGTGATGCCACAAACAGACGACGTTTCGCTCTGAAAAACTCCTCCATTTTCATCAGAATCACTACAAATATCGCATCACACGCGGAGTTGGCACATGAACAATCCCAGATATTTGAAACAAAAGAAAATCACAAAGCAAACTGAAACAAAAGCATTCATAAAGCTCCTTCTTTTGAGTTGAAGAACCTCCTTTACAAGAAGACAGAAAAATGAAAAGTAGTATAGTACAATTTGGAAAATAGTTAAGCCATTGAAATTAAGGAATCTTGGTGGCCTGTGATGTATATACAGTTGAATTTGTGCATGAGCAAGTAGTGTGGTGTGTATAATAACAATTTGATACTGATTGTACGAATATAATCCTAGGAATTAGTGGGGTAGAAATTAATGAGTAGTTTACAAAGTTGACTCAGTTTTCTTCTGTAATTGCAAAGATCCAAGGAGGAGAAGACAACTAAGTGAAGGGGCCAACCTATTCAAAATAGGTACTTCATTTTTGATAGTATATATTTAATGCTATACTAACAGGTCAATGATGGTGATATTGGTTAAATGAGACTCAAACATAGAAAGCAGGTAAAAAATCCCATCTTTAGTATTTTTGTAATGACATTGACAATTATAAACTTTTAGTCTTGTACTTCAATATGTTGATCACCAATATTTTTGTGGTGGGTAAAATTTTAAAATCATGAAATAGGTATTGAAAATGAGTGGGGCGAAAGGTGACACCAAACATCAAACGTAGCGCCTCTCTTAAGCGATCACCAAGATTGCTCTAAAAGCATTTACATTTACACTCACAGTCTTCATATATATGCGTCAGAATTTTAAATTTTTAATTGTTTTTTGCATTTTAATTTTTTTTGTTGCAGTAGAGGAGGAAATAATGTTGACTCATCTACTCAAGGAAATTGGTTGTGATTGTAGGCATAGGGTAGGTTTCTAGTTTAGTTGGTTGGTATTATTTGGTTTCTAACCATATGAAAAATGTTTAAATGGGTACACTTCAATTTTAATTTATGCTCATTGCTCCATGCACACATTTTATATATTGGAAACCTTTTTACCGTTGGTTTGTTTTATTTTAGTCTTAAAAAATTTCCATTATCATTATAGAAAATTGATATAATGATAAAATAAATCACAACGCCTAATTTAAATAACCCAAAAACAAAATATTAAACTAAATGAATGTTCGAATGCCCGATTATAGTTGATTGAAGATACTAATAGGATTATACTAAAATGACAACCTACATTCAATAAGGGCCCTTAGATTTAAGAACAGATTTAATATTAGTATGTCATGTGGCAAACTTGCTTGCATATGTATCACAAAGTGCTTGATTATATGTGATTTCATATCGCGGATTACTTGGAACTATATGCCAAGTTGTTTGCCTATGTATATCAGATTGTTTGCCGAGGTTGTCATTTTAACTATAGTGTTACCACTCACCATTGTGCTCTGATTTCGTATCGCAGATTACTTGGAACCATATACCGAGTTGTTTGCTTATGTATCGCAGATTGCTTACCTGGGTTGTCATTTTCACTACATAGTGCACCCAAATACTAATATGATAGTTTTGATTTTACATAATGAGCCAATATCCCACGGCAGTTTATTCCAACAATTGCTAAAATTGACGTGGCATAATTAATCCTATGTGACATATTATGTGGTGTCAATACAAAGATGCTCACTGAGCAACAAAACCATAAACTAAAAGCAAAATATGATATTTCTCTTAAATTAAAAAAAAAAACCCATCAATTTTACATGGAGTCTTGACAATTAAGATTACTTGTCTAGCTATTGTTGAGCCCTATGATAATAAAAATTGAAGAATAAAATGCTGGGACATTAAATACTAGTATCAAATTATGTCTTCTAACTTAAGGAATTCATATACTTGGTTGGATAGATGCATGATACCCCAATCAGGCTCCACAATCGCACTGAAATTTCGATATCAACGTTGGCTTCCAAACTATATTTAATACTATAAAATAAATCTAGCTTTATAAGATTTGATTTGCTATCCATCGATATTGATTGATTCTAGAGTTAACTATATAAAAGGACCTTAACTTTTCGCCTTGTAACCGCACAAACCCCTAACATTTAAAAATCTCATCACAGGGATCTAACAAAATATATAATCACAAATCGTGTGTATTTTGCCATTTTCCGGACGAAAATGCCCAAATAGGCTGAAGGGCAGTTTAGACTTTTTACGTACTACACCTGCACCCTATGTTGCACATAGTCTGCATGTGCAGGGGTTGTCTTGTCAAACAGAATAGTAATTTACGTACTACACCTGCATCCTATTTTCTTTCATCATTCCCTCCCTCTCCGTTTCATTTTCGTCTTTCATTTTTGTCTGATTTCATATTTCCCTCTTTAAACATAATAGGCGATTTTATTTTGTTCGGCATATGGGAATTTAGGGGATTTAATTTGTTCGGCATCTGTTCGGCAGATGGAATTTAGGAGATTTCATCTGGATTTCGCTGAATTTAGGGTATCCACAAGGGTTTAGGCGATTTCATCTGGAATTTTATTTTGCAATTATTGGTTGATTTTTTTGTTGTAGGGTTACTGTCGGGCATCTGGAAAACTATTTTGCAATTCTTGGTCGAATTTAATGGTTGTAGGGTTACAGTCGAGGCATGTGGAAAATTTTGCTATTCTTGGTTGGGCAGAATTATGATTTTAGTTTTTGTGCTATGTGCTATGTGCTATGTGCTATCTTTCGGCGAAATTGCATTGCTGATTTGAATTTTATACTGTCGAATTGAATTCAGGTCGTGTTGCAATGTCTTCTTCTTCTCAATCTTTCGGCTCAAGCTTCAATTGGAATTGGTCTCGTCCCGAAATTGTGAATTGTAATCACGATCTTGAGGCTGAGCTTGTGACATCTAGGACGGCTGCTAACCCGGGTAGGCGTTACTATCGCTGCCCAATATGGAAGGTTAAAACCATGTATTTTGGTCGTTTTTCCATTAATTTTGTTGGCATAAAGATTAATGAGAGAGTATTATGCAGGAAGATGATTGCAAGTTTTTTCGATGGGTTGATGCGAGTCTATCGCCAAGCCAAGACAGTTACTTTCAGAGAGTGAAACTTGAGTGAGACCAATTCGAATCTGAACTTCGAGCAAAATCGCTACTTGAAGGTGTTCTACATGAGAAATTGCGCATGAAAACTGTGGAGTTTGAAGCCTTGAAGTTACAACTGGGTATGAAAACTGAAGAGTGTGACACATTGGCGCTAACAATTGGAAAACGACAACAACTCTCCGACGGTTAAAATTCACAATCTTGTTATTATATATTGTAATTTTTCTACTGTTATAACAAAGCTATGTCGTGTTGACTCCGTCGTTATCTTCTGATGTTGATTGATTACGCTTTGCTTTGTTTTCATCTATGCCTGAAATCACGAATGAGGTTACTCAACTATACTGAAATCACAAACCATGTACACAAATGAATACAGACCGATGAAGTACTCTATCAAATGCCTGATGTTGATTGACCACGTTTTGTTTTCATCTATGCCTGAAATCACGAATGAAGTTACTCAACTATGACTGAAATCACAAACCATGTACATAAATGAATACAAACCGACGAAGTACTCTTTCAAATGCCTGATGATGACTGATTACGTTTTGTTTCAACTATGCCTGAAATCACGAATGAAGTTACCCAACTATGACTGAAATCACATACTATGTAAAAAAATGGATACAAACCGACGAAGTAGAGTAATTTGTCAAGATATCATTTCCACCAAAATACTAGAGTAATTTGTTACAAACTAGTCTATAACATACATAACATAAATATCATATCATCACTGCCACCAAAATATAAAAACTCGTAGTTAGCATACACATCATATCAACACTCCCACAAAAAATTGTTCACACATCCCAAACAAACACAAAGTTTTAAGATTAAGTAAGGCCCATCAATCTTGATCACCGGGGCAGCCGCATCTCTGAGGCTGAGTCCTGGTCCGAGTGCTTGGTCCCGGATTCGAAACATTACGCTGCAACAATTAATAGTATAGTAAGTATATATGAGAAAGCACTGTGTACAATTAGAGAATATAGTTGCAGATGCTTATTGCATAGTACCTCTTGGCGTCGATGATTGTTTGACGATTCAGGCAAAGTACTCTCACCACGTTCACGCGACCCGCTGTACTGCAAAGTCTCCCCAACCTGAGCACGGGCATCTGTCCGAGGATCATTGTTGCATGTCCTCCTATTATGACCTTCTAGACCGCACCGACGACATTTCATCACGAAGGTACGACGCAATGACTCACCTCCGTCCGCATGAAGACGAATCTGGGGCTCCTCACTTCTCAGTTTCTTCGGCCTACCACGCTGTCGCTTTGACCTCGGGGGCGCCAGTTCCACCGCACCATCAGAAGTAGTCTTAGGCCAATTGTCCACCCCATTGATGGGGTAAAGGACATTCTCGTACAACATGATCATTGTTGACTTCAAATAATAGCGGGAAACGAATCGCGTCACGTCGTCGCCATTCTTGTTGATTGTTGCGATAGCATGCGTGCACGGGATTCCGGTTAGCTGCCACAATCTGCAGGAGCATGTAAAATCGCTCATGTTGACAACATATTGGCCAGACGGCCCAGTTACTTGGTACGAAGACTGTCCGTTCCATGTAGCCCTCCACGATGAAGCCCTCGCGTACCACTTATCAACAAGCACCTTGATAACAGGAGGGACTGCGTGATCGTAGCTTTTGATCCACTGGCCTCTGATCTGAATTCTTTCCATTTGACTTGTTCGAATGTCCTCTAACATGCTGATAATTGCTTTCTCTCGAGCCAATGCAATCTTTGAATTGAATGTCTCACAAATGTTGTTGAGGAGCACATCACAACAAGTGTGTGGAGAGAAAAATGCCTTGACCCACTTTTCTTTGGGAGCAAATCCAGAAAGCCACTGATGTGCTTGGGGATACTCAGTCTGCAAAGCATCCATCTTGTCCACATAATGTTCGAGGGTGGTACTCGAGGCAATCTCCCACAACCGGTCTTTGAAATTTTCTCCAACAAATCTCTTCTTGAAATTGTTGTATATGTGCTGAACACAGAAGCGATGCTCGCTCTGTGGGAATTCCTCAACAATCAACTTTGCAAGGCCCTGATGGATGCAACACAACAAAACATTACAACAAAATCACAGTTCCAGTACATAATGTATTGATCAAATCACAGATAAAATTAAATCACATACCACGTATATTATGTAATATTGAAATCACGGAGGCCATACCTTTTGTTGGTTAGACATAAACACATATCGTGGGTCATTTGCATGCAAGTTCAGGTCATCAGACAAGTACTCCACGAACCATTTCCACTGGACATAACTCTCGGCCTCAGTCACAGCCCCAGCAATCGGCCACCAGCCATTGTTGGGATCAATCCCCATTGCTGTCATGAGCTGTCCTTTGTACATCCCTCATAAGAAACCAGCGTCGAAGAAGATAATTTGCCGACATAACTGCATCCATCCCTTTTTCAATGGTCCTAGACAGCAGTAGAACCTCAGGAATCTCGGACCCACGGCGTCAGAATCCCTCGTATTCTCATAATGTATATGTATACTGGAATCAGGTTGCGTCCGCTCCAATTCGGCTTTGTAGTAGAACAAGTTTCTGTATTGGGTTGCCGCAGAGCCGAATATGTCGTCCAGTGCGTGCTCTCTGGCCCGATATGCCTTAATTCTACTTATCTTCAGGCCAAAATCTTCATCGACACACTGCCGTATAGCTGCAAGTGGAATGTGAGGGTTGGCTTTGATCTTCTCCATATAGCGCTCACCTAGTCACTTTGTCGTCAGCCACTTCGAATCCAACACCTGAGAGCATGTGTGCGTGTGATCGCGTTGCATATTCATCACCACGTAATCATGACCGTTGTGTATTTCGTGCTTCCTCAAGTACACATACCACTCACAGCCTTGCCCTTTACAAATTGCACGAAGTTTTTCACCGTCATTTCTTTTCACGTGCACCCGCCTTCTGGTCATTATTGCGTACTGCCTCAAAACGTCATAGAAGAAATCTCTATGCTTAAAAACATCACTAGGCTTCCACAACGGAAGCTCATTACTCTCGAGCTTGAACGGGGTAAACTTTATGCCTCTCTTCTTCAAACCCTCCAAACCCTCAAAATCCTCAAAGTCATCAATATCTTGTAGCTCGTCCACAACTTCTTCCTCGAAAAGTGGGTTGTCTGTCATGTTCCTCTTGCCCACATAAGGCGAATACTTCCTCCTCCGTTTATCCCCTGACCCCCCTAACCCCGGCTGGTCTTCGGCACAACCCGGCTGGTCTTTGCCTTCACCCGGCTGGGCTTCGCCTTCACACGGCTAGTCTACATTCTCTGGCTCATGTCTCGCATGTTGTTGTTTGAAAATGGATTCGTAATATGAGGTGAAAAGTTGCTCATCTCGGCACATGTGTGCCAACGAGATAAAATGGTCCATCTCATCATCTTCATCATCAGTCGGCGGTCCCTCGTTATGTAGATGGCAGCCGTCCGGAACGTACTCAAACGATGGAATGTATACCTCCTCTTGAGGTTCTACTCCCGGACCATCATGTACTTCCGGTCCACCTTCTACTTCGGGTCCAGTTTGCACTTCCGGTCCACCCTGCACTTCAGGCCCATCATGCACTTCCTGTCCAGCTTGTTCCACATCACGTTCAAGTCCGGACATTAGCAATTCATCTGGAATCTCCTCGATAATGGGAACTTCCGACTACAGTTGACATTGAGGTTCGGCTGAAAAATCCAGGGTCGGGTTGTACACACTATCGTCAACATGTTGAACATCTTGACTATGAATAGATTGCCCCATCTTATTTAACATAAAATCACAAATGAACACCATACATACAAGCATAGATCACAACTCTATTACAAAGGTGTGCACTAACCTCTGTCATGTTATCAGGATCTACAATTGCTTCATCTTCATGCTGCCCAATCTGACCAAAAGATGAATCACATATGAATACCAAACATAAATAACAAATCACAAACATATTCACAGTGGTGTACTAACCTCTGCATGGTCTATAACTGCTTCAACCTCAACCTCAGGTTGAATAACATGTTCACCATGGCTAACTTGTCCAATAACTCAATCGACTGCATCATTCTCTTCAACCTCCACCACAACAGCTTCGGCTTGTTCTGCACTACATGATGCAAATGCATCCATCAAATTCTTACGTGCTGCCTCCTCTTCCTTCTTCCATTCGCGACGTTTGTCTTCTAAACTTTTGGTCAAATACTCTTCAAACTCGACATCCCTAGGGTACCACTCAAGCATCAATAATGGTGCAGATGGTTTCCTTTGCTCCTCGTGCTGATGTTTCTTCCTTTTCGGTTTACTCTTCGGCATAATTGGGTCCGGTTCGTCAAGCTCTTCAATGACCACTGTGGGTTTTTTACAAGCGTTCACAAATTTTAGAAACTCCTCCGCTTCTTGAGCAAGGCGGCCGCCGCCTCTGTCATCTCCACGAGATAAATGTAAACTAACTTTGTGCTAGTAGCCGCGACTTCGAGAAAAGGGGCCAGATGTGGATCGTCAGTAATGGGCAGCAATGGACCTCCTATTTCCACGCCCATACAGCCATAACTGTACCTTGGATGAACATAATAGAACTCACATATGGTTTTCCTATTGTACCCCAACCGCAACACCATTCTGGAAAGATCTAAGAGCTCGAATTGGTGAATCCAGCAATAGTCAAAGAATGTCAATTGCCCCCCAACATACTTCTTCTGTCCATTGATTTCGAAGATTGACCCTCCGTGATGAAAAGCAACGGAAAACATCCCGACATGGTCCTCTGTTAGGGTTTGTATAGAGTTAGAAAAATTACAAATTCAAACCAACAAATTTCACATATAAAGGTCTAAAAATCACAGTCAAAACAATTTCCCAAACGCGACGACATCAAAACAATTTCACAAAACAACCAATTTTCGAAGCCCTAAATCACAGTCAAAATCGCTTGCTTGGAATTTTAAATTTGAACTTACTATATTCATCTTCCGGAACAAAGAAATCCAGCCGAGGATCACGAATGCTCCATGTTTCTGGGTCTACGTCGATTATCTCCGGTCCTCGACCCCTTCTACCGTATCTAGGTGATGGTGACGAAGACGATGGCGTTGGCGGCTTCTTTTTGCGCCTTGAAGAACTACGGGCAGAGGACGCTCCAGCGGAACTTCGTCTCCGTTTTGGAGGCATTGATGAAAATTGCGTGAAAGGCAGCGGCGTTTTCTGAGAATTAGTAGAAAATTGTGGTGAGATAGGGTTATGCCAGACGAAAATGATGAAGTGAAAGTGGATTGGAGGGAAAAAAGAAAGAGAAGCAACCGACTAATTGTTTTGGCGAAATGGCAAAATTTTGGAAATTACAATGCAGGTCCGAAGCGTGGGAAAATAATAGGGGACAAGGCACATGCTTTTCTGTCACATCAATTGCTTTTCGCCGTCCCATCAATAGTGCATGCAGCAGCCACTGCAGTGGCTGCCATGCAAAAGGACGATTTTGCCCTTCCAAGCCCTGAGGGTGTTATGGTCCGAAAAAACACGATTTGTGATTATATATTTTGTTAGATTCCTGTGATGAGATTTTTAAATGTTAGGGGCCTCCGCTGTTACAAGACGAAATGTTATTGCCCTTTTGTGCAGTTCACACTTGATTCTATTAGCTATAAAAATGAGTATAGTCCATAGATCTTAACTGATGACTATTCAAGATTACTTTTTAAATTGATACATACCTAAAATTCTTCAAAATTATTCATTTTTTATAATCAAATATTTTTCCATGCCTACATCCTAGTAATATCACAAAGAATGTGTGGTCATCCACGAATTTACTAACAATCAATGAATAATGAGTAATCATAATGGAAATATCCTACCAATCTCATCTTATTACAGCATTGATTGAAATTAAACATGTTTACATTTCCTTTTCGTTTTTTATCCTCTTTTAGCATCAAACCTAAACCTGACCAAAATGCACTGTGATCTCTTTCCAACTCTGTTACTATAAAGCCTTTCCAACAATACAGTATACTCCAAAATACCTATATTATTTTGTAACCAATGTGAATAGAACATTTTGTCCGGAAGAAAATATTATACATAGTAGATTGTGGTAAGGGTCTAGCTTATGTACCCGGCCTCCAAAAACCTTTCTTGCCAACAAGAAACTGATCTTGATGTAAATTTACTGCCCAGTGAAGGGATTTCAGAATAGGGGAAATCTTGTTAAGCAGTTCCACCGTGTCTTGAACCAACAGGTATCCGTCAGGTCTCAATATACGATCCATCTCTGCAGCCACTTCAATTATATCGCACCTGAACGCACAAACCAGCTCAAGTTCTATACGTAAAGGAAATACACGAAGCTTATATAGAAAGACTGTGCAGCTTTGGTGGTACTGTAACTGTACCTCTTACTCAAATTTGCAAAGAGGAAACTCGAGTGCAGAAGATCATATGTTCGCGGGTATGTATTGAATGACTCGCACCAATCATGATAAACACCAATCAGCCCTCGATCATAGATGACTGGTAAGGTATCTGCTTCCTGAATGGGTACGACGTTCATTACCCATATAGGTAGATTAACGAGTGCAGCAGCAAACCTGTAAACAGCATGAAAAACAAACTGGCATTTCAACTCAAAACGCACAAAAGGGAAATGAAGAGATTCTTCGGGGAAAAGTAATATCTCACCCTCCATGGCGTGCGTTCATATCCATAACATTTCTCAACTTTGACCAATTTATACCGAGGCCTCCAAGATAAACCTCAGAGACAAGTGCAGACCAGTGAGTGCTGTCATCTCTATAGCTTACTTCAGCGTCTGGCTCGGAGAGGGCTCGAGGTTTTTCTTTGAGCCTCTGTGGCCAGGGTGAAGGCCAAGTGTAGGACTCATCTGCAAGTGGCACTAGGCAACTATCCAGAGGCATGTACCTATTGTAGGATAGATGTAAAAACATTAGTAGAAGTAACTTAATTAACGATGGGAACTCATCGAATTTTGGCAACAAATACCATGAACTGTTGGACCTACTCTGATCACAGAGAGGTGGATTCTGCTCCTTGCGACTCTTGTAGCAGGAAGATGTAATGGGCTTTTGGTATATAACTAGTCCAACATCATTAGCACCAACAGCAGAAATTTTTGCCACTTCACTCCAGCATATTGAC
This sequence comes from Salvia splendens, assembly GCF_004379255.2. Taxonomy (NCBI): domain Eukaryota; kingdom Viridiplantae; phylum Streptophyta; class Magnoliopsida; order Lamiales; family Lamiaceae; genus Salvia; species Salvia splendens. The sequence continues at coordinate 15,657,403 of NC_056038.1, forward strand.
TTTGTCAGGGTTACCATAGCTGCAAGAAAGATGGATTACAAAATCCAAAATATGTTAATTACGAGCAAAATACAGCTTAGTTGGTGGATGCTGAAAATCTAGTCGTAACTATTTAATCCATCTAATATCTAATAATCATTACAAATCTAGATTGAATTTCATAAATTATTTCTGATAACAAAAAAATGAGGGAGTATATGAATAACCAACATTGCCAGATACTCTTGTGTCTATCATCCTTTCTGTAGACTGGTGTGGCGGACCATATAAAATACCCTCCGGGCCTAAGAATTCTGTTTAGTTCCAGTAACGGTTGTCCACCTGCAATATGAAAATGGACCTTATGATTAAAATGCGGCGAAGCATAGAGCTAAAGCTATCAGAAGAGAGAGATACCATCTCCATCCCAATGAACCCGGCACCTTGCACAGTGGACTACATCATAAGAATTATCAGGAAATGCCAGCTTTTGCGTTCCAATGACTGAGAGATATGCTGGAATTCCCCGTTCAAGAGCAAACTGAATTTGTGCCTCATGTTCATCCTTCGGGGCAAATGACATAGTCATGACATCTCTGTCCAGCAAAGCACCACCAAAGCTAGCTACACCACAGCCAACATCTAAAACTATCCTTGTCTTCTTCCCAAATCCAATTTCTGGTAACATCTAGAGTAACGAAGCAAAGAAAGCAGTACTACTTGAATTTTAGGGCATGGTATGAAGTGAAAAAGTTTAGATATCAAATACTACTATATAGCAAGACTCACAAAACACATACTCCTACTAACTAATGGTAGTTCAGAAAACAAGAAAAACAATATTCATCTAGACATATAGTATATGATACCCTGGCTAAGACTAAGAGTGAAACGGTGAGATCCTTGTTTGTTTGAATGAGAATTTTTATTATTCAAATTAAAAAAATAGTAACCGAGGAAAATTGGAGTCAGAAAAGGAAATCTTTTCATCTGTAAAATAAAAAGCTTCTACTTTTACTCATACTCATTGTTTTGATCTCCCCAATACCACCTAGCATACTAAACAATGCATTGATATACAAACCAATTAACCAATAAGCATACGGTAAACACATACTAAACAATGCATCGATATACAAACCAATTAACCAACCAATAAGAATACGGTAAACACATACTAAACAATGCATCGATATACAAACCAATTAACCAACCAATAAGCATACGGTGAACTCCATAAGAAAATACTCCAATGATGCCAGCAGGCATGGCCTATTTTCTTAAGCTTTTACTCTTACCTATCACCTCCCAATCAGTTTCTAAGATGATTGTATGCAGACAATGAAGTAACAACGAAAGTCAGTTCATTACCTTTTCAATAGTTGTAATGTAATGCTTGACACCGTTCTTAAATTGTGTCCCGCCGCCCGGAAAAACAAAGTAGTTCCCGTATTTGACCACCCACCGCTGATCCTTCTTGTATTCGACAAGTTTGGGATGGGGAACATTGTTGTACCATATCTAGTAACACATTTATCAAGCAGCAAATTGATATAATTCAGTTTGCACAGACATGATGAAGCTTTGCACAAACTGTTTCAAATCATAAGAGGCTGTGGATTTCAAACTATTGAAGTTTGCAACTTCTTTCAAACATCAATTGCAACTTTCAACATGAATTAATGAATTGAGAGTTCAAATACACAAGAAATGAAGAATGAAAGGGCTCACCATATCCCTGCTCTTGGGCCAAGCAACCGGAGCTTTGTAGCCTTGGGGGAGAGGCACCAAGCACCGCCGCGGCGGGTCGGGGCAATGCCGCTCGCGGTGCTCCTTATGCCGCCGGGACTGCAGCTCCTTGATGGCCTTCCAATTGTCCAAGCAGGGTATGAAATCCACATCCACCCCCTTGCACAGCTCCCACTCCACAGACTGATAATCTACACGGCCGGAAACCGGAGGAGGCGCGGCGGCGGCGGGGATTTCAGGAAACGAGGCGGCGGAAGAGGGGAGGGGCACTGGAGTGGCGGCGGAGATGGAGCCGGCGAGATTGGTGGCGATGGGGATTGGGGAGTGGGAGTTGGAGATGAGGAGAAATGTGACGAGTATGAGCAAGAGGAAGAAGGCGAATACGAAAGGGAATTTCTTCTCTTTCAAGATGCTCGGCACTGAAAACGCCGCCATCTTCCAATTCGATACGGAGATGGATCAGATCTTGATTGAATTCCTAAAGAGAGCCAAAGATCTGAACTCTCAATTCAAAAGGCGGATGACATTGAGAGCGATAATGATTTTCTTACTCTTATTACTGAGGAATTACAGTATAGCATGGCAAGAACAAATCTTTACATTACTTTTCTTGATCAAATTCAATCAATGAGGACCCGCCAATATGGAGAAGCATCACATTTAATAATGTAGTATTGTAAAAAGGTGCAATAATAGCCAAAATTGACATTTTTATGATTTTTGCATATTTATGAATCTATGATTTCAAATGCTAGTAGTAGTATTTATTTTACAACCTGATTTAAGTTGCTATTTATCAATGTACGTGTCTAACAATTACTTTTAGCCTCGCATTTCACATCTCATTAAGTAGTGAGGTTTGGCTATAATTCAGGACTATGGAATGTAAATTTAGGGATTCTTCCAAGAAAATGTGGTCACACTCTTGAGTTGGATCACCCTAGACCTGCCCAAGATTTATCGAACCGGCGGTTAAAATCGAAACCATAACCGCCGGTTACGGTTCCGAACCAAAACCGTGAAAATTTATCCGAACCGAAACCGTCGATTTTTGAACTGTGGTTCGGTTCAGGTTCAAAAATTTTCGAACCGGAACCGCGAAAAACAGTAGGAAAACTGTGAAACCAAGCTGGAACCGCAAAAAACCGGCGGTTTAGAATCGTGAAAAACCGTAAAAAATCTACAGGTACAGAACCGAAACCAAAATCGGCGGTTTTGGAACCGGAACAGTAACTGCGAAACACCCTCACAGTTCGGTTCCGATTCGGCAATTTCTAAAACCGTAACCGCCGGTTCCGGAACCGTGGGCACCTCTAGATCACCCATGAATTATTTGCAAGCAGACTCGTGTAAAACCTTCTGGCCCGGTGAGGCCTTAGCTAATATTCTTGCATACAAATGTTACCTTTTCCGGTTTCTCACCTACGATACTAATCTGCCTCATGAGGTGCCTCTAGAGTTGATATTTTTTTTCCTTCGTTGTCCTTCATTTTAGAGTGTCCACAGTGGGAGAGCCGCGGCCAGTGGCTCGGGTGCGCGACCCCCACTGCAGAGAGCCACGATCGGTGGCTGGGAGCCGGGAGCCGCGGCCGCGGCCTTCACGCGGCTCAGCCGTGTGTTCCGCGGCCCACCACTGCAGCGGGCCGCATTTCGTGGCCCAGCCACCGAATTTTTTTTTTTGCTTCTTTTTTTTATAAATACACACTATTTTTCCTCCAAGCGCGATAGGCCATTATACGGTGCCCGGTTCGACAATGGCACGAAAATGATGTCTCAAACATCATGACTGCATGTATCATATTGCACAATATGATAATAGCTGGCGAAGGATTTGCTGCAGAGCGATGGGCACCGGAAGATGGTGTTAGTTCGAGCTCGGGTATTGTCATGGAGCCCCTGCAGATGGGTGTACCACGTACTAATGAATACTTGATCCAGCGGTACACCGATATGCGGAGCCAAATATCTCATACAACACTGCAGGCTGATTTGGTTGAAGAGGTCTGGAACCGTAGAAGGAGCGCCGCAGAGTGATATGAGTTTTCGGGTTGTTGTTTTTAAACTAGAAAAATTTCGTTGTATAATTTTCTCATTTTAATATAATACAACGAAGTTCTTGTTAAACTTTTTTTTGGTTAGGTTGTGAATTTTTTTTTTATTTACAATCCAAATTATTTTATTTTAATTAAAATTATAAATATCATATATTATAGTCTAATAAAATTTATTGTAGTTAAATTACAAAATATCATTAAAAAAAGTAAACAAATTAATTTTTATTTTGGAGCGGGCCACATTTCGTGGCCCTTGTTATTTACCATTGTGAAGAGCCCAGGAGAGCCACATTTGGTGGCCGGGCCAACTTTGGTGGCCCCAAAGGCCACCATTGTGGACACTCTTAAGACGCTTTGTTGAAAATCGCTTCCCTCGTTTTTTCAACTCCGAAGTTTTTGAATCTTTGGTTGGTGAATTCATAGTCTAGATTAATGTACGCTCAGGGCGTAGCTCATCAACACTTGCTGGAGTTGTGTTCCGTAATAGTAGTACTTAATTTTGTTTATCCATCTTACCAGTGATTTTTTTTCATTTTTGTTATGTTTCAGTCCAGTGGCAAATCTAAATTATTTTGTAAAGAGGCGAGGTCAGGCTACTGAATCCGTAAACCAATTTCACAACTAAGCCAGTTTATTGATTTTGATTAGTTTCATTGTCTTTCCAATTGTTCACTTATAGGTTTTCATGTTTGAATGTGGTTTTGTCAATTATGCAAGAGTAGTAGTGTCCATTTTTGGTCGACCATTTTATAATTTTGGTCTAGAAAATTTAATTTTTTATTTTTGAATCTCGAATAAATGAAAATGGTCCGAAATGGTCATTTTTTGACAGTCACGTCACAAAACTAACAATCATTGTTAATTAAGCCATTTTTTTTACCTGATTAATATAAGCCATGTCATCCACCATTCTTCTTCCACTGCAGCTCTGCCACTTCGTCGTCGTCATCATTCAATGAATCGACTATCTGGTGAGGAAGCAATGCGTCAACGGCAATCGTGGCTTTGTCGGATATCACTTTCTCAAAATACTCACTAAACCTTTCTTCATTGTGGTTGGAGAAATGAGTCTTGTAGTTTTACATCGCCAGGGAAGCTACTCTGTTGTAGGGCAAAGATTCTCAATCGTTGGCGCCGATGTAAACCTCCGACAGGTGCAACGCCTTCTTCAGCGACACGAGCACCCCCTTCCTCAGCCGATCCCTCACTCAATACGCATAATGTGCCACCTCCACGGCCAGTGACGGAAGCAGAAAATTAAGTAAGCCGGGGCTCAAATTTTGAAAAATAATGCTCCATCCGTCCCCAAAGAATATGCACTTTGGGTTCGGCGCAGGTTTTAATGTAAAATTTAGACCTAGGGATTCGGTCGGTTCAGTCCCGACAGAACCGATTAGTCAGTTAACCGACTCCCCCTTTGGAGAATAGATCCTACCTCATTAGAAAAGAAAAGACTTTCTAAAATTAGAAAGTGCATATTCTTGTGGGACAGACTAAAAAAGGAAAGAATACGTATTCTTGTGGGACGGAAGGAATAATATTTAAATATTAAAAATAATAATATTAAATTATTTAATTTTGCATATAACTGTTTTCGTAGTCCCATGTCACTATTTATATTTTCCGCATTAGATTCAACACTTGCAACATTAACTCTTTCATACTACAATTAGTTGAAACACTTAGTTGAATCATTCCTTGATTTTTTTTAAAAAAACGATACACAACTACTACTAATAACAACAAGATTTCTTAGATAATATATTCACATATTAATAAATTTATTAACTAAAACTTGCACAATTCAAACAATTTATACTATTTCTAAGCACTATAAAAACAATTTTATACTAATTCTAATTCCAATTCTGCCAAGCCCAAGTGCATCATTAGTTTTTATAGCTCAAAAATAAAAGCAGCCCAGCAATAAACGCAGCCCAAAATTAATAAGCCCAGCCCTTATCTTCTCCAACCTAGTTCCATTTTCAATTTCACAGATGCAGCGGCGCTTGAAGCTCTGGGGCGGAGACCGGTCGGAGAACAGCCGTATTAGGGAAGGGTCGGAGTCTGGTGCCGTCGCTGTCCACGGCTTCATACTCTGCAAAAATTCCACCACTAAAACACCTTATTCGCTATGGTTTCACAGCAACGTGATTCTTTAGAATGAAGAATCGAGAGAGGGGCACCATTTTGAGAGAAATTTCGGAATTTGGGTCTCAATACGCCGACCTTTCAAAATGAGTGATTAATTACGCTGACCTTTCGAAAAATGGGTCCGAGGCATGCGAATTTTTCGGAATAAGGGTTTTTCACCTTTTTATATTTATTCTCTTCATTTTTTTTATTATTTCCCTTCCAATAATTATAAATTGTCTAAAGTCTAAACTATCATTTAGCCTAATTTCTCAAAAAATTCATTCTACTCCCTCCAAATGTCCTAAATATTAATATGCTCTCTCATATTCTCACCCAACAAATTATTTTCGCTTTTGAAGTTATGAAAAATGCTTCACGATTAGGAATTTAGTGATTATTAAATTTGATACTGTAATTATATTTAACCTCATTTTCGTATTTTTGCTTATGATTGTTTCTCCCACTTTAATCTTGCTTAGTTAATCCATAAAAAAAAATGTAGATTATCATCCACTACTGCTTCCACAAAAGCAACAACTAAAATAGTACTAATTTTCTACAAAATCATAGATTATCAACAAAATACTTCCAAAGAAGCATACTTCCAGAATACTTTCACAATACTAATTTAGTTAACCTCATTACAGTTCGTCCACTCTAACAAAAATTGCATTACTTCTTTAATTCTAATGAGCAATTGCTTTTTGTAATAATTTAATGGTGGAAGCGGCGAAGAGTGGAAGCGGAGATGGCGAAGGGTGGAGGCAGAGACGGTGAAGAGGCGGTGGCGAGGTGGAGGGCGGAGGCGGAGACGCGTAAATGTGAGAATTTGACTTAATTAGCATTGAGAGTTAGTTTTGTGACAGAGCCATAAAAAAGGACCATTTCCGGACCATTTCATTGTTTGGAATTCAAAAATAAAAAAATACAGTAAATGTTTTTGACTTAACTCGTAAAAATGATCATATATTTAAGACAAATAGACTTTACTCATTGTGCAATAAGCCCTAATGCCGTGTGTATCGAGTTTGAAATGAGGAATGCCAAGGTGTACTCCAGGGATCCTTTCAATTCAAGGTATTTAGCTTCAATGCAGGCTAATTAGGTAGAACATGTATGTGTATATCAGACTAAGTTTTTTTAAACAAATACATTCAATCATTTTTTCAGGAAAATCGATCCAATTTATCCAAAAATGTCCATTGTTGGGATTTTTCGTGGGCATTATATATATTTGTTGTCTGTATGAACACGAGTCGTTGAGAGATGGTGCTAGTGCTTAAAACCAAGGAGCCCTAGGCGTAAATTTAGCCAGTCGTATAGGATCCCCGCTGAAGTCCATAGATTCAGAGGTTCAGAGCCTTTGTCTTAGCGACAAGAAACTTAGACATTATTATATAATAAGGTGTCAAGTTCGAGCCCTCTTGACATCATTTGCAATTTGCTCCTTTATATAGGAGTTTATTTAAAAAAACAAAAAAAAAGTCTATAGATTCAAAGGTTAGGTTGGAGTAACTGATCGAGATTGTATTGATAACTTACGAATGGATTAAAACTGATTTGGTAGTTTATGCATCTTACTCTGTGAGCCGGGGGACTAGAAGATGGAAAGTTTGTTTTTGTTGAAGAACAAGTTGCAATGTTCTTATGTGTTCTTCCTAATCGTAAAAACCGTGTAGTAGGCTTTGATTTTTGGAGATCCGGTCAAACAGTTTCACAATATGTCCACATCATCCTCAAAGCGGTGATATGCTACATGAATTATTTCTTGCGAAACCTCTACCTGTGGATGCTATGCCAAGGTTCTAGATGGAAATAGTTTCCATTAAAATCTCTCATTTTAGTCTCATGGCTTGCATATTTTGTATCTTTTCTAACTCATAATGCACAAATAAATATTTTTATTTGATGAATGGTGCCAGATTGCTTATGCATTAGATTGTAGTACATACATTAGCGTGTTAGTTGGGAGCAATGATATGCAATGATATCGAACTTGGAAGGGGTAAGTGACTACTAATACACTGGCGGTGTGTACTAGGGACATGCGCTTCATCTATGTCCTGGTTGGTTGGGAGAGTTTCGTTGGATACGCTAGGGTGCTTCGCAAGGCGGTTACACGGACACATGGTGTCAAAGTGTCCAAAGGTTGCTATTTTTTAAGCTACTCTGATGATATTATGACTTATTTAACTCGAGTTCATTTCAAAACTAGGTTAGTTTTAATTTTACAACAATGATTATGCGAACAACAATGGATTCCTAATCTCGTTTGAAGGTGTTCGATACTATCTGAATGAATAGGCTATAAGACCACAAAATTCACAGGAAATGTGCAACGTGTGACACAAAAGTAAGGATGCGATAGAGCATGCATTTACGGAAATTTGGATAGAAATAAATCTATTCAAATTCACAAGATAGATATAAAATCCAAAATTCCAAAATTTAACTAAATCTCGGATTATTCAGACGAAAGATTTAAGATATACCAAAATCTGCTAAGATTTTATATAGATAGAGTTAAATTTATCTAAATTCATATAGAATCATTCTACATTGTATTTGGATAAAATCAAATCTTAAATTTTTAGATAAATCAAATCTTCGATTATCATTATCCAAATCTAATAGGATATTCTCTAGATAGGATTAAATATATCCAGGGACGGAGCTAGCACAGGCCAAGCCGCCGCTTCAGCGGGGGCTTGGCCGGTGCTAAACCCAATATCCACCATAGTCGCCCCTTACCTATGCTTGCGTGAAGAATTCCGAGATCGAAATATGTTTTCGGTTTTTACAGAGCGTGTGAAAGAGGAGGGGAGGGGAGAGGAGAGAGGGGGGAGTAAAAAGACGGGATATAACTTTACAGTTGGCAATTGTGGGACCCCCTTATTGATTTTTTTCTCAGTTTTATGTTTAATTGGATTAGGAGAAATAATCATATTGTATCATAGATATTGGATTAGAAGAAATAATCATTTAAATATTTTGTCAAGATCTTTTCATTTGTTTCGATATATTAAGATCATTTATTTATGAAAGAATATTGTGTACTTTTAATTTGTATTTAAGGTTTATTGTTGAATTTATATTTAAAATAGTAGTAGTACTTTAATAACTTATTTTAAAATGATGTAGTATTTCTTTTTATTTCTTTTGAAAAGTGTTAATAGTTACTTAAATAATTGAATTTAATTTCATTGTAGTCAGTTTGGAAGTTTGAAATTAAAATATTACTAGTAAAATATAAATTATCAATTTTTTTATTTTTTAATTATTTCTTTCATACAAATACTTCATTTTTGTGATGTTCAAATGATGCATTTCTTTTTTTTCTTTTTTTTTTGTATTTTAATCAAACAACATTTTTATAAGACAATATTTATATATGAATAAGACAATTTAGAAACTTGAAATTTTATAGTATTTTGATTTAAAATGTTATGAAACTATTTAACTAAACTTTCTTACTCAAATGAGTATCATCCCAAATAAAAATAAACTACTAATATTTGATTAGAAGTTTATTACCATATTATGTGCTCCGTATTTACCATATTATTATATTTTTTGTAATATACTAGTATATAATATATACATGGAGCATTACTTTTTAGAATTTTAGCACCGGCTTATATAGATTTCTAGTTCCGTCCCTGAATATATCCATATACCATTTCTACAAGATAAGTGTTAAAACCTCTTTTGAGTGTTGTTCTCTCCAGAACGAGTTTATCAAATTCTATTATTGAAGAGTTGTTTGATTAACTGTCCAATTAATTAAATAAAGTTGTAAAATCTAGCTTGAGTGTGGCTAGATTTGTGGAGCGAATGTAAGTGATTGTCTTAGTGAAAGTTGTCTTGATTGTCATCTTATTTTAGGTGAGATTCACAAGTCTTAAAGAGGCTTCATATCTCGTACACTTTCTACGTCCCTTTCATTTCATCCAATTTCTTTAAATCTAACCTTATTTTGGTTTAGTTCCATTAATTTTGGTGGCACTTGAGGTAAACAATTCCATTGATCTCTAGACAAGTTTATTTATACTCCCTCCGTCACACTAAAAGTGTGACACTTCTTTTTGTATGTGTTTTGTGAAAATAATAGTAGTACTATACTTCCTTTGTCCAACTCAAGATGTCTAATTTTCCTTTTTAGTTTGTTCCACTCAAGACGTCCACTTTCTATATTTGAAAATAACTCTCTCTCTCATTAAAATATTCAACTACTTTTTCTTTCTACTTACTCTAGGGGTGAGCAAAAAAAATAAAAAAATCGAATATCCGAATAGAACCAAACCAAAATTTAAAATTCGGTTCGGTTCGGTTTTAAAAATAAAAAAATATCTATATTTCAGGTTCGGGTCGTTTGGATTTTGTTTCAGGTTAGGCCAAAATATCGAACCAAAATCCGAATGCTCACCCCTAACTTACTCCACCTTACAACTCCTCCTAAAATCTCGTGCTACTTAAGAATGTGGAAATCTTAAGTGAGACGGATGGAGTAATTAAAGTGGAGAGAGTGTAAAGCAAGAGAGATATCTCTTTCTTTACTTTCTTTCTTACTTTACTCTTTCTCTATTTTAACTATTTATAATTATTGATTTTTCCAAAACTCATGCAAAAAAGAAGTGACTCACTCACAATGGGAAAGAGAGGGTACTATATTTATGTAACAACCCAAAGCTTCATGATATTACTATTATTACTAAACATAGCTTAACTACGAATAATTATAAATTAATGTTGTTACGATATAAAAGAGTATCTCTCTCTTCGTATTAAATAATCAACCGTTGGGCTATTTGGAAATCGAGCCAAGGCACACGTGAGAATAATATATGTAAATATATTAAATCCAAATAAAAGTTTGTAATGTCCGGTACACACGCGGGAAGTTCGATGAAGTTTAACATTACAAATTATCTAAATTTAATTTACTACACGTTGGAGAAAGAGGAGACGTGCAAGTCCTGGACGGCTCGTTGAACGCCGTGCTTCCAACCCTAGTTGGTTGTCAAGAGCCACCAATGGTTATGCTGTAATCTTTTCCTACACGAAGAAGGGAACATGTTAAAATAAGTTATATTATCAACTGTATTGAATTCCATGTCAAGTCCATATTCTAGAATAAGTTTTAAGAGCATCCTTAACGCCGTAGGCCGAATGGCACCCGGGTCCCGGCCCGCGACCCCGCGCGATGGAGGTGATGAATTTGCGGCCTAGGCCGGTCCCGGGGACTCAGTCGCGACCCAAGAACGCGCCCGGGGTCCGGCCTGCAGGCGTTAAACCGTGCCCGTGCCGCACGAGATGAGTCTCGGCCCGACGTTGGATGTGCCGGGCCGCAAGTCCCCAACATTTTATTTTTTATTTTTCATTTTATTGTCTATATATACTCCATTTGTGCACCATTTTTCCACACTTTCTCAATTTCAATCCTCTTGTATTACAATATTTTCGGCTTCTATGGATTGGTTTAACAGCGACCAACGACAGATGGACGATTTTGTCAACGCCAACAACTGGTACGTGCCGTCGTCGCCCGACCCTAATGCAACGCCTAGTCCGGGGTTGCCTACCAACATGGAAATAACATCGCCAGTTAGCACTGATGAGTACGAAATTAGTGATATGGAGCCCGCTGTAGGGAGGGGCAAGGGCAAGGTTGCGGATGATGAGGGACCGAAGAAGTATAGTTCGCAGGAGACATTGTGGCTGGCCAAGAACTTCATCGACGTCTCCGATGATCCTATCATTGGCAACCAGCAGAGCGGCAAAGTTTTCTGGGAGCGGATTGCGGAGAAGTACAACGCTGGTCGTCCTAGAGGGTCGTTCGAGCGTAGCTACGCAAGCATTTGAGTCGGGTCCAGAAGGAGATGAACAAGTGGAATGGCAAGTGGACCAACGTAATCCGGATGTGGCCGAGCGGGCACAGCGAGCTGGACCTCGTGGAGAAGGCCAGTGTTATGGCAGAATAGAGTAATTGTGTAATCGACAAACGAAAGAACGTAAAGAGACACAGAATTTACGTGGTTCGCCAATTGGCTACTTCCACGGGCAAGAACGGAGAACAAATTGTATTATGACTGCAGTTACAGATTTCAGATCTAAGATCACGATCACATAATTATGTGTTCTACTCCCATATAAATAGGCACACATGAGACCTATCCTAATTCGGAAAATCATATCCCAATTAGGAAACAAATTCAAGGCATACTAACAAATCTCCACCTTGACTTGAATCCTCCTTCCAAATGTATTACCATAATACCAAACAAACAAACTTCTTCATCCTTGCCTTAAATTTGCCCTCCATGGGCAACTAACAGCTCATGACATTAACATTACGCAAATCCAGTAAAATTTTGTTCAAATTTTCCAGATGATCCGGAAGGGGCATACCTTCCTGCATGCGTAATCGAAACAAACGTTGCTTCAGGAGCAACTTGTTGGTTAGAGACTTCGCCATGTATAGACTCTCCAACTTCGTCCAAAGGGCAGCAGCAGTCTCCTGATTAGCAACTTCGATGATAACATCGTTAGACATGCACAACATGATGGTAGAGTGGGCTTTTTCGTCTAAGGTTGTCCACTCCTCATCATCCTCCATTGCCTTCTTTACTTTGAGCGGCGCCCACAAACCCTGCTGCTTCAGCAGGGATCGCATCTTGATCTGCCATAAGCCAAAACTATTTCTCCCGGTGAATTTGTCGACCTTTACGTTCAGAGCAGACATCTTGATCGATTAATACAGAAACCCTAACATATGCGGAATTCAAAACCCTAGTCCGAAAACCATGCTCTGATACCAGTTTGTTGTGACAGAATAGAGCAATTGTGTAATCGACAAACGAAAGAACGTAAAGAAACACATAATTTACGTGGTTCGCCAATTGGCTACATCCACGGGCAAGAACGGAGAACAAATTGCATTATGACTGCAGTTACAGATTTCAGATCTAAGATCACGATCACAGAATTATGTGCTCTACGCCCATATAAATAGGCACACATGGGATCTTATCCTAATTCGGGAACATAATCCTAACCCAATTAGGAAACAAATTCAAGGCATATTAACAAATCTCCACCTTGACCGAGGAAGGTGGCCACCTTCCCGGCACAAGAATGTTAAGGTGACAGTGAGAGAACATCATCTCTACGGCACAAGATGATCTGATATGGCAAAAGACAGAAAGAAAATGGACTGCAGTCAATTAATGATTTTTAGTAAGCTCAGACATTTTTTTAAAGTAAAACCCCAAGTGTTACTGTGATAATGGCTTAATAATATTTTTGTCACGACCGCCCATACTAGGGGTGTTACAAACGAGGCGATCGTGACCTAGGGTCAAACATTTAAGTATAGCATTTAAGGATAACAGTTCATAAGAAATGCTCAATTAGCTTAAAAGAATAGTATTTTAGTTCAAAAATATATATAGCAGCGGAAATAAGGTTTCAAAGAGAGTCAAGGATGACGCCTATGTATGAAGACACAACGCATCCAAATTCCCTATGCCGACTCAACATCCACCGCAACATCCCGCTCAACCTGCACATATGGAAAACACATGCAGGGCTGAGTACTTATTGTACTCAATGGGCTCATGCCAAAAACATTTTCATAAAAACAGTTATGTCATCCATACTAGTGATCTCGAGTTTTATGTAGTTAAGAAATATCACGAGAACACAAAAATATTTCAAAGTCTGGCCAGACAATCAATCTCCCCACTTTCTCATCAATCATTCAATCACATTCTCTTTCCATAGTGCGACGAAAGTGTGGCCACACTATTCGCCCACGAGACCGGCCGACTAGCAAGGACGGCTCACGATCCCACTTGTGTACACAGCCTGATAGGGTTTGCGGCCCTACTCAGACCCGAATTCGTTTCATTCATTCATTACAGCCATATAGCCTTAAGGAGCAAGCTCAGACGAACTAGGCATCAGGCAACAATCTCATAAACAAAACATCATGGCTTGACATAACACTTTAAACCACCCTTATTTCTCCATAATCATACTTTTGAAAGCGTAAAAGAGTTTAGTAAAAGAAAGCCCACCTCGTTCTCTTAGCAATTCACACCCCAACTTAGCAACTCTCGATCCTCGAGTTCACGAGTACACAACACCCTTGTCAATGACAACACAAGTCAGCCTCACACAACATCATCTTACTATGCATGTCCTATCGCTTCTCTCTCGTCGTTTTCCTCAATTTCCCAAACCCAGCATACGTCACATAGGTGTAAGACACGCGTAACACATTTCAACTGATTACAAGTGATTTCAACATTTAAACACGTTTCTTGGACATACATGCATCATATAACACTTTTAAATCTTGAAACTAGGTGTCATTTTAATAAGGCAGAAAACTGGCAGAATTGCGCGACCGTTTTGTAAAAATTACTATAAAATCACCCAACCTCAAAAGATGCTAAATTTTGGTCACAATACAGAGGACACATTCAAGTTCATCCATGAAAATTTTCATATCGAAATCACGCCATTTAGTCAGTCATTTCACATATTGAACTCTCTGGTCAGAACATATAATTTCTGACAGTATTGCGCAGTAAACTTCAAAAATTCACCAAAATTTAATCCTTCCTCATATGACGCTAAACTTTGGTCACAACACATTAGACACATTCAAGTTCACCCAGTTAAAATTTCACACCGAAATCATATCATTTGGTCAGTAAAAACATTTATGCAACTCTCTGATCGGAACATAAAATTCTAGCAGCACTGCACAGTTCATTTGAAAAATTCACCGTAAATTCATACGATGTCCAATAAGGCTGAAATTTTCACAAGACTTAGAAGACACTTCAAATTTTCATCTAGTTCAAGAATCACATCAAACGGAGGTCATTTGGTCAGTCAAACAGATTTCGAAACATTCTGGCCGAGAACACACGTTACTGGCAGAATTGCGCAGTCGACTTCAAACATTTTTCAAAATTTCATTTTTCGACAAAAAGGGCTGAAATTTATACGAGACACAGAAATCACCTTGAAATTTACTCAGTAAAATTTTCGTATCAAAATTCGACCGTTTGATGGGTCAAATACAGATCATAAGTCACTGGTCGTGCATCACAGATTTCTGGTTCAAGTTCGAAAATAGGGTTTTTTAAAACTTCCACAACACAAACACCGATTTTTCATGCTCGAAAACACATAATCATGCTTACACGTTCCTCATACACATATTTGCACATAAACTCATATTATTCACCAAATATTTCAATCCAATACACATGATTTCAATCAACAGCGCAAAATCAAACAAGTTCTTACGAAACACACTTTCCCTCCCGTTAAACTTGCGATCTATCAAACCTACACCCTCTACATGCATGTAGGACTCAAGAACATGGTCAAAACGGGTAGGATGATAGAAAGTGAACAATATACCTTCTTGAATCAAGAAAAACGAACGGTAGAAACAAACGTTGACACGATTCGTCCCTCTCCCTTCACCGCTGCCACGAATCCGCCGTCGCGGATCCGCCGCCATCGGCTCCTCCTCTCTCTTCTCTCTCTCGGATTCTCGATTTCGAAAGAAATGAAATGAAATGAAATGAAAGGAGGTTGTATTTATAGAAAATATTTTCATAAAAGACAAAAATTTACGTCTTTTCGTTTCGATGTGACGCGTAATTAATGCGGCGTTGAAAAACGTGCCTGATGTGACGCGATTCTTATCCAATTGAAAAACGTGCCTGATGTGACGCGATTCTTATCCAATTGGAAAACATGCCTGATGTGACGCGATTCTTATCCAACTTTTCATCTCGATTTGTTGTCGAAAGTGTATTTGATACGTGGTTTATTCTTTCGTGTAGGTAACGATTTAACGGGTCGTTACAATTTTTCAAATGTATATTTGTATTTTTCGGCAATGTGTTCACTGAGTACCTTTTCTACTCAGCCATGCATGTATTTCTAAATGTGCAAGTTGAGCAATGGCGGGGTGAAGTGAGTGTTGTTGGTCCACCAAGAATAAACTCTCGGAGGTTCATGTCTCCATACATGGAACCGAGTTCTTTTGCTTCCGATGTGCCTCTAGAAAGGCAACGTTTATTTTTATCTAAGACTCTGATATATTCTATTTCGTTTAAGACTCTGGTAATTTGAATATGTACGAACAACCGCTTGAGTCTGCATGATCGAGCGTATTTCGTGTTTAGTACTGTTTCTATTATTTTATCTTGAATACTTAATTGTCGGTTGGCTTGTTATCCGTCTTCTTTCCCCCTCTTCTTTCCCCCTCTTCTTCTACTCCCACTAGTCACGGTACCCCGGGCTAGGTTATCCTTAATCAGCTACGGACGTGACAATTTATAATGGAAATTATATAACAAAATTCATTGACTTGCACTGCATGCAAATTTCAAATTATTCTTTGGGAATATTCAGATTTTTACTTCTCTTTTGTAAATTTACTATTTGATAGATTATTGTTCATGCGATAATCAAACGTTTACTAAGTGTAATTGACTAAAAGATTCAAGAATAAATTATTGGGTAGAGTGATAAGAGTTGTAAAGCCCTCGTCTACAAAAAGAAGGGTTTGTAATAAGGTATATTATGATCCATAAGAGCATGTTTATAAAATTATAAAATCTTACTCCCTCCGTCCCAAGAAAGATGACCTCTTTCTTGGGCAGCATGAGAATTTATGCAACTTTATTTAATGGGTCATCTTGATTGGGACAAATCAAGAAGGAAAGTGAAACATCTTCAATAGGACGGATGGAGTATTATTTTAGATATGTGGCATATTAAGTTACATTCTAGAATATAATTAGTTTGGTGAAATTAACTTGTAAACGTTTTTAAGTCATTGTATAAGATCCTTGGAAATCAGAAATATTCGATTTATTCTCAGCACAAAAAAGGCCAATTCATTTACTATCATCAGTTGACATGAGACCAAAATGAAAATAATCAAACAAATGACTATTTAAATAGTTGAATTCATTTAAATATTTGATGTAGATAATTAGAGTCATTACGCATTTGACATTCTATTAAACGAAATTATAAAATATGCTCACCACATTAATGTATTTGCTTTCAATTTTATTGTTTTAATAGTAATAGAAATATGAAAATGATTTATACGAGCGCGGATAAGTATGAATAGTAGTGAGACTGGTATTCCAGAAAGACAATCAAACAACTGCTCCTTATTCTAATTTCTAACAACAAAACTTATCAATCAGACTGCAAAACCCTCTTAAAATCGAGAAAGAGAGAGAGAAAGGAGGCGATAATTGCTAGTTGAAACAGGCACCGGAGTTTGGCTGCAGGTTGCTTGTTTCGATTGATAATCAAAAACTCCATTTTCAGATTTTGGATCTACCGCATGGTGCCCGAGTGTAAAATCATTGCATCTCAACTCATAACCCCCTTTATGATCTGATGGTCAGTTCAAAATCTTTGTATACTTGAATTTGGTTTTTGTGGATGCTTTCCGTGTCTATACGCGTCAGTGTGGTTCTTATTGTTGCGTTTGCGGCTTTCAGAGATCTATGGTTTTGTCTATTACTGTCAATTAATGGAGATGCGAATTTGATGTGATTTAAAATTGCGATGATGGAAGCTGTGGATAACTCCAAATGTCGATTAGGGTTGATCTCTGTGACTCACAATCTAGTGCGTTTTGGTTGAAAACACGGAACAAGGAGAATGAGGAACATTAGCAGTTCGTTTTTTTTAACTTGTGGTGCATTATCAATAAATAGCCTCGTAATTTGAACTATATTGAGATTCCGCTTAACGTCTCTAGTGAATCACCAATTAGTGTGGTTGAGGTTTTGCTGGATTGGTCTTGGAGTGAAATAAGTAAGCAGTTACACTGGAGAATTTTGGATGTTTGTTGTAGCTATTGACTGGGAATGTGAAGATTATGGAAACTTTATCTTTTCATGGTCCTCTGCTGTGTTGCATTTTTAGTGAATCAAATTTTATTTTCCAAATCCCAGATTTGAAACAGTTGTATCTTTTTTCCATTGTCTATCTTGGAAAGAACTTATCAGAACACGTGATTTTGTCATTATATTTGGACAAGACTAATAGTTATGGCTTTGGGTTGTGCTCTGAGATTAAATTATGTTTTTCTCCCTCAATGGACAATATAGGGTTTATTATAATGTGATCACCTATTATTGTCTTTGTCATGTGATGAGGCACCATCAGATAGCTTATAATGTTATAGTACTAAAATCTCCTTTGATGCCAGGGCCAGGTAGTTGTCAAATAGTTAATTGGATATTTGAGTTTCCTTCTATGTCAGTGATGTGAAGGTACTGATTACTGATTAGCCTCTCCTTTCTTCTTCTCCTAAAAGACTATTATTATTATTTTAAAAAAAATTTATATAAAATGTTCAAACTATTATATTTGATATTTATAAATGCAGCTATAACTGTATGATTTTGATAATTTGGTAACAAAATATGCTACTTTGTCTCTATGCTACATTATGACTTTTTCATTTCAGACAGTTGTCAATGATAAAGTATATGCTAAACCATATTGGTCATTTATAAATCTATCCTCTATCCAATAATTTATCTTCTCTTGTATTGGGATCCTGCAGGATGCCATTTATTGATTCCATTAGTTGACTGCCAGGAATGACAGTGTGATCTACCAAGTCTTGTATTTTGGTTATTTTTGTGGTAACAAGCTCAAAGGTTTCGAGAAAAATACTTGAACTGCTACTTATGCTAAAATGGTCCTCAGTAAACTTGTGGAGTTTGTTTCCTCTGCAACAACTCATCTAACAGTGCCAAAGACATCTGCTCTTCAACATAAACCTGGATTGCCTCCTACTTCTGGTTCTCTTCACGGTTATACGTTTTCCAGCACTAAAAACAAGGTTAATCTGAGATTCTCTTCATCCCTTCAAGATCTGTCTACTTATAACCAGCTTGATCCAGAAGATGATATTAGCTCTCGATCAGATAGAAGTTCTGGTCTTGTGCTACCACAAACTTTCTACCAGCAAGAAAATGGCGCAACAAGTTTTTCCAAGGAGAAGATATCATTAGGTCCGTCTGGAAGGAAAAAATGGGGTAGATTTATCTGCTCTCTCCTTTGTTTATTGGTGTTTACTTGTCTTTGTGTTGCCTTGTTATTTCTATACTCAAACTGGTCTGGTGGACGTTCCAAATTCTATGTTGTTCTTGACTGCGGAAGCACCGGCACCCGTGTGTATGTGTATGAGGCATCAGTTAATCACCAAAAAGATGATAATCTTCCTATCGTATTAAGATCGTTGCCTGAGAGTTTCAAGAGAAAATCTAGATCCCAGTCTGGGCGGGCATACAACAGAATGGAGACTGAACCTGGATTTGATAAATTAGTACGTAATGTTTCTGGGCTGAAGAAAGCAATTAAGCCTCTTATCAGATGGGCTGAAAAACAAATTCCAGAAAAATCTCATAAGACTACTTCTCTCTTTCTATATGCTACAGCTGGAGTTCGAAGGTTACCAAATTCAGATTCTGATTGGCTTCTTAATAGTGCTTGGTCAATTCTTAAGAGTTCCCATTTCTTGTGCAAGAAGGAGTGGGTAAAGACTCTCACTGGCATGGAGGAAGCTTATTATGGATGGATAGCTCTAAATTATCATACAGAGGTCTTGGGGTCCATTCCAAAAAAGGAAACATATGGTGCGCTCGACTTAGGTGGCTCGTCACTGCAGGTCACATTTGAAGGTAGCCCTGGTAACCATGAGGAAACAAGCTTAAAGCTGAGTATTGGCCCTGTTAACCATCATCTAAGTGCATATTCCCTAACTGGATATGGACTCAATGATGCTTTTGACAAATCTGTAGCTCGTCTTTTAAAAGAGGTCCCTCAAATTAGCAACACCGATCTGGTTAAGGGAAGAGTGGAGATCAGACATCCTTGTTTGCAGTCTGGTTACAAAGAGCGATATCTATGTTCACTGTGTGCATCTGCTAGGCTAAAAGATGGGATTCCTCCTAACGAAAGGAAAGAATTAGGTAAAGCGGCAAAACGCGGCGTTCCAGTTCAGCTTGTTGGTGAGCCAAAGTGGGAAGCATGCAGTGCTCTAGCCAAAGCTGCTGTCAATTTGTCTGAATGGTCAGATCATACGCCGGGAATTGATTGCAATTTGCAGCCTTGTGCACTTGCAGAAAAACTTCCTCGCCCTGTCGGCCAGTTTTATGCTATGTCTGGCTTCTTTGTGGTTTATAGGTTTTTCAACTTGACTCCTGATGCTACACTGGATCATGTGTTAGAGAAGGGTCGTGAGTTTTGTGACAAAAGTTGGGATGCTGCAAGAAAAAGTGTTAAACCTCAGCCTTTTGTAGAACAATACTGTTTCAGGGCACCATATATCGTTCTCCTCTTGAGAGAAGGATTGCATATTAAGGATAAGCAGGTATCAATTGGCTCTGGAAGCATCACTTGGACACTTGGGGTTGCTTTATTTGAAGCAGGCAAGGCATTTCCGAATGTGGGAAAGCTTTACAGCTACCAGACATTGAGGGTCAAGATAGATCCATTCGTTTTTTTTGCCATTTTGTTTGCTTCATTCTTCGTCTTGCTCTGTGCACTATCATTTATTGGCCATTGGCGGATTCCAAATCTTTTCCGAAGGTCATATCTCCCTCTTTTCAGCCATAACAGTGGATCATCGGCATCGGTGCTCAATATTCCAGCTCCTTTCCGATTCCAGCGCTGGAGTCCAATGAATACAGGTAAACTCATATTTGTCAGATAAATTAGAAAAGAATGGTGATGCAGTGTTTACTTTCTTAATTTTAGTATTAACATATGGACCTATAAATATATCATCTCGCCCTATGATAATTTTGGTTTAGGGGATGGAAGGGTTAAGATGCCGCTGAGTCCTACAGTTGCAAGCAATCAGCAAAGACCATTTGATGCCGGACTTGGTTTTGGTGCTGGGGGCCTCCAGTTCACCGATTCATCGTTGTACTCTTCATCTAGCAGTGTAGCACATAGTTATTCTTCAGGCAGCTTAGGGAATGTGCAATTTGACTACAACTTCTGGACACCGAACGGAAGTCAAATGCGCCTTCAGAGTAGGAGATCCCAATCTCGAGAAGACCTCAGTAATTCAATTGCCGATGCACACTTTGCAAAGGTCTGAGGCTGCTGGTGAAGATAAATTACATAGAAAAGATGTGTACATCAAGGAAGTGATTCACTACCGATTCGGTATATAGAGTTTGAGACCTGTGCTTCTTCCGGGACAACTTAACTGCCGTCTTAACATAGGATATGACAACCGGCCCAAAGGTACAACAGTGATGGATGAGAATTTGGCGACAGTCAGCCAGACAAAATGTGCAGGTACATTTGAATGGGCTATGTACAGTTGTGATGTGATTCGGGTCGACTCGTCTGCCCAGATTCGGCTTCTCCTACGAACGTCCTCACTGAAGAATTTTGGAAGCTCAGTCTTTAGGAGGTTTAAGTTGTGAATTGTGATACATAAATCTATGTTTCTATTTGTATAAAGATTTAAGACTGCATTGATTTGGGTAGAGGCATTAGTTAGTTCAGTATTTGATAGAATATAAGTAGTTTAGTTGACTTAATCTCGAGGGTCTTGTAAGATTAACCCGATTATTTGAAACAGCAAATGACACGACACTGTTGTTTCTCTTCATCTTGAAGTTTAAGTTTTATATTTTTATTGTTTATTTCTAATTTTAATTTTAATTTTAATTTTAATTTTAATAGGGATTGTAAAGCTCGGGAGGACTATCAAAATTGGGCAATCAATTTAAACAAGACCAATAATTTTTCATTGAACCATGATAAGATAAGTAAACCCAAAATGAAACTACTAATTAACGGAAAAATGAGTCCTCTTCTAAAAAAATAAAAATACCTGATTTTCAACTAAAGCATACAGTAAAAAATAGATGACCATTCTCAACTAAATTACAAACTAGGATACATGAAATCCGACGTGTAGGGAAGTATTCCTACAAAAACTATCAGCTCAAGTTGAACCGAACCAAACCAAACCATCAACAAAACAAAAGCTGATACCAGTTGCAAATATTGTTAATTGTCACCTCATCTCAAAGAAACCGCGTTGTTTAGATATGATGTAATCATCTTACTATTCGTATGTAGCTGTTCGTGCAACAACCCCTTCCTATTCCCAGTATCATAATTCCTCTGTTCCAGTTAATTTTGCGAATTCATTTTCATCGATCCTACCTTTTTTCAATTTCTTCAGGAGGCGATAATCCCGTTCTAACTCATCTGCATCATCTGTTGATTGAACTGCACGTCTCTGTTTGGCTGTTTTCTTACTTGTGGCCACAGCAGAGCTTGAAGCTTTTGTCGTTGCTTTTGAGTGCTGCTTTTTTTGCTCTTTTGCAGCCTGTTTCGCTACCAGGTTTTTCTTCCTTTGCTTCTCCCGGGACTTCTCTCTGATAATATTGAAATAAGCAAACAGTTAACTAGTTATGCACTTTATAAGTAAACAATTAGTTACGTGTTAAAACTCGCGCAGCTTGGGATAATGTTACTAACTCGGTACTTCATATATATTCAGGTGAAAGAAACCATTCAAGCAAAGAAGATTATTTCCGAAACAACCCTTACTTGTACTTGATATCCTCCAGTTTTATATCTTCAACGGGAACAAAACCTTGGGTGGATAGAGAGTAGTGCCTTACTTCAGGCATCGCTGGGAGCTGCAACAGTCCATATCCCATCCCCAACTTCCCGATTTCAAGATCTTTCCACCTGCTTTTCAGAGCAATTAACGAAAACTGACTAATTTAACAATTAAGATTTTGGATAAGGGCAACAATTTAACAACCTGAAGATAAAAGAACATTGGTGTTCTTTATAAGCACGAACGTAAGATACAAAGGCCTTGACTCCTTTCTCCATAATTTCACGGTCCTTTTTGGCTGCTAAACGTATCTGAAAAGTTATTAATTCACTAGTTAGAGAAACAGAATAAATTATTATGTTAGGGTAACCTCCCTAATTCTGAAATAATTGAATTTATACACAAGAATCACTGAACAATGCATAAAATCAGCGGCCAGGAGTGTATCAAAAGGCTGAGGGACAAAGGACAGAAGAAGAGGCAGACTAGCAAAAACAATTGGCTCAACTTGTACAAGCCAACTCACATGCTCCATAAGAAGCACAAATTACTTTTCTGGAAAGAGAAGAGTGCAAAGAATAATGGATAATGTCAACATAAAGGTATTTACCTGGGGTATGATATCGGGAGCCTCATCCGAGCATTGTCTCTCTTCGAGTGGAACTCTCCTTATCCTGAGGAATTCTATGTATGCTTCCTCCTGTTAATTAGAGATGAATTCCATGAGCACAAAAATAACGGGGCAGCAGTTTGCTAAAAAAAAGTATCTACGCTGTTGTGCGGTATCAAACCTTTGGCAACAAGAACACGATAGCAGTTCCTTGTCGTCCCATTCGGGCAGTTCGGCCAACTCTGTGTATGAACACATTAGGATCCTGTGGGGGGTC
Organism: Salvia splendens; assembly: GCF_004379255.2. NCBI lineage: Eukaryota > Viridiplantae > Streptophyta > Magnoliopsida > Lamiales > Lamiaceae > Salvia > Salvia splendens. The sequence goes on from NC_056038.1 coordinate 15,680,883, forward strand.
ATACTGTACAAGAAAAAATAAACAACTCAAAATGTCAGTGACAGCTTTCAAATAACACTAGGCTATGGATTAAAAAGAGATCGCAACTGATACAGTAAGGTAAAAGATCAATAGCATGTTCGAAATTCCTACCAGTATACATCTATTTTATTGTCTAACCTTATTACCCTAAAGACAAAGCCAACAAAGAAAATAAGAACATCATTCAAACAGCCCTCCAGCGTATTGCAGAATTTTTGTTCTTGAAGCACTAGTTCGTTGTATTTTTGTTTATGTCCAGTTTATTTGTTATTAAGTGGAGTAGAACCTTAGAAAGTGAGGTAGGATTTGATCAAAAGTTAGCTGCAGAATTTCCTCCGGATCCTTGTTAGTGCTTGGGCAGGTTTTCCTGCAGCCCTTAATTTTCTTTTGCCAATATTTCTGCAGCAGTTTATCCTGCAAGTGGTTTTTCTTATCTTTCATTTCCATTGCTTACAATATTAGTTTAGTTATTTTATCTTCTATCTTGATAAAGCATCGACTCTATCACAATGTAATACTATATGATGCACATTCACAGGTAACATATGCATATAGATTAATCCACTTGTGTCTTGTGTCATACTGAACCTAAAAGCGGTTTATCCTCCTGACCAAACTCTTAATTGCCAATCAACAGAAAATTACATCCCAGATTGATAGCATTTACTTTAGAGTTACTAAACTCTAAAAACAGTTTATCGAGGGTACTTGCACATCACCACCACCAAACGAGGTTGGTCTCCATAAATTTAACATTTCTCTCAGTCTCACGGTTCACTCTCTTGCGAGTGATGTAGCCATTTAGTCACATTATTGATTTCACTAAACATTTTGCCACGGCCTAACATAGTATTATAATATTATTTTTGTTTCAACACAATGCCACCTACAACTATTTTGTGGTACACTCCAATCTAGATGCTCCCTATTTCATATGATCATTGCATATCATAACCAACTCATAAGTTCATTCTTCAAATTTCCAACCAAGTCCAATATAGCTTTTACTGTTTACATGTTTTCTGGAGAGTTCCCACCCCCACCTCCCCCTGCCATAAAAAACAACAAACGAATGGTGCAAAAGAGCTTCCACTGTAATCATTAGAAAAACACAACCAAGAAAGCTGAGTATCTTTAGATGACGTAGCAAAATGTAAAATCTTAAAACGATGGTTTTACAATATGTTGTTCAACTAAAGTCACCATGTTCATGAGCACAAAGAATAAAAAGCCAGAATTTTTTCTATTCTTGACCACAACTATGATGATAGTTTCTCCAGCAATGGAAATTTCACTTCCACGTCAGAAAAATTAGATGAAGTATGAAAAGATGAAGAACAAAGAAAATCAATATCATTTTCAATAGATGGGATAAAAACTTTGGAGGGTAAATTGTTATTCTGCAAAGCAACTTAGGGATGAAAGGCTTTCTGTTATTTCAATACCTTAATTTTCTTTATCCTGTCAATTTCGTGGAGAACTTCTACATAAACTTACCATTATTATGACATGAATTTATATTTGTATTGAAAAGCAACGAAAAGTTCTGCATGCAATCTACAAATAGTTTACTATCACCATTTCCATTGTGCTTCTCTCACTTTTTCTACAGGGTGCATGATCCATAAACCATATCATGTGCTCAAGTTTTTAATATCCTAAACTCAGCCATCTTGATTGAAGACTGAAGTAATCACAAAATCTAAAATTTAAGACAAAAATCTATAACCATGTTATATCTTTTAGCATAAATAACAATGTTAAGATTGAAATTAACATGTCATGACATCCATTTATGGAAGTGTCAAACCAATTTAGAAGCCATAAATTTCATTGTGTCAAATAGCTGAACTTGATATAAGAACTAAAAAGTCAGTATGCGGTGGTCAGTAGCTACCTGTATAATGCAGTCAACACCAGGAATGTCAAGGCCACGAGCTGCTACATCAGTGCAAAGAAGAATGCCGCTTGAAAGAGAAGTAAATGATGCTAATGCCTTCTCCCTTGCAGCCTGCATACATAATGTAGTGTCAGAGGAATGCCTAGTATAAGTTTCCTAAGATTTTTCCAAACTAAAAACTACCTGCTTCATCTTTCCATGAAGAGGGATCAAAGAGAACCCTTTCAATAAGGAAAGTCGTGGAAGTACAGCTCCCCAGTAATCAACACAGGCACAAGTCATGAAATAGCTGCAGAAGAAAGGAAATACAATACGTGTATGAGAAGTGAGAACTTATTTCAGCTGAAGCAACTTATACAAGAGTACTGCAACTTGAAAATGTAAAACTGTATCGCCACTCACATAATTATTTTCTGGGCTTTGTTTTTTAGGAGAAGATCAATGAGCTGTAGAGGTTTCTGGTCTGCTTCACATTGAAAATACTGTAGAGTCAGGAACCATGGCAACAAGTACAATTATCAGTTCATGTGATTAAGGAACATTTATGCTCTAGATCTTAAAATGAGAGAGGCAGCATGATTAAAATGATGAAAACCTGCATTTGGAGCCCTGAAGGAGTTTTAGAAGAGGCAATTTGCTGTGAAGAGGTTACATCCTTTGGTCTTTTTATTTCGGATCGCACTTCTACCCTCACAGGATTCCTTAATCCTGCTCTGGCTAGCTCTTCAACTGCTTCTGTCTGAGTAGCTGAAAAAAGCCCGGTCCTACGAAGCTTTGGTAAGCGAGATATGATTGAACTTACCTGTTTCTGGAATCCCATATCTAACAACCTATCAGCTTCATCCAGAATCAATATCTGTTTCACAAGTTTAAACAAGTAACATTACAATGCATAAAAGGGAAATGATTCAAGATAGTGACAGTTTGCAAATGAAAAATAATGGAGGCAAAGAGAAGAACATTTCACCACCAAAATCAACTAACAACAGAACAAGAGTCATCATTAATCACAATAACCGTATCCACAAATTTTCAACTAAAAACAGAACCAGAATAGCCTGGTTACAGAAGAAGAAAATCTACAGTAAATTTGACTGACCTCATAGATACCACTAAAACCAAAGAAGCATCACTTATTAAACCTCTTGCAGAAAATAAAGCTTTCTTTACCATTCAGTTTTGCTTAAAAAAGATTAGCACATCCAACTAATATTTGCAAAAAAACATGTTGAATTAAATAATAACACAAAAAATCAATGTAATAACCAATATGAGATGATGAAGAATAGTGTTAGCACGTTCAGACTAATCAGAAATGAGATTTTTATCAAGAGCCAAAGAAATGAGCACAGTGTACAAAAGATCCAAAAAGCCAAAGAGTCCTAAAACAGCCAGGAAATCACGAATGGAAAATCAACGAGCCTGCACCTCATTAGAATTTATAACCTTTAGAGAAAACCCACTAAGAAAAAACCTCCAGTAGGAAAAAGAATACCGAATCTAAAAGAGTTAAACAATATATAAAGAATAATTTACAGGTGCATCTAAATTGACAGAGCTAGAAAATGACAAAGCATCTTAATTACAGAATATGCCAACATATTCGTTATAAAGCTAACGTAATTTACAGATAAGAAACAAAAAGAGGTATACAATTACTTCCAAAAAGACAGGCAACTTAAACGAACCTCAAGGCTTCGAAAGTCCAGCATATCCATATGCTCCATTATATCGCTAAGTCTTCCAGGCGTCCCGATTAACACATTAGCACCTTCCTCTTCAATTTTAGTCGTATCAGCTTTCACTTCAGCTCCTCCAACTAATAACATTGGTCTAACATTTGACAATGTCGCAATAAATGGCTGTGCAACTTTAAGTATCTGCAATGCCAACTCCCTAGTTGGAGAAATTACTACTCCCACCACCTGTAATCACATATATTGAGTAAGGTACTCAAATATAAAAATATTTTGGCTCTTAAATTTACAAGCTTTTTCGTTCTAAGAATGGAAAGAAGTGCATTTTAACACAAAATGCAGTACAAACATACACATGAAACAACTCCTTATTAATCAATTCAGTAAGTCTGTGAAATAAATCTGCTTTTTATCATATGGAGTAGTAAATAAAAAGAAAACGAGCAAAAAAATGATAATTTGTGCATTTAGAGTAAAATAAAATTGAAGACCTGGTGGGGTTTGGGAGGGGCAGCGCGGCGGAGAATTTCAACTAGGGGGAGGAGGAAGGCTAGGGTTTTCCCAGAGCCCGTGGCAGCATCGACCGCAACGTCTTTGTAGGTGCATAGCAAGGGTATGGTGGCGGCCTGAACCGGTGTGCAGAACTCGAAACCGGCAGCTGAAATAGCTTCGAGCACTGGTTGGGAGAGTGGCGGTTCGAGGTCGGAGAACCTGGTGGTGGTGAGAGCTTTGTTTGGGTTATTGTCTTCAACGCCGGCCATAGCAAAATCTCCTTAAAACGATGACCCGGCGTAGAACCACTTGTTAAAGCAGCCGAAAACTAAATAAATATGCGCATCTCCAATGAATTTAATTCATACAACATTAATTTTATTTACTAAAATTATCAGCCCAAAGCCCATTTAAAACCTACAAATAAGAAGGCCGTCTTCTCTGTTCCTCTCCTTCAACAAACAACTTCTTCCTTCTCTGTAAATCAGGTATGTCTTCGAAAATCTTATTTAATTAGGTCAATATCCCACAATATCATGTCTAATAGCACACAATTCTTCATTATACAGAATTCTACTCAATCCCGTCGCCACCACTTCCTCTCCCTCACCAGTTTCCGTCGACCTCCTGAACCTTCGTCTCACGGTTTCCTCTCTTTAATGTTGCTTCTGATTTTGCTAAAGCATTATACATACAAATGTGTTTTTGTGAATTTTGATTGCTTTATATGAATATCATACACATGTGATTGTGAATTTTGATGGGTTTTTTCTATTTTTGTTCTGGACTAGAGATATCATTCCTCGAGTGTACTGAACTTTTTTTTTCTGATTTTAGGATATCCTTTTAATGAAACGTATAACGATTATGCGTCTTTATGGGAGACGCATGAGGGTCATGTGTTTAATTTTTTCGATTTTTTTTAACGACGCATGAGGGTCATGTCTCTTAGGGAGAGACGCATCTCCCTCATGCGTCTTTTATTTTTTTTAATTTCACGGACGACGCATGAGCGTCATGCGTCTTAGGGAGAGACGCATGTGGCTCATGCGTCTCTAATTCGAATTAAATCAGACGAGGCAGAGGTAGTAGCCTCATTCAGACGCGACAACAAGAGAGAAAGGCGAATTTGGCGATTTTTCCTTGGCAATTCCGGCTAATCCGACGATTTCCCCTTGTGTTCCGGTAAGTTTCGTTCAATCCTTCAACATTCATTCCTTATTTGTTGTTAATTTGCCTAGTTTGTTTAGATTTCCCCTAATTTTTGTAAATTAGGGTTTATAACAAATTGCTCAATTTTGGCCGATTTTTTGTTGTGTAGTTAATTGTAATGGATTTTAGTGGGTAAATTCATTCTATTGTATATTTATTGATATGTTTGATATGTTTGGTGTTGTGATTTTGGTTGTTATTGGAGAATAGAGTATAGGTTGAAATGCATCTTTTAATTTAACCTTGTAATTTAGTAGTTATATGTAAATTAGGCCTTATAAATCATGAATTGTGTTGAATTGGAGTGAATCAATCATTTGGTTTATGATGTGTTGTTATTTTGACGATGAATTTGAATGTATATGTTATTTGTTTTGTAAATGTGAGTTTGTAAATGTTGTTTTGTGAATATGTACTTAGATTAGATGGAGACTTCAAGTTCAAGCAGACAATTATTATATGGACCCGAAGACTCGTCCGTGCTATCTATGCAGAAACATCATATTTCAAATAAACTAATGAAAGAGGGCACAACACAAGTATTTAAAGTCCGAAGGACAGAAAGTAAGACTTGGGACGTCGACATTCATATGAATGTTAGGTATTGGCTTGGCGCCTTTGGTTTCAAAGGCGTGATGGATTGTGGGAGGTCGATGAAGGTCGACAATGAGCTGATCACGGCTTTGATCGAGTGTTGGAGGCCGGAGACGCACACTTTCCATCTACCGATCGAAGAGGCCACGATCACCTTGGAAGATGTGCAAGCCATTTGGGGTTGAGGGCGGACGGTCACGTTTTCACATGGCTTGACTGTCATGTCGGCTATCCAGATTGGACTAGCAAGTGCCGCGATTTGTTGGGATGGATACCAGATACATCCACAGAGACAAAGCAAGGCGGTTTGCTGATGACCGCGCTAGTCAATCAGACGAGGATACCTCTGGGTGATGAGCTACCTACGTACGTATACATCCAAAGGGCACGTATCCATGCCCTAATTTTGTTAGGAGGTCTCATTCTACTAGACACAACGGGGTGTAAAGTTCCATTTATGTGGTTGAATGCGCTTGAGGATCCGGAAGAGGTGGAGAATATTAGTTGGGGAAGTGCGGCTTTGTCCTACATTTATCAGAGCACCCGCAACGCGGGCCGCCGTCGTTCCACGTGTCGTTCCGCCGGAACGACTTTGCAGCGGAACGCGTTGCGGAGCATGGTTTCGTCGAGGTTCCGTTCCCATGCCGTGTCGAGTGCCGACGGCACGACTCGCGGCACGGTCTGTGTCGCCACGCGCTTCGGCGACGTGGCTCTCCCCCGCGTCGTGCGTGACGCCCACTCGCCGGCCCGCGAGTGGGCGACGTCACGTGCTAACGCAATAATTATTTTTTAAAAAAAAATGATTTTATAAAAAAAAAATTTAACAGTATTATTACCGTTTTTTTTACCGTTTTTTAATTTTTAATTTTTTTTTATTTTCTTATTCTATAAATACTCCTAATTCATCCTCATTTCACACACAACTACAAATCTATTCTTCCTAAATGAACTTCATTTCCTCTCCAATTTTCATATTCAATCTCTTCATAAAATGTCCGACGACGGCAACTACGGCGGTGGCGGCTCCGGTGGGTGGGATCTCAACGCATTCGGCGATTGGGAGACCATGTACAACACACTTGGTGGTTCCGGTTCGTCGACGCCGGGCACCCAGGGGTCGGCGACGCCGGGTGGGTACCAACCACCCACTTTCGATGTGGATGCATACGTTCGACCCTCCGCCTCGCGGCCTTCTCAGGGATTGTCCCAGATTCGGGAGGATATCCCCGTTGAACCCACCCAGGGAGGAGGTCGAGGCGGTGGAAGCTCCAGGGCTGCGTCTGAGGCGGCCGAGGAGGAGGAGGAGGAGGAACCGGAGGATCTGGGCCGACATCCGTACAGCAACGAAGAAACAAAGGCGGCGTACAACGCCTGTCTCACCGTCTCGTACGATCCCATCGTCGGGAATCAACAAGCCGCCAAGTGCTTCTAGGAAAAGGTCCGTGATGTCTACCACCAGACTAAGCCGAAAAGGGCCCGGAAGTGCAAATATACAATGCTCCGTGCTCACTTTGGCCGAGTCGACTTATAGGTCAATAAATTCTGCGGCATCTACTCGGCCGAAGCGGCGCACTACCCAAGCGAATACGGGGGATCCAGTCGTGGGCGCCGTCGGCCGCAAGGGACGAAGGCGGCTAGAGTGAGGAAGGGCCGAGGCGAATCAAGCCAGCCGGCCTCGGGATCGGGCTCGCGGGGAGGCTCGGACACACTTATGGTGGCGTACATGACCGCCACAATGGCGGACACTTCCCGCTTCTCGTACGCCCAATTCGCGGCCTGGTGGAACGGAATTGTGCATATGGCAGCACAACTTGGCCTTCCGACTCCCCCTCAACCTCGACCGCCTCCGGAGGATGATTAGCCGGCGGAGTAGTTTTTTTATTTTCCCACGTTTAATTGTGTGTTTTTTATTTTTTTAGGATATTAATTGTGTGTTTTTTATTTTTTTTAAGTTTAAGTTGTAATTTTTTTAATGTTGTGTGTTTTTTAATAAAGTGTGTTTTAATTGAATTGGGTTGGAAATAAAAATAAGAAATGAAATTGAATGAATAGTAATTTAAGGAACGGTTAAGGAACGGCTAAGGAACGGAGGGTTGCAAGTTCCGTTCCTTAATTAAGTAATTGAGTAAAAAAGTACAGTGGGGCCCGCAAATAGTAGTTTAAGGAACGGTTTAGGAACGGTATAGGAACAGCGTTGTGGATGGCCTCAGTATCTGTGCGAGGCTTCCATGGATAAGAGGAAAGAGTTGGGCGGGCCTATGATCCTTCTACAGCTATGGGCGTGGGAAAGAATGTTCACATTGAGGCCTTGGTTCATAGGATCAGTCGTGCACGAGCCATATACACCATGTGGCGCCAGGTATATATCTAAATATTTATTTATTTATGCATCTTGGAAAGCATGTATAGCAGGCCCAAGTGCCCAGAAAACGTAATAGAAGACTTTATTACGGCCCTGGCTCAACAACTCGTTATGCCTCCACTCAACGATTGTGCCTGGATTCCTATACTGCAGTTCAAGCATGTAGCTTGGCAAATCCCTATATGACTCCTTCCATCCACCAAATACAATCTCTAAAGCCATTCTCCGTGCATACCATGCATTGTTATAACTGATTACCACATGAAATTTGTCATGAACAAAATTTCTTACGGCTGCGGCTTTGAACTTGGCATTTTTTAGCAACTGATGGCGAATACACATAGCAATCATTGGTGATGAAAAGTTAGCATGTCCTCTATCATTACGATGGCCTTCACAACTATGGCGTCCCCACCACTTCCTAATCTCCCACATATCATCATGGGTCATATGTGTAACAGAAACTTTCTAGACATTCATTCGCTTTTTCAGCGTCGGTCTTGCTGATAATAGCTATCCCATCTTCTATCATCCCTGCTGGATATTTGCATACGGCATGCCACCTTCTTAATTTGCTCTCAACCACCCTATATTGTCGGTGTTGCCTCAGACTCCACATAATAATAGTAGTCTTCACATGCAGCTTGCTATTAAATTTTGTTCCCGCATTAATCCGGTATGGGTGTTCTTCATCCCAGTACATAGTACTGCGTTCATTACCAACTTCAGGTACCTCAGAAGGACCACTCGTCAGTCTGCGAAAATATTTCAACCCATTGTGAACGTATTCTGGAAGTGGTTGTTCACCTTGCACGACGGGTTTATACATTATCTCCTCATCACTAGAAAGATCACATGAATCATCACTTAAAATATCATCAGATGATGATGACGACAATGGTGGATCAAGGTCTCCTCGTACAACATGAAAAGAAAAGCTAAACTAGAAACGGAAGAAGGAAGATGATTATTAGCATGGTGCATCCTCTATTTATAAGCTCGTCGCAACAATCTCCAGCTGGGGTAACGTCTCTGGCAGCAAATATTCGTCCTTGCTGGGATTGAGCGCCTCATCGATTGATACGTGCCCTTCTTCTAGAATGACGTCGCTCCTCAATAACAGAATGATGATCGGCTTCGTCCTTGCGTCTTACATGTCAGCACGTGTCCCCTTATAGAATGTCGTCCTTGATAACCGATTGATGATCGCCATCCACCGCATCAGCCTCACGTGTCTTTCTTCTAGAACGAAGTGGTCCCTCGGCTAACTGGTTGATTACTCCCTTGATCAACCCACCCGGTTTTTGGCCTTTTTCGCCTTCTGTACCAACTTGATCAGCTTGGCCTTGTTGCCCTTGGTCAAGCGGCATTCCTGCACAATTAACACTCGCTTTACACGATAAACATGATCAAGTAGCATACATTTTACCTCTAAACCGATGCATGAAATAGGTCTTATCAAACCTACACAAAACATGCAACAAACACCAAATAAGGGAATAATGTTGAAAGATTGAAGAAAACTTACCGATATATCGCGCTGGAAATTGGAAGAAAATCGCGCTGCCCTTCGTCTCTTTTGTTTCGCGCAGAATGATATTCTGCTACTGGAACTGGGTTTTATGTTCGAAAGAGAGACGCATGACCCTTATGCGTTTTAGGTAAAGAATCATGAGAGTCATGCGTCTTTAAATAAAAAAAATACAAAAACGCATAACTGTTGTGCGTCGTTCTGTAAAACGCATGACTCTCATACGTTTCATTAACAAACGATGCATGAGGATCAACTTTATTTGACAAGGTTCAGCTTTTAGGCACTTCTGCTATAAACAGCAAATCTCATTTCTCTACTAGCTTTTGTAATGTGTATACATTTGATTGTGTACATTGATTTTGATATCTCTTGCATCTTTGTTTGTGTAAGTTAATACGAGATGAGATTCGGTCTGGTAAAAATGATAAAGAGATCTACAAGAAGCTGGAGGAAGATTTTGGTGAGACAGTGCTTTATACATCAAAATTCGATATACAAACAATGGCTATATGGCTGGCACCGGTTAGTAGCATGACGCACTCTGAACTTGCTCTGTAATTTACGTTCGTCTCCCCAGTTACTTCACTAATGTTGTCGATTATGCAAAATCTGAAAACAGCTTACACTTACTGGTGGCGCTGTGTTGATATGGGCATTGAAGAGATACAGGCGAAAGAACAACGTGCATATCATGGGCCTAGACCTCGTCCGAGGAGTCCCATTGACTCCGAAGGAGAAGGAGGCGATGCCTGAGCTTCTGACGCCACCTTCTACTCGATGGTGGGGAAAATGGCTTCCTCGATGATTTGAGAGTGTCAAACTTTTCACCATGTTGCAAACATGATTTTAGGAAAGTGCAGCAATTTATCTGTTTAAAATAAATAATTGTAATGTGGTGTTGAAACATTGAATATGTATTATTCAGAACAGTTAAATGGGCTTCATATAAATGTATTTTTGTTTGGCCTATAATTGGTTAGTATTATAGGCATGTTCATAGGGAAAATCGGGTTTATGGGGCACTTTGCCACTAAAATAACAAAAATGTACTCATTTTGTTATCTATTTCATATAGGGGAAAAATGCCAACGAAACTGGCGTTTCTATAAGTAAAAACGCCAATGGTACTGGCGTGTCTACAGGTAAAGACGCCAACAACGTTGGCGTTTTACACTTCCGGCGTATTTTACTCGTATTTTCTCCAAATACAGTTATCTTAAAACACGCCAATTAGGTTAGCGTTTTACGTGTTAACACGCCAACTTTGTTGGCGTGTTTAAAGTTATAGACGCCTATGTAATTGGCGTGTATACGTAAAAAATGCCTTTTAAGTTGGCGTGTATACGTAAAAAACGCCTTTTAAGTTGACGTGTTTATGAAAAGTAAAAACGCCGAAATGAATGGCGAGTTTAGGAAAAGCCGCCAACAAGGTTGGCGTGTTTTACTGAAAATATATTGAAACAACTATTCATTATTTTATTTCATATGATGAAATGTATTTAACTTTGAAAATTGTAGGTAGAGACGCTTCACAAAATACGCCACTATCTTAGTGAGCAAGACATGGCAGGACATCCGTCTTTGTACACAATTTCGAGGATGGTTGAAGACGGCCTGCACATATCTGGGGAACCTGAGATGATGGACTGCCGTCCTTCCCAGCGGTCTGAGCTGGACATTGACATGCCCTTGAGGCAAAAGGGAAGCGGCGTGGTAAGAAGAAAGCGGGTGAAGAGTCGTCATCCGCAAGGATGGTAGTGGATTCCGATGACGACTTTATGCCTCCACCTCCACCAAGCTCCGTCGTTCGAGGACGGCATTCAGTTAGCCACACTGGTGGAACCGGTGAAGATATCGGTCTCAGTGATGTCCCCCAATCTCCACCTCGTTCTTCTGTGCGAGACGACTTCTTTGGGGTTGATGTAGAGAACATGGTTGTGCAAGATACTCCTCCGTCTCGTCTCCCTACCTCCAGAATCGGGAAGGGAATCCGTGGTCTGTTTATGCGGAAAAGGCGAGACGAGTGAACATACAAGTATTTAGTTGAATTGATCATTATAGCGTTTTAACAATTTTTGTGTTCATTTCTCCAGTTGAACATTGTTATGTTTTATTAGTAATTTGATACATCCTCTTGATATTGGTGTTTTTTCATTGATTTGAACTCTTTATATTAGTAATTTGATACATCCTCTTTATAAAACATGATAACTTGTTTTGGATAAATGAAATTAGGAGTTCATAATTAAAATGAAAAAACGCCACTCTCACTGGCGTCTCTAAGATGGAGAAATTTTGGCCAATTTTTCCCACGAAGGAAGCGGACATTCTGTAAAGACTCGCCAGCGCCATTGGCGTGTTTCATAACACGCCAACAACATTGGCGTTTTTCTGTAAAACGGCACTCTCACTGGCGTATCTAAGATGGAGAATTTTTGGCCAATTTTTCCCACAGAGGAAGCAGACATTCTGTAAAGACTCGCCAGCGCCATTGGCGTGTTTCATAACACGCCAACAACGTTGGCGTTTTTTCTGAAAAACGCCACTCTGATTGGCGTCTCTAAGATGGAGAAATTTTGGCCAATTTTTCCCACGAAGGAATCGGACATTCTGTAAAAACTCGCCAGCCCCATTAGCGTGTTTTATCAAAAAACGCCAAACAAGTTGCGTTTTTAATGAAAAACGCCAATAAAGTTGGCGTGTTTTACTGAAAAAACGAGAATCAAGTTGTCGTTTCATATAAAAAACCGCCAGCCATAAATACAGAAGTCCAAATATTACACAATGCATAAGTCCAAACAAAAAAAAATGTTAAAACGTTACAATGTTCAACTCAATAAATAACTAGGATTATAAACAAAACAATGTTCAATTCAACTAAATAGTTGTTAAATGTTCAATTGTCTCGCCATTTCCGCGTAAAAAAGCTACGGATACCCTTCCCGATTCTGGCGGTTGAGAGTCTAGACGGAGGAGTATCTTGCACAACGGCATTCTCTAAATCAACCCCGAAAAAATCGTCTCGCACAGAAGACCGAGGTGGAGAATGTGGGACATCACTGAGACCGATGTCTTCGCTTGTACCACCAGTGTGGCTGACAGAATGACGACCTTGAACTGCAGATCTTGGTGGAGGTGGAGGCATAAAATCATGATCGGCATCATCAGTGTGGCTGACAGAATGACGACCTCGAACTGCAGATCTTGGTGGAGGTGGAGGCATAAAATCGTCAGCGGCATCATCTACCAACTGAGTATCCATCCTTGAAAGAGCATTCAGGCAGTTGCGCCTGTCGTGACCCGGTTGACGGCAATGTTTACATCGGCGTCGGGCTCGTGGCTGGTCAGCTTCACAGACATCCATCTGATTAGGAATCCTAGTAGTACGGTATCGACCGCGACTTTTAGGCACTAACTGAGCTCGTGAACATTGCAAAGTCCATTCAGGCACGGCCCAATAATCTTGGTGTCTGAGTGGATTGAACACCGTAGAATATTGGTGTACCCAAGCACTTGTGCGGTATACGGGATCAACAAGCGACAACATGTTGTCGTTTCTAAACCGCACAACTGCCGCTGCATGTGAACATGGAAGTCTCCACATCTGCCACTTTTGACATTTGCACTTCGACTCCAAGTACTTTATCTTCCACTTGTTATCACCCTTTCCACCAAGTCGACGTTTTGTTCAAACCACATAAATCCCTGCAATTGCTTTTGATGCTCTGACATTATGTAACTGACCTTTTACATCGTGTTTGCACACTTTCTCATGCGCCCACGGGGTAAGTGGCGTGACACACTGTGTTGCTGCAATTGACCGCTCATTGAACCATTCTATAGTCCTCCAAAATATCATGTCAATGCAAGCTTTGATTGGGAGTTGTCTTGCGCCTCTCAACACATTGTTGTAAGATTCCACAATATTAGTGGACATCTCACCCCATCTTTTGTGTTTGTCGTATGCCAAATTCCATTTTTCTAACTCCACGGCATCTAGGTACTGCAAAGCCTCGTTGTCGATGTCTCGAAGTAAACGACGTCTTTTCTTAAACTTGCTCTTTTTGGTAGCTATACCAATTTTCCAAACAAGTCTGTTAATCATGATACCTTTGTGACTCTGCATAACATTCTTTCTAACATGTACCAAGCAAAACCTGTGATGACCTAAAGGTTCTTCTTTCCATATGGGAGAATTCATTGCATCTATGATTCCCACATGCCTATCAGATATGACACATATTTCATGTTTTGCTACATGAAGTCTAATACGTTCCATAAACCAATTCTAACTTTCTTTGGTTTCCTCATCAACAATGGCATATGCAATAGGCAAACATTTCTTATTAGCATCAAATCCAACGGCAATAAGAATTTTACCTCGACATCGTCCACGCAGATGAGTTCCATCAACCGTTAAAACTGTTTGCATAGTTGAAAAGCCTCCACAGCTGGTCCAAAAGCCCAGAATACGTACTTGAATACCTTGTTCATACCATTGCTTAATATGTCATCGTGCAACCATTCCACAATTGTGCCAGGATTTTGTCTTTGCATTTCATTCAAATAAGCTGGTAAAACTTTGAACGACCACTCCCATCCACCGTATACAAGCTCAATCGCTGTCCTCCGAGCATACCATGCTTTCTTGTAACTAACTTTGACATGAAATCTATTTTCAATATCCACTACAATTGCTTTTACCTTGTAGCAAGGATCATTTTCTATCTGATGTCGAACACTCAACGCAATCATACCCGACGAAAGATTAGCGTGCCCATTATAGTTACGATCCCCTATGCAAGTATGAGCAGTGCTAAACACTCTAATTTGCCAGTGTTCATCTTGCTTTCTCAGTGTTACTCGGCACTCCCACAAACATTTCGGTAATGAGGTATCCTTCGGATTTCCTTGTGGCCACTTACAAACTGCATGCCATCTATTTCCTTTACTTTCAGCAACTGTATATTGTCGGATTTTTTCCAAATGCCAATGAGTCACAGTTGCCTTCAATTCCAACTTCGTTCTAAATTTAGTATGCAAACCGACATTGCTAGGATCTTTTCACTCCAATAATGCTCACTGGGATCATCACGCTCAAAGTTTTTTGGATCAAAACTATCATATGGACCTGGTAAGGGGTGAAAATAGTTGATTCCATGCTGTGGGAACTGTGGAACTGCTCCTCCTCCAACTGCCCTTCCACCAACTGATGTTTCTCCAACTGCTGTTTCTCCAAGTGGAATGGATGGTCTTGAAGCAACAAATTGTTCATCATCCGACGAATCACCATCTGAGTCTGTATTAACCGGGTCGGAATCTTCAGAATAATAAGGTGATTGTGGATCAAGAAAGTCAGCTTTATCAGGACCTATTATGTCCTCAACCACATCACAATTGTCATTTTCCTCTAAATGCACGCCTCCAGCTTCAAAATCTTGTGTTGCAGCAAAATATGGTTCTTGGGCTCTCGTAGACGTACCAACAACAAAATTTGGTTCTTGGGCTCTCGTAGACGTACCAACATCATAACTTATGACATGATGACTATGATGTTGAGTAATTACCGAATACTCAACTTATAATTCAATTAGACCTCCAATAACCATACTCTTACTAAACATTAGTTGCATGCATACTTCTTCTAGTAGAACACCTACAAACGTGACTCTGGATCCAAAGCATATAGTACGTTTCCATATTATTTGAATTTTGTTTTCATATATGCTTATCCCCATCCTTTCACAATTTTTTTCCACAAGCTCATCGTACGAAATTGTTTCATCCAACATAATGAATCCTTTAGCAAAAGGAGGATCATACAAAATAACTGCTCCGGGAATTATCTTTCCACCCCAATATAAATTCACACACCACGTCATACTATCTGCAATAATGTAAAACACAAATAAATATGTATTATTTTTACATTCATCATTATGTAGAGTCAGCCAAAAAATTGACAAAATATTTCTATTAAATACACTACAATATATTATCATAACAATCCATTAAATATTGGTAACAAAATTAGATATACTACAACATATAATAGCATAACAATTGGTCAAAATATTTCTATTAAAATATATATTATCATAATAATCCATCAAAATATTAGTGTGCCCATAACAATTGGTCAAAATATTATATTAATTACACTAAAATATATATTATCACAACAATCCATTAAATCCATGAGTCTAAAATTTGATATACTAACCGATTAGAAGGACTAATGTTTGGAAGAATGAGCCAAAATCGAAATCTCCACGCTCAAATCCACCACCGGGTCGACCCGAGCAAGGGTTTCCTTAAGGTTTTTCCGCCTTGGGAAGGGTTTTCGCGTTTTGGGGAGGGAAAGTGTTTAGGGTTCGCGATGTTGGGGGAGATCTGATTGGTATATGGTTCAACAGAAACACGCCGACCAGGGTGGCGTGTTTTATGATAAAAACGCCGATCTCATTGGCGTCTTCAAAATTGAACACGCTAACACAGTAGGCGTTTTTTCATATAACACGCCAATTGAGTTGGCGTTTTCTAACGTAGCTGTATTTGGAGAAAAAACAGCTAAAATACGACGAAATTATAAAACGCCAATGTTGTTGGCGTCTTTACTTATTGAAACGCCAATGCGGTTGGCGTTTTTCCCATATATGGAATAGATAACAAAATGGGTACATTTTTATAATTTTAAAGGCAAAGTGCCCTAGAAACCCGATTTTCCTCATGTTCATATATCTAAACATATGTGATTGTGAATTTTGATAGCTTTATATGAATATCACACACACGTGGTGGTGAATTTTAGTTGCTTTATATGAATATCACAAACATGGTTGTGAATCTTAATTGTATAATATTGAATATTGCTATGATCCTCCTAACCCTAAACCTCTAAATCAACACTCAAGTTAGAAAATACAAGATTTCACAATTTCCCTACTTCTCTTTCACCATTCGAGCTACTGGCAAAGGCTAGGCATCATTCTCCAAACCAGATATCAAAGGATAACATATGAAATTTCTCAATTTCTACTGGCAAAGAGTTGAACTAACGAGTTTGATTTCTAAATGTTTTACAAGCTGTCCTACTTAGACCGACCGAGGATGCTTTATTTAGTGGTTCTGAATTCTAAATCGCGGTTATGGCAACACACTTTTTAATGTGTGGAATTAATAATATGTGACAAGATGGCCTTTCTTCTATTGTTGATGGACTGTGTAAGATTTTTAACTAATTTGTGGAGTACTATTTTGCTTTTTATGTGAAACTGAAAAATACATTTGGATAAATAATTTCGTGCTAGAGGTTTTAGTGTTTGAAATATATGATCATATGCTTGATTGTTGTGTTACATCCCTCATTCACTCAAAATTAAATGCATAATTGATTATGGAAAATCCTTCGGGAGTCGGCGAAACGGCGGCGGTGGTGGCGACGGGGCGAGGATGCAGCGCCGAGAGAGAGAGAGAGCAGTGGCGGAGAGCTCGCCTGCTGTCCGGAGACGGCCGGACTGCTGGGAGAAGGGCGGCGGCGGTGGCGGTGGCGGATCCGAAAGAGAGAGAGGGCGGTGGCGGCGGAGCCGAGAGAGGGAGAGATAGAGGAGGGGAAAGAGAGAGAAGAGAGGGAGACGGAGAGGAGAAGAGGACCGCCGCCGGAGGGTGTGACGGCGGCAGGTTGTGAGAATTGGTATTTATATATGGGTTTTATTTATTTTCTTGTTATTGGACTAATGAATTACTAGTTACTTGGGTTAAGGGAATTGAAGAATTTAAATTTGAGCCCAACTCCTTTTAACAATTGTGGCTGCAGTAAACAAACGAAGAGAAGCCCAATTCCGAAATTTAAATTTACTTATCTTTTGGACTGAAAATGATAGGGACTTGGCCCAGTTTCGAAAATAATATCTTTTGGAGGAAACTTAATATTAAATTTTAGTCTATGTTTTAAATTAAGGTTCAATTAATATTTTTATACGGTTTCTTCTAACAGTGTAACTAAGCTAAATAATTGATCTTTTAAATTATTGGGACATTGACACCTAATATCATGAAACTTTAAAAAAGTTAGATTTTTCCCACGAACTTTGAAATTGACAAATAATATCACGAACTTTACCCCGAGTTTGTTATTTCCCACCAATGAAAAAATTCTGGCTAAATTAATAGATTGAATTTTTTTGGAGGGTGTGCTTCAAGAAAAACTATTCTCAATGATTGAAAATCTTGAAACTCTCGAAGTTGTTGTCGAGAAATTATGAAAAAAATCCGTATCATGATATTATTTGTCAGAATTTTTTCACTGGTGGGAAATAACAAACTCCGGGTAAAGTTCGTGATATTATTTGTCAATTTTAAAGTTCGTGGGAAAAACCCAACTTTTTGAAAGATTCATGATATTAGGTGACAATATCCCTAAATTATTTTAGAGTTTTGTGTAAGAGTAAATTTTTGAAGTTAAGTATAAAGTTCAATTCAATCGAAGCCGAGAATAGTGCAAGAAGAAGCATTAAATAGTATGCGAGTTTTAGAAATATTTTAAAGAATAGTTAAAAATAAAAGGGATTAATTATTCTAATTTAAATAAATTTGTCCTTGAGTCTAATTAGTAAATTATGTTGTGATGTTTCCAAAAATGTTATCTCCGTGAGTTAAGGTCCGAGCGAGAAAATCAAGTTAAGGAAATTAAACGAACGAGGTGGGCTTTCTATCCTACATTATTATGTGAGATTTCAAGTATGTTTTCAGTTATTTAAATTTACAGAATGTTTTTTCTTGCCATGTTTTTGTTTTGAGCATTACCTACCTATCTGTTTGTCTTGAAAGGGGGGCGACCCTACTAGACCAGCTATGTTATGAATCGAATTCGGGTCTGAGTGTGGGAGTGATTCCCTGCTCGGGCTAGTGTACACTAGGGACCGGGGGCCATATTTCGAGTTGGCCGGTCGTTGTGACCGTGGAATGTGACCACATTCCCAGCACCATAAAGAAGTTCAGATATAGTATATGTTCCAGGAAAAATTGATTGCACCGTCACAGTTTTAAAGAGAAAATGATTTTAGTGTTCTCGGGCATTTTCTATAAAACCCCGGGTTCACTCAGTTATAGCTTGACAAATTTTATGAAAAATATATTTCGGCATGTGTCCACTGAGTATATCAAGTATTCAGCCCTGCATATATTTTAAAAATGTGCATGTTAAGCGGTGATGACGAAGGGCAGTGTTGAGCAAAGATGACGAACGTGCTTCAGTATTAATGCTCGGATGAATCGTGTCTCCATACACGGTGTCATTGTTTCTTGACTCTTCTGCTGCAGTGTAAAAGTCGAGCGTATATTATTCTTTTTATCATGTACTCTGATATATTTTCCAAGTTATCCCAAGTTGATCTTGTTCATGATTCAGTTGTGCTAAGATTCCGCTTTCTTCCCCACTTCTTTAATCTTCCTCTAGTCGCAATAAACTGAGTTTGCTATCCTTAGCAAAGTGCGGTCGTACAATTTCTATGACCAGAGATGTACATTTCCATTGCCTCCTTGTTTGTATGTGCCATCGTCAATGCATAAGCATATCGTACACGGATTTTAAGAAGATTTTTTGTTCTATTCTTGGTCAAACCTCGGACACTTACTCCCGCATAGGTTTCCTCCACGTGTCGCATGGCATAGACACCACAATCAACTCTGTTATTATTATTCTTCCAACGCATGTCGATGTGGTTCAATGTTGATGTCCGGATGATTTTCTCCATTGAGACATTATCTCCATATTTGAAATATATGTTGAAGAAACTCTTCTGCTCGAATACAACAAACAATACACGAGTTTGATATAAAATGATATTTTTAACAGTTAAGAATGATATTTGTAAATGATACTATGCTACATATAAAATGATATTGAATGCATGTAACGAATACCCCTCCTGGTATATCTCCATATTTACCATCCCTTTGGTCAGCACTATTATCTGCATTGTCGATCACTTCTACCGTTTTCGCTAAGATCAAAGCAGATGATGTAGAAATGATCACTTGCCCGAATTGAGAAGAATACCTAATAAAAACAAATCAAGCTATCATTTACCCAATAAAATAAGAGCCCTAAACCATCTGCAACACCATATCATTTAATAAACGTTGTATATCATTTTTATCTGCAGAGTATCATTGAAAAGATTTATATAAATTACAATTATATAATTAAAACTTACTTATCTTCTGCTTTCATCCACTAGTACAACAATTTTTTCTCTTCTTTGTGAAATTTCCTTTGATTTGTATGGGTATGATATTGTGTGGAGAAAGTAGTGCTTCAACAACACTCTTTGTTGTTCTTGTCATGGGCATTTTCAACTTATTCAACAATCTTTTTTTCTTTGTTCCTCCCAGTATGAAAATGTCGTCAGCTCCGCTTACATCGATTAGATCCTCCTCAGGAAAGCATAATATCTTTTTAATGCACAGAAAGTATCATTTTTATACATGTATAGACAATATCATTTTATTAAATATGAGTGTATCATATTTACACATGCAAATTATCATTTTTATACTCTGCATATGAACATCACGTGTAGAGGTGAAAACTATCATTTTTATAAATAAAGAAAATCATTTTAAACTTACCTCATATTCTTCATCTCCATCTTTCTCTGACACTTTCTGTATCTCCATATGTTTTTCTTGCTCAGGCTCCTTGTTAAGCTCCATTTGTATTTCTTTATCTTGCTCGTGCTCCTTCTCAATCTCTTGTTCGTTCTCTACTTGAACCGAGGATAGGAAACACATTCTTTTATTGAGGATATACCTGTTCTCCGCTGCTTTGGTCATGTCAATCAATTCAAGGTCATCAATTTCATTGATGCTCATTGCCTCCTTCATTGTCTCTGGATCATCTATCACCTGCACATCACCCTGCTTGCTCAACCCCATAGCATATCATGTAGTATCACAGAAGATCTTGAAGCAGTCATTGTTTCTGGTTTCTTCTGTTGACAATTGCAGTAGCTTAACTATCTTTAAATTTGAAATTAACATTTCCTTGGTAGGCACTTTGCATTCATTTATGAAATTTATTCTAGGATTTCTGGTTCTTGGCACGGGTTCTGTTGGTGTTGTTTCACTTTTATGATTGCACCCAGCTACACGTTCAACGCATTCTTCCACCCTCTCATGTGGAAGCTTTTGTACCATGGATACTTATGTCCAAGACCAAATTTCTCCGACTTCATTTCTTGTTTTTCTCTCTCTTTCGATAGCTCTGCAGCCAGTCCATCCTTTTATCGTTGGATAACATCTCTCCACTACCATGGACAATCCTGTTCACATAACAAGCCTGCAAAAAACCAAAAACTCATATTTAATATAAAATGGTATGATTATGTTGAACACATGATAATATCATGTTGGAAAAATAATAAAACTTACCACTATAAAAACACTTGGTCCAGCAAAATTCTTCTTCAGACTCTTTATCCATCTCTTATACATTTCTTGCAATTCAGATATCACATATCTATACCAATTGAATTGAAGATTTTGATGTTCTCAACATCAAATATGAAATCCAAAATTTTAGGCCTCACATTACCATTTGGTGTAGTGTTAATCGATGCCACCTCCACCAGAATCATAAAACACCACTTGAACCGCTGACCAACCTTTGTTGTCCTTGCGTTACGACATAAACTGGCAGCATCATACCATCACAGCTTTTAGCAATTTCTGTCTTTATGTGGAAATTCTTCTTGTATTTCCTTCTCTTCATCTTGAGGTCCCATGGAGAACCGAAAAGTAATGTACACATCATATTCAGCTAAAAACAATCGATTTCCACTGTTCGGCATAATGGAGGATTTTCTTTCGTCATAGCTCTCGATGAGCTATCGTGTCAATTTTCCTGGAATACTTCTTATATTGAAGTGTAGTATGTTGGAGATATAGCTACAAAAGCAACACTAACCGGGCGTAATACAACCCGAGAGAAAAGAAAAGAAAAAACAGAAACGAAAATTACAATGGGAATTCGAAACTGTAAAGAAGAACTTAGCCGAGTCGAGGAGGCCTCTTCCCGCAAGACGAGATACGCCCCGGTAGTGCTCTCGGTTTGGCGTGTCGTCCCCAAAGGTAAAACGGCTACGTCTCTGGTGAAGCAACACCGCTATCTGCAAAGCTCCGGCGAACTGGATGGTGGAGAGGGCAGAGCTTCGACTGAAAGACAATGCAGAGAGAGGGAGAGAGCTTATGCTTGTGAATGGTATATTCTATCTAATGCAGTGGAATGGCTAACCTATTTATAGGCCAAGCCACCATGCAGGGTCAACCAAGCCATGAAGGCTCATCATGGTAGATTCGTAACCGTCGGCGGTTACAAGCGTATGGCAGGAGTGTGCCATTCGCGTGTGGAGCGTGTGCTTTTCTCACGTGTCAGCTTTGACTGTGCCACGCTTGACGACGTGTCAAGCCACTTGGATTGCTGACTCAGCGGTGGTCTAAAAAGATTATTACGGGTCCAGACCCCGAGCCCAAAGACCACCCAAAGACCAATTGCCAAGATCCAAGTCCAAGTCCAAGATCGAGATCGGGCCCGGACCCAGGCCCGCGGCCCGCGAGCACGGGCACGGGATCGGGCTCAGGCGGGCGGGAGGGGCGGCGGCGCGCGCGCGTGTGGGCTCTTTCACCCATCTTGGTCCACTATAATTATTAAGTAGCATAAAGTCACTTAATTTAAACACATTAAAAGATGTGTTACTTCTCCAATGTGGGATAATTAACACTAGTTAATTATTCCCTGAGCTCAAACTCCAAGCTTTAATTAAAAGCTAATTATGCCCAACTTTAATCCACTATTTCTCACTCACCGGAAATCGGATTTGAGAAAGTGAATATACTACATTTATCTACGTAAAATGTAGATCGACGCTATATCATTTACTTTCACAAAATTAAATGTCTCGTCACATTTATTATTTGGTCAAAATTAAATGTTGACCGGGCATATTTAATCCATGATTTTTACAATCCCCAACATGAGTGGAAAGAGCCGAATGCATATGCATGCAGACACAAGCTCAACCCTAGAAAGGTATATAAGCATAAGGATAGGTAGTTGTTGGCTTTGAACCCTCCATAGTCGATACCATCGGATACACAGGCGGCTTAGTAGCGCGATGCTTTGAACTAATCCCCCACAACGTGCACCGAGACAATGGTGTTAACGCTTAAACACCTCAACCTCATCCATTCTCACGTTTTGTGTCCATTGCGGTCTTGGACATCACTTTGGATTCATAAGTGCGTTTTTATGAAGCGACCACACTTCGCACTTACATAGGTGATTCTTAGTCAAGTACCTTGCCATACTTGGTCTCTTTGAGAACTCCATCTCTTTGAGATCCTTAAGAACCATTAAAAGTCATAGACTTAGTCTTTACCACTACGCAAGTTCTCCAACACTCTATTGCTCTCTAGGGAATAGATATAGTTGAGTGTTTCTCATGAACTCTCATAGCTTAGTTGTCCCTTTGAACCAAGTTCTTGGGATCTCCAGTCATCATGGTTGGGTTACCACTATGATAATTCTTTAGTTTGTGAATTTCAAACTCATTCCCTCTAGCAACTTATTCATTTGATCACGGTTTAACCCTTTGGTCAGCGGATCCGCTAGATTATCTATTGACTTCACGTAGTCAATTGTAATCACCCCTGTTGTGATCAAATGTCTCACGGTGTTATGTCGTCGACGTATATGTCGAGACTTACCATTCTAGAAGCCATTGTTTGCCCTTCCAATAGCTGCTTGGCTATCGCAGTGGATCAGCACTGGTGGCAATGGCTTAGACCAACATGGAATATCTTCAAAGAAGTTCTTAAGCCACTCGGCTTCCTCACCTGCCTTGTCTAAGGCGATGAACTCCGATTCCATGGTTGATCGGGCTATACATGTCTGTTTTGTGGATTTCCACGATACAGCACCACCCCCAATAGTAAAGACGTATCCACTTTTTGAAAGTGAGTCTCTATTGTCGGATATCCAATTTGCATCACAGTACCCTTCAAGTACCGGGGGGTATCTCGAGAAGTGTAGCCCAAGATTTTGAGTATGTTTTAAATATCTCAAAACCCTCACAAGAGCTCTTCAATGCTCTTTGCTTGGATTGCTCATGTAACGACTCAACTTGTTCAAGGCACAAGCAATGTCAGGTCGAGTGCAATTAGTTAAGTACATAATGCTAGGGGTGTCGAAACGGGTAGCGGGTATTGTGTACCCGCACACCCGACCCGTTACCCGTCGGGTTTCGGGTACCCGCTACCCGACATAAGCGGGAACGGGTTCGGGTACGGGTATTGAGTTTCAGGTTTTTGCTGGTATCGGGTATACCCGATACCCGCTTATATACCCGTTTAAATATAAATATTGTATTAAATTTTTTAATTAATATCCGTTTAAGTCTTTTGTCCATTACCGTAATTTTAATTAATACACGTTTTAGGATTAACTCTGAAGTCTTTTGTCCATTACCCTAAATTGTCTGCTCTTCACACCCGCGCCGCCAACCGCCGCCCGCCGCCCGCCGCCACCCACATCAGCCGCCGACCCCTGCCGCGAAGAAGGTAAGGGCTCAAGTCAATAACTTCCATATTGCTGCCCCAATTCCTAAGAAACTGCATTGGAAATTATTAAAACTAAAACAAGATTTTGTTCTGTGTTTACAAAATATTGCATACTCTTTCATGCAACCTCTTTATGCATTAAAATATAGATTTAGGTGGCAAGTATTTGGGGATGAGTTTTAGGATTATAACACGTAACCTATGTGCCAACGTGATGAATATATTTTAAACGGGTCGGGTACGGGTACCCGCCTGTCTGGTACGGGATACCCGTACCCGACAAGGCAGGTACCCGTCACTGTGCGGGTCGGGTAACGGGACAAAGATTTGGCTACAAACGGGTACGGGTACCCGGTTCTCTGGGTACGGGAACCCGCGGGTACCCGTTTCGACACCCCTACGTAATGCATCCGATGACCCGTGCATACTCTTCTTGTGCAACGGGCTCGCCTTTATTCTTACTCAAGTGAACGTCGAGTTCAATTGGAGTCTTATCCGGCGCGCCATCATAGGCTTTGAATTTATTCAATATCTTCTCAACATAATGCGATTGTGTTAAGATGATTCCATCAGACGTTCTTAGAATCTTCATTCCAAAAATTACATCGGCTAGACCCATGTCTTTCATGTCAAAGTTTCTCTTTAACATGGCCTTTGTATCATTAATTACTTGAGTATTGCTACCCAAGATTAACATATCATCAACGTATAGACACACTATAATATGACCGTTATTAGTGCTCTTGATGTAGACACATTTGTCGCACTCGTTGATCTTGAACCCGTTTGATAACATCACATTATCAAATTTCAAGTGACATTGCAATGGCGCTTGTTTCAATCCATGTAGAGACCTTACGAGCTTGCATACCTTTTTCTCTTGTCCAGGTACTACAAACCCTTCGGGTTGTTCCATATAGATTTCATCTTCTAGTTCACCATTTAGAAACGCGGTCTTTACATCCATTTGATGAATCTCAAGATTGTGCAATGCAGCAATAGCGAGAAGCACTCGGATAGATGTAATCCTTGTTACAGGTGAATAGGTATCGAATAAGTCATGTCCTTCCTTTTGTTTAAAACCCTTTACTACTAGTCGGGCTTTATACTTATCCACTGTTCCATCGGGCTTAAATTTCCTTTTAAGTACCCATTTGCATCCTAGAGGTTTCGCACCTTCAGGTAGATCTACCAACACCCAAGTGTGGTTTAGCAAAATTGAATCAATTTCGCTTTGAACAGCTTCTCTCCAATGCAACCCGTCTGGGCCATCAAAGGCTACTTTTATAGATGTCGGTTCTTCATCTAACATAAAAGCAATGTAGTCAGAACCAAATGTTTTTGGTGATCTGACCCTACTACCACGTTTTAGTACTGTATCATTTGGATCGGGCCTTGCACGTTTGCGTGATTTAGGTTCCTCATCCACTGATTTAGAACTAGTGGCTTCAATCTCCACTGGTTTAGAACTAGTGGCTGCTTCTTCAATTCTTGTCTCAGAATTGGTTAAGACTTTTTCCTTGTCTTTGCAAGGAAATGTATTTTCGAGAAATACAGCGTTCCTTGACTCAATTGTTGTTCCTACAGTAATAGTCGATATTTCAGACTTATGAACAACAAATCGATATGCACTACTATTAGGTGCATATCTAATGAAGATGCAATCAACCGTTTTAGGTCCGATTGTAACTTCTTTGGGCGGAGGAACCATCACCTTAGCCGAACACCCCCACACTTTGAGGTATTTGTAGGATGACTTCCTTCCCTTCCACAACTCATAAGGAGTAACATCTTTTCCTTTGAGAGGGATCTTATTCAAGATATAGTTGGCTGTCAATACAGCTTCCCCCCACATGTTATGTGGTAATCCTGAAGTCAGAAGCAGTGCATTCATCTTCTCTTTTAGAGTTCGATTTTTGCGTTCTGCAACACCATTAGATTGTGGTGAATATGGTGCAGTCGTTTGATGAATTATACCACTTGCGTTGCATAACTCCTCAAACGGGGCTACATATTCGCCTCCTCTATCGCTTCGAATCGTTTTGATTTTACAACCAAGTTGATTCTCAACTTCGTTCTTATAATTTTTGAACGCTTCTATTGCTTCATCTTTACTTCTTAAAAGATAAATGTAGCAATACCTTGTGCAATCATCTATGAAAGTGATAAAGTACTTTTTACCACCTCTAGTTTGCCCCATCTTTAAATCACATACGTCCGTGTGAATTCAAGGGGTTTTGTGCTTCATTCCACCGAGTGAAACGAGAACTTAGTCATTTTTGCTTCAAGACAAATTTCACATTTATCTTGGATATCCAATTCATTAGCCTTTAGTAAATCTAAATTCATTAATCTTTTAATGGCTTTTGAATTCACATGTCCCAATCTACAATGCCACAAATTTGAACACTAAGTCAAGTAAGAGAAAGTAGATGCTTTATTATTAGCCAAAGGCTTCGCAACACTACGAGTTGCTACACTAAGTTTGAAAAGCCCGTCGGTTACATAACCTTTCCCGAGGGATTTTTCAAACTTATACAATACAAACCTATCGGACTCAAATACAAGTTTAAACCCCTTATTAACTAGTATTGATCCTGACACTAGGTTCTTGCGGATGTCCGGGACATGCAACACATCCTTCAGCGTTATTGTGACGCCAGACGTCATCATGAGGATCACATTTCCGATGCCAAGGACTTCGGAGGATGCTTGATTCTCCATGTTGATCTTCCTCCCTTCAACAGCAGTGTAGGAGGCAAACTTGCTCCTATCTGAGCAGACATGAGCTGTAGCGCCGGTGTCGATGTACCAGCCACCCTTGTTATCAACAAGGTTAACCTCTTCAGTGACTACAGCAATGAGGTCGTTTTCATCCCAGTCTTTGAACTCCTTCTCAACGACGTGGGCAGCCGGCTTCTTCTTCTTGCTGCGGCAGTCCTTTGCAAAGTGGCCCGGTTTGTCACATTTGTAGCAATCGCCTTCAAACTTCTTTGTATGCTGTTTTCCCTTTCCTTTATCATTTGGACGATTTGGGCGAGGGCGTTTGTTGGAGGGACCGCCCCGCTCCAACAGATTGGCTTTGGCTTCAAGTGGGGTGAAGCCCTTAGCCTTTTGGTCGCTTTTGTGCACGTCAGCCTCAATGCGCAATTTCACGATCAAGTCTTCAAGGGTCATCTGCTTTCGCTTATGCTTGAGATAGCTCTTGAAGTCCTTCCAACTAGGAGGAAGCTTGTCAATGATCGTGCACCTTAGGAATTTATCGGGCAAGGTCATCCCTTCAGCCACTAATGCGTGGATGATCATTTGGAGCTCTTAGACTTGCTCCATGATAGGTCGAGAGTCGACCATCTTGTAGTCCATAAATTGGATGCTACAACTTGTTCAGTACCTGCAGTATTATCTATGCTATACTTATTTTCTAGGCTTTCCCACATTTGTTTAGATGTGGTTACATTGGAGTATACATTGTAGAAGCTATCATCTAATGCACTTAAAATAAAATTTTTACATATATAATCCCCTTTTCTCCAAGCTTCATAGTCCGTCATGACTTCGAGCCTAGTCTCTTGGTCGCTTGGCGCGGGCGGCTCATTTTCTGTGAGGAAGTTGGCGACGCCCAATGTTGTCAAGTAGAACAACATCTTTTGGTACCACTGCTTGAAGTCAGATCCTCCAAACTTTGGTGGCTTCTCGGCAGGTGGCATCATTCTTGGTGTCATTGGTGCCTGATTGACCCCATGGAAGGGGCCTATCTCGTTGCCCCCATAGAAGCCAACATTTGGGTTGGGCATAGAACCTCCCAAGTTCGTGTTGGGCATAGTGCCCCCCACATTCGTGTTGATCCCGAAAGATCCAACACTAGTATTGAGCCCGAAGGCACCAACACTCGATCCATTAAAGGATCCGAAGGAACCACTAAAAGTGGAACCAACCGAACCACCAAAGGTGGAACCAGTGGACGCCCCAAAAGGGTTGTCCCAAACCCATGGGACAGTTGATGAGGCAGCTGAGAAGCGAGGGGTCGGCATCATGGAGATGGTGGATGCATTGGCAGATGCACCGGTGGATGGAGTGGGAAGAGTGACGGCGGCGTTGGTGGCCGGAACGGTGGATGCGGCAGTGGCCGGAGTGGTGGCAGAGATGGTGTTGACGTTGGTCGACATTTCCAGCAAAGGTTTAAGTTTCGAAAGTTTTTTAATTCGTTTTCTGAAAGTCTAAGGTCTTCTGTAGTATATATCTCGTCTTGCGATTGTTGGAGATATAGCTACAAAAGCAACACTAACCGGGCGTAATACAACCCGAGAGAAAAGAAAAGAAAAAACAGAAACGAAAATTACAATGGGAATTCGAAACTGTAAAGAAGAACTTAGCCGAGTCGAGGAGGCCTCTTCCCGCAAGACGAGATACGCCCCGGTAGTGCTCTCGGTTTGGCATGTCGTCCCCAAAGGTAAAACGACTACGTCTCTGGTGAAGCAGCACCGCTATCAGCAGAGCTCCGGCGAACTGGATGGAGGAGAGGGCAGAGCTTCGACAGAAAGACAATGCAGAGAGAGGGAGAGAGCTTATGCTTGTGAATGGTATATTCTATCTAATGCAGTGGAATGGCTAGCCTATTTATAGGCCAAGCCACCATGCAGGGTCAACCAAGCCATGAAGGCTCATCATGGCAGATTCGTAACCGTCGGCGGTTACAAGCGTGTGGCAGGAGTGTGCCATTCGCGTGTGGAGACCAATTGCCAAGATCCAAGTCCAAGTCCAAGATCAAGGTCGGATCGGGATCGGGACCGGGACCTGGACCGGGCCCGCGGCCCCGCGACCGCGAGCATGAGCACGTGCACAGGCGGACGGGCGGCAGCGGCGCTCGCGCGTGTGCTCGCGTGTGGGCTCTTTCACCCATCTTGGTCCACTATAATTATTAAGTAGCATAAAGTCACTTAATTTAAACACATTAAAAGATGTGTTACTTCTCCAATGTGGGATAATTAACACTAATTAATTATTCCCTAAGCTCAAACTCCAAACTTTAATTAAAAGCTAATTATGCCCAACTTTAATCCACTATTTCTCACTCACCGAAAATCGGATTTGAGAAAGTGAATATACTACATTTATCTACGTAAAATGTAGATCGACGCTATATCATTTAATTTCACAAAATTAAATGTCTCGTCACATTTATTATTTGGTCAAAATCCATTGACCGGACATATTTAATCCATGATTTTTACATAGTAATGCACCAAATCCGATTTTTATTTCAGCTACTCTTTTTTTCTATTTAACGATTGTATTATACTCCCTCCGTCTCCCAAAATTAGGTCACCATTTGACCCGGCACGGGTTTTAATAAATGTAATAGAAAGTGGGTTGAAAGAGTTGGTGACTTGTGAGTCATACTTTTATATATTAGTTTTATAATAAAATGTGAGTGTGAATGAGTTAGTGGAATGTAGGGTTCACTACCAAAAATGGTAAAAGTGAAAGGTGACAAATTTTTAGGTACGGACGAAAAAGGAAATAGGTGACAAATTTTTCAGGAACGGAGGGAGTATTAAGAAAGAAATCTGGTGACCTATATGTCCTGGTAGTGATTTTATTTTTAGCTCCTTGTAAACAACTACTTTTTCTCTTTATTTCTTTGTTTTTGTTTATCTTCATCAACTCCTTCCTGCACATTCTCCTTATTCTCTCTCTTCTTGTTCAACAGAAAATGAGGAGGAATATAAGGATAACACACGATTATTAGATTGGATGTTGAACATGTTGGAATCGTGCTTGGTCAAATGATTTTTAACTAATAATAAATGTTACAAGACATTTAATTTTGTGAAATTAAATACAATAACGTCGATCTACGTTCCGAGTAGATGACCGTAGTATATTCATTTTCTCAAATCCGATTCCCGGTGAGTGAGAAATAATATATTAAAGTTGGTCACAGTAAAGCTAGAAATGAGCTATGAGAAAAGACTAATGGATTAATTAACTAATTGTTAATTATCCCACATCGGGGATGATAGACTTCTTTGATGAAGTATTTAATCAGATGAATTATCATGTGTTATAATTATCGTGGAATAAGACGGGTGACAGAGCCCACACGCGCGCGCACGGGCGCCGCCACCCGCCCGCAACCTGTGCACCGTGACCCGTGCCCCGATTGCCTGGTGTCTGGTGCCTTGTGCCTTGAAAATTGGCATACATAATAGGCATGCATCCTCTGCAGGGCTGTTGACTCCATCAATGCCCTGCAGGTGGACTTGGCCTATAAATAGGCATGCATCCTCTGCATTCTAGAGACAACACTACACAAGCATTTTTGCATACTCCCTCTCTGCATAACTTCCCGTTGAAGCTCTGTCCCCACCTCACTCCCGTTCGCCGGAGCTCTGTTGCTAGCGGTGCTGCTACTCTAGAGACGAAGCCGTTTTATCTTTGGGAACGACACGCCAAACCGAGAGCACTACCGGGGCGTATCTCGTCTTGCGGAAAAAGGACTCCTCGACTCGGCTTACCGCTTTCCACAACATATTTCCGTGTAATTGTTCAGTTGTTTAACGTGTAATTTTCATTGTTTTCTTTTCCTTATAATTTTCGCCCGTCAAGACTTGTATCTCACATTTATCAACAATCGCAAGACGAGATACTCTTGCCACTCAACGACATTACACACACCAACTGAACTGAAATCAACACCTTTGTTTGGAGATGTCGACTGACCCGTCTACCGCCGCTGCCATCGTTCCATCCACCGTGTCCCTCGTCGCTCCCGTCAACACGTCGTCGGACATAACGATGATTCCGACCCCTGGCTTCTCAACTTCTTCATCAACAACCCCGTGAGTGTTTGACAACCCCTTCGGGACGGTTACCGGATTCACCTCGAGTGGATCGGTCGGTTCCACTTTCAATGGTTCCATTGGATCCTTCATTGGGTCGAGTGTCGGGGCCTTCGGGCACGGCACGGGTGCTGGACTCTTCGGGGTCAACACGGGTGCTAGCTCCTTCGGGGGCAGCACGGGTGCTAGACCCTCCGGGGTCGGCACGGGTGCTAGCTCCTTCTGGGGAAGCACGAGTGCTGGACCCTCCGGGGTCGGCGCGGGTGCTGGATCCTCCAGGGTCGGCACGGGTGCTGGATCCTCCGGGGTCGGCACGGGTGCTGGATCCTTCGGGGTCGGTACAAATGCGGGGGGCTCCATGCTCCACTCAACTATGGGAGGTACTGTGCCCCAACCAATTGTTAGCTCCTACGGGGGCAACGGACTTGGTCTCTTTCATAGGACAAGCTCGGCACCAATGGCACCAAGGATGATGCCACCCGCCGAGAAGCCGTCGAATTTTACTGGAACGGACTTCAAGAGAACGGACTTGTTCTACCTAACAACGTTGGGCATCGTGAACTTCCTCAAGGAGAACGAGCCAACCCCACCAAGCGAGGACGAAGCACGTGTCGAGATGTACGTCGAGTATGACCCTTGGCGCAAAGGAGACTATCTTTGTAAAAACTTTATTTTAAGTGCTTTAGATGATAGTCTCTATAATGTGTATTGTACTATTCCCACATCAAAACAAGTGTGGGAAATGCTAGATAAGAAGTACCGTAGTGATGATGCGGGTACTAAGAAATTTGTAATAGCCAAGTACTTGGACTACAAAATGGTCGACTCCCGACTTATCATGGACCAAGTGCAAGAGTTCCAGCTGATCATCCACGACCTCGCCACCGAGGGAATGGCCCTGCCTGAAGCCTTCACGGCGGGCACGGTCATTGAAAAACTTCCACCCGGCTGGAAGGACTTCAAGAGCTACCTTAAGCACAAGCGAAAGGAGATGAATCTTGAAGACTTGATCGTGAAGCTGAGCATCGAGTCAGACGTGCGCAAACGCGATGGTTTGGCTAAGGGCCATGGCCCACCTGTTGCTAAGGTCAATCTGTTGGAGCGGGGCGGTCCCTCCAACAAACGCTCACGTCCAATTGCAAAGGACAAGGGCAAGACGAAGCAGCCTGCGAGGAAGGTTGAAGGCAACTGTTACAACTGTGGCAAACCTGGCCATTTTTCCAAAGACTGCCGCAAGCCGAAGAAGAAGCCGGCTGCCCACGTTGTTGAAAAAGAGTTCAAGGACTGGGATGAAAGTGACCTTGTTGCTGTGGTCACGAAAGAAGTCAACCTTGTTGATAACAAAGGTGGCTGGTATATCGACACTGGAGCTACTGCCCACGTCTGTGCCGATAAGAGCAAGTTCGCCTCCTACACCGCTGTTGAAGGGAGGAAAATCAACATGGGGAATCAAGCCTCGTCTCAAGTCCTCGGCATTGGAGACGTGATTCTCATCATGACGTCCGGCGTCACCATCACTTTGAAGGATGTGCTGCACGTCCCGGACATCCGCAAGAACCTAGTGTCAGGATCAATACTAGTGAATAAGGGATTTAAACTTGTATTTGAATCTGATAGGTTTGTATAAGTTTGGAAAGTCACTCGGAAAAAGTTTTGTAGCCGACGGACTTTTCAAGCTTAGTGTAGCTGTACGCCATGTTCCTAAGCCATTGGCTAATAATAAGAATGCATCTACTTCTTCTTATTTGACTGAGTGTTCTAACTTGTGGCACAATAGATTGGGACATGTAAATCAAATTGTCATTAAAAGATTAGTAAGTTTAGATTTACTAAAGACAAATAAAGTACAAACTCAAAACAAATGTGAAACTTGTCTTGAGGCGAAAATGACTAAGCTACCGTTTCATTCGGTTAAACGGAACACGAAACCCCTTAAATTAATTCACACAGACGTATGTTACTTAAAATTGGTGCAAACGAGAGGTGGTAAAAAATATTTTATCACATTCATAGATGATTGCACACGATATTGTTATGTCTATCTTTTAGGAAGTAAAGACGAAACAATAGAAGCGTTCAAAAATTATAAGAACGAAGTCGAGAATCAACTTGGATGTAAAATCAAAATGATTCGAAGTGATAGAGGGGGTGAATACGTAGCCCCGTTTGAGGAATTATGCAACGCAAGTGGTATAATTCACCAAACGACTGCACCATATTCACCACAATCTAATGGTGTTGCAGAACGCAAGAATCGAACTCTCAAAGAGATGATGAATGCGTTACTGATCAGTTCGGGGATGCCCCAGAACATGTGGGGGGAAGCTGTTTTGACAGCCAACTACATCCTAAACAAAATTTCACGCAAAGGTAAGGATGTTACTCCTTATGAGCTGTGGAAGGGAAGGAAGCCATCCTACAAATACCTCAAAGTGTGGGGGTGTTTGGCTAAGGTAATGGTTCCTCCGCCCAAAGAAGTTACAATCGGTCCTAAAACGGTTGATTGTATCTTTATTGGGTATGCACTTAATAGTAGTGCATATCGATTCGTTGTCCACAAGTTACAACTGTGACCGTGGGAACAACAATCGAGTCAAGAAATGTTGTATTTCTTGAAAATATATTTCCTCACAAAGACAAGGAAAATATTGCACCTAATTCTGAGACGAGAATTGAGGATGAAGCCACTAGTTCTAAATCAGTGGATGAAGAGCCTGAATCGCGCAAGCGAACAAGGCATGATCCAAATGATGCGGTACTAAGAGGTGGTAGCAGGATCAGAACATCAAAGACATTTGGTCCTGACTATATTGCATTTATGTTGGATGAAGAACCAACATCGATAAAAGTAGCCTTTGCAGGCCCAGACGGGTTGCATTGGAAAGAAGCTGTTCAAAGCGAAATTGATTCAATTTTGCTAAACCACACGTGGGTGTTGGTTGATCTACCTGAAGGTGCTAAACCTTTAAGATGCAAATGGGTCCTTAAAAGAAAGTTTAAGGCCGATGGAACAGTGGATAAGTATAAAGCTCGTCTGGTAGTCAAAGGCTTTAAACAAAAGGAAGGGTACGATTTCTTCGATACCTACTCACCTGTAACGAGGATTACATCAATTCGAGTGCTTCTAGCGATTGCTGTTGTGCACAATCTTGAGATTCATCAAAAGGATGTTAAGACTGCGTTTCTAAATGGTGACCTCGAAGATGAAATCTATATGGAACAACCTGAAGGTTTTGTAGTACCTGGACAAGAGAAAAAGGTATGCAAGCTGGTTAAATCCCTCTATGGATTGAAACAAGCCCCGTTGCAGTGGCACTTGAAATTTGATAACGTGATGTTATCAAATGGATTTAAAATCAACGAATGTGACAAATGTGTTTACATTAAGAACACTGATAATGGATATGTTATAGTGCGTCTCTATGTTGATGATATGTTAATCATGGGTAGTAACACCCAAGTGATTAACGACACGAAAGCCATGTTAAAGAGAAACTTTGACATGAAGGATATGAGTCTAGCCGATGTAATTCTTGGAATGAAAATTATAAGAACATCCGAATGAATCACATTAACACAATCTCATTATGTTGAGAAAGTATTAAAGAGGTTCACCGCCTATGATGGCGTCCCGGCTAAGACGCCTATATAGCTCAATGTTCACTTGAGCAAGAACAGGGGTGAGCCCGTTATACAAGAAGATTATGCATGGGTCATTGGATGCATTATGTATCTTACTAATTGCACTCGACCTGATATTGCTTGCGCCGTGAACAAGTTGAGTTGTTATACGAGCAATCCAAGCAAAGAGCATTGGAAAGCTTTTATAAGAGTTTTGAGATATCTCAAGTATACTCAAAATCATGGGCTACACTTTTCGAGATACCCCCTGGTACTTGAAGGGTACTGCGATGCAAATTGGATATCCGATAACAAAGACTCACTTTCAACAAGTGGATATGTCTTTACTATTGGAGGTGGTGCTGTCTCGTGGAAATCCACGAAACAGACATGTATAGCCCGCCCGATCCACTATGGAATCTGAATTCATAGCTTTAGATAAAGCCGTGGAAGAAGCCGAATGGCTTTTAAACTTCCTTGAAGATATTCCGTGTTGGTCAAAGCTCGTGCCTCCAGTGTTAATTCACTGTGATAGCCAAGCCGCTATTGGGAGGGCAAACAGTGGCTTGTACAATGGTAAGTCTCGACACATTTATCGACGACATAATGCCGTGAGACATTTAATCACAACAGGGGTGATTACAATTGACTATGTGAAGTCATTGGATAATCTAGCGGATCCGCTAACCAAAGGGTTAAATCATGATCAAATGAATAAATTGATAGAGGGAATGAGTTTGAAATCCACAAACTAAAGAATTGTCATAGTGGTAACCCAACAATGATGACTGAAGATCTCAAGAACTTGGTTCAATGGGAAAACTATGCTATAAGAGTTCGTGTGAAACACTCATCTATATCTATTCCCTAGAGAGCAATAGAGTGTTGAAAAAAAAATTGCCTAGTGGTGAGGTTAAGTCTATAACTTTTAATGATTCCTAAAGGATCTCGTTGAGATAAAGTTCTCAAGGAGAACGAGTATGACAAGATACTCAACGAGGAATCACCTATGTAAGTGTGAAGTGGGGCCGCTTCAAACAATACACTTATGAATCTAAAGTGGTGTCCAAGGCCTGAAATGGACACAAAACGTGAGAACGGATGAGGTTGAGTTGTTTAAGTGTTAACATCATTGTCTCGGTGCACGCCATGGAGGAATAGTTCAAAGCATCGCGCTACTAGTTCGCCTGTGTATCCGATGGTGTTGACTATGGATAGTTCGCTTAAGGGTTGAGCTTGTGTCTGCATACATATGCATTTGACAATTTCCACTCATGTGGGGGATTGTTGGAATCGTGCTTGGTCAAATGATTTTTGACTAATAATAAATGTTACAAGACATTTAATTTTGTGAAATTAAATGCAATAATGTCGATCTACGTTCCGAGTAGTTGACCGTAGTATATTCATTTTCTCAAATCCGATTCCCGGTGAGTGAGAAATAATATATTAAATTTGGTCACAATAAAGCTAGAAATGAGCTATGGAGTATATTCATTAAAGTTGGTCACAATAAAGCTAGAAAAGACTAAGGAATAAATTAACTAAGTATTAATTATCCCATATCAGGGGTGATAGACTTCTTTGATGAAGTATTTAATCAGAT
Organism: Salvia splendens; assembly: GCF_004379255.2. NCBI lineage: Eukaryota > Viridiplantae > Streptophyta > Magnoliopsida > Lamiales > Lamiaceae > Salvia > Salvia splendens. The sequence continues at coordinate 15,717,383 of NC_056038.1, forward strand.
GAATTATCATGTGTTATAATTATCGTGGAATAAGACGGGTGACAGAGCCCACAAGCGCGCACACGTGCGCGCCGCCGCCGCCCGCCCGCGACCCGCGCACCGTGCACCGTGCACCATGCACCGTGACCCATGTCCCGTGTCCCGTGCCCGTGCCCGTGCCCATGCCCGTGCCCCGTACACCGGTTGCCTGGTGCCTTGTGCCTTGGATCTTGGCAATTGGCAATTGGTCTTTGGGTGGTCTTTGGGCTGTTCTTTGGAGCTGGTCGTTGAGCGTGGTTCGAGCCCCACTTGTTCTTTTTAGACCACCCCAAACTCCACGCTATCCCCGACGGGTCCTGGTTCACTTCATGGTCCCGCTGGACCCCAACGCACAACGGGAGACAAAAGGTCCCCGCTGGACCCCCGACGCAGAACGGAAGACCAAAGGTCCCCGTTGGACCCCGACTCACAACGGGAGTCAAAAGGTCCCCGATGGACCCCGACCCATAACGGGAGACAAAAGGTCCCCGATGGACCCCGACGGGTCCATGGTGTATCCCGTCGTGTAGCGTGTCCAGGTGCGTCGTGTCTCTTCAGCTCCCACTAGCTAGTGCACCAGTCAATAACCCCCGGCGGTTACAGTCAAGTCATCATGGCACACATAATGACTGTTGACTCCATCAATGCCCTGCAGGTGGACTTGGCCTATAAATAGGCATGCATCCTCTGCATTCTAGAGACAACACTACACAAGCATTTTTGCATACTCCCTCTCTGCATAACTTCCCGTCGAAGCTCTGCCCCCGCCTCACTCCCGTTCGCCGGAGCTCTGTTGCTAGCGGTGCTGCTACTCTAGAGACGAAGCCGTTTTATCTTTGGGGACGACACGCCAAACCGAGAGCACTACCGGGGCGTATCTCGTCTTGCGAAAAGAGGACTCCTCGACTCGGCTTACCGCTTTCCACAACATATTTCCGTGTAATTGTTCAATTGTTTAACGTGTAATTTTCATTGTTTTCTTTTCCTTGTAATTTTCGCCCGGCAAGACTTGTATCTCACGTTTATCAACCGAACAAGAGGAGAAAGAATAAAGAGAAAGAAAGTAGGAGATGAAGATTAAGATAAATGAAGAAAGAAAGAGAAAACAAGGTATTGTTTACAAGGAGTCAAAAGTAAAATCACTAGTAGAATATAAGTTGCCAGATTTCTTTCTTAATATGATATGTAAAAAAAAGAGTAGCTGAAATAGAAATGGGATTTGGTGCATTGTTACACTTCAATATGAGAAGTATTCTAGGAAAATTGGCACGATACCTCATCGAGAGCTATGACGAAAGAAAATCCTCCATTATGCTGAACAGTGGAAATCGATTGTTTTTAGCTGAAGAAGATGTGTGTACATCACTTTTCAGTTCTCCATGGGACCTCTGAAATGAAGAGAAGGAAATACAAGAAGAATTTCCACATAAAGACAGAAATTGCTAAAAACTGTGATGGTATGATGCTGCCAACTTAAGTTGTAACGCAAATGCATAAGGACAAGAAAGGTTGGTCAGCGGTTGAAGTGGTATTTTATGATTCTAATGGAGGTGGCATTGATTAACACTCCACCAGTTGGTAATGTGAGGCCTAAAATTTTGGGTATCATATTTGATGTTGAGAACATCAAAAACTTTAATTGATGTAGATATGTGATATCTGAATTGCAGAAACGTATAAGAAATGGCTAAAGAGTCTGAAGAAGAATTTTGTTGGACCAAGTGTTTTTGCGGTGGTAAGTTTACTATTTTTCCAACATGATATTATCATGCTTTCGACATAATCATACCCTTTTATATTAAACATGAGTTTTTGGTTTTTTGCAGGCTTAATATGTGAACAGGATTGTCCCTGGTATAAAGATGGTGGACAGATTTTATCCAACGATAAAATGATGGACTGCAAAGCTATTGAAAGAGTGAGAAAAGCAAGAAATGAAGTCGGGGAAATGAAAGTCAGAAGAATCAATAAACATCAAGTGATAGCATCCTGAATCAACAAGGCCAGAGTTGAGAACTCAGATAAGGGACAAATAACCAAGTCAATAACTTGTTCATATCAAACCCAAAGGATAGCTTCCCTAAGTTATAAAAGAAGTAAAATTACATAAAAAAATTTGCAGCAGAATCAATTCATCTTTCATGAATCAAAAAATGCATTGAAAAAGTTTGTAGTACTGACATTAAAGTAATCTACAAGCTCACGAAGATCCTCTTTCTTGGTGCCAATTTTCCTACCTGGATGAGTGAGAAATCAGGATAGCATTCAGATATTTAGTGTTGTCATTAACTAAAGATAGTAAAATTATATACTCCCTCCGTCCCACTCTAAGTGAACCATTTCTAATTTTGCACAGGATTTTATGTTGTGATGTTTTATAATAAAGGAGAGAGAATAAATTAAGAGATAGTGATGTTTCTATATTTAGAAATGTGTCATTTAGATTGGGATATCCCAAAAAGGAAAATGTGTAACTTAGAGTGGGACGGAGGGAGTAATATAAAGAGAAACATGCATGAGAATACTAATAAAATTGAAGACTACCAAGATGCCAGAAATTCAAGACATCAAATGCAAGGAAGCACATCTTACAAAAAGTATTGTTACCTGAGCACTGTGAAAAAAAACGAAGACAACAATTTTTCTCATGGGAGAAAACTAATGTTACACTTTAATTTTCTTCCTATGTCAAAAGGAAATTTCAGTAGTGTAACAAAGAGCATGTCATAGGTACAGGTTAATCAATTATAGCTATATATATGTATAGATACAGGGACAATCTTTACTAATAAATATTTTAGAAAATATGCATATAGAACAATAACAAGGTAATGGCACTAATTCTTTTGTAAGCTGCACTAAAATGTAAGAAGGTAATTTATTTATAAGAAACGATTACCCAAGGCAAAGCATCATGAAATCTGACAGTTTAAAGAAGGCATTACAAAAGGAGTTTGAAAATTCACAATCACTTTTACTCTTATATATACTTCTTAAAATATCATTTTAATGGCATGGAGTTTGTAACTTTGGAGTTTGGAGATATTCAACTTTTTCTGGACATATACAAAAAGCAGATGTGAGCTTAGACAAAGTAAATAAGTAAAACATATTAAACTCTTTCTGCTCATACTGCCCATATCAAATGTGAGCTTCGAACCAAGTAATAAAACCTTGATTGTTTCTTGATGTGATGCCTCCACTAGCTGATTCTGTAACTTTACGCTCCACAATGATGACATCTCCATACAATTCATGCTTAAAAGCATCTTCACCTTGATTTTTTATCTCAACTTGAACAAGTGCAGAGCTGTATATGAAACAAAAAAGGGTTGGTAGCAAGATCAGTATAACAAGAAACAACTAGTCAATTACGTAGTAATAACTTGCTAGCCCAAATTGGACAGATGATGTCTACACTCTACAGAATGATGTGTATAGTATTACATAATAGGCACACTTGAAAAAAATTCTAGAAATGAGATGCGCGCAGTCATTTCATAAATTACATACATAAAAGAATTGAGGACACATGATATTTGATTTCGAACTTGGAAGGCTAAAATTTCAAATCAAACAAGTAGTACTACATATCACACATGCATCTTCCCTAAGAGCATCTCCAGTAAGACTGGACGTCAAATAGCCCTCACATAGCCTTCACACTGCCACATCATCAGCACTACAATTCTCCTGCCACTTCAGCTTGCCACATCAACTGGACATCAAATAGCCCTCACATAGCCTTCACACTACCTATCCATATCACTAATAACAATTATATAATTTAATTTACACTCGTATCAACATACGGAATTTAATTTATGAGACAAATACAGAAAATTCGAATAATACTATTAAAATTTAAAAAGTACATTAATTTAAAAAAAAAAGTACAATAATTTAAAAAAAGTACAAAAATTAAAAAGTACAATTAAAAAAGTACAATATTTCTATATGGAAACATAAAACATTCAAGGATGTCTCTATAAAAGAGAGACAACCTAGAATGATTTTTGTCCCACATCTAATGTGAAACATAAAACCTTCAAGGATGTCTCTATAAAAGAAGTTAATTTTTTTAAAAAAAAATGTCTCTATAAAAGAGAGACAACCTAGAATAATTTTTGTCCCACATCGAATGTGAAACATAAAACATTCAAGGATGTCTCTATAAAAGAGATACAACCTAGAATGATTTTTGTCCCACATTGAATGTGGAACATAAAACATTCAAGGATGTCTCTATAAAAGAGAGACAACCTAGAATGATTTTTGTCCCACATCGAATGTGCAACATAAAACATTCAAGGATGTCTCTATAAAAGAGAGACAACCTAGAATGATTTTTGTCCCACATCGAATGTGAAACATAAAACATTCAAGGATGTCTCTATAAAAGAGAGACTACCTACAGTGGTTTTTGTCCCACATCGAATGGGGAACATAAAACATTCAAGGATGTCTCTATAAAAGAGAAACAACCTAAAATGATTTTTGTCCCACATCGAATGTGAAACATAAAACATTCAAGGATGTCTCTATAAAGGAGAGACTACCTAGAGTGGTTTTTGTCCCACATCGAATGTGGAACATAAAACATTCAAGGTGTCTCTATAAATGAGAGACTACCTAGAGTGATTTTTGTCCCACATCGAATGTGGAACATAAAACATTCAATGATGTCTTTATAAAAGAGAGACTACCTAGAATGGTTTCATAATTCGCAAGCCCATTAAATATATATGGGCTATTACGAATTTCTTGTATAAATTTATTTGTAAAATTTGTTTTTAAATATTAAAAACAATTTTTATAAATAAATAGTATTTTTAATTTTTTTTTAAATTCGAATTAAAAAAAATTAAAAATTTGACGTCGGTTTGACGCCGACCCGGGGCCTACAATGGCGCCGTGAGGATCGGCATCAGAACCGGGGTCATCGCGCGAATCGGCATGGCCACGCCGATTTTGACGCCGATTTCGCCGACGCCGGTCACAATGGTTCGGCGTCAGAACCGGCGTCGGCGAAAATCGGCGTCGCGGTTTTGACGCCGGCATTGGAGATGCTCTAAATTCACAAAATGTAAAAACATCAGAAAAATCTGATTGCAATTTCTAACCCAAACCTAAACCTAAACATAAACCTTTCCAGGAAGTGAAAAAATAAAACAAACCTGCAGCTAGTTTTGATAAAATCCTTAAGAGTATTCGCTCTCTGCGTACCACGAGCTCGGCACCCGAATGCTACACAAAGTGCCGTTAATATTGCGCTCTTTCCACCTAATTAAACAGGGAAAATTAAAAATAGGAACCAAATCACACACATATACACACGGGCACGGATAGGTATATATATAGAGAGTGAGGGGGCGTACTCCCATTTTGACCGGTGATGAAGTTAACAAAGTCTCCGAAGTCGATGTCGAGATTGCTGTGGCACATGAAGTTCTCGTGATGGATTCTAGAGATTATACCGGCTTGCGGGCGTTTCGACCTGCGAGAGGGGTCGTCGGGGAAGAGAGAGGAGGGCTCCATCAGAACACAAGAGTATTCTGCGCGGGCACAAATTCTCTTTGGTTCTTCGTTACTGCTATTTCAGATTTTTAAACCCGTATCTTTTAATTACTCCTATTTATTATGGCACCTGCAACGCTATGCCGTTGCGGTTCCTATGCCGTTCCGGCGGAACGGTTTCGCGGCGGCACGCGTTGCAGGCCTCGTTCCGTCGCCATTCCGTTCTCATGCTGTTCCCATACCGTGCCGCGTTCCGTTCCGGAGGAACGCGGAACGAAACGTTCCGCCACGCGCCGAGGCGACGTGGCGGCCTCCCATTCGACGCGTGAAGCCCACTCGCTGCCCCGCGAGTGGGCTTCGTCCCGGTGACGCAATAATTCAATTTTTTTTTAAAAAAAAATCGAATTTATTAAAATATATATATATATATATTTGCAACGGTAATGTGACCGTTTTTTTATATCCGTTTTGTATTTTTTTTATTTTTTATTTATTTATTTACTCTATAAATACTCTTATTTCATACTCATTTCAATCACAAACACACATCTATTCCTCTCTATTTCCACCCCAATTTTCATCTCAAATCAACTCTGCTTTCCTTCTCCCAAATTTAATCAAACTAATGGATCCTTTTGAACAAATGCGTCAAATATTGCAACAATCACTTGAAGAAGATCGATGACGGGAGGCCGAAGAAGCCGCGCCGCCCCAACGACGCTCCCGTACGTACATCCATCGTAACTGGGAGGAAGCCGCTGCAAGGTTAGTTACGCGACTACTTCTGCGATAACCCGGTTTGGGGAGATACGTACTTCCGTCGCCGTTTCCGCATGGGGAAACCTTTATTTCTCCACATCGCGAATACTTTGGCAGCCCGGGAAGAGTTCTTCCAGGAAGGGTACGACGCGGTTGGCCGTCCCAGCCACACGACGCTGCAGAAATGTACTGCAGCAATCCGCCAGCTTGCGACTGGACAAACGGCCGACATGTTCGACGAATACCTCCACATCAGAGACAGCACTGGGCGAATGTGCTTGCTCAAATTCTGCAAAGGCGTCCGGGCAGCCTTCACCGACGAATTTCTCCGGAGGCCAAGCACGACCGATTGTCAGTTCCTGCTCGACCTTCACGAAACAGTGCACGGATTCCCCGGGATGCTCGGCAGCGTCGATTGCATGCACTGGCAATGGAAGAATTGCCCGGTGGCGTGGAAGGGGTCCTACACGAGCGGCCACAAAGGCACCCACCCAACTGTTATACTTGAGGCCGTTGCCGACTACCGCCTTTGGATCTGGCACGCGTACTTCGGGGTCCCCGGGTCGAACAACGACGTAAACGTGCTCCACCAGTCCGACCTCTTGACCGAAGTTTTGGATGGTAAAGCGACGGCCATCAACTTCGTCGCCAACAACCGGCTTTATAAAATCGGGTACTATCTCGCCGATGGCATCTACCCGAAGTGGCCTACCTTCGTGAAGACGTGCAGTGGGTCTGCGAACCCAAAGCAGGCTCTTTTTGCGCAGAAGCAGGAGGCTGCTCGCAAGGATGTGGAGAGGGCGTTCGGGGTTCTCCAAGCGCGCTTCAACATCATCAAAGCCCCGACTCGTACGTGGTTCGTGGAAAACATGGTCGACATCATGTATACGTGCATAATCTTGCACAACATGATTGTCCAAGACGAAGGACCCGAGGCGGGAAATTGGTTCGACGACGAATCCCCCGGAAGCTCAACCGCAAGTAGTCCGCCTCGAAGTGGAGCGCATCCGTCTATACAAGAACGGTTATCTATTCGTGCAAGGACACGCGACTCTAGTGCCCACACCCAACTCCAACAGGATCTAATTGAGCACATTTGGGCAAATTTTGGCGGATGAAATTATTAAAATTGTGTACTTTTATTTTTTTAGGATTTTAATTGTGTGCTTTTTATTTTTTTAGGATTTTAATTGTGTGCTTTTTATTTTTCTAAAAGTTTAAATTTTTTTTAATGTTGTGTGTGTTTTTAATAAAGTGTGTTTGTTTTTTAATAAAGTGTGTTTATTTAAATTGAATTGGGTTGGAAATAAAAAAAATGAAATTGAATGAATAGTAATTTAAGGAACGGTTAAGGAACGGATAAGGAACGGAGGGGTGCAGGTTTCGTTCCTTAGTTAAGGAATGGAGTAAAAAAGTACAGTGGGGCCCTCAAATAGTGGTTTAAGGAACGGTATAGGAACAGCGTTGTGGATGGCCTTAGTAGTGATATCTTCTGCATTATATTTACGCAAGAAAAATAATTCCTCGAAAAATGAATCTTGAGAATATTCTTTCCTGTGCTTGAAAAATAGTTATCCATTGGTCCCTTAAATTTTATTACATTTTTTCATCTATGTCCATCCCATAAAATTGGTTACATTTCATTTTTTATCATTTTTAGTAGTGAATTTCATATTCTATTAATTTATTCCAACCCACATTTTATTATAAAAGTATATAAAAATAAGACTCACTCTCCACTAACGTTTCAACTCACTTTTCATTACATTTCTTAAAATTCGTGTTCAATCAAAATGTGACAAAATTTAAGGACGGAGGGAGGGAGTATTAAGATTTATATTTGATATAAACACATAACTACTTTTTTATTAATAAAAAAATAATATTTATTATATATTAAGATTTTTTTAATACTATATAATTGTAATTATAGTTATTTACTACTATTATAATCATAAATAATATAATAATAAATATATTATAATCATAATAGTTATTGATATTATAGTTGAATAACTTTAAAATTTCATGTATGTTGATTAATTAATAATTTATAATATAATAATAATAATAATAATTATTATTATTATTATTATATGATTCATAATTTAATTAATTATATTATTATTGTTTAATAAATTATAATTACAAAAATTATGATAATAACAATTATAAATAATAATATAATAATAATAATATAGTTATTATTATTATTATTGTAATTATAGTTATTTATTATATTAAAATTAAGTAGTACGCATGATTTATAATTTAAAAAAAAATTAGTTTTAGAAATATTCTAATTAGTTAATTAGTACCAATAATAAATATAATCATAATAAAATTATACTACTATACCCTATTAAATATCTGAATATGAAAGAATCTTAAAATTGTAAAAAAAAACATAAGAAAAGTTAAGATTCAGAATATTGGAAAGTTGTATTATTTTCCTTATTTTCAGGATTTTGATTGCTTTTTCAATTTGATTAAAACTCCAAACAAACACATAAATTTAAAATTTATGAAATTTGATTACTTTCTCAAATAGAATCCTGACAACCAAACAGATTACTATGTGATTTAATCTATTTTATGCATACATCTTGTACATTGTAAAGTACTTAAATCAAACATTTGACGTTATTTATATTTATTATTTTTATTCTATAGTACTCCCTCCGTCCCAAGATAAGCGACTCGCTTCTTTTTCGCACTCGTTTTGAAAAAATAATATAAAATAGTTGAAGTGGAGAAAAAGTAAGAGTAAGAATTATAGAGAAGACTCTCCTCTACATAATTCTCTCTCTTACTTCAATCTCTCTCCACTTTAACTATTTTATAAACAAGGGCAAAAAAGAAGTGAGTCGCTTATCTTGGGACGGATGGAGTATTAAAATTAAGATTTATGAATAAAATAAAATAAAATAAAATAAAATAAAATAATTTTACTATACTACTAAAATCTCAATACATAATTAAAATTAAAATACATAATTTACGGACCATCGATGTGGCCAAAGTGGCCTAAATTTCTTCAGTTAGATCTTGTTGAAATCGGTTTTGTTGCTCTTTATCACGGGTCAACAAGGTTGCATACGCTCGAAAATCAAGAGGAGTGCCATAAACATGAGGGGAACTAATGAAAATGGACTTTATAGGAGTACTTTTTTAGGGGTTATAGTTGGTTTGAAATGAATGAATATTGCATTAATTTAGTTCATCTTAGTCCATATTTCAAAATTTTGGTGTTTTGATATGTTTGCTGAATTTTGAAGGAAAAATAGTTAAAGCTGGTGAATTCCGACCAGTCTTCAGTGCATTCCAATGTCTCTAGTTTCGAAATAGCTTCGCTTGGGTATATCTTACGCCTAAATTGAAGTTCTGTACATAAAGTTATGACTGTTTTACAAAGTTATGTAGCCTGATCCAAAAGTTATAAATTTTGGCGAAAATTTAGGATGTTTTAATATATACTAGTTGAAGCCAAATTTTTCCAACTAGGAGCTATATCGTGCAGAATCCAAAAATACCTAATTAGTACATATCTCAACTCAAACATAGAGATTTGAAGCCCTATAAACAGTTAACTACCACATCTCAGTCTATAATTCCATATCTCTAAATCGGTTATTCATACTAAGAGCATCTGCAACGGTGAGCAGGACGACGTCCGTCCGTCCATGCCAGCGGCACGGAGACGCTGTCCGCCGCTGGCACGGCGCTGCTCGATGCATCGAGCACGTCCGTGTCAGCGAGCAGGTGACGTGGCCGACGCTGATTGGGAAACGGCATAGCCGTTGCATTTGAATTTCTTTAATCGGTTTTTAATTAAAAAAATGATTAAAAATAAAAAAAAATACTTTCTCACTTCCCAAAAACATTATATCCGTTTTTTCCCATTTTCATTTTTTTCATTTTTTTCCCTAAAAAAACACATTTTCATCTATAAATACTTCCACTTTCACACCAAAAAATTCACACCACACTACACAAATCTCATCTACATTCTCTCATTTCCATTCTCATCTACATTCTCTCATCTCCATTCTCAATCTTTCTTCCACTCCTACAACATAACAATGTCTACAACGACAATCACCCCCCGGGCTCCCACGGTTGGAACCCCGATTGGTTCGGTTCACAACCGTTTCATAGTCTGGAAATAGAATTTTCGGCCCCTCCTCAAACCCAAAGTTCGGGAGTTCCGGGTGGCTACCGGCCTTACCCGATCGACGACCAAGATGCCCCCGAAGGGCTATACGGGTAGACACCCGAGCCTAGAGCGAGGTCGACCGCCCCCTCCCAAACTTTGACTCCTCCTACTCGCGGTGTCCGCACACCGTACACTCCGGCGGAGATGGAGCAATTGTTCAAGGCGTTCTTGTCAATCTCCGAAGATCCGGAGGTTGGCACGAACCAATTCGTCGATCACTATTGGTGGCGCATCTGTCGCCGGTACAATGAAAATAGGCCGGCGGGAACAATCGAACGCAACAAGACTATGGTGCGCAACGCCATCTACCGAGCCAACGAAGAAATCCAAAAGTTCCAGGGGTATTACCTCCAGGAAGAGCGGTCGGCGGGGAGCGGCCGGAGCGAGGTCGACGTCATCACTGTCGCGATGAACACCTACCAATCCATGAACTACAAGCGGTTCAAGTACCTCAACATTTGGCAGGAGACGCGGTCGCATCCGAAGTATAGGGGAGGCGTAACATCCTCCTCTAGCGGCTCCTCCAAACGGTCAAGGTCGGTATTCCTATCCGACGTCGGCTCCGAAGACGTGGTTAGCCAACTCGCCGGAGCTAACTTGGGTAGCCCCGACGCCGGCCCGAGCGGTTCCCAACGCAGACCGCAAGGAAGGAAGAAGGCGGCGGCCAACCGCCGTCGCGCCGCGACTCTATCCGGCAATGCTCCCGAACCCGTTCCCGTTCACGTGCCCTATACGCCACCTCCACCCCCACCAACTCGTTGTGGGGGATTTTGGCCCAACTCAATATGGCCAATAGGTCAACTATGACCCCCGCGCAACTTCGATCGCACGAGGCTATGATATTGGGCCTCCAAAAATAATTGGGGGTAGTGCCGCCGGATGAATTGTCTTCCACGAGGATATTTTTAGCTTTAATTATGTAATTTTTAATTTTTTGGATTTTAATTATGTAATTTTTATTTTTTAGGATTTTAATTATGTCTTTTTTATTTTATTTGTAATTTGTAATATTATTTCAATTTTTTAATGAATTTTAATATTATGGAAATGTGTTTATTTAAATTGAATAATATAATGTCGGGACCCTTGTGCTCGTCCTTGCGGAAGAGCACAGCTGTGGGTCTTGTGCTCTTGACTAAGAGCAGGCAGAAAAAGTGGGACCGGACCCACAACCGTGCTCGTTGGCAAGAGCACGGTCGTTGGTGCTCTAAATTCATTGAAGAATCACATGATCCAAAGGAGATCTTAGGAAATTAGAATACAACTCAAGAACACAAAATTTAGTTGACTGATGAATCGGCGAATTTTCGATGATGATGAATGCTCGTAAAAATAAATTACGACACAGAGAATTTTACGTGGTTCGATTTACTGAGGTAAATCTACGTCCACGGGGAGAAATGAGGGCAGGTTTGTATTGCTTGATCTGCGAATTACAGCTTACAACACAGACTTGCTATATGATTATTTCTCTAGAGAGATTCCAACCTCTTTCTATCAGATCTAAGTTCTATTTATATATTGAACTAAGATCGTGGCTTGCATCACCACCCTAAGTCGTGGATGTCGTGTAGGTCATGGCCTAAGATCGTGGCCTGAGTTGACGCCACGTGGTAGTGGGTGTGTTGGAAGTTGTGGAAATCCTGCATGGGTCCACTAACTCCTTGTTCGGTCGAATACTGAGACCGAACTGCTTTGGTTGCCGATCTGAGAGTAGAGCTTGATGCCGACCTGAGAGCAGAGCTTGATTGGTTGGCTTTTACCGAGCTGTAGGCTGAGGCCGAACTCTTTGGTAATGCCGAACTCCTCCGAACTCTTTGGTAATGCCGAACTCATACTCTTCCTTGGGCTTTGGGCTGATGGGCCGTCACTGCTGTTGGGCTTGTTTAGTTCGTACCCCATCACTACCCCCCCCGAAAGACGAAGTGAATCACTTCGGCGAAGCGAGTCACTTCGGCATTCTGGATAAAGGTACGGGGGAGGCTGACGTCAGGGGACGTGCCTTGCATGTGACTGCATTAAATGCGACAGTAAAATCCGGCCGTTGAATCCTGAAAAGGTGGGATTCGAAACGGTGCAACGATTTTGAAATCTTCGCCGAATCTGATAAATATGCTCTTTCTTCCTCATTTGAACACCTTTGCTGTTGCGTCTTCTATACTCTCTCTTTCTCGAGAAATTTTCTTCCGCTTTCCAGAGCTTCTTCAGACTTTCTTCACTTTCAAAAAGTAAGAAGAATGTCTTCTTCTTCTTCTTCGGTGTCGGGTAGCGGTAGGAAAGGGGATAAGGGGTCTTCTAGCCGGAAAGAATCCGGGGAGAAGACCGTAGAGTATTTTCACAGTATCTTGAGTAAGGATACTGTGATATCCCTTCACGAGAAATATTTTTTACCTGGGGGGAAGGCGGTGGTTCCCGACGATGATCATAGGGCTAACGACCCGCCGGAGGGTTATGCCACCGTTTACGAAGCCTGCTTAGAATGCGGGCTTCGTTTTCCTCTTCCCCCACCTTTTGTAGAGCTTCTTGATTTTTTTCAACTCCCTTTAGGTCAGGTGACTCCGAACTCTTGGAGGCACTTATCGGCTTTTGCTGCCGAACTGCGTAGGCTAGATAAGGATCTGTCTCTGAGGGCAATCCTTAATTTTTTCCAGTTTAAAAGGAAAGGATCTTGGTTTTACTTGATCCCCTTACAGCCTTTTAGGGCCTTCTGCAAAACCAAGTGGCCGAAATGGCAAAACCGTTTCTTTTTTTATAATAGGACTTCGGCTCCGGGCTTTCCTTGGAGAAGGCCGAAGTCCGTGATTCCCCATCCTCGGTTAGAACCGTTGGCCGAGCTCGAGGGCGAGCTCAATAAGATTCCTATGATTAGGAAACAGTATTCGGAAACTGAGCTCGTCAAGGGCGACCTCGTGTTCAATATCTCGTCTTCGGACGAAGAGGCCGAGGGTGAGGATTTCTCTTTATCTTTATGCTCTACTGCTTTAACGAAGAAAACTAACCTTGTTTTCTTGCTTTTTGGCAGTGTTCATGCTGAATAAGGCTATCCGAAAGTCCTCCGAGCTTGAGGAGCCGGAGAGAGAGAAGGCTACCAGCTCGGCGCCTGATGCCGAGAAGAATCCGAAGAGGCAAAAGACCTCTTCGGGTCCAAAGAAGCCGGAGTCGACTTCGGCAAGTAGGAAGGGGAAGACCCAGAAGCCCCCGAGAGCGCCAGAGAAAGACGTGGTCTTGGCGCCTCCTTCGGAGCATATCTGTGAGCCATTTTTATGGCCCACGGACTTCGCCGAGGTGAATTGTCTTCTTGATTCTTTGGCTTGGCTTCTGTCCTGTATTTTTGGTGCCCTCTGTTGACTTTTTTCCTTATCCATTTTCAGAGGAACGATATGCTCTCCAAGCTCGTCGCCGTCGAACTCTCCAAAGCGTCCAACGACTATGCTGAGATGCAGAGGAAATTGGCGGCTGCTTGTCACCGGGCCGAGCAGGCCGAGGCAAACTTTGAGAAAGCCAGAGCTGCTAGGATTTCGGCCCAGGATGAAGCTCAGTTTTGCCAAAAACCAGCTCGTCATCCAGCGAGAGCAGACGAAACGGAGTGATGCTGCCGCCGTGGTTGCCCAGGGGGAGGCTCTCCGTGTTTACACGGAGAAACTCTTTTTGAGTAGCCAGTTCTCGGCTTTTGTCGGTAGTCTGGTACGGCTAATTGCCGATAAGGGCGAGCAGGGGGCCGACGTCGTGCTGCCTCTGTACAGCCGAGAGATAGCAGCTCGGCTTCAGAATCTGCCGCTCCTTGAGGAGCTCGCTTCATCCTCGGTCCTGCTTTCTGCAGACCGAGTCCGGAGTTGTCGAGCTGATCGGGACGAGAACCTGGAGGCTATCTTTGCCTCCGTGGGACCCGTTTCACCCGCTTCGACTTACAACGGAGAGGGTGAGGCCGAGCCGCTGGAGCGGGAGGCCGAAGTCGAGCGAGCCGGGCATCCGGAGAAGGAAGCCGATCAGGAGACGCAGCAGATCGGCTACGGTGGCGCCGAGCAGGCTGGGGAGAGCAAGGAGGCAGAGGCTGAAGCTGAAGCAGAGAAGGAAGCTGAACCTCACCGAGAAGGTGGAGACGAAGCTAGCGAAGTATGATTTCGTCTCCCTTCTCTTAGTTTAGTTTCTTCCTTTATGTAAAATGGCCTTGAAGCCCTCCTTGTATAGAAAAATTTTTTTTTTTCTTATGAATGAAAAAATTCTTCTTTCTGCTCTTGTGTCTTCGTATAGCCTTTCGTACTCTCTTACTCCTGTTGTGGTTTACTACCTGCTCGGTAAGCTGAAATGCCGAACTGACGTAGCTGCTTTGTATTCTTAACTCTCAAGGAGCTGGAGGTACTTCACTGGAAGCGGCTGTACTCTTCGGCTTTAGACGAAGCTGAGAAAAGAGCTATAGCCGATCAGACGAAGAATGACGAGCTTCTGGCTCGTTTAGTGAAGCTGGATGCCGATAATAAGGACTTAGAGTCCGATAAGAATGATCTGGAGGCCGAGCTGAATACGACCATTGCTGAGAGGACTGCGTACGAGGATTACATCCGTGTGCGCGGGGGAATGACCATATCAGATGTTCAGAGTCGAGTTGACGAACTGTGGGAGGAATATAATGTACTCCGGAGGAACAATGCGCTGGAGAGCTCGGCTTGCCAACAAGTCGTGACATCATTGCGGCGCTGGGCTTCTCGGTACAACATTGTTCTTTCTCGGCGCCCCTCCATAGAAAGATTCCTTCGGCATATCGCGCCAACAGATGCTCGCACTCCAGATCAAACCTCTGGTTCCCTTGTTCAAAATCCTACTCCCAGCCAACAACGAACTCCGGAACAGTCGGAAACGTCAAGACGAGAACGGGCTCAGGAGCAACCGGAATCGTCAAGACAGGGACGGACTGAAATTCGCCGAGGAGTTGTGACTATGAGCGAGCAAGATCAGCAGATGCTTCGTGAAGAGACTCTTCGCCGCCGAGGTGCTAGGGCTTCCCGGGCTCAGAGAAGAGGTGGCAGGTCGATTAGAGCATCTCGTCGACCTGCTTATTCTGCGGCTGCCTGGAACGCCCGAACTCAGCTTCACGAGGATTTTGTGAATAGATGGCTCAACTTTAGCAACCCTGGACAGTAGAATAGTCCTTTGTAATAGCGTAACGCCATCTCGTAGGGTAGCGGAGTTGTGTGCCGAACAAGATTTGAAAAATGAAATTTTGTTTTCGCTTTTAACACTGTATTTACAGCTTCGCGAAAAAATTTCATCATACTTGTCCTCGGTCTTATGAAGTGAACTTCTTTGACCGGACTTGTCTTTGGTCTGATGAAATAAACATCTTTGACCGGACTCGTCTTTGGTCTGATGAAATAAACATCTTTGACCGGACTCGTCTTTGGTCTGATGAAATAAACATCTTTGACCGGACTCGTCTTTGGTCTGATGAAATGAACATCTTTGACCAGACTCGTCTTTGGTCTGATGAAACAAACATCTTTGACCGGACTCGTCTTTGGTCTGATGAAATAAACATCTTTGACCGAACTCGTCTTTGGTCTGATGAAATAAACATCTTTGACCGAACTCGTCTTTGGTCTGATGAAATAAACATCTTTGACCGGACTCGTCTTTGGTCTGATGAAATAAACATCTTTGACCGGACTCGTCTTTGGTCTGATGAAATAAACATCTTTTGACCGGACTCGTCTTTGGTCTGATGAAATAAACATCTTTTGACCGGACTCGTCTTTGGTCTGATGAAATAAACATCTTTGACCGGACTCGTCTTTGGTCTTGATGAAATAAACATCTTTTGACCGGACTCGTCTTTGGTCTGATGAAATAAACATCTTTTGACCGGACTCGTCTTTGTGTTCTAATTTGGCGATTTTCGTCGCCGGGATCGAACTTTCCCTTGTCCTAATTCGGCGAGTTTTATCGCGTGGATCGGACTTTCCCAGTTAACCGAAGTGGTCTTATGCAGTAAACCTCTTTGACTAGACATGGTCGTCCTCGGTCTTATGAGGTAAACTGCTTTGACCGAACTTGGTCGTCCTAATTCGGCGAGTTTTATCGCGTGGATTGGACTTTCCCTTGTCCTAATTCAGGCAAGTTTTATCGCGAGAATCGGACTTTTGTTGCAGTTCGTTTCAGACGAAGTGCTTGATTCTTAAGCAGAATTGTGGTCTTGTATCCTCTTTAGAAGCTTTGACACACAATCGTGGGCTTGTTGCAGCTCGTTTCAGACGAACTGCTTGTTTAAGCTGAATTGTGGTCTTGTATCCTCTTTAGAAGCTTTGACGCACAATCGTTGGCTTGTATGTTCTAAAAAGGGGATCAGCCTTTGAAGAACGAGATACCTCAGTTTTATTTGTAAGAGACGACACTCACATAGACACAACGCACGTAGAGACAAGAACAAGTAAAAAACAAAGAAAACACATAAGACTGACTGACCGGACTGTCTCTTACAAATGGAACTTTTTGAGGTTGGAAACGTACCATGTTCGGGGTACTTGTGCTCCTGACGCGTGAGTCAATTTGTAAGACCCTTTGCCGAGGACTTCTGACACCCGATATGGACCTTCCTATGTGGGCTCGAGTTCGCCCAGCTTTTCTGCTCGGCTTACTTCGTTGTTTCTCAAGACGAGATCTCCCACTTGAAATTGCAGCTTCTTCACCCTTTGGTTGTAATACCGGGCTACTTGCTCCTTGTACTTGGCTGCTTTTAGGCAGGCCAATTCTCTTCTTTCTTCGGCAAGATCTAGTTCGGCTCTCAGTCCATCACCATTCATTTCTGAGGAGAACTTGAGTTCGGGGACTGGATATGCCGATCTCAACCGAATCACGGCTTCAGTGCCGTACACCATCGAGTTCGGCTCCGGTGTGACTTCGGTCATTTCGCCGGCCTCTGATTCCGGCTGCTGTGATTGCTATGCTTGATGGTGCCGAACTGATTGCTCGGCACTTTTAAGCGCAATCTGCGAACACACTTGCTCTTTTTCGATCACCTCGGATGACCGCTATCTCTCCTTTAGTGGAGAAGGTGTTCGGCGAGGATGCCTCTGATCGCTATGACCGGGCTTCTTTTTGTCTTCTCTAGATGAGCTGTCTAAAGACCGTTTTCGACGGTCTGCCTCATCGGCACGAGAAAACTTGTCCGCAATGTCCCACATCTCTTGAGCTGTTTGCGGACCGCACTCCACGAGCTTTCTGTAGAGAGCTCCGGGCAGGATTCCATTTTGGAATGCCGAAATGACAAGTAGATCATTGAGATTATCTACTTGTAGGCATTCCTTGTGGAATCTCGTCATAAAATCGCTGATCTTTTCGTCGCGACCTTGACGTATAGAAAGCAGCTGAGCCGAAGTGCTTCTGGCTTCCGCTTTCTGAAAGAACCTCCTGTGGAAAGCATCCATTAGATCTCGGTAGGATCTAATGCTGCCTTGAGGGAGGCTATCGAACCACCTTCTTGCGTTCCCGATTAGCAGCTCGGGAAACAGCTTGCACATGTGGACCTCGTTGAGACCCTGGTTCGCCATGTTATATTGATAGCGTCCCAAGAAATCATGAGGATCCACGAGTCCGTCATAGGTCATCGACGGAGTTCGGTAGTTCTGTGGTAGGGAAGTTCGGGTAATATCGTCCGAGAACGGAGTCCTCAATGCTCCGTACATGGCGAACCCGACATTTCTTCGGTATGGAGGAGATGGAGTTCTCCTGTGATTCCGGTACCGAGGATTCTTTCTTCTGGAAGACATGATACTACTGCGGTAGTGACTGTCTCGTATGGAGGGAGAGAGAGAATCCGCCGTTTTCGCCTCCGGCTGCTTTTGGCTTCTCTGCAGGAAGGTTAAGAATTCCTCCTGCTTTTCAGCCAAAAACAGCTTGACAGCCCCGTTCAAATCGGGCTGCTGGGAAGACTCGGTGTGACGGCTTTTGGAGCGGCTTGTTCCTCCGCCATGAGAACTGGTGGTGGATTTATCCCTAGGCTGTTTTCCAGACCTATGGGATGGATTGGCTTCCTCCTGGTTCTCACGGGCAGGAATACGGGTACTCTGCGATCTGGTATGCATTTTTTGGGTTGAAAAAATGGTCAAAAATTCGCTTTATCACAAATTTGGTTCTCTGTTTCCCACAGACGGCGCCAGTGATGAATCGGCGAATTTTCGATGATGATGAATGCTCGTAAAAATAAATTACGACACAGAGAATTTTACGTGGTTCGATTTACTGAGGTAAATCTACGTCCACGGGGAGAAATGAGGGCAGGTTTGTATTGCTTGATCTGCGAATTACAGCTTACAACACAGACTTGCTATATGATTATTTCTCTAGAGAGATTCCAACCTCTTTCTATCAGATCTAAGTTCTATTTATATATTGAACTAAGATCGTGGCTTGCATCACCACCCTAAGTCGTGGATGTCGTGTAGGTCATGGCCTAAGATCGTGGCCTGAGTTGACGCCACGTGGTAGTGGGTGTGTTGGAAGTTGTGGAAATCCTGCATGGGTCCACTAACTCCTTGTTCGGTCGAATACTGAGACCGAACTGCTTTGGTTGCCGATCTGAGAGTAGAGCTTGATGCCGACCTGAGAGCAGAGCTTGATTGGTTGGCTTTTACCGAGCTGTAGGCTGAGGCCGAACTCTTTGGTAATGCCGAACTCCTCCGAACTCTTTGGTAATGCCGAACTCATACTCTTCCTTGGGCTTTGGGCTGATGGGCCGTCACTGCTGTTGGGCTTGTTTAGTTCGTACCCCATCATTGACTAAGTAATGTTTTTAATTTTTAGACAAGTAATGTTTTTAATTTTTAGACAAGTAATGTTTTTAATTGTGGTTTTAATTTATCTATTTGTAGATAGTTATATTCTTATAACCTTATGGCTTGAAAATAATTGACTCCAATGTAAGATTTTTTATTCTTTAATGTCGATATCGTTCTGCGTTGATTATTCACGGGCTTTTATTCAATCGTTGGATATTACCTTGATTGATGCGAATCACTGATCAATGATAACTTGTTTGGTACTATATTCTAGGTTGTCCTATTTAATTTTGATATTGTTCTGTCTCATTAATGATGAAATATTTTCCTCTTTTGATCGTCATATTAAAAATAAAATATTTTCTAAAATAGAAACAATATCATCTCGACTTTTTCATCTCTCTTACTTTATTATCTCTCATTGACTCACAAAACAATATTAATCAATTTTACGTATTTTTTGTAATTAAAACGAGCATGCGTTATATTCCAAATTTTGATGGAATGAAAATTGAAATAGCCGCTAGCCAATATGTAACACAATACTTACGTCCGATTATTTAAAATTAATCGTACTTTTTAAATGTAATTCTATTTTTTTTATTTTTTGATTTACCAATGTAACAACTATTTCCTTATTAGTTCATCCTAAAAAGTTATGAATTTTCTAATTTTGGAATAATTAAATAGTAACACATTAGTCAGACACGTCATTTTATTTACGACTTATATCATTACACTACACTACTAATAAGTAATAACGTTGAGCTCACTCTCTACTAACTCTATTTACATTAATTATCCTTTATTATCTCTTACTTTACTAATTACTATAAATTAAAATTTGTGCGAAAGTAAATGTTAATATTTTTTAGTGATTAAGGATATATTAAAATTAGTTTTCGATCATTTTGATGGAAGAATACAAAATTACAAATGTAAAAATAAAAACAAGAAGTTTCGGGTGAGCAGCAGTTGAGTTGACATATGTGGCTAGGCTAGACCAGGTAGCTCTTCCATCGTTCTCTTCCTCGCCAATTTTCGCCCTAATCGCTCTCCCCAATCTCAAAACCCTAATCTTAATGGCCTCTGAAAAGTTGGGACTAGTCCCCTCCCAACAAATTCTCAACCAGCATCCCCAGCTAGTCTTCCCAGAACCTTTCGCCTGCACTCCTCCGCCGCCGCATCGCCGTCCCTCCGCCGCTGCTGATCCCGCTCCAAAAGCTGCCACCCGAGAGCTCACCGCCTCCTTCCTCGATCACCACCACTATTTCAACCCTCAGCCGTCCCAATTCCGCCACCAATGGAATGCCAGCAGCCGCAGCTCTGGCGGCGACGCGGCGGAGCCTGGTGATGTGGACGACGACAACGATGACGAAGAAGACAACGACGGGGATGATGAGGAGGAGGAGGAGGAGGAAGAAGTTGGAAATGATGTGGAGAATATTGTTACTGTCGCTAAAGCATGTGACAGCAATCAGAAAGATAGGTATAGTGCTAACAGTAATAGTCACAAGATGAAACACATTTCATCACTAGGTGAGTTAAAAGAGAGAAAGATATAATCAAACCAATGTTTATCCGTGTACCTGTTTCCCTTAAACTCAGAGGTGATCAGTTGCATTTCCAATGTTATTGAACTTCATCTATCCTCTATTGCCATTTAGGTTTCAAAGATGCAAATATGGGACAGTCTGGAAAATACTACTCGCAGTATTTGAATGGGGCAGAGGGTCCCAGCACTTCATCGGGGCAGAAGGAGATTCCAACCGCGGAGAATGGTTGTGGATTTAGCGGAAGTAAGGAGGGCTCATATCTAAGTGAATCGGGGGATTCCTTGAGGGCTACTTTATTGGACCCGCTAACGTATGTGCTTCTCCATCATACATGTTTTTGTATTCCATTTGTGGCTAATTTTTGCGCGGGCCATTTGAGTTTTGGTCCACACACTGCAGTTTGGGTGTTAGTATTTGGTTATTCCTAAACGTAGTTGAATCGAAAGTACACCCACATAATTTTGTTAATTTACTAAATAACCGATCCTAACTGTGAAGGATATCATTGCAACACATACTTTTTCAAGTACTCAAATTTGGACTGGGAGTAAGGGATCTGAGTTCTTTAGTAGTTTCTGGTGGTGGTCGGTTGAATTGGAGATGGTGATCATTTTAGGGTAATTGCATTTTCAGGATTTAGGAAGGTATTGTCTTTTCTTGAAAATGAGTACCTGATTCTGGAAAGTAATATGCAGCTGTCATTCTTAAACATGTATTTTGATAGATTAGCCTAATGGATATATTTTCTGTCTAATGAAAGTATGGTTTGTCTTGTGATTGAAAAGAAGGATAGTTAGTGCCTTTCACTTATTTTATTTTATAGAGTAGTATTATCTTTTAATGACATTTCTATACATTTAGCAGGCATATTTATGTATTGCTTCACTGTATTTAATGTTTTTGTATCTCATGGACCCATGGTAAAAGAATTAGTATATTTAATGGCATATAATAGTACTTGTCCTGGCATAAGCGAGGCGTTTCTTTTGGGCATGGGATTTAAGAAAATGATGTTTAGAGAGTTAAGTGGAGAAAGAATAAAGTAGAGTGAAGAGAGAATAAAGTAAAAGCGAGTAATTGTGTTATATTATTACCAAAAAAGTAAATGGCTCACTTTAGCTGCGACGTCCCAAAAAGTAATACGAGTCGTTTATGGTGGGATGGAGGGAATACTTGTTTCTTTGGGAAAATGAAACATAAAAGAATAACATGTAGGTGGTTGCTACTAAATAGTGTTATCTGTTATCATTTATCTTCTATTATATATTAGTAGGTTTTATGTAATGTAAGTAGATATTATAAATGCATTAATGTTCCCTCTTTACAGCGGGACACTTATGGAAGAAGCTATGATATTACCTTGTGGGCATTCCTTCGGCAGTGATGGAATACAACAAGTTGTTAGAATGGTAAGTTTCCAAGGAAAGCTATAAGTTCACTCTTGAGAGAGAACATATTTATTGTTTATAACACTGAATTTTTATTCATAGTAGCAATGTAACTAATTTACCTTTTAAACTTTATCTCAAGGAATAATGCTTGCAAAGTTGCAAGGACTAGTAGCTAAGAGATTCTAACCCCTGGCTTACAATCTATCTAAATTTCATATCCAACCAATCAATCCGTCTCCCCTTTCACATGTTCAAACTAGTTTTCATTAATATTAAAATATATATAGTAACTTAATGGATTCAGAAATCTACACTCTTATTTCAAATATATAGGTTGTCATAGAAATAAAGGGATGAACGTATGAACTTAGGAATGCAACAATGACGGAAACTGCATGATACTGTAGCATCTTTGGTATGCAAAACAAGTACGAAATGATTCTTTCTTTTCCAGCCACATAATATATACCACTAACTGGAACTTCAGCATGCTCCAGCTAGCATTATACTCCCTCCGTCCACCAATAATAATCTCATTTTGCTATTATCTTCCTTCCACTGATACCATTTAATTTTTAGTACTTTTTCTAAAGGACTACACATTCCACTAACTTTATCTCACTCACATTTCATTATGAAACTAATATATAAAAATGGGACCCACCTTCCTCAACATTTATTAAAAAACCGTGTCCTGTTAAACTAGGCCTTGCATTGGTAGACGGAGGGAGTAATATTATAAATCAAATATTTACTTTTTTATTAAAATTTCAATCTATGCATAATCTAGTTTGAGATTTTAGAACTTACTAGAGAACTTTAATAAATTAAAAGGTTCTATACAAATGTGCATACAAATAAACTATATTGTGATGTATGTTGTCAAACTAAAACTTAAGTACATTGTGCACCGAACAATAGTTTAAGCCCTACAAGAACAGCTAATATGCTACAATGATTGTCTATATTGAGTTTACTTTCTTTTAACATGGGAATATTTTTTGAATTATGTTTCAAGGAATATCAAACAACTGATACAGTTAAATATTGAATTTCTAGGTTTTTCCAGTTAACTAGTGTTATTAATTATGTTAACAATGCACAATATGCAATTAACAATAGCTAATGCATTTTCAGAAAGCTTGCTATACATGCTCGCAACCAGTGTCAGAGGACAGAATTACGCCAAACCTCTGTAAGTTTAATACACTACAGTTATTGGGGAAAGAAAAACTGTTAAACTGATGAGTCCCCTAGTGTCTCTTGGGGTGTGAATGTCAATACCATTTTCTCTCGACAAGTATGTGAATATGGACTTTGATGTGTGTGTTTTTCTATACATCGTTTCTACCCCTGCCTTCACTTTCTATCACAAGTACTTCTTGCAAATCATCCTTTTGGGCTCTTTAAATAGAGGTTGGATTATCATTCTTTTCTATTCAACCCAGTACCTACCCTTAGGTTCTGGTTACTTTGGGTGACTAGATATGACAAGTCGCGATAGGGTTAGGTTCTATAACTATGTTTGGAGCATATATAATGATAGGATGTTTGGTTTGCAGTTTTATTATTACATGACAAATGCTCAGGCCTGAGGTTGTTTCGAGGGCTCATCATATATTTTAGCTTGAACTAAACACATGTAAAATCCATTTAAACATTCTTTTCTTGACATAATATCTGGACTCTCAGTTACGCCAATTCGTGAATTATGAATGGCTAAAAGCTCTGCAAATGATAGTTGTTATAACGAAAATGTAACTGTTTTTAACTTTTTATGTACTTCTCTGGCTTTGTTTTCTATAGCTCTACGCGTAGCTGTTCAGGCTTTCATTAGGGAAGAAGAATCACATGTTAATTATGTGCTGAAAAGAAGAAGAGAAAGATATGATCTGGTTAGTCATCGACTCATCTTCTACTATTCTTCTCTTGTAAATTAAATATAGCAAGCCTTCGAAATGAGAAGCCAATAGGAATAAACCATTAAATATGTACTTTGGTTTCTCTAACTACACTAATTTTTCGGCCTTCCATAGCTCAGGGCTTCATTTATAATTTGTTGAATTTAAAAAAGTTTCCATTGCCCTGTTGTACAGCAGAAGGGGACATTTGTTGATTCTATGCTCACATATCAGCCAAGGGCAAAAGGTGTCCAGTTCCCGTTTTCCGCTATGGATCGAGTTATAATAAAGGTTTATCTGAAGAATATCAAAATTTCCTGTGCACAACTTGGTGAATCAAGTTTTATTTCTAACTCTGAATAACTGAATCAGGGTAACAAGAGAACACCTCAACGATTTGTGGGGCGTGAGGCAATTGTTACCAATCAGTGCTTGAATGGATGGTAAATCTTAGTCCTAAAACCTTGCAGTACTATTCTTTAATGGTAGCCTTCATTATTATGTGGGTATTTATCTGATAAATGGACATTGTTACTGTACACTCTATGTGCATATGTTGTATTCACTCCCTGTTTATTAGGAAGATTTAAGATTGATCTTTTGGAGGAAGTTTAAATAATTGCAAATGAATTTCCTATCATCATGGTTTGAGTAGCATCTGTTCCACTAAATCTCTATACGTCTTGATTAGTAGGAAAAAAGATAATGATAGCGAATCGGGATAACCAAAGAAAGTTGAGTGTAGAAGCTGGTAAAATACCTTCCAAGTCTGATGCAATTTTCTTGTGTGCAACATCAGGCTGTCAGAGAGCGTTTTGAGTATTCATGCTCTAAATTTCTATGAGGGATGAAAAATATACTCAGATTAGATTCACATCTGCAAGTTCCCAGGTGGCTGTGATGCATGTAAAACTTCAATGTTCTTGAATGTGCAATCCTAGGGAGAGCAAAGCTTGTCAGGACAAAACAGATGAAATGAACTCCTTCCTCTGTTTTTTTATTGAAATAATATTATCCATTGATTATTGATGTGCCTTTTGGTTTGTCTTTTACTATTGTATGGCTGCTTTGCTCAATCTGCTTCGCCTATACAACGTGCTAGGTATGTGGTGAAGACTTTGGATAATGCAGAAAGCGTGAAGCTTCAATATCGCTCGCTAGCTAAAGTTTCAGAGAGTCCATCTTCAAAGCCACTACCAACGAAGGCGACACCTAGCTGGTTGTAGAGTTGTATTGTAGTGACAAGCTGATGTGCTATAATGTCTTTGCTCTTTTGTAACTTAATGTGTCTAATTGTGTTATGCTTCACTGTTGTTACTTTGTTGGGGCATTTATCTCACTGATAATGTATAGAGATCATAAAACCGTCTCATTTCTTTTTTATTACTCCACTATCTTACTCGGAATAGGAGATTATGAACAGGTGTAGATGGGTGGAAAGTTATTTTTAGTGTGATGGCACACTGACTAGCATTTCTAACCTCATTAGTTCAAATGACATGATTAGTTTTAAGAGCATCCACAATAAGAGACAGACTAGCCATAGGCTACTCAAAAACTCTTCCTGCCACATCATCATGGACTTTTCACAATCTAGCCATCGGCTAACCAAACAACCCAGCAATTAACTAGAAACACTAAAAAAAACCGTCGTTGCTCACTTGGTGGCATCATTAGAATTTACCGCTTCATCTCCATCCCCATCTCTGTCCTGCCCCCGTCATCCACAGCTGACCCCTCAGCCTGCATGAGGTCGAAGTATACCCCCTTGGTGATCGGGTCGGTCGAGCTCTCGTACCTTCCAGCGATCTCAATCAGCTGCCTCGTCCTCTAGAGGTCCAAGTTCTTGTCCAGCACCTCAACCGGGTAGACAATTCTGAGCGGGATCCAGACGTAAAAGCACCGGCACCGGAGGCTCTAGCGTCTCGGATACTGGATTGCGATTGCTGGCTTTGGGGACGTCGGCGGCGGGAGAATGTGGAGGGGGGCTCCTCCTCGACCTCTTCGTTAAGGTCGATAGAATGTGAGCCACTGCTGCTGCTGTAGTTCCCGGCTAGGCTGAGTCTCGTCCACTTCAGCCCAGACCCACCCTCTCCCTCGCAAATAGCCTTGAATTTCAGAAAATCCTGGAGAACGAGATATTCTTCCCAGTAGGTGAATCTGCGGTGCCCACCAACTCGATGCATCTCGTATGACATAGCCCTTATGTTGGCTTCGCTGCGGCCGCTCTCAGCTGTGCGGAAGTTGTTCTCGTAGATGCGCGAGAACCTCTTGACAACGGCCGCAATCCTCCCCCACTTTTTACAGATCTGATCCTCATTCTGCTCCGCAACGTCTTCTGGCTTGAACTCATTGTAGGCCTCCAGGACGCAGATCCAGAAGCCTACTTCTGTCTGATCTGTACCAACTGTCGCATCTCTCGAGTAGTAAGACCCTACCCCTCAGCCACTGCCGCCGCCTCTGCCTCTCCCACTGCCGCGGCCACCGCGACCGCAGCTTCCGCCTCTCTGGCCCCTCACCGGTGTCTCCACGCGTCCCTGTACCGACGCCGATGACGGGGGCGGTACAGCGGGGTCCCACCGCCCCGGACTCAAACTCATCTGCTCGAATGTGAAAATATCAAAATCACCCAGCGGTTGGGTGGGTAGGACGATGGGAGTAGTCGTATCCGCGTGCAGATTGTTGACCGCGTCCATGTTGAGCCGGTACTCTTCATATGGAGATTGGGGACGACCCACGGTCCTCTGATAGGAGGACTGACCTCGCAACCGGGGTGAATGTTGCCATGTTTGGGATGGAGGGCTACCCCACACCTGGGATGGAGGGGGAGGGGGACTGGATCTCCACGTTTGGGATGGAGGCGGAGCGTGACTATAATAATGGTTGCCATAGCCGGCGCTTACCCCCGAGTCGACTGCGGGGTTGCTAGTGCTGGTGCCGGTACTCGCTGCACCTGACCCGCTATTGTAGTACCCGTTGCTCGGGTACCCGGATTCTCCTGTGACGAGGGAATCACTATCGTGGCCTTGCGCATATTGAGTAAAGAAATCTAGAAAGATGAAAATATGGTTGTGGAATTGTAGTGTAGATGTGGATGTGTGAAGTAAAAAATGAGAGGAATATGTTGAATTTATAGAAATAAATTAAGAAAATAAAAAAAAATATAAAAATCTGATGACACCGCCGCGGCGGTCGGCGGTGTGCAATAGGCCGCCGCGGCAGTGCCCCGTCGACGCCGCGTACGCGGCACGATCTCTTCTGCCGCGGCTCACCACTGTAGACACTCTTACATGAAGCAGTTTTCCTGTCCAAAATTTCCTAGAGTGGTATTATTATTATACTCCATCCGACTCATTCAAGATGTCCACATTCTTGAGTGGCACGGAATTTTATGAGGAGTTGTTAGGTGGAGTAAGTAGAGAGGAAAATGTTGTTGAATAATTTAATGAGGAAAGAGGAGAGAGAGAGAGAGAGAGAGATTTATTTCTAAGTATAGAAAGTGGACATCTTGAATGAGACAAACTAAAAAGAAAATGTGGACATCTTGAATGTGACGGAGGAAATAGTAATAAGTTGAAATAAAATATATGCATAAAGTCTATTGATGAGAAAGAGTAGTAATAAAGACATAAAGGATTATTGATACACCAAAAATAGAACAGTTATAACCACAACTTATTTAAACACAGAACACATAAATGAAAAAAAGTACCTGTTATTTGTGCATGTATATAAAGTCAAAAATCAATAGAGGAAATATAGTGTTACTATCTACTGAAGTTGTACTTAAAACGCTGGCTGATTATAATATTTATTGTAAAACTATAAAAAATAGTCGAATACGTTATGTTCAAATCTGAAGGCAGAAGTACTAAACGGATCACCACCATCGCAATTTGGCCACGGTATGTCACTAACCGAGTCATGAGGGAGTTTAAGATATTTTATTTGCAGACGACATCTTTTTCCCAAATCCCCTTGAAGATCGAGATCAAAACATCGTCGGATATCAAGTGATTCAAGGTGCGGACAACCGTTAAGGATGAGTTCAAGTCCTTCATTTCCCATCCAATGAGCAAAAACTTGAAAATGGCATAGATTAGGCATGTTTTTGCTAATTGCAAGAGCAAATATATTCCGAAACTGATCATCAAAATCATTATATTCAGGTGTTGGAAGCTTGCACTTAAATCCATTGCATGAAAATGATGTCAACATTGGGCAAGAATTACCAATAGCTTCAATGTGGGTACTACCAATCCCGGGTCTAATAGTCAAGTGTAAGTGTCTAAGTTTTGTAACCATTCTAGTTGCACAATCTCCTGATATGAAAAAGCAAGTTTCTAGTTTAAGTCGTTTGAGATTTGGTGATCTGAAAAATAAATAAATGATTAGATAAATTTTAAAGATAAAGGAAGCCTCGATATAAAATAATGAGAAACTTTTCTAAACAAGTCATATCTTCTCATGCCTACTATACATTATCTTCTCATGCCTACTATACATTATACTACTCCATCCGTCCACAAAAAATAGTCTCCTATGAAGTGTTTTAATGAGAAATTGGTAAAGTAAGAGAGATGGAAGAAAAAGTAGGTAAGTATGAGAGAAATTTTCTATTTTTAGAAATGATACTATTTTCTATGGATATCCCAAAATGACAAAATGAGACTATTTTTCGTGAATGAAGTGAGTATATTCATCAACTAAAAATAGTCCCATAAGTAGATAACGCGAATTTTAATGAGAAATTGATAAAATAAAAGATAGAAAAATATGAGACCGAAAGAAAAAATGGTTAAAGTATTTAAGAAAAACTTTCAATTTTTGAATGAGACTATTTTTTTATATACGTATCGAAATGAAAGATGAAACTATTTTTAATGAATGGGAAAGTATAATCAATCGGGCATAATATAAGCAAGGTCGAAGCAGAAGTAATAATTTTAAAAAATAAATAATTATTATTTCTATGATCAATCGGGCAAAATATAAAAAAGGTTATAGAAGCAAGAGATTAGGAAAATAAATAAATTATTCTTTCTCTCTCATGTTTAAAAAAATCTTAAATGTCAAAATTTGATTTTCGTATTTTTCAAAAAACAGTTTAATGTCAACATAGCTATCATAATATGCAGTGGCGGATCCAGGAATTTATATTCGGGGGTGCGAGTCATATGATAAATCATTATATAACATACCAAAAATAAAAACTAATACTAAAATCAATATATTTTGAAATATACAAATTTTACAGTCATACATTTCAAAATACAAAAATAAACTACATTATATCTAATTTATTTTTGGACGAGTCTTCATTTCTTCAAAACAATTCACTATATCATCGTCGGATACTTGTAGAAACACATCTTTCTCAATGAAAGTGACCAAACAATCGTTCAAAGGTTGATCACCCATTCTATTTCTCAACTTATTCTTCACAAACGGCATTCCAGAAAACACTCTCTCTACACTTGCAGTGGCAACCGGAAGAATCAAAATCAACTTGATAAGCAAAACCACATATCTTTTTGTTTCAACAAGCTTCACCAAAAGAGAACTAATATCTCGCAAATTCTGAAAGTCTTCATCACTTCTCATATCTCCCAATGAATATATCAAATTGGCACTCAAGGTCCATCAAATCAATGTTTGAAAAAAAAATTATTTTCATCAATACTGACTACAAAGCTTAAATTTATAAATTTTGCGACCAATTTTAATATTTCGGTTATGATTTATGGAGTAACACATTAACACATCTACTTTTGAAAAAAGTCACCGCTAACCTTACTTGACTAAAGGAAATTTCCAAGAAACGTTTTTAATAATTCTAAAACTTCCAACGGAAACTTCTGAATTGGAAAGTGTAGACTAAAGATAAGAAATGATTGAATATTTGAAGCTGTATTTTTGTTTGTATGTTTGAATCTTAAAAAAATAATGTAAATTGTGGGGCTTCCGACAGTGACAGCTTATGTCATACCCATTATTCCACACCTCAATTATCGCTACTTGCCACGATTTTTCCTCTTAAAAACTCAAACCATCCTCTCTCTCTCTGAATTTATATTTAAATATATAATATTATTAAAAAAAAAATTGGGGTACACTCGTACCCCCATTGTCCCCTCTCCCTCCGCCACTGATAATATGTCAATATAATATGCATAAAATGTCAATTCAATGTTGCATATTCAAGGCATCATATTGATATATTTAATACTATATTGACAGTTTGATGTCTCTAATTAATTGTAGTTAAGCAATTTAAGAAGAGTTAGCAACGGATAACAATGAATAGTTATTCTTCACATAATTTTACCAATTTGGCAATGTAGTGCCAATTTGTAAAGCTTCTTACGCAATTACAGATTTGAAATCCAATTTAAAATCTTTAAAATGAATCTGTGAAATAATTAGCAAAGAAAAAGATTGACCAATCCTTTCCAACAATTACTCTAGAACACAATGAACAACTTGAAAATCATTATCTAATTTAGGTGAAATTGCAACCCATGTAACAGTTGATATAATTTTACCTATTGGCGATGTAGTCCATGAGTGCATCGTCGCCGAAGTACTGGATGGTGAGGTCAACCAATTGTCCCTGACTACGATCCATCCACTGCGCAGCGGCACATGGCATTGTACTCTTTATTGAAAAGCCCGTGCCTAGGGTTGGAGAAATTGATGACTCGCCACAAAACGGGATCCTTGGAAACCTTCCAGTTCCACCATGTAGTACACCCCGCCTGCGCACTTGTCAGAATCACCTCCGCCCCAGCCAGCCTCTGCAGAATATTAGAGGTTACATCTCCAGACAATTCAATCCACGGAGGCAGGGGACTGAGGATGGTTCAACAACCGGAGGAATTTTGTCTTTGCAGAATATTAGAGGTTACTTCTCCAGCCAATTCAATCCACAGAGGCAGGGGGACCGAGGACAATTCAACAACCGGAGGAATTTTGTTAGACAAAAGGGCGTTCTGCACCTACCGGAACCACTTTGAAGCTAGGCCTTCCATGCATAGCTCTACTAAGCGACTTCGCTTTTCGGGAGGAGTGTTGTAGTAGTCAAAGTATTCGTCGATGCCGTAGAGGCCAGCGGGGTCGTTGCCATCTAATTTACGAGCATGAAGGGAGATTTTGGGAGAAAGAGGTGGATTGCGAGGGAAGGAACCGCGTGGATGGATATGAGAGTTATTCTCCAAGGGGAAAGGAGTGATATAGAGACAATAGCTGATCAAATCGTTCCGTAGTGGACATGGCGGAAGTAGTATATTTGATCTACTTCTCATATTCAAACTCGCTATTTATAGAGTGGAAAACAAAGTTTCAAATCCATGGGAAATCCTATAAGATACTTATTCCTGAAGGCTGTCGAAATATGTTATTTACTTTATTGATGAAGTATTTCTTTTAGATTTATTATTATCTTTAGTTTATCTTCGGTCTTTATTAGTTGGAGTTTTTTTTATTCTATACCTATCATAATTGTGAAGCTTAAATATCTCCGACTATAACTTTGCAATTTTAGTCCGTCCCATTTTTTCATTTTGGTCCGTCCGCGAATAGGAGTCTCATAATTACTATAAATGCTAAAGAGGCCCTACATTTCACTAACTCATTCCACTCTCATATCTTTAAAACTAATATATACAAGTGGGACCCCTATTACACTAACTCTTCTACCTACTTTTCTTAACATTTCTTAAATCCATGCCGGAAAGAAATTAGACTCCTATTCGCAGACGGAGGGAGCACATTTTTTAATTTCGGAACCTCTTAAAGGTAGTGTTCCACCAACACCTGTAAGGATTTGAGTATGGCTGGTGAAAAATACTGAAATACTGGCTTTATCGTACCGAAAAAATACCAAAAATATCGAATTTTCGATATACCGTGATTTTCGGTACCACGATATACTGCGACATACCGAAATTTGATATATACAATCAAATTTAAATATAATTATATATAAAATATATTTTATATATTTTTAAATTATAAAGTTTATTGTGAATTATAAATATATTTATATATATATATAATATTTAATGTATTTTAAAATTATAGAATATAAATAATATTTTAAAAACTCAAATATTCTATTTTCATTGAATGTTGAAAGTCAGGTATATCGCAAAAGTACGGTATACCAAATATCGGTAAGGTATATATTGGTATGGAAAATAAGGTATACCGAAATTCGGTATACCAAAAATTTTGATAAGGTAAATATATGATTTTTTCACATAGCAAATTTTCGGTAAGGTATACCGTACACCCACCCCTAGTTTTCAGTGCTTCTAATTTCTAAATGAAAATTGATTTATATTTGAGGATTATTGTAAGGGCATCCACAACAAGGATGTCCTATCTCGCAGCTTATCTCATTTTGTCCTACCACATTAGCATTTTATTCCACAACCTATCTCCCTGCAATGGTACAACCTATCGCACGTCCCATCCCACGACCCATTTCATTTCATTCTTTCTATATTTCATTTTTCATTGTTGAGGTCAAATAAATGAGATAAAATAACAAAAAATATATTCTAAGACAAAAAACATTATAAAAAACATACTTAATTTAAAATTAAAACATCCTACATTTAACAAATACAAAAAATAACTAAAAAACATGGAAAAAACATAGAAAAACAACAGAAGAACACATCAAACGTCGTCATCATCTAGACCCAATTTTCTTGTTGTCGTCAGCTGAAAAATATAGATAAACGTCGTTGTTGTAAATTAATTTGAATGCTAATGTGAGCTATGACATAGTTTTATGTGTTGGTTTCCGGGTACAAGATAAATACTAGCCTGACGTAATACAACCCAAAGAAGAACGAAGATAAAAGTACAATAAACTAATTGAAATAACAAGTCAAAACTGTAAACCGTAAAGATGTAAGCCGAGTCGAGGAGTTCTAATTCCGCAAGATGAGATATGCCCCGGTAGTGCTCTCGGATTGGCGTGTCGTCCCCAAAGATAAAACGGCCTCGTCTTGTCTGTTGTAGCACCGCAGACAGAACAAGCTTTGGCGAACTGGATGATGGTGAGGACAGAGCTTCGACGGAAGACTATGTAGAGAGAGGGAGAGAGCTATGCAAATGACAAGCTTGGTGTGCAATATGGTCAGCAATGCATGAAGTGCAATATGGTCAGCAGTGCAATATCGGGATCCGTCATGTACCTTTTAGCACCCGTTGTGCATCTGGGTCCATCGTGAACCTTTTGGCACCTGCAATACGTCGGGTCCATCGCAGACCTTTTGACACATGGCACATAGCACACGGCAGACTGGGCATGGGTCACGGAACACAGTGCACTGAGCACGAGTCACGGGACAGGATGCACTGAGCACGGGTCACAAGACATGGTGCACGGAGCGTGGTTCGCGGCTCGCGGCGAGGCAGCGTGCGCATGTGGGCTCTACCGCCCATCTGGGCAACGATAATTATACACGTAATAATTCATCTTATTAAATACATGTCTAGTTGTTGGGGTTTGAATCCCTTGCACAGCGAAAGACTTGTACAAAATAAATAAATCAGACGTTGGATCTATTTGACGGATTATGGGATTAATCAATCCACATGTTAACACAGAATTGCATGCTAGAATGCAAATAATTCATGCTTAAAGAAAATAAATCCTAAACATGATTTCTACGGTTTAGAGTCACCGATTTGATTCTCCAATGAATCATCGATTGCTCGCGCCTTCTCCACGATGATCTTCAATACTAGACCACGGATCTTCTAACTAGTTCCCGAACTGTATTCCGAAATCAGTG
Organism: Salvia splendens; assembly: GCF_004379255.2. NCBI lineage: Eukaryota > Viridiplantae > Streptophyta > Magnoliopsida > Lamiales > Lamiaceae > Salvia > Salvia splendens. Next base: position 15,751,321 of record NC_056038.1, read on the forward strand.
TGCCTGATCTTATCAAAATACTAGGACTTGAATAAAGAAGACAGAAAAATCTCACGGATGAGGAACTGAAATTTTCGTCCCCTTCTCTAATTAGAGAGGGACGAAATTTTCTGTAGTGAAAATAATGATTTCTATCTCTCCTTTATTTTCCTATTTATATTAATTTCATATTTGGGTCCAGTCAGGGATCTATGGTGGTTTGGATGTGGCCTCACCCAATTAGCTTTACTAATTAAATTGAACCCACAATTTAATACAAGTTTATATTGGAATATCATTATCAGCCACTACAGTAATAATATTGCACTGCCCATTCAAATCCGAAATTATAAGTAATCCGGGTTTCCATTTTATTTAAATGTTTATTTCCCGCGCATAAGATATAAATGTCCATTAATTAACTGAAGTTTGCTATGGATTTAGCAAGAAACACTTATTTATTATTCATGGAATAATTAAATTCCAAGAGTGGACTTAGCGAGAAACACTTATTTATTATTCATGGAATAATTAAATTCCAACTGGCCAGTTTCCGAATAATAAAACCTTGTTCGAGCTCCTCTTGAGGACATTATCAAACGAGACTGACCTCGAGAAACCTTGTTCCTAGCACCGTTAGATATTAATCACCACTACCCAAGATATCAGGATTATTGGGTTGTGAAAAACCCGCACCATTTGATAAGTCAAAGTAATGCATAATCAATATCGTATGCTTAATGCTAACGTATGTAGATAAAGAAATAGTAGTTTATCAAGACCTAGTCTTTCAGTAGATAGCATAAAGACATGTCTTGTTGTTAGATCCATTCAGTGCTATACCACACCAATGTCATCTTATTTCAATAAGGCTTAGAAATAATCGGATTGACATTGCAACATTTCGCGATAGGTAGCCAAAGCCTATCTAGGTTGTGAAATTCTTCTTTCTCTTTTGCAAAGCATTGCATAAAACCAACTGTAGTTACCTTAAAGTGGACGATGCTCACAACCAGTCTATTAAGCAAAAGACTTAGGCTTTGTTTGCTTCTTATGCATTCAAATTTTAAACAACATCTTATAAATGCACAAGTAAACAAAATGTAATAATATACTGATTCGATTCGTGCAAACTGCTCGAATAATACTGAATCGGGTTAAAAGTGGATTGTAGAGTTTTCCGTATACAAGCAAGATTCTATTCGTGCTCGAAACATGCTTTTCAGTATATCAAACCTAACACTAATAAGGTTCTCTCTACCAATGTGGGATGATTAACACTTTTAATTAATCCCTAGGTTTTATCTCATAACTCATTTACAGCTTACAATTGTGACAAACTTTAATCCATAATTTCTCACTCACCGAAAATCGGTTTAGAGAAAATGAATATACCACGGCCATCTACTCCGAAAGTAGATCGCATGTATCGTCACATTTTTTATTGGTCAAAGTCCATTGACTAAACACGATTCCAACAATCTCCCACATGAGTGGAAATTGTCAAATGCATATGCATGCAGACACAAGCTCAACCCTCAAGAGGTATGTAAGCATAAGGATAGGTAGTTTTTGGCTTTGAACCATCCATAGTCAACACAATCGGATACACAAGCGGACTAGTAGCGTGATGTTGGGAACTATTCCTCCACGACATGCATCGAGACAGTGATGTTAACACTTAAACACCTCAACCTTATCCGTTCTCACATTTTGTGTCCATTGCGGTCTTGGACAACACTTTGGATTCTAATATTAAAGACAATACCGTGATGGATTGGTTTCAACTAAAAAATTAGAATCGGGTGTATTGATAACACTCTTTCTCTTACCTCTGATTATGTAATAGTAGTATATATATGTATATGTGTATATAAACGGAAAATTACATTACAATATATATTATAATTATATAATATATATTAAAGTTAATGATTGTATATATACACATAAGAATTGGTCGTGCGTGTGACATGAAGAATTGTGACCTAACTAATAAGTTAGTTTGTAAATTGATAATCACAGTTCAAACCGACGTATCTATTAAATTGAAAAGTTTTCGGTTGGTGCATAACTGTACATGTGAATAGACGCAATTCATCAGAAAGGACGTCTATCGACTATATATTTGTGCTCATGCATGCAAATCATATACACAATAAAAAGTTACATGCATAGAATAGAAATGAGTCATGGTAGTATATAGAAATGTATACATTACGGCAGTATATACAAATATATACATTATATGTAGTACATTGATTCTTTGTCCATAGAAAGAATCATTAAAGGCATGAGGTCAACGAGGAAATAACATCAATTGGAGGATCAATTTAAAGAGAGGACTGTCATCAATTGGTGGATTTCAAACCTCTACATCAAATGAAGCATGGATGAAGGTTGGTGATTTTATTTCCACTTTATAATATAAATGTTATGGTTGAATTAATTCAAATCTAGAATCAGATTTCATTATCGAAAATATAACATCAACAGAAAGTATAAACATAGTGTCAACAGAAAATATCATCATAAAACGCTACATTATACAATCCCAGATGTATATTACTTACATCTGACATTGTACATTATTCTGTTCTATAGTTTTCAGAAGTACGTTTGTGCAACATATACTCCTTCCGTCCTATAGAAATAGGTCATTTATGGTTGACACAAATTTGAATGCATAATTTGTAAAGTAAAAGCAGGGGAGAAAAAGTAGTTAAAATTTTGTAGTGGATGGTGGGACCCATAAATAATAAAGTAAAAGAGAGGGAGAAAAAGGTTGTCATAAATGAATATGAACTATTTCTATGGGACGGACGAAAAAGGAAATATGACATACTTCTATGAGACAGAGGGAGTATTAGATTATTTCATGTTATCTGCTACATTAATATGTGTTATGCTAGTGTGAGTTACATTTTTGAACCACATTTGTACATCACGTACACTAGATTGTCTACATTATCGTTAGATGTACTATGGTTTGTTGTTGCTGGTAATGTTATCCCCTCAATGCTAATGTTATTGAATAGGTACAAAGTGGCTAAGAAATGTTATTGATGTCAAAGTATAGGTACAAAGCGGCTAAGAAATGTTATTGATGCCGACTTTGACGACGACATACCATCTTCACTAGGGCACCGGCTGAGGCAAGAAATGGTTGTAGATATCGAGGCCGAAGGTATGGCTGAACCAAGCAGAAATAAGAAGGAAAACAATCTTTATTTTAGGAGGTGTCTATTGGAGTTTGTGAAGTTCATGGAGATGCTCAATCCACGACAAATAGAAGCGGTAAATGAATTGGGTTTTGGAGCAATCCTCTACTACAACATACAAAAAATTACAAGTTTGTGTTCAACAGACTGCATTGCAGGATCGAGTATGCTGTCGATGAAAGCCTACACCTAGGCGAGGATGACGTGCATCTGACCTTTGGGTTTCCAAGGTCTTAGGCTCATTGAACGCGAAAAGTCATAGAAAAACTTTGCCTACAACGATGAAGTTGCAGCACGTTGTAAAAAAAGCCGTTGTATGTGTACATCAGCGGAGATTGAGGAGTTTATGCTACATGACTCAACGGTGGTCCATATTTTAAGAAGTTGTTTATGTTTTTTATGAAGAATGCAGTCTTCGAGATGCCAGGAGATGGCATGATGAAGCCGAAGATTCTGCACTTCATCGACAATGTTGACGAGATCAGAAATATGAACTAGTGTGGCTACCTTATCTCGGTCATTGACTATACGTACAAGAGATGGGTACCGGGCACAAGTGTGGCATTTACTGGGCCAATTAGCTTCCTGGCGGTGAGTGATGTACTGAATATGTGTTGTATTGAATTTTAACTTTATTAACAATAACTCTGACATGTGTCTTTGTTTTGTCAGTGTTGATAGGGTTGTGTTCTGCCGGTGTATGGTGATCAGTGCATGGCCAACCATAAAAGGCTGGACAACTGATTCACTTAGACTACGACAGGAGGAATAGTTGGAGCTTAATAAATTTGGGTGTTAGGCAGCTTGGAAGGCCCAATAAAAAAATAGCAGTATCTACGGAAGGAAGAAAGGAGGAGGCTGCAAGCGATGAGCAGTGGTGATAGGGTAGAGGCCAGCAATAACAGAGTGAAACGATAAGGGATGACTTCGTTGCATCAGTGCCCATATGGCTAAGTCTATTTCTGCGTGGGTCGATCAATTTAAATTAATATCGGCTGAGTTGATGAAAAATGAATGCTTCAGATTTGGAAGCCAAATTGCAAAGAAGCTTCTTGGAATGGAAGATGATAAAGTCCAAGCCGATAAAGAGATTGTGGCAACCCTTACTCAAACCAAGGAAGATGAGGAGGAATTCAGTCCTAAGTGGATTGGTGAGATGGAGGTTATGATGCAAGCTTATGATAAGAAGAAATCCATAAATGGATACTTCGAAAGGCCTTCACTCATACTGGATGGCTTCACCTGGCTGTGTATAAAAAAGCCCTCCGGGATGCCATCCAGTATGAATGACGGTCTTTCGAAGTCTCCATTTATGGACTTCTTCTTGTCATAAGCTTGCATCATAACCTCCATCTCAGCAATCCACTAAGAACATCCTCATCTTCCTTGGCTTGAGTAACGGTTGCCACAATCTATTCATCGGCTTGGACTTTATCATCATCCATTCCAAGAAGCTTCTTCGCAATTTGGCTCCCAACTCTGAATCATTCTTCTTCCATCAACTTAGTCGGTATTACCTTAAATTGATCGACCAAAGCAGAAATAGATTTAGCCATATGTGCACTACATGCGAAGAAGTCATCCCTTATTCGTTTCGCTCTATTACTGATGGCCCCTACCCTATCACCACTGCTCAACGGTTGTAACCTCCTTTTTCTTCCCTCCGTAGATACTGCTCTTTGTTGATTGGGCCTTCCAAGGTGCCTGACCCAAATTTATTAAGCTCCAATTCTTCCTCATGACATAGTCTATGTGAATCAGTTATCCATCATTTTATGGTTGACAATGCACGGATCACTCTACGTCGGCAGAACACAACCCTGTCAACATACGCGCACTGACAAAAAACAAATACACATGTCAGATTAATTGTTAATAGAATTAAAATTCAATACAACACATTCAGTACAACATGCACTGCAAGGAAGCTTATTAGCCTAGTAAACGTCACACTTGTGCCTGATACCCATCTCTTGTACGTATAGTCAAGGACAGAGTTTAGGTAACCACACCACTTTATATATTTTATCTCGTCAACATCGTCGATGAAGTGCAGAATCTTTGGCTTCATCATGTCATCTCCCGGCGTCTCAATGACTGCATTCTCCATAAAAAACATGAATAGCTTCTTGAAATCTGGGCCACCGTTGAGTACTGCAGCATCAACTCCCCAATCTCTGCTTATGTACACGTATAACGGGTTTTGAACAACGTGCTGCGATTTCATTGTTGTAGACGAAGTTATTCAGTGACTTTCCGCGTTCAATGAGCTTAGGACCTTTTGGAAACCAAAAGGCTAGATGCACGTCATCTTCGCCTAAGTGTTGGCTTTCATCGACAGCATACTCGATCTTGCAACGCGGCATGTTAAACACAGTATCTAGTGGGACAACAGACCTGGAATTTCTGTTATGTTGTAGTGGAGGATTTCTCCAAAACCCAATTCATTTACAACTTCTATTTGTCGTAGATTGAGCATTTTCATGAACTTCACAAACTCCAAAGGATACCTCCTATAATAAAAAATGTTTTCCTTCTTGTTTCTACTTAGTTCGGCCACACCCTCGGCCTCGATATTTGCAGCCATTTCTTGCCGCAGTGAAGGTGTCATGTCGTCGTCAAAGTCGTCATCAATAACATTTATTGGCCGCTTTGTACCTATTCAAAAACGTTGGCATTGAGTGGATTACATTACCGGCAGCAACAAACCATAATACATCTAACAATAATATAGATAATCAAGTCCACGTAGTATACAAATCTGGTTCAGAAATGTAACTCACACTAGCGTAACACATATTAATATAGTACTCCCTCCGTCCCGCACTACTCGCACTTATTTCTTTTTTGGGCGTCCCAAGTTACTTGCACTCTTTCCATTTTTAGTAAAAAAATTCACCTACAGCCGTCATTTTTGACTTTCCTATACACTCATTCCTTAATCTCCGAGCTGAAAAAGAAATGAGCGAGTAGCCCGGGACGGAGGGAGTACATAATATGAAATAATCTAATATATGTTGCACAAATGTACTTTTGAAAACTATAGCACATAATAATGTACAATGTCCGATGTAAGTAGTGTACATCTGTGATTAGTATAATGCAGCATTTTGTACCAAAATAATGAAGTAAGAGAGCGTAGTATACCAAAGTATACAAAATGTAGAACATCTTGGTAATGTAATGTACAAATAGATCACCATAATGTAGCATTTATCGTCAAAATAATGTAAAAAAAAATTATCCATGACAACAACATTTAATGTACCACATCAGTTTAAATTAATGTACATATATGATTGAATACTGTAATAGAACATGAAGTACAGATTTAGCTTCATAATGTAACATGACATGATGCATAAAAACATCATATGTTAATGTACTAATCTATGTAAATGATGTCGCAGTAAATGATGTTATTAAGTCATGTACAAGTATGCATGTATAATGTATTATTGTTTTGCACACTAATGTACAGAAGTTCTTTAAACAAAATATGTAAATTAATGTACCAATTTGTGTGAATAATGTATACTACCCGAATGTAAAAGAAAAACGTTCAATTACATGTCGATTGGTTAGCCTGCCTCTTAGATGTGCCTCCTTTACTCACCATTTTTGTAGTTGTCTTTTTCTTCTATATAAAACAGAAATAATGATGTACGGCACTTTAATAGTGTAGTTTATGAAAACAAGAGGGGACAAAAACAAAGCATAGTATAAAAAAATAAAGGAATGTTGAAATTAGATTCCCTACTATAAATCCCACCGTTAATGTACAATATTCAAATCAACTATGAACAAACAACAAAAAAACCAAAAATATACATCAAAACGGCAATTGCAGAAAACACTAATTAACAGAAGCCCAATTGCAAATCACATACAATTTAGAGCACAAATCGCCCTTCACATCAACGACAATGCCTCAACAACAGTACATTACAATCAAAATAAAACTTAGAGAGATGGTTTAGGGTGAATTTAAGCACTACACCAAAGTGAATTTGACCACTTTCGACCGGAAAGTGTTTACAGAAAAACTTGCCGATGGTTCGAACACAAATGGTCTAATTTTCTATGTTTAGGATAATGTAATAATCGAATTAATGCTAAATAATACACAAAATGAGCCGAATCGAACAACATTCAACGCAATAATTAGAACAGCACAGAAATTCAATGATTTACAAAAGCCCATTTCTAAAACACAAATAATTTTGACCGGTAATTTACAAAACATGCATCTAATTTGGAGACCACCCCCCGACAACAGTGACCATTGACAAAAAAAAAGGAACATGGATTCGTACATTATACGCCCAAAATCAAAATCCAACCTCAATAATGGAGTACATTATACACCCAAAGTCAAATAGCTGTGATTGTATTAAAAAAAATACAATAAAATCAAAAAATACATTAATTAAAAAAATACATTAATTAAAAAGTACAAGTGGTGCGAATGAAAATGACGTGCAAAACGCGTATATATAGTGTTTCGAAAATTAAAAAAAAATCTGCTGGGCGATGCGCTCGGTGATCTGGACCCTGCAATGGCACCGAGCGGATCGCCCAGCGCTAGGTGATTTTTTTTCAGAAAACCGCTAGGCGGTTGCAATGGTTCGCCGAGCGCACCGCCTAAGCGGTGCGCTAGGCGCCATTGTGGATGCTCTTAGGATTTTTGGAGTGGGGGGAATGGAGAGAGACGGGAGGGAAGAGAGTGGAATGAAAGAGAGAATGGAATCATTGAATGAGAATCGTCACTGAGAATATAGCGCGTGATTAGCGAACCTGCAGTTTTGAAACGGGTGGAATTAATTGTGTATTTCCAATCTTACCCTCATAATGTACTTTATTGGCCTAATGATGTAACGCGAATCATTAAATACATCCATCTAAAATAATGATCCAACACTTGATATTAGTGTTACGTTTAACACTAAGGGGGCACGAGGACTTCAATAACTTTACATAGTGTAGTTCAATTTACGGATTGAGATTCTGAAAAAAAAAAAAAAAAAAAAAAGCTTCAAAGCATCCACAATGGGGCGCCCTAAGCCGCGTCACGTCAGCAGTTTTATCCTCTTACCCTCCCACCTGCAATGGGTATATGTTTTAATATTGTTCTGTTAATTAATTTAAATGTTTTCAAATATATAATGCAAACTAATTTAAAAACACAACGAGTAACCAAAAACTGGTGAATATTGCATTAATAATTACACAAAAGTTACACGATTCAAGTTGGCTGATCTACGCAATTCCCAACTTCCGGCGCAACTCATCGATCAACCCTTGGTGAATTTCGGTTTCGGCGGGGTCCGTACACTTCTTGAAGGCCTTGTGCGTCTGCAACAACGTCTTCGCCATCGAGGCTGCTGCCAACGACTCATACGTGGCGACCGTCGCGCTCGGGGTCGGGGTCGGGATCGGCGATGGCGCGGCGGTGGTCGAGGATGATGTCGCCGCCACCTTCCCCTTGGCCTTCACAGCCTTGACGCCTATGGGACGCAGGGAGGACATCGGTATGCCAGAACTCTCAATGTCCTCGTACGTCCGGTTGAGGTCCACCGGACGAGTTCCGCTTTCGCTGCTCGTGTAACCACCAGCTTCGATGGTCTTCGTCCTCTTTGTCGCCCCGGTGTGCAGAATCCTACCTTGGAACTTCTGCTTGTCCCTCAAGAGTGCCCAGATGGCCCCGTGCTTGAATTCGTCGTACAGGGACTGGTACGACAACAACGCTTTAGCGCGCACGTCGCACAAGCTCTCGCCGCTCCCCTGCGCCCTCGCGCACTTCTCGTACTCCGACGAGAACAGGTTGATTTGCCTCTTCACCTGGTCCCAGTGCTTGCGGAGCTGCTCCCGTTGGCGCTTGTACGCGCTCGGCGGCTTCACCGCATTGTAGCGCTCGACGATGCGCTCCCAGTACACCTGCTGCCTCTGGTTGTTCGCGAATATCGGGTCCTCCGATATATCCACCTAACACCTCGCCAATACGAGAGTTTCATCCGGGTGGTAATTCGTACGGTCGGGGGCCTACTCTTCACAAGTTCCCGGAGGTGGCAACTTGTACGGGCGTTGCCGGTACTGCTTCTTTTTGGCGGGGAGGAAGCCGCAGCGGCGATGGATGGGGTGGCGTAGGCGGCGGCGGCCTTTGCAGCTGCGCGGCGGGAGGGGGCGACGGGTTGGTTTGAAGACGGCTCCATGTCATCCAAACCGTACGATTCCGTACTGAATTCGGGATCGTATTGTGTGTTGGCGTCGAACGGCCGATATTCGTCGGATTCTGTACCCAGCCAACGCGCCTCCCCAAACATCGGACTGTTGGGACTTGCATCCATTTCGTCGAAATAATAAAAATGTGAGTTTCGAGAGTGAAATCGTGAAAATTAAACGTTACAAATGAAGGTGGGGTAGGGGTATTTATACAAAAATTAAAAAACGTGTGGCATCGTCCGCGACCATAGTCCGCCGATCCCGCAATGGGGCGCCCGAAGGCGCAGATGATAGGTCATCGTCCGCGCTTCAACCCCGGACGATGCATCGAGCATGGGCGTAAGGCGCGGACGATGGCAGGCACCCACAAAAATTTGATGCACTCTTTGCTCAAAATTGAAAAAAACCCTTAATTCCCAAACCGGAACTAAAACCTAAAATTCACCAGGGGTGTTCGAAATCCCGCTACTTTTTCCCATTTCGGAACAAACTACTGCGAGGCAGAACGGAAGAATGTAGTCGGTGTAATATTTTTGCAGTCTCTCCTGGGAAGAGATGCAACTTCGGACAAATGTAGTCGGTGTAATTTTGTGCTAAAAGGGCGAGATGCAACTAGGGTTTTTCAGTTTTGGAAGGAGTGCAGATTTGTTAGCGTTTTTGGAAGAAGTGGAAAGATTTGGAGATTTGACCGCTAAAATTCCACACCTATTTTGGATTAATGTTTCAAAGTATTTATGAACTGACAATTTTACTTTCCAATGCAACCGAAATCGAGTCCGACGCAACCCGAGTTAATGGATCCACCTCACATCTTGGAAATCTAATGGGATGTTATATCTATTAGGCCATCCACAATAGGAATAGCCCAACAATAGTCCAGCCATAGCCTAGCCACTGCCACATCATCAAAACAAGCAAATAGCTCAGCAATAGCCCAGTCATAGCCTAGCCACATACTATCCACATCACTATTAACAAATATGCACAAAATGAAATAATTAACAATCACACAATATACGGAATTAAATTTACGACACAAAAACGAGAAAATTCACTAATATTAATAAAATTTAAAAAGTACATTAATTTAAAAAAATTACATAATAAAAAAAAACTAACGTCGTGCAGTCCTCCGCGCCCATAACTCTTCAATTAAATCCTTTTGGAGTCGAATATGAGCCTCCGTTTGGCGCATGTCGGCATGTACTTGGAGGCGGCCGTCTTCATCGTGGGGTACCCCACTCCGTACGTTAGGGGCGGCAACGCTGTGGCTTGGATCAGCTTCATTATCGTCGTTGGCCCAATCAGTCAGTTGTCCACCTTCATCTTCGACAATCATGTTGTGCATGATTATACACGCGTACATTATATCAGCAATGCAGTCGACGTGCCACAAACCCGTTGGCCCCTTAACTGCCGCCCATCGAGCCTGGAGCACACCAAATGCGCGTTCCACGTCCTTGCGCGCCGACTCCTGCCGTGCCGCAAAGTAGGCCTTCTTCTCATCTCCTGGGCATCGGATCATCTTCACAAAAACGGGCCACCTAGGGTATATCCCATCCGCCAAGTAGTAGCCCATATCATGTCGGTTGTCGTTGGCGACAAAACTGATGGCCGGACCGACACCCTGACACTGCTCGTTGAAAAGTGGCGAATAGTTGAGGACGTTGAGGTCGTTGTTCGAACCAGCTATCCCAAACTACGCATGCTAAATCCACAGCCGGTAATCAGCTACGGCCTCGAGGATCATCGTGGGATTTTTTTCCCTTGTACCCGGTAGTGTACATCCCCTTCCAGGCGGCGGGGCAGTTCTTCCACTCCCAATGCATACAATCTATGCTGCCTAACATCCCTGGGAACCCATGCTGTTCCCCGTGCATCCGCAGCAGATCCCGGCAGTCATCGGGGGTAGGGCTTCGAAGGTACTGATCACCGAATATTTCAATCACGCCCTGACAGAAATACTTCATACACTCCAGGGCAGTCGTCTCACCGATGTGGAGGTACTCGTCCCACATGTCTGCAGCGCCTCCGTAGGCCAACTGCCGGATTTCCGCAGTGCACTTTTGAATAGGAGTGTGGCCGGGTCTGCCAGCCGCATCGTGCCTAAAGCGGAAATACAGATATCGTTGCTCCAATCCGTTAACAATACGCATAAACTGGGACCTGCGCATCCTAAAACGGCGCCTGAAAAGGTTGGCGTTGAACCGCGGCTCCTGTGCGAAGTAGTCTTCGTATAGGCGCTGATGTGCAGCTACGTGATCACGATCAATCACCGCTCGGCGGTGTACCACTGGTCGAGGTCGAGGTACCGCCGGCTGCAAGGCCCTCTGCATCCATTGATCAATCTCACGGTTCGTATAGGCCTCTAGCGCTTCGTTCATTATACGCTCGTACTCCTCAGCATCCCCACCACTACCACCGGCGTTACTCATTTCTAGGGGATGATCTTGTACAGAAATTAAGATAGAGAGAGTACTCGTTAATACAAGTGGTGCGAATGAAAATGACGGGCAAGTCGCGTATATATAGTGTTTCGGAAACAAAAAAAAATTAAAAATTCGCGCTAGGCGATCCGGACGCTGCAATAGCACCTAGCGCACCGCCTAGCGCCACGGAACCGCCGAGCGCTAGGCGGTTTTTTTTCTCGAAATCCGCTAGGCGGCTGCAATAGATCGCCTAGCGGACCGCCTAGCGCCGGCGCTCGGCTAGGCGGTGCGCTAGGCGCTATTGTGGATGCTCTTAAGGGCTCGTTTTGAAGTATGGATTGGTTATAGCATGATAATTAAATTGTGATAAAATTTTCGAGCTCAAATGCAAGGATGGGTAAAATAAAAAAAATGAAATAATAAGTATAACTTTGAAATATTAAATCAAAATATACTCATAGAAAAACTATTTATTTTACTAACTTTCAAAAGTTTGAAAAATGTGTAATAAAGTTTAAAAACTGAATAAAGAAACCTGGAAAATCTTAACCAATGTTTTAAAAATCGGACCGGCAAGCGAACCGGCGAAGCTACTGGTTCACGGTTCAACTGGTAGGATCGGTCTAACCACTGGTCGGACCGTTTTACTGTAGCATATATAATTAAATATATATTATATAAATATATCAAATTTATTATATAATAAAATGTAGTTTTGATCAAATTCATATATATTTTTAAATAATTTGGTGAAAATAAAATATTATTAAACTTAATTGAGGATAAGTATAATTAAATTTTGGAGAAATATAAATATAAATTATATAAATATATACCTAATATATTAAAACTTATATTTAATTAAATATATATATATATATATATGAAAATATTGAAATTTAGTGTAATAAATTACTATTAAAGTTTATTAAATAACAAATTTAATTAACAAATATTTTTTACAATTAATTATAATGAATTAATCAATTTATAAAAATAATAATTAATCATAGAATGAATGAAAATTTATTCATTGATTATATGAATAATTAAAGTTATAGTTATGTCGCAACAATTGAAGTGGTGTAGTGGTAATAGAGTCGGACTTATATATAAGAGGTCTATGGTACGAATTCCATTGGACACAAATTTTTGAAAAAAAGCTGAAAATTTCAAAAAACCGGTTCAACCGGTTCCTGGTTTCCGGTCGAACCGGCCAGTTCATCCGGTTCAAAACGGCTCAACTTCTCGACGGTTTTAAGTGGTGAACCGGACCAGACTTGCACCGGTTCGAGGCCGAACCGGTTCGACCGTCCGGTCTGGTCTGGTTTTCAAAACACTGATCTTAACTCCGTTAATTTTGGGCCAGTCCAACTATTCAATTTATTGTAATTCGGGTTGAGATCTTTCTTGGGTTATAAATTTCCAATTTTTAAAGTTTTCGAGCTATTTAAGTTAACCCCTGAATTTAAGTCGAATTGACACCCCCATGCGACGCCTAATACATATAGTTCGCGCTACTTTGTTTGGGTAAGCAGCGCCAAATACATTTGATGCCTAATACATATAGTTCGGGCTACTTTGTTTCGGTAAGCGGCGGCCAACACATTTGGTCTGCATTTTATGCTTGGATATGTGACACTCATCATTATTTTGAGATTATTATTGAAACTAATCATTCAGTTTAATTCTACAGTGAAACCACTACTATTTGTTGGATGAAAACTGAAATATAATGCCAGATGTATTAAGTTGTTTATTTGTTTCTGATTTCTTGTTTATGTGCAATTTAATATAGCACACTTGCTTTGTTGTTTGGTTGATTTTCTTATTTTGAACTGCTTTTGTACTAATTTTGGGAAAAAATCATAGTTGTCCATCCTTAGCGAGCCTATGCTGGGAAAAACATGCAAAATGGTGGCTAATAGAAATCCAGATTAAATTGGTCATTTATTTTGGAGAGAGAGATAGGTGTTATCATCTAAGAAAATGTAAAAACTATGTACAAAGAAACAAGTAATTTTACTATTTTTTCATATTTTTATCAGAACAAGGAATAATGTCTGTCTACTTAGAGGTTCATACAAAGAGTCTTGGCGTGTTAGGTATGGGAATTTCTTAGCACAAAGAATATAGAAAAGACTCCTTGAACTCATCACTTTCATGTGTAGAAAGGGGCACCGTATACCAGTAGACACATTTCTTCAGGCATGCAAATCTTTGTCTACTTCCCAAGCTGTGCCCTTCGACAGAGGCAGCTCGTTTGTCATTTGCGTACCGTTTTCAACATTTAAAAGGGGATCAGATTCAGCCTCCTTTCGCTGGATACACCAAAAAATAAAGCTTAGCATATAACCACTATTTGGATATAGATCGGTAAAACAAAAGGTAACTATTAGATTCAAAGGAGAACACCGAGCAGCTCTAGATACCTGGCTCGGTGCTGATGCTTCTTCAGCTTTTGCTTGGTTCTCCAGGCTGCAATAATATGAGTATAAGATCATACCGACCAATGCAACTATTATCCCAAGTATGTTCCTCCAGCTAAATGGATCCTGAAGCAAAGAATAACCGAATGCTAACACTAAACATGTTTTAAGATGCCCGAGGACTTGATAAGTGACAGGCGACGTCTTTCCTATCACAAGGAATGTGCTAAAATTGACAGAGATTGAGATCAGACAGGACAGAACAATAAAACCCTGCAACATCAAACACTGATTTAGGTCCTGGTGCAATTAGCATAGAAAGACAAAGAACATAGATCTAAATTCTCATATTACTTACAACAACTTCTGGCGTGTATTCAAATGAATATACATTTTGGTTAGTCAAAAACCTATCCAAAAATGGACCTGAGATGAGCAAGGTCAGTGCTTGGTATAGACATGACTGATACAGCAGTTGGGTTGATGAAATCTTATATTTCTTCTGGATGGTATTGGTCATCTAGAGGAAATAGTTAAGATCTTAAACAATGTATAGACATACCCAGAAATAAATGGAACATGCTGGGAAAAATTAGTTTATTTTCAAGAATGTGATACCCATGCCTCCACAGAGTTAACCAGATCGACAGATCCATAATACATGCTGCAAGACAACAATTATGAATGATTTTTTATGTGGGTAAGAAAGCCTATCTCCCAAAAAGACTTGGAATCTAGAGTATTAGAAGATCAGACACAGCTATCAAATTGGCTGTAAATATGCAGATACAGTCCATGACAAGGTGTGAGCGCGGTACCTAATCCGAGAAAAGAAGGCTCAATATGTTTTCAGGGGAAATTCTAGGTTATTTATCCTAATCTTATTATAACCAATAAATGGCAATGCCTCTCCTTATATAAGGGAAGGTGAACAGCATGTTGGTCTGCCTTAGATTCTTTGATGCAACAAAATGGTGTTCCTGCATTGCTAAGATCTCAACTCCGTACATGCAGAAAAAGAGAGGCACGCATGATCCCTACACATCATACAAGTGAGCGACTAGTTCACAAGCTGTATTCAAACCCTTCTAGGACAACATCAATATCTCCTGCTGAATACTGCAAAACTGAGTTCTGTTAATTATATTACTGTATTTCTTTTCTTCTTTTTTTGAGTGTGTGTAAAATGCAAATCTGCATGTTTCTCATTCTCCAGCAATTTCCTGCCATTAGGTTTTCCTGTATCGGCTAAAGCAAAGGGATCAATGTAAATAGACAAAGGATACAATTTGAGCGACGCAGGTTGTAATAACTGCAATGAGAGAGAGACACGAGCCTAGCATATTGAGCTGAAGATCAGTAACTGTGGCAATTCCAACACCTACGAGCAGACAGCCCAGAGAAAGCTTGATACTCCTACTGCAATGACCCACATCCAGCATTAGAGAAAGAAAACCGAGAAAAAAAGGGTTAGAGAAACAAAACCATCATTTACATACCGAGCGATAATCTTGGGTCAGGGCATTTGACATTAGATCAAATATCTCTTACAGAAAGTATGTTGCAGAGAAGGGAAAGAATGCTATCTGTTGTGTGTTATGTACTTGTAAGGCATAATTGATAGAGGAGCTTGTTGTCTTAGGAATATTCATCATTTACTAAATGAAAATAAAAGTCTACGAGATCCCAATATGCCACCCTTTAGCCTTTCTCAAACAGATTAACATGACCAATCAGTATAGAACCAGAGAGGCCAATTTTTTAAAAAAAATTGGATCATAGACATTTACTTCTGTATGGGACGTGTGACCAACCTGAATATCTTGCCAAGGAAAAGGGTTTCGAGGAGTATTGTGCAGGGAATAATAGCCAACTTTGTCATCTACAAGGTAAAGAAGAAAGATCTTTCATTCAGGAAACTGTGAAGACACGCATCATCAAAGTCAAAACACAAAAGGAAACTGAGGAGAACTTTACCTGATAAAAACCAACTGAATTGAAACCTAAGCTGAGGTTTAACATTCCAATTGAAATTCCATTTAAGATGCCAAATCCAATATTAGTTTGAAAATCGATTGGTTTGTGCTCAAAGAATTTCAGTGATAGTGCCACGTGAAGAGAACAAAATGTGACCAGGAGATGCCAGCTCGTTAGTGTTGTAGCTGCATTCAAAGAAAGTTTATGCTAATGTCATTAACTGATATTTAAAAGATGTGGTTATATATCTGCAATCGGTGGTTATGTATTTGGGCATTTCAATTCGATGAACACAAATTAAAGTTCACGAGCTCTACTCCAAGAAAAGAGTTAGGCAGCAAAATTTGCAGTGTTATGTTACATATTGCATTGAAAATGGTTGTGCTGCTGGTAAAATGCACAAGGATGCAATAAAAACACGTGAAAAAGGAAGGACAGATATCCATATCCAACTTGATGATAATACAGTGAAGAATTACCAATAGATTTGATATTAATAACATCATGAACTAACAAGTAGTGAAAAAATGAAAATCTCGAGAATTACTAAAACACAGAGTATCTAATAATCAAAATAATTGCTCAACATCTGATACAGATTTGATACCTTGATCAAAATAAAGCTAATGGGTTACCGAATATGAAATGCAAAGTACTCATGAGCGCTTTATTACAGATCACAATAGAAACGGAGGAAACCACGGAGAGAGTGAGCGCGCCGATCGTCCCCAGCTGAAAACTCTTATTCTCAGTCATCTTCTTTGTTAAAAAAAACAAGGCAGTGTGAGGAAATGATTGAAAATGTAGTTGAGAGGCGGCGAGATCGGAGGTTGGAGTCGAGGTTTGTATATGAGGCGAGGGGATAGAAGAAGGAAGGGGTTTCAGTCAATTCGGTTTGAGTGTGATTGTGTGTGAATGTGATCGAGTCAACATTGAAGAGAGAGGTAGGCGGGTTCGGTTTGAGTATTGCAATTGCAGTTGCAGTTGCAGTTGCAGTTGCATCGCCTCCACCATTGAAGGCGGGCGGGCATATGCGCCAGTTTTCAAAGCTTAGCTGATTTACAATCACGTTGTATCACATTCTACTTTTGTAGGGACTAGATTGTAATTTCGCTATTTCTCCACACTTCAACTGCAGCAAACCCATTTATCAGATTTCAAGAATCCATAAATTTTAATTTAACATAATAATTTTTTTCTTATTTCGTTTACTAGTTTGTTTTAGAATTTATCATATTTTATAATTATGCCGTATTCTTAAGAAATATTTGATGAGTTTAACAACCTAACCTTTTCGCTTCAAAAACCGTTAATTTTAGAAAAAATCTTTGATTTACATTACACGCCACATAATTTGGTGACCAAACTGATGAATCGAACTTGTAAAATTATAATAGTAGTTTAGATGTGAAACATTCCAATGGAAATAAATAAAAATCAAGCCGGAAAATATTATGTTCGGCACTCTCTTTGTATTGATATATTAATATATTGTTGTTCAATATATTTTATAAATGATGAAGTTGACTAGTGGAAAAATAAAAAATTGTTTTAATTTGAGGTTTCAATTCTCATTTGTGTTATTTTTTTATTTTATTTTTATATTAATTTACAATTCATGTACTAAACTATTTTTTTATATACTATATATTTTATGAGAATTGAACTTTTACTATGTCACATTTATTTATCTTTTTTGTTTTTTACAAATTTCATACTATATCAACTAAATATACTCGTTCAAATTTTCACATAATAAACTACTTTTATTTTTTCTTCTTATAATAAGTGATTTTTCTAATTTATAGAGTAATGAGTGATTTTAGTTACATTAGTCAAATTATATGACTATTTGTTTTAAGTAGTCCCGTTTATATATCTAGTATAACTTCTACTCTGTGTACATATAAAATGTGTAATATATCTTCTTTTAATGTTTTACTACTTTGTTTTATTGAAAGAAAAAAAATGAACTGCAAAATTAGTATTTAGCGTATGTAAATTGTATGTTTGCAGTATTTCATAAAAATAAATAATAGTACTATTAAAGATCTTTGGAAAATAACTTTTTTTCGTTTAAAGTACTTTTTGAATTTACGACACTATATTCTTCTCCATTTTACCCCCATGCCTCATTGGCAAATTTGTCAATTACTACTAGTAATGTTGTTACAAAATTGGTACTCAAAATTAGGAGTCTCGTTACTTTCTGGCACAAGTTTTAAAAAATGTAAAAAAAGTGTTGGAAAAAAAATTAGTAGAATATAAGTCTTATTTATATATGATAGTGATATAATGCACTCTTTATTATACAAACTTCAAACTACTCAATACAGTGTCAACATATTGTAAAATTTCAAGATTTTGATATCAACACAACGTCGACTGTTGACATTTTCTGTTGACATTATTTTGTCATCAGTTGGTATTTTCTAACGGTCCAGATTATAGTTTGGAGTTTGTATAATATATAGAGTTTGCATTTTATTACATCCTCATTTGTATATTAGTATTAAATGAAATGTGAGTACGTGGTACAATATATAGAGTTTACATTTTATTACATCACCATTTATATATTAGTATTTTATTACATCTCCATTTATATATTAATATTAAATGAAATATGAGTACAATAACTTAGTGGAGTTTGAGACTATTGTCGTTTATAGTTAAAATGAATTGGAAATCCTATTCGTGGACTGACTAAAATGAAAAAAAATGAGACTTCTAATCACGGACGGAGGGAATAATATTTTGTACTCCCTCCGTCCCAAGGAAGATGACCCATTCCTTGGGTGGCACGGGATTTTATGCAGTTATATTTTGTGTATTAAAAGGAGAGAGTAAAGTAAGAGAGAGAGAATAAAGTAGAGATGAAAGTGTTTCCATTTTAAGTAATATGTCATCTTGGTTTGGACAAACCAAAAAGGAAAGTGTGTCATCTTCAATGACGGAGGAAGTACTAGATACTCTATTCACAACTTTAGATAATTACTTATATACTAACTAAGATAGAAATAGTTCATACGATTTTTTAGGGATGTAGTCATGTAGAGAGTATGTTTTGGACAATATTATTAATTCGCTCTAAATATCCAACTACCTTAATGGTTATACATACTTCCTCCGTTCGTGAAATGTGGTCCAATTTTGTCATTTTGGTTCATTCGCGGAATACCCCCGCCCCTCATTCTCGACCAACTAGATCAACTCGCCGCTACATTCACTGTGACCGGGAGGGAGCCAACGAAAGGCTCATTGCCGACTATTTTTCCGACCAGCCGCGGTTTCTGGAAGATTACTTTCGGCGCCATTTTCTCATGTCAAAACGCTTGTTTATGCGTATTGTCAACACATTGTCCGCCCGTGTTGAATACTTTCAAACAAGTACAAACGCAACCGGTCAGGAAAGTCTCTCGGAGTTGCAGAAGTGTACGTGTGTCATCCGACAACTTGCTACTGGGCAAACGGCTGACCTATTTGACGAGTATTTGCATGTTGGTGAGTCAACTGGAATCCTTTGTCTTAAAAAATTTTGCGACGGCGCTCGTTCAGCTTTCAGTGAGGAATTCCTTCGGGCACCCACCACCGATGATTGCCAATGATTTCTTCGTCTTCACGAAACAGTCCATGGTTTTTCCGGTATGCTTGGCAGCATTGACTGCATGCATTGGAGGTGGAAGAATTGCCCGGCTGCTTAGAGGGGCCAACACTTAGGCGGCCCAACACTTATCCTTGAAGCGGTCGCCGACTACCGCCTATGGATTTGTCATGCTGACTCAACTTATTTTAACACAAGAAATTCCCGCAAGTGTACGGGGCTAGTGTAGCACAAAGTAAGCAAGAGTATCGTATCCCACAGATACAAATTGTGTAAACTCAAGTACCACGAACCGATTTCAACTACTATTTAGACAAAGCAAATGTTTGGTTTTGATATTTAACTATTAAACATAAACAAAGTAAAACAAAAGACAAAAGATAAAGTTCCAAATAAGAGAACGAGGTGGAGCTTTGGATCCGACTACAATACCCACAATGTAAACAACTCAACAACTTTGATTACCCGTTGAAGTCTCTAGGATTAGTAGGACAATCGCTATTCTAGGCTAAGCCCCCTCTCGAGTGCACTCAACCCGTTGATTAACTATTAATATTGAAGTCTCCTTCTAATACTTCACAATTAACTCCTATACACAAAAGATTCAAGCCCTCACTCTAGAATTCCTTCT
This sequence comes from Salvia splendens, assembly GCF_004379255.2. Lineage (NCBI taxonomy): Eukaryota > Viridiplantae > Streptophyta > Magnoliopsida > Lamiales > Lamiaceae > Salvia > Salvia splendens. The sequence goes on from NC_056038.1 coordinate 15,771,813, forward strand.
CTCGAATGCAAATTATCTAGGTGTTGTTCATTCTTTTATCAATCCTAATTAGGTATCTCTCGATTACTCAAAACTAGGTCAATATATCCAATTGTTAGCTAGGTAATTGAATTGAAAGGCACAAGAATGAAGCAAAATAATCACAAGAGCATAGGTAATCAAAAGCTATTGAATTAATCACAAGTGTTCATTGTAGTCCTAACCAAAACTCTACAAATGATTTAGCTACTCATATTCAACTCAAAAACATAAGAATAAACCATAGTCATTGAATAAAACATGAAAACCAATGAAAATACTCCCAAGGGTGGATTGAACCGAAATTCGTCTTCGTCTTCAATCTTGTTGAGGATCGGGACGCCTTTCCTCTCAATTCCACTCTCCAAACCTTCAAAAGCTGCTATGGGGCGTGTATGATGTATTGAGGTCGAAAACCTAGGTCTCCTTTTATACCCGAGGCGGAAATAATAGCAATTTCAATCTCGCAGAACACATCGCCCGACCGGGCGATTTTAAGTCGCCAAAACGCCCGGTCGGGCGAACTTTCTGGAGTTCGCGACCAAAACGCCCGGTCGGCCGTTTTCCCCTTAAAAATCGCCCGGTCGGGCGTTTTCTCTGGAATCCTCTAAAAGCATTGTCTTCATCTTCGAAAGGGCTTCGCGTGAGTATCTTGCACGCCCCCATCGGAGTCTGGATGAGAGAGTTATGGCTATTATACGAAAGTCGCGCATTGAAGCGCTCCCGGTCAGGCGATTCTTCCTTCAAGCTCGTTTTCAAGTAATTTTCACCTGTTTTAGCTCCAAACACTCGACAAACTCGTCAAAACACTTATGTAGTGGATAATGGATGTAAACTCAAGTAGTATGCTACAAAAACACTGAAATGTTCACGTTAAACATCCAAAATACTTGCTAAACCACGAGTTTATCACATGCATATTTTGGTATTGTCGGATCCAACAACGACTTGAACGTGTTCTATTATTCATCATTGTTCAATGATGTTTTGAATGGTGTAGCACCGACGATCGACTTCACCGTCAACGGAAATGCATACCACATGGGTTACTATCTCGCCGATGGTATCTACCCAAGGTGGTCGACTTTCGTGAAGACGCTCAGCAACCCGCAAGACCCGAGGCGGGTTCTTTTTGCGCAGCGTCAAGAGTCCGCTCGGAAAGACGTTGGAAGAGCTTTTGGGGTCCTTCAAGCCCGATTCAACATTATCTTGCACAACATTATTATAGCTGACGAAGGACCGATGGCGGCTAGCTTTTACGACGAGGATGAAGCCGGAAGCTCAACCACGAGGTCTCCCCCACGCCGAGGTGTGCATACGACGGTGGGCGAGAGGATCGAAACAAGGAGCAAAATGCGCGATACCCGAGCCCACATTGAGCTACAAGAAGACCTAATCAAACACATTTAGGCGAAATTCGGCCACGAGTAGTGGGTTTTTTTAATTTTATGAATTTAATTATGTAATTTTTAATTTTTAGGATTTTAATTATGTAATTTTTAATTTTTTTGTAATTTGTAATAGTGTTCTGAATATTTTTAATGCATTTTAATTTTGTGGAAATGTTTTTATTTAAATTGAATAATAGAATGGTGAGACCCTTGAGCTTGTCCTTGCGGAAGAGCACGGATGTGGGTGTTGTGCTCTTGTCTAAGAGCAGGAAGTAAAAGTGGGTCCAGGCCCACATCCGTGCTCGTGAGCATAGATGAGGATGCTCTAACTGAAAAAACAACATTTGCATATCCACCTTGGAACAAGGGGTACAACTGTACCCCAAAATAGAGTATTAATACCACAGTTGTGCTCCTCATTTCTGACTCCGAGGTTCTGAGTTTGAATCCTCCCAATTGCTTTACCTCAGTTTTTTTTTCTATGCCTTTTTATCTCAGTTATTTTTATTTTGATTTCTATACCTTATTTCTATATCATTTTACTTGTTTCAAATTTTTTTATGTTTTGTTTTGTAAATACAATTTGTTTACCTTTTTTCATGTTTTATTTTATTAAAACAATTAAAATTGTATAGCCTTTTTACTTCTTTAATATAATGAATTTACTTTTATTTTGTTTAGTTTTATTCAAACAATTGAAAGAATAGATGCTATTATTTTTTGGTTAGCTAAAACAATCGAAATAATAAGTTTATATACTTCTTGATCAAATCCTCAAATAATCAAAAAAATTACTTATAAACTAATTTATCAATTGTGTAGCAATTATATTCATATCTATATGAAACATTTATAATTAATAAAATATCTATATTTTTTATTTTTAAAAAATAATTGACATTTTGCTTAATTATTTATGTTCACAAGGTTAGCATTTTCTTATAAAATGCAATTGAAACCTTACTCAAATATTTTATATCCAAAAGATTTATTTCTAAACTATATAATTTATTTTTTAGTTGTTATATTCGCGTTTATACAAGATATTTGTATCTAAAACAATGGAAAAGATTTATTCAAATTTTCAAACTCTTATTACTAATTTTCGTACCCCCAATCCAAAATCTTAGATACGCCACTGGGGAAAAGACAAGTGTTAATAGGTGAATATATATTTTAAACGAAATAAATTCTTTGTCTAGAAACCTGAAACCTTCGATGCTATATTTATTTTCATTGCAAAGTATTGCAACCTACATTAACTAGATATTTAAAAAATACTTCTCCCTCGGTCCATAAAAAATAGATAATATTGTGAACGACACAAATTTTAATGTATAATTGGTAAAATAAGATAGATGAGAAAATGTAAGAGAGGGGAAGGAAAAGGTAGTGGAATGAAACCATGTAGAATATGGACGAGGGAATACTACATATTAAGTAGGCGGCGGAGCAAATCGGGGTAGGCCACTTTAGATCAACCTCCGCAATACATGCACTCTCATCTCTCTGCATGCAAACTGCTTTACAATACTGAAAATCTACTTAAAAAGAGAGAAGAAAATAGATGTGCTTTTCATGTACTACTACTGTTTATTGAGAGAGAGACAGAGAGAGAGAGAGAGAGAGAGAGAGAGAGAGGGTCCATGTTCTTATCACGTGCTGCTGCTGCCCATAATCCAGATAACTTCTTCAATAGTATAATTTTACTTTTTTTTTGCTTGCTTGCGATTTTATCCGATTCGTTTCCATTTTTTATTCCACTTCTCGAACTCGCAAAGAAAAAGTTAAATTTTATTCAAAAAAGCGGTGGCATTTGCAACCAATTTCTGAGCTACTGCTTTAAAATTTAAATTAACCAAGTTGAAAATTGGTGGAACAAACAAAAGCCACTTTTTGGTTTAGCTCGTTTCTTCATCTTTGTTAATTATTCACATATTTTATTGCTCTGATTCGTGAATGTTGGTGGGAATTTTCTGCTGTCGGTCATTTGCAGCTACAAGTTGGGTTTATAATGAGTAGTATAATAACAATATGGCAAGGTATAGAATGAGAGTACAATCGCCTTAATTCCCGTGGGGCTCGATTAGGTGTGTGTGAGTGATGATTTCATATAAAAATTGTGGTTAAATCATGTGATGTTGGCCTCCCTCTCTGTCCCACTCTCCCCCACACTCTTTCTCCTTCTCTGTTACACTCATTTCACCTTTCTTTTACCGACTTCGACTTACTTAACTCTTATCTATAATGTGAGAGAGCTGCGGATATTTTATCTCATTATTTATTGTTCCATTTTCCCTGCTTCTTGCTTATTTTGTGAGGGCACTAAAATGCACTGTTGGGAAGACTTCTAAGAATTGGGAAAAAGTTGGGTGCATTTTATTACTTTGGGGGGTTTTTGATTTATGATTTAGATGTTTTCGTGTAGCACTGGTTCAAGGAAGGTTTGGCTATTTCCTTTTCCTTTCCACATGCTATTTGCTGTAGTTGAGATCTGCACCTAAATTTTATCTTGCTTTCAGCACTAGTTTCATTCAATTTCAATGGATCCTAGCTGTGGGAATTGCTGGACAAATCCAAAGGTTAGTTGAATTCATTTATCGTTTTGCATTTACAGCGTATGAAATCGATTGTGGCAAGTGAACAGTTCCATTTTCAGTTGTACATTCTTGAAATTAGAGATATGGTTAGATTATGGTCGTTTGTTGTGGGAATTTTAGAAGGATTCTTGGAAGGCCACTCTGCTACTAGCTTACCAGAGTCTCGGTGTAGTGTACGGGGACCTCAGCATTTCGCCTCTCTACGTGTACAAGAGCACGTTTGCGGAGGACATTCATCACTCTGAGACAAATGAGGAGATATTTGGGGTTCTTTCCTTTGTGTTTTGGACACTAACCCTTGTCCCCTTGTTCAAATATGTTTTCATAGTGCTACGAGCTGATGACAATGGAGAAGGTGTGTGTCTTGATAGAGAACTTGTTTCTGCCAGTTTAATTATGTCGATGATGGACTGTTGGTTCGTCGTTCTTGCAGGTGGTACGTTTGCTCTGTATTCCCTGATATGCAGGCACGCGAAGGTTAGCCTTCTCCCCAACCAGCAAGTTGCCGATGAAGCTCTCTCCACATATATACTTGAGCCACCTCCAACAACAAAGAACAGTTCAAGGGTGAAAGCGGTGCTAGAGAATCATAAGTCCTTGCACGTTGCGTTACTAATTCTGGTTCTACTTGGCACTTGTATGGTCATTGGGGATGGTCTGCTAACTCCAGCCATATCTGGCAAGTTATCTAAACTAGCTACTTAACGGTCTACTTTCATAAAGAGATCTAAGTGTGCGGATAAATAAAAATATGCTTCTGCATCCTGCAGTTTTTTCTGCTGTTTCTGGTCTTGAATTATCGATGTCTAAGGATCACCACCAATGTAAGCTTTCTTTCCATACATCCTTGTATTACATATCTCTCTTTTTTCTTCTCTAAACATGAATTACTGGATCCACATTATAGTTGAAGAATGGTGTCTTATAGTTAAGAGGAAGATGATTGGGAAGTTGTGTCACTATATATTTCATCAGTTTATAGTGCTGGGTAAATTTGTTTTATCAGTTTTTCTCTTAGAAGACTATAGAATAATGCTAAGAATGTAGAAGTGACTTACGGTTTAGGACCTGCCATGTTTTCTGCTAGTTCTACAGAGAAACAAACTGTATATAAAGATCTAATACTATTACTTTGCATTACTTGAATCCTTTGTGAAAACTAGAGATAACATAGATTATGGCAGGATGAACTCTCAGGTTATTTTATTCGATATGACTAAATCATATTAATTGCAAATCTACGGTTTTTATCTGACTCCTTCTAAAGTATGTTCTCCTTGGTTTATTGAACCCATACACTACCTCATTTTTGGTTTGTTGGTATCTTGAAGGTTATATATGGTTTTCTTTGGAAGCTGAATGATTATTTGTTATTTTGATATTGGTATTTGCTTCAATCAAGTCATCTTTACAGTTGTACCAATTCATATTCTGCAGATGCAATGGTGCCGATTACTTGCTTTATATTAGTGTGCCTATTTGCTTTACAACACTACGGCACCCATCGAATTGGGTTCTTCTTTGCCCCAATAGTCCTCACTTGGTTGTTATGCATAAGTGCGCTCGGCCTGTATAATATTTTCCACTGGAATCATCATGTGTATCAAGCACTTTCCCCGTCTTATATGATAAAGTTTTTGAAGAAGACTAGAAAAGGAGGGTGGATGTCTTTGGGTGGAATACTTTTGTGCATAACAGGTATAGTTCTTCTGAATTGTATGAAACTTTTATTACTGACAGTATCACGATTTTGCATAATTACTCTGAATATTAATGTCGATATGTTACTAGTGTTGGGAGGTGGAACATTATCTTAGGTAAGCAGAGACTATCGAGTATTAACTGGTAAAAATATCTGATTACCAATTAAAGGGCACATATCAATCTGCTGATTGTGCAATATGAATGTATTATTTGACGCTCATCATCTCTTCAACAGACTCTTGACATTTAAGAATCCTATAATAAGTGAATTCAGTACTAGTAAATGTATTATTTGTTGTACAGACTCTAGTTTCACATGTTCCTGTGACTTCTACATTTTGTGTGATGCGTTAATCCTTTTGCAATGATCCATATATAACTTTCCCAATCATGAACTTGACCACAGATCCATCATGCAGGTTCTGAAGCAATGTTTGCTGATCTTGGCCATTTCTCACATGCAGCAATACAGGTGAAGTTTCTGCTTGATATATAACGACTTTTTCTTGGTGAGAGATTAACATATGGCACGCTGTTTCAGATAGCATTCACCTTTTTGGTTTATCCAGCACTAATATTGGCATACATGGGACAAGCAGCTTACCTATCGAGGCACCATCATACAATTCATAAGATTGGCTTTTATGTTTCTGTTCCAGGTATCACTTAGTAAAGTCGAGAGAGACTATGATTTATGATTGGTTTCTTGATGTATGCTCTAATCTAATATGCAAACTTTGAATTGTTCCTCTGATTTGGGGAAATTTTCCGCATACCAATTTGTTCAAGCCATTTAGAGTCGTCATGACATTGCCACAGGATATATATGTGCTAGTTGAGTTTTGCCACTCTCTGTGCTTTGATAGTTCGCCCCTTCAAAATGGTAAAAGAACACGAACATAAATGATTTGGGAAGTGGAGATTAAATGTTTTTAGCCAATTAACGTTGAAAAATGCAGTGAGCATCAATGACAAAGCCTTGTGAAATTTGGGGTGAAAACTCTCTTTTATCATTATTGAATAATAACCTTTTTTAGTAATGAATTTATGGGTGTCTTGTGGCATAAAATTGTTCAACAGAAAGTGTAAGGTGGCCAGTACTTGTGGTGGCAATACTAGCTTCAGTTGTGGGCAGTCAGGCGATCATCAGCGGAACTTTCTCTATCATCAACCAGAGTCAGTCACTCGGTTGTTTTCCGAGGGTCAAGGTGATTCACACCTCGGATAAGATACACGGTCAGATATACATACCCGAGATCAACTGGCTGCTGATGATCCTGTGCATTGCAGTAACCATTGGATTCAGAGACATAAAACACATGGGAAATGCATCGGGTAGACCTCATCCGCTTTGTGATCTCACATTTTCGACAAAATTCTGACCGTGGGTTTGCTGTTGGTTGCAGGGCTGGCGGTAATGGCAGTGATGCTGGTAACCACTTGCCTAACGTCATTAGTAATCATCCTTTGTTGGCACAAACCTCCACTGGTGGCTTTGTGTTTCCTGCTCTTCTTCGGATCCATCGAGCTGCTTTACTTCTCTGCTTCCCTCATCAAATTCCTCGAAGGTGCATGGCTTCCCATCTTGCTCGCGCTCTTCCTGGTCACCATCATGTTCGTTTGGCACTACACAACAGTAAAGAAATACGAGTACGATCTCCACAACAAGGTTTCGCTAGAATGGCTTCTAGCCCTGGGTCCAAGCCTGGGCATCGCTCGCGTCCCAGGCGTTGGCCTTGTGTTCACCGATCTCACTTCCGGTATCCCCGCCAACTTCTCACGTTTTGTTACCAACCTCCCGGCCTTCCACCGCGTGCTCGTCTTCGTGTGCATAAAATCAGTGCCGGTGCCGTACGTGCCCCCAGCAGAGCGGTATCTAGTCGGCCGTGTGGGCCCCGCAGCTCACCGATCGTACAGGTGCATTGTCCGGTATGGGTACCGGGACGTCCACCAGGACGTGGACTCATTCGAGTCAGAGCTCGTGAGTAGGTTGTCAGAGTTCATCCGGTACGACTGGTACAAGGCGCACGGAGGCATCATAGACGTGCGCAAGGAGGAGGAGGAGGAGGAGGAGGAGGGCGAGGGGTCAACGAGCGAGTGCAGGCTGGCGGTGATAGGCATGGTGCCATTGTCGGCGTTTGAAATGGAGGACGAGACGGAACCAGCGAGCATGTCGGTGGGGTTCCAGACGGTGGACAGCGTGAGCGATATAGTAGAGATAGGGGTGCCGGAGAGAAGGGTTCGGTTCGCGGTGGACGAGGGGTGTGAGACGGAGACGGAGATGGAGGTGCAGGAGGAGGTGCGGGATCTGTACGAAGCGCAACAAGCAGGGATAGCATTCATTTTGGGGCATTCGCATGTTCGGGCAAAACAAGGGTCGTCGGTGTGGAAGAGATTGGCCATCAATTTGGGGTATAATTTCCTGCGAAGAAACTGTAGGGGAGCGGACGTGTCTCTCAAGGTACCTCCTGCATCGCTTCTTGAGGTTGGAATGGTTTATATTGTTTGAGATATTGTCAAACTTTTAGATTCTCTCTATCTCTCTCTCTCTCGTAGTACATTCCAGTAGATGATGATTCAAATCAGAACTATCTATGGAAACTAAAATCAATTTTTGGTGTGGATCAACTTATTATGAATTTTTGTTTTGTTCACTCTAGACCACTAAAGGGAACCAACATGGATTCAGAAAATAAAATACCCTCTCCGTCCCACGGTTGGAGTCCTATTTGATTTGAACATGCGTTATAAGAAATATAAAAAATGAGTTGAATAAGTTAGTGGAATATGAGTTTTGTTTATATATAAGACTCTAGGCGTGTGTTATATTGCTAACTCCCTTTTAAATTGCTAACTACAACTAAATGATAGGCATTAGATTATTATATCAAGGTACAAGATCATTCATCCACGAATAGTAATACGATGCACAAAAAATGTCAATTAGGGATATTAATGTCAATTAACAAAAAGTTATTTATAACCAATTTTTAAAAAATATCCCAAAATTTTAAATGATTATAACTATCTCAATTTATATTATTTTTTTACACAAAATATATCAAATTAAAGATAATTTTATAAGGGTTCTAACGAGATCTCACTTGCATATGTTTCGATATCAAAATTTAATTTTTTTTTGAATTTTCGTATTTTTTACGTATCAGTTTAATGTAAATGTATGTACCAAAATATTTCAATAATATATATATATATATATATATATATATATATATATATATATATATATATATATATATATATAGGGTCATGATCTATGACAAACACCTCTTAACCATATAACTAGAGAACAAATAATAGCCACAAGATCAAACAAATCAAGGGCTGGTATTAATTTTTGAATTTAATGAGATATTAGTTCCCTCAATCACAAATTTACTCCACAATAATAAGGCGGGGGTATAATGGTCATTGCACATCCAAAATTAGATTACATCATTGGCATTTGAAAAAGAAACCGCATTCTTCTCTTCTCCTCCTCTTCCTTCTTCTGCAAAATAGTTCTCAGCTCTCCTACCGCCGATTCGTCCGATTGAAGAGGAATTCGATTGGAAATTATCAATATTTTCGCGATTCAAGTGACTCTCTTTCCCCGACGAAGGAATCTGCATCGGTGTCTCCAATCATCACTCTTCCAGCGGCCAACAACACCGCCACCGTCAACAAGGCGGCGGCGGCGCTCCGGAAGGAGCTCATCGCGGTGATCAAGGAGAAGAAGGAGGCGATGGCCAAGGGCGGGCCGCTCTACGACATCTTGTCGCACATGATCGTGGCATCTGACCCCGAGCGGGAACACACAGATCTATGATATAATTTAGCCTGCATTTCCCAATTTATCTTCTGTTTTTCTTAGTTTTGATTTCCTTTAATTAGGGAATTAACATTAGGTGATAAGCTATCGTTGCAATTTTTATGATGGGATGTAGTGTAGTATTTGAATTTTGTGAGATTTTAGCTATGCATTTCAGATGTAGCCCCTTTCTGTTTCTTCTTGCTCTGATATAATTATAATATCAATGTTGAATTGTCCCAAAAATAATCATGCTAAAAGTGAAGAGTGAAGTAAAATCATGCTAAGAGTGATGTGTTTTGTAAACAAGAGTGAAGTAAAATCAGAACAAGAGTGATGTGTTTTGTGAACAAGAGTGAAGTAAAATCAGAACAAGAGTGAAGTGAAATCAGAACAAGAGTGATGTGTTTTGTGAACAAGAGTGAAGTGAAATCAGAACAAGAGTGATGTGTTTTGTGAACAAGAGTGAAGTAAAATCAGAACAAGAGTGATGTTTTGTAAACAAGAGTGAAGTAAAATCACAATAAGAGTGATGTGTTTTGTGAACAAGAGTGAAGTAAAATCATAATAAGAGTGATGTGTTTTGTGAACAAGAGTGAAGTGAAATCAGAACAAGAGTGATGTGTTTTGTGAACAAGAGTGAAGTAAAATCAGAACAAGAGTGATGTTTTGTAAACAAGAGTGAAGTAAAATCAGAACAAGAGTGATGTGTTTTGTGAACAAGAGTGAAGTAAAATCAGAACAAGAGTGAAGTGAAATCAGAACAAGAGTGATGTGTTTTGTGAACAAGAGTGAAGTGAAATCAGAACAAGAGTGATGTGTTTTGTGAACAAGAGTGAAGTGAAATCAGAACAAGAGTGGTGTGCTTTGTGAACAAGAGTGAAGTAAAATCAGAACAAGAGTGAAGTGAAATCATAACAAGAGTGAAGTGAAATCAGAACAAGAGTGATGTGTTTTGTGAACAAGAGTGAAGTGAAATCAGAACAAGAGTGATGTGTTTTGTGAACAAGAGTGAAGTAAAATCACAACAAGAGTGATGTTTTGTAAACAAGAGTGAAGTAAAATCACAAGATACATCAGTAACATTAAACGTAGACGGAAACTAACTATATCGAAGACGAATCTTAGAGCCTACAGCCACCGCGCCCCGCTCTTGTTCCGAAACTCCGCTTCTCTTCTACGGCAGCTCATCGTTGCGTCTCCTTACCCGCCGACGCTGATTCCGGTGAGTCCGACGTAGAGGTAGGTTTTGATTTGGGGTTTTTTCAGCATTAGCGCGACGATTGAATCCGCCAACAGCCCCTCCGCCCCGATCGCCTTTGCCAGCTCCCCCACCGCCGCCAGTATCCTCTCCGGCGCCACCCCCAGCTCAGAATTACGATTTGGAAGAAGAAAGGATCGCAGATTTGGAAGATTTCGCGTAATTTGATCGCATGTTTTAATTCAGAAAGTAATTTCCAAAAATACCCTCAGCATATTTTATTTTATTAAAATTAATAATATTTGTTCCATTAAGATGTGTGGCTGAGATTTGTTCTGTAATATCCGAATGTTGTGGAATTTTATTCTTTTAATTAAGGATGTTTCTTTTAAGAATTTGTGTTTAAAATATGGTGTGGAAAATATTAATTGTGTTTATTTGATTGTTGTGGATGTGGTATAGTTTACCTAGGCAAATTAAAATGGAATTAATTAATTAAGCTATGAATAAAAACTCCTAAGTAGCTAATTTCTTTTTCCCTCTCCCCCTCCCCATTTTCGAACCCCCTCTCCCCCCCTCTCCCCACAAATCTCTCAACCTCCCCACTCCCTCATAACCGATCCCCCCCCCCTTTTCCTTTTCTTTTCTCTTTCGGTCTCTCTCTCTCAATCTCTCTCTCTTTCGCGAAGTTGCTCTCTCACCGGTAAGTTCTCTCGCCCTCCTCCCTCTCGGTTTACCTTTCCCCTTTCACTCCCTCTCATCATCGTCTTGGATTCCTCAAGGTGATACCCCCCTTCGTCGTGAATCGGAGTCGTAAGAGGAAGTAAAGCTTTTTCACTACGTTGAACTATCCGGGAAAGGTAACACAAGGCCTCAACTCTCGTTTAATTCGAAATTCATGCATGTAGGACGTTTTGGAGGGGTTAGATGCTGAATAAGTTGTGGGATTATGTGTTTGTGTGAAGCATGTTTTTTATGGTAACTGACAGTGGGTTCCGACCCCTTTTTGACTGAGCAAACGATCTTCTTTTGGTACGAAATTTTAACTGTATGAACTTGGATGTGTCTTCGGTGTGGCGTGTAAATTTCAGCTGCTTTGGATGTCGTATGATTTTATTATGATTTTTGCAAGTAAACTGCGCAGATTCACGAATTGTATGTTTTTGGGAGATGTTTTCATGTGCAATGGTTGTGTTTCTGAGTGTTGTGCTTTTGTGATGTATGTGGGTGTGTTTGGCCAAGAGATGGCTCGGGAAAATCAGTGTTTGGTTCGAGAGTTTCGTGTGTGTTGGCCGAGAGTTTTAGGGTTCAGCCTAGGGCAGTTTTGTGGAGAGTTTGGAAGGGATGATCCCAGGTGTTTGGGTGTGTTTTGGGATGTAGAATGCGTGGTGTGTTTGTCGTATAGGGTTTGAGAATCGGGGGTTAGAGGAAAAGGGGTGTAAACTGGGCCGCGCCAGGTGCCGAGCCATGGCCGAGACTGGGCCGCGCCAGGTGCCGAGCCATGGCCGAGACGGGTGCCGCGCCAGTGCCGAGCCAGGCGGCCGAGACGGTCGGCCGAGGTGCCGAGCTAGGCGGCCGAGACAGTCGGCCGAGACACCGAGCCAGGTGGCCGAGACAGTCGGCCGAGACACCGAGCCAGGCGGCCGAGACAGTCGGCCGAGACACCGAGCCAGGTGGTCGAGACGGGCGGCCGAGGTGCCGAGCCAGGCGGCCGACGTGCCGAGCCAGGCGGCCGACGTGCCGAACCAGGCGGCCGACGTGCCGAGCCAGACGGCCGACGTGCCGAGCCAGGCGGCCGAGGCACCGAGCCATGCCGAGACGCCGATCCTTTTCCGAGTGTTTTCTGAACCTTTTCCGAGCCAGGTGAGCCGTTTGCACAGTGTGGGTGTGCTGGGAGTTTGAGTGTTGTGTGTGTGTCGTGTGCGCGTCTTGGGTACGTTGTATGCGTGTTGGGTGCGTGCGTGGTGTGTTTCGGACGTGTGTTTTGTGTGTTTGGCTTATGAGATGTTGTTAAGTGTGTATACGTGTAACGTGTTAGATGTTGAAGTCATCCACGTAGGAATCATGCATTGTCGTTTAAACCTCGTTTACTCTGACTCTAATCACGATTTATTTATCTGTCAAAAGGGTGACTGTTTCGAGGAAAGTGTGGTTGAAGGGAACTGTTTTAAAAGCTAAGCAATCGAGGTGGGCTTTTCTACCCTACTATTTGTGGGTTATCTTTAATACGGACTATGTTCCAGAAATGTTTATGGAGGTGAATTGTTTGTCTTGCCAACTGTTTTGCTTTGAAACCTATCTGAAGTGGTTTACCACATATGTTTAATCGAATTCGGGTCTGTTGGGCTGCGAACCCTCAGGCTAGTGTACACGAGACCGGGAGCCATCTGAGAGCAAGTTGGCCGGTCTAGATGACCTGGGGTGTGGCCACGCCCCTTGTCACCGTTGGATCAGATAGTGTATGATGGTGGGAATAAGGGTGGAAATATCTGAAAATGACTGCGCAGTCGAGTTTATGAAATATATTTTTGTGTACTTGGGTTATTTTCATTACATTTAAAACCCCAAGGTTACACTGTTATGGCATGACAAACTATGTTTTTGGCGTGTGTCCACTGAGTGCAATAAGTACTCAGCCCTGCATGTTGTTTTCCTAATGTGCAGGTTGAGCGGCGATGGGGATGACGGATGTTGAGCAATGGAAGCCAAACCAGTGTTTTACTTTGTCTTTTGGATGGTGTCGTGTCGCCATACCCGGCATCATCTGTCTCTTGGTCTTTTCCGCTGCTTTGTAATCCGATACAATGTTTTATTTAAAATCTGTCTACTTTAACTTAGGAATGTCGTCACAGTACCTTGTTTGAAATGAACTCCCTCTTATTAAATGCTTTTGGGTCAAATATTCTTGTTCTCCCCTTTCTTCCCCGCTTCTTTACTCCTCCCCTAGTCGCGGTCCACCGTACTTCCTATCCTTAGGAAATGCGGGCGTGACAGAGTGGTATCAGAGCCTAGGTTTTTCTTTCTGCTCTGGACCTAAGAGTCTCTTCTGTCTCGATTTAGTGTGTATTCCTGTGTCAAAATAAATAATTGACTAAGTTTTCAAAAGTGTCATTGGCTCAACATCCGACTCATCGCACTCAACCTGAAATGAGGTAATGAAAATTTTGAATTTTTGGAAAGTATATGGAGGTGGAGGAAATTGTGATTTTGGGTTCGAAAATGTTTTTGTGTAAAGTTTAAGTAAATGTTGAGACATGTGGAAGGGTACAAAGTGATGTGGAAAGTTGGAAATTATTTGAGTTATGAACTGTTATTGTGTGTCGAATGTACATGAAAGCATGTGGTTGATGTGTTATGATATGGTGACGTGAATGTTGATGTGAGCTTTTATGTGAGTATGTGTTGGCCTTTTGAATGTTTGAACTTAGACGTGATAGGATTTCACTAGTGCTTTTTGGACCTATAGTAGACAAGGACTTTTGGCCTTCGAACACCAGCGGGCTTGGATTTAGAACAGCGATACGTCTGCATACACATAACTCTCTCTTCTTCGGTTATGCACTCTGTTTTTATACGCGAGGCGATTGTTTCTGTTTTTCTATAGATGGCGCGTATGTTCCGAACCCCGCGACAGAGTGATCGCGATAGACTTAGGGCACAGAGGGTGCTCAGAGATTATAGAGTGTACCGGAAGAAGGATCACGTACCGTTGATCGAGTTCGTGGCACACTTCGATACCCTCTGGAGGGCAGCTCAGGAGTTCGGAGTGACAGAGCATGACGGCATTGAGAAGCTAATAGAATTGCTCCCCGACAGCTGGAAAGAGTGGGCCGAAAGAACGGCGAGGAGGTACACGTGGCATGAGCCCGCTACCGATGACATGGTGGGTGACATGGCTGGCTTTCGGAAGGCCGTGTATTGTGCACTGGTAGACTCTCGAGAGGAACAGCCCCCACAGGATGTGGAAGAGAGGGTCGTGTATCAGGACAAGTATGTGAGCATGTACGAGGGTGAGCAAGGGTTTGAAGATGACTACGAGGAGGCTCCGCAAGGGAACCCCGAGGAGGCTCAGCAAGAGAACCCCGAGGAGGACGATGACGAAGACCCGGAGGAAGGGCCTATGGATGAGGATGATAGAGTCGTAGTCTAGAATTAGAATAGTTCGTTGTCTTTTCAGTTTTTTCTTTCAGTACGATCTGCTCTTGAGAACAACGTTTGACCTCCTTTCTTTTAATGAGAATTTGGATTTTGATATATATATCCTATGTGTTGCATCTTACTACTTGAAGATTATGAGAAAAATTTTGAGAAAGTGGTAATTTTTGGATGAGAATTGTAGTAACACTTTTTGGATATTGAATCAGAATGCCGCCAAGACGTGCACGCCAACCACGACAAGGACCCAACGTGGAGGCACCACCACCACCACCTCCACCCCCCGCCTCAACAAGAAAGATTCATAGTTACGTTCTCCAGGCAGAATCCCCCAAAATTTGATGGACAAGGAGATCCATCAAAAGCGGAAGAGTGGATACGCGGTCTCGAGCGTATTTTCAGGGTCATGGAATGCACAGATAGGGAGCGCATTGCTGGCGCTACCTTTCAACTATCAGGTGCTGCCGATTACTGGTGGGAGACTCGGCAAAGGACTATGAATCCTGCACGCCTGGAAGCGCTAACATGGGAAGAGTTTAAGGTGGAGATTGACAACAAGTATGTCCCAAAGACGTACAGACGGGCCAAGGTGGTAGAATTCCACACGTTGAGCCAAGGCCGAATGACTGTAACTGAATATGACCGAGCCCTCGCGCAGATGGCACGATATGCGCCCGAATTGATGGACACCGACGAGAAATGGGCGGTGAAGTTCCGGGCCGGGCTCAGAGATGAGATAAAGGCCGCATTGGCTTGCCGAGGAGAACTCTCCTACTCGGAGATCTTGACTTGTGCACTGGACGTGGAAGATGCACTCCCTAAACCAAGAGTTGTGGCAACAACAAACGCGACACCACTACAAGCTCAGCCAGGTCACCAAGAGAAGAGGAGGTGGGATGGTGATCAAACTCAGTATGGTGGCAAGAGGCCACAACACATGAGGAATGCACCCTTCAATGGCGGGAGACAGAATACCTTTCAACCGAGGGCAAACTTCCCGCCGAGGAACCCTCAATGTGGAAGGTGCTTCAAGTACCATACCGGAGAGTGTCGAGACCCTAGGTGCTTCAACTGTGGTGGAAGTGGCCATTACCTCCGAAATTGCCCGAGTAAGAACATGGGAATGGGAATGAGGCAGAACCAGTTAGGCTTCCGTCCACCATCCCAGGCACTACCTGCACCTCCACCGCAACAACGCCGCCAAGGATTGCCGTCACAAGCAAGGGCCTACGCCTTGAAGGGGAAGCAGCCGGCAAATGGGAAAGAAACCTCTGGGCAAGGGAACTTGGCAGGTATGGGCACACTTCTCAATATGCCAATAGTTGTCTTGTTTGATACGGGTGCATCGCATTCCTTTATATCAACTTCTTGTGTGGATACTTTGGGATTATCTACTGTTAAGACCGAACCCACTATGAGTGTGACCTCACCGGTAGGCGGGACTATAGATATATCCCGATCTTGTGCATGTGTGAACTTTGGAATAGGTGAACTCAGTTTAGTGGCTCATAATTTGCAAATAATGACGATGGGTAGCGTAGACATAATCTTGGGTATGGATTGGTTAGCGGAGAACTACGTTACCCTTCATTGTAGGGAAAGGGAAATCTCGTTTGAAACCCCCGGAAAAGAGCCGACGAAGTTTCACGGAATCCCAATGAGCCGACGCAAGTCCATTGTCTCTGCGCTGCAAGCCACTACAATGATGAGAAAGGGGTGTCCAGCGTACCTTGTCTATTTGAACGGGGAGGAGAAGAAAGACAGGAAGATAGAAGATGTGGCGATAGTAAGGGAGTATCCCGATGTCTTCCCCGATGCATTGCCGGGACCCCCACCCGACAGGCAGGTAGAATTCACGATCGATCTGGAGCCCGGATCGGCACCAATATCCAAAGCACCTTATAGAATGGCGCCAAAAGAGTTGGAGGAGCTTAAGGTGCAACTGCAAGAGCTACTAGAATTGGGATTTATTAAACCTAGCGTGTCGCCATGGGGAGCACCAGTGTTGTTTGTAAAGAAGAAGGATGGAACGATGAGAATGTGCATCGACTATCGAGAGCTAAACAAACTGACGCTGAAGAACAAGTATCCACTACCAAGGATAGACGACTTGTTTGACCAACTTCGAGGGGCAGGTGTCTTCTCTAAGATGGATTTGAGGTCTGGGTACCATCAGCTGAGGGTTCGGCGAGAAGATGTACCCAAGACAGCTTTTCGAACAAGATATGGTCATTATGAGTTCGTCGTGATGCCTTTTGGACTGACGAACGCCCCGGCAGTGTTCATGGACCTTATGAACCGCGTGTTCCATCCATTTTTGGATCGGTTTGTCCTAGTTTTCATCGATGATGTGCTTGTTTACTCAAAGAACGAGGAGGAGCACAAAGAGCACTTGAGAACCGTCCTAGCAACTCTAAGGGACGAGAAACTATATGCCAAGTTCAGTAAATGCGAGTTTTGGCTCAAGGAAGTAAATTTTCTTGGACATGTAGTAACTTCAGATGAAATTCGTGTAGATCCGGCCAAGGTGGAAGCGGTGCAGGAGTGGAAGTCACCTTCTACACAAAATGAAATCCGAAGCTTTTTAGGACTGCGGGCTATTATCGAAGATTCATTGAAGGATTCTCGAAGATAGCCAGGCCAATGACACAACAACGGAAAAAGGGAGTCAAGATGATTTGGACACCAGAATGTGAGGCGAGCTTTCAGTTGTTGAAGGAGAAATTGACCACCGCACCAATTCTAGCTGTGCCGGAGTCAGGGACTGACTATGCGGTGTATACGGATGCGTCGAAGGTGGGACTTGGATGTGTGCTTATGCAGAAGGGGAAAGTGATTGCATATGCATCGAGACAATTGAAGCCCCATGAGCTGAACTATCCGACACATGACCTGGAACTGGCAGCCGTGGTACATGCTTTGAAGATCTGGAGACATCATCTTTATGGAGTCCGTTGTGAGATATACACGGACCATAAGAGTCTAAAGTACTTCTTTGAGCAAAAGGAGTTGAACATGCGCCAACGTAGGTGGCTCGAGTTGGTAAAGGACTACGATTGTGGTATAAACTACCATCCAGGAAAAGCAAACGTAGTGGCCGATGCTCTTAGTAGGAAGTCTCAATCTCAGCTGGCCACCCTTCTTACCATCGAGGAGAGCTTAATCCAAGAGTTCAGTAAGATGCGGTTGGAGGTAGTGAGAATGCCCGAGACTGTGGAAGGAATAGTAGCCACGTTGGTGATGGAACCCGACTTAAGGGCCAGAATTGTGGAAGCTCAACGGCAAGATACATTACTAGAAAAGATTCGCTCAGAAGTGAGGACGGGTGAACTCGGAAACTTTCACGAGGCAGCGGATAATGGTCTCACATACAAGGGAAGGTTGTGTGTGCCTAAGGATGAAGGCCTGAGGATCGAAATCATGAGAGAAGCACATGAAACCCCATACGCCGCTCATCCAGGGAGCACCAAGATGTATCAAGACTTGAAAAGACAATTTTGGTGGAACGGTATGAAAAAGCATGTTGCAGCTTTTGTGGAGAGATGCCTAGCATGTCAACAAGTAAAGGCGCTACACCAACGGCCCTATGGGAAATTGCAACCCCTCGAAATTCCAGAATGGAAGTGGGAACATATTGCAATGGACTTTGTGATAGGACTGCCAAAATCCCAGCGAGGAAACACTGTGATTTGGGTGATTATAGATCGTCTCACCAAATCTGCTCATTTTGTACCGATTCGTGCTACTTATGGGTCCGACCAGTTGGCTAAAGTATATGTACGGGAGATTATACGCTTGCATGGAGTACCAGCGACAATTACGTCTGATCGCGATGCTAAATTCACTTCTAGATTTTGGACAAGCCTGCAGCGCGAGTTGGGGACTAAGTTGAATTTCAGTACAGCTTTCCACCCACAAACCGACGGGCAGTCGGAGAGAACAATACAAGCCTTAGAGGATATGCTACGAGCCGTGGTGCTTGATCGAGGCTGGGGTTGGGAAGAAGTGTTGCCATTGGTTGAGTTTGCGTACAATAATAGTTACCAGGCGACTATCAAGATGGCTCCATATGAGGCATTGTATGGAAAGAAGTGTAGATCGCCACTTTATTGGGATGAAGTGGGTGAGAGAAGAATTCTCGGACCAGACTCTGTAGAAGAGATGATAGAGATTGTCCGACAAATCCGTGGGAGGATCAAGGAGGCACAGGATCGGCAGAAATCTTATGCGGATGTTCGAAGGACCGATTTACAATTCGAGGTCGGAGAAAAGGTCTTTCTGAAAGTTTCCCCTTCTAAGGGAATAACTCGTTTTGGAGTGAAAGGAAAGCTGAGACCCCGATTTATCGGTCCATACGAGATTTTGGATAGAGTCGGCGTGGTGGCATACAGATTGGCCTTACCACCAAGTTTGGGAATGTGCACAACGTCTTCCATGTGTCACAATTGAGGAAGTACGTGTTTGACCCCACCCACATAGTTCACCAGGAAGAGATGATGATCCTAAACCCCGATCTAAGCTATGAGGAGAAGCCCGAGGCCATTTTGGATCGAAGAGTGCAAGAATTGAGGAATAAGTCAATTGCTCCGGTGAAAGTACGGTGGAGGAATCATGGAGTCGAAGAAGCAACATGGGAATCAGAAGATAGAATGAGAGAGAAGTTTCCAGAACTGTTTGAGTAATCTAACAAATTTCGAGACGAAATTTTGTTAAGGTGGGAGGAATGTAATATCCGAATGTTGTGGAATTTTATTCTTTTAATTAAGGATGTTTCTTTTAAGAATTTGTGTTTAAAATATGGTGTGGAAAATATTAATTGTGTTTATTTGATTGTTGTGGATGTGGTATAGTTTACCTAGGCAAATTAAAATGGAATTAATTAATTAAGCTATGAATAAAAACTCCTAAGTAGCTAATTTCTTTTTCCCTCTCTCCCTCCCCATTTTCAAACCCCCTCTCCCCCCCCCCTCTCCCCACAAATCTCTCAACCTCCCCACTCCCTCATAACCGATCCCCCCCCCCCCTTTTCCTTTTCTTTTCTCTTTCGGTCTCTCTCTCTCAATCTCTCTCTCTTTCGCGAAGTTGCTCTCTCACCAGTAAGTTCTCTCGCCCTCCTCCCTCTCGGTTTACCTTTCCCCTTTCACTCCCTCTCATCATCGTCTTGGATTCCTCAAGGTGATACCCCCCTTCGTCGTGAATCGGAGTCGTAAGAGGAAGTAAAGCTTTTTCACTACGTTGAACTATCCGGGAAAGGTAACACAAGGCCTCAACTATCGTTTAATTCGAAATTCATGCATGTAGGACGTTTTGGAGGGGTTAGATGCTGAATAAGTTGTGGGATTATGTGTTTGTATGAAGCATGTTTTTGATGGTAACTGACAGTGGGTTCCGACCCCTTTTTGACTGAGCAAACGATCTTCTTTTGGTACGAAATTTTAACTGTATGAACTTGGATGTGTCTTCGGTGTGGCGTGTAAATTTCAGCTGCTTTGGATGTCGTATGATTTTATTATGATTTTTGCAAGTAAACTGCGCAGATTCACGAATTGTATGTTTTTGGGAGATGTTTTCATGTGCAATGGTTGTGTTTCTGAGTGTTGTGCTTTTGTGATGTATGTGGGTGTGTTTGGCCAAGAGATGGCTCGGGAAAATCAGTGTTTGGTTCGAGAGTTTCGTGTGTGTTGGCCGAGAGTTTTAGGGTTCAGCCTAGGGCAGTTTTGTGGAGAGTTTGGAAGGGATGATCCCAGGTGTTTGGGTGTGTTTTGGGATGTAGAATGCGTGGTGTGTTTGTCGTATAGGGTTTGAGAATCGGGGGTTAGAGGAAAAGGGGTGTAAACTGGGCCGCGCCAGGTGCCGAGCCATGGCCGAGACTGGGCCGCGCCAGGTGCCGAGCCATGGCCGAGACGGGTGCCGCGCCAGTGCCGAGCCAGGCGGCCGAGACGCTCGGCCGAGGTGCCGAGCTAGGCGGCCGAGACAGTCGGCCGAGACACCGAGCCAGGTGGCCGAGACAGTCGGCCGAGACACCGAGCCAGGCGGCCGAGACAGTCGGCCGAGACACCGAGCCAGGTGGTCGAGACGGGCGGCCGAGGTGCTGAGCCAGGCGGCCGACGTGCCGAGCCAGGCGGCCGACGTGCCGAGCCAGGCGGCCGACGTGCCGAACCAGGCGGCCGACGTGCCGAGCCAGACGGCCGACGTGCCGAGCCAGGCGGCCGACGTGCCGAACCAGGCGGCCGACGTGCCGAGCCAGACGGCCGACGTGCCGAGCCAGGCGGCCGAGGCACCGAGCCATGCCGAGACGCCGATCCTTTTCCGAGTGTTTTCTGAACCTTTTCCGAGCCAGGTGAGCCGTTTGCACAGTGTGGGTGTGCCGGGAGTTTGAGTGTTGTGTGTGTGTCGTGTGCGCGTCTTGGGTACGTTGTATGCGTGTTGGGTGCGTGCGTGGTGTGTTTCGGACGTGTGTTTTGTGTGTTTGGCTTATGAGATGTTGTTAAGTGTGTATACGTGTAACGTGTTAGATGTTGAAGTCATCCACGTAGGAATCATGCATTGTCGTTTAAACCTCGTTTACTCTGACTCTAATCACGATTTATTTATCTGTCAAAAGGGTGACTGTTTCGAGGAAAGTGTGGTTGAAGGGAACTGTTTTAAAAGCTAAGCAATCGAGGTGAGCTTTTCTACCCTACTATTTTGTGGGTTATCTTTAATACGGACTATGTTCCGGAAATGTTTATGGAGGTGAATTGTTTGTCTTGCCAACTGTTTTGCTTTGAAACCTATCTGAAGTGGTTTACCACATATGTTTAATCGAATTCGGGTCTGTTGGGCTGCGAACCCTCAGGCTAGTGTACACGAGACCGGGAGCCATCTGAGAGCAAGTTGGCCGGTCTAGATGACCTGGGGTGTGGCCACGCCCCTTGTCACCGTTGGATCAGATAGTGTATGATGGTGGGAATAAGGGTGGCAATATCTGAAAATGACTGCGCAGTCGAGTTTATGAAATATATTTTTGTGTACTTGGGTTATTTTCATTACATTTAAAACCCCAAGGTTACACTGTTATGGCATGACAAACTATGTTTTTGGCGTGTGTCCACTGAGTGCAATAAGTACTCAGCCCTGCATGTTGTTTTCCTAATGTGCAGGTTGAGCGGCGATGGGGATGACGGATGTTGAGCAATGGAAGCCAAACCAGTGTTTTACTTTGTCTTTTGGATGGTGTCGTGTCGCCATACCCGGCATCATCTGTCTCTTGGTCTTTTCCGCTGCTTTGTAATCCGATACAATGTTTTATTTAAAATCTGTCTACTTTAACTTAGGAATGTCGTCACAGTACCTTGTTTGAAATGAACTCCCTCTTATTAAATGCTTTTGGGTCAAATATTCTTGTTCTCCCCTTTCTTCCCCGCTTCTTTACTCCTCCCCTAGTCGCGGTCCACCGTACTTCCTATCCTTAGGAAATGCGGGCGTGACATGTTCTCTAGTTATACCCTTAAAAATAGTTATATCTTGATCACTACCCTATATTATATATATATATATATATATATATATATAGGGTTGCGTTAAAGATAGAACCATTCTTAAGTGTAGAACCTAGAACTCTACATATTTTATTCATTGGATGAGGAAAAAATGACGGTCAAGATTAAAAATCATACATATTAGACTATGTTTTCACGACATTCCGGACTCAACATGTGAAAAAACTCACATGTTGATGGAAGAATGAATGAAACGAAGAAGAGTCCATGCATGCTTTATTTTTTCACTTCTCTGCATTCACCAATTAATAATAGTTTTGGTTGTAATGGGAAGTTGTTGTGCAAATCAACACCATTGGATTAAAAGATCTAACGACCTCCGTTTGGCATTTGTTCTACGTTTAAGAATGGTTCTACGTTTAAGAATGGTTCTATCTTGATCACAATCCTATATATATATATATATATATATATATATATATATATATATATATATATATAGGGTTTTAATCTATGCAAAACTGGATTTAAATACAGAAACGCAGAACAATATCATAATTAGGGCACTTTTAGGTCATAATTAGGTAATTTGTAGGTCATGCTAACAAAGCATGACCTAAAACGATCTTAGTATGACATTAAATCCAAATATTATAATATGACCTAAAATTGCTTAATTATGACCTTCCGTGTTTTTGGTTAATTATTGACCATTAGATCATCTAATCCTAGGGCTGAGATTTGGTCTGCATTTCTGGATTTAAACACATACTTATTTTGATCATCTCCCTATATATATATATATATATAATATAGGGTTTTGATCCATGCAAAACCATTCTTAATACAAAAATGCAGAACCAAGCATACAAAAGTCATTTTTAGGTCATTGTAAGCTTATTTTTACGTCATTATAGTAAGGATGACATGAAATGATCTTAACATGACCCCAAACCCAAAGTTTATAATATGACCTAAAACTGCTTTACAATGACCCTCCGTGTTTTTGTTTAATTATTGACCATTGGATTGCCAAATCTCATGGTCAGGATTTGGTCTGGATTTTGTATTGAGATCAAGTTTTGTATTGATCACTTTCCTATATATATATATATATATATATGGTTTTAATCTTTTAAAAGAATCCCCTAAGTATAGAAATACAGACCAAAAATGGACCGTAAGATCTGGAGATGAATGGCCACGATCTGGAATGACTCCTCGTTTTTGTTGGGTCATAATAAGACCGATTTATGTCACGTGAGGGGTAAATTAGGAATAAAAAATAGGAACCGTCATTATCGTTTTTAGTGGGCGGATTTAATGGTAGTGTTTACTGCACATGCTAAAATCACTCATTTATTGAAATCACCCAAATCGAACGGCTTAAATCCAAAATCAGAAACCCAAAACCTAATCAACTCTATCTCTCGCTTCTCCAATCAACAAAAACTCTCCTCGCCGGCGATTCTTCAGCAATGGTGGATACGCGCTCGGCCGGAGCAGCGAAGGATGACGGAAAAGGTTAGCAAGGGTTTCTAAATCCCTAGTTTTCGAGAATGTGCAATCTGAACTGACGCAGTGTTCTTTTGTGTTGGTACCGCCAAAATTAACAACGAAATATTGTATGTTGTCTAAAATATTTGGGTCATTTCTGTTCGGATCATATTTGAATTTTCATTTGACAAATCTTTCATGTTGGTGTTTGTCTTCCTAAACACGACTGCAACTATTCCACACGCGTCAGATGAAAAGGCGGCTGGAAACGATGAGCCAAAACAAGGTTAATGTGTTATTTTTTAGGTTATTATTATGTAGTACTAGGTTATTATGGTTTTCTACACTGAAACAATGAATTTTGTCTACAAATTGAGTTCAACTTAGAATCACATACTTGGACTGTTGTAGTGGATGTTTCATAGGCTGTTAAAAGTTAATGTGCTAAGCTACACAAATAATGAATGAGGTCATAACTTTGACTGTTTTGTGTCATAGTTCAGAAACATTGATTGTTGCAATTTTGTTTTTTAAAAATTGGAATGAACAGAGCTTAGTGTTATGGATTGTTTCAGGTTATTCCACAACATTTTTACTTTTTTTAAGTCATTGTTAGTTTCTGTTTACATAATTTTAGGGCATGTTTAATATCATAACATAAAAAAATATATTAAGAATGACCTTTGTGTTGTCTAAACAGGCCGTATGTAATTTAAAAGTCAGGATTTGAAAAATACGGATGTCATTTTTAGATCATTTTAGGTCATGCTTTCTATTATACCATAAAAAGAATAAGATTGACTTCATTTATCTGTACATGTACTGTGGTAGAGAATGTTGATGCAGCTGAATTACAAGAACGCGAAGGTCGACATTGAAAAAATGATAGCAAACTACATATCTTAAGCAATTTTTATGTCATATATCAAAAGACTGAAACTTTGTTTCATTTTTATAGTTTACCACTGTTTTAAATTAAGGATGTTTGAACAGTTCAGCTTTACATATTTGGATGGTGTTTTAGAAATGGCATTTAATGTTATTGTTTCTTCAATTTATATATGAATACGAGTCTTTTTTTTAGTGTCAAACAAGCTCCTTTTTTATGTCATACTCTATGCGTGTTATGGTCATGTTAGCAAAAAAAGAGAGAACCGTAAAAATAGTCAAACATGTCATATTTGTGTGAATTACTCCATAATGTCATACTGTTGCCAGTTTGTGTCATACTAATTAAATTTTTGAGTCATTATTGAATACATAGGTATACCGGGAAAACGGTATTTGAATCCGTCAATGTGAGTACCCCCAGAATCAATTTAAGTCATAGAAAACACAGCTTAGGGTCATCATGAGAATAACAAGACATTAAATGTTAAAACAAATACCAAATCCGTACATGAAAATAATAGCATAGAAAATGAGCTGAGGTGAGTTAAACTTGAAGAGACATAATATTTACACTTTGTGTCATATTAAGTGTATATTTGGGTCATTTCAAAATATGCATGTTCATGTCATAATATATGCATGTAAGAGACATTATGAGCATAATCAGACCAAAAAATAATAGTATCTGAGAATTCATACATTGGGGTCATAGCAAATGGATATTTGGGTCATAGCATTGTATGGTTAATTTGTGTCATAATAAAGCAACATTTGTGTCATTATATAACACTAAGGAATACCAGAATGCGTCATACAAATCTGATCGAAATGTTCGTATCAAACAAACTGAAGTAAAATACACGATTATTCTCATGTTTTTGACATATTAAAAAAACCCAATATTAATACGGGCGACGAATACACAAACAATAACCCAAGCATCAACCATTCTTTGGGTCATGCTAAACGAATATTGGGGTCATGTCAACTTATGGGTAAATTGGGTCATAATAATCCAATATTCGAGTCATTACATAAAACTACCGAGTACCAAGATGCCTCATACAAATCTGAACGAACTGAGTAATTTCAAACAACCTGACAATGCAAATAAAATGAAGTCCAATAAAAAACTTAAGCTGACGTTACTTTAAAAAAGAGAATACATAGTATCAAACTTCAGTATTTATTCTAGACCGCCACTTTTCTTTCTCTTTGAATTTGTCGCAATTCCTTGAATCGCGGTGACCCCACTCCTGACATTTCTTGCATTGACGCAAAGGCTTGCTCTTAAGCTTCAAAGCCTTTATTATTATTATTATTTTGAAGGAAAAAAAAGCTTCAAAGCCTTCTCCACTCTTGTGGGAACTCTACTACTAGATCCCTTCGTGCTGACGACTTCTGGTGGGTGAACATCTACTTCTTGGGGTGCCTCTACCCAATAAAAGTTCTCTATTAGTTTCTTCTTTTGTGCTGTAGACATTACTACGCCATCGGCAAAAATCTGTTGCTTGCTTCACGAACTAACCACATAGATACGACCAACAAATGGTTTAAGTTCTATAGGGCATTCTGGTGTATTTACATCTGTAATAAATCATAATCAGAAAACACTAAAAAAAGTTGATAATTAAAGACAAGCTTCCATCTACTGGATGTAGAATGATAATATGTCATAATAGGATGAAATCGCGGCATACAACTCATCAACTATCTTAAACTAAAATGTGTCATACTATACAGAAATCGAATCATAGCGGACAAATCGATCAAATAATATATTTAAAAAGATTCATATAAACGAAGACGACGACATAAACAGATACAAATATGTGAATCGGAGAATAACAAACAAATGAAAAAAAAAATATGACCATAACCTGTATTCCCAACAACGTCATCGGAATATGATTGATTATCTACGTGCGAAGTAGAATGTGTGTCGGATTCCATTTTTGGAGTTTGGGATCTGCCAACGATGATGATATAGAATATAAAATTGAACAGACTAATCTGGAACGCGATTGGAGTTATGATCTTCCAACGACGATGATATATATTTGAGAATGGAAAATAATAATCTAAAACAATTATAATGGAAGTTTGATGTTACAGTGGCTGAAGAAGATGAATATAAGTAGATGATGCAGTTGAAGAAATTTATCTCATAATTCACGCATATACTTTGATAGTGGAAAGAAGAATGGCAAGATTATAGGAGATGTCATAACCAACGTGATAGAGCTAATTACTTAATTAACCTTATTGGATTTTTATTGAATAAAATAAGAAGATTTAATGAATTAATTGAGTCATCAGATCATTTAAAATCAAGATGATCTCGCCAGATCCTATGGCTGAAATTTGGCCTGTATTTCTTTATTTAAAACCCTACTTGTTTTGATCAACATCCTCTATATATATATATATATATATATATATAATGTCAATACAAAAGTGTGTTGACATATTCAAGGAATTACATTGATATTTTTTATATAATATATTAATATTTTATCCAAAACCCTAAATTTGGTCATTCTTTTAATCTATTTAAATTTAAATAATAATAAAAGAAAATTACATATAGCAATTTATAGACCACTAGATCTCTAAAAATCCACTTAAATTAGTTGTAGTTAGCAATTAAGGGATGAGTTAGTAATTGATCACACCTTAGTACTCTAACTGTGGGAATGACAAAAATATGAAAAAATATAACTCTTATTATAGGACGGAGAGAGAGAGGGAGTACAAATATGAAAAACTATATAGAACCGAATTAGGCGTATAAATTTTGTATAGCTCATTTAAACGGAATATTGTCGATCCGATTTGAAATGTGATATATATGTTGTAAATATTTTACGACAAATTGGGTAAGCCCTGACAATAACAATCCAACCATCATCTAAACTGAGTGGGACATTGAGTAGTTGGCATTTTAATTAACTGGTTCCACCAAACTTATCCAACCATCGCATATCAACTCTGCCTAATACTTACCCTGTCCCCGAATAGGAGTCCCGTTTTTTCATTTTAGTTCGTTCATGAATAAGAGTCTTGGTTCACTTTTACCATAAATGGTAATAGGGTCTCACCTTGCACTAACTCATTTCACTCACATTTCATTTAAAACTATTATATACAAATGAGACCTCTATTCTACTAATTTTTTTCCATCTACTTTTCTTAACATTTCTTAAAACCCATGTCACCAAGAAATGAAACTGCTAATGGCGGGCAGAGGAAGTATTTGTTTATTTACAAAGTTACTCCATCCGTCCCATAATAGATGACACACTTGGAGATTGACACGGGATTTTAGGAGATGTTATTTTGTGTGTTAAGTGGAAAGAGAAAATAATATATTTATATTAATGTGAAAGGAAACTTTTTCCAAAAAAAAAAATGTGACATCTTGACAAATTATAAAGAAAAATGTGACTATCTGTTATGGAATGAAGAGAGTATTATTTTTTCCATAATTTGGATATTTTTCTGGCATCTATGGCCCCATCAATTTTGATCCTATGAGCCCTCTTACTAGTGGCACTATGGCCCCATCAAGATTTTAAGACTGAAAAAAAATTCCCATGTCCATCCATACCACATGACAATCTTATTTGGCATGCCTCACTAATAAAATCTTGCCAAATGGAAATATGTAGTATACATGGCCAAATAATTTTAATGACATAATATGATGTTTTAAGGAAAGTTTTATTATTCCCATATATAAAATGATTATCATATTATACTAAAATGATTGTCATATTGCACCACCAATTTTTTAATCGAGACTATTATTCTTTTATATTGACATATATAAATTATATTTATTTATTTGATGGGAATTTTTATCTTTTTTTTATCAATATATACATAAATTATAGTATTATATTAGCATCACACACAATAAGTTTAATACTCTATGAATGACTATACAACGTAGTTCTAGTTTTTTTTATTTTACCATTACACATAAATTATATAATGATTATATGTTGAGTTAAAATATTGATTAAGATAATTAATAATAATAATATGAACTGATGGATTTTATACAATAGACAATATATGAATAAATTTCAATATGAATTTAAAGAAACATCAACTATAAATCTAAGAAGATAAAACTTTACTAGTCATAAATATGTCGTCTTTAATTTATAGTTACTTAACTGTAAAAATAATTATAAAATAATGAAGATAATAATTATATATGTATATATATATATATATAGGATGCGTCTCATTATTCATAAATCCAGTCTTAAAAACCGAATTAGAGACCAAATTAGGACCCTCCATTTTCTTAATCTTGTGGTTATGATCAATTTACAATTAATTTAATATTTTATTCATTATTTTTTATTATTTTTTATGATTTTATTTTTTTAAAAAAAATATTTATTTTTTTACAAAAATTTAATTTTTATTTTTTTTATTCAATAAAAACTTGTTGGAGTAAATAATGAACTAAACGAAAGTATGTTATGAAGTAGCTTATTCACTTCTTATTGTGAATTGGGAGTGGTAGAGGCTTAGGTGATAATGGATGCTATGTAATCTGGACAGATTTCATATGTTTTTATAGTTATCTTAGCATGATCTGATTGTTTACTATAGTACTTAGTTTTAGTATATTATACTTTATTTATATTACTGGTAGTAAATTGTTTATTTGACAATTACGTTGACGTTGCATAGAAAAAGAGGCTTACAATTTGAATAATATCATACTCTTTTAACTAAATATAATTATATTATATAATTATACTCCGTATAAAATAAAGAATTTATGATCTGATTGTTTACTATAGTAATTAGTTTTAGTCTGTTATACTGTATTTATATTACTGGTAGTAAATTGTTTATTTGACAATTACGTTGACGTTGCGTAGAGAAAGAGGCTTACAATTTGAATAATATCATACTCTTTTAACTAAATATAATTATATTATATAATTATACTCCCTATAAAATAAAGAATTTAGAATTAAGAAATGAGTGTCATTAGTCATAATGAATAATCTTTTACTCCCTCCATCTGTGAAAAAATGTCTCATCTTTATTATTTTGGATGTCCGCGATTTAAATCTCATTTGCCTTTTTTCATTTTAGGTAAAAGTATCCCACCTAAGAGTGTCGAAACGAGTATCCGCGGGTATCCACACCAAATTTCACGGGTACCTGAACACCCGAAAAAACACATTTTATACTACATGACAATCGACCCGCAGGGCATCGCGGGTATCGGGATACCCGCATCGGGTATCCTGCACCCGCAAATGCGGGTACCCGTACCCGCCAGCATAGTTAATTTAATGAACCTGCATCTGACAATATTTGTATAGATTTGATTAAGGACTATTATAAGTACTCAGCGATGTGGGATACTCCCTTCGTCAGCCATTAGGAGTCTCATTTCTTGGCGACACGGGTTTAAGGAAATGTGAAGAAAAGTGAGTGGAAAAAAGTTAGTGGAATATGAGTCCCAATTGCATACATTAGTTTTAAATATATTATGAGTTGAATGAGTTAGTGGAATGTGATACCCCAATACCATATATAGTAAAAATGAATCGAAACTTCTATTCGTGAACGGACAAAAAATGAAAAAACAAGACTTATATTCGTCGATGGAGGGAGTAGTTTTTAAACTCGTGAATAAGCTTATTAACATCTATTTCCAACTCATGTATTTATTTACATTTTCTGAGATTGGAGCATCCCAAGAGAAACTCGCATCAATTAAAGAAATTCTAGCATTTTAAAATTTTGTAAATTTTACTACCAGATCCCGAATTTTGTGGGTAACGGGGGTCCGATACCTGACAGGTATCAGGTTCGGAAATACCCGTTACCTGTTTCGATAGGCATAATTCCACCATCAAACTAACTCATTACACTCACATTCTATTATAAGACCAATATATAAAATCGTGTTGAGTCAAAATGAGACTATAAATCATAGACGAAAGAAATATTATTTTAGTTCGTCCATAATAATTTTCTCCTAATATTTGATAATACTCTTCCTTTTATTTCTCTTAATCCCTATTTATCATTGGAACTGAAAAAGGCGGGAACGTGGCCTTGGAATTTGGCGGGAACTACCACGTGGAGGTTATCCTTGGCGCGGGAAAATTAGCCGCTGCTATTTGTATCCACTCCCACCAGAGGAACCCTAGCTATCATTTCACTCAAGAAATCAAAATTTGAAAAGCGGAATCAATCAGGAACGCAGCGGAATTAAGCGACTATGGTTGGGCTACCCTATGACTGTCTTGCTAACCCTCTCGGAGCAGTCCGATCCACCTTCGATAAGGCGATGTCTTCCGATTCCAGTGCGGCGGCGCTCGACGGCAAGGACTGGGGAGCTGCCGAAGTCTTCCGTCAATTTCTCTTCGATGATGGCGGCCTGTCTCAGGTTCGTATTTGCCGTTATAATAATCTTTCCCCCCAATTTGTTTGACCGAATGAGACATCATACTCAATGTGTGTTCTTTTAATTGAAAAAGCGTTTGATCTTCAAAATTTGAAGTTTATGAAAATGAAATTCAGGCCCTCTGTCATTTGAAATTAACCGATGATGCTCTGGATCGTATTAGCTGTATTGATCTATTTCTTCGTGTATGAAAATGTAGCTATGACTGTAAACGGGAAACTATTATTTCTTGGGTGATTTGAGTTGTTTTGCTGAGTTGGGGAGGATCCAAGAATTTATCTTGTGGGAGAAACAAATATGGGAATATTTGATCCGCTCCGGGCTCTCCTAGTGATATGCTAGCTCCGCCCCTGTTTCTCCTAATATGTTTGTGTTATGTTATGTTTGTCAGGTGCCGTGGCTTAGTTCATCAACAATGAAATGGGTGCAACCCAATACTCTTGTTCGGTTTCGGGGCATGATACAAGATATGTTGGGCAATGAATTTTATGTTGGTGCTTATAAGGTACATTTGGCATTGCACTAGCTAGTTCGTTAATGTAATGTTGGCTTTCCTTTCACTGTAAAGAGGGATATACTTGATTTCATTTTTTTCGGGTTTTATCAATGCAGGACGGTGATAAGTGGATAACCAATAAGTTTGCTGATGGTTCCCATGGTCCTTCTGATGCATCATCAGATGTGCGGATTTGGGAGCGCCGACTTCTTTACTGTACCCCTGTGAGCATTTTCTTTGATGTTCTCATTTGATATTATTACTTTAGCTAGTGTCCATTAAATTCATGCATGGTTAATAATCCTATCAAATCTTGCTCTAGGTTCCTGGGCAGAACTCATGGGTAGAGTGTGCTCCTGATGCTATGAGAAATCCATATATTAGTGCTATGTCTCCACTTAGGGAGAAGCGGCAGAGGGAGGATGAAGCAACCGAGAGTGATGCTGATATGGTGGTAAATCATAAGCCTGAACTAGTTACGATTATGTAAAACTTCACTTTGTTCTCAGATAATGTTTTGTGTCTAACATTGGCTACGTGTGACTTACGTCATCTCTGTATTCCATCACTAATAGTTGAAACCCGTCATTGTTCAAAAATATGAATAAATATTACAATGTCAATAAATACAATGTCCTTTGATGGGAATATATTGTAATAATGTTCTAACCTGAAACTCACATATGTTTTACAGGAACCAGGCCATGCCATTGAGGATTCTCCCAATCCGAAAAAGATGGTATGTTCAACTTTCTTAGTATTTATCAAGTTATGGTTTTCGTGTGCATAAGTTAAGAGTCCCTAATTGTCCCGCTTTTCCTTTTTCTTTTTTCACAGCGTGAGGATGGAGTTGCTTTTGAGCCATTTAATTTGCAGAAGGTGGTGACTGAAGGAAGTACATCTAACTCAAGTACACCTCCCGTTGAAAGAAATTCTGTTTCGTGTCTTGTAAAGGTGAATGCATAGTTACTGAGCTAGATAGATTGAATTTCATTTGCTTTATAAATGATCCATTGATCATTGTGGTAATAATGTTACAATTTGCAGATTTATGACTCTCCTGAGTCAGACTTGAAGCTTAATGAAGTTTTTGAGTTTGTTGGCATCTTCACTTTTGACCCGGACCTTACCGTACCCATAGATGATAAAGAAGTCATGGATGACTTTTGTGAAGATGAATTACTTTGTCTGCCTCCCTCCAAGGTCAACATCATGTTTCACTTTCACTATTTTGCACCTTAATACATCAATTTGTGCATGTAATCTGAATTTAGCTTGTTTTGTCTCCTAGTTTTGATGCTAAAGTTTGATCATGCTTCAATACTTAATTAGTCCATTTTCTTCTTCTTTGGCCCTCATAGTTTTTACGTGATTCCGGCATCTTTGTTATAGACAGAAAGAAAGGGGTAAACTTTTTTTGGGTTGCTATGTAGAGTGACAAAAGGTTGGTATTACTGCCAAAACCGACCCCTGTAACCAAAGTCTTATCTTGGTTCCAACATTCCTAACATCACATTAAGTAGTATGTAACGTGGGCTTTAGCTGTATGCTAGCTAATCTTTGCGTCTTGAATAAGTTTAGTATATGAACTTTTATTAATATAAAATGTGACAGAAAAGTATGAATTTTTACTCATGCGAATTTTAAAATTTTCATGAACTGAAAATGACAATAAATGCATGAGTTGATAGAAATCCTCACCCCACTTCTCATAAAACAAAGAATTGGAAGTGATTTACAATGTTGAAAAAGATAGTACTACAAAAGAAATAATAGAAATTCAAAATAAATATGAAGGAATACATTATTCTAGCCTTATTAACAAATTGCAAAATGAAGCATGAGGGAATTTGAGGTGAGGATGGACCTATGTGTTTTTTTGTGATAAATTTAATCTTATCTGTAATTTAAATTTGAATTTATTACAACTGAAAATACATGCTGATTGAGATTGAAGATTTTCAGGAGAGAGAGAGAGAGATTGCTTTTATATTCTCAGTTCGTCCTTGAATGCTTTTGACATGTTTAATAAGTGAGTTCTGGACTCAGTCAAGATACATGACATTTTGAGAGTTTCTGTAACTATGATAATACATCATATTCTTCTGTTGTGACATTTTTCCAAGATACTTGCAAGGTGTGCTGATTTTTAAATGGTACAGGTTCCTCGACTTCATTGTGTTGTGCACCGGAAGCTTGGACCAAGTGATCTTGTTTCCAGTCCTCATTTGGAGGTAGGTTGGAAAATATTGATTGATCTGCACTATATAGCACTCTGCACCATATCAATCATTTCTGCCTGTTTGACACTGAGGTCAGCCTAGATTTTGTTTTTCCTGATAATTGCAGTTAACAACCCCAGTAATAAAAGAAATAAGGGAAGCTCTTATTGGACATCTCACAGCTGTTCTTGGAGGTGATCGGTTGCCAGCTGAATACATTTTGTTGCACCTGCTATCCAGAGTATTCATCTTGCTTCTCCGTCTTTTGCTCTAACAAAATCGCACAGAACTTATACAGGCCTACATCAATTTTCTGAGTAGATCCACTTTTGAAACTTAAGATGAACTCGTGCTTATTTTGGATAATTTATTCAGCATAATGATTACAATGTGCAGGTGCATGCAAGAGTAGATGAAGTTGCTGTTGGAAAGCTATCTCTAAATCTTACTTGCTTTAACAAAGAAAACATGTCTGTGTTTGGAAATAATCTTAAACTGGTAATAGGAAGCCTCATGCCTTTCACAGAATGCTTGCCTCTCACTGTTGATTATCTCAATTCAGTTACCCTCGCCCCAAAGAAGGACTACAACACAAATAGGTAAAGATAGTCAATTTTGTTGATTGCTGAATTGATAATTTTTCAAACTTTTGCTTTATTTATAATGGACATGAAAGAAGGTTGTGTCTTATCATATATGTTCCTGTATCCACAGGCTGGTGTCTGGGCTTTTACAGTTAGCCGAAGGCTCACATTTAACCATTGACGAGACCCCATTACAATCTGGAACCCTCAACTCTGGAGGCCTTGAAAATGCACAAGTACTAAGAAGCATGATGGAGTCACAAAAGGTTCATTTTGCTATTTTTATAGTGGTGTTAATTGAGACTAATATTATACTCTGCCCCTTGCTTACATCAGTTCCATCTGATTTGGCTTGCCACAGGTTCATTATGATTTCACATATTATAAAATGGAGATGCCTGCAGATGTTCAATTCCTGATCCTTTCCGAAGGCAAATCAAATATCCTGCCTGCTGATCTCGTCCTCCCTTTTCACCCATCTTCAGTTGACCCTGCATCAGGGGTGGATGGAGAAATGCTGAAAGCTTGGAGATGGTATTTGGCTACCATGAAATCACTACCTCATTCAATTGATCCACCTCTGCAGAAGGTCGGTTTTAAGTCCGGTTTTTTAGTCAAATTCTAATCTATGTTAGTCTTAAAATTACTGTTTTTATGTACTACTTTCAGCTCTATTTAAGGTAAAAGCTTGTGCTGCATCTCAATATTAGTGTCTTGGTGTGGTTTGATCTTTACTTATCTGGTGTCAATCCATATGGTATTTAAAAAAAATAAGAAATCACCTGATGAATTACAGGCTGTCGAAGATGATCTAGTTGCTGCTCGACAAGCGGATAGGAGCTTAAGCAGAGAAGACTTTAGTAGGTAAAGAAGTTTGTATCCTGAGTTTTTAATCCTCATTCTGCGATCAATGTCTGTTTCCCGAGCTGATGGAAATTTTGTTGCAGATGGCTTACGATGGGGCGCCTGATGTCGGTCAGTTTTGGGGCGACTTCTTTGTCGATGGAACACTGGCAAATGGTGAAAGAACTTGAGAGGCTCCGGAAGAATAGGTTTCAAGGGAATCTCTGAAGCAGATGATAAATAAACAGTGACTGTTGTAGATCCCCTTAATGTCTTCCTAGTTTGTTTTGTTGTCAGAATGAAGTGATGGTCTCACACATCATTAGTAATGTCATTTACAAACTCTTTACCCAATTGGATAATTATACTACACTAATCAATCTAACTGAAAATCACAAGTGTAAAATAGGAGTAATTTTGCACAATCATATATAATAGTACCATTTAAATTACAACACTATTAAAAATTAAATAGTTGCTCATAACTGAATTTGTTTTTCTAGTACTCCGTAGTATGTTTTTTTAGATTGTATTCCAAATAATGAACTTGAGTTAAAACTTATAGGCTATAGCTTAGAAAAAAGTAAGTTGACACTTCGTACTCTATAAATTACAAAACAAACAATCCATATTAACAACAAAAAAAAATAAAATAATTATTCATGGCCATATTAAAAGTTAAATTATAAAGAATAATAGCAAATAAAACTCAAATATTGATTCTCAATGCGAATCCACAATGAACTCTACATGACCATATACATGGCGCGCACCGAACACTTGCGCTAGTTTGTCTGACTTAATTGCTTTTTAAAAATAACAAAAAATGGTTGAGTTCTAATTCATTTTTTTCTTTTTAATTTTCAGCCTACCATTTTTAATAAATTTATTACAAAAACTAATTGTTCCAGCACAGATTCACCCTTTTTTCAGACCACATGTTATCAGTTCAGCTCTAACTTTTCTCTATCTATGAAGATTTTATCTTTTCTCTATCTCTTATTTTAAATCATACAAGAAGCAGATTAGAAACAGTTACTGTACTGGACAGTAAACATGAAGCATCACACATAATAATAATGGTAAATCTATTTTAACAATTGAGGAACTCAAAGCAAACTAATGAAGGTATTAGGTATATACCTGCAACATGATTTTAGTGCATACGTATAAGATAAGATATGAATTCGTATAACATGATCTACAGACACGTAGGAGTATTTATTTGGCGTATGATCTACAGCTACAAGAGAGTAAGATGACAGTAAAATCTGAACTATACATTTGACGAAACAGATTTGATGCATCGCCACTGTTAACTGTACATGGAACCTCCGATTATTTAGTCCGAACCTGATAGGCACTTTCTTATCCTAATCTGACTCACCTTGGGATACTTCCTCTACTGGCAGTTCAAAATTATCAATGTCGTCATAGTATGCTTTCTTCTCTCTAATGAATTCTTCTGGCAATTCACTTGTTTTTTCAGTTTTTGGCCTCTTCTGCAAAACCACATCAATCATAGATATCAGAAAGTGAACAATTCATCAATAACAGGATATTTTACACAGGAGAGAGAAAGATGGAATAGGAGACAAGCACTCAATGAAACATTAAGCTCGAGTACTAGGCTTTACTAATTTCAGTCAGAAGTGAACAAAACCAGTTTGATGGGATTATGCTAGACAGTAAGAACTTTTATTTTGATTTGAGAAATGGACAAACATGATATGATTAAAGAGAGCAAGGCCAGTAATTCAGACTTTAGAGAAATATATTAACTTGAGGAGATTATCAACAAACCCAAAAGGCCTAATAAAGAGAATGTTACAAAATTGAGAATATACTTTCATTCCAACAATCAAACAGGAAACATGATAGTAATGGTGGTAGATAACTGATTCCATAAAGGAAAGACAGAACAAAGACCAGTTTCATATCATACCACAATTTTTTTGGAAAGTGAGAAATCAATGTCCTGACAATGTGGTCTTATTTCAATTTTATGCAGTTTTACTTTTCAAACACAATATACATGCATGTACTACATTATCTCAGTAACATCAGCCACAATGGGAATGAGTAAAAGTACAACAAGGTTAAGTCGAAAGCACCATAGTCAAAGATGTAGAATTATTACAAAAGACCCCCAGGAGTTTGGGCATAGTCTACCCAACAAAAGAAAGAAAAATCCTGTAATCTTTGAAACCTTATAAATAATTGCATCTCACTGAGGTTTTATTTTTTTATTACAAATAGCTATTGACTGTCATGCAATTTCACATAAAATCTGTATTACTTATACAAGAATAGGGATTATTGTATTCAGAAAGAGAACATTGTGCATACCTTTCTAGCATTTGCCTGTGGGTCAGTCCATGAATTTAAATGTTTAACATCTTCATCAAGATCATTCCTAAAGCAAAAAAAGAAGCATTGAGCAGATCAGTGAAAGGGGCAGATATTGGTTAAATAAGAGGAATATAGCATCAGGACAGCTTATTGCTACAGATGATCATTCTAACAAGCAGAAGTAAAATGCCAATTTTTCCTTATAAAACTATGAACATAATAATAGAATTGCATAGAGTCATCACATGTTTTTACAACACCTTACAAGACAAATGAATACTTTTGGTTTCTACCACAATTGTTAATATCAGAAACAGAACTTCCTCAGTTCACCAACAAAAGGAAATCTATAGCTGCGAAACAGTCGATATAAATCAGTGATGGTGTAAGACAAGGTCAATTAACCATTAAAGTGAGTTAGCATATAAGAGGCTGATACCAGCTAGTCCAAAAGAGTGAAAGGGATTCAGAATTGAATATCTCAAAAGTTATTCAATTTTCTAAACAGAACTCTCCTCTGCCCTGTAACTGCCTGAGATGGTGACTGTGCCATACGACAGCTTGGTTAAGTGTGTGCACGTGTTAATAATTATCGGCTTTTAGTGAACGTAAGAGACAAGAGAGAGAGAGAGATTTACTGTAGTTTTTTGGTCCTCGTGATTGTAGGGCAACTTGAAACCCCAAAAGCATTATTATTCCTCGCACTTGTCTTCATCTTCCTTGATGGTCGGGTCACGGCTGCCACAGCTGCAGATGACTCTCAAATGTTAGATGGTTCAACAATCACATTCCCCTTTCCTTTGTTTTCTCAGGCAAGAAGTTAGTAATGTTCACAATGGAAGATCTAGTATGTTTTAATATCGCTTTTTTTTCTTAGTTTCTCAAATGAAAAGCAAGAAGTGTCTGCAACATCCTTACCTATTTCTGATAGTTTTCCCAATGCAGCATTACAAGAGCTGATTTTTGCTTTCCCTTTCTCTGTTTTTCCAGAGGAGTGGCTATATGAAACAAGCTTATCCATGTTACTCTCTCCTTCGCCTTTCTGGCATGATCTCTCAACCAGAGTGCTGGAATTACAAATGCTATTCTGAATATCCTTTAGCTTCCCAGTAGGTAATGAATTATACGGCATGGCAACAGCCTTCCCTTTGTCCTTCATTTCCGTAAGAGGTGTGTGACAACCAATCAAATCAGAGTTTATCTCTTTCCTGGATTTTTCAATAATCTTTCTTCGATCATATGCTGCATTTCGCATGCTCATAACACCATCAGTACCAGACA
Source organism: Salvia splendens (assembly GCF_004379255.2). NCBI lineage: Eukaryota > Viridiplantae > Streptophyta > Magnoliopsida > Lamiales > Lamiaceae > Salvia > Salvia splendens. Next base: position 15,810,794 of record NC_056038.1, read on the forward strand.
TGTTACAGTTCCTACTCCGATTTTCTTTCATTTTCTCAGAACCTGATGGACTAAATGGTACAGCAGCGGCCTTCCTTTTGTCCTTCCTCTTCTCAATAGATGTGCGACTATCAATCACTTGTGCCTCTCTTTGTTGATTGGAATTTTCAATATTATTTCTTCGACTGTAAGCTGCATTCTTGGTTCCAATATCACCTTCAGAAAGAGCCACTTTACAAACTATTTGCAGTCTAATTGCACAAGTGCTTAAAATTTAGACCAATATACATGCTATAAACATCCATAACACTTCAAAATGAAACAGAACACCTAGAATATAGAGAATAAAAATTAGACAATATATACGTAATCCCACCAACAACTAGTATCACGGAATCTAGAACTACGAGCTTCAAATATGGTGTCAGATAAAATCTCCTTAGTAGATCTGACCTCCAAACAACTGATAGAATTTGGGAACAGACAAAATGGCATGTTGCCCCAAAATAACCAAAATCAGTCTCATGCACCTTTACCAACCTTGCCAATTGGAGAAGGAGACGGATGGAGATTATGAAGATACAGATTAAAATAGAACAAATCAAAGAGCAAACACCAAAAAAAGTAATCCGATCAAAAAAACCAAATATCGACAAACGCAACCAATGTAATCAACAACCCAATTAAGTTTAGCATCCAGCTCGAAAACCCTAGGTCTTTTCAACACATTTCCATGTTAGCCCCAAAAACACCCGCACAAAAATATACTCTATCAATCAAAACAGAGACGAGTGTCGTAATTAAACAGAGATGAAAAGTGAAAAGAAATTACCTGGAGAAGTAGGAGGAGAGAGTGCATTTGGAAGGTTTCGAAATCGAACAGATTTGGAATTAGAGGAGGCGGCGACGCAGGATGAGCCGATGCTGGTGTTGGATCTATCGGAGGATTCGGGGCGTAATTTGCGGTTGGTGGAATTAGAATTAGACCTCAAGATGGAAAGTGGGGGTTTGCAGGTTGGATTGGAAGAAATGAGCTCGCGCAAAACGGAAAGGGGCGTGAGGTTGTGAAGGTCGGTGATGTCTGAGAAGGGTTTGCGGTTCGTAGTCTCCATTTTCCGTTGGGATAGAGCGAGAGAGTTCTGGTAATTTGGTACTCAGAGAGAGGGAGAGTTCTGGTAAATAGAGAGTGAGAGTGATAGAGAAGATTCGCTTTGGGCGGGAAAATGCTAGGCTCTGTTATCTGTTCACAGCATCCATCGGACTAGCAAGACCTCTAAGGCCATCCACAATAGCGCACTGCTTAGCCGAGCGCCGGCGCTAGGCGGTGCCCTAGGCAATCTATTGCAACCGCCCAGCCATTTCCGGAATTAAAATTCGCCTAGCGCTCGCCGGTTCCGTGGCGCTAGGCGTGCGCTGGGCGATTCCCTCGGCGCTATTGTAGCGTCCGGATCGCCTAGCGCACCGCCAAGCGCGATTTTTTTTTTCGAAACACTATATATACGCGCCAGATACGTCATTTTCATTCGCACCACTTGTTTTAACGAGTACTCTCTCTATCTTAATTTCTGTACAAGATCAACACCTAGAAATGAGTAACGCCGGTGGTAGTAGTGGTGAGGATGCTGAGAAGTACGAGCGTATAATGAACGAAGCGCTAGAGGCCTATACGAACAGTGAGATTGATCAATGGATGCAGAGGGCCCTGCAGCCGGCGGTACCTCGACCTCACCCAGTGGTACACCGCCGAGCGGTGATTGATCGTGATCACATAGCTGCACATCAGCGCCTGTACGAAGACTACTTCGCACAGGAGCCGCGGTTCAACGCCAACCTTTTCAGGCGCCGTTTTAGGATGAGCAGGTCCCTTTTTATGCGTATTGTTAACGCTTTGGAGCAACGATATCTGTATTTCCGCTTCAGGCACGATGCGTCTGGCAGACCCGGCCACACACCTATTCAAAAGTGCACTACGGCAATCCGGCAGTTGGCCTACGGAGGCGCGGCAGACATGTGGGACGAGTACCTCCACATCGGTGAGACGACTGCCCTGGAATGTATGAATTATTTCTGTCAGGGCGTGATTTAAATATTCAGTGATCAGTACCTTCGAAGCCCTACCCCCGAAGACTGCCGGGATCTTTTGCGGATGCAAGGGGAACAACATGGGTTCCCAGGGATGTTAGGCATCATAGATTGTATGCATTGGGAGTGGAAGAACTGTCCCGCTTCCTGAAAGGGGTTCTACACGACCGGCTACAAGGGAAAGAATCCCACGATGATCCTCGAGGCCGTAGCTGATTACCGGCTGTGGATTTGGCATGCGTATTTTGGGATAGCCGGTTCGAACAACGACCTCAACGTCCTCAACTCGTCGCCACTTTTCAACGAGCAGTATCAGGGTGTCGGTCCGGCCATCAGTTTTGTCTCCAACTGCAACCGGCATGATATGGGCTACTACTTGGCGGATGTGATATACCCTAGGTGGCCCGTCTTTGTGAAGACGATCCGATGCGCATCAAATGAGAGGAAGGCCTACTTTGCGGCACGGCAGGAGTCGGCGGGCAAGGACGTGGAGCGCGCATTTGGTGTGCTCAAGTCTCGATGGGCGGCAGTTAAGGGGCCAACGCGTTGTGGCATGTCGACTGCATTGCTGATATAATGTACGTCTGTATTATCATGCACAACATGATTGTCGAAAATGAAGGTGTACAACTGATTGATTGGGCCAACGATGATAATGAAGCCGGTCCAAGCCACGGCGTGGCCACCCCCAACGTACGGAGTGGGGTACCTCACGATGAAGACGGCCGCCTCCAAGCACATGCCGACATGCGCCAAACGGATGCTCATATTCGACTCCAAAAGGATTTAATTGAAGAGTTATGGGCGCGGAGGACTGCACAGCATTAGTTTTTTTTGTTAATTATGTAATTTTTTTAATTAATGTACTTTTTAAATTTTAATAATATTATTGAATTTCTCGTATATGTCTCGTAAATTAAATTGGGTATTTTGTGTGATTGTTAATTATTTATTTTATATAATTTTGAGTGATGTGGCTGGGCTATTTATGATGTGGCTAGACTATGGCTGAGCTATTTATGATGTGGCAGGAGGATTTTTAGTGTTGATGATGTGGCAGGAGGAGTTTGTGGCTGGGCTATTGCTGGGCTATTCCTATTGTGGATGGCCTAAAAATCCCTTATGTAACATTATCACGCTCTTCCCACGTTCTACCCACTCTCCTGTCCTGGCCAAATAACAGCCTAGCAATAGTCTCTAACAAATAAAATTAACAAATACGATTTAATTCATTTTAATTATTGGTGTTTATCAAATATTAAAAAAAATGTTGGTGTTTATTAAATATTAAAAAAAATGAAGTGTAACGAGTTGTAAATATAGAGCATAAATAAATAAAATAAAAAATAAAATTTCTGGCTAGCCGGTCGCTCGCCGCACAATAGGTGGCCAGCGATCGGTTAGTCGGTTAGTCCACGTCCGACCTCTCGTCTGTTCCGCGCTCATCCTTACTGTTAGCCGATTGCAATAGTGTAGCTAGGGCAGACGCTAGTCCACTATTGTGGATGCTCTTAGCAATATGAAGAGCCCAAGACCACAGCCCAGCTACAGCCCATGCCTACCGCCACATTCTAGCCAATGCCATAGTCTTCCCACAGCCCAGCCCAGCCTAGCCCTCCCATTTATCAAATTAACAAATACAAAATAAAAAATTAAGTTCGAACATACTTCAATAAAATAAAATGAAGTGCAACGAACAGTATATATAGAGGAAATAATTTATTAAAAAAAGAAATATTTCGGCTTGCCACGCATTAGGCGCCGAGAGGCCACCTTAGCCACCGCCCAAGCCCGACCTCTCGGACTTTTCTCTCTCCTCTTCTCGGCTGGGCTCATGCAATAGGCACCCAGCCAACCGGGCTGGGCCGTCTATTGCTATTGCTCTTAGAACATTAGAATCACCTAGAAGTGACAACCTATCTATCGGTCCATTCCATTATCATCCGGTCATATTTCTATAATAGTCATCCGCCTAACCTCAACTTCCACGTCACCATGATTTCTATACTTTATTTTAATTATTGATATTTATCAAATAACATAAAATAACAAAACAAAACTGAAAGACAAAAATATATATAAAAAGAACAAAAATGTAGTTAATTTTTTTTAAAAAAAACATGGTACACTTAAAAAAAGACACAGTCAAAAGCAGCTCAGGCTCAGATGATTTGATCACCCATGGTCCCATTTCCAATTTATTCTTCATATTTCTAATGAGTCTCTTGGGCTTGTACTTCATCTCCTCGTCGTCTTCGGCCTTGTACATCTTGTAGGTTTCCAAGAGCGTTTTGTGCAGCACCACATGATACGAGTAAACTCGTATCGAGAGATAACTGCGAGAGATCGCGGAGAAGATATTGGTTGGTTCGCGGGAAGATTCCCGTCGAGCAGTCAACTATCGTTCAACTAGGGTTTTTTATAAAGTAAATTGCAGAGAAAAGTAAAAGACGATAAAAAGATAGATAAACGTATTGAAGATGGATGATTCAAAAGATAACAAAGGCTCCTATTTATAATAGGAGTAACCCAACTTAATGATCAAGAAATAAATACCCTAATTATATACACTAGATATAGCAAATCACTAATTAACTAATTAACTAAATAATAGAGATATGGTGGTATTCCATAGATATTCTCGTATGAACTCCCCCACGGTTAAAATTCACCTTGTCCTCAAGGTGGAAACCAAGAAACAACAAAGAGCGTTGATGAAGAAGCCATGACGAATAGATCAACTGGAGAAATCCTTGGACAATTCTTAGATCGATTGTTCATAAGTCCCTCGGCTAAGACACCAAACTCTGAAATTCTGCCAAGAAAGTCCACAAGAGGAGCCTTCATTTTGTCATCCGGAGGAAAAAATATTGAAGCCGTTACCATCTGGTTTTCTGAATCATTTTTCCCAACAATAAGAGAATTTGCAAGAGTTCTCCATTGTTGCTCAACATTTTCCATTGTAGCCATAGCCATACCAGGATCATGAACCCTGTAAGCAAGCTCTCCCTTCAAACCATTGTACTCCAAGTTAGCTCCAACGGAAACAAAATCATTAAACGAGTTGTGAAAATTGACCCTCGCATAATCTTGATGACTATGGAAAAGGGGGCCAGATATAGGAGCTTGAAATTCTGAATTTTGCCGATTAAGATCCAATCCATAAAGAAAGTGTGCAGCAGCATGTGCTTGTCCCTTTCTCCTCCTGACCACCTCACAGAGTGCGCCAACTGCAATGGTAACAATAGATTCCAGAAGCTCATCATCAATTTCCATGACTGCTCCTCCACCAGCGAAACCTCCGGCTTGATCCAACTCTGCTCTTTGGTCAAGATGCAAGATAACGTTGTTGCATTGGCATCCAATAATTTTCACTTGTGGAAGTACCCAACCAACATAGGCAGCAACGACAGCGATAAGTCCACCACCACCAACAGAAACAACTATAGCCTCTATCGGTCCTGTCATCCACCACAAAATCTCCATGCCTACTGTTCCCTGCCCTGTGATTACGCAAAGTGTTGTGTTGCACCATATGAATCCCCCACAATCACTACAGTCCTCCCTAGTTGATCAACTGATCGCTGATTTATCTCTGGAGTAATAAAATGTATTACCATCACAACGTGATATCCCCATATCTGGGCCGATAATGCTACGCCTTGTGCATTCTTTCTAGCCAATGAACCTATCACGTCTCTTTCTGATAGCTGCACCGTCATAATGTTATCCCCTCGAAGCTTGAACGAGAAACCCTGCTCGTCATCAGTACCCCTCAAGACTTCACTCTCTATCAATGGAATAACATGGATGACATAGGTTATCCACAATCTCCCATTAAATCCATTATCAACAACAACTGCTAAGCCTTGGACGTATGGTTTCCCTTGTGAAAGGGCTGGAGCAATTTTAGAAGCTTTTTGTGGATATGGATGATTAGCTTTTCTTGGTGGCCAAGGTGGAGGAAGATATCCATGGGTTCCTCTCTTCTGAACTTCAAGAAAATACTTTTGTGCATTAATTTTTGTTGTTTTCGACCCAATAGATGCTTCAATCTTTTCCAATCCCAAGCAAAGTATTGCAAGGTAGGATCAAACGCACAAGACCCTTGTTTTGCACTCAACTGACTAGGGGAAAGCGACGCAGTATTTCCAAGAGAAGTTTCTCCCACTATAATACTGTTCACTAAAATGCCTATTGGGGATGTAACCCCCCTTTCTATTGTAATGACCACCCCTTTTCATGCCCCTTTTCATAACCGAGAGACGACGGAAAAGTCGAATAAATAAATTGATTCTTATTTAGTTTGAATTATGAACGTAAGTGTTTATTGTTGTGAACAAGAAATGGTTGCTAAAAAAAATAAAGCCTAAGGTGTAAGACGAACGGCAAAGAGAGTACACACGTTTTTATTTCCTTCCAAAGGGAGCGTATCGAATTAGTACAAGAAATGAAATATAGAACATAAATTCGTCGCGAACAAATTTCATTACAAGACACTAAAGAGAGTAAGTTACAAGTATAGAGGTACAAGGTCTTGAAAGGAGATAAGCTTGTGCCCTTTTTGTCGAAGTTAAACCGCGCCCCAAGCAGTGTCTCGGTCGGTCGTGGGGCCAAGGACCAAACACCACGTCGCGAGATCTCAGCTAGTTAGTGCTTGTGCATCACTACAAAATACCAAGATGTAGATAAGATAAATGAGTCCTTGAACTACCAAAGATGACAAACAAGATGGAAAAGAATAGGAGGCAAGCCTACCTTTTAAATGAAAGCTATGTTAGTGCCAAAATAGGAAAGATAGATGGCAAAGCAACCCTGCAGCTGCGGACTGCACTCTGCAGCCAAGGCTGCAGCAGCGCCCCACACTCCAGCCAACCACGTCTGCTCCAGTTCCACCTACAAAACCGTACCCAAGTCAGTATGGTTGTCGAAAAAGGGGAGGGAGAAAGATGCTGCAGTGGACTGCCAATTGAGTAGGGAGCAGCCACAATTAATTCACGATTACACAAGAGATTCATCTGTTAAGAGTGCTAACAAGCTCCAGGTACACAAGAGAGCCTATAAAATCCTCCCTTATATGCAACAAGTTTTTCTCCCAACACACACACCAAATCTCCAGCCGCGCATAGAGAGGGAGCGGAGCTCTCGGTGACCGGGAATTAGAGCAACCTCGCTCATCAGTCACAAGAGGTAAATCAAAACCATACTAGCATCATGTAGCCTCAAGCATGTTAGAGCTCATTTCAAATCTTGATAAAGTGAATGGGAGGAAACAGTAAAAACTACACACCCTCTGCATCATTAGAACATACCATGGGCAGTCAAGAACTTAGAATTTAGAAGCATACTTAGACAACCATAGAGTTAGCATATCAAAAGCCGAGAAATGCAACATTTATAAATAGGAGCATGCTTCTAGATCTCACACCATAACAAGCATAAGAAGTAGGCCATTAAACAGCGGAGCATTAACCATAGCAGTAGCAAAAAAAGAAAAGAGCAGACATGGATTTGGGGGGAAGCTTTGGTACTGCTCAGGAATGCACACACCTAACGACTGCCCATAACCCACGAGTAATAAACCAAGCTTAGAGGAATAAAGGAAATGAACTTAGCTTTCGGAAATGGGGACTGAACCGTAAAGGAACAGAACGGCGGCGATGCCGATGCCGGAATAGACCAGCAGCAACAGCGCGAGATAGCGGCAACGGGGGAAGCTGCTGCTCGCAACATCCACGCGAAGTGGAGGTCGGCGACGAGCAGCTGGGAGCAAGGGCGAGAGGCCAACACGCCGGCGATGACCACCCGCCGCGAGAAAAGGGGCGGTGGCTACGACGGGTTCGCCGGAGAGAGAGGGCCGACACATCGGTGGCGCCGGAAGAGACATCCGATAAACTTGGTGATTGACGGTAAATTCACGGGAGTGAGAGAAACTCGACGGAGAGGGAACCGCCGCTGCTCCTCACTCCAAACCGAAGGGTTCGCCACTGATGTGCTGGTTTCAACTAGGGATCTGCCTTCCCCAATTCTAAATGCTGACTTCGGGATTTTGGAAAGAAAAGAGAAGTTAGGGATTTAGTTCCATTTTGGGAATTTTGGAATGCGAGGAAGAATTGGGAAGAGAAGCTGACGGTGGGAGGGAGTGTATGTTTAGTTTTGGGCCATTATTTGCTTTAATTAAAATGGGCCTGTTTAGGTAAACCCAATTAATTTGGGCCTCTTCTATAAATTAAATTGAGTCACTACTATCTAAATTAATTCGTTTGGGCCACCGCCTAAGATGAATTTGAGACTATCAAATTTAATTCCTTAAGCCACGGAAGAAAGGAAAATGTTAGTCATGTTAACATAATGTTCAATAAATTATTAAATTGGACTTCTATTAATCAAAGTAAGTATTCTAATGTATTTCAATATTTAAATCCAAGAGGATTTAGATTTGATAATGAACCATAATGATTAAAGATTTATGGATTTAGAAAGAAGGAAGTAAAAATATGTACATGCTTAGGAATGCATACACGCTAAATAAATAATTACTTAAGCTTAAATTAACTATATTATTTGTTTATGAAGGGGCGTCGTCGCACGACAAGTAATCTCAAGTCGAAGGACATTCATTTGAAAGTTTAAGCAAACGAGGTGGACTTTTCTTTCAAAACGTGATTATATGTGAAAATGTGAATATTTTTTAGATGAGTTGTCATGCCTTGTTTTATTTATGATTACCTATCTGTTGGCTATGCCAAGCAAGTTAAATCGAATCCGAGTCCCAGTAGGGCCGCAAACCCTACTCGGATTAGTGTACACATAGGGACCGTGTGCTAGCGCTAGAGTTGGCCTGTCCAGTGACCGTCGTGGAATGTGGCCACATTCCCGGTTCACACAGATCAGATATGATATTTCATGAGATGTTATGTGACTGCGCAGTCAACCTTTTGAAAAGAGAAAAGTTTTAGTGACCAGGAATTATTTCAAGAAAAACTCCGCGCTCACTCAAGTTTGGCTGACAACTAAATAAGAAATGTTTTCGGCAATGAGCCCACTGAGTATACCAAATACTCAGCCCTGCATATTGTTTTTTTAATGTGCAGGTTGATCGTGATCGGAGCAGCGAAGGTGTTGGGAGAGAATATTAAATAAGTAGCTAGGTAGCTGATTTAATATGTCTACATACATATTACTTCGTCTTGGTACCTTCCGCTGCAAGTTTAAGAATCATTTTAGAAAAGACTATGCACTCAGTTAATTACTTTGATTTCGATAAGGTTGTACCCTTATTCTATGAGACAATTGTTTCCTTGATTTGAGTACTTATTTATGATGAGCTTGTGACCATTGAATTAGTTTAGTCGCGAAATAACTACACTTTCTTTAACTAGGGAGTTGTGGTCGTGACATCTATCCTCTTCACTTTCTTGTACATATACCCTGTTTTCTCTTTGCTAAACGAGTATGCTTTTTCACAAAAGTCAACAATCTTAGCCTTCGGTTGGCATTCAGGCAACACAAGCTGCAAGGTCGTGTTCACAGTTTCATCCATGCCTTGTATTTTGTGACCACTCCAGAATTGGTGAGATCCAACTCCTGCTCCTCACTTTCTTCATCTAACGTTGTTTCGCACTTCCGCTTCAAAGACCCTCTGTGCAATAGGCATTTGTGACCATCCGTAACTGCACACGGCGTGGAGGGATCAACCGGGCATCGAAGTCGAGTGTCGCTGTACAATGACTAATACCAACCTTGCTTTGCTCGCCAGTATTTTCAGCATATTTCCACTTGCAATCCGACCCATTTCCACTAATTTCACTAACTGGCTCCTTCACAATTAACTACGAATATGACTCAACATGGCACAAGGTAAATGAACCCTTATAACATTCCACACGTTGGCTAGTAATTTTGGTTTTGGTGTCATTGTAACGATTATGACCAGAATTTAATGATTCATTATTATCATCGGCCAATAACTCCAATGAGCCATGCCTGATATCACGGTTGCACGGTGGGGGGCGCTGCATTGGTGGTTGTTGATCGAACACGGGTTCCTGGTATTGATGGTGCTGCTGCCGGTAAGCGTCCACTGGCTGCACTTGCTGCTGGCATTGATGGTGCTCATGCTCGTAGCTATGGAGCTGGAGCAGATCCGTAGGTTGTTCGCGGCAATAGACACCCTGATGGTAGTGATTTGTCAGACTCCAGCCGGAAGAGTGTTGCCGTGGTGTTGGCGGCCAGCCGGTTGAGGGCGATGCTGGACTCAGCTGCATGTAGGGATCGGTGTAGTACTGCGGCTGACTATAGGGATCAGTGTAGGACGCCGGCTGACTATAGGGATCGGTGTAGGTGAAGGGCGGCTGCTGTAACCGGCCAGTAGGATGGCTGTTCGTCAATCTCGTCCAACCTCTTGTTAAAATAGTTTGGTACATTTGCTCAAAAAAAATTAGTTCTGCACATTAAGTTTGTTAGATTTTGGTCTTAAATGTTTAAACGATTCTGCGAAAAATTAACGAGCAACAGCATTTGATTATAATTGGATTCAGATTATGGTTAGGGGAGCATCCTTGCTCGGGCTACTGCACACGTGGATTGTGTGTCATCAAATAGGTTAGTTGGTCCGGTGTTTACAGAAGTTGGCCATAACATAAACAATTCAGATATGGTAGAGAAAAGAAAGAACTTAGACTATATATAGTTGAATTTTAAGCTCACAAATCGATTCAGTAACCTCAAGTCTTTTAAGGGAAAATCAATGTATGTTACTGTCTGTGATATCATGACCATATATGTTTCTAAATTTTGCATGTTGAGATGCGATGCGAATAGGGTTGAGGAGAGCTTTCACGATTTCTTTGCATATCATTGATTTAGACAATATAACTTTGTTGAATTTTGATGACAGACTAAGATTTCTATTCAAATTCTTCTGACCAACGTTTATTATTATGAACTTGGTCATCTTTGATTTCCAAATGATTATTCGTTCATTCATAAATCTTCTTTCTATCCCTTTTCTTAATCCCAACCATTAGTCGCGATTTCTCCAACCTTATTATCCCTACCATTGCTAAATCAACTGTGACTCGAAAAAAAGTGCTCGAGCAAACACGGTGAAAGCAGCGGCCAGAGAAATGCCTTAGACATCAAACTTATCTCGTAAAATTTTGAGATTATTTTGATTTAAGATCTAGAAGTTGTGCCTGTTTGAACATGACTTCCAAAACTGAAATGGTTTGTAACAGCAGATTTGTAAAAATCGAATAAAATACTTGATGTGCTTGAAAGATAGAAATCATCATACATCACTACTAACGGATACAGGTAGTTGCAGTTTGTATTTGAAGATCAAACAAAATGTTCATGCGCCATTTTCTGCAAGCAAAGTGATGCTCGTTAAATCTTCGTTTGGAATACTGCGAACACTCAAATTGCTGCCCCGTACACCCCCAATATTTTTACTGCTAACGACTAAAATATATTCTTTGGAAACGTAGAATTGTAATGTTATTAGGACATAAGGAAACTCCAAAACTTCAAAAATTCTTTCTTCACCATGTGTAAGAAGCTAAGGTGTACATAAATTAAATAATTTCTTCATTCCATTTATCAGATGATGCTGATCTGGTATATGAGTATGAGAGAGAGTTTTTAACATTGGAAGAATTTCTGATTTCATTGAATCAGAAAGTAGAGGCGCAGATAAAGCTGTAATGAATTGCTCGAATGCCATATTTCAAACCTGTCTTTCCACAAGAAAATTATGCCTTGTCCCCAATAACTCAGACTAAAGGCAGTAACATTGTTACTCTAAATCTTATTGTGGTGAAGGTGATATATACTTCCAGTCATCAATTGAAGCCAAAATAATCCGACAAATTTGAGAAAATGGCAACCAAACTCGTCCCCACAGCCAAGATGATCACCAATACCGCTAAGGCCTTATCCCTCCTTGTGGACATGCAGTGAACATCTCTGCAAAGTTTTAGCATAAGAAATAAACCAAGTAAGAAATACGTTCATTTTCACTCATCAACGTAAGGAAATTATATATGCAGTAGGTCATACTTGAGAACAACTGAGCTTGGGAAAATGAACATCAGAAACATGACCGTTGTTGTCCCCATGAACTGAAAGAAGTACCATATATTTGGAATTGCTATAGCTGTTGCATATATTAATGCAAGCAACGAACACGTGAGGGACAAAAATCTGATGTTTTCTGCAGCCAAGTGAGGCTTTTTGGGGAAGAGTAATTCGTCAACATTGACCCTTAGAGAGTAGTTCATCACCGGAAAGACGAGCATGAGGTGAATAGCATAACTCAATCTAACAGTATTATTGAGAATGATGACCATGACAGAATCTGAAGTTTTGTCGAAGTTTACTAGCATGTCTGCCATGATCGACTCACCAAACAGCAGGTAGCCAAAGAAGCCAACAGAAAAGTATATTGCAACACACAGTATGAGTGAGATTCGGACAGCTGAGCTCATATCAGAAGGCCTGCCCAACTCTGCTCTTATCGGATGTACTGCACATTATTGCCAAATAAAAAATTGGTTATTCTGATGCACATAAATTGTTGAGCCAAATCAGTCCCCTTATAGTCCTCTATTCATGCACTTGTGTTACAACACTTTCAAGACTCTTTCTTTCTCGCTCACACACACAAATAAGGCATTAGTAGAGGATTTCTGAATGTCTCGTTCAGTGTTCCTGATAGGCTAAGGTAACAACTGGAAACGAAATGATGTCTCAGATTCTTTTCTGGTTAGCATGTGGTTTATGTCTCTACATCAATATTGTCAAAATTTAACACTATACATTACACACAATGATGGACTCTATATTAGTGATTTCATGCATGTCTGCATTCTTACCATTTACATGACATCCAAAGGCAGTCGCAAAGACCGGAATAGTAGTGAAGAGACTGAACGCGGAAACACCTCCAGAAAAATCAGGTAACAGTCTTGGGGTTTTTGTTTCCCCTACCCATAACGCATGTATTGCCATCACAGAGCATATGACAACAAAGAACGCTGCTAATAGTACCGATATAGCTGAGGCATGTCTCAGTGAATCTGCAGGGGATAAACTGCACACATATCTATCATTCTTGTAAAATAACTACTGATTGACACAAAATCTACTCCTATTATCCAAGAATCTGAGAGTTCACATGATTGGAGGCCTACTATTGCATTACAAACTCTGTTTACAAAAGATAATACTTCCATTGGTATGTATATAAGATCTGAGTTCATCATGGACAATAATACGTGTTAAGTTTTCGTGAAATACCAAAGGTAACAACAAAATTTAAATTTCATATAAAGTATCAATAACTATACTGAGGCTGCATAACTAAACATTAGTGGACAGCAATAGAATCTTGAACAATTTATGACTGAGCTATAAGGTTGCACACACAATCTTAACTTAAAATAACAGAAAGTGAGTCAGAGAGAAATGTGGTGTACTAACCTATGCGCCGTAGAAGAAGCAAAGGAAGCAAGACGAGAAGTACAACCAGAAACAACGAGAATGCGCGAGAATTCCACCAGTGGATGCCGAACCACTCCTGCAGCACACCTAAATGGACAGTTCCGTCGGACTCATTTCCCGAGAGAACATCTCCTGCAGGATTTATAATCAAAGAAACATAGATCAGAAATCTATTAATTGGCATCGAATTTTGAAATTGGTATGTGCATTTCCTCAGTTCTAGATTACAAGTTTGCCTATTTTTAGTATGTGAAGGTAATTGAAAAAGGTAGGAATGTAATTAAATTCAGCACCACATTTGATCGAGAGTGTATTGACGCAAATTGTCAAACAAGTCACGAGCACAGATCAGAAACCTAACTATGGAATTCAGAAGCAGAAAGCAACAGCTAATAACATCACCACCAATCAATAGAAGGCAAAGTAAAAAAAAAAGGAATTATACCGATGATGATCAAATAAATAACCAAAGCGCCGAGATTAGTAATGACGACGCAAAGCTGAAGCGCAAGCGATCCCGGTTTCCCAAACGACTCAGCCATGAGCTCCCCATACGTGTTGCAGTGCCCTGACTGCGTGTATTTCAACAGGAACTCGACAGTAACCTCCACGAAATAGGACATGATCAGGATCACTAAGAAGCTGGGGATCACGCCAAGCACCTTAAACGTGGCCGGAATCGACATAATCCCGGCCCCCACCATGCCGGTCGAGATGTTGAATACTGCACCGGAGATCGATCTGTCATCGTTGATTGGCTCGAATTCCGGGAGCAACGGAGTTTGAGCTTCGATTTCGTGGCTTTGGAGCTTCATCAATGGGAAATTGGGAATATTCTGTGGCTGGTGCAGTTAAGCGTCCAATCAATGAGAGTATCAAAACTGATGGATTTCAGTTACTATCAAAGCATGTGAAAATAGGTTGCTAAATAAAACAAAAGAGCCAATCATGTCTGAGTTGTATTGGAATAATGCAATGGAGGACATCGATGCCCCATGCCCATGACTTTGGATAACATTCAAAATTTAACTCTTCTACCAAGTTGGAAGTATCAGATAATGATAACTGCATATCGTTTGAAGATTATTTTTAGTTATATACTACTCCCTCCGTTCCCCATAAGCATTTCATTTTGCACACTCATTTTGAAAAAATAATTATAAATAATTAAAGTGGAGAAAAAGTAAAGTAAGAGAGAGAATATGGTAGATAAGACTCTTCTCTACATTATTCTCTGTCTTATTTTACTCTTTCTTCACTTTAACTATTTAATATCATTTTTTCAAAATGAGTACAAAAAATGAAATGCCTCTATTACTGTGGAACAGATGGAGTACTAACTAGTAGGGGAGTGATCAATTGCTAACTTATCATTTAATTGCTAACTACAACTAATTTAAGATCATAGGATTTTAGAAATCTTGGGTCTAAAATTTGTCAAGTGTAATTTTCGTTTTTATTAATTAAATCGAAAAAGATAAAAAAAAAACTACCAAATTAGGGGTTTGGATGAAAATGTCAATATAATGTTTCGAGAATATCAACACAATTGCTTTGAGAATGTCAACATAATGTCTTGAGCTTATATTGCTATGTTGAAATTTGTTGTTGTGCGAAAAAATTGAAAATTTTTGAAATTTTTTCAAATTTTGACATCGGAACATATGCAAGTGAGATCTCGTTAGAATCCTTATGAAATTATCTTTAATTTGATATATGTTGTGCGAAAATATAATTTACATCGAGAAAGTTATATGCGTTATAAAATTATGGGATATTTTTCAAATGTTAGTTATAACTAATTTGTTGTAAATTGACCTTAATACCCTTATTAACGCTTTTTTTATCGTATTGGTATTTCGGGACTGATGACCTAGGCCCTTGATTTGAATATCTAATGTCTATTATTCAATTGTAGTTATCAATTAAGTATTGAGTTAGCAATATAACACTCCCCTGCACTAGTAAATCTCTTATTTTAGGATTCCATTATTTAGTTATTTTAAATAACTAATTCATACTCCCTCATTCCCACTCAAGATGTCCATATTTGAGTGACACGAGATTTTATGAGAAATTGTTAAGTGGATTAAATAGAGTTGAATAATTGAATAAGGAGAGATGGGGGATAAATTTATTTTCAAATATAGAAAGTGGACATTTTAAGTAGGATAAATTAAAAAGTAAAGTTGGACATCTTGAATGAGACGAAGGGAGTACTATTTCTTGTTCAAGGAAATTAACAATTATTTTGATGATTAACATATGACGTCGCTTACAAAATGCTTCATCCGTCCCTGAAAATTATGAACATTTGGTTCAATGCGGGTTTTAATGTATAATTGGTAAAATAAGAGAGGATAAATAATAGTGTAACTAGTATTACTGGAGAGTGAGCTCCACATCATTAGTAGTGTAGTGTAATGATGTAAGTTGTAAATAAAAAGTTGTGAAGGGGTAATGTGTTGTTTAATTATTTCAAAAATTAGAAAGTTCATACTTTTCAGGGACAGACTAATAAGGAAATAGTTCGTACTTTTCGGGGATGAATGTAGTATATACTCACTATTAAGTGTCTCATTTGAAATTAACATGAATTTTAAGAATTGTGAATGAATGTAATTAAGTGAATACATTTTTCAAAATGGAAATAAAACATCAAATTTAAAATTTATGTTTAATGTTGAAACTTTTGATCTGAAAGATTTCTCTAATAATCTGCTTGATATCATAAAATTGATGATGTGGATTTGGAATTAGAGTTTTTAATTCCAATCAAATGTTTAATATCACAAACATGTTTAAATTTTAAATTGAATTCTAATTTCGAATCTTCTCAATCCTATCAGTTGAATTTGATAGTTAAAGTAAAGATATAGGTAATATCTATGGATTAATTAAAACAACTAAGGATAAATTATAAGGATTATAGTATTAGTATTATAATTAAGTAATAGGAGTACAATGATAATGTGCGTATAGGTAAGAAGGGTTAAAATTTAATTCATGTTAGTATAAAGGATACGATATAAAGGAAAAATAGTCCTTTCACATGGGTCTTTTCACATTATGGAGAAATCTAGATGAGAAAACTGCAAAATAGAATTGTGACATGAGGAACAATATTATTCACGTAAATAAAATACGAATACTCTCATTGTCACATTTAAGATGATCATATTCAGTAGAAATAAATTTTAACTGGGACATCACTAAATTTTTTTACAGGTAATGCATATACTACTATACTATAAAAATCACAATAGCAATGATTATAAAGAGTCCCATTATCCACAAATTCACTCTTAAAGACGAAACTAGAGACCAAATTAGGGTCATCTATTTTCTTAACCTTGTGGTTAGGATTAATTTAAAATTAATTTAATATTTTATTCAATAAAAACTTTTTTATTTTTATTTTTTTTTAATTTTTATAATTTTTTTTAAATTTTTTTAATTCAATAAAAACTCGCCGGAGTAAATATTGAACTATATTCACTAAATAATGAACTAAATGAAGTATGTTATGAAGTAATTTTGACATGTTATTGATATACATTAATGATACAATAAATTTTAGTGTTAAACGTTAAGCGGTAGTAATGAACTATATCCAATAAATAATGAACCAAATGAACGTTAGTAATGAAGTAAATATGACATTTTATTGAAATACAATGTTAACTGTGTTAAACGTCAAGCAGTAGTAATGAACTTATTACTTCATTCCATTAGTTTATTACTTCATAATGTGTTATGACATAATTAGTTTTCGGTTGAAGTAAATTTGGTATGTAATGAATGCGAAAAATTACTTCATAACATACGCTCATTTAGTTCATTATTTACTCCAACAAGTTTTTATTGAATTAAAAAAAAGTTTAAAAAATTTAAAAAAAAATTAAAAAAATTAAAAAAATTTAAAATAAAAAAAATATTTATTGAATAAAATATTAAATTAATTATAAATTAATCCTAACCACAAGATTAAGAAAAATGGATGGCTCAAATTTAGTCTCTAGTTCGGTCTTTAAGAAGGGTTCGACATTGATCACAACTATGATTAAAAATACATAAATATTTAATACATAAAATTAATTCACCGCAAATTTAACTAAAAAACTAGTATCACGCCCGTGCGATGCACGGGTCATTTTAATTTCTTCATATTTATTTCATTATGCGAAATAAAATTTGTGAAATGATAAACAAAAGAATATTCGACATCCTCTTACTTTGGATTATACTTTTTCAATCACATTAACCCCACATGGCCACAAGAGTGCGTTTAAATGCTAACTTTTCTTAAAAATATCAATACAATCACATTAAAATTTCAGCACATATTTGTGTTGACATTTTAATAAACTGTCTTGACATTTAAATATCAGACTTAAAATTAAAAAGCATTTTAATTCTGTGAAAATATGAATTAACTATTGAGTTATAACTGCATGAGCAAGTTTACGTTGCAATAATTTAAGATTGCACTGGTGAGACACTTCCTAGTCGAGCTTCATTTCATTGGAATATAGTGCCCCTATACACTAAAAACTCAAACCTTGAAACCTAAATCCAAAACCCTTAACTTTAAACTATACTCATCATGACCAATAAATGAACCAAATATCAATAAAATTCTCCCTCCGCCCCAGTTCAATTTTACTTTGTTGATCACTTATTCTATTTTGAGGGTTTTAGATCTGTATTCGATATCTTATACTGGGTCGGCCTACTCGATAATCCTTACTGATAGTAGTTTTTTTACCTGAATCTTGGCTGTAAATCTGATTATATGCTCATATCAAGAAAGTGCAATTTTAATTAAAAAAAATATGATGACATTCTTTTTTTTAAAAAAAAATTGTGAAACTCTATACATATATAAAAGAGAATTTTGGATCAATAAGAGTGGCTTGATCGATACATTTGAATCCTAAACCATAAACACTAAACTATGAACTTTAAACCATAAATACTAAACCCTAAACCCTATTAGCTTCTAGATTTGAGATCAATTAGAATGGCTCGATACACTTGAACACTAAACCATCAATCATAAATCCTTAATGCTAAACATTGAACCCTGGATGTAAACCGTTAACTTCATCTCAATTACATGGAGATATGTATTAGTATTAATTTTCATAAACTTTCTCACTTCTATCTTCAATAAGCTTCATTTTCACCAATAATAGTCCATAGCACATTCATCACCTTGCTAGCGACATCTTCTCTATCACGCCAATTTGTCTCCATTTGTATGTAAGTACTTCAAACAAAAACCAACACATTAAATAAATGAGTTACTAAGAAATACCACGTTATATTATATAGAGATAACGATCATAAATATAAAAGTATGGAGTATTTTTGTAAAAAAAATATAAAATCAAACTTCGATAAAAAAAAATATGCACACAAAATTGTTGATTAGTGAATTTAGAAAAATAAATAATCTATATTTAATTTTGTTAGTATTATGACAATACATCCAAATTTTTGTTAATAACACCCACAGGAGTAATTGCAACTTGGCCCAACTACTACTAACATTGTCAGGTTATTGAGAAAGGAGGCGCCTCCCTCAAACTCTCATTCTCACTATCGCGACCTCTTTGTCGCCGACGTGTAATTGTCGGTGTCGGTCCTCACTCTCGGTTCTCACAACGCCGTCCTTTCCCTCGTGAGCTCTTATGCCGCTGTTGAAGAACTCATCCACGGAGAGAGACGTCATTTCTCAATTATATTAACGACGTCAACCCCAAAATCGAGCTCATCATCTTCAGCATCACCATTAATTTTGGTGTACCTTGCATCAGCTCTTGGAGGAATTTTGATTGGAAAAATTATTCTTGTGAAGAGAATTTATAGATTACTCTTTGATTCAAAACTCTTCACCTTTCTCATTCCTATATTAATTTGTATTTGCAAAGAATTCCAAACCAATTAATAATTTTATTATTTGACATGTTATTTCCCCCCACCATAATAAGTGATTAATTAGATTTGTAACGATCATTCACTGCCAGGCCTTCCCCTTGCAATACTCGAACCACTCCATTGAAATTTCTACATTATCGTCATTAACTTAATAAGTCATTGAGTACCATGTTGTAACGTTTCAATAATTATTAATATAATTACTCATATATGTATGAAGAGTTGCTACTAATTTGGTTGATGAAATAAATTTGGGAGTTACAAACCATATTAGTAAAAGTTAGAAGAGGAACAGGCGACTATACTATTTTTCCTCAGTACTTTAGTCGAACCCAATTTAATAGTACAGAGTAAATAAAAGCTAATGTGTTAATAGCACCAACCATAAAATGAAACTGCCGATTGTGATTATTAAAAATCAGTTTTAAAATTGCATTCATATCCCTGGCATAAAATGACTATTCAAAACGTCCCAAAACTCCCCTTTTATATTAGTATAGATATAGATGATACAGTTCATGTTATAGTTGTGCTTGTTTTGCTAAAAGGTGATAACTGAATTCTACGTGTTCTCATCGATTGAAAATGCTCAGGATCTGTTCATTATCAATCGTCAAAAAAATATCCTTCTCAATATACTCAATCAGACTGTCATTCATCCACTCATTTCTTATTCGATTTTGTAAGTCGATCTTTATCGTCCTCGTTGAAAAAAAGGTTCTCTCAACGAAAACAGTAGCAACAGGCAAAACTAATGCCAACTCAATAATCCGATAGACCATCGTAGTAATACTTTCCAAGTCGCTTAGAGCACCCACAACCGTGCTCTTGCCAACGAGCACGGTTGTGGGCCCGACCCCACTTTTTCTGCCTGCTCTTAGGCAAGAGCACAACACCCACAGTTGTGCTCTTCCGCAAGGACGAGCACAAGAGTCCCATCATTCTATTATTCAATTTAAATAAAAACATTTCCATAATATTAAAATTCATTAAAAATTGAAATAATATTACAAATTACAAATAAAATAAAAAAGACATAATTAAAATCCTAAAAAATAAAAATTACATAATTAAAAGCCTAAAAATTAAAAATTACATAATTAAAATACTAAAATTAAAAATTACATAATTAAAGCTAAAAATATCCCCGTAGAAGACTATTCATCCGGCGGCACTACCCCCAATTAATTTGGAGGCCCAATATCATGGCCTCGTGCGATCGAAGTTGCGCCCGTAATTGACCTATCGGCCATATTGAGTTGGGCCAAAATCCCCCACAACGAGTTGGTGGGGGGTGGAGGTGGCGCATAGGGCACGGGAACGGGTTCGGTAGCATCGCCGGATGGAGTCGCGGTGCGACGGCGGTGCGGTTGGCCGCCGCCTTCTTCCTTCCTTGCGGTCGGCGTTGGGAACCGCTCGGCCGGCGTCGGGGCTACCCAAGTTAGCTCCGGCGAGTTGGCTAACCACGTCTTCGGAGCCGGCGTCGGATAGGGATAGCGACCTTGACCGTTTTGAGGAGCCGCTATAGGAGGATGTTACGCCTCCCCTATACTTCGGATGCGATCGCGTCTCCTGCCAAATGTTGAGGTACTTGAACGGCTTGTAGTTCATGGATTGGTAGGTGTTCATCGCGACAGTGATGGCGTCGACCTCGCTCCGGCCGCTCCCCACCGACCGCTCTTCCTGGAGGTAATACCCCTGGAACTTTTGGATTTCTTCGTTGGCTCGGTAGATGGCGTTGCGCACCATACTCTCGTTGCGCTCGATTGTTCCCGCCGGCCGGTTTTCATTGTACCGGCGATAGATGCGCCACCAATAGTGATCGCCGGATTGGTTCGTGCCAACCTCCGGATCTTCGGAGATTGACAAGAACGCCTTGAACAATTGCTCCATCTCCGCCGGAGTGTACGGTGTGCGGACACCGCGAGTAGGAGGAGTCGGAGTTTGGGAGGGGGCGGTCGACCTCGCTCTAGGCTCAGGTGTCCACCCGTATAGCCCTTCGGGGGCATCTTGGTCGTCGATCGGGTAAGGCCGGTAGCCACCCGGAACTCCCGAATTTTGAGTTTGAGGAGGGGACGAAAATTCTATTTCCGGACTAGGAAACAGTTGTGAACCGAACCAATCGGGGTTCCAACTGTGGGAGCCCCGGGGGTGATCACCGTTGCCGGACATTGTTATGTTGTAGGAGTGGAAGAAAGATTGATAATGGAGACGAGAGAATGTAGATGAGAATGGAAATGAGAGAATGTAGATAAGAATTGTGTAGTGTGGTGTGAATTTTTGGGTGTGAAAGTGGGGGTATTTATAAATGAAAATGTATTTTTTAGGGGGAAAAAATGAAAAAAAATAAAAGTGGGTAGAAAACGGATATAATTTTTTTGGAAAGTGGGAAAATATTTTTTTTAATCGGTTTTTTTTTAATTAAAAACAGATTTTTTTTAAAAAAATATTCAAATGCAACGGCTATGCCGTTGCCCAATCAGCGCCGGCCATGTTACCTGCTCGTTGGCACGGACGTGCTCGATGCATCGAGCAGCGGCGGACAACGTCTCCGTGCCGCTGGGACGGACGTCGTCCTGTTCACCGTTGCAGATGCTCTTAGCGCAATAAATTAAGGATCACACCGCACATTAGCAATAAAATTACTAACTTGATATTAAATATGTAAAGTTTAGAATTACTAAATATGTAAAAGGTTTCAATAACATTCTTTTAATAAAAACGTTAGTATTCTTCTACCAAGTTTTATAAAACTAAAAGGTGGACATGTTTTAAGAGCATACTTAACGCATGCGGGCTAGACCGCACATAGGTCCACATTTTTCCTGGGATGCTGGGCAGCATCGGCTATATGCACTGGCAGTGGAAGAATTGTCCAGCAACATGGAGAGGACAATACACTAGCAGGCATAAGGGCACACATCCGACGATCGTGTTGGATGCTATTACCGACCAACGATTATGGATCTGGCATGCCTACTTTGTTGTCGCTGGGTCGAACAACAACCTCAATGTGTTGAACGAGTCTCCAGTGATCAACGACCTGTGTGCCGGTCAAGCGTCGAATGTAGAGTTCATGGCCAACCACTGCCGATACAGTATGTGAAACTATCTGGCAGATGGAATCTATATGCGATGGCCTGTGTTCGTGAAGACTATCGCATGTCCGACAACGCCGAAGAGGTCGTTGTTTGCCAAAAGCAAGAGGCAGCTCGGAAAGACGTAGAGCATGCATTCGGAGTCCTCCAAGCACGGTGGGGTATAGTGAAAGGTGCGGCCTGTGGATGGCACCGTCCACTAATCGCTGACATCATGTATGCATGTATCATAATGCATAACATGATCGATGACGACGAAGGAGACTATGTCACGGTATGGAGCGACGATGCAAGCTCCAGCACCACGAGTTCGTTCGTTGTACATGACCCTCTAGTGCAGGGTGTTCCTCTTGACATGCGCAATGTCATGGCCCGTTCAACTGAGATGTGCAAAAAGGAAGCACATACTCGCCTCCAAGCGGATCTAATTGAATAAATTTGGACACGCACCAACGTTTTCCAGCATTGATGTTATGTTTTAATGTATTTTTTTAAAAATTTTAAATTTCTATGTTTTAAATTTTCAATTTCTGAATGAAGAATAAATTTCCCGTGTTATAGTTGCTCACAATTTTATATTTTTACGTGCAAAATAATTTGTAGTTGTTAATAGTGCAATTTAATGGTTGGGGCTTGGATGGGGCCTGTAGGGTTGTAGGAGTTGTGGCCTGGCCCAGAAAATTAAGGGAATGATGACGTGGAGGGACTTGGGGCCTGGATCCGGGACGGGGGTAGGGGATGTGACTTTTTTAACTTATTACTCCCTCTGTTCCATAGTAATAGATGCATTTCATTTTACGCACTCGTTTTGAGAAAATAATTATAAATAGTTGAAGTGGAGAAAAAGTAAAATAAGAGAGAGAATATTGTAGATAAGACTCTTCTCTACATTATTCTTTCTTTTACTTTACTCTCTCTCCACTTTAACTATTTAGTATCATTTTTTCAAAACGAGTGCAGAAAATGAAATGACTCTATTACTGTGGAACAGAGGGAGTATTATACTAACTCCGTCTTTAAAAACAGAAATTATGAAACGACACAAGTTTCATAAAGTAAGAGAGAATAATTGGTAAATTAAGAGAGAGAGATAAAAGTGAGTAAGTGTTGGGGTTTGGAGCCCCTTGCACAGCAGAAGTTATGCATTCACAAACAAATCATAATTACAGATCTATTTGACCGATTATGGGATCAATTAACTACATGTTAAACATTGAATTGCATACAAGAACGCACAAAAATCATGCTTAAGGAATTAAAATCCTAATTCATGATATTCTACGGTTTAGGATTACCGATCTGATTTTCCAAAGAATCGACGATTGCTTGCGCCTTCTCCACGTGATGATCTTTGTACCCAACCACGAATCTTCTAATTTGTATCCCGAACTCAAATAATGACCTTTGGGTGGGCAAAGCTTGTCAGAATCGAAAAGGACTTGATTAGAAAGGAGACAGAATATCAGTTTTGTCAAAAACCGATTTTTTCGTCCACTCCCAGAGGGGAGCACGAAAATTAACTCTTAATTATCATTGAATCTAATTTCTAATCTCCTTTTATATAGAGTTATGATGGGCCAGATTAGGGATCCATGGAGGTTGGACTTGTAGCCAAACCTGTTGGACTTTTACTAATTAAATTGAGCCTCAATTTAATACAAGTCCAATAGAATATTATTATCATCCACTATAGTATAATAATATTGACTGCCCGTCCAATCCTAAATTACGAGTAATCCGGGCTTTACCTCTTTAATTTATTATTTCCCGTGTTTAAGATATAAATATCCATTAATTAATTTAAGTCTGCTATTTGACTTTAATTAATTAATATCTTTTTCCAAGAGATGTCTAGTTCAAAATCTTTATTTATTATTCTGGAATAAATTCCAACCGGCCTGGTTTCTGAATAATAAAACCTTTTTCGATCACCTCTTGAGGATATTATCAAACTGGACTCACCCAGCACACGATTCATTGCTATAACAATACTAGCACCTCTAGACATTGATCACCACTACCCAAGATACCAGGATTCTTGGATTGCGAAAAATCCGCACTATTTGATAAATCAAAGTAGTGCATAATCAATATCGTATGCTCAATGTTATGTCAACAATGATTAAGAAATAACAATCACCGAGACCTCGTCTTTCAGTAAATAGCAAGAAAGACTTATCTCAACTGTTAGATCCTTCAGTGCTATACCACACCAGTGTCGTTTATTTCCTAATGTAAGGAAACATGCGGACTGACACTGCAACCTTTCACGATAGGTAGCCAAAGCCTATCTGGGTTGTGAAATTCTATTTCTCTTCTACAAAGGACCGACTGTGTCACCTTCTGTGAACGTCGTTCACGACCAGTCTACTATGTAGAAGAATTAGACTTATTTGCTTCTTATACATTTAAATGTTTGAGATACATCTTATAAATGCACAAGCAAACATCAATGCAATAAAATTAATTCTTCTCGCCTTGAGTTAAAAGTGGATTGTAGAGTTTATTGTATACAAGCAATTCTATTCGTGCAACTTGCTCGAAATATGCTTTTCAGTATACCAATCCTAACAATCTCCCACTTATACTCAAAATCATGCTTTCGAGTATACCCACTGCCAAAACTCTCCCACTTATACTCTAAGCAGGTCTTGGGCCATGATACATCGAACTACCGTACTTTTCATCTCATGTGTAAAACATGTTGCCATATAGGCATTTTGTGAAAAATTCTGCCAGGTTGTTCTCTGATGATATCTTGGAAACCATAACATCTTGCTGCACACTTAATCCTTAATTAATTTCATACTTCCTCTGTATGTGATTGCTTAGCTTTATCAGATCGTGTTTCCCTCGAGTTAGACACATGGGTAGAGTAATCATAACAAAATATAATACTCATAGGCATACTCGGATTCACGGTCAAAGCTATTAGGAAATTACTGAGATGAACAACTACCTTAGTAGTTTCCGATGAAATCACACTTGTAATTTTCTTGATGGAGTCTATGATTTGATCAACACTCCTTCATGTCTCAGTATTCAACTCCTAAAGTGAACACATAGTCAGAGGATGACTCGATTACCGATCAATTATAAAATCGAGTCGATATAACCTAAAGGACATATCATGGATGTCTGGTAAACTAGAGCATAACGCTTAGTCTTTTTCAAGTACTATAGTATATTCTTTACCAATCCAATGTCGTTGGCCATGGTTAAAATGATATCATGCTTTTATGCCAACGGCAAAGCTAATATCTAACTTAATACACATCATAGCATATATGAGACTTCCAATTATAGAACTTGTCACATTCTTCTTGATCTCATTCAATGTCGAAAAACACTTGACTAGAGACAAAATAATTCCGTCTAGAAAAAGAAAAACCTTTTCTTGGAATTTTCAATGCTAAAGTGTCTAAGTATTATGTAGATGTAGGATTCTTTAAGAAAACATACATTCTTTTTCTAGCAATCTAATGACACAGATGCTTAGAATGTAACTAGATTATCTTAAATCCATCATCCTTAAACTGGGTAGACGACCAGTTTCCTACGCTAGATAACTCTCTTAGTTGTTTATCAACTTTTATAGATGTCATCATCGTAGAGTACCAAGAATACCAATTATAGTGCACTTTCAACTTTCTTGCCTTATATTACATAACCATTAAGATGTTTCATGCAGATGATTTCCTCAAGACTTATACTTAAAGAAAACTGTCTTGACAATCATAGTACATACATCCTAATTTATGTAGGCTACAATAGACAATATACAGATCGACTTAGGCAAAAATGGCAGGCGAGAATATAATTCTCTCTGAGCATAACCCTTTGCCATTATTCTAGCCTTTTGAGATCCATGCTTACACTTGCAGGTCCACTAGCTCCCACTGACTGAAATTGTCTATGGGTAGTATCGCAAGTCTTGCAAACATTCTTGTCTATTTAAGATTGTTATTCAGAATCTATCATCCTATCAAGAATGATTATCTGAATAAGTCATTGCGTCCTTGTAGTTACAGGGATTATGTTCAAGTTGATCTAAGACCGAGTCTTAAGACTCTTTTAGACCCATGAACTTATTATGTTCGCAAAGAACGCTCCCACTACGACACGACTCTTACAACCTTAGGTACAAACGTTGATTTTCTTAGTGCATAAGTTTCTAATGGTATGACTTCTTGGTTAAGATGGAAAATAGATATTCTCATTATCTTGAGAATTATCATGTTTGTTAGGCTTGTAGTTCTCCTCATAATCTTCATCAAGGAATCTAGTATTCGTGTAAACAAACACATATCTTGCCGTGAAGATTATAGAACATGTACCTTTTCTATCATTTGGGACAACCTTAAAACATACCTCAGTACACAACTCCAATTACTTGGATACCTTTTCCAAAACATGTGTTGGAATAACTCCACGCCTTGAGATGTGCTGGACTAAACTTGCCTCTAGTCCGCAACTCGTGTTTTGTAGAAGGTACTGATGTTATGGTAGTTTCTTTAAGGTATAACTCGTTGTTTCCAATGTATATCCCATCAATGATAAGGTGTTATTGAGTAAAACTGTTCACTTATCGAACTTGTCTTCGAGAGACTTCGATATCTTCTTATATGACTATCCCATTCTTTAGAAGAATGCTTGGAGTAGTCAACTAGGATTTAACTCCTACCACTAATCTTAACTCATTTGCTCATCTCCTATGGCGTAAACCATTGAGACTTACTAGTCTTTCTATGTTGCATCTCTATAAGTATTCTGAATCCCTTAAACCACCAAAAGATTCTAACTTATAGTGCATCAACCAAACTTACTTGACCTTCAAGTTATCTAACAAATAAGTTGTTAAAATCTCGATAGTCACTTGAGTTAGATAAAATCAGTTTGAACAATTACTAAGTACTTTCTTGGCCTTATGTTTAAGTGCCATAAATACTTTATCATTCATTGTTTAAGAAGTTGAACTGTCGTGTTAAACTCAATCTTTTTGCAATTATATTGTTTAGATACTATGATGTAGAATTTGTTTTTCTATGGTACTATGATAGATATTCGATCCACATTTCTCAATGATGCAAGCATTATCAAATGACATCGAACATCATTTAATCATTAACACGTTTAGAAACTGAAACTGAATTCTTTCCAAACTAAACTGTACCAATAAAACAAAGTCTTATACATCAAAACAAAACAATAAAGTGAGCATAAAAAATAGCTCCCACTGCAACAACTGCCCAACTAGATCTAGATCTCTCTTTTAGAAATTGCATTGTTATCTAAGTCATTGTCCTTCTGTAGAAGAGGTCAATCCGACTCACAATGCATCTTCTCTTTTGCCTTTTCACCCAATTTTTCGTGCCTTTATAGCTTTCATTGATGACAATTCAGCTCTTCCCTCTTTCCATTGCTAGTGTTCTGTTCGATTGAACTAAGACATAGGAAAGATGCAGCCTTGATGAATTCGTCAGCTATCATGTTATCTTCCTCCAAAAGTAATAAAGTGAATACAATGCTGAAGGTTTCCAACTTTTCAGTAACAACCTTCTTGTACTCACTTCCTATTACATTTGGTGATGAACTGAGTGTAGAAACTATTTGAGTAACTGAATCAGAAGATTCCTCAAAACATTCTATCTCTTGTGGATATTCCAATAGAATCTGGACATCGTCCTTATTGGATATTCCTGTTTCATCAATATAAACCAAGACGTGTCTTACTACTTAAAAGAAAGTAGTTTGACCTTCTATCTCAAAGAACTTGTCAGGCACATGCATTAAATGCAGTCTTAAACTTTCTTTATAGAATTTTGTCAAGGAAATAGAGGACATGAATTGGTGAATACAAACTTTAAGTTTTCAGCAATGAGAATCTTATCCATTTTATATTTGCAGTCTACATAATTTTGGCCTTCGAGTTTGATTTCTTTAAGGTTCGCAGACATTATTAAGAATTTTGGCTGAGAAGAAATAAAACTATTTATCACATACTATGCTTGATACATAATTGCAAACAACCACAAAACAATGTATGTATCTCGCAACTGTCAAAACCAAAATAAGTACGCCTCTAGGGAGGTCATACAAATTCGGATTCCAACAATTTCCTGGTCACAATACCGACGGATAGTCCGGAGACCACTAAGGCGGCATGACCGCCAAATATTGCCTAAGCATTTACCATAAATATTTGCATCTAGGAATTTCATTTCTGTTTTGATACTCCTTCTAGGGAAGGTCGTATGCCACTAACAAAATTCCATAGCTATCTTATAAATATGTTTAAACACATGAACTTGCAATTTCACAGGATTATAGCTCCCCACTAGGGTGGGTCGCGATAATATTAGAAACTCGCTTCTAGTTTAAACAATTTACTATTAAGAAGTCTAATCTTATTAACTTGCTATTTAGTAGGATTATTGTTCCCACTAAGGTGGGTCGCGATAATATTAGAAACTGCTTCATATATTGACCAATTTATGGAGACCATATACAACACACTGTTGTAATTATCGCTTAGTCATTTTAAACATGGTTTTTGCATAATTATCACATAAGCAGAAAGGGCCAGATAATCCACTTAAACTAGATTAACACTAAATAAACAGATAAATCTATTTACTTCATGGTAATTAATCACACTGGATAATTATTGAAATTATTTAATAAATCTAGGGAGATTTAAATAAATAATTAATTCCTTATCTTATCCAAAATATGAATTTCGGATTTGATAAATTTATGTTGGATAATGAATATCCAAATTAATTTAGGATTTATCTAGATAGAGTTGAATCTATCTAAATCCTTTTTGGGATTATTCTAGATTTTATAAGAATAAAATCAAATCCTTAAATTCAAGATAAGACTGACCTTGGATTATCATTATCTAAATCATACTAGGATATTTCATGATAGAAACAAATTTATACAAATCCATAAGATGAAGATAAAATCCAATCACTCTAAGATTTAAGAAAATCTTAGATTATTTGAATAAGAAACTAGAATATATCATACTATCTATTAGGATTTATTCTAGATAAAATTAACTTTATCAAAATCCAATTAGATAAGGATTTTCATGTATTATCTTAATCTAAATTTATCTAGGATATTTTCTAAATAGAAATAAATCTATTTATATCCATAAAATTAGGATAACTAGAATTAATATCAATTAA
This sequence comes from Salvia splendens, assembly GCF_004379255.2. Taxonomy (NCBI): domain Eukaryota; kingdom Viridiplantae; phylum Streptophyta; class Magnoliopsida; order Lamiales; family Lamiaceae; genus Salvia; species Salvia splendens. The sequence continues at coordinate 15,840,600 of NC_056038.1, forward strand.
TTCAACTAGGATTTAACTAGATAGAACTAAATCCATCTTAAATTCAAAAGATAATTACAATACTGGATTAACAATTATCTAAATCTTTTAAGATATATTCTAGATAGATATAAATCTATCAATATCTATAAGATATAGATACATTTAATTATCTAAATCTACTATGGTATTTTCTAAATAGAATTAATTTTATAAATATCCACAAGATAAAGATAAACATGGATTTTAATTATCCAAATCTACTAAGATATATTCTAGATAGATATAGATCTATCAATATCTACAAGATATGAATAAACTTAATTAATATTTATCTTAGTCAATCAAGGATTCAACAAGATAGAATAAAATCTATCTAAATCCATATGACAGAAATAAATTTAATTATTCATCCAAATTTATCTAGGATTTCTCTAGATATAATTAAATATATCTAAATCCATAAAATAAGGATAAAATCCAAATTAATCCATAATTTAATTAAAAATTAAATTTTAGATAATCTAATTAAAGATATATTAAAATCTTAATCTAAACCATATCTTGAATTATTTTCCAAATTGAATCCTAGGATTTGGAAATCCTAACCAATTTGGAATGTTGCGTTGCTACACGAGCCTAGGCTATGCGACGTCGCGTAGGTTTCACGGGCGCGAGCGTAGCGCACAGGGTGTTGGACTCCCACTGAGCGCACCCGCCTCTGCGTCGTCTCCGTCGTCCGTCGAGTTCGGGATCTGCCCACGAAGGGCTCCCACTCGATTCACGAACAGCTGCCGTTCTGCGTCGTCTCTACTGCATTCACTACTGTGCGTTTGCTGTCCAATCGCCGCTGCTGCATGTGGACTTACGAGGATCTCCAGTCTGCTTCAATGCCGACTGCCTCTGGTCGCCGCCGCTGCTTCGCAGCCACCTTCACGGTGTTGCTTCTAACGCGAATGTCACGTTTTGCAGCAGCGCTCACGGTGACTCCAAGAACACATATTTTTATTGTTGAAACAGTTCAGTGCATGGAATTCTCGTGATCAGACGTGATCACAATTCCTTGATTTTGGACTCCATGTAATCATAGTACGAATAATTAAATTCCCAATTAATCACTTTAAGGAATCACATAAAGTACACGATTAAACATCACGCAAAGATTCCAAGAATGAATCATGACAAATTGGTCACATATTTTGGAAACAGATTCCACGAAACATACGCCTCCAATATTCACGAAGAAAAAAAAAACACAATTTTGGTGGAAATTGATTTTCGTAAAATATTCGTGCACAAACAGCCACACAGCGATTGAAACATGCATTCAAGAAATTCAAACAACATGAAATTAATCCACATAATCAGAGCCAAAAATTGGCTCTGATACCAATTGTTGGGGTTTGGAGCCCCTTGCACAGCGGAAGTTATGCATTCACAAACAAATCATAATTACAGATCTATTTGACCGATTATGGGATCAATTAACTACATGTTAAATATTGAATTGCATACAAGAACGCACAAAAATCATGCTTAAGGAATTAAAATCCTAATTCATGATATTCTACGGTTTAGGATTACCGATCTGATTCTCCAAAGAATCGACGATTGCTTGCGCCTTCTCCACGTGATGATCTTTGTACTCAACCACGAATCTTCTAATCTGTATCCCGAACTCAAATAATGACCTGGGTGGGCAAAGCTTGTCAGAATCGAAAAGGACTTGATTAGAAAGGAGACAGAATATCAGTTTTGTCAAAAACCGATTTTTTCGTCCACTCCCAGAGGGGAGCACGAAAATTAACTCTTAATTATCATTGAATCTCCTTTCTAATCTCCTTTTATATAGAGTTATGATGGGCCAGATTAGGGATCCATGGAGGTTGGACTTGTGGCCAAACCTGTTGGACTTTTACTAATTAAATTGAGCCCCAATTTAATACAAGTCCAATAGAATATTATTATCATCCACTATAGTATAATAATATTGACTGCCCGTCCAATCCTAAATTACGAGTAATCCGGGCTTTACCTCTTTAATTTATTATTTCCCGTGTTTAAGATATAAATATCCATTAACTAATTTAAGTCTGCTATTTGACTTTAATTAATTAATATCTTTTTCCAAGAATTGTCTAGTTCAAAATCTTTATTTATTATTCTGGAATAAATTCCAACCGACCGGGTTTCTGAATAATAAAACCTTTTTCGATCACCTCTTGAGGATATTATCAAACTGGACTCACCCAGCACACGATTCATTGCAATAACAAACTAGCACCTCTAGACATTGATCACCACTACCCAAGATACCAGGATTCTTGGATTGCGAAAAATCCGCACCATTTGATAAATCAAAGTAGTGCATAATCAATATCGTATGCTCAATGTTATGTCAACAATGATTAACAAATAACAATCACCGAGACCTCGTCTTTCAGTAAATAGCAAGAAAGACTTATCTCAAATGTTAGATCCTTCAGTGCTATACCACACCAGTGTCGTTTATTTCCTAATGTAAGGAAACATGCGGACTGACACTGCAACCTTTCACGATAGGTAGCCATAGCCTATCTGGGTTGTGAAATTCTATTTCTCTTCTACAAAGGACCGACTGCGTCACCTTCTGTGAACGTCGTTCACGACCAGTCTACTATGTAGAAGAATTAGACTTATTTGCTTCTTATACATTTAAATGTTTGAGATACATCTTATAAATGCACAAGCAAACATCAATGCAATAAAATTAATTCTTCTCGCCTTGAGTTAAAAGTGGATTGTAGAGTTTATTGTATACAAGCAATTCTATTCGTGCAACTTGCTCGAAATATGCTTTTCAGTATTCCAATCCTAACAGTAAGTACAGTAAGAAAGAGGGAAATAAAAAGTAGTAGGAGTAGTGTTAGTAGAATGTGAGATCCACGTCCTAAAATAGAAAGCTTCTATTTTCAAGCAACAAACCAAAATGAAAATAGTTTCTAATTTTAAGGGACAAATGTAATATTTATTTAATACTTCATTCGTCCCACAATAGTATGCCCTTTTAATTGGACATGAGTTTTAAAGCACAATTAGTAAAAATAAGAGAGAGATATAAAGAAAAAGTAATTAAAGTATTGTTAGTGAATAATGGATCCCACCTTATTAGAGAGAAATGAATTTTAAAATATTCTTTAATTTTCTCAAAATATATTTATGTTTTATTTTATGCATACCAAATTAAACTAGTATTAATTATGTTTAAATTTAAATATATATCTCAATATTTTCATAATAAATGTTTTACATATTATAAATATGAATAATTTCATCATTATGTATTAGATATATCGCATATTAGTTTTATCGGTAGCAGTTCGATTGACCTATTAGGGTAGCCCGAAACCCGAACGTTGAAAGTTAAGTTTGAAATTTTTTAACATGATAAAAACATAATCTAATTGTCCCGCAACCTGGATAGAATTGACCCAAAACCCGCTAGACTTACTCGGAAATTTTAAAGAGTGCAACAATGGATGCGTTTCATTATTGGAGACGGCTGATGTGTGCAAACACAACCAATGATGTACCCAAACGAGATTACCCTAGAATCATAATACAAGAACTTGAAAAACAAAGGGAGGAGATGCTTCAAGATGAAAGAAAAAGAAGATTGGATAACATGAAGAAGTCCTTTGAGAACTCATGTGAAGCGGAGGAGAGGCTCCAACAAGAAAAAGAAATTAGAATGGATAACACGATGAAATCCTTGGAGAAATCCTAGGAAAATGAATCCTTGGAATATAATTTCTTACAACTTTACTTTCCTATGTTTCAAGATTTTAAATTTTATATTTGATTTAGGCACTAAGCTAAAAATATAATAATTATTTCTCATTAATAAAATAAATTTATTGATAATAATAATACTCCCCCCATCACTTATAATTTGTTAGCATTTGATCCTGCACGGATTTTAAGAAATGTAATAGAAATGGGCCATCACGAGATATTATTTGACATAAAGTGAAATTGGCCATCCTTTCCTTAGAGCATCTCCAATGGCGGACGTCCGGTCGGACATCCGTGACGGGCGACCGGGACGTCTGCCATTGTGGCGTGGCAAGTCGGATACGGACGTCCCGTAAGGACGTCGGATGTCCTCGGACGTGCGGGCGACGGGCGGGCGGACGTCCGCCATTGTGGCGTGGGTCGGACGTCCGGTATTAAAATTTTTTTTTTAAAACTCTATATATACGACTCGTTGAACTTCATTTCATTCGCATCACTTGTGTTAACAAGTTTCTCTCTTCTTTTACTACAAATTTCATTTCTACTTAATGGAGAACGACAGGAACTCCCCCGCCACGAGCGAGTCGCAGACTCCGACGTTTCCCGCCGAACTGGAGGGAAACTCTAGCGGAAATGCGACAACGGTTCCGGCAATGTCGGGGATGGGTGGAATGGGTAGGATGGGTGGTATGGGTGGGATGAGTGGGATGAGTGGTATGATCTCCCCTTACTGCAATATGTACAATTGGATGGGTGGGATGGGTGGTATGATGCCCAGGGCAGCGGGGATGGGGGGCATGACCCCAAATGCCACCCATTGGAGATGATGGCGCCGAGATTAGCGGCGGGGACGATGGAGCGGCACGGGCGACGGCGAGGGCGGCACGGACGACGAGGAGTGAGCCGAGTCAAAAATTTTATTATGTAATTTTTTCTTTTTTATTATGTAATTTTTTTCTTATTTTTATGTAATTTTTTTTAATGAAGCATTTGAAATTTGCTCGTATTCCGTGTCAAAATTATAATTCCGTTACGTATATTTGTGAATTTGTGATTTTTTATTGCGGGAAGTCCTAGTGAGAAGGGCGATGAGAATGGCGGATTGTGAAGGGGATGTCCTAGTGACGTGGCAGTGGGATGAGAAGTCCTAGTGACGTGGCAGGAGGTGTTTTTGGGAATTCCTAGTGGATGTCCGAGTGGGACATCCGCCCACTGGAGATGCTACATTTTTACGTTTCTTTACTAAATGTATACATTTACATTTCATAATAATAATGAAACGCAGAGCATTGATTCTATTAATTTATTCATTTTCCCCTTTATTAATTACATTCTACTTAAAATCAATGCTGGCACCCCTCACGTGTGCCACTCTCTCCCATATAATAATATATAAGTATATTTACATACTAAAATCTATTTCTATTACATTTTGTCACTATTAATTACAAATAAATTTGCATTATCGATATCTGTAAGAATGTGTTCACTAATTATCACAAACAAATTTGAATCATCTTCATTATTGATTTTTATGTTGAATAAATATCATTACACGCGGAGTAATTTTTTTATTATAATGTGTTATGATAATATCTTTTTATACTCAATAATACTTAGGTTTATAATAATTACGCCATTAATATAAATATCTATAATGTAAATAATTCAAGTAATTAGTGACAAAAAAATATTGGAATCAGCTTTTATAATTATGTATTTGTATAGGAGTATTATATAAATAAATTTTCTTTAGAATAAAATGGAGACATGATCTAGTCTGCATATGATACACTTTTTGCTGCATTATTAATACATATTATTATACCACATAACGATAATGAAATTTGTTTTTAATAATTGGTGACAAAATGTAATATTAGAAATAGATTTTAGTATTTAAATATATTTATATGTTAGAGCATCCACAATGGCGCCTAGCGCACCGCCTAGCCGAGCCCCGACGCTAGGCGGTCCGCTAGGCGAACCATTGTAACTGCCGAGCCGGTTTCTCGAAAAAAAATCGCCTAGCGCTAGGCGATGTGTAGGCGCTGGCCGATCCGCTCGGCCCCATTGCAGGCTCCGGATCGCCGAGCGCATCGCCCAGCGGATTTTTTAATTTTTTTTTATTTAATGTTTTTTTATGAAACTCATTCTTGGTTGTTTCTATTTTATAGAGACATCCGTGAATGTTTTATGTTCCACTTTCGATGTGGGACAAACTCATTCTTGGTTGTTTATCTTTTATAGAGACATCCTTGAATGTTTTATGTTCCACTTTCGATGTGGGACAAACTCATTCTTGGTTGTTTCTCTTTTATAGAGACATCCTTGAATGTTTTATGTTCCACTTTCGATGTGGGACAAACTCATTCTTGGTTGTTTCTCTTTTATAGAGACATCCGTGAATGTTTTATGTTCCACTTTCGATGTGGGACAAACTCATTCTTGGTTGTTTCTCTTTTATAGAGACATCCTTGAATGTTTTATGTTCCACTTTCGATGTGGGACAAACTCATTCTTGGTTGTTTTTTTTTTATAGAGACATCCTTGAATGTTTTATGTTCCACTTTCGATGTGGGACAAACTCATTCTTGGTTGTTTCTCTTTTATAGAGACATCCTTGAATGTTTTATGTTCCACTTTCGATGTGGGACAAACTCATACTTGGTTGTTTCTCTTTTATAGAGATATCCTTGAATGTTTTATATTCCACTTTCGATGTGGGACAAACTCATTAATGAGGATGTTGTAATGTTATTTTAATTTTAATGAAGTGTGTTTTTTTAATTAATGTACTTTTTAAAATTTTAATATTATTATTGAATATTCCTGTATCTGTGTCGTAAATTTAATTCTGTATTTTGTGTTATTGTTAATTATTTGTTTTATATCATTTTGAGTGATGTGGCTAGGCTATGGCTGGGCTATTTGCTTGTTTTGATGATGTGGCATGAGGATTTTTAGTGTTGATGATGTGGCAGGAGGAATTTGTGGCTAGGCTATGGTTGTGCTATTCCTATTGTGGATGGCCTTAGCACTCCGTGTATATGGAGAGAGTTGCCCAAGTATTTAAATATATTTATATGTTAGCACTCCGTATATGGAGAGAGTGGCCCACGTGAGGGGGAGGGAGGGGGTGTACTAGTTGTGAGAGTAGGTGTGCAAAGGTGTGCAGGTAGACATGCACACGGTTCAAAAATCGCCGGTTCCGGTTTAACGGTTCAACATTTTCATGAACCGGAACCGATCCGCCAAGGGTTCCGGCGGTTCCGGTTCCAGTTCCGGTTCAAAAAACCATCGGTTCATGGGGCGGTTCAAGTTCGGCAGTTCGTAAATTTTTTTTTGAATTTTCTTATTTATTTATCTATGAAATGTGCGTAACTAAAATTCAAAAAATCACAATGAAAATTGCAATTTTATTGAGATTACAAGTTACAACAATTACAAATCACAACAAACTTGAAGTCTTAAACAAAAAATTTAAATACAACGACACTACTAGTCTACAACGAAGCTAATTATAAATTACAAAAAAGGCTTGAAGTTCTGAACAATAAATTTATAAGTATATATACTCTTAGTCGATGAAGGAGATGTTTCTCCATAACTAAATTGAGGACACCTTTAGCACTTCAACCTTAAATGTTGAGTTTAGTCTAACAATCAACAATTATAGTAAAATTGTCAAACGTTTCCCGGATTTAGCCTTATAGAGAAATCTACTTAACCGACTAGAGTATATACAAATACAATTATTTAATTGTATTTGCATATTTTTAAAGTAGAAACAAATAAAAAAAAGAAATAAAGGAAAAAGGACTTGAGCTCAAATTAAATTTAAAATTTAAGTTGAGGTGTCTACGTATCCCCAATGCTCATTTGCATTAGGGAATCAAAGCCTACGTAGTTCTCTTACCTTACTTACTTATTTGGCTTGGCCAGCGGTTGACGGTTGGCCTATGATTCATCCCCGGTAAATTCTTCTTGTGATTCCTTCAGACGATCATCCCAATCATTTTCTTGTTCTCTGACGTCAGCTTTGGTCCAATCATCAAGTAACATCACGGCTTCCTTATTTTTCGCGGAGAGCTTACTTCTTGATTCATCCAACACACGTGATCCAACACTGAAAGCGGACTCGACGGCGACAGTGGAAGCCGCAACCGAAAAAATCTCCTTGGCCATTGATGCAAGTATGGGAAAAACTTTCTCGTGTGTTCCCCACCAATCGAGGACGTCGATTTGGGCGGGAGGAGTAGGACCTTCATCACCAAAGGAAAAGAGTGATCGAAATATAAATATAACTCACTTACCATACCCGAGGTCGACCTTCCGCAGGTGCTGTAGCTGTATAGGTCGGCTAATTAGGATTGCACGTCGGGGTCATCATAATCAGTTTGAAATGCGAAGCCAAAATTTTGTTGTTGAGGAGTGGTAGGTCTTCTGACTTGGTGGGTACTGTTATACTTTGTTTCATATTCGGTGTAGAGAGCAGGCAAGTTAAACTCGAAGGTTTGTTGGACAATTGACCGGTCCGGGAGGTTTATTTGAAATGTTTCGGTTAGGTTTACTCCCCATTGGTCATTGGTATCCGCTTGCAATGCTTGAAGTGGACCAAGATCAATAGAACTCAAATTGTTATAATAAAAATCTAAAATCCTGGAGGTACCGGCTAATTTCCATTTTGGATCCAAGACTTGCAATAAAAAACACCGTTGGAATCTCACTGAAATACTTAAGTCATTTGTCAATCATATAATATAAAACACACATCAATTCAGGAGAAGAGCAAGCATTTTTCATCGCACTTTTAAAACCAAGTAATATATACATGCAATGCTCTAAAACACGAACAACAGTGCAATAATAAACACCCGATAATTCAATAGTCGCACTTTTGAAATATTTGAACAATTTAAATAAACTCACGCTATGATCCCAACAACTGTGCGACAAAGATAAATCAGAAATGGGATAGGTTCTAAAAAAATCACACAAAAAATCTTTATGCGCCAAAGTAGAATTCAGACAACCATATGTCGAATTCCATCTATGAGACGCATCCATGATAAAATTCGTATATCTTCCCTTCCTTTGATGGCAATACTTCTTCCAAGCTTTGGCAATATGTGACTTTTGATGGTTTAATCTAATTGCAGTTCTAATAGGACTAACATGCTTTTGCCATAATTCAAGCACATCTTGTACACATAAATTCAAAATATGACATATGCTTCTTTGATGAAAATACTTACCACCAATAACCGGAGCACAAGCCACAATCAAGTCATTAATACTTGCAGTGTTAGCAGTTGCATTATCAAAACCAACAGAAAATATCTTATTGCATAATTGAAATTCATTCAAAACTTGAATAATTAAAGAAGCAATTTCGGGTGCAGTGTGTGGTGTCTCAAATTCTCTAAAACCAATCAAACGCTTGTTCAAAGTCCAACTATTGTCCACAAAGTGAACCGTAATGCCCATGTATGAATGTCTATTAAAACAATCAGTTCATACATCTGAGCAAATGTGATAATTCAACTTTTTTCTCCAAACATTATCGAACGGTAGATCGTTGAACGGTCATTCGACCTACTCTTTTGACAGCTACGTTCAAACCACTTTTCATAGTAACCTCAATTTTTTTGTCATCATAAACATTAAAAGGAAAATGCTTCATTGCAGCCCATATAGTCATAACGCCAGCAAAAATTTTAGGATCATATTTAAAAAGTTGCGTACCTAACGAACCTGAGCCATCAGGTTGGAAGTTTAGTTGGGTTTGGGTAGCGGCAGTGCCACATTCTACCGGATGCTTTGTCACCAAATGACGACGGAGGGTGCCATATCCCCCACCACTCGCAAATTTGTAGACTTTATCACAATAGTTACAATATGCATGAAACGCCGATGTCTCTTCTTGAGAGAGCGGATCATTAGGACTTGGAATTACCTCCGGGACCTTCTTGTAGTGTTTAACAAAAATATCAGATTTCAATGCTTTTTTAGTGGGTGGAGGGGGAGGCATGTCCTCATTTCCGCCGGTGCTAGACGGAATACGAGAATGAGATCTATCATCATTGTTGTCCGAGTCCGACGATATAGACACGTCGTACTCGTCATCTTGTTGTTGGGAACTACCACCGCCCCTCCCCTCACCTTGATGCATTTCAGCGAGTAGCATGGCGGTCTTATGATCTTCTTCTATCTATAAATATTATATAAGTTGAAGTTTTAATTAGGAACACAAAAAAATAAAAAAAAACTTAATCTTATGATATTATGAATTGTAAAAATAATTTTATTTTTTAGAACTTACTTGCATGCGTTCAGCCGCCACTCGGGAAACCTCTTCCATAACTTCTCGACGACTAGGTTGCTTTGATCTTTGGGGACGACTACTTTGATCTTGGGCAATTCCTTTGCCCCGATCACCACATCCCGGTCCACCACGAGAAGAAGACATAATGCAAAATGAAAGTAGTATGGAATATGGAGTATTGAATAAATGGTAAATTACGAACACAACAACAAATATAGTAGTAAACAACTTGAGCAATTAGAGAGAATGAAGATAGAGAATAGAGAAATTGAGATTGAGAAGGAAATTCTTGTTAACACAAGAATGGGGTGAGTAAAAATGATGGGGGAAGTGGGGTATTTATAGGAGTAAAATTGGAAGAAATAAAAAAATTTAAATTTCAAATTTCGGTCGGTTTACCTCCTGAACCGGCGGTTCAGTCCACGGTTTCTGGCCGAAAACCGGCGGTTTCTGACCGGTTTTCAAGCCTATACACTGCCACCTATACGCTGCCACCTGAAAAAGGTCCGGGACCGTTGGAAACTGGCGGTTCTCGGCAGAAACCACCGGTTTTTCTGCACACCTAGCCTGAAAACCTACGCCCTAGCCGGAATCCTACCGTTGGAACCGCTGAACCGCCGGTTACGGTTCACGCTTTTTTTGAACATGGACCGGCCCGCTTGAACCGCCGAACCATCGGCGCCGGTTCCGGTTTGTGAATGCCTCGGTGCAGGTTTGACAGTCATTAGACAAAATTGCCCTTTAAGTCATTTGAGCATTTTCATCCGAAAAATGGCTAAAAACACATGGTTTGTGATTGTATATTTTTTAGGCCCCTTTGGTGCTATTTTTTTTGTTAGGGGTCACGGGTGTAACAAGTGCAAAAGTTAGGGATATTTCATGCAGTTCACTCTAAAATTTATAATTTCAAAAAAAAATTATTATGATTTTGTTGATTAATTTTTAGTTTATAATGTAATAATTGTTAAGACTTTGTTGTACTACTTGTTTGTTTTCAGGATTATGATTACTTTCCTAATTAGATTAAAAAATCAAAACAAACACATAATTTTAAAAAGTAAGGAATCAGATTATATTTTCAAACAAAATCCTGACAATCAAACATGACATAAAAATCTTTCACAACAAGCCCGTATTGGATACCTCCTTTTATTAAATTTGCACTTAAATTTGTGTTATTTCCTCACTCCGTTAAATAATGTCTTATTTTGCCATTTCAGGGTGTCCGCGATTCAAAGTCCCATTTACTTTTTCCATTCTAAGTAAATGGACCTCATCATTCACTTAACACATTACACACGCATTCTATTAATCAATACTCCCTTCATTTTTTTAAAAATAGGGAGGTTTGAAACGGTACGGGTTTTAATGCACAATTTGGTAAAGTAAGAGTGAGGGTGAGAAAAATTAGTAAAGTAAGAGAGATGGAGAGAAAAATTGGTAAAGTAAGATAGAGAGAAAAAAAAGTAATGGAATTAATGTTAGTGGATCATGTGGTCCACTTTAAGTTGTTAATTGTAGTGGTATAAGTGGTAAATAAATTGATGTATAGGGGTGTAAAGATTTCCTGAAATAGAAAGTTTGAAAATTGCTATTTTTAAAGGACGGACTAAAATGGAAAGAGTTGCTATTTTAAAAAAACGGAGGGAATATATAAAAATGAGGTCAACATTCCACTAACTCATTTCCCATTTTTTTCATAATATTAAATAATTTCTTAAAACTGAGTAAAAATGAGAGTGTACATACTGAGGAAGTATTTGTTACTAAGACTGATATTTGTGTTGAATTTGCAATAAAGATTATTAATTTTGAAAAGAGAATGTTTTAATATAACAATATTAATCCTCTTGATCACTCTCATGTATTTTCCTTTTTTATTATTTTGTTGGAACGCCCTTACTAAATATCTGTAATAATTATTATTTAATTAATTAATTCTATATTTCATTAATCTAATTATTAGCATAAGGAATAAAAGTAGAATTGATGGCACAGTTATAACTTTAAGTAACTTTTATTAAACCCAAATCTACAATGGGTTCAAAGCTGACTGAATCTTGCTGCGATTTCTCTTTGGTCAACGCTGAAGACAAAGGCAACATTGAAAATTATTTTATGATATATCCTCATTTTCCTTCAAAATCCAGCAACATAAACCAAACCAAACCCACGATTTCGGTGAAGAACCAAAAAGGGGGAAAAACAATGGGCGATCCCACTGCAAAGGGCGAAGACTTCGAGAAAAAAGCCGAGAAGAAGCTCAGCGGCTGGGCCTTTTTCGGCCACAAGTATGAAGACGCCTCCGATTTGTTCGAAAAAGCTGCCAATTCCTATAAGCTTGCCAAATCATGTAAGCAATTCAATTTTCCGGATGCATAATTTCTTCCCTGTGATTTCTATTCATCGATCAACTTGCAAAGTCCCGATTTTGTGTGGTTTGATATAAATCCCTTCCGTTCATTTTTCTTCATCTGGATTATAAGTGGAAGAAAAAATTAATTCTTCGTGATTTCGATGGATACGAATCCGATTGCTGTAAATCCTCCTTCTGGATCTAAAATTTAGTGGGGGATGACTTGCGGGTTTTTGTATTTACTCCTTTTCGGATTGTTAAGTGCTGATACTTCGATAGTTTGCACAATTGAATTGTGAAATAAAGCAAATCCAGTTCAAGGGGTAACTTTCTAAACTATCCTGTGCTAACTTTAATTTGTGTTTTCATCAAAATTACTGTGAAGATTTTTTTTTATTTCTAATGGTTGAAGGTAACTTTCATCATCTACTCATTGGCTTCCTTTATCCTGGTCTATGCACAGCATTATTCATTGGGGCCTCTCATTTGTAATTTTGCAACTTTTGAATATTATGATATCAGAATGCGAGCTTAATCAGTTTTCTGTTATGTTTATTGTTTGCGAATTATGATTACATTCAGTCTGATGCATTTCAGTAGTTTTGATTTTTCTTAAAAGCTTCTTTTTTGAAAAAAGGAAAGGAAATCACAAATCTTTAGAGGCTTCAGGAAATGTCCTCATTTATCTCGGAAAATAGTTTCCTACCAGTTTTGGTTATGCATAAAATTGGGGTTTTCTTTATCAGGGGATCAGGCCGGAGCAGTGTATGTTAAGCTGGCTAACTGCCACTTGAAGGTAAGTTTCTCTAGGAGTGCGTCTTGCGCTCTGCTGCAAGGTCACTTTTTCTGTCCCCCATCTGATTTTAATTTTGGTAAATGTGTTTCCTTGTATTTCTGTTTTCAGTTGGATAGCAAGCATGAAGCTGCTGCTTCATATGCTGATGCTGCCCATTGCTACAAAAAGTCCAATATAAGAGGTATTTTTAAATTAGCAACAATTGGCATTTAGTTTAACTAGGCATGTTACATTTTATAGTATGTAGTTCCCATCTTTTCTATTGTTTCATTTTGTAGAAATGAAGCCACCTGGCCATAACTGACATTCATATTTTTACAGAGTCGATATCATGTCTCGAGCAATCTGTAAATTTGTTTCTTGATATTGGAAGGCTTAATATGTCTGCCAGATATTACAAGGTAAAAAATCTTAGAAGTATGTGTGTTTCAATTGTGAAACATGACCTTTTGTTAGCAGTCAAGTTCTGCTGCTTATTGTTAGATATGGATGAAGATTTTATTCTTCTGCCAATGATGTTAGTTAGTTTTTTGGATGAAAATGACCAGACATTTTTGCTTTGCAGGAAATAGCTGAACTGTATGAGCAGGAACAGAACTTTGAGCAGGCTATTGTTTATTATGAAAGAGCTGCCGATCTCTTCCAAAGTGAAGACGTAACAACATCAGCCAATCAATGCAAGCAGAAAGTTTCTCAATTCGCTGCTCAATTGGAACAGTTAAGTTTGCCTCTGCTCTCTGCATAATCAAGCGCTGCCATCCCCAGTTTTATATGCTTATATAAAAATCATCAGTGTCTGTTTTAAATTTGTATTTATGCGTCATGAATATTTCCTATCTGGTTCTGCCCGCATGTCACTTTTCTAGTCATATAAATTATGAACACACCCCAACTGTCTTTTGCAACTAGATGCAATTGGCTGATATGAAAAATTAAAGTTTTTTGCTATTAATCATCTTTAAAAACACAAATTATAGTATCACATGAAAGCATTACTGCCAACTAACCACATCTGTGGTTTATGTGAGCCTTGGCATCACGATTTTGCTGAGTTTCGTCTACTTGCCTGCACTTTGTTCTATGGTTCACCCCATAGCCCATACATTTAATTCTTGAATCAAGAGGTTGTTTGAAGAAGCTTATTTGTATGGTCTTAGAGACTTTGGATATGGCAATGTGTTGAAATTGCAAAATACAATTCACTGAAGAAGGATAAAATAATATCATGGTTTTTTTATGTTCTTTTGTGTTGGATATGACGGTATGTATTGAGGTTATTCCCTGTTAAACAATTAGCATGATCTAGCATTCCGGATAAGCCAGAGAAAAGGGTTTCAGGGTTTTATAGGCTAGCTTTGAAGGTCTTTTACTTCTATATATGCTAAGGTTTAGCTAGTATGATTCGAGCTTCATGTTCGGACTTTTTCTCAGATACCAAAAGGCTATTGATATTTTTGAAGAGATAGCACGACAGAGTCTCAACAATAACTTGCTGAAATATGGAGTCAAAGGGCACCTCCTCAATGCTGGTATTTGCCAGCTTTGCAAAGGTGATGTTGTTGCGATAAACAAGGCATTGGAGAGATACCAGGTTCATCTTGTTTTTTGTACCATTTACAACACTCTTTCTGTTTGGATGCGTGGGATAACCATATTTTCTGTGTTTGTAGGAATTGGATCCTACATTTTCTGGAACACGAGAGTACAAATTGCTTGCGGTATGTCGTGGCTGCTAAAGCATTACATTCAATATTCTTTTTTCGAACTCTCTTAACTTTTCTATCTCCACATCTTCCACTTTCGGAAACTAGAATTTCCATCTGTAAACTTGTGTTGCATATTCATCTATCATGTTGTAGCTCTTGATCTATATATCTTTATGTGAATTTGCTAGCCCCTCCAAAAGTTATTGCTTGACCTGAAAATGACTTGGTGTGTATGTTGATTACAGGATTTAGCAGCTGCTATTGATGAGGAAGATGTTGCTAAATTTACTGATGCTGTTAAGGAATTTGATAGCATGACCCCGCTGGTAAGTGTATTTTCATTTATCCGGACTTGATTTTTGTCCCCCCTACCCTTTTTATACTTATACTCAGCTTTTGAACACCCTTCTTTGTTTTAAACCATGGGCATATGCGCCCTTTACGTAGCTCCAATAGTTGCTTAATGTAATCTTTTAATGTATTATTTGCATGATAATTACTCTTAATACCTTACATTAAAGCTTGGCTTCTATATGCCTCATAGGCTCCATACAGTGAGAACTCGGACTTGTTCATTTAATTTTATGTTGGTAATTGTTATCATGTAGTAGTTTTTCTTATCCCTATCATGTAGTTTTTCTTATCCCTATCTTGGGATTCTGAGGGAGGATCGAGAGAGTGAAATAAATATAATGAACAGGATCGAAAGACAACCTAAGAAATACAGTTAAAAGGATGAAAGTCATCTAAACAAATCTTAGTTTATAAGGACTGGATATTTGTCACTAATCGCTGGTAGAGAATCAAGTACTCCTTCCGTCCGCAAATAGGAGTCCCGGTTCACTTCTACCATAAATGGTATGGTCTCACC
This sequence comes from Salvia splendens, assembly GCF_004379255.2. Classification (NCBI taxonomy): domain Eukaryota; kingdom Viridiplantae; phylum Streptophyta; class Magnoliopsida; order Lamiales; family Lamiaceae; genus Salvia; species Salvia splendens. The sequence continues at coordinate 15,856,410 of NC_056038.1, forward strand.
TTCCACTAACTCATTCCACTCACATTTCATTTAAAACTAATATATACTAGTGGGACCCCAATTCCACTAACTTTTTTCCATCCACTTTTCTTAATATTTCTTAAAACTCGTGCCGCCAAGAAATGAGACTCCTAATGGTGGACGGAGGAAGTATTATTTACTGCGAAATTGTTATGGTTGATGCATATATCATCATTATTACTCCATCCGTCCTACTTTAGGAGTCCCAGTTGAGTTCGACACGGGTTTTAAGAAATGTAAAGAAAAGTTGGTGAAAAAAGATAGTGGAATGTTTATATTAGTTTTATAATAAAATGTTAGTGGAATATGTGGCCTAATACCATTTATGGAATATTCCAACCGGGACTCCTAAAGTGGGACACCCAAAAATGGTAAACCGGGACTCCCACAATGGACGGAGGGAGTATTTGTTTTAAGCTTTATTTATCTTTCCTAAAAGTCTATGATTAACACGAATGGCTTCCATCTATTTTCCCTTACCATTGATTGCTATGTTGCTTTACATGAAACAAAGTTACTATTCACTGGATCAATTACTCTAGTTAATGTGTGTAAAAAGGCATTCTAGTTTCTACACATTCCATCATATGTTTATGCCTAGACTTCAGATTTTGTATATTTTCCATATAGGGTTATAGCATGTGAATGCATTTTGCTTTGAAAAAGTGGTTTATTAATTCTCTGTTGGGGGTTGGGGATGTAGGATGCTTGGAAGACAACACTTTTATTAAGAGTAAAGGAGGCCTTGAAGGCAAAAGAGATGGAGGAAGATGATCTTACTTGAGTTGTGTGGATTTATCCAAGACTATGAGTTTCTTCTGATGCTTATGTTGTGGGTTTGCTGTATGGGGATTGTGTGTGTACTATAAGAATGATACTACTATCTTGTTTGGTGTTAAAGTGTTTGCGAGATCCGTGACCATGATTTTTGTAACTAATATACCATTTCATGTTTTTGATTTTCATCCTGGAGGGAACATTGATTCTGCTATTGAATTGCTGCATCCCGTGGTTACGAGATTATGATTACATTGATATATTTCGTCGATGAAGTGTAGGGAGTTTTGATATCTACAAGTTACTTGGAGATTGTGTATGGTTTTGAACTATAGAGAAACCAAATCACAACCAAAAAACTGAATGCATTATTTTTACTCAGATACGCAAAATACGGACGATGGTTTTGGGGCGATACATTAAGTCTGTTATTGTTGTTATGTAGTCGCATTTTCCACATTCAGGTATTTGGAAAAAAGTTGGATTTTGTGGTAATTGAATTTGAAATTATTTTTGCTTGATTGTTGTGTAGATTTATTAAATTTAGTTAGGTATAGTAATGTTATTTTGTGAGTTGGTACTATAGAATTACTTGAATGTTATGTGGTCCAGGATGGTTTGGTACGGTATATCGTACCGAGACTGCCATACTGTATACCGTATCGAAAACTTAACTTTGACAAAATATCATACTGATACCATATCGAATTTTCGGTATACTGAAAATTCGATATGGTTAATTTTTGATACCATTATCTTGTCGTTATTGCAGTATGCCACACTTTTACAGTATACCGAATATTGGTACGGCATACCATAATACGGTTAAGAAAAAAAAAATCTATTTTATATGCACTATTTAAAAAGCAGGATTTTCAGAGATTTTTTTCCTTTTAATTCTATTTTATATGTAAATATATTAAATATAATGTACTACATCCGTCCCATAATAGATGACACACTTGGGTAATGACACATGATTTTAGGTGATCTTTTAGGTGTTAGATGGACAAAGAAAATATTATATTTATATTAATTTGAGAGGAGTTTTTTCCAAAAAATGAAATGTGATATCTTTTGTGGGACAAACTAAAAAGTAAAGTGTGACATCTATTATGGGACAGAGAGAGTATTCCCCTAAAAATAGAAACTCTTTCTTTTTTGGTTCGTCTCTTATAAATAGAAACTTTCTATTTTAGGAAAAAATTCTCACTAATGAGGTGGAGCCCATTTTTCCACTAACACACTTTTCTTTCTATCTCTTTTATTTTACCAATTTTTGCATTAAAACCCGTGCCGTTTCAAAAGTTCCTATTTTTAGGGGACGGAGGGAGTATATAATATGACAACATATACATATTTTTCGGTATACACTGAGGATTCGGTATACCGCGATATACTGAATCTATGGTATATACCGAATATTCGGTATAGGAAAATTGATATCGTTACCATACCGAAATCTTTCGATATACCAAAAAAAATGGTATTTTCAGTACGGTAAATGCGGTATTTCGGTATTTTTTCAGTACGGTAAGTGCGGTATTTTAGTATATTCCCCACCCCTATATGTGGCGCGGAAGACCATTCCGTGTTATATTTTTAGAATGAATATATCTCTTGAAGAATGTGGAATAAGAAGATATGGATGTATTTAAATGCCCAAGACGGAGGCGAACAGAGAAAAAATTCAGTGGACTAGGCATACCACCATAGAAAACTGATGTAGTATGCCCTATCAATAAGATTTTGACAACTGGACCACACTTCTACCTATAAACACAAGGTTGTGGAAGTTTTGTGTGTCCCATATACAACTCAAATATCCATATATACAAGCATTAATTACCTATATTCAATGCATTTAAATCTTTCACTTCAAATAAGATTGTGGAGAAAAAATTCAATGCATTTAAATCTTTCACTTCAAATAAGATTGTGGAGAAAAATTCACACAAGTATATGTACATCACCAATTTATATGGCGGGAAGTACTTTTTATTGCTAACATAAAACAATTTCATAAAAAAATTAATACTACTTAGTTCAAATTTAAAGTCATCACAAAACTCTTTGAAACTATTTTATTTTTGAAAATGTTTTATGTAATAACTGTCGAATAATTTTGATATGATTAAACTTTATGGTTGGGGATCAATTTGAGAATAATAGTTTTATTTATTTTTATTTTAAATTTAATTCTTATTTACTATAACAATCGCTCACTCGGTTTTGTTTATAGTGTTTTTTTATGGTATACCGACGAAAATCTAATATAATAATAAAAAAAAATAGATCAACTTAATTTTATTAACTATCTTTAAAATTTAGCATAGAATATAAATATTATCCAATTAAGGTGCCATGAAAATAATATCATTCATTCAATAGTCATATTGTGCAAAGCAATAAGAAAAGAACAATCCCATTAAATATTACTATAGGCAGTGCTTGCAATAAAAAATACTTCCTGCCGTGTATATTGGTGATGACTATATACGTATGTAAATTTTTATCCACAATCTTTATTTAATGGGAAAGATTTAAGTGTATTAAATATAGCGTAATTAATGTGTGTATATATTGATATTGTGTTATGTATGGGACATGCAAAATTTCTATATTTGTGCAGCCATGTGTGTTTATAGAGGGAGATGTAGGCCATGTATATATCTAGTTGTCAAAATCTTATTCGTAAAGTATACCATATCAGGATTAGTCCACTGAAAATTTTTCTCTCTGTCCCCCTGTGTATTCCGTGTACACCTGCAGTGAACACATGTAAGTTTTTAATTGGGGACAATCCAATCGGCTAAGTCCCCTTACAATACCTTTTTGAGTTATCCCACTAGAAGTGACATTTTCTAAAATAGAAACAATATAATCTATACTTTATTCTCTCTGTTTAACTCACAAAACAAAACATATAAGATCTCCTGACGAAAGCAAATGCTTCACATTTAGTAAGACAAGGAATATTATTTTGTTTTCATACAATCTATTAAACACACTTTTCTTATACCTCTGTGCTTAGAATAAACCCTTCAATAACATGGAACGAAGGAAGTAATTCTTAAACCTAGATCTAAAAGAATATTCTATAGTATTACAAATTTCAACTAGAAAATGATAATATTAAACAATTGCTGAAATATCATGCACAAATAAACAAAAATATGACCAAAAGCTATAAAGAATTTGCTACAAAATTTGTCAATAGTTAAATGTTATTTCCAAAAGTGGAGTGATATGACCATAGTGTGTTCGATTTCCTAGGTAAAATAATATTAAGACATAATCTAGTATTATGTAGTAAGATTACTTTAGTTAGAGGAGTTGATTATGACTAATTATCACATGATAATCCATCTAGGATTGAGTTGTAGAATTTAATCATATAAACCAAACACACAACTTATTTAATCCTGATATACAATCTTACAAACCGAACACCCCCATTATATATAAATGAGTCATGCATTCTCGAAATGCGTATTTAAGTTTGCGCATTCGAATGCGTATTCCAATTACACATTACACACGCATAATTCTTTAATTACACATTTGCTTAAGGCATATTTTAAATAAAAAATGAATTTGTTCCTAAGAACCACTAATATATTTTCTCCCAAAACAAGAAAAAAAAATTCCAGTTGGTGTGTTTGATAATTTAGATAAAAATTCACGCTATTTTAAATTAATGTTTGGTGTAAAATATAGAATACCATTTAAATTTTGTACGGATTAAAATAGTTTCAGGAATATATGTATGAACATATTGAGAGTGAGAAAGTTGTAGGATAGCTTAGTAATTTTGTCTTATTATTTAGGTTCAACTCTCAAATCCGTTATTAGTGCAATTCATCAAACTTATGGACTAATTTTTAAAGCTGAAATAAAGACTTGAAGGCATACTATCCACATAAGCTAAATTGTACACAAAACACACAACTAAAAGTTTAAAACTATATAAAAACTCTACCAAAATTGTTTAGTCTGAAATTGAAAGTCAACTTTTGTATGCCCTATATTAGTATTAGTATTCTATTCAAACAAATTAGGGACCAAGATAGGTGGATGTGGTGGGTGGGCTGAGATTTGTACTCATAATTCAAAATCTTTAATTTCAGACGTTATTATTCCACGCTTACAAATAAATTAGGGACTACATAGATTCATGTGGTGGGTGGCCTGTGAGATTTGTATTTAGAATTCAAAATCTTTAATTTCAGACGTTATTAACTAGGGACAGGTGGAATGGTGGGTCGCTTAAGATTTGTACTCGAATTCAAAATCTTTAATTTCAAACATTATTACTCTACCGCTTGCCAACTTATACACAATCTTTCTTAATTTCACGTGAAGCCAGATATTTACCACGTGGAATTCACTTTGGCCAACATGCTTTTGCATTGTCAATGGCTTTTCTTGTTTCGTGTTTTAGATTAGTAAAACCACAATCAAATCAACCCTAATCAAGTCTTTTTTGTCATTAGATTTATGATTATGTATGCCGTTTGAATATCTTCTTAATCCTGTAAAAAACTATTTCAACGCGTTTTTTTAGATTTCAAGACACAGAAATTAAAATATGCTTGAATTTTCCAAAAAAAGAAGGTACACACATATGATATGAGATTCCACTTTAGATTCAAATTGTAATTTATAAATTAAAATAAAATGTAATAAAGCCAATACCTGCACGTTGTCGACAGATAACGGTTGACCCAACGGAATAAAAGCTATAGTTATAGGAGAAAGATGAAGAAGATGAAAAACCAAAATAAAAGCATCCCACTTTAAAGTTTAATCAATATTCTTTCATTTTCTTCTCTGGAACTGTAGCTGCCCAATCTCAAATTCCCACCTTCAATCTCACCCAAATTTTGCTCTCTTAATTTGGCCCTATTTGTGAGTTTTTTTTTAATTCATTGCTTACATATTGCTGTATTCCTTTCCTTTCTTGTTTTTTTGTACTGCTATTTCTGCTAAGTTTTCCTATCTAGTTTCTATCTGTGATGAGCTGTTTAATTTAGTTTGTTATTTTTGCTTTTGAGCTGTAGCAATTAGTATTTGAATGAATGGAAATCCTACTCTTAGTCTCTATGTTTTCATCTTTTAGTTGGGGTTTTCAATTTGCCTATTTGATTTGGCATATTTTTCCAGAATATATTGGGTGAAGTGAAGTTGCAGTCATGAATTGAGTTTATTTTGGTAGCTTGATTGCCACAGTGAAGGGAAAAAGGGTAAAAGATAAAGAATGCTTTGGTGATTTCAAGAGAAAAAAAGAAAAATGGTTTCAATTGGTGATGGTGAGGATATTTTGCGAAGTGAGGAGTCTAGTGTTGGTAAAGTCAAGAGTCATGCACCTCTACACATCTCAACATCCCAGAGAGGTCTTATAAATGAAGATAGCTCGGGGAGAGGATCCAATGGCGGTTTCTCCGCTATTTCTAAAAGGCTGAGGTTTCTTAAATTTGGCAACTTAGCGTCGCCTTCAGCGAGGTTTCAGCGGATTGCAGAGGGGAAGGACGAGGCTTCACGCGCTGTACCTTCTTCTTCCGGAAGTCTCCATATACGTGAGCGCTTCCATAGGATATTTTCGCGTAAAATGGACTGGAATAACCTTGTGAAAATGGGGAAAGAATGGATAAGAGATCCTATGAATATGGCGCTCTTTGTTTGGATTGTCTGCGTTGCTGTTTCCGGTGCTATCTTGTTCATGGTCATGATTGGCATGTTAAACCATGCCCTGCCCAAGAAATCGGAGAGGGATGCTTGGTTTGAAGTCAATAATCAGATCCTCAATGCTTTGTTCACTCTCATGTGTTTATACCAGCATCCGAAGCGAATATATCACCTGGCACTACTGCTGAGATGGAGAGAAGAAGATATTCTAAAGCTCCGGAAAGTTTACTGCAAAAATGGTACTTACAAACCCCATGAATGGGCACATATGATGGTAGTTGTGGCCTTGCTGAACTTAAACTGCTTTGCTCAATATGCGTTATGTGGTCTTAACTTGGGATACAAGAGGTCGGAGCGACCTGCCATTGGTGTTGGAATATGTATCTCTTTCGCGATTGGTGCCCCTGCAATTGCTGGAGTTTACACTATGCTTAGCCCTCTTGGGAAAGATTATGAGACTCAGTCAGATGAGGAAATGCAAATTCCAGTTACGACTGAGGATAGTAGTAGCAGAGACCAATCTAGGAGAGAATCGTTAGAAAAGAGATTCTCGTTTGCGATGAGAGACGATGGAAGAACACTGGAGACAAGACCAAGTTGGAGTGGAGGCATTCTTGATTTTTGGGATGACATTTCTTTAGCATACCTTTCACTCTTCTGTAGCTTCTGTGTTTTCGGATGGAATATGGAGAGACTCGGGTTTGGCAATATGTACGTCCACATCGCAACGTTTCTTCTATTTTGTATGGCTCCCTTTTGGATTTTCAACCTGGCTGCTGTTAATATTGATAACGAGACAGTTAGGGAGGCATTAGGCATCACCGGGATATTCCTCTGTGTTTTTGGTCTACTCTACGGTGGGTTTTGGCGAATTCAGATGAGGAAGAGATTTAATCTGCCTCCTTCGAAATTCTGCTGTGGCAAACCAGCTGTGACCGACTGCGCCATGTGGCTGTTCTGCTGTTGGTGCTCGTTGGCTCAGGAAGTAAGAACGGGGAACGCATATGACATCGTGGAAGACAGGTTTTACAAGAAGAACTGTGAGCATATGCCTATGTCCCCATTGAATCGCGAGGGTGGTGAGTTCCGGTCTCATCCCACTTCGCCTTTAGGGAACAACATCCCATCTCCATCCCGTGTTACAAAGGGCAACTCGCCTAGTCCCAGCCGATTATCCAAGGAGTACAACAGCCCCGGGAGGCAGCTCACGTTGATTGAAGAAGAATCTTCTGCAAGAGTTGAGGATGAAACGATGACAGCACCGACAATCTCAGTTATTCGACGAGAAGATGATTAGCTCAGTGCAAGTTTTGGAATCGTCAGGTAACACAATAACTCTGTTATTGTGTGAGTTTTACTTTTGAGTATATTTCCTTTTATGCCATATTGTTTCTCTAAATTCCAAACTGAAGCACATACTATCATGTTTTTATCTGTATTTCTCTGTCAAATTTGAAAGTAAATCGATCTTGCTTGCTCATAAATCAACTAAAATTATATAAGTAGCTACTATTTTTATAGTACTCCCTTTGTCCGCCAATAAATGTCTCATTTCACTTACTATATTTGGTAGGTCGACCCCTCGTTCCATTCACATTTTATTATAAAACTAATATATAAAATTAGGACCCATATTACACTAACTTTTCCTATCCACTTTTCTTTACAAAGTCAAAAAAAATTTTAAAACCCAAGCCGATCAAATATGGGATATTTATTTATGGACGGAAGGAGTATTTCTTAGATGAGTTGAGGTTGCAGAATTGAAGGTCCATTAGCTGATAGAGATGAAACTTTGACATCAGAAGGAAGTTTCTTAAAATGATTCATTTATCTGAAAATAACAAAGCATATGATCAATATCAATTGATTTGAAATCAAATCCATTAATCCAAACATATAGTAGTCGAGTTAGTTGATTTCAACTGCTTGACTAAAATTTATGATGCATTCAAAAAAAATGTCTTAAAAGTTGAGGTTATGAATAAGATAAATAATTATTAAATGCCTAGATTTTAAAAATAATTTAAATAAGATCATAAATGTTATTCGTACTTGTATAAAGAAAATCACAATGCATGGGGCTTTGCTGATGGCATGTCGTGAGAGAGAGATTTGGGATTGTGGTGAGTGAGAAGGAGAGAATTAATTTATTTTGAATTTATAAATAAATATTCTCTTCGTCCTACTCAAGATAATCACATTTTCCTACTTGAATTATACTTCCTTTTTTATTTTATTTCATATTTAAAATTAATATTTTATATGTTTTTAATATGCATTTATTCTAAAATACTTACTTTTGGTGATCCATATTGCATCTTATTTCATGGATAAAAAAATAAACATTTAAAATACATTATGGAAGGTAGAGAAATGATGACCACTAGTAATCGAAGAATTCTATAAAATGTACTATTATTAATGAAAATTGATTGAAAGTATTCCTGTGGTTGTCCATTTTCAATGTACACTTAGCCAAAATTGTGAAAGAATGAAATGGCATTTTGAAGATACAGAGTCTATTGCTGGTTGGCTTCAACTTCATCAATGTTGGTAGCATCTTCTAACACTTGATACGATGTTACTACTATTTCTTCTTCCTTCTTACAAGCCTGCACTCCTGTGTACCGTGCCAAATCAATCCATTGCTGCACAAATTCAATGTATCAGCAACCATTCATCATCTCAATTTTATGTCTACAATAACAAAACATTCCAATGCCATATCACCTGCGTTCCCAAGTACGAGTTTATCGTTCGAGCCACAAACGAGATCCCGTTTACTAGCAATGGCTGGTCCGCGATCTCCTCCGATATCCTATGCTCCACTATTCCTGCAATAAACTGTACACACACAAACAAACTATTTTGTTTGATTTGTATTCATTGAAAGAAATAACATAAATCTAGCGCATTTGGCGCACCTGATAGCGCAGATTTGCTGATGTTCCGAGGAAGGTTGAATAGACGAGGGCAGATTTGAGTATGGGCGAGCGTTTGTTCTGCTCCATCGCAGCAAAGCTTGGGTTGATGACCTTCCGAAGTAGGTAGAGTATGTTTGACGAGACCACAGCGCCAATGCTGGAGACGAATCCCACTCCGGCCAGCTTTAGACCACCAAACACCACTGATGCTATTCTATGGCTCAAGTTCCAGTCCCTCCCGACCGGATTCTTCTGGAAAGCGTTGTCCGGGATGGACCCTAAAAGGCCCTTCACTGCTTCCAAGCTGTCCGGGGCAGCAGAGTCCACGACAGGGAGGAATGACAGCGTGGGCGCTGGGAGCCACACTGTGAAGAAATCCACCACGATCCCTCTTAATGTGTCCGTGACAACGTAGTCCAGCTCTTGGATGAATCTGTCTCCGCGCCTCGTGTACTGAGCTACCAGGGCTGTGGTGATTGATATGGATTCTTCTATGGCCAATCTGTGTAGAAATTTGGGATCTGCCAGTAGTCTTTCTCTGAAGCCCTGTTGTTGATCAAACATCCTTAACATCCGTCACAAAAATGGAGTTGAACATAATCATCAAATTACCTGGAAACGGTTTGTCAGTTCGGAGATGATAGGATATCGCTCTAGATCGAAGAAATTCTGTAGTACTTCGGGGGACACTAGACCAAGATCGAGTCCGTTTTGAAGGTCCTGATTTTGCCAAAACAGAAAATGACTTGACTATCTTGGGACAGTCTGAAAAAAAAATATATAGTTGGCTTACTTGAGGCAAGGCTTCTCTCCTAGTTCCAGCAGCATTCATGACTCGGGCGATTTCAGCACGATCGAAGCAGTTCCGACTACAGGGCCTGGCGGCCGAGTACCACAAGAAGTCCGCAACAGGGACTTCTCCCTCCCTCCTGATATACTGGCGCTCAGGGTCAAGCAATATCACTACTTGATTTTTCTTCGGGATCTTTCTTGATATTCTTGCGGGTAGACCTGTCCCTCTGGCCCCGTAGGCGACATGGTTGGCGCCCGTCACCACTACCAGCATCCCGTTGCTCCCACCGGCTGTAACGCCCTGTAGAATGATCTGAGACATGGAGTAGTCCTCCACCACTTTCGCTTGCATGGAGAAGTAAGAGCTTGGCTCGAACGGAGCAGGCGGGCTTGAGAAATTTATGTCAACAGAGGACGACGACGACGAAGATGACGAGGATCGCCTTGAGATAGACCGGAACCCTGAGATGAAGCCCGACCCTGCAGGCGGACCATATTTCTTACGGTCACTTTCTGAGAGCCCCCCTACCCCTTCACCTTGAATTGTCCTCAAAACCTAACTCCACTAAACCATATCAGTTAGCTGATTCATTAATAATTATCAGTTGACATCACAAAACATATCAGTTCGTTGATTCATAAATATATGAATGTACCTCAAGAGGAAGGCCACAGGCAATAACCGGAACTCCATTATCGCGGCAGTAAGTGAGCAGAGGCTCGTATTCCTGCCAGCGCTGCGACGGCCAATGCGTTAGTAAAGACACGAGGGCGTCCGCAGTGATCCGGCCATCGATATAGCTATTGAGGGGGGACTGGAAATCACAAGGAATAGCCTCCAAGGCCAACGACAAGGGCCTCTCAGCTTGAGCGCATCTCTTGCTCAGCTTGCTCACGATCTCCATCTCCACCTCTTTGTCGTCTCGCGTCGGGACCTGCTCGGCCTCGCCTAGGTACACGATCCGCGCGTTCATCATCTTCTCCCACGCCTTGCTCTTGTCCTTCCCCAGCGCCAGCGGCTCTCCTATCGCTGTCGCGTCGTAAATCCTCGAATTAATCGTCTCGTCCTTGACATGCTGCTTAGTTAATTCTGCCGCCTTGGCCGCGGCCGAGTGGAGCGCGTACGCTCCGAGGGCGAGCAAGGGGGCGATGAGCACGTCGCGGCGCTTGGCCGGGGAGGTGCATTCTGCGGTGACAACGACGCGGTGGAAGGAGAGGTGGCGGCGGGGGAGTTTGTTTGTTGGGAAGTGGAAGCCGGGAGGTTTGACGGTTAAAGTGCGGGGCTCCATCTTCATCATCTTGTGTTGTCGTTTGAGCTAAAGCTGATGCGGCATTTGCACAAGTATGTAGAGGAAAATGAAAGAGGACCGACCAATGGGATTAATTGTATAAGATTGCATTTTTTATGCGAATAAATGTAGTTGGTGATTGGTTCTCATTGGTCTCGTTTTGTGGCGTGAAGAGTTACACCACTATCACTATGCCTTTGGCCTTATAATGTACTTACCACTACTCATTTCATATATCGTACACAAGACAAGTAGTACTACATTACTATTTAAATTTGATTAGTTTCACACTCTCCTACTCCTTCTAATCCTAATTTTTAGTGATTAAATTATTGAAGGATTTTATTGTCTTCTTTTATTAAAAAGGAGTTACTTTCTCGATTTTGCATCTACTAAATCCACTAGTACGATGGTATAAGTCCACATGATTATATAGCAATCCGCAACTCATGGGTGCGCCGATTAGCCCGCAACTCGAATAGGGCTGGCTCATACAACAACGAGTTGTCACCAATTCGCCCAGAGTTGAAGCCATTGTGCGAACCGTGTACATGGCTGTGTTTGATGCACAACCGTGCGGGAATCTCGCCCAGAAGCAATTTCTTTGGTGAAATCAAATAAAAAGGGTGGATCTTTGATCAGTTATGGTCATATTCTCTCTTGGATGAAAAACTCAAAATTACCTAGAAAACCTGGGAGAAAATAAAATTAATGAGATGAAGCATTTGAGCCACATGTTCTTCATCGTCACAACGACTATTTGTCATTTCCCATCGAATTCACCATGAAATTCAAGGTTTTGGTGTTGTTCATAGTGTAATAATAATGTGAGGCTAAATGTTTCCATTGCCCCTAATTTGTAATTAGTTTGTGAAATGTCGAGACGGAATTCCGCATAACGCCGCGGAACTGCGGTGTCATCGGCGGAATTCCGTATCTGTGCATACCATGAACAAAGGTGGACGTCCGCCGCGGAATTCCAGCACGCCGGTCGGAATTCCGCCCGGACGGGCGCCATTGTTGATGCTCTAATATTCAAATTAAATAAAATACTACTAATAGCACTACAATTGACTCTATAATCTCGTAAAGTTATATTATTAGGGTGTTTTATTCAAATTGTGTGTAAAACATTACATTTAATTACAGCTCCAATCTACACATCATATATATTAACATTGCATAAATTGAAATTATATTTAATATAGATCACATCGACGAATCGCTTTACTCGAACGAACTGAGAGGGACAAATAGTTTGATCATTTTAATAAGGTGGAATCTATCTAATTTTTTTGCTAAATTATTTTTCATAAATCCTTGTGAAATTATTTTAATCAATGTTAGCGAAAATCCTTGTGAAACATGATACACCAAAATGCAAGCAGTTTCAAGAATTATTCATTTTCAAGAACATCGAGAGCATTGAGAGTTCAAAAGGGCAAAATCCATTTATAAAGAAAAATTAAACATAAATCGATCCAAGACAATTACTACATTGATAGACATTGGTAAAGTATCCTGAATTGCAAACAAGAAACCCTAACTACACATGTCCATCACAACAACGGACGAATCACATATATTTTCCGAGTAAAATTCAATTCAATTCCACATATTACCTCGTGTGTTGATCTCCGCACCAGATCTACAATCAGACGCGTGCAGCGACAACAGTAGGAGCAGCAGTCGCGGCGGCAGAGGAGGCGGCGCCGCCTAGAAACGAGAGGAAGCCGGTATTGACCTGCTCCTGATCATCCAAAAACAAATCCTCAGGCATCCGGAACGCGCCGTGCGTGCAGACCACGGCGAGGCCGAGGAGCAACGCGGAGATGAGCAGAGATCCGACGCTGGTGAGGAAGACCACGACTATGGTGGAAACCACCAGAATCCCCAACGTTTCGGGATCGGAGAAGGTGCGGCCGGCGAGGACGAGCGGCTGATCGGCGGGACGGAAGAGGTAGAGGAAGATCCAGGCGGCGAGGAGGGCGAGGAGGACGAGGAGGGAGAGGGGATGGGAGAAGAGGGAGAGGGCGAGGGAGAGAGCGATGAGGGAGACGTAATTGACGCGGAAATAGGAGAAGTTTTTGCGGATGCGAGAGGCAGCGTCGGAGAGGGAGTCGGGGCGGGAGAAGGAGGAGCGGTCGAGGAGCTCGAGCCAGGGGCGGCGCTGGGCGAGGGCGTTGCGGATGTTGGAATTGAGGCGGGAGATGAAAGCGCGGAAGGCGGGGGTGGCAATCGGCGGCTGAGATTCGGATTGGGGGTTAGAGATCGGGAGAGTCGCCGGAGCGGCCATTTGGGGTTTAGAGAGAGAAGATTTGGTAGATATTTTATTCTGCTCTAGCTGGGATTTCGATTTGTATTTGGCAAATGCTACCAAAAAGTGTTTTACATATAGGGTTTGTTTGTTTGTCATGTTGGTCTATCGTATGTTAGCATATATTTAACATTATTTTCATGATTTCTGTTTTGCATAGTAATCACCTTTCTATGTTTGTTTGTCACTATACGTATCATATGTTTGCAATACCTCTGTTTGGTATGACAAACTGAAATTAGAGATACAAATTTCTATTGCCAAAAATGGCCTCATAAATTATACATAATTCCCGAATTGTCCTCAAAAGGCCTATTTGGCGCGTTCCCAAAATTTCATTCGCGCCTCAGACTTACGGAGACCATATATGGATTAAATCAATGTAAATTTTAGTAAAACTACGTCTAGCAGCATTGCAGTTACAAACAAGAACCACTACACAAGCATAAAAGCAAATATACAACATTCCAAAGTCGATTAATCTAGATACCGAAGATTGGCATATATTTTTCTTCAGTACTCTCAATTAGTCATATTGTCTGCTCTATCTAAAAACATAGGTCAATTCAGCTTGCCCAATATCAACCACACCAATGAAAACAAAATTCTCAAAATTCATGATGCTAAAACAGAGCATGCCGACTTCAATCTCTTGGATTACAAATCAACTGCAGATCAATTGGAATATGGAAATATAAATTCAAATAATGTCAACCCACATACGCATTAACATGCATTCAGACACAACAAACAAATCTAATTCCCAAAAATCGATGTATTATGTACATAATCAATTTAGGTCGATCACAAATTGAAGATGGAAAGTTTTTCGGATTTCTAAAAAACATTACCTTCTGCAGTTGATCTTGGTCAGACATGGATCGTATGGGGTACCCGGGGTAGGTGCAATTGGATTCAACCTCCACACAACGGCGAAGCCGACAGAATCTTCAATTCGATTCTACCTGCACAATTAAACGCCGACGCTGCCCGCCCAACAAGATCTTCAAGGATTAACATGGTACGAATCAATATTATCGATTTTCCCATAGATGCGAAATCTCGAAATATGACCGCCGATTTTGAAATTGGTAGATTTTTGTGCTTCTGGATGCAAAAGTTTTGAATTGGAGTCGGTGTAGTGGATGGTGGTTGAATTAATGGTGGGGGTATTTCAGTCATTTGATGGTGAGAGGTCATATCATTATTTTGGAGATACAACACAATCGCAGCGTTGAACGGGTATAGGGATATCAACTTTTTTGGAATAACAAGCACCGACAATTTCGGGTTGTGGTATTGAATGCCGGGTCGTGTGGAAGACCAACATGTCAATCAAACACACACATTAGGGTAGATAATGGAGACTATCTACTCCTAACATGCCAAACAAACGAACCCATATACAGATTTGGTGTATTTACTTCACTTTTCTTAGGAATTAATCTCCGCGTTTTAATCCAAACAATTCAACTTACCGTAATTAAAATCTCTTAAGTTGGATTGGGCTGGATGGGATGTCTCTTAAGTTGGATTGGGCTGTACCAGTATTACGCATCCAAACCCAATTAACTTTTCCGTTCAACCCACCTTAAAATATTGATATCATGAAAGTTCATGTAGATTCTCAATTCTCAAATATTGGGGTATGATGATTGTTAACTCATCCCTTAATTGTTAACTACAACTAATTTAAGTTTATAGGATTTTCAGTAATTTAGTGGTCTATAAATTATCATGTGTAATTTCCTTTTATTATTATTTAAATTTAAATAAATTAGAAGAATGACCAAATTTAGAATTTTGGATAAAATGTCAATATAGTATATCAAAAATAGCAACGTGATTCCTTGAATATGTCAACATAATTTTGCATTCACATTGTATATATATTATATTGACATATTTTTTATACGTACATTTACATTTATATGATACGTAAAAATATAAAAATTTAAAAAAAATTCAAATTTTGATATCAGAACATATGCAAGTGAGATCTCGTTAGAATCCTTATAAAATTATCTTTAATTTGATATATTTTGTGCAAAAAAATAATATAGATAGAGATAGTTATAATCATTTAAAGTTTTGGGATATTTTTTAAAAGTTGATTATAACTAACTTTTTATTAACTGACATTAATATCCTTAATTGATATTTTTGTGCATTTTGTGGATGAATGATGTTGTACCTTGATTTAATGATCTAATGCCTATCATTTAATTGTAGTTAGCCATTTAAGAGTGAGTTAGCAATATAACACATCCCCTCAAAATATTACTGTATAGTTTAAATTTCATGCATTAGTTTGACAACAAAAGTTGGAGATTGTTTAACTAATTATGAAAATATAAATAATAAAATAATACTAGTATACAAAGGTTCAATTTGATTTAGCATGAATTTTAACAAATATACTAGTACTAAACAATTATGAAAAAGGAAAATCCTATTTTTATACTTTTTTCTATCTACTAAAAAATATCTTTATTTTATCATTTTGGATATCCAAAAAAAATACTTCTATTTAAAAAATAGTAAAAAATTTCTTATATATTTGTATCAACTTTTTTACCTTCTCTGTTATACTTTTCTTCTCTCACTCTCTCATGCGTTATCCATTTTTTCAACATCTCTCTTGTAGGGATCAGACTATTTGAGATTCACTAATTATCGGAACATGTTTTATTGATATTGATCTGAGATAGCTAATCTCAGAGGTACTGTAATGCCCCAAAACCCACCTTAGACGGAAAAGTGAATTTCCGGTGCTGTAAATCGCCGAAATGAGGGTTTTCGGCAAATAAATTGAAATAAATAACAAAATAAATTCTGATAATTCAATAAATCATGGGATACCGAAATATAAGTCTTAAATAAGTGTTAGAAAGGATACGTGAGCAAAGAATTGAGTTTTAATGAGTTTTAGTACGTTTTTGAGAAAAGTCACCGATTAGGGTTTTTCGGCGAATTTGCCGAGAAATATTAGGAATTTCCACTGGAAGATAATTTATATGGAATCTAGAGATCAAAATAAGTATAATGTGAGTAAGATCGAGCAAGAAATTAGAATTGAATAGGTGCTCGTATAGGAAACGCGACATGAGGGCAAAATGATCATTTCACATAAAAAAATACCCCAAATCTTGTAAAAAGTGAAATGATTAATCATTTCAGCCATGTAATTGGTATTACACGTCCATCAAGTGGAGGAAATATGAAGAAAATTCTAGACATGGTTAATTAATTAGAATGGTGCCACTTGTACACCTTATCTTCCATAAAATTTAATAATGAATTTTAGACCTATATAAACTACAAATAATATTATTCCTTTTCCTTCTACTTGAAAACTCTCGGCTCTCTCCCTCTTTGATATACAAGAAAATTTTCTCTTCCATTCTTGATCATGTCTTGAAAAGAATTGAAGGAAAATCAAGTGTAAATGATAGAGTTAAGGTAACCCTTGTATCTTATGCTATTTCTACAACTTAAAGATGCAAGAAATATTGAGTTTAAATATTATATGATTTACGAAATTTATGGGAATAACCATGCATGAAATTAATGTTTGTCATATTGATTTATATGTGATATTAGGATGATAGATATGCATGTTTTAATTATTGTTTTGGGAGTTAAAGAAAAAAAGGGGGATGGCCGAAAATTATTTATTATTGAATCTTGAGCATTTGATGTTATATAGAGTAAATGGTTGTTGATTTATGGTTAATGGGATGATTAAACATAAATGAAAATAGAATTTGATACAAAAGTATGAGTCAGATTTACTCCTCTGTTTTTCAGCCCCTTATTCTGAATTGTTTTGAATATTTAGGACTGTGAAAAGTTTGATTTATCAATTTTGAAAATAACTATTATGAGTCTAGAGGTTCTCTGAATTGTTTTGTAAATTTCGGAGTTCACGTACTATACGTATAAATTGTTATAACAATACAGCTACAAACTGTCAAAATTCTAGTACACTAGCATATTTTGGTATGTGTTATCCGAAATATTCAGGGAATTTAAGGTTGATAAAAACTTGATTGCATAATTTCTAAATTAACTATAAGGTGTTTAGTTGTTCTCTGAATTTTGTGATAATTAGAAAGTACAAATACTATTTATAAAAATTGTGTAGAAACTATTGCCATAAACTGCTCGATTTTGGTAGTCTGTGGTGAAAGGAGAATATCTCTCGACCCATTAGGAATTTTCGAGTGAATCTTATTGCTTTGTAAACTAGACTTCCAAGGGTATTTGGAAATACTAAGTTACGCCTCCAAATCCTTTTAAATGATTACATAACATTAACGAGAAAACAGTCCAATGTAGTGGATATATTAAAAGTAAATTGGTAGATCATGGAATTACTTTCATCTAGGATATTAGATAAGGATAAAAGGGGAGAGTTTAGCTTATAGTAATATTATTTCTCGATAAATTAATTTGTGTTATAATTCTATGAGGTAGCTACACCCAAATGTTAGCAAATGAAAGGAAAAAGGATCGGCGAAAGAAGAAATGTCGAATGGAAAGGTTTGGAAATAACGTCATCCAGGTAGCATGCTCAACACTTAAATGGCCTAATTCTCTTACGTGTTTTTCCGTGATTATTACGTGACTTATTGTCTAAATAATTTATGATTAATTATGTGATAAAATATTCATGAAGTAAAATATAAGAATATGATGGATTGTTGATTGATTTGACAATGAAATATGTGAAAAGAGTATACGTTGAGGAGATGGAAATAAATGTGATTAAATGTGACGATGTCTGATCTATCTATCTGTGATGAGGTCTGATTTGTCTGTCTGTGTTGATGTATTATTATTTTAGTAGATTATGAGTAATTATGTGATAAAAGACTTATGAAGTAAAACATGAGAATATGATGAATTATTGAATGATTTGGTAATGAAGTATGAAAATGGAAGAATATGATTGTGACTGTAAAGATGGTGAGATGTATACAAATAAGATTTACATGTGAAATATGTCTGATCGATCTGTGATGATGTCTGATCTTTCTGTATGGATTTGTTATGTTGGAAATCGTTGATGATAAAGTATACTTGTATGTGCTTATGCCACGTGCTTGAGTGTGTTATGTGGGTACAATTGGCATGCCATAGGACAGCAGCGCTGCATTATCTATGATCTCTCGTCTTCTGGATAACTGAAGCGAGGATCGTTTGTTATCTGATCTGTCTGATCTACACCCTATGGGTGGTCTGTTCCCGGGATTATCTGTCTGCATCCGAAATGGATGGTCTGATTATCTGTCTGCACCCTAATTGGGTGGTCTGTGCGGAGTCCTCTCGAGGACAAAATCCGAGTCTGTATCTGATTCTGATTCTGATTCTGATCTGGTCCGCGTACCCTAGTATGTCACTAAGCACATTAAGGGGCCATGTGTGAAATTATGTGATAATGTCGATCGAAATATTCTTGATGATATATGTGGCAATGTGTATGACAACATATGAGTTATAATATGAGATTATGTGAAACATCTGTTAAAATTTGATATGATAATATCTTATACGTGAAAATGGATTGTGTTACATGGTTCTGTTAAGTTTTGTCATAAATATTGAAAATCTGAGACTTGCACTATTTTCCTTTCTGGGCGTCCCAAGTTATTTGCACTCTTTCCATTTTTAGTAAAAATTATCACATACAGCCGCAATTGTTGACTTTGCTATACACTCATTCCTTAATCTCCGTGCCGAAAAGCAAATGTGCGAGTAGCCCAGGACGGAGGGAGTATTATTATACCCCTCTGATGACATAGTTTGGAAATTTGAAGTCGTGGACGACGATTTGACTACTGGTACGGGTATGTTGATACGTATGATGACGTCTGTGATTTGTCTATGTTAATGTATGTATATCATTTGGAATATTAGATGCTTCATATGAATGCTGATGACTGTTGATAAATTCTGGGTTTGATATTGCCTATTGTTGGGTTCTGGGTATGTGTTGGTTATAGAGGAGATGCTGCCCAATATATGTTAGAAATTAATAAGACAATAATAATATGATATATGCGGTAATGGTTGGTAAATAAAATTATAAGAATTTGAAAAATTTAAGTTGTATGATTATTGTTGTTAGAGAATTGTGGCTGAAGTGTTGAGTGTGCTACAGGTTAATTGGATCGGGGATTTCTTTGGATATTTCTTTCGTTTCTTCGCCAGCACTGCATCCACGGTGGGTCACTGATCACTGCTTGCGGCGTTTGTGTCCATTTCTGTTAGATGTGGCATGTATAGTATTTGAACATTTGCAATAGCTTCCGTTGTGTTTGTAAATAGTGGTTGAACTTTTGCTGATAGGTTAATGAATTAAGTTTGGTTTTTAATTGACCATAATTTATGGCACCGTAATTGTGACATTTCCTATTCGACCGTTCGCCGATCGGGTAGGGGGTGTTACAGGTACAAGCCAAGTACAACCATGGTATCGCTAATACACACTAACTCAGTACAAGATTTACAATCAACAACCCTAGACTAGTCTCAAGTATACCACATAGCTTGAGATTCTATTTCTTGAGATGTCCTGCACACTAAGTAAAGGAGTTAGTAAGAGAGACAAGATTCCGAAGGATCTAAGACCAATCAGAACAAAGTATATCCGAGAAACGGGCCACGGATGGCTCAAGTCACAGCAGTGACTGCACTAGGCCTCAAACCTCCCCAATCCTCACTCCAAGTCACAAAAGAGAGCACCGTTGAACAAACCACACAACCAAAGATCTGTGAAACCCTAGATCTCACTGGTTTTCTCACACCACGGCCATCTAAACACACGGATCCACACAACGCCTATCAGAACACAACCTTACACCAAAGAGACCCTCGCACAACACCTTCAAGCACAAAAGATCGGTCACAGAAGAAGACCGAACTCTAGGGTTTGAGAAGGAAACCGAAGAAGTTGCCTAACACTCAAACTACACCGATAGATCTCTTAGAAACTGAGAATCATCGGTAGAACCAAAAGCTTGAAGGAAATTGCCGGCTAAAACCGCCGAAAACTTAGAGAGAAGGTAGAGAGAAGACGGACGAGTTCAGAGAGAGAAAGAGAGTAGAATCAACATAATGGGTGAAGTGAAGAGTCGACTCCTCACTTAATAAACACACCCTAGATCCAACGGGTGAGGAGCGAGATCCGCGTGGAGGTGCCAGGTGGCAACCATCCAGCGAGTCTGGTAAGTAACCGGGCCAACCCATGTTTAGGCCACAATATATTACATGGGCTCAATAAATTACCAGCCCAATCAATTAATATTAGAAGCCCAAAGCAAGGAGTCCAATATTCAACATCTCTCTTATTTTACTAATTTAGCGTATAATTAAAACTCGTGTCATCCACAAATATGACTATTTTTTGGACGGAATGAATATATTAGTTTTACAATAAAATAAAGGTAAGATAAAATCAGTGGGACGTGAGGTCGATTACCAAAAATAGTAAAATGACAAATGAGATATTTATTAATATACGGACAAAAATAGTAAAATGAAACGGTTATTAATGGACGAAGAGAGTATCATGTTTTTATCTATCTAGATATATAATGTATAATAGAAGTTGACATAAGCTTAAATTGCAGTATTTTGAAAAATAAATTTACGTAGATACAATATCCATATATACAACAATATTAATGGATCTGACCTACCAATCTTTTAATCATTATCAAGGTCCCAATCTAGCCTACAATTTGATCTAACTTAATCTAGCCCCCAACTTGCTCCAAAAAGTTTTGAAATGAGAAAATATAGCAGTATTAAAATACTATTATATCCTATTTATTGTAAATAGTTGATATTAGAGTACAAGATTTAAGAAACATAATATTTTGAAGGTTAAATGGCTAAGAGAATAAAATAAAAAAATATTAAAATAGAAAAGAAAAAGAAAAAGAAAAAGAAAAAAGAAATAGTAAAGTAAGATAGGTGAATAAAGTTTTTGTCAATTTTTTTACAAATACTAGCTTAGAGCGGCTTAAAATAGAACATGAAATAAGTAGGTTAGCACATAATGGATAATAAATAATACTATTGAAAATATTGAAATTTCCGTAAATATCAATAAACTTGAATACGATAACGATATAACATTTATGTTTGTATTTGTGACCGTCCAAGAGTCATAAGTGAATACTCCTTCCATGCACAAGAATATGTAGGGCTGGGTCGATACGGTATATTATACCAAAATTTTTTATCGTTATCATATCGAAAATATCGATATGAAAGAATTTCATATCGTTACCGTATCGAAAGTTTCGATATATCAGATTTCGGTATACCGAAATTTCGGTATAGATATTGTATAGATAATATCTATACCGTTACCGTATCGAAATTTCGGTATATCGTACCGAACTTCGGTATACCGTTCTGAACGGCATATCGAAATTAAATAGATATCTATTTATGATTTTAGGATTTCCAAATATTTTTTGAATATATAAATAAATTAAATGGATATCTATTTATGATTTTAAACTTTTAATCTTAAAAAAAAAATTATACTCCCTCCGTCCACGAAAAATAGGACACATTGTGAAATGACACGGGTTTTAATGTGGAACTGATAATGTAAGAAATGAGTAGTGTTAGTTGAATGTGAGGTTCATATTAAAAGTAAGAGCGAGGGATATAAAGTAAGAGACAAGTAGTGTCAGTGGAATATGAGGTCCATATTATTAGTAAGAGAGAAGTTGTTGAAAACTTTCCTTTTTTGAATGTGCTCTATTTTTATGGATAACCAAAAATGACAAATGTGCTCTATTTTTCGTGGGCGGAGGGAGTATTATTATTACAATAAGTATAAACGGTATGTATTTATAATTCAATACGTATTGATTTTTGATATATTTCGGTATACCGACAATATCAATATATATCGTATATTCGATATAAAACGGTATACCGCGGTATAAGAAAATTCATATCGTTATCGTATCGAAAACTTACGATACAGTATTGTATCGTACCGAAAATTTCGGTATACCAAAAATTTGATATTTTTTTATATTTTTCAGTACGATACGATCGAAATACTGTTTTTCGGTATATTTACCCAACCCTAAGAATATGCATTCTTTCCCTTTTAGTCCGTCCCACAAGAATATGTACTTTCTAATTTTGAAAGTTTTTTTCTCTCTAATGAGGTGTGACTCATCTCCACTAACAATACTTCAATTAATTTTTCTCTCTACCTCTCTCTTAATTTACCAAATTTATATTAAAACCCGTGCCGAACCCAAAGTGCATATTCTTTGAGGACGGATGGAGTATGCTATTTATAATTGAACAAATTGAAGAATTAATAAAATAAATACTATGAAATTTCATTTTTCAACCCTCACATCCCAATTTTCTACTCCCTCCGTCCCGGCTAAGATGACAAATTTTTTGGCCGGCACGAGATTTTAGGAGTTATTAGTTTATGTGTTTAATTGGAGAGAGAAAAGATGGTGTAAGTATTTAAATATAGAGAGAAAGAAAGATGCCTATTTTAATAGGAGTGGGAAAAAGAGTTTGAGTGTATTAATTGGAGAGAGAAAGTTCCCATAAAAGGAAATGTGTCATTTTAGATGGGATAAACTTAAATGGAAAACGTGTCATATTAAGTGGGACCGAGAGAGTATCTGGTAGTATATTTATTTGCTAGTACTATTTTTTATTCCTGTGTATTAATCCCTCCGTCCCCAAAGAATATGCACTTTGGATTCAACATGAGTTTTAATGTAAAATTGGTAAAGTAGGATAGATGTAGAGAGAAAAAGTAATTAAAGTATTGTCAGTGGAGAATGTGTCCCACCTTATTAGAGAGAAAAGACATTTCAAAATAAGAAAATGCATATTTTTGTGGGACAAACTAAAAAGGAAAGAGTGCATATTTTTGTGGGACAAATGAGAGTATTAGTTACACAATCTTCAACTTCTGTGTAGTTTAACCAGTTCATGAAATTTAAGTTGTAGTGTTGGATTTTGAATTTTAAAAAAATTCCCCCTGAATTTCAAATTTAAAATACGTACATAAAAGATGTAAAATTAACTAAAATTATAAAATAATCTTAATTTAATCCACATAGAAATACACGTCGCATCTGATCTGATATACTCTCTGGTTTCGAGTAAACCATTGACCTCCGCATCTCCGCCGCCACCACCACCACCACCACCGCCACTGCTAATTTACCCCTCATTCTTCCAAGGATATGATGGGCTCTGACAATCAGGGCTATGAAGATGCCCGTCTCTACACAACCAAAGACCGAATCTCTGCTACCTTGCTCCACCACGAACCCTCGCCCTCCAACGGCTCCAATTCATTTCACGATCCTCTTTCTTCATCTTCTCACTTCGTCGACATCCCCACCTCCGATCACACCGATCACCCCCACTCAATCGAAACCCCCAATCCCACCCACAGCTCAATCAATTCCATCCTCGAGCCTCCGTCCTACGCCGAAGCCGTCTTCCAATCCTTCGACCTACACTCCGTTGATTCCCCCGACACCACCGCCCTCGACCACTCCGCATCTGCCTCCCCCAAATCCTTCTCCACGGTCCTCAAAATCTCCGTTTCCGATCCAAACAAGGAGCCTGGAGCTACTTCTTACTTCTCCTACTTGATCACCACTTTCACGAATATGCCTGAATTCAGCGGCACCGAATTCAACGTCAGGAGAAGGTTTAGGGATGTGGTTGCGTTGTCGGATCGGTTGGGGGAGAGCTACCGAGGGTTTTTCATTCCCCTGAGGCCTGACAAGAGTGTGGTGGAGAGCCAGGTGATGCAGAAGAATGAATTTCTCGAGCAAAGGCGCGCGGCGTTGGAGAAATACTTGAGGCGGCTTGCAGCGCACCCGGTGTTGAGGAACAGTGAGGAATTGAGGGCGTTTTTGGAGCCTTCGGATGGATTGCAACTGTCGAGGATCTCTGATTCGGCTTCGAGGATGCTTGAAGGAGCGGATTCGACTGAGGTGGCGCAGCCTGCCAAGGGTGGGAGGGATTTTTTGAGGATGTTTAAAGAGTTGAAGCAGTCTGTGGCGAATGACTGGAGTGGAGCAAAGCCGCCTTTGGTTGAGGATGATAAAGAATTTCTGGATAAGAAAGAGAAAATGCAGGATTTTGAACAGCAGCTCATAAATGTGTCTCAGCAGGTATATATCTCTCAAGATAAGTTTTTTATTTTTCATTTCTTTCCTGCATTGCATGTTTATTATTCCTAATCTGAAAATTCCTATGAATTTATGGGCCAAATTCCACAAAACTACCTTATGGGAGCTTTAATCCGCCGTTTGTACGCTGAAAATAAAAATTTCCAGGGAGGGGAAAGACGCGAGAGAAATTCGCGTGTTTATTTAAAACACGCATCAAGCTGATGCGTCTCTTCCTTATACACGCGAGAAGCTCATGCATGTATTGATAAAGACGCTAGACGGTAGTGCGTGTTTGCCTTGGTTAGATCTCCACACCAGAAGGCAGATCCTTACGGAACTCGCTCCTCATTCACACCGCGACACCTCTCAGCGCGACACCTTCTGCTCCCAACGTCTCCAGCCGGCGGAAATCGAAGTTAATCCGACATCTAGCTGCTCCAATTCATATTTTAAGTGGCGTCGCGCCCGGTCTGGTTTGGGTGTTCTGTGAATGAGAGGCAGAAGCAGCGATGGAACCAAGGCAAACACGCGTTTGCCTAACGCGTGTATGAGTAAAACACGCGAGAGAAGAATGCGTGTTTTAAGTCAACACGCTAGAGCTTGATGCGTGTTTTAAATAAACACGCGAATTTCTCTCGCGTCTTTCCCCTCCCTGGAAATTTTTATTTTCAGCGTACAAACGGCGGATTAAAGCTCCCATAAGGTAGTTTTGTGAAATTTGGCCTGAATTTATGGCCTTGATTGAGGATTGTTGACATTTCTAATTAATTGTTAACAAGAGTAGTAACGGTCTTGAGCTTTGTTTGTAAACAATCGAGACCTATTTGGCTAGCGATGATATTCGCTGGTAGCTTGAGATGCTATGAACTTTTTCAAGAATTGTTTGTATAAGTAACCTTTTTCCTTTATCAGCTCATGAATGGTTGAGTCCATTGTGTTAAAATTACCTACATCTGGAGTTTCCAATGAAAATCTGGTATTGCGGTTGAGAAGGGTGCCGCTGGTGGTACTTCCAGCATTTAGTAGTATTTGATGTTACTGCTATTCATTTTTAGTATGGTGTCTCAGGAAAAAAGATCCTCCTCTCCGTGGCACACTGTCCGTTTGTCCTATTATTGATTCGATTGAGTCTGGGGCAATTCTACCGGTCATAGAGGGATTTAGAGAGAGATAATGGTTGTGAAAAAGAAAGACTAACCATCCTCATTGGTCAATTTTCTCAAGATCTCGAGTCTTGACTAGAATCCATTTTAATTTTCTATAGGCCGTGATCAACTTCCTTTTGTAGTATTCCACACTTGGCACATCTTTAGTTTTAGTGACCAGCGATGGAATTGGAATGGTAAAGTAAACATGGCCTGCCCTCATGGCCTATTTCTGTGAGGAACCTTTCTCTTGGGTCACGAAGACACGAACTGATTGTTATCTGGCTCCTGCCTGCGGCCTGCCATACCAGAATGCCTATTATCTAGTGCTACAAGCTTCGCCAGACACAAGCTAGATGAGGGTGCCCTGCTTCTGCTTCTGCTTCTTAGACGAGGCTCATTATCCATCTCTTGATCCCTCATTCCACCAATCTGCTGTCACTGATTCATTCAAGGAGTAGACTCTCCATTTCATTGTGTTATCTTATTAGCGCATGCATTAGCCCACTGTTCCTCCAAAAGAATGCACAATTTATCGTAAAGCTTCGTATTTTGTGGACAGAATAATGAATGATTCTAGAATCCAAACAACTCACATAGTGCTAATAACTTTCACAATTCAGAGGTAAATTTGCAGGACTCATCTCTGAGGATCTATACGAGTTTGTTGGTCTTGCCTTCATTGTGGCTTTGATATGGTTTAATTTTAGCTCTGGAATTTTCTTATAGTCAAATGGAGTATTTTATTTTTCAAAAAGTTTCCTTTTAAACAACAAGATACTACTATTTTATCTATAAAATTTTTGAGTTCTCTGTTTTAAACGTTAGTGGGGAAACTCTGACTAACTAACAACACCTTGTGGCTTATATTCTATGGTCAGGCTGAATCGCTTGTGAAAGCACAGCAAGACATTGGGGAGACCATGGGCCAACTGGGGTTAGCTTTTGTCAAATTAACCAAGTTTGAAACAGAGGAAGTTGCTCAGGATTCCCAAAGAGCCCATGCTGCAGACATGAAAAATGTGGCAACAGCTGCAGTAAAAGCAAGTAGATTATATCGAGAATTGAATGCCAAGACAGTTAAACATTTGGTAAGGGTATTATTTTACTTGGCGTCTCTAACTATTGTTCTTTCTGCATATGCACTTTATGCTGCTGGTTAATACTATGGCATTAGTCGTTCTTACATTTGTTAATACAATTAAAGTCTACAGTAGTTCCTCTCTTTTTGATGTATAGCCTATCTTAAATTATCGTAGGATAAACTTCATGAGTATCTCGGGGTGATGCTTGCTGTCAACATTGCATTTTCAGACAGAGCAAGTGCTTTCTTGACTGTACAAACTCTCTTATCAGAATTATCATCATTACATTCAAGAATTGAAAAGCTTGAAGCAGCTTCATCGAAGATATTTGGTGGTGATAGATCGAGAATTAGGAAAATCGAAGAGCTACGAGAAAATATAAGAATAACTGAGAATGCCAAAAGCAGTGCAGCCAGAGAATACAAACGAATAAAGGTAGGATATCTAGCCTTCTAGTCAAAAGAAATAAAAATTTGTCTTGAATATAACTATCCCACTGTGCAGTGTTGTCAAAATGTTGTTCGGGTCGCCCGGGTCGCCTGGGTCGAGACCATCACCGCCCCAACATGGGTGGGTCGATCGAGATACAGGGTCGCCGCTGGGTCGGCTGGGTCGAGTGGGTCGCCTGGGTCGCCCTAAACACATGCTATCTCTGATTTTCTCAAATCTCTCACATGTTTTTTGACTCTCTCAATCACAATTCTCTATATATATGCATGCACCACATCAAACTTTTCAAACCTACTTTCTACACTTTAGAATTCGGCCTCTTCACTCCTAAACAAATAAACAATTCAAAGATCTGTTTCTGGCACCCTTCATATATTCCTTTGTTTTGATATTTTCAGACAATGGTTTCAATTATTTATTGTGTTATGACTTATGAATTGTTTTGATATTTTGATCATTTCTATTTTCCATTTTATCTCTATTCACATGAATTGCGTCTACATTTATATTATTTGATATATTATAAACATTAGAGCAATATATTTATTTTATTTAATATTAAAAGGCAAAAAAATTAACCTAGCTTTGTGGGTCTCTCGACCCCGTCGACTCGTCGACCCGCGACCCGAATTTTCACCCCATCGACCCGGTGCTCCCCGCGACCCTAACAACACTGACAGTGCTTCAATTTTCTTGGTGGTTTTGTGATTGCAATGTTCTGTTGTCACTTGTCACATAATTTGCTCGTTTAAATTTGTCATTAATGTACATCTCTGAATCAAGTTGATACTCCTTTCCTTTTGGAAACCAGAACTTTGGTAGAAAATAGATTATTCCCCTTTCCATTGAGTCCATTAATAAAATCTGTTCTCTCTTTTCACTTGTGTAGCTCTTTGGGTGCTTAGAAATTAAGGGGATCAAGTTTTCTTTTTGTGATTTTTTCTACTCAACCTGGTTTAAAATACATTGTAATAGTTTCCCCAGGTTTACTTTGCTTATAAATTATCAATCAATATATCATGTTCTGGTTTTAGTAACATAGGATACCAAAACAAACAGTGTACACTTGATCAGATTCCGATTCCTAAAAAAACTATGAATGGGTTCATCAGTAGTCAAAAGTGGCCACTCCTTATCTCATTGCAGCATTTTTTATTGATAAGTTCCTAGACCAGAGTAGAGAATGTTGTACTGTACTGAGCTGAGCTATCACGTAAAGCATCATTTATATATTTATGAAAAGATCATATAATTTGATACTTAATGAAGTTGGGGAAGAAGTCATGAACTACTTTTAATTATCTGAAACCCAAATTAATTTGGAAGTTGATGTTGTAGAACACCATTTGAATGAACTTTCCTAGATTGCTGAAGCTGATCTTTGAATAAATGAAGCTAAGGTGTGTTTCTTTGATAGGAGCTGATGTGTGTTTCTTAAGATAGATAATTGAAAAAACAAATAATTTTTCAGGCTGCAATATACCTCTCAACCTCCCTCATCACAACAAAAAAAATGAATAAGAAACTTGTTTTTTTCCTGCTGTAACCAGTTTTATTTCAATCAAATACTTCACTATACCCATTTTTATAATGATTCTTCAGGAAAATGATGCTGCGATTGGAACCACATTTTTATTTTATCATTTGTCAATGAGTATCTGTAGTGATTGGTTCTCTGTCCAGATAAAAAAGTCTTGCAACATTTATATTTGACCTTTAATCCTTGAACCCATTGGCTCTTTTTTCGTTCTGTGAGAATGTTCTGTTCCTTCATATCACTTGCTAGAGAACTGTTATTTCTGCAGTTGATCAGCGCTGTAATTAAAAACCAACAAAATTAAGCTTAAGCAATGAGGATTAAGCAACTGAGATTATGGTTGGCTTTGCTGTTCTTGAGTATTTAGACGTGTAAAGAAAAATACATTAGGAACACTCCCCCTTCTGTCCTTAGAGGGTTTATTCTGAATGTGTATGACTTTATGTAGATGGTGGAGTCACACACTATGAAGTAGAAACAAATGTCACGAGGATGGAGGAAATAGCTATTGCCTTAATATCCAAGTTCTTGGATCTTGATATATATATGCATGGGAAATTGTGTAATACCTTTGTTTTGTGACTCTTGTCTCCGTATGACTTATGTGGACAAGTATCTTAAGATTCCTAATTAGGATCAATGTGATGTCTTGCATAGTGTAGATGAGATTTAAGGTCATGCAACTTGGGATTTTTAAAATGGATATGTTCTGCTAGTATTTCTACCTCTGCATACATCATTGTATAGAAGTCTTCTTTAAAATTCTTGATGATTCGACACTTCTTGCTACGAGACAGTTTTGGAATTTTTCCAAATAACTACATGAAGTTATACACTTGTACTTTGAAGCCGACTTTGGTGAAATAAAGGACCTGAACTCAACCACACTTTCTTCCTGCCCCTTTTGGAAGTCTACCAGATCAATTTCCTTCGTTTTGCTTGCCTTATTTTTAGCATTTCTCTTCATGCTAATACTTGCAGAGTTGCAAATGCATTGCAAAAATTATGTTGAGTGTAAAAATTTGATGCTTACAGTAGGAACTTCCTAGAACAACCAAACTATTAATCTAATTTTTATGAATTGTTAAATTAATCCAAATGTGTTTTTCTAAACCCAGACCCAATGACATGTGTATTGGAGTTTTTGGTCTTTAAAATAAAGTATTGTTGAGGATTGGTGCTTAAAACTGAAAAGAATTCTTTCTGATGAAGATTTTCTAAAATCAAATATGGTGTATAGGACAATTTGTTGTCTGCAGGTATAGTTGAACTACCTCCAGCAGCCCCTGGGGAGCTACTTCTAGATTTTAGGCAGATTTCCATCAATCAGTAACGTTCATTGTGAGGGGGTGAGGTTTTGGGAAGATGTATGCATGGGTGGCAGACTATTCTTTAGGCTATGCTATTGTGTTCATTATACTGTATCTCATCTTCCCCATAACAAACACATTGCTTTTTGTATCCACAATCGCTAACTCTTTCTTTCTTTTTAAATCTTTAAAAGATTGAATGAAATAAGTGTGTCCATTGCTGATGGCCATTTGGAAGGAGGTAATCTTTTTGAGATGAAGGTGTTGGGCTCAACTGGAAAATTCACTTGCAAATCCTTTCTAAAATTCTTCATTTCATAATCACTTGTCCCTTTCCTTTGCATCCATGGTTCATTTCTCTCGAGGCGTTTGGTTTTGGTGGGTGGGATAGATAAGAATGATAGGATATAGTAGGATTTGATTATTTGGATAACTTAATTTTGTGTTTTTGATTGAGTGATTGTGTTGCAGGTAAATTGAAGGATTTTGACTAAACTGCAAAAAATAGAAAAATAAGATTCTTATTTTATAATTTATAGTCATGCAAAAATGCATAAGTTGAGGACAAACAAAATCAATAATAATTTTTGTTATGATATTTTGAGAATTTTGTATTATAGATAGGAGGATGATTAAATAATCAACCCAACTTTGGGGTGATAAAAGTAACCATCCAATTGGATGATTAGCTGTGTGCTGAGTTATCTGTCACGAGGCTAATCAGGCAAACCAAACATTTAATTAGAGTGAATTATTTTATCAATCATGCCTTATCACTCAAGTGTTATGGAGTGTTATGTACCAACTGTATCAATCACTTTGGGTAAAGAGATACAGAAGAATATTTAGGGTAATGAAGATCCTTGGGAGATGCATGGTATAGCGGGATAGGTTAAGATCCCACCTCACCCGCCCTAGTTCTAAAAGTTGGTACCCTCTTACCCTTGAAACCCTGTAACTTCTGCATTCCTTTCCAAATCGGTCATGTCTGGGTTGGGGGTCCGATTTGTTTGGACTTATTTTTATGTACTCTGTCTGAAACCGTTGTGTTAATTTTGGTATTATGTTTCATCATGTTCTGTCTTGTGCGCTTTAATCGATTCTAGAGTTCCTTGTATTCGTCTGTACTTAAAATGTTGCAAACGCCCCAAATCGGGAAAATGGAATTAGCAATAACTCATTTGCGACAATTCTGCTACTACAGATTCTGTGATCTATCTTCACTTTTCTTCGATGATCTATCTGTCAACTCGTTATTCTCGGATGCAGGAAAATAATAAAACTGAGCTGGAGAGACTAGAGAAAGAGAAGCATGATGATTTTGTAAACATGCTGAAAGGATTAATTGTTAATCAGGTATTGAACAGCCTCCTTCACAATATTGTCTTGATCATCTTTGTTTTAGCAAAAAGATGTGGTAATTCTTTTGCGTACTTGTGAAATTGAGTACCTGAGTAGTTGGTGTCTTTAACACTAGAACTCAACTAATAGGCAGTGCATGTGATATGAAAAGAGAATCTGATAGCAAGTCTTGTCATCTCAGTACTGTTTATAAAGTTCCTTCTGTTATTATTCCCTTATTCAGTAGGGAGATATCTTCTTCCCACATGAAAATGAACCCAGTAGAAATTTGATTCATTTATGGTATAACAGGCTGGATATGCGGAGAAGATGGCTAATGTTTGGGAGACAGTTGCTGAAGAAACAAGTGCATACATCAGAAAATCATAGAGCTCTTATTAGTGTAAATATCAATCACCCACTTCTTTCTTAGTATATTTCTTACTTTTAGTTTTTTTTTCCATTTCTTGTACCTTCAAGATTTTTCTGGAGAAAAGAAACAAATGCTACTTAACCATGTATTACTCATTGATCAGTATTTGCTGGATATAGAACTTGATGTTGACATTTCATTAGTTACTCCAATAACTCCCTGGCTGTTTTGTCTAATTTTTTGACAAATTTGGTCAATCGAATTATATTAAGAGGGGTATTTTGTTAATTTATCTTTATTCTTATATTAAACTATAGATGTTTGGGATTAAAATTGTTAAAAGAGAACATGTTTAGGATAAAAATGGACTTTTTTAGTCTTTATATACTCATTTACTTTGTAAGTTTTTTTAATTAATATACTAAAATATCTGCCAAAAGTACTACTTCCTCCATCCCAAAAGAATATGCATTTTGAGTTTGACACGAGTTTTAATGCAAAATTAGAGAAAAAAAGTTTTCAAATTTAGAAAGTGTATATTTTTGTGGGACGGACTAAGAAGGAAAGAATGCATATTTTTGTATCTTGTGGGACGAAGGGAGTATATTTTTGAAAAAGAACAGCAGAATATATATAAAAAAACAAAACTGCAATCTAATTTAAAATTTGCTACTACATGATATTGATAGGGGATGGAATTAAGATGGATTCACATCCAATCATGCCAAATCATTCCAAATCCTTGAAAATTTAGAGCAAAAACATCAAACTAAACTGAGAAGAATGAAAGAATAGTGGAACAAGAAGTTTGTACTACCACCTATCTTGTATCCTAATCCTGAGCAGGTGATGCCATTGCGCCACCATCATCTCCGGAGCTCGTCGTCCCCGTCTCCGGTCTAATCTCCTCCAGCTGCTGGAGTATCTGGTGCGCCTCCGGCCTCGCCGAGGGTGTGGGGTCGACACAATGCAACGCCAGCTTGAGCGTGTTGAGCAGCTCGTCCCCAATGACCGAGGCATCCCTCATCAGCTCCAAGTCGAAAACCTCGTTGGTCCACTCCTCCTTCACGATGGACGACACCCACTGCGGCAGATCCACCCCCTCCCCGGCCCCTGGCGACTTCCCCGTCAGGAGCTCCAGCACGATCACGCCAAGGCTGTACACGTCGCTCTTGGTGCTCGCCTTCTTCAGCTTCGAGAGCTCGGGCGCCCTGTAACCGAGCGCCCCTGCTGTCGCGATCACATTGGCGTTCGCAGCCGCAGTCATCAGGCGGGAGAGGCCGTAGTCCGCGATCTTGGCATTCGCGTGCTCGTCCAGGAGGACGTTGCTCGATGTGAGGTTCCCGTGGTTGATGCTGACGTTCGTGTGGAGGTACAGCAGCCCCCTCGTCATCCCCTTAGCGATCTTCATCCTTGTTGCCCAATCAATCGGAGTATCAGGTGCACGAGCTGCAAATTAACAGAGACATAATTAGATTATATGATCAGCAAATTAGTTTCGGATGTGCATCGACGAACCCTACCGTGAAGGAAAGTAGCAAGGCTTCCCTTAGGCATGTAGTCAAAAACGAGCAATTTCTCCCCCTTTGGCCCTAAATAGTAAGCTCTGAGAGCTAACAGATTTGGGTGCCTAATCTTCCCCAACGCATTCACCTCAATCTCGAATTCCCTTTGCCCTTTTGTGATCTTCTCTCTGAGTCTCTTGACAGCCACTTGAATGCCGTCTTCCATGGTAGCTTTGTACACTGTTCCGTAGGTGCTCTTGCCCATGATCTCCGCTGTCGCACAGAGAAGATCATCGGCGCCGAACACCATCGGCCCGTCGAAGTGCACGAGCTTCCCTCCCGTCTCTCCGCCGCCGCTCCCTTCCACTTCCGCTGCAGTCGGCGGTACGCCTTTCTCCGCCGCCGCCGTGCCCCTTCCGCCTTCCTTGCCTTCTCTCTCCATTTTCCTTTTCCTCAACAAGCAGCAGAGGAGAACGAAGCAAGTAATTAGCAGGATTACCAGCAACGCCCCTGCCGCGATCAGGATAATGTCTTTGCTACTCAGTCTACGACGTCGTTTTTTAGACGCAGGTGGCGGAGGAGCTTGCGAAGGCGGCGGAACACACGCCGCTGAGCCAGTGTAGCCGCAGAGCTCGAGATTGCCGACGAATGCAGATGAATCGAATTTCTGAGCAAGCTTCAGCGGAACAAAACCGGATAGATTGTTGTACGAGACATTGAAGGAATTGAGATTGGGCAAATCAGATAGAGAATTAGGGATTTGGCCAGTGAAAGCGTTGTGAGACAAACCAAGCTCCCTCAACGAAGAGAGATTCCCAATCGCAGCCGGAATTTCTCCGGTTAATCGATTGTAGCTCAAGGTGAGAACTGACAAGTTGCTGAAACGGAATAGACTGCTAGGCAAGGTTCCAGTGAAGAAATTGTGATCAAGCGTCAGCGATTGAAGCTGAAACGCAGAGAAATCCGGAACGTCGCCGGTGAGATTGTTGCTGTGGAGAGCGAGGAATAGGAGCGATGGAGAGCGACTAAATGTGACTGGTACAGAGCCAGACAGGGAATTGTAGCTGAGATTGAGCCGAAAGAGCTTAGTTGAGTTGACGAGAGTAGGCGGCAAGGGGCCAGACAATGAGTTGTTAGCCAAATCAATAGTCTGGAGAAGGGGGCAGAAGCCGAGAGAAGGCGGGATTGAGCCAGAAAATCTGTTGTTAAAGAGCTGAAGGCCTCTGAGATTGGGCAGGAAGCCGAGCGAGGGCGGGATCTGGCCGCCGATGAGGTTGTCGTGGAGGCTGAGCTTCCGGAGAGATTGAAATTGGGAGATTTTTGGGGTGATTCTGCCGCCGAGGCTGCGCCAGGGCAGCTGGATGACGATGACCTGGCCTTGGGCGCATTTGATGCCGGCCCAGGCGCCAGAGCAGGCGCCGTAGCCGGTGTCGTTCCAGCTTCTCAAGAAGCCGTTTGGATCGACGAGTTCGTGTTTGAAGGCTTGGAGAGCTTGCAGGTCTTCTTGTGTGACAATCACGCCGTCCCAAGGGTCGCTTGCGTATGATAGGAACAAGGTGAGGGAAATAAGGAACAAAATTGAGGTCATCATCTTCTTCAAATTTGAGGGAGAGGGAGAGGGAAAGGGAAAGGGAAAGGGAAAGGGAGAATAGGGATGAAGATGGAAGAGGTTGGAACAGTTTTTGTAAGGTGGGAGGAAGCTGCAGACACGTGGTAGAGGGAGTGTATGTTTTGTAACGGCTAGAATTTGTGAATTTAGTAGCGCGGATTCCTATGATTTTGGAAACTAGGGAGGGAGGGAGACTTATAATTATTAATATCATTAAATAATTAGTTGGCCCCAACGGCTATCTTTTTCATGTGCCTGCCAACTTTACCCCGATATGCTGACGTGGCTCTGTTATAAATGTGTATACATAATCATATCTGTTTAGGGCAAGAGTGATGCTAAATGGCCATAATGTGGCCGGCCATAAAGAGTTAAATTAGTCCATTTACATGTATAAAAAAATTAGAATTACCGATGTAAATTTATATGTGTGTGAATGAACTTGTGAGTTGATACTTATCTTTGAATTCCATTACGTAAAACACATTAAAATCACGAATTACTGTATACGTTGAGCAACAATCAAGAAATGACAGTAGTAATAAGTTGAGCAAAAACTACGAAAGAGCAACACTAACATGTTGAGCAACGTATAATGAAGATGATATAAAAGTAAAATCAAGTAGTATTAAACCAAAAATTTGAAAAAAAAACAATTTTTTTTGTTATTTAATTAATTTATGGCTGGCCATAACGTGGCCGCATGGCTTTATTCTTAGGGTAATTGCGCAAAGTATTAAATTTGGAGCTTTGGGTAATTGACTAATTGTGCAAAAGTTAGTAATTATTAAATTTATTTGTTCGACTGCTTATCTCCCTCTCATATGCATACATTGTCATGTCATTACCGAATGAATCGATGGGAGTAGTAAAACTTGCCATTTAAATCATAACTTAGGTTCACTTCATTCATCTCATAACTTAAAAATAGCTAATTAAATCACAATTTATATATATTTCTCAATTATCATATACAAATAAAATATGATGAAATTCGTTGTGATTTTTGTCATTATATCTTCACTAATTACATAATAATCATCTAAAATCGATCATCATAACATGGAATAATGCAAATTTATCCAACAGTTAACCAAATTCATGATTTAAATGTACTTTTTGTCATTGTATCTTCACCAGTTACATAAATTGTGACTTAATTAGCTAATTTTATAACTTATGAAATGAAGCATAAATCGATAAAAAAAAATTATGATTTAAGAGCATCTCCAATGGCGGACGTCCGGTCGGACATCCGCGACGGGCGACCGGGACGTCTGCCATTGTGGCGTTTCAACTCGGACACGGACGTCCCGTAAGGACGTCAGATGTCCTCGGACTTTGCGGCGACGGGCGGGTGGACGTCCGCCATTGTGGCGTGGGCGGACGTCCGGGTCGGACGTCTGGTATATTAATTTTTTTTAACTCTATATATACGGCTCGTTGAACTTTATTTCATTCGCACCACTTGTGTTAACAAGTTTCTCTCTCTACATCTCTATTTTCAAGTATATCTACAATGGCTAGTGACAGTGATAGCGAGGATGAATTGGAGGTCGTTGTGGAAGGTGCGATAGATAGGCTGCTACATCAGAGGGAGCAGCGACGGCAGCAGGCGGCGGTACATCGGCCGATCCGTCGTCGAACTATAATACCCTGTGACCACATTGCTGCACATATTCGGTTGTATCAGGACTACTTCGCTCCGCAGCCGCGTTTTGGGGATGCCTTATTCTGGCGACGTTTTAGGATGCATCGTCCGCTGTTTATGCATATCGTGGGTGCTTTAGAGAGAAGATACCTGTATTTTAGGATCAGGGAGGATGCAGCTGGCAAACCCGGACTCACGCCCTTAGAGAAGTGCACTGTCGCAATCAGACAACTGGCGTACGGAGGCGCGGCCGACATGTTCGACGAGTACCTCCACATTGGCGAGTCGACAGCCGTCGAGTGTCTGCAGAATTTTTGCGCGGGTGTGAGAGCGATATTCGGTGAGCGGTATCTTCGGAGTCCGAGCCCCGAAGACTGTCAGAGTTTGATAGATATGCATGGGTCGGTGCACGGGTTCCCTGGGATGTTGGGCAGCATAGATTGTATGCATTGGGAGTGGAAGAACTGCCCCGCCGCCTGGAAGGGGATGTACACTACCGTGGATATGGCATGCTTATTTTGGAGTCGCCGGGTCGAACAACGACATCTACGTTCTCCAGTCGTCGCCCCTGTTCAATGCTCAGTGCAATGGCGTTGGTCCCGCCATCAGTTTCGTCGCCAACGGCAACCGGCACAATATAAGATACTATTTGGCGGATGGGATATACCCAAACTGGCCCGTTTTTGTGAAGACAATCAAGCATCCGCTCGGACAAAAGAAGTCATACTTTGCGAGCCGTCAGGAAGCAGCGCGCAAGGATGTGGAGCGGGCATTTGGTGTGCTCCAGAGTCGATGGGCGGTAGTCAAGGGTCCTACACGGCAGTGGTATATTCCCAACATCGGCGATGTCATGTACGCATGTATCATAATGCACAACATGATTGTCGAAAATGAAGCTGCGAAACTGACTCAGTGGACCAATGAAGATGATACGGGTGCAGGTCCAAGTCACGGCGTGGCCACCGCGAATGTGAATATGGGGGTACCTCATGGAGAGGTCGAGCGGATGCGTGCATTTGCCGACATGCGGCAAACAGATGCCCATGTTCGACTTCAGAACGATATTATCGAAGAGGTTTGGACGCGGAAGGGTTGACGTTGATGTTAGTACTTTTTTTGTTTTATTACTATGTAATTTTTTTTTCAAATCATGTATGTTTTTTTTTAAATGAAGTTGTTAATTTTTTCCGTTCGTATTCGTGTTGAAATTTTATTTCCGTAAACGTAAATTGCTTTATTTGTGAATTTGTGATTTTTTTTGTTGCGGGAAGTCCTAGTGGGAAGGGCGGATTGTGAAGGGGATGTCCTAGTGACGTGGCAGTGGGATGGGAAGTCCTAGTGACGTGGCAGGATGTGTTTTTGGGAAGTCCTAGTGGATGTCCTAGTGGGACATCCGCCCACTGGAGATGCTCTAAGGAACAATTTCCTTCCATAAAAATGTTGCAGAGAAACGAAGCTTGAGATTATAAGAGTATGTACCTGTCAATTCACACTCTTTAAGTTGATAGTATAGACTTTTGACTTTAGAGCGTGACATTGGCGGACACAGTAAGCAATGGAGGAGGGTTTAAGCCCTTCCCAAAAGTTTTATTTGTCCATTTTCTTCTTGTGAAATATTTGAAAATTTTGAAATTGAGTTTCAGCCCTTCCCAATAATTGTTGCTGGAGAGTAAATTATTGTAAGTGAAATGAAAAGAAGGGGTTGAATCTAATAAACTGAACGCATATTAAAATAATGGATAACACTGCATTTAGGAAGAAGACGTGGGCATTATCAAATTCAATATAATAGCTTCAAAAAAGAACCATTGATTTATTTGAAATTATAATATTAATTTCTTCCAGCTGATTTAAGTAATTTAAAAACTTATACTACTATTCTATTTCATTTTAAAACTTAAAGATTAAACAATGCATCTTCTCTATTTTTTTAAAAGTATTGGTTAGCTTTCACCAATAATTTTAGTTTTCACTAACTTTTTTTTCCTTATCAATTCAATTGTAAAAAAACTTTGGATTTTTTTTAATTCTTTTTAATTCAATTTTCTATTTCAAATACACTGTTAATTTGAAGTATCTTTTTAAATTCTCTCATCTGGCATTTTATTCGTTAAGTTCTTCTGATATATAAATATTTTACTATATCTTTTATTTTTTAAAGTTTTGAGACGCTATAATTATTTATCTCATCCTAAAACTGAAAATTCATGGATATGTGACCGTGTACACACAAACTTACACACACACATATCTTGACTATATAAATATACTCTCTCAGTCCGTGAAAAATTGTCGCATTTGCCATTTCAGAATATCCGGGGTTCAAACTCTCATTCACCTTTTTTTCATTTTAGATAAGTGGACTTCACATTCAACTAAATCATTGCACTCATATTCTATTATAAAACTAATATATGGAGTATGAAAATGAAGCCTATATTCCACTAACTTATTTTTCCATATTTCTTTACAAAGTCAAACATTTTTGTAAAACTCGTGCCGAGTCAAAATGAGACTATAGATGTTGATGGATGGCGCAACGTACAGTAGAGCCCCTACCAAACAAAATTTCTGCGTCCGCCATTGGAGCGTGAGTACTTACTAATTTTTCTTTCAATCTCTTTCATACTTTCCCCATCCTAATTTGGATTACTTCTTACGGAAATTAAAAAAATTATATTGAATGAGTTAAATAATAATAAAATAAAATATTAGAGAGAAAAAAAATAGAGTGAACTACAAAATTAGCCCCTATGTATAATTAATCGAACGTTGGAGGTACTCATGTTTCAAAAAATGCACAAAATGCCTCTACGTATGGATATAATATCATTTGGAGCCCTTTCTCATTAGTTACGGTCTTTCGTACCCTTCTCATCCTCAATTTATTTCCAAAATGCCTCTCCAAGGGCATTAATGTCTTTCCATGATTTCACATATTCCTAGTATAAATTAGTTTTAAAAGAGTGTGGAGAAAATAATTTTTATATATTATTAGTATACTTTAATCTTCAGAGTGAATTGCACCAAATAATCATAACTTTTGCGCTTGTTACACCAGTGACCCTTAAAAAAATTACATTAGAGGAGTCTAACAAAATATATTATCACAAATATGGTATTTTTAGCCATTTTTCTGACAAAAATGCCCAAA
Organism: Salvia splendens; assembly: GCF_004379255.2. Classification (NCBI taxonomy): domain Eukaryota; kingdom Viridiplantae; phylum Streptophyta; class Magnoliopsida; order Lamiales; family Lamiaceae; genus Salvia; species Salvia splendens. The sequence goes on from NC_056038.1 coordinate 15,896,585, forward strand.
TGACTTGAAGGACATTTTTGTCTAATCATCTTGTAGCCTGCACCCCTGCTATTTTGAAGCTTCACAGACTTGCTATTTATCTAGAGGCGTGTATTTTCAAATTATTTTTGGCCGACGGTACGTGTATTTGAAATCTTTGAAAATAAGTCCACAATAATCATCTTTAAGTCAAATTACCTAAATTATTTTGGCATGAGGAGATGTGTACGCCCGACGGTAGTGTTGTTGGCCGGCGGTAGTGGTCATTCACTCGTTCTCACTCCACGGCCGCCGTCGAGCCATGGCCGCTGTCGTCTCATGCCGACTGTCTCTTTTGATTTTTGTCCGAGATTCTCTGGTCTATGTTCTTACATATGCTCAAATCTGGGTGGGTTTCTCCGATCTTGTTCGATTTCTTGCGGATTATGGTTCACGGTGGTCGAATTTGATGTTGGTTGTTGGGTTCTTGTTCATTCCTCATGAAATTAAGGCAATGATAATCGATTTTTCCTAATCTCGTATATTTCTTCTTGGCCTATTTCGATTGGGAGTTGGGTGATTCCATCTTCCTCTGTACTCATGCTTCCTCTGTTTCTAATTTCTACACAATTTTTCTTAGAATTCAGACTTCGATTTTTGGTGCGTTCCTTGTTTGGCAATTGGAATTTTTAAAATTTCAATTTCAAGTTCTTCTATTATGATGGGTGTCAATTTTGGGTTAATTTGAGTCATAACCATTTGAATTTTCCAAGATGTTGATCTAAGGCGTGAATTTCATCAATGAATGTCATATTAATGATTTATGCACATTAGTCAATAGTCAAGGGTAAAAAAGACACATTTTTAAATCACTACTTCACGAACTTAATTTGTAATCAAACACATTGGGGAACATATTTTCACCAAATTCTCTCTTTTTCTAAAAACATAACACCCCTCGTAAAGAAATGTAAAAAAGTAAGAAAAGATGACCCATTGAAGATTGGCTCAGAAGATGCAGTGTGCAATTGATAATTCTCAATCCAACAGGTTCAGAAGATTCGCTAGATCACATGGTCTAGGAGATCATGAATCTATTAGAAATGGACGTTGGATACACTCTTTCTGCTTAAAAAACCTCAACCCACTATACTATTGGCTAGTATAGGGAAGTAGATGATCGATCCCACGAAGACAGACGTGCAACGAAACTGCATTTGAGATGTTTTGGGAGGGGTTTGGCTGCTGCCACGCAATAAGTGGGTCAAGTATTTTAAGCTACTAGACTTGGGAAATAAAACTAGACTACTCCATCTACTGGGTCCAGGAAATGAATACGTACGGCACATGCATGACTCATAATGAAAAATTAACTTGAGAAACAAAATCAAACAAACTGGAGACTAAACTGACTTTCCTAAAGTGGCCAAACAAACTAGCACAGAAAGTGGGGACCAAATTTCCCTAAGTATACAGGTGCTGAAAAGCTGCAAAAAAGTAAAAGGACAAAGCAGAGAGAACAAACAGATTGCATATTTGATCCTAACTACTAACAAACTCCATCTCCTTCAGGAATCCAACGGGAAACAGAATAAAACAGAGTAATAAACATCATAAAAACAGAGCAAGTTCCAAATCTGAAATTAAACAAGGAATTAAAGGCTAAACTCAACAGATATAAACTAATGGGCCTAGCATATACGAGAACAAACAGTAAACAACCATAACCATGCAGAATTTAAAAAGCAAACTCCAGATCCACTATGATTCACAAAATCCCAACGTCTCCACAATCAGATCCACCCAATCCAACAGTAATCCAACAGATCCCAACTCCGAACATCTAACCAACATCAAATACGAAATAGAAAAGCAGAAAATATCATCAACTCTACGAGATCCAACAAAAACCAACAGAAATTTCCATAATATTTAGAAATAAGTTTGATTCCAGCAAATCCAAGTCAGAAACAGAAACTACTAAGCTAAAAACCAGCAAGTACTTAAAAACGAAAGCTAATCCAAAACAGAATGTCAAATATTGTTTCCTCACCCATGCAGGGCGGTGTTACACAGCAGCAAAACGAACTAGAACCACCAAGGTAGCCGGAAATCACCCCATATCCAAGCGCGTAGTAAACTGAAGTGTATTTCAAAGTGAATGTGTATAAAAATGGATGAGAGATGGAAGATGGTCGAGAAAAGATGATCCTCATTCTTCAATGTTGAGCTCTTTATATAGGTGAGGCTCTAATCCCTAAGGCATCCTCTCCGTGAATTGACGCTTGTACCCATGAGTAGGATCTTTTAAAGTCTGCTCTTGCTCCATTCTGCTTTTGTCGCCATCTTCTTGATTCTCCTAGGTCCGAGCGACGACTTTTGGTTTTCCACTTCAAATTCAACTCTTTTACATCTGCCAGGTCAATCAACACAAACTCCTAGATCCGACAGATTTCTTATGCACCTGAACTTAGAAACATACATTAATTTCCAAAAAGACGCAATTTTAACCCAAAACCAATGCATGAAACGAGCCTTATCACCCATTCAACTTTAAGTCAAATCATATGTTATTGTGTCAGGTTGCATGCAGGGCGACGTCATAATTGTGGGTAATTTGACAAATATGCCCTTTTAGGCCTGGGGGTGTTATCGTCCGAAAAACCGTCATTTGTGATTATATATTTTGTTTGGCCCCTGTGATGCTATTTTTTTTGTTAGGGGTCACTGGTGCAACAAGTGCAAAAGTTAAGGTTATTTGGTGCAGTTCACTCGTATTTTTAAGAAAAATAATTGGAGAATAAAATATATTTAATTACCATTAAAACATCCGATGATAATATGTGTATTACTATAATTTCTAGTATTTATATTTATTGGTATTATGTTTATATAAAAATTAATATTTTAATAATTTATTTTACAATATTCTTAAAATTCAAATTTATTTATATTAATGAAATGTAATGATGAAATATTGGAATGACCGAAATGTCCTTAGTGGCATTTTGGAAAAAAAGGAGGGTGAGAAGGGCATGGAAGACCGTAAACAATGAAAAAGGACTTCAAATGATATTATATCCATATGTAGAGGCTTCTGGTGCATTTTTTGAAACATGAATACCTCCAGCGTTCGATTAACCATACATAGGGGCTAATTTTGTAGTTCACTCAAAAAAATAGGGGCTAAAGTAAAAGTAATTAGATATTTTATTTTTATCAAAAACGGAAATGATTCAGCTTTGTTGAGACGTTCTAAGAAGAAGTATTTTTATCAAAAACGGAAATGATTCAGCTTTGTTGAGACGTTCTAAGAAGAAGTATAATTCAACTTAGTTGGGACGGGGAGGAAGTATACTTACTAGGAGTAGTAATTTTATTAAGAGTTTAAAGACTCTTGGCCGTGGATGAAGATAGTATCTTTTTTTAACTAGGTTCTAATACCAGTATTACTTATCTAGTTTTCTTACACTAGTATTCATATTTGTCTCTAAGTTCGTACGTTACTAGTATATTTTATTTGAAGAGGCTTTTTGAACTGCTGTGCATTTTTTTAATTGAAATTAAATGACATATATGCCAGCTTGTTTTATTAAATTCTTCATTGGGTAGTCTTTCGTTCATTTAGCATGGTGGTTCAAATTCTTGAAGTATCCTCATATCGCTAACGATAATATTTGGTGCTAGATATTTTTTTTTCAGTTTCAAATTTTGTACTCCCTCCGTCGCAAGATAAACGAGTCACATTCCTTTTTAGAATGTTCTATTATAAGTAAGTTATTTCCCCTTTTAGTAAAAAAATCATCTCCACCTATTTTATTCTCCACCTACTTTATTCTCTTTTTAATTCTTTACTTTTTTCTCTCTCATACTTTACCCTCTCTATTTTAACTCTTTAAATAATAATTTCTTAAATCTAGTGTCCGAAAGAAGCGCTTTGCTTACTTGGGACGTAGGGAATAGTAGTTATTGAAGAAAATGAAGGAAAAATGGATGATCTAGTACTAGCATGTAATCAGTCACGTTTCTATGGAGAATCATTTGACGTTAAGTAAGACCTCACTATTTACATATTTGTAAAATTAATTTTCTTTATATGTGAATGAAAAACTATTAATGCTAGATTAATATTGGAGTTGCGAATTTCATAGGTCTCACAATTGAGCTTTAAAATTCATTTTAGGGCGAGAGTTAGAAATTAAGTTACTCTTTGCTTTTGGCCATACATTACTAAATAATGTGTGGGCTGATTTGGGTGAAGAGAAATGGCAATAAGTACTCCATTTGTGAGTGAATTTGGAACAATGTTTTATATATGAATTGATGCTTAAAATAATAAAAAATTTTTATCATTTTATTAGTTTTTGGGGAACAATGGCCTATAAATTGTCATGTGTAATTTTATTTATTATTATTTAAATTTAAAAAGATATGAAAACTACTAAAATTAAGGTTTTAGATCAAAATGTCAATATAGCTCCCTCCGTCCCGGACTACATGCACTTATTTCCTTTCTGGGCGTCCCAAGTTATTTGCACTCTTTCCATTTTTAGTAAAAATTATCACATACAGCCGCAATTGTTGACTTTGCTATACACTCATTCCTTAATCTCCGTGCCGAAAAGAAAATGTGCGAGTAGTCCGGGACGGAGGGAGTATTTAACATATCAATACGATTCATTAAATATGTCAACACAATACTATATTGACATTGTATAAGCATTACATCGATATATTATGATAGATATGTTGACATTAAACTGACTCTTGAAAAATACAAAAATTCTAAAAATAATTTTAAATTTTGACATCGGAACATATGCAAGTGAGATCTCGTTAGAATCCTTATAAAATTATCTTTAATTTGATATATGTTGTTTTAAAAAATAATTTAAATTGAAATAGTTATAATCATTTAATTTTTTTGGATATTTTTTAAAGAGTGAACTACAAAAATGGTCTATGGACTATGAGTTTATCTTGCCCATAGTCCATGGACTTTAAAAATATCGTCAGACATCCCTGGACTAAGGGTTTGTCTCAAATTTGGTTATTTTGCCATTTTTTGATATGAAAAATACCCTTTTGAGCATTTGAGCAATTTGGTCTTTTTACACTTTTAACATTTTAAATCTGATATTATTTCAGTGATGTACTAAATCTGATATTATTTTAAAATTATCATTCTTCTTCCCTTTTGTCATACTTCACTTTGTTTCTTTATTTCAATATTAGATTTAATTTTATAAAATTAAATTTTAAATTTTGATTTTTAAAATTATTAAATAACAAAAACTAATAGTTTTATTCAATATTTGATAGTTTCTAATATTTAATCAATAAGGTATGCCGACACTAACTTAGTTTTAATCAATATTTAATAGTTTTAATCGTAAATAGATCATATACACGATTTCTTATGAAATAAATATGCATCTAATATAAGACTAATATAATTTTTATTTATTTATTTGAAAACAATAAAAACTAACTAGAAAATTTCAACAAAAATACTCCTATATAAAATTTTTAGTAGTATCAAATTTTTAGTCAACTTCGTAATATTTAATCACAAACAATTATAACAACCGAACGAAGGCTAAATAGAATAGCTCTTATTTTTTCATCATGATTAATATTATTTTTTTTGTACTTCTTCAATTCAGCTGAATATTATATTAAATAATAAAAATTAATAGTTTTAATCAATATTTATAATGTCTAAATTTGAAATTTAATTTTATAAAATTAAATCTAATATTGTAATAAAGAAATAAAGTGAAGGATGGTAAAAGGGAAGAAGAATGATAATTTTCAAATAATATCAGATTTAAAATGTTAAAAGTGTAAAAAGACCAATTTGCCCAAATGCTCAAAAGGGTATTTTCGTATAAAAAAATGGCAAAAAGACCAAATTTGAAATAAATCCTTAGTCCAGTGATGTCTGGCGATATTTTTAAAGTCCAGGGACTATTGACGAGATAAACCCATAGTTTAAGGACCATTTTTATAGTTCAATCTTTTTTAAAAGTTAGTTATAACTAACTTTTTTGTTAATTTACATTAATACCCCTACTAACATTTTTTATCCACTATATTTGTACTCGTAGCTAAATGATCTTGTGCATTAATTTAATGATCTAAAGCCTATCACTTAGTTGTAGTTAGCAATTTAAGGATGAGTTAGCAATGTAACTTACCTCTTTATATTAATATCATACAAATCCCTTCATGAAAAATAGTCTCATTTTGCCATTTTAGAATGCCTATAAAAAAGTCTTATTTTAAAAATAGAAATTCTATCTTACCATTTTGTCTCCTTCTTTCTTACTTTTTTTTCTCTCTTTCACTCTTTTACTTCAATTTTTCAATAAAATCGTGTCATCTACAAATAAGACTATTTTATGGACGAATAAAGCACTATAACATTAACATATATACTCCCTCCGTCCGGCATTAGGAGTCCCGTTTATGGGCGGCACGAGTTTTAAGAAATGTTAAGAAAAGTGAGTGGAAAAAAGTTAGTGAAATAGAGGTCTCACTTGTATATATTAGTTTTAAATAAAATGTGAGTGGAATGAGTTAGTGGAAGGTGAGACCCTATTACCGTTTATGGTAAAAGTGAATCGGGACTTCTATTCGCAGACGGACTAAAATGGAAAAACGTGACTCCTATTCGCAGACAGAGAGTACTAGTATATAAAATTTAAACCATATAAAATATGTATAAAGAAATATTTTGGAGACTATTTTATTTTAAAACGCATGCTACGAAACATAAATGAGAGAATAAGAGAGCAATGGGAGAAGATAAAAAAATAAAAATAAATAATAATGGTTAAATTTTCCTTCGAGACCGTACATAATAAGATGAGAAAGAATTAATTATAAAAAAGTATATTTCAAAAGAATTGAACCTTAGTCTAGATACTTTTTTTAAAATTCAAAATCATGAAATACATCAAATATACATCTTGCATTCACCACATACCAAATTATTAGTGGAGTACTAATTTAGAAAAAGAATGTTAGTAGTAAATTTTTTTTTTATATTTTTATACTCTATCTGTTCCCAAAAAATATGCACTTTGAGTTCAACACATGTTTATAATGCAAAATCGGTGAAGTAAGAGATATGTAGATAGAAAAAATAATTAAAGTATTGTTAGTGGGGAATGAGTCTCACCTCGTTAGAGAGAAAAGAGTTTCTAAAATTGAAAAATGCATTTCTTGTGGGACGGATTTAAAAGGAAAGAGTACATATTCTTGTGGGACGATTGAGTATTTATTTTTGAGACACTAAGTCAATACTTGTATTTCAATAATTTAACGATAATTTCATGTTGCGTAATTTTATTGTAGTAGCAGTAGTAATATGTTAGACCTTATATTTTTTGTTTGATATAAATATAAGAATATTAAAAATAAAAAAAATATAACCCGACTTGCTTGAGATTAATAAGTGTCTATATAAATGCGTGAATCATCACAATCATAAGTAATAATTATGATAACATAAATGAAACTGCCTAAGAAGTAAGAACTGTTATCCTACCTGAAAAAATTAACCCACTTATAGCGTAAACGTTAATTCAGCCGGATTTATAGGCAAATAAGAAGTTTAATTCGTGTGGAGCATAACCATTAAATTAAAAGAATCATGTCGTAGTATTTAAGTTAGTGTATAGATAGATAATCCACCTGCCATTTTTTGCTCTCTCTGTCAGACAGTCTGTGCTCTTTCCCTCTCTCTCCGCCAACCTTCTACACACATATTTGTCTGCACCTATGTCTCAAATTCCACTAATTTTGCAGTCCCAATCAAGATTTTGTTTCACCAGTTCCTCATAAACTCCAAGTTCACATTTTTCAGATTTCCCAAATCAGACAGTTATAGAAACCACTTTGAGTTCCCAGATCCTCCAACCCTTGCTGCTTCTTCACCACCATGATTAATTAATCAATGAGAAATGGAGCACAAGCTTAAAATCATACTCCTCGCAGCTCTAACCCCATTGCCACTCTTAGCCATTATTCTCCTCTCCATAATTTTGTGTTTTCGAAGAAGAGATTCGAAAAATGATGACGCAGAATTGGATTTGGAGGCCAAGGGGGTAGATGGGGTGTTGAAGTTGAATGCAGAGGAACTGGTGAAATTTGAAGGCGGTGAAGATCTTAGTGTGGTGGAGATTCTTGAGGCGCCTGGGGAAGTTATTGGGAAATCGAGTTATGGGACTTTGTACAAAGCCAATTTGGTTAATTTGAATTGTGTGACATTGCTTAGATTCTTGAGGCCTACTTGTACATTGAGGATGGAAGAGGTTTTGCCTGCTATTGAGCTGCTGGGCTCGGTTAGGCACCCCAATTTGGTGCCTCTCAATGCCTTTTATGCAGGTCCCAGAGGGGAGAAATTGATGGTTCTTCCCTTTTACACCTCTGGAAATTTGGCTCAGTTTATTAAAGGTATAAAAATTGAATCTTTATTTTCAAGAATGTGTTTGATGTATGGATTTAGTGTTGTTTCCTGTCCTGCTGAATGAATGTGCTTTTTTGCTGCTTGGAATTTGTTTGAACATTTGTCTAAATTGAGGTTTAAGTTTGTGAAACACATAAGATTGTTTAGTTTCATGTTGTGCTTGATGTTGGTTGGTTGGCATTGTGAAAATGAACACATAGAAGAAGGGGAGTTGAACTGACTTAATGTGATTGAATATAATGCACAGATGGAAATGGGGAGGCTTATAAATGGCCTACCATATGCAGAATCTCGATTGGTATTGCTAGAGGGCTTCACCATCTCCATACAGCGTTGGAGAAACCGATAGTCCATGGTAACCTCAAGTCGAAGAACGTACTATTGGGTGCTGAATATCACCCGTATGTCTCAGATTTTGGGGTGCGTCTGTTGTTGAGTCCGAGTACAGGGCAACAAATGGTTGAAGCGTCTGGATTTGAGGGTTATAAAGCCCCCGAGCTGATTAAAATGAAGGACGCCTGCGAGGAGAGTGATATCTACAGCTTAGGGATCATATTTCTGGAATTACTATCTGGGAAACAGGCGGTCGATGGGAAGGATCAAGATTCGTATCTGCCAAGTGCCATGACTAGTGCAAACTTGCATCACCCGGGGATTCTTGTTGGTCTTAAGAATGACGAGAGGGTAGTCGCCGAAGATGGTATGCTCAGATATTTCCAGCTTGCAACGGCGTGTTGCTCGCCATCCCGACGACGCCGGCCTAACATAAAGCAAATCCTGGATAAGCTTCAAGACATTGTAAAGTGAAGATCATGGGTGTGATGAAAGAGTGCCAAGTCAAAGGAATGATTTTTGAACATGGGAAACACTAACTTAGGTTGTGATGAGGTCTCATTCATCCAAGCACGTTTTGAACATGAAAAGGATGACTTGTCAAAGCAAAGGAGACTTAGTTTTGCCAAAGGTGAGACCAATTTCTCAAATCATACCATAGGGAAAAATATGTTCAAGTAAGATAAAACCAAAGTTTCCGGCTGCCGCTTAGAAGCACTGCATCGTGGTTGTCGATGGTTATTCTGCAGTGGCCAAAGAGATGCCAGAGTCATAGCCGGTGGGTTGTATTCGATATTTGGTTCTGTAACTTTAGTCTACTTCATTAACCATTCTTCTGCTATAATTTTTTGTAAGGTGCAATGCTATTGTTTTGTATTTGGATGCTCTCTTTTACAACTGAGAGATTACAAAAGAAATAAAAAAATCTTTGCAACAGCATGCTGTTTTGAATTCAAGAGACTGCAAAAGTTTGAGATTTGCTTTTTAAAAAAATTTGTACTAGAAGAGACCACCTCTTTATTATAACCTTTTTCCTTTATGTCAAGGCTCTTAAAAGTTGTGTTTTCTCTGTATAAATCATGACTCGATTCCATGTGTTTCGTCATGTCAATTTCAAATTGTAATTCCATATTTACAGTTGAAGTTCTGGATAATATTTTAGGAAACACAAGTTTGTTGTCTGCTTCACACTTGACATGTAAACCTATAAAAATACACTCACTAAACCCAAAAAAATGAAATGAGGTTTATGTTTGCTTCCATTCCATAATAGCAGAAAGAAGGGCAAAACTACGAATTAGGTGCTTGTGGGGCAACGGTAATTCGGTTATAGGAGATGTATCTTTCTCCACGAGCCATGCCTCAATCGCCTTTCTCTCGTATGTATAGCCATCCGCAGCAACACAAGGATCACTCATCACTTCCTGCAATGCAAAATTCATCAGCTTAAACTTTTGAACTAATTGAAAACACATATGGATTGATGGCCTAAAGGGGGAGGAAATAGGCTTACTCTGAGAATGGGGCACAAGAAGTGTTTAGGAGGTGGTGGTGCAGAAACTAATGTCTTATCCCGAGCTCTCTCAGCAACGTCTTTCAGTTTCTCCAAAACGGGAAGAACTTCATCTTGTAAATCAGGTCTATCTCTTCGTCTAAGCTCAGTGCATTTCAATGCAATGAGAGCTAACCCTTTTGCTTCTTCAATAGGCCATGCACCGCACTCTGTATCTAGTACCTCCAACAATCGGTCGTCTTCCACTGCGTTTTCCACTTTATGAGCGAGGGCGATAGCTGGTTTTGCTGTCAGCAGCTGTAGAACAACCATTCCAAATGCGTAAACATCTGATTTGGGGCAGACGATGCCTGTTCTTTGATACTCGGGATCAATATAGCACAATGTACCCACTGGAGCAGTGTCCTTGTATGCAGTGGATAACAGAAGGGAATCTTCGCTAACCATAGTCGAAAGGCCAACATCTCCTATTTTACTCACATAGTTGCGATCAAGCAATATGTTTGCTGGCTTTAGATCACGATGTATGATTGCTCTTGGCTTTGAATTGTGAAGGAAGACAAGAGCCGAAGCTACTTCCCAAGCAATTCGGACGCGATCAAACCATAAAAGTGGAGGAGTCTTATTTTTCCTGAACAGTCTATCTTCAAGGCTACCATTCTCCATGAACTCATACACCAAGCAACTTTGCTCGGGACATGCACCCAACAGAATCAGCAAATGCGGATGACGGATTTTGCTCAATATTTTCAGCTAAACCAACAAAGAGAGAGAGAGAGAGAGCAGTCAGAACTTTCGGTTACAACTATAACAAAGACATGATATGCCTTTCAGAATGATTGTATTTGGTATCCGAAAATAAACTCATTCTTATCCGAATAAAGAAATAAATACCTCTTGCTCAAATTGTTTTACTCTGCTCCCTTCCTTAGCATGAAGGACTTTCACAGCCGCAGTTGTATGCTGAAAACTGCATTTATATACAGTTCCATATGCTCCCATTCCAATTTTAAGATCTTCAGAAAACGAGGACGTGGAAGATATAATTTCCTCCCATGCATACTGACGGTATTGATAGAAATGGCCATTCAAGATGCTTTCAAGATTCTCTTTTTCTTTCATTTGACGAGAAACTTGGATCTCCGCTTCTTTTCTTTCCATTGCTTCTCTTTTAGCACATTCCTTGACAATTTCAGCTTCTCTCGAAGCATCTTCGTATCTCTTTTTCTCCAGTCTGGCCAACTCTTTGGCTTCTTCCTCCTTTAAAAGTTCCAGTTTGAGATGAATCTCCTCCTCTAGATGGCGTTTCTGAAGCTCGTTTAACTGAAGGAGAGCAGCGAAATGAACAACACAGCATGTTCTCTTAAAGTAAGTTCAACTTGCATATCAGAAACTCCACCATTTTCACATGGAATAATCTAATTATTGTTTACTCTATCACAACTCTTTCTTGAAAATGAGTTAACATCTAAGTTTAAGCACCAAAAGAATGGTAGCTATAGAAATATACCTTTCTAGAAGCATCGATTGCCTCTCCTTGGGCCATTGCATACATTTCTCGGATATGTCTGAGTTCGATCCTCAATTTTTCTAGCTCAAAATTGACATCATCCTGCAGGAAAAGACTACAAGTTACTCGATTTTATATTATTCATCCGAATAAAAGGAAAATACGAGATTCTTATTATGTAGAGCCCTCCTAGTATGTCATCCATGAGTCAATGCAAAATGGGGAAACGATACGAAAATATTATTACCTGATCCTTGGTAGAGGTCTCAGAAGTCGACGCGTGTTGCAGCAAAGAATTTTCCGTTACTGAGATTGTGAAGCTGGAGGAGGCCTGACAAGTTTTTTCGATGACATCTAAATCATTGGAGAAAAGGTTTGTCGCGTTACTTGCTTGAGCATCCAGACATAGATTTTTAGGATCCACGACTCCATTTGAAGGCGTTCTATTATGAAGAAGAGGCAGATTAAAGGTGGAAAGAGCTTGGAAGCGCTGCATGGGCAGTGAAGCAGAGCGGAAATGAGCGAATGAGCCTTGGTCTGTCCGATCTGGAGGCATAATACAAGGAAAGAAATGGATCACATTTCTCACAAACTAACGAAATAAATGCTAAGGCCTCGAACAGACAACCTAATCAATTTAAACTAAATGGAATCAGGTTCATTTTCTTCGACTAGGCTACAGCATTAACTACTAATATATTGACAAGAAAGCAGAAGTTTCATACGAAGTACCTGATCGTGAGCTCCAAGTATTGGTTGAAGAATTAATGGAACTTGTTTCGCTGCTGTCATCTCTAAAGCTCTGGTTTGTTTCTGAATCTGCTGGCCGCATTGATGATAGTTTCCCCTTGGAAACAGCATATACAGTGCAAAAAGGCGGACAATGTTCTGCTATATTCGAGGAGAGTGTGCGTGCCCTGGGCATACAGTTAAGTTATCATATCAGTCACAAAAAGAATGCATGTTAATACACAAAGCTCGTTGCTGAACCTGCGACATGATTGACAACAACATACTGTAAACTAAAGAATGGACATCGATTTTCAGGTGTATATTTTATTTAATGATCAACAAATGAACAACTTCTAAATGACAGGAAATACACAAAAATCCAGTTACAACGGACCTATACTCACCCCCCTGAATCAGAATATTGTTTTTTGATGCAGTTCATAAAATCGACCGTGATTGGTCACAACAAGATAGCTCCAATAACATTAGGGCAAAAATGTAGCTGTTTTGTCCATTACCTTGAGAAAATACTGCGAGACGAAGCACCAATAACAAGTTTACTAATCCCATGGTTCTGAATATCCCCAGTTATTGCAGCTACAACATCATCCGACTCTATCTGTGCAATTTCGACTTGCACCTGAATGTCGAAGCAGTGATTAAACACAGCACTGAAGTTAAAGGCAATCTTGTTAGACAAAACCAACCTTTCTTTGACTACACATTCTTTTGTAAGGTAGAAGCTTCTCTGCTGCTTGCCACTCCACTTCCTTTCTATACGCGGCTGCTACATCATCTCGAACTTGAGAAATTGGAATAAAATTACCCACTGTTACAGCACAACACTACATAATCACCCTCCACAAGATAGAGCTCTATCAAGTCCATTATTGCATACTACAACTTACTCGGAGTTGGGATGCTCGATACGAGAGGGCGGACGTGCAGCAGCTTGAAGTGAACTAATCCTTCTGGAACAAATTTATCCAGTGCCCAAGTGATTACATGTTTGGTTTTTCTACTTCCAGTTATAGCCACAGCAACAACTGATACTTCAGCAAACCCTTCTACTCTTTTTATGCTTTTCTCTTCCATATTTATGCTTCTAAATTCAACAAATTGCAAATAAAGTCTGATTATAAAATGCACGAATCTAATCCAAGAAACTCAAAAAACAACAATCGACAGCTCTAGTTTATTGGGAATTTCTTCATATTTCTCAAATGCAAACAATAACAACATATAACTGCTGACCAACAGAAAATATACACACTTTTTAACTGGAATTAATAGAAAACAAAATGTGTAGATGAATAAATTGGAAAGTATATCGAATTCGAAACTTACCAGTGTTGAGCTTCAGAATTTCTATGGAGTTGAGTTGGTTAACTAACAGCTTGACCGGTTTCAACATCTAGGTTGGAAACATGACATAGTCGATCATCTCCATCTCCATCTCCATCTCCTTCTCCTTCTCCTTCTCCTTCTCCTTCTCCGACAGATAATTATTATGTTATGTCAATTACAAGTGTTAATTTTAAATGCAAAAATTCATATATATTCTATTCAATAATTAGATGATTGAGTTATGATATTAACATGTGGAAAAGTCTTCAGTTGATTTTTTTCTGATTTGGACAGATATAATTACTTACATAGTTTCCAATTTTGACTTCGATTGAAAGACACATATAGTAGAATTTCATTAAATTATTTTGTATAATTTCCCCACCATAATAATTTTGTTTGGTCCGGCTTTGCCCTATATGTTAGTAGGAGTAATATATTAAAGATCCTTGGGAAGCCATTAAATTGTTTGGTATGACTTTAAAAACTTTATCTTGTTTTATTAATTTACATAAGAGTTCCCTCATCAATAAGTAACATTTAATCTGCTATCAATAAAATCAAAATAAACAATAATCCACCAAATTAAAATCAATAAAAAAACCATAACATTTCATTACCATAATCAAATACTGTAGTACACATTTTAGAAGTTGCGTAGTTCTGTCTGTAGTTGACTCAATCGAAGTCTCCTAGGCACTGGAGTCAATGTCATGCTTATTTTTATTTTCAAATTTATTTAGTACTACTACTACTATTAAATAAATTGTTATGCAAAACTCTTGTTAATAAGCTGAATTATCTAAAAATATATTTTTAAATAAAGTTGAAAGGCATAACCCTTAAATCAAGTATGCAACTGAAACCATGAGAAAGTATTTAATTCATTAATACTGATCTACTTTTTTATGCAATTAAATTTTGAGTTTGTTGAACTTATGTTATTAATTAAGTTTGCTGAATTCTTAGAGTAAATAATTTTAATTCTGCATCTATCAATTAATTGATAGGCAAGGTTAGTGCCAGGGGACTCTTTCTTTTTTATTTATTTAAAACATACTATTAAAGAGAAATAATGATTTAACAAATTATTTACTATAATACTCTAAAACCAACTAGCATTCAACTCTTCAACTACACAATGAAACCTCCATGTTAAAACTGACTTTTTGTTTTCCTCATTTTCTATTTTAGCTTCGCCATAGATATGCATATGGTGCTTTGACATTCGATTAAGATTTCCTTACTGCTCTATATGACCCCAATCAATATTAAACAATATATTTAACAAATAGTATAAAGTCTTAAAAATATTTAAATATAAATCAACCCTAAACTAATCAAATAAAATGATTGAAGCTTGTTCTATATGAACCCAATTCCCCACTCTCTAATATTTAATCTCAATCCTTCAAACAAAGAACCGATGCACTATCTCAATCTCTCGAATATTTCTTTCCCCTATTTTCTTTTCTATATTTGTACCTTTGAATTTTTCTTTGCTTGATATTGAAATGGAATTGTTTGGCTTGGGGAGCAGAAGTGGATGAAGTAAGTGTGATTCTAGTTTTTTTTTTTATTTCAAAAATTAGGGGGAATTTATTGGTATTCTGTTTCTTCTTGGTGGAATTAATTTCATCATCAAAAAACAATTTCAACATATTCTCAATTTTGATGTAGAGATTTTGTTGGCTTATTTTACTCCCCCTAAGAAAAAAAAACAGATTTTTCTCTTTTACCTTCTCTTTGATGGAGAGGTAAAGATACCTCCTCAAAGTGAGAAAATGTATATTATATTCTCATTTATCTCTCCACTTGTGGATTGATCTTAAAAAAAAGGTAAAATTGGCAGTTATCATACTTTACATTCTCATTTACTTATCCCCTTGGGGATGTTAAGAGAGAGTCAACCATTTACCTTTGACCATAGTTTTAAGTTTAGGGGTGCCAAAAATTGTGGGCTAAAAGAAAAAGGGAAGCAAAGGCGATGGTGGGCCTATGGCTTTGGGCCACCTGACGTGTGCCTCAGTGGATGTCCGATTTTAAAAAGGGATGAATTGATACAGTCCCACATCAGTTTTCACACGAAAGTGTAGCATATAAGAGGGAGTCCACCATTTACCTTTGATCATAGTTTTGTGTTAGGTTAGAACTTCCTATCTTATATGCTTATTAGACATCCTATTCGCTATAATTTGACCTTCAACTCTATTTGTTTACGAATAACATACTCCCTCCGTCCCATAAAAATATGGACATTAGGACAATACGAGAATTAATGCAAAATTGATAAATTAAGAGATAGGAGGAAAAATGTAGTTAAAATAATGTTAGTGGATAATGAGATTCATATTATTATTAGTGTTTAATGGTGGTCCTGGTGATAGAAGTTGTAAATAAATTGATGTATATGGGTAATGAGTTGGAGACAACTTTCTATAAATGGAAATAGACTATTTTTATGGGACGGGCGGAAAAGGAAAGTGTCCCTATTTTTATGGGACGCGGAGACAATAAGCAATTACAAATCCCTCTAATGGAAATTTTAAAAACAAGGCACAACAAAAGCAATGTCGGTATTGGAACAAACGGTATTGGAATGCAAAATCAATCAACGATTAACGTCATCACAATATTTATACTTTCTGGCTGACAATCTTTGTAACACCCCTCACCCGGTAGGTAAACCCACCGAATAAGTGATGTCACGTTTCAGTATCGAAAACCCGTGCTGAAATTTTCCTTTTTCTTTTTAGCTTAAAAGCACAATTAAAATCTATTACATTTAAAAACTTAACATTTATCCAACGAAAGATTAAAGATTAAACTATTATACAACATGTCACGACTACTAAACCAAGTTGACCACCAGTAACTCGCAAAAGGTGCAAAGCTGCGCAACACCACTGACATAATATCAACTCTAACCTGCAGGGGGAAAAGAGGGAGAGTGAGCTCGAAAGCCCAGTAGCAATATCCAAACTACAGAATCCAACCCTCTCAGCTAAGACAATAGTAACTATAATAACTACATTATTTCCTTTTTTAAACTTTTGCTTATTTTCATTTCAATTTCACATAATCCCAAAATTACTTACAATCTCATAATCTTCACACCAAAGCATACTTGTTCAGATAACCACACATATTCATCATATATTATTATTTCGTATCACATTTTTCTCCTTTTAGTATTTATTTTCATATACTATTTTTTTGTTCGTGTTAATTACCCCAAGCGGGGACCATTCAACATAATATATATCATTTCCTCCGCGTGAGGACCGATCAACAATCATATCATAAATCATATTTTACAAATCACATATCACAGATCCTTATTCACAAGTCCTCAGATATTATTTTATATATCACAGATCACAAATTCTTATTCACAAATCATCAGATATTATTTTATACATCACAGATTACAGATTCTTATTCAGAAGTCACCAGATAATATTTTATATATCACAGATCACAGATTCTTATTCACAAATTATCAGATATTATTTTATACATCACATATCACAAATTCTTATTCAGAAATCATCATATATTATTTTATATATCACAGATCACAGATTCTTATTCAGAAGTCATCAGATATTATTTTATTTTATCTTATCATATAGCCCCAATATCTGCTTGGTTTCAGGCAGGGTACACGGACCAGATCAGAAACAGAATCACATGCAGACGCGGATTTTGTCCTCGAGAGGACTCCGCACAGACCACCCATAGGGTGCATATCAGAAAATCAGACCACCCATTAGGGTGCAGATCAGATAGGGGCCCATCAGATAACAGACGATCCTCGCTTCGGTTATCCAGAAGACGAGTGATCACAGATAATGCAGCGCTGCTGTCCTATGGCATGCCAATTGTACCCAACACATATGACCAAGCAAATGGGACGTTTTATTTCATATTATTCTTTCAAATATCTTTTTCACATTTATTCCATTTCCAAATATCACTTCAGATAATCATTCTTATCGAATTCACATACATTCTAAACTTTTAGTATATGCTTTTATAACCTTTACATAATATTCTCTTGTTTCATTTTATTCAGGCTCTACTTATCAGATAACTTCTTTTTCATATACATTCAGATATCTTTTCATAATCTATTCAGACATATTTCACATCATTCAGATCTTCATAATTTATTACATTTCATTGCATATCATATTCAATGTCTTTTATTCATATTTGTACCATTTTTCCGCAGATCATTCATATTAAAATGAATAGGTATCATAATAATCTACATATTAAATCATAAGCATATTTAAGCACATTATTTAATTAACATCTCACATATAATCACATTATAGCATACATCATCTCAACCAAAGGAATCGAAAACCATTGAGAGGATACGCTACCTCGCAGGCTTATGAACATAAGCCTATTTCACCTTCCTACCCTTCGCTATCTTCTAGGTCCATTCCTTTCTGCACGACCACCAGCGTTATAGGCTTCTACACCTTATATTGTAAATATCGTAAATATTAGTAACGTATACTTATTTTCATCAACTTCATTAGCATCCCTAGATTTGTATCAAGGATTTAATCCCAATTATTTAACCTTATTCATAAGTTATATAGGCTGTTACTATTCACAGCCTATAATCTCCATCTTAATAATTTTATCAAAAATACTAAATGACCATAATTAATTTCTAAATTAATCATATGCAATCCTTATACCACTATTTACTTCATATACTTATTTCTTACCAATTTCAGCTCATTAAGTCTTCCAAATAAAATCAGTAAGTATTCTGTTACTATTCACAGAGAATATATAATCATGTAATTAATGTATTAAAATTGCTATCCTCAATTAGAAAGTTCCTAAATTTACATTAACACTCATATTCATTCTAAATCACAATTCCATGATCAAACATCTTACATAAATTCATTTTCTATATTAACTTAATATCCCCTTATTTCTTAACTTTCTGGTATAACAACAACACTGGACCGATTCGTCATACAACTTCTATATTCATTCGGAAGGATTTAGAGGCTTGACCTAATATTTTTAAATACCCAAAGAAGTCCAATTTATAATCCAACAAGATTCACTCAGAGATTCCTAATAATTTAAGAGATATTCTCGTTTTCCCACATACTACCAAAATCAGACAATTTCTGGCAGCATTTTCTCAACAATTTTTGTAAATGGTATTTGTACTCTTTAATTCATCATAAAATTCCAAAAACACCTGGACACCATATAGTTAATGTAAAAATTATTTATTCGATTTTATCCTTATCTCAAGTACCCAGAATAATTCGAATAAAACATACGAAATATGGAAGTTTACCAGAATTTCGACAGTTTATGGTCATATGGTTCAAACAATTTATACATATAGTAAACGAACTCCTAAATTCTCCAAAATATTTGGCGCACTACTAGACTAATCAAAGGTGTTCTAAGAATTGTTAAACCAAAGTTTTCACTATTCTACTCATGCCAAACAATTCGGAACATGTCACTGAAAAACAGGGGATTAAACCTTGTTGATCCAATTCTATTTCAATTCATTTTTAATCAAAAATTTCATCTAATTTGAGCATCTAACTACTAAAACCACAAACCCTAAGGTGTATTTTCAATCTCAACATCAAGTTCATACCATGGCAATTTAACTTTGAAATTATCCATCAAAACGTGGCATACGAAGTCTATACGCTACGTATTCGATTATTAATCGAACATAAAACCATTTATGCGCCAACACCTATGGAGCTCGAAATTTTCAGATTTCCAACCTTAATATATATTGAATTTCATGCTATAAAAATAGTATAGGAAGAAAGACCTTACTTGATTTCTTAACGTTTACACGATTGGATCGATATTTCGACGAAAAATCGAACTTAGAAGTGCCATGAGAACTCACGGTTCTCTCTTCTCCCATGGCTACTGTTTCTTTTCCTCTTTTCCCAATGAGGAAGAAGTCAAGCTTTATTTGATAATAATAATAGATGGCAATTTTCTAGAACTTTCTTTTAATTTCTAGATATTTAATTAGTTAAATTAATTTCATTTCTTGTGCTAATTTGTTTCCATATCATAAGATCTCATATTTATGATTTATATATACCATCATTTAGCATTTAAATTCTAGTTTAATGTAAAATTATCTTCGTCTGTAACTCCAAACGTTTTGCCGATCGTTTTCCCTAAAAACTGAAATAATCGGAGATAAAAATTTTAATTACCTTCAAATGGTACAAAATAATTCCTCACATTATTCAAAAATTATTCTAGGCCATAATTTATAATTTATAAAATTATTAGCTCTTAGCTTCGATTTACGATTTTACGTGGATAAACGAAATTGCCGAAAATCGCATAATCGACATTTCGTATTAAATTTCTACCTCATAGTTTAATTTAACTACTATTCCTCATCACATATCCAAACCTTTCATCGAGCCATATAATTCGGGATGTTACAACTCATCCCCCCTAAAAAGAATTTCGTCCTCGAAATTCCATCGAATTTGCTTACTCCTAGAAGCGTCAGGGTTTCTCTTATGCCATTTCATGGCATTACGTCATTTCCTATTCGTAGCGTATCCTCATTTCTCCACATCAAGTCACAAAATCGCACTTATAATCACATTATCCAACTTTCACATATAATGCCACATAAGTTCATATTTCACCATAATATATCATATTGAGACTATTGGTTCCATCATGTCACATTATCATTTCTTTACATAGTAATTTCCATGTTATTTGCATCTTTTCTTTGCCCACATGGGGCGTACATATCATATTCATCACATATATGTATAATTCACATAATCATCATATACCATATAGCCCTTATTCGGGCGCATATAACCCATAAAATGGTGCATTTCATTTTCCATATATCATCATAATATTTTCATTACGTTTCCATTCATTATCATTCACAACACATCATACATTCTCTCTTTCATTTTACTTATCACAACTTCGTATTAATTTATCTTATGAACTCCTTTCAAAATTTGGGCAGCATTTCCTCTATAACTACTACATGCCCAAAAACCAATAAGATACAATATTAATAATAGATTATCACATCAAACCAACAATTCACAACAGAGTTCAAATAACAAGTTAACATTCATCAACAACCATATTTGTTTTCAAATCCCATGATGTATCGATCATAAACATTTTCGCTTTCTCATAGTTCGTTTCAAGCATATAATTCATATGAATTTGTTACCTTCAATCATATCATATTTCATCTCATATGACTTAACTTCGAACACGTTCCTTTATCACATGTAGTGCACAAATTTCTCATCATATCACACTATATGCTAATAGTTCATTTTTGAGCACCGTATAACCCATTTAGGGCACGCATTCACATATATCACTTCATCCGAAAACATCATATACTTCTATACATTCCTATGCATCATTAAATATCATCAGATATAGCGATTACTAAATAACTTCTCTACACTTAAGCTTATTTATTCAAGGTAACAAACATTGCCTAATAATTTCTACATAGGTCTCGATGAGCCATTTATCGCCTTCACTTGGGCACACAAGAATATGCACTTTTCAATTTTGGAAACTCTTTTCTCTCTATTGAGGTGAGACTCATTCTCCACTAACAATACTCTAGTTACTTTTTTATTTCTATCCCTCTCTTATGTTATCAATTGTGCATTTAAACTTGTGTCAAACTCAAGTGCTTCTTGTGGGATGGAGGGAGTGATATGCAATTCCATCGAAGTTTAGCCCAAACTACAACCAATCTCAACTGCGATTAACAACAAATAAAATAAAACTACAGTTATGATCTTTGTGAAACTTCACAAGGGGTTATGTTGCTTCACAATTGCTCTTTAGCCATTTGAGAGTCTTAGTTGGAATGTGAAAAGTGCATTCTCTTAAAAAAATGATACTTCTATTGAGGTTACTGCAGCGGAAGACACGGAAAACAAACATATCCTTACGGATCTATTTAGGTGATTATGTATTCGATTCAAATTTCATGCAATTAACCTAGATCTATAGATAAAACACATCAAAACCACATATACATGCTACTTGATGTAGATATCATTGATTGTTACCTTTTTATCCAAAATTGGATCGGCGTTGCTATCTGAAAATCCTTGTAATCCTTGAGTTCTTGACCACGAATCTTCCATTATATTCCCAAGTCCTTGATTGTTCATCCGGGTGGGTGGATCTTGAAGAATTAACAATAGTGAGATGAGATCTTGGGAGACCAATACACAAAACACCTTATCTTGATTCAATTCTATGAATTAGAATGAACAAGACAAGACAAGAATCAAAACCCTAGCCTTCCTTTTGGTGTGGCTCGAAAATCGAGGCAAGAAAGAGAGAGAGAGAGGCCGTGTAAGCGGCGGCTAGGGTTTGGAGTTGGAGAGTTGAGAATTGTGTATTGTGTGCTAGGGTTTCCCAACTCTCTTCACTATTTATAAGATGGACTTGTTGGGCTAGAATGGGGATCCATGACGTGATTAGATGTTGGGCTAGCTCATTAGACAATAAACTTATTAAATCAATTAACCCATGATTTAATATATTATCTAATGGAATATTATTTTATTCTATTAAAGAATAATACTCCCTCCGTCCCATAGAAATATGTCATATTTCATTTTTCGTCCGTCCTATAGAAATAGTCCATATCCATTTATGGAAACCTTTTTCTCCTTTTTCCTTTATCATTTATGGGCCCCACAATCCACTACACAATTTCAACTACTTTTTCTCATTCTCTTACCTTAACAATTACATTAAAACTCGTGCTGATCCCAAATGGTCTATTTCCATGAGGCGGAGGAAGTATTGAACTCCCATCTAAATCATCAAATTACAAAGAACTTGGGTTCCATTTTATTTTATAATATTTCCCCCGTTTAAGATTATTTTAATCCATTAATTTAATTCTTTATCTGTTTTGTGACTTGAATTAAATTAATTCTCCAAAGAGTTTTCTAGTTTGAAACTTTATTTAATCATGGAATAAAATTTCAACTACGCAGATTGAATTCTATGAAATAATATTATAATATTTTCATGTTATTCAATTACTACCGCTCAAGATACCATGATTGAGTTGCCAAAAACTCTCAAATGTTGATAAGTCAAAGTGGCGTTTGACTAAATAAACAATATTAATATTATTTGCACAGACTGAGAAATACCAAAATTTTTGAAGTATATTCTTTCAGTAGATAGCAATAAAGATATATTTCGGGTTGATCAGTGCTCTACTACACTAGTGTTACTAATCTCTTCCTAGGTAAGAGAGAATTATCACAAACACTGCAACCATACCAATAGGTAGCCACAACCTATCTAGGTTGTGAACTTGTTTTTCTTCTTACTAGAACCGGTCAAGTCTCCTACTAAGAACTCATCAGATTCCCTACTTTAACATTCTTAGTAAGAATCCTTAGACTTGTTTATTTATATTTCAATAAATAAACCATTATGTTATATTATCTATTCTCATAATTAGGTAAACTAGTGGATGTGGTGTTGTCTCGTATACGTGCATGAGCTGACTGTACAAAACCATGTACGCTCGAAACATTTTTTAGTATACAAACCTCCAACAACTTCATCCATCCACAAAAATTAGTCTCATTTATCGATGACATGAGTTTTAATGAGAAATTGGTTAAATAAGAGAGTTGAGAGAAAAAGTAGATAAAATGGGAGAGAAAAAGAGAAAAAGTGGGTAAAGTATGAGAGAGAAAGATAGTGGATATATGGTAGGTACAAGTGGTAAATAAATAAGAATATAAGGTTAATAATTTGAGAGAAACATTCTATTTTTGAAATGGGAATATTTTTTTGTAAACACTCAAAATGACAAAATTTGTTAAATAAAAGAGATGAGAGAGAAAAAGTAGATAAAATGAGAGCCAGAAATAGAAAAAGTGGGTAAAGTATAAGAGAGAAATATAGTGGATATATGGTAGGTATATGTGGTAAATAAATAAGAATATAAGGTAAATAATTTGAGAGAAACATTTTATTTTTGAAACGAGACTATTTTTTTAGACACCAAAATGACAAAAGGAGACTATTTTCGTGGACGGAAGGAATATGGTGAGAGTTTGGAATGCTGAGGGTATTCAAGGAATTTAGGATGACAATCATATTTCAAACTACAAAAAGTGATTGTAACCCCTCAAACATGGCTCCCATCCTGGGTAGACTTGCTCAAACCGAATCGAACCAGTGGTAAACCGCTGGTTCGTAACTGGAACTGACACGACGGTTTAGAACTGCCGGACGGTTCGGATCGGTTCAGGTTCAACATTTTGAGAAACTGTCAACGGTTTAAAGTAGGTTTCCGGCCTAGGATATAGGCTTTTTAGGCGTTGCGGTGTAGCGGTGCAGGAAATCGACGGTTTTCCGTCAGAAACTAGCGGTTTTCGTTAGAAACTGCCAGTTTGAACTGCCGGTTCAGACCGGTTCCCCCCAGTTCCAACAGCTTTTCAAGTGGCAGGCGTAGGGCGGCAGATCTAAGCCTGAAAACTGGTCAGAAATATACATATGCAATTAAATAATTATATATGTATATACTTTAGTCAGTGAAGGATACTACTCTATAAGACTAAATCCAGGAATCTTTTGACAATTCTATCATAATTGTTAATTGTTAGACTAAACTCAACATTTAAGGTTGAATTGCTAAAAGTGTCCTCAATTTAGTTACGTAGAAACATCTCATTTGCCGACTAAGAGTATATACTTATAGATTTATTGTTCAAACTTCAAGTATTTTTTGTAGGTCTCGTTGAAGTTTACAAGTATATTTAACTTTATTGTTTAAGACTTCAAGTCTTTTGTAAATTTTAATCTTTATAATGGTAACTTATAGTCTCGTTGAAATTTATATCAATAACATTGCAACTTTCATTCTTATTGTTTGAATTTTATTTATGCACCTTTTTTGGATAAATAAAAACTAAAAAGCCAAAAAAAATGAACCGCAGCTAGAAACAACAGTTTCGGGCCGTGAACTGGAATCGCCGAACACCTTGCCGGGCCGATCCAGAACCGAAACCAACGATTTTTGAACCCTGGGTAGGTCTAATTCTGGGTCATATGTATAAGAAGTTTATCATATTATTTCATTTGTTCCAAGTAGATGTCACACTTAAGTTATAACAATATATTTTAGGAGATGGTAGCTTGATGTGTTAACTGAAAAAAATATTTTTATATATTAATATGAAGAAAACTTTTTTTCTAAAAATAAACAATAAACTAAAAAAACAAGTTTGAGATCAATCATGGGCTGGGCCGGAGTGAGTATAATAAGGGGAAGATATCACATGTATTCCAACATTGTCCCTAAAAAAGCCCTAAAAGTTTGTGCTTGGAAGAAAAGGATTTGAAATTGTGACCTAAAATCGGAAGTCAAATTCGTGGCACTGATTCCCAAACTCAGCGCAACTGAACGTTTGATCGGCCGGCTAAATTCCCGATTGCTATAGGTTGAAGTTAGGGAGAGGGAGATGGTGCTTTCGCAGAAAATTCACGATGCGTTCAAGGGTACGGTGGAGCGAATGACCAGCCCGCGGACCGTCTCCGCATTCAAAGAGAAAGGTGTACTCAGCATCAACGAATTCATTCTCGCCGGCGATAATCTCGTCTCCAAGTGCCCCACCTGGTCTTGGTAATTCTCACTCAATTTTCCTCTCCATTCACAGTTTTATCAGCCTCAAATTTGGAAAAAAGCCCAATTTCGTTTGAGTTATTGCCCTTTTAAAATGTCTCAATTTGTGTATTCGTAACTAATCGGTGAAGCTTGATTGTTTATATGTTTATTAATATGATCATATGTATGGGATGGATGTTATGTGCATCATCCGGAATATTGTAGCTGCCGAATTTGATGTCAATTATCAATGTAGAAAGTTGGGCTAAATTCCACGAATGCACGTCATGTGAGATGATATCAGCCATTTGTACCCGGAAAAAAAACATTTCCAGTGATAGGAAAGACGCGTGAGCCTATCGCGTCTTTGATAACCAAACACGCGAGAGGCTCTTGCGTGTTTAATGATACACGCATTAGGCAAATGCGTGTTTGTTTTGGACACAAAACCCACGCCCATACCCATCTGTCAATTGCTGCTCCTTTTCCATAAAATAAGGGTTACTTTCTTGATTTGGTGTACTACCCAATGATGAAGATTCAGCCATTTTAATTAAACTTTCCTCACTCCCCATGCAAGTATAGGCAAGGATCATGGCGGCTGAACACTTCTCGAGGATAGACTCCATCATGATAGAGTCGGTGCATGCAGCACCATGCTGCGTTGGTGAGCAGCCTCCCTTTCCAAGATTGATGTGATGTTGTTCCTTCCCCATGAGGAGAGAC
Source organism: Salvia splendens (assembly GCF_004379255.2). NCBI lineage: Eukaryota > Viridiplantae > Streptophyta > Magnoliopsida > Lamiales > Lamiaceae > Salvia > Salvia splendens. Next base: position 15,922,890 of record NC_056038.1, read on the forward strand.
ATGGAAGCCTGCATGGTAGTGTCGGCGGTTGAGTAGGAATTTTGCCGAGGATGTGATAACCAAACACGCATTTGCCTAATGCGTGTATCATTAAACACGCAAGAGCCTCTCGCGTGTTTGGTTATCAAAGACGCGAGAGGCTCACGCGTCTTTCCCATCACTGGAAATGTTTTTTTTCCGGGTACAAATGGCGGATATCATCTCCCATGACGTACATTTGTGGAATTTAGCCTAGAAAGTTGGGATTGTTTTACGATGAGATCTAAACGAAAGGGATGGAATGCTTCCTTTATGCGCTGCATGGTATCCAGTGTTTTTTTGCGGGAATGATATCAAAATTTACTCTTATTTTGATTATGTTTTCTGATAATTGAAGTACTCCCTCTGTCCCATTATAAGTGTGGCACTAATTTAAGAAATTGATGTTTGGTGGGTTAAATGGAGAGGGAATAAAGTAGGAGCGAGAATACAGTAGAATAAAGGTGTTGTCTTTTGCTAAAAAAGGAAACACATCACTAGCCAAAAAAGGAATAAAACTCACTTATAGTGGGATAGAGGGAGTATCTTGTATTTGATGATTTTCCCTTTTCTGTACAGGGAATCAGGGGATCCGGGCAAAAGGAAGTCATATTTGCCCCAAGACAAGCAATTCTTGATAACTAGAAATGGTTAGTGGCTATCATTCTATCTATGGATTATTATGTGCTGACAAAGTCTTTGATGTAAGTTCTTGAATTTTATCTTTACACTGTCTTCAATATCTTCTTCATAATTTACACTTTTTCTCGGGTAAAAAACTAAAAAATCCTCTTGGAAAGATATGACGTTATCCTGAAATGAAATCTTCTTTTACCTGGGCAATTTTAGTAGTTTCATGCCTGACAATCTCTTAAAATCATTTATCTAACCATACCATTTTCCTTAATGAGTGTGCATTTATGTGTTTGATGTTGATTAGTTGGTCTTGACTCTTGATACATATTTTATTTTTCTTTGGCATTAGTTCCTTGTCTTCGCAGAGCTGCTTCAATTGGAGAAGAATATGAAGCTGCGGGGGGTGAGGTTTTAGTTGACAATGAGGATAATGATGGTTGGCTGGCAACTCATGGAAAACCTAAAGGTATGTATGCCCGTTCTATAATGTTTTTTATTTTCATATATGAAAGGGTTAAATAGCTAGTACTATTACTTATTACTACTTTTGCTTGGTTCCTGTCTATTGTGTCTAGAAAAAACGGATGACAATGATAATGTGCCCTCCATGGAGACTCTAGAAATCTCCAAGAAGAACACTACTATCCAGTCAATCCCATCTTACTTTGTAGGGGAGGAAGATGATATTCCAGACATGGAAGAATTTGATGAGGCGGACAATGTTGTTGAAAATGATCCTGTAAGTTAAGGATTTACAGACTCAGTGTCGCTATGGTATTTTCCAAAAAAATCACACAGTTCTTCTTAAGCAATAATTTCCTTTACTTTTGGTGACTTTTGCAGGCAACACTGCAGACCACTTATCTTGTGGCTCATGAGCCTGATGATGACAACATTCTACGAACCAGAACATATGATGTCAGCATCACGTAAGTTGGATTGAATCTTGATTCCTTGAAACAGCTGTCATTTTGCATCATTCTTAATGCTCTTTTCTGTCAGGTATGACAAATATTACCAAACGCCTCGTGTTTGGCTCACTGGATATGACGAGGTCAGCATTCAGACATCATAGTTAATTGTCTGCCTCGTTAACATTAACTTTTCATGCAATTTAAACCATGCAATTGTTGGTGTTCTGATTTCTTCATACATGACATTTTCATTTTATTAAACCATCGATGTCCTTCTTATGTGTGGCAGTCAAGGATGCTTTTGCAACCAGAACTTGTTCTTGAAGACGTTAGTCAAGACCATGCACGTAAAACGGTGAGGTTATGCAGTATGTTTTTGGTTCTGGTGCTATAGAATTTGTACTTATTATCTGCAAGCTGCCATCAACTCTTAGAATGAATGTCTTTAAGTTTCTAGTTACTAATTTGTTTTTCCGTGTACTCCGAACTTCATATGGTAAAATAATACTCGATAACTGATACGATATTACTTCCTAAGTTGTTGTAATCTATATTCATATGGAGGAAGGACAAGGACCCATGGTGCTTAGTTGATAAATTATAAATTGGGCAACCAGTGATGGACAAATTATCCCTTCCTATTTGTTTGTCCCATCAACTTATTAAAGATTCTATAAGGTCATTGGAGGATAATAAAATTTCTTATACTGACACCATTTACGAGAAGGTCAGGACAAGCATGTGAATTCTTTGATTCCATATTTCGATAATGTTTGGGGAGGTGGGGAAGGTGGCATAGCTAGGATGAGGATGTCTTAAAAGAGAGGAGGGCATGTTGTGTAGGTTTGTGATCTGTTAGTTTTGGCAAACCTTACCATGTCTAATGTCTATGCAATGAGTCATAACTCATAAGATTAACTAAGCAAATAGTAAGTGAACAGAAAACAGAAGAAAACAAATAGCCTGCTGTAGCTAAGTGCATGCCTTTAATGTCCTTGAGTATACCTTGTCCGTAACGATTCCCTTATCCTCCCAAGCAGCTCTGTTTTCAAGGCAGACATCAAGGTGAATTGTCCCAACAGTTCAGACTCATTAGCCCACATGGCACATTGGCATGCTTCCTTATAGCTCCATATCCTCCGACCAAGCACCTCAGGTCATTTGGACAAATTTCCTAGCCTCATCATACCCCCCTCTTCAACACCTTAGCATGCTGAAATATATCTAGGACTAGGTAGAGCAGAAAGTCACCTTCTGACATTGATTATGCCCACAAATCCCATCTTGCACATTGATTGAAGTTAAACTGAATCTCTTGTATCAGTGCATTAAGTGCTACTCTGAACTATTTTGCTTCTTGCTATGCCACTTGTCTTAGTGAAACTTGAAGTGGTTCTATCCATTATGAGGGTGGTACTTTTCCGTTTAAATTATTTGACCCTTTAATATTTTTGATATATATCGTCAGTAGCTTTTTTTCGTATATTTATCAGGTAACCATTGAAGACCATCCTCACTTGCCTGGAAAGCATGCATCAGTACATCCATGCCGCCATGGGGCTGTAATGAAAAAAATTATTGATGTTCTAATGTCACGTGGAGTAGAGCCTGAAGTTGACAAGTAAGTTCTTCTCCTACCTTCCTTCTAAAGCCCATTACTGTATGAGCACAAAATGTCTTTGTTTGCTTGTTTGCATTGAAAAAAGCTTATTCAGCTCCTTGTAGCATATTAGAAAGTTTTTTGCTTTGTTAAAGAGTCTACAAATTGAATTTGACCTTTCATACTGGTATCAATCAGAAGCAGAATTTCCTTCTCATCTATCATCCCTTAATGATGATATTGGCAATGTTGCCGAAATTGCCAGGTGCTAGTTGGTGCCTGGGAAACATGCATGGACCCTGTAGGCATAAACAACTCTCTTATACTATTACTGTTTGTTTTCATGTATTTTAAGCTATCGTTCACCTATAAAGCTCTAAGGTTTCTAACATTTGATGGTTCTAGGAATTTTTCCTGACAGGAAAGGAAAAAGTCACTTGTGTATTTTCTTTTCTGGAAAAAAGAAGAAAAAATTGGCTGCCTATGTAGGAGAATGACTCCACTAGTGCCCCCGAAACTATTTTGTTGGACTGTAGTTTTGCACTGCGTTTTAACTTTTAACGTTCTGTTGCTTTTATTACCATATTTCATGGGTTTTATTGTTTATTTTCATATCAGGTACCTTTTCTTATTCTTGAAATTCATGGCTTCCCTGATTCCTACCATAGAGTATGATTACACCATAGACTTTGATCTTGGTAGCTCCAGCTCCTAATCTAAGGTATATTAATCTGTTCGTGCATTCATTATCCCACATTCTCTTGTGTGAAATATGGTTGCTTCTGTTATAGATGTACATGTACTATTGCTAAACATGGTTTACAGAATGATGCCTTTTCGAGTAGACAGTGTGCATTTATTTATTATATCAAGATACATGAACCGTAGCACCTTTTGATGCCTTTGTGTAGTGAAGAAATATGAAAATGTCCTTAAATCGAACGATGAATGCTGCATGGTGCTAAAGGTCGTGTTTATACTCGTTTCATAATTTTATAAGAATTTAAAAGGTGTCAGTTTATTTTCCCGATTCACTTCAGCAGATTATTGGATGTATGGTGTGGTTCTAAAATTTTATCATCTCTGGTTTGTGCAGATTGATGGAGTCAATATTCTGAAGCACCGAAGCTCGTATTCGTGCAGTGTTCTATCTTCTTACTACTGAATTATCATCCATGTAAATAGATGTCGATTAGCTTATCTTCATTTAAGTTGGTATGTGCGTGTTTGTAATTATGTTATAAGATATGACAAAATAAAACTCCAAAAAAAATTTAGACAAGAATCAAGATTAACAGTTATATTTGTTGTTTGGTGATTGAAGTCTATTTTTGTTACTGTTTTATGACTTTGGTTTAGAAAATTATCTTTGATAACGTCTGGTTAATACTATGAATTAGTTTATTTTTTATCCCGAAAGTGATGATGAAGTTAAGTTTGATGGCCAAGCTATTTTTGACCTGATTAGTAATTTATATACTTATGAATTATATACTCCTGTTTGAATACTACTACTAAATTTTAGTAGTATACATATACCATGCCAAATACTACTATTAATAAATATATTGTACTCCTATTAATGAAATATCTTATAATTATGACACATCAAGTTTCTAATCATTAAATTGGCAATCCTGAATTAGTTTTAAGTTGTAGTAGCATTCGATAATTAATCTGAGCTCCAAACTCTTTCAGAAAAAAAAACAGCCTAATTTGCAACAAATAGGAAAATGGAGGCATCACTTATAATATGCTTTCCTGTTTACTTCACACCGAAATTCAAAATTTGAGATTTAAACGTAACTACCATTGTTTTTTTTTAAAAGAAACGTAACTACCATTGTTTAAAATAGTTAGAAATGCAAATATCTTGTAGACTGCCGATTTAATTTTCCAATCAAAAGTTTCTAAAAAGAATTTTAAGAATTTCAAACAAGGCGGCCATGCGATTAAAATAGTACTAATAGACAAACGACAAACTGAAGTTACTGTCATCTCTGTTGTTCAAGAGTAGTCACCTTTGACTTGGTTTGCTATTTTTCCTTGGGAGTTTATCTACCAATTTCATAGTTTTACTACACGTATAATTAATTAGCCATTAATCATTGCTCGCAATTTTTTTTAAATCTGTATCTCTAATATTACAAAATAGTAGTAGTACAATATAGGATGGAAACTTATGAAAAAGTATTCATGTCTATTTTCCCTAAAAATAGATATTCTTTTGGGGATGACCGTTAGAATACTAAATTAATAAAGTAGGAGATAGATGAATGGAAAAGTGATTTGAGTAATTTGTCAAATATGAAATTAGACCAATTTTGCTGGATGGAGTAAAATGACAAAAGAATACTCCCTTCGTCCAACAATAAGAGTTACATTTTGACATTTCAGTCTGTCCCAATAAGAGTCCTACTTCACTTTTACCATACCATAAATGATTAGTAAGTTAACCCATATTTTATTATAAAATCAATAAAAAAAACATCATGTTTAGATAAGTGAGTGTGGGACTCTACGGCAAAAGAAACAAAAGATAGAGTTGATTGTTCTTTAAAATGATGGGTCTATCTCTCTCTCAAAATCAGTGGTGTATCTTCTAGCTACCAAAAAAATAAATATGGGTATGCAAGGCAAGGGTAGGTAGAGTCACCCCACCAATTATTGTATCAAAAGAAAAGAATTAAACACAAATACAGAGAAGAGAGGAGTGATGGCAGTGGGAATTGCCATTGCCAATGAAGGAAGCCAAAGCCAATACAATGGACGAATCACATCCTATTTGGTCTTCTCTTGTCTTGTGGCTGCCATGGGAGCTTTCATTTTTGGCTATGATATTGGAGTTTCAGGTTTCCCATAGTACTACATGTTTTTTTTAATTTTTAGATTCCATGTTTTTTTATTTTACTATTGTAATCAATATACTACTATTTGTTAGGTGGTGTGACATCTATGGAGCCTTTTTTGGAGAAATTCTTCCCAAAAATATACAAGAGGATGAAAGAAGATAGTAACATTAGCAACTACTGCAAATTCGACAGCCAAGTAGTTACATTATTCACATCCTCACTCTATTTAGCTGGCCTCTTCACTTCCTTCTTTGCCTCTTTTGTTACGGACACCTTCGGCCGCAAACCCTCCCTGCTTGCCGGCGGTGTCTCCTTTCTTGTTGGAGCTGCCCTTAACGCCGCTGCCTTTAACATGTTCATGTTGATTATCGGTAGGCTCTTACTCGGAATCGGCGTTGGTTTCACCAACCAGGTCAGTTTAGTAGAGCAGATAATTCCTCTTATCTTTGAATTATCTTACCTAATTAAACAGTGTGTTCGTATCATGTTTTGATGCAAAATTGTATGGTGAATGACTGAACTGAGCGGAATTCAAAGAAACCTAGTTTCTTGAAAACGAAAAATAATACTCCCCCGTCCCATAATAGATATCATACTTTCATTTTTAGTTTATCTCACGTAATATGTCACATTTCATTTTTGGAAAAAAAAAATACCTAGCACACAAAACAATATCTCCTAAAATTCCGTGTCATTCTCCAAGTATGCGATTTATTATGGGACGGAGGTAGTAGTAGTATTATAAATAAAAAACCACCGTTGAAACAATGAGACACGCTTAGAAAACTTTAGCAATTTAAAAGGAAATAAAATAAAATTTAGGAAATTAAAAATAAACCAAAAAAGCTGTAATTGTCTTTTTCGCCAAATAATGTCAGATGACCAAAATCCATCGATAAATTGCAAGCACCGTGCGAATTTCAAGTCATTTTAAGACATGACGGTTTCAGGCATCTAAACGGCTTCTTCAATTAATGCAGGCCGTCCCGTTGTACCTGTCAGAAATGTCGCTACCGAAATACAGAGGAGCAATCAGCAACGGGTTCCAGCTCGCTATCGGCATCGGTTTCTTCTTAGCAAATCTCGTAAACTACAGAACGGAAAAGCTCAAAGGAGGTTGGGGATGGCGGGTATCACTAGGCATAGTTGCAATCCCAGCATCCATCCTAACACTAGGCGCGCTCTTCCTCCCCGACACCCCAAGCAGCTTCATCATGCGCAGCGACGGCGACCAGCACAAGGCTCGATCAATTCTCCAACGAATCCGAGGCACATCCGATGTCCAAACCGAGCTAGACGACCTGACCGCAGCTCGAGACATTGCCAAATCAACGGAAAGCCCTTTCCAAAACATCGTAAAAAGAAGGTATCGGCCTCAGCTAGTGATGGCTGTGGCAATGCCATTCTTTCAAATACTCACAGGGATCAACGTCATCGGATTCTACTCTCCCATACTATTCCGGACGCTCGGGCTGGGGGAGAGCGCGTCTCTTCTGTCCACCCTAATGACAGGCATCGTGGGATCGACGACAACTCTGATAGCAATTGTGGTAGTGGATAGAGTGGGTAGGAGAATCCTTTTTATGGTAGGGGGTGGGATTATGTTTGTGTGTCAAATTGGGGTTGGGGGGATAATGGTGGCAAAGCTAGGGGATCATAATGAGCTTAGCAAGGGGTTGGCTTACTTGGTGTTGGGGCTGGTGAGCTTGTATGTGGCGGGGTTCGGGGTGTCGTGGGGCCCGCTGGGGTGGTTGATTCCGAGCGAGATATTCCCGATGGAGATCCGATCGGCGGGGCAGAGTGTGACGGTGGCGGTCAACTTTTTTTTCACGTTCGTGGTGGGGCAGACGTTTCTGGCGATGATGTGCCGTTTGAAGGCGGGGCTTTTCTTCTTTTTCGGGGGCTGGGTGGCGCTGATGACCTTGTTTGTGTATTTCTTATTGCCGGAGACAAAGAACATCCCGATTGAACAAATGGAAGGGATTTGGAAGGAGCATTGGTTTTGGAGGAGGATAGTAGTAGTACACAACAAGGGGTTACACCATTGTGGCTAGTTGAAGTGAAAATTAAATGTCACTATGACTAGTTAATTAAAATGCATAAAATCTACTGTATATTGACAGTTTGAACTTTGAAACCATGCAAATTAACATTTCCTGCATCCACATCTTTATTAATCAAGTGGTAATTGATAACCATGCAAAACAAAAAAACAAAAAAAAATCAATGGCCATCAACTTAATTTTAATACCATAGCCGATTGCTTTTGGACAAATTGTTGTTGTAGTAAAGTATGCAGAATGCTTTGAATCATAACATTCTTCTAACATTGTTGAAAGGAGAGTGAAACTGCAGTACGGTTTTTAAAACACTGGTGAAAACATATAAGAGTATGTTAAGGGATAATTTCCCTTAACAAGATTCCGGAGTCGCGATTGCGATCGGCGGAGGGATAAAAGATAGTCGCGCGAGTTTTGTTCGTCGATGAAACCAAGAACAATACAGAATTGAAATAAAAGTGTGAAAATAAAATAAGGATAATTGTATTTCTCATTGATTGAAAAGAATAACATTGTCTCCTATTTGTAATACTAGCTCTAATTTAATAAACAAGAAAACAATATATATATATATATATATATATATATATATATATATATATATATATAGGGATGTATTCATTTCCTTTTCCATATTTCCTCCTTTTTCCTTCTTAATCTTAACCGTTTATTTTACAATCCTATGGACTATATTTAGCCGTGTAACCATTTAATTTAATGATTAAAAATTGTGAAAAGGGCTAAATTGGAACTCATTATTTTAGTTAGTTATGGTGATTCCTTAATTCACGTTCATGAAGATCTGCACAGTTATTCTTCTATGCAATACAGTCCAGACGTGAGTTCATCCACTCTTCCGTCGCCGCAATTGAATTGTTCGCTAATCACTATTTTCAAGTATCGGATATCCATTCATGGGTTGTCGTCGTCGTTAATTTTGTATGTTGAAGGTGTCGTAGAGATTGGTCTTTTGTAATTTTGGAAGAATGTAATTCAGATACGCCTTCGTTTGTGTATGTGTCGATTCTGTTACTAATAATTACGTTATGTCCGATTATTCGGTCGTTGTTGAGCTAATCCGATAACTCTTATAAAACCATTCTTGTGTATGTATCGATTTGGTTTAAACATTGCGACCAATGCTTAGTAGTTGTTCAATACGATTATGTTAATGGCGTAGGGTTGCAATTCTGGGCGGTAGAGTTGTAACGTAGAATGTTAAACGTACCCCGTATGGAGGACCGTGAGTATGAATCAATTTATAAGGGTGTAGTTATAGTCTTGGCTACTGTAGATAATTAACAACATACGAATAATGCACCCAATAGTAATGAGTAATGGATATTAGTGGATATATAATGATCAATATGTGAACTGCAATGCATACGTTGAAGATGTACACCTTTTTTCGATTTTGGCACACCCTTCTTGTGTCTTCTACGGGTTTAATCAGTTTATGTGTTAGGGTTTAATAAGTGTGTGGGATAGTGTTTAGTACTTAAACAGTAATAATGAATTGTAGCAAGCAGCGAATAATGCAGCAAGTGTAAAATTTTAAATAATGAATTGTAGCAAGCAGCGAATAATGAATTGTAACAAACAGTAATAATGAATTTTCCACACACGTGATTCTTCTCCGTTTCCGAAGACTCATTTTCTCCTCCTCAATTTGAATATAGTGGAGTTGTAGTAAACAACAGATGTTAAAATTTTAAACTGCATATATTGGTGAACATGATCTGAAGTAATAATGTATAGATTATATATATCGATTTGGATACATTGATGGAATGTTGGTTATGAAAGAGATATATATGCACTATTTCTGAAGGGTAATGTACAACATATGAAAGAGATAATACATGTAATGTATAAATATGAAGATGTAATGCACTATTTCTGAAGGGTAATATGCATCGTATGTCATATAATGCATATTAAGCTTAACATGTATTGTTTTGTGATTAATAACAATGTTTAAACCGATACGAATAGTGCTCTGAATGTTAACGAATAATGGATATTATTGGCTATAAAATGCACCATATGTGAACTGCAATGTATACGAATAAGATGTGCCGTGTTTCGTTGTTTGGCACACGTTTCTTGTTTCCCCTAAGGGTTTAATAAGTCTAGGGGCTAGGGTATAGTACGTACACATAAATAACAACGTTTAAACTGATACGAATAATGCACCGAATGGTTACTAATAATGGATATTATTGATTATTCAATGCACCATATATGAACTGCAATGTATACGATTAAGATGTGTCGTGTTTCGATGATTGACACATGTTTCTTGTTTCCCCTAAGGGTTTAATAAGCCTAGGGGCTAGGGTATAGTACGTACTCATTAATAACAATGTTTAAACAGATACGAATAATGCGCCGAATGGTAACGAATAATGGATATTGTGGACTACATAATGCACCATATGTGACCTGCAATGTATACGAATAAGATGTGTCGTGTTTCGATGTTTGACACACGTTTCTTGTTTCCCCTTAGGGTTTAATAAGCATAGGGGCTAGGGTATAGTACGTACTCATTAATAGTCTTTGTTAACGTTGTTATTAATGTGTACATACTAGACCCTATCCCCTGGGCTTAATATTAATGCGTATATGATGTACATAAAATTTAGGCGTACTATATGTATGGCTTAATATTTTAGGTGTACAATATACATATGCATTATTTGGGTTTGCCATTGCATTACGCCCAAGTATTGGTGCATTATTTGGTTAAAATACACAAACAACGTTCAGTAATGCATAATCTAATACGAATACTTACATTATATGCAGATATGATGCACATTAAATTGAGGCCTACTATATATATGGTTTAAATTATTAGGTGTGCAATATACAAATGCATTATTTGGTGTTGCCATTGCATTGCGCATAACGATTGGTGCATTATTTGGGTTAAATACACAAACAACGTTTTGTAATGCATAATCTAATACGACTACTTACATTATATGCATATATGATGCACATAAAATAGAGGCGTACTACATACAGGGCTTAATGTATTAGGTGTTTAATATACAAATGCATTATTTGGTGTTGCCATTGCATTGCGCACAAGGTTTAGTGCATTATTTGGCATATGTTAAGCATTACGAGAGTTAATCGGCCAACTATACAGACAAAAAACATAATACAAACAAGACAAATAACATAATACACCAATTACACACTAAGTATTCTTAGCCGTCTGAATAATCACGATGAACATACGGTTAGACTGATTGTTCACAAGATCAAAATCAGAAAGACTAGTCTCAAAAACATTGTTAAGTGTATTCAAGTTTGTAAAAAGATCTAAAGTGCTAAGTCTTCCAACAAATACCAGAAACCATCAAGCACTACAAGCTGACTTGGATTTAACTGCTTCAAGCAGTTCAGAAACTCCGACGGTGTGCGCTTGCAGTAAAGACGATCAGTCTTTCTTCCCTTAACTTGTGTCTGTTGAACATCACCTGCTGAGCTACTAGGGGCAGCAGCTGCCAACCGATCCCTCAACTTTTGTGCCAACGCTACCGGAATTAAATCATCAACTGCATCGTCGAGTTCAGATCTAACTCGCTTCTCTGAAATTGCACAAACAAAGTAACAAATCACAACATTTTCAAAAAAGTGGACTACGTTCTGTGTAATGATGTGTTCATGTTAATGTTTACATATTAATGCAAACAACGTAATCAATCACATCACATGAATGATTGAGTAAAACATTCGCATAATGCATTAAACATCACTGATAATGCACTAAATATTAATGCTACTGCTTTAGATACTACTGATAATGCACTAAATATTACTGCTACTGCATTAGATAATACTGTTAATGCACTAGATATTACTGATAATGCATTAGATACTACTGATAATGCACTAAATATTACTGATAATGCATTAGATAATATTGATAATGCACTAAATATTACTTATAATGCACTAAATATTACTGATAATGCATTAGATAATACTGATAATGCACTAACTATTACTGCTAATGCACTAATATACCTCATATAATGCACACAGTAACACTAAAAAATACATGCTTATAGTTCCACAATTCATTGAATATATCTGAAATTATGAACCGTGTCATGTTTTTAGTTAGCACACCACGCAACATGTATAATGCGGATTTAACAGAATTGCTAATACCATCACTCACAATCTAAATATTAATGATACTGCATTAGATACTATTGATAATGCACTAAATATTACTGATAATGCACTAGATAATACTGATAATGCACTAAATATTACTGATAATGCATTATATACTACGGATAATGCACTAATATACCTCATATAATGCACACAGTAACACCAAAAAATGCATGCTTATAGTTCCACAATTCATTGAATATATCTGAAAGTATGAACCGTGTCATGATTTTAGTCAGCACACCAGACAACATGTATAATGCGGATTTAACAGAATTGCTAATACCATCACCCACAATCTGAAAAAACAAATATTGATTTGAAGCAACACGATGTAAATTTTACCTGCAGCCTCTGTTACTTGCGATAGCGGACGACCCCTCTTTGGCATTTTCGATCTGGCAAAAACCACAAAAACATATTATGGTACTGGAATTCATCATTATTTAACCGAACCCAAAATGGGTCTGCAAAATCACGAAACCGCCGCCTTGGTCTGCAAAATCACGAAAAAAGGACGCCTAAATCACTGTTTAAACATACCTATTAGAAAGTAGTCGGTGTTTCCGAGTCGATTTCAGCGTTGAAGCTAATTCCCTCCGAAAATTTGGTCGACAAAATCCAAAATCTCCAAACGCGCCGCTGGGGAGGTAGATTTCTAGGGTTTGGGTAGTGGAGAGAGTGGAAGTAGTTGTAAGGGTTGTGGGCGTAATGAATGAGGAAAGAAGGAGAATATGAGCGTTTGAAATCCCGTGAAATTAGCATATTCCAAGATATGGCGGTTCAGCTTCTGTCAATGGCCAAAATTACCCCTGTAATGCATTAAGCCAACGTCTATAATGCAACACGGAGGTAAATTTATTAAAACAATCCGATCCGTCGATTCCCTAGATCTAACGGGTATTATTAAGAAGGAAAAGGATGTAAGATGGGAAAAGGAGAATAAGGTCCCCATATATATATATATATATATATATATATATATATGGAAAAGATATTAGATAATATAATGATAGACTAAAATCTAAATAATAGAGATAGGGGGATATGTGCTTGTATCAGAGTATCATATAGAAAAAAAGTTGTATATCAAGCAATGCATTTGCCACCGTTGTTGAGTGTAAGAGAGAATATATGGGAATTAATGGGTAAGTTTAGGAGTGAAGGTTAAGGTTAAGGTTAAGGTTAAGGTTAAGGTTAAGGTTAAGGTTAAGGTTAAGGTGAAAACGAATGGATAAAAACAAAAATGTTTTGTCTCATCAAATCAAATTCACTACTATATCTTATTGAAATTAAAATTACCAACAATTGTTTTTGTCTATATCCGCTATATTTCCAACGGTCGTAGTCTTGCTTGACCTTATTGTTATATAGACTCATAATTACGGTATATAATATCTATCTATAATCTATAATCTATACATATATAAAAGTTGAGTTTTGGGACGTTTTAAATAGCTATTTATGCAAGGGATGTAAATGCAATTGAGAAAATTATTAAATTTAAAGTCAGTAACTATCATATTTAACATATTAAATAAAATTAAATTACTTACAATCAATCATTGTTTATTGATTAATGGACGTTTTTAAGTCTTGGGGATATTTACATGATTGCCATTTTGAATTAAAAATATAATTTAATTTAAATTGATTTTGTTATTGAAATTATGGATCTTAATCGGACAGTTTCATATATCAACCTTTTCATGCCTAATAAAAATTAATGATGGTAACTGCAATAGACACGTTTTCAACTTTTCATGCCTAATAAAAATTAATGATGGTAACTGTAATTTAATTAATCTAATTATAGCCTTTAATAGAGAATTAACCGCTCGCTGTGGCTTTCAATTCAAATCTTGATGGACAATGAATGATTGTTATTAAAACGATATTATGAAATGCGTTTTTTTATAGCTGAGTAGAGTGACAATTTTATAAGATTCTTGTGATAAATGAGGGAAATGAACAGGTTTTGGGAGTCAAAATGTTTTAATATAGGATCATTATAAATATATGGTTTTGATACCTACAAATCCGATCACTCATTATATTGTATTTTATGCAAAATTGTGATGTGGTGTTTCTATTTTTACCATTGGGAGAAGCTTTACATCAGGTCATGATTCTTCGTATTGATCTGCGTTATTCAAAAAAAAGATGAGCTTTAACATTAATCTTCTTAAACAAGGACTCTAAAGGGGAAGAAGAAGGAATGTATTGTGAGCTTCAATCTAAATCTTCTTCAACAAGGATTAAGAGAGGAAGAAAAAAGGATGTATTGTGTGTGGTTGCAACAATTGCACCGATAATGGCTAGGAGGCGATTTCTGAGGGGAAAGTTTTTCACCAAGTAAAAAAGATAAAGAGAAGATAGAGAAGCGGTGGCCGACTCATTCGAGAGCACTAACCGTGATGTAATTTGTCTTGCTGCGGAAAGAGGGTTTTTCTCGACTAGATTTATAGTTTGGTTTATTTTATAATTTTGATTGTAATTTCCATTACATTTGGGGTTGTTTTTTTTCTTTGATAACAATAGTTAGAGTACCGTTTGTACATGGTTCAAGAATTTATCCTAATATATCTTACAATTCTTAGAGATGGATAATTGTAACATCCTAAACTTGAAACATGCATAATATTTATCTTCATCTTTACGCAATTTATTATTTTGTATATTTATAGCGCTATAATTATATTAAGTGGTTGTCACACAAAAAATTATTTTTTATCACTTATGATGAATTAATAAGTGGTGCATAATATGTATATTTGCGATGGGATAATTAAACCTATCAAAATCGAGTTGATCAAACAATTAGTTGTTCAAATAAAATAAAATAGTCTACTACCAAATGTTACTTTACTAATAATACTATTGTTGAAATTAGGCTTTAGCACTTAATTATTCAGGGATATAACTGATTTTATATAAAGAATCTAATTATCTTATCTATAGGTGATCATGCGGAGTGAAATATATATTATATTAAGTATATTTTTACAAAAAGAAAATTTGCAGTATTGAGAATTGTAAAGTAGGGTGTATGATATTTTTAAAAATTACTACTACTAATTTTGGAAAGAAAAAGTTATATAGAAATTTTATTGGTAGCGAATTTTGAGGGCTGATTCTAGCGATGTTTTTCTTATTTATTCACTATATTAATTTAAATTGGGCGCTGATTTAGGGTTGGGATGTATTGATCAATTACTTTAAATATGTTATATGCTTTGTGTAAAATTATGGGGTGATTGAGAAATTATTTAAAGTTTATTGTGCATTGAGTCCAACTTACCGCCTATATTAGTTTTTTAACCATAAAAAATGCGCCCATGAGGCCATGAATATAACTTATGTTCCAATTAGTTATGCTTTACAATACTAATAAAGAACTTGAATTATATTTGATTACTTTTACATATAATATAGTGTATAACAAAGTTTTCCAAAATTTATGGAGTAGTTGATTCCTCTTTTATTTAATTCTTTAATATAATAGGTTTTTATCTCTTAGTATGATTTAATAATAGAATACTGTAGTATGCATTAATTGTTTCATATATATTATTACATTTATTATATACATTTTTGTTTATCATTTTTATAAATAATATTATTTCTAATTATATACAACTTTGAGAATCCATAAGTATTGATGTTTTAAATATTTCAACCAAGGTTTGAGTGATCAACAAAGTAAAATTGAACAGGGGCGGAGGGAGAATTTTATTGATATTTGGCTCATTTGTTGGTCATGATGAGTATATTTTAAAGTTAAGGGTTTAGGATTTAGGTTTGGGTTTTTAGTGTATAGGGTCACTATATTGCAATGAAATGAAGCTCGACTATGAAGTGTCTCACCAGTGCAATCTTAAATTATTGCAACGTAAACTTGCTCCTGCAATTATACCTCAACGGTTAATTCATATTTTCACAGAATTAAAATTCTTTTTAATTTTAAGTCTGGTATTTAAATGTCAACACAAATATGTGTTCAAATTTTAATGTGATCGTATTGACATTTTTAATAAAAGTTAGTATTTAAACGCACTCTCTTGTGACCATGTGGGGTTAATGTGATTGGAAAAGTATAATCATAAGTAAGAGGATGTCGAATATTCTTTTGTTTATCATTTCACAAATTTTATTTCGCATAATGAAATAAATATGAAGAAATTAAAATGACCCGTGCATCGCACGGGCGTGATACTAGTAATTATATAAAATGTGAGTTTTGACCTTATTTTAAAATATTTATAAGTTATAGGATGAATTTCAATAAAATACTCCTATGTCGTCATAATCAAATGTAGAAAATGAAGGTTAGGAAAAACGGTTTATCCATTAGCTTCTACAGTATTTTATAATATTATTATATAATCCATAATAATATTATGGACATTTCAAGTTGCCATTATTTGATGGAATAATTAATTAGTTTTACTACTCGAAGAATGCATGCAGAAATATCAAATATGTATAATATGTCATAATTTTGTAAAAGATTAGTGATCCTCATCTAAAATTTATAAATATGGAAATTCATTCCTATAAATTAGAAGACAATTTAACCTTTCATTCTCCACATTAATTATGACATGGAACTATTTCATGATTTCAAAAATAAACATATCGATCACAGAAGCAAATATACTATTTTTAATATTTATCAAAATTGCACCTAGCTTATGATTAAACAAATCTAATACTTCCAAAGAGATTATCTCTGGAAATAGAAGAAAGAAAATACAAATATTAAGTTCTATCTTAGTATAAGAAATAATGTGTGTCCCCCCCTATAAACTCTTGACCCCACAAATCAATGAAATTAATTATTCAGTTTTTTGTAAAGTTTTTTTCTTCATATTTATATGTTTTGATTGTAGGAAGTTAATTCCTTTTATTTTTATTATAAGTGGAGGAGGTGAAAGGTTTTGAAAAGAACTTCTATTTTTCTACTACAAATATATGGTACCGAGTGTTTGATAGCTAGCTTAAAATCCACAAATTTAATTCTACATTTTTCTCATTACATTCTTTGTTAAACTTTTTGTAGAGATTTGATCCGATTTAAGGTATTCTCTTGATCTTCATCAATATTTGTTTAAGTTAAATTTCTACATGATGGTTTTTTCTTGTATATATATTAAAAATGTTTGTTTACATTCTCAATTCTTCATATTTAACTTTGTTATTTTTATTATCTAAATCGTTTAGTTATTTTTTATAATTATTTATTGTATGACTAGTTTTTCAATTTGTTGTTATTAAGTGTGCTGTATATATCAAAATAGTCATATGTTCATTTGAATTGGTCTAATATTGATTTATTTACATAATAGATTTTTTTATGTAGAATGTAGACAGTGTCTTGTTCGAAGTGATTGTGTCGTCCCACAACAGTTGAAAAATTACTTTTTCAAAAATCATAATTTTTTAAAAAAATAAAAAATTATACTAATTAAATCAAACCTAAAACAACGCTCGGCTGCACGTGGAGATGCTTCGAAGTTATATCTAGCTAGAAATGATATTTTGCAGCTTATAGATAACTCAAACTATATAAAAGTATAAAACTCATGTTTTCACAATTCCCAACTACAAGTCTACGGCTACAACTATAACTAGAATGATAAATTAAACAAATATTAAATTTAAGTTTTAACAACATAGCAGATTAGCAGCATTGCAATAAAGCTTTTAATACTAATAGAAATCAAGAAACAAACCTGGAGGCTCTGAGGCTGGATGGCTGGATTGAATGTTCTGCAGTTGACGGAGCGCCAGCACGACTCTGCTCCTGCAGGCTGCTGATCACTGGATGGGAAGGGAAGGTGGAGGATTGCGGACTAGAGACTTGGTCTGGCAATTGTCGGAAAGAGGTTTTTTATAGATTTTAATTAGGGTTTAATTTTTTATTTAAATTTTAACCTTATATTCTATTTATTTCCTTAGATTTAGATGAATCTTCCTTCATCATTCATAGCTATCTTTTGGAAATTTTTGTAAAATACATTACTAATAAATTATATATATAATACTAGTAGTAAAAAAAAAATTGGGGGTACCACCGTTCTCCCTTGTCCTGAATTCCCTCCGCCACTGAATGTAGTTCGGGAGATGTCATAGTTTTGAGTCTTTTGACTGATTTTAATAATTTTCTGTCCCATTAAAAATGAAACGTTTTCCTTTTCGGATTGTCTCATTGAAAATGAAACGTTTCCTAAAATGAAAATAACATCATCCTCTATTTTTTCATTTCTCAACGTTTCCTAAAATGAAAATAACATCATCCTCTATTTTTTCATTTCTCTTACTTTATTCTATCCTCATTAACTCACAACACAATACTATATAAAATCCCGTGCCAAAAAACAAATGTTTCATTTCTAATAGGACGGAGGGAGTATTATTTTTTATTACTCCCTCTGTCCCGCTTTAGGGTCCCGATTAACCATATTTAGGTGTTCCACTTTAGGAGTCCCGGTTGAAATATTCCATTAATGATAATAGGTTTCTCACGTTTCCATTAATACTTTTCCATTCACATTTCATTATAAAACTAATATATAAAAATAGGACTCACATTTCACTATTTTTTTTCACCAACTTTCCTTTACATTTCTGAAAACCATTACTACGAACTCAAATGAGACCCTAAAGTGAAATGGAGGAAGTATTAAATTAGTATATTTATTTGAGCATAAAATTAATGTTGATAATTGGAACCTTTTGCTATATGTAATGCGAGTGGATTATAAAAATAATGGTAGTAGTATTTTAAAATAGGGTGTGGTCATTGTATTTTTGCTACACGCCTATCAATCACTACCGAATATTCAAGTAAAAGGTTAATTAAAACTGGGTAGAGGAGAGGTAGACGCAAGGCGTGACGTCATCAAATCATTTTAATTCAAACTATGCTGTTGCTTTCTTCACCTTCTGCATTGGTTGCCAGATTCCACCGCTCTCTTCTACACAATCCATTTCTTCCATCGCCCTCTTTTTCTGGACTTCAAATTGGAACTGCTGCTGCACTTCGCCCCATCCGTTGTTCATCAAATATGGTCAAAGCGATCAGAATCCACGAACACGGACGCCCTGAGGTATTTTCTACTCTTCTCAATTACTTCACTTTTGCTGCTAATTTTATGTATTTTACATCTATTTCATGATTCGATCTCAGTGAATGCCGAATGCTTTATCGTCATTTCTGATTTTTGGCGCTACACGATATTACTGCTTTTCACATATGTGAATTTTGGGGAATAAATTGTACTAGTATTTCCTTGCTGGTGTAGTAGTGTTATTCAACTTATTGCAAATGTTAGGTTCATTTTTGGGTTGACCTCGTCTACTGTCATCCAACTTATCAATTCATTTGCTGTGGCTTTTAGTAGAGTAGGATGAGATATGCTACAGATTGAAACCATACTTACTGTGTGAAGCATATTTTTGTAGGTTTTGAAATGGGAGGATGTGGAAATAGGGGAGCCAAAAGAAGGAGAAATCAAGGTCAAAACTAAGGCTATTGGTCTCAACTTCATTGATGTTTATTTCCGGAAAGGATTTTACAAGGCTCCAACAATGCCTTTCACACCAGGTCCATTTTCTCTTAGTTTCATAAATTGACATTCCTTCCAGTGCAAGAGTGTCTTTGCATGAAATGACTTCAATTCATTTTTATGTTTTGTAAGTCTTTATGATAGAGTCCCTAAACTGTTCTTTCTTTTCATGTCATGGAATTGCTTCTATTATCACAAGAAAAGGATCAATGAGAGTAATATCTTATTTGTTATTGAAGAATGTCATTGCTTATTTGTTCTCAATTGGTTTATTTGGCACAATGATTCTTTTCATGTATTTTGTCAACTCCCTGAATTGTGGTGCATTTAATGCATACTCCCTCCGTCGGAGAATAGGAGTCTTGGTTCATTTATACTATAAATGGTAATAGGCCCCACATTTCACTAACTCATTCCACTCACATTTCATTTAAAACTAATAAATACAAGTGGGACCCTTATACCACTAACTTTTTTCCACCCACTTTTCTTAAAACCCGTGCCGGAAATAAATGAGACTCCTATTCGCGGACGGAGGGAGTATTACACATTGGGACTTCATTGCAATCTAATATGAACTACTCTCCATGGCAGGAATGGAGGCCGTTGGTGTGGTAACTGCTGTAGGTCCTGGGCTTACTGGGACAGTAGTTGGAGATCTTGTTGCTTATGCTGGTAATCCAATGGGTTCATATGCAGAAGAGCAAATCCTTCCTTCTGAAAGAGTAGTCCCCGTGCCTCAATCTATTGATCCTGTTATAGCAGCATCGATTATGCTCAAGGGGATGACTGCTGAGTTTCTAGTTCGCCGATGTTTCAAAGTAGGTTTACTTTAATCCCACACTAAACCCCTTCACATTTTATTGTGTTTAGGGAAAAGAGAATGTATTGAAATTTAAAAGCACCTTAATTGTTTAATCCTATACTTGTTTAGGGGAAAGAGAATGTATTTAAAGCACTTAACTGTTTAATCCCATACTAAGCTTTACTTGTTCCTTTCATCTTAGTTAATTAACTTAAGGAGATCATCATTTTAGTTGTCCCCTTCTTAATCATATGGTGGTTTTGTTTTCTTTTTTCCTCTCAATTGAAAGGCTTATGTTTAGTTCCATGCAGAGTAATGTCCACATTTGTTTCTGCAACAATTTTTCCGATGGATAAAATTATCTACAGGCATAATTATCTTATAACAATATCATACAGGTTGAACCAGGGCATACTGTCCTTGTTCATGCTGCAGCTGGTGGAGTAGGGTCTCTCTTATGCCAATGGGCAAACGCCCTTGGTGCCACAGTTATTGGAACTGTCTCAACTAAAGAGAAAGCAGCTCAAGCTAAGGAGGATGGTTGCCATCATGCTTTATTGTACGAGGAAGATTTCGTTAGTCGCGTCAATGAGATAACATCTGGTAAAGGAGTTGAAGTGGTCTATGATTCTGTTGGAAAGGATACATTTGAGGTAATGAAAATTATGTTTGCAAGCATATTCTTGATTTCCTACTCTTAACTATTTGCAGAGGGGGTGTCAAACTGTCAATAATGGTATATTGTGATAGACATGGGTCCATGCACCATTCCTTGATTAGGATAAAATTAGTTTCACTTTTAGATCTCTGATTAGTAGAGAATAACTGGAGTATCTAATTAGCATGAACCATGGATCTGATTATAGCCAGATTTCTATTTTTGATTTGTGTCATTGCTTATAAAAACTGCCCCGAAATACATAATAGGGCAGGCAGTGATTTGTGGTTTGCAACATCTCTATCTTGATAGGGATTATCTTTTATTTCTTTTGTTCAACTGTTTCCGATTATCAGATTAATCATACTGTCTTTGCTTTACTCTTTTTTGGCCCTTAACTCATCAATCTGTTAGCATGATTTGTAGTTGGATTTGTTCTGATTGATGATGAGTCAATTCTTGATCCGCAGAATCATTAGTCCAATACAACTCACCAAATTTGTATCAAGTAGATAGACGCTTCAATTCCTCCCAACCCCTCTCTTTTTGTTATCTTCATTGAGCTGTAGTTGCACAGATTTCTCTAGTCTCAAAAGTCTCTAATTGGATTTCTTTTGATCAGGGCTCGTTGGCATGCTTGAAAGTTCGTGGGTACATGGTTAGCTTTGGTCAGTCCTCTGGTGCTCCAGATCCAATACGCTTATCGGCTCTTGCTGCAAAATCTCTCTTCCTGACAAGGCCTTCTATGATGCAATACACTGCAACGAGGGATGAACTGCTGCATTCTGCTTCTGAGGTTTTCACAAATGTTGGAGCTGGTGTCTTACGTGTTCGAGTAAATCATACATACCCCTTATCGCAGGCTGCACAAGCCCATTCAGATCTTGAGAACAGAAAAACATCTGGATCCGTTGTGCTTATACCATAAGGGTGTTAGTGGCTGCGTGTCGAGGCTGAATCACACTCGAATAAGGATAAATTAAATCTCAATAATGTTTGTATTTCAAGAAGACAAAGAAAGTCTAAAAAATGTTTGTTTTAACATGGGTTTCCCATGTGGATTTCTTTTTATGTTTTCAGCAATGTGTGAATGCTCGAGTTATGTTCTTTTACGGTCCACTTGATTTAGGAAACATACCATTTTATATCCCAATGTTTTGCTGTGTTTAATATTTATGATATCGATTTACCTAGAAACCAAAATTAATACTCTCTTCTTTCCAAACTAGATATTACCCTCTCTATTTGTGAAATTTTTTTCTCACAACATATAAAAATATATTTACTCTTTGCTTAACACACAAGACAATACTCCCTCTGTATTCAAAAAATAAAAATATTTAAAATGACACCGGTTTTAATGCACAATTGTTAAAGTAAGTGAGAAAAATTGTTAAAGTAAGAGATAGGAAAAGAAAAATGAGTAAAGTAAGAGAGAAGAAGAGAAAAAGTAGTGAAAGCAGAGTTAGTGGATTGTGGGGTCCATGTCTTAAAATAGAAAGATTCTAAAGTTTCTATTTTTAAGGAATTGCCAAAAATGGAAATAGTTGCTATTTTTTTAAAACGGAGGGAGCATCTCCTAAAATTTCATGTCATTACTCAAGTATAACATCTATCTCGATAAGAAGGTAGTATAATTCTACTCGATCATTCTATTTTCGGTCATTGAGAGTGTCGACAATAGGCCGCCGCGTGCGCGGTGGTCTACTGCAGGGGGGGGAGCCGCGGCGGTCAGTGCTGCTGCCTATTGCACGTCGTGAGACCACCGTGGCTCCAATTTCCGGTTTTTTATTATTTTTTATTTTCTTAATTTGTTTCTATACATAACCCTATTCCCAATTCATTTTTTTTCATTCCAATTAAAATATACCAACAATTGATAAAATAATGTGATTTATGGTGTGACCGGACAAGTTTTTGTGGCTGTGATGATTAAGCGGACAAGTTTTTTGTGGCTGTGGCGTGACTGTTCCGCCTTATAGTGGATACTCCGAGTACTAATTGACCATGTCTGAAATATACTACTCCCTCCGTCTGCCATTAGGAGTCCCAGTTCTTGGCGGCACGAGTTTTAAGAAATGTTAAGAAAAATGGGTGGAAAAAAGTTAGTGGAATAGATGTCACACTTGTATATATTAGTTTTAAATGAAATGTGAGTGGAATGAGTTAGTGGAAGGTGAGACCCTATTACTATTTATGGTGAAAGTGAACTGAGACTCCTATTCGCGGACGGAGGGAGTACATGTCTAAATATGTCAATGGGGCCAAGTCAAGTCACGTAGCAACATGGTACATGAGCTTCCAACTATTTAAATGATTACCTATATCAAGTTGATGATTATGTTCGAGTATATGACCTTGAGATCCAGCGTTTAAGTCTTCCTTAGTACTGTTTGTTAGTTTTCTATTTTTCTCTTTATCTTATAAAAAGCTCATGCAATCAAATTTTCTAGTTTTTTCTAGAGCTTCTAGATCTGCATTTTGGTGGTTTTCTGTAAACCGTAAATTAAATTTAGAATGGGTAGGGTTAAGGTGAATATGAATGGCCTAAAATCAAATCTTGCTACAGTATATGTTATTGAAATTAATCTTATAAAATTGGGTGTGGTGGTTGTATTTTTTTGTACTCCTATAATATAGGTTGCGGTGACTTCCCACTGTCCAATTGTGCTCTTGATCTTTAGGGAAGGAATTAAATGTTAGGTTCATTTTTGGGTTGACTTTCATCCTACTTATCAATTCCTTAGTACTGTTTGTTAAGACTTTTATTTGTTATTGAAGAATGTCATTGCTTAATCAGTTCTGAATTGGTTTATTTGGCACAATGATTCATTTTCATGTGTTGTGTCAAATTCATGCATTGTGGTGTATTTATCACACGTTGGGACTTCATTGCAAGGAATGTAATATGAACTATTCTCGATGATAGGAAAGGAGGCCGTTGGTGTCTGTAGGTCCTGGGCTTACGGGAAGAGTAGTTGGAGATGTTGTTGCTTATGCAGGTAACCCAATGGGTGCATATGCAGATGTTGTTGCTTATGTGTTTAGGGGAAAGAGAGTATTTAAAGCACCTTAATTGTTTAATCCCATACTAGTTAACTTAAGGAAATCATCGCTTTAGTTGTCCCCTTCTTAATCATATGGTGGTTTTGTATGTTTAGTTTCATGCAGAGTAATGTCCACATTTGTTTCTTCAACAATTTATCCGATGGATAAAATTATCTTATGACAATATCATACAGGTTGAACCGGGGCATACTGTTCTTGTTCATGCTGCAGCTGGTGGTGTAGGGTCTCTGTTATGCCAATGGGCAAGCGCAGTTATCGGAACTGTCTCTACGAAAGAGAAGGCAGCTCAAGCTAAGGACGATGACTGCCATCATGCTTTATTGTATGAGGAAGATTTCGTTAGTCGCGTCAATGAGATTACATCCGGTAATGGAGTTGATGTCGTCTATGATTCTGTAGGAAAGGATACATTTCAGGTAATGACAATTATGTTTGCACTTTGCAAGCATTTTCTCTATTTCCTACTCTTAACTATTAGTTTCAATTTTTAGGTGTCTGATTAGTAGAAAATAATCGGCGTAGCATGAACCGTGGATTTGAGTTTTGATTTATGTCATTCCGAAATGCATGATGGGGCAGGCAGTGATTCGTGGTTAACAAGGCCTTCTATGATGCAATACACTGCAACGAGGGATGAACTGCTGCGTTCTGCGTCTGAGGTTTTCACAAATGCTGGAGCGCGTGTCTTACGTGTACGAGTAAATCATACGTACCCGTTGTCGCAGGCTGCACAAGCCCATTCAGATCTTGAAAACAGAAAAAACATCTGGATCCATTGTGCTCATACCAGATGGGTGTTAGTGGCTGAATCATACTCCAAGAAGGATAAACTAAATCTCAATAATGTTTGCATTTCAATAAACCAAAGTCTGATAAGTCTTTGTTTTCAATAATGTGTGAATGCTCTTGAGTTATGTTTCTTTTTCGGTCCACTTGATTTACGAAACATACCATTTTATATTCCAATGTTTTGTCGTGTTTAATAATTATAACATCGATGTATTGTACCACAACAAAACCATCGTCAACTGACGCCAAATCATGAAACCCGCCCAATTCAAGGATTTTCAACCTAACCTTTATAAGATCAATTATTCTTCCATATCTTGCTTCATTTGATATTAGTCTTACGATAGATTAAATTATGTAAATCTTCTCATTTTTTTTGTCAGCCTTTCCGAATGAGTTGAACGGTAAGGTTAAAAGTCCTATATCTGTGTGTTCTTTTAGACGTTGAAAACATTAAGAAATAAATATGCAATATTTATTGTTGGGAATATGCAATATTCCCATTAAAATATGCAATATTTGGGAATCGGCACGAGATTTTATATAGTGTTGTTTTGTATGTTAATGAAGAGAGAGTAAAGTAAGAGATAAAAAAATACAGACAGAATTGTTTCCAATTTAGGAAATGTTTCATTTATAATGGGACAATCCGAAAAGGAAAACGTTTCATTTTTATTGAGACAAAGGGAGTATCAACCAAAAAAACTCACGCTTGCTGTGTTCTAAGTTTTAGAACCCAACTTCTCATCTATTCCCTCTGTCCCCAAAGATGACACATTTCTTGGCGGGTTAATGTGTTTAAATGGATTGAAAAAATGGGTTTAAGTATTAAAAGAGAGAGAAAGATAGATGGATATTTTAAGAGTAACCACAATAGAACCGCCGCGGCAGCCTATTGTAAACTGTGTAGGCGCCGCAGCGGTGCATCCACAACCGAGGACCAGGCGGAGGCGGGTGGGAGGACGGCGGTCGCGCTGTGGAGCTGTGGTGGCCTATTGTAAGCCGCGAGAGCAACGCGACGATCAAATTCAGATTTTTTTTAATTTTATAATTTTAATCTATAAAATACCTATTCACAATTCATTTTTTTTTCATTCTATTCCAATCTCAAATCTCAAAATTTTCTCAAATCCACTCTCCGAAAATGGATTCCGACGATGAATATCAACGCGCATGGGATGAGGCCTATGCCGCGTTGGTTGAAGAGGTTGAGCAAGAAGTACAGGAGGAGGTGCGCTGTGCGGCGGCGGTCCCTCGTCCGATCCAGCATCGGCGGACAATCCCCCGCGACCATATCGGGGCTAACCAGCGGCTGATGGATGGCTACTTTGGCGAAAACCCACGTTTTCCGCTAGAGCTTTATCGTCGGCGTTTCAGAATGTCTCGACGACTCTCCCTACATATAGCGTCGTCATTGGCTTCGCGGTACAACTGCTTCACCCTCCGATCTGATGCCAGCGGCAGGATCGGATTGTCGACGATACAGAAGTGCACCGCAGCTGGTCTATGGCGGACAAGCTGACATGTTTGACGAATACCTACACATGGGCGAGACGACTAGCCTACAGGTTTGGAGGCATTTTTGTAGGGGCATCAAGGCAGTATTTGGTGGAGAGTATTTCCGAAAGCCGACCGCCGCCGACTGTGAGATATTGCTTGCTATGCACGGGAGGGAGCACGGATTTCCCGGAATGATGGGTAGCATAGATTGCATGCAATGGGAATGGAGGAACTGTCCGGTGGCTTGGAAAGGGCAGTTCACTACCGGGTTCAAAAGCAAACACCCGACGATGTGTCCGGTGGCTTGGAAAGGGAATATGTGAGTATCGAGAAATCACTAATCAGAAGAGATTGTACAAGTTCCTGGCGGGATTGAACTCCCAATTCGAAGGAACAAGGCGAGACATCCTCAAGGAGAGTCCAACTCCCCCAGTGGACGTTGCCTACGACTGGATCAAGCGTGAAGCCGTCCGGCTCAAAATCATGCCGTCGGTGAATCCCGACACAACCACAACGTCCAATGGGGTGGGATTCGGATTTGGAGCCCGACAAACCCGTTTTCAGACACATCCCCAGACACAATCGACACAGCCAGCACCGAACCGCCCCGGACAACCGTTCACAGCCACCAACAGCCGCCGCGGAGCCACCAAGCCAGACAAGAACTATGGTGTTCGAATTATGGAATGAACAAACATACCCATGAAAATTGCTTCAAATTGATCGGATTCCCGGAGTGGTGGGAGGAAAGCCAAAAGGGGAAGGCCAGATTGGCTATCGGGATGGAGGAAACGGGTGGAACAAAGAACACCACCCGTGGACGGAGTACTGACGGCGTCACTCCATGCGGCGGCGGCGGCAAACGGACGGAGGAGGTCGGCCAGGCAGCATTCACCGGACGGGTCGGCGAAATGGAGAGAGGCGACGAAGAAGGTAGGTTTTTCAAAACCTAGCCCATATCACTTTACACATACACCTCCATCTTTTAAGAAATTGCAAATTGAACCCCATTTTATGCATTCTGCCCCCCAATCTTTAGTTAATTCGAATCAGAACCCATATGACTCCAAAAATATGCATTCTGCCCCCCGAAATGTGATTAAATCGAAAACAGACCCCATGTTGTGTGATGATTTGTATGTTAGTCACAATAGTTTCGAAATTTTACATGACCTGCCCATTGCATGTGCGGTACGACATAAGTCTAGGGAAAAAGATAATTGATGGATTTTTGATTGCGGGGCAACTGATACTATGACCCATGATAGGCAAGATTTTGTGGAATTTTGTGGGACTATGAAAAGTTAAATACAGACTGCCGATGGGGAACTTACTTCAGTAGAAGGGAGTGGAACAATTGAAATTTCTCCGACGCTGACACTATCAAATTGTCTTTATGTCCCCAAGTTATCTCATAAATTGATGTCGATTAGTCACGTCACAAAGGAATTAAATTGTACACTACTGATGCATCCCAATTTCTGTGTTTTACAGGATATCAGGACGAGGAGGATAATAGGGCGTGGCACTGAGCGTCAAGGCCTCTACTATGTTGACGAGATGGCTCACCAAGACAGTGCCGCGATGTTGGCTCACGGATCTACTACTCGAGACGCTTGGTTGTTGCACAGACGTCTAGGTCATCCATCTCTTGGTTTTCTTAAACTTATTTACCCGATTTTTTCGCATATTAAGGATTTTGATTGTGAGTCGTGTGTTTTGGCGAAAAGCCACAGACAATCGTTTAAATCTACTGAAACTCGTGTTAAGAGTCTTTTTTCACTTGTGCATACTGATGTTTGGGGCCCCGCACCCGTTACTGGGGATCATGGTTTTCGGTATTTCGTATTATTTGTGGATGATTGCTCAAGAATGACGTGGGTGTATTTTTTGAAAAATAAATCTGAAGTCTTTGAAAAATTTGTTCTGTTTTATAAACTAATCAAAACTCAATTTCAGACAACCATAAAAATTCTTAGGTCTGACAATGGGAGGGAGTTCGTTAACAAAGACATGTCAAATTTTTTCACAGACAACGGGTTAGTTCATCAAACCTCGTGCCCCTAGACCCCCGAACAAAACGGAGTAGCCGAAAGAAAGAATAGGATCCATTTTGGAAATCACACGTGCCTTGTTTTTTAACTCAAAAGTTTCGAAATTTTTGTGGCCTGAAGCTGTTGCTACGTCTGTTTATTTGGTAAACCGTCTCCCTACGAAAATCTTAAACATGAAGACCCCATTGAACCTCTTGTCTTCCCTAGCCGATGTTCCTGAACCTCTTACCCTACCCCTTAAAATCTTTGGATGCTCGGTGTATGTCCATGTTCCTAAACACGAGCGAACAAAGTTTTCCGCGTGCGCCATAAAATGTATTTTTTTGGGGTATGGAATAAATCAGAAGGGATATAGGTGTTACGACCCATCATCTAGGAAGATTATAACGACAATGAACTGCAACTTCTTAGAATGCGAATACTTCTACACCAATCTTAGTGGTCAGGGGAGAGTAGAACGATTGATAGGTCAAGTGGACCCCTAAATTGGTTTGTGTCACCGCCAAGCGAATCTGTGGCGGAACCAACAGAGACAACTAGCACTGTCGCCGAGCCCATCTTGTCACCGGCAGAGCCTCCTCAGTCACCCAGATCTGAGCATCCTCCTCCAGTGATATCCGAGGTAAACACTGAAACCAATGTCCATAGTGCAATTGTTCCTAACGATGCTGATGTAGAACCCACGGAGAATGCTACAATTGATGGGGACACAGGACAGTACATACTTCCAGACAGGAGTACAAGGGGTGTTCCACCTAAATGATACAGTCCCGAGCGTATATCAAAGAAGAGCAGATATTCAGTGGGAAACTTTGTGTCGGCAAATCTGACCAAGATGGAAAAGGCTTTTATGACCGCTTTATACGAGGAAGAAGAACTTCCCCGGACAGCAGATGAGGCAATAAAGGTCCCACATTGGAAGGAAGCGATGATTGTGGAAATGAAGGCACTAATGAAGAATAAGACATGGGAAGTCTGTAGAAGGCCGGAGGGATCTAAACCAGTGGGGTGCCGCTGGGTCTTTACAATCAAGAGGAAACCAAATGGATCGGTTGATCGCTACAAAGCGAGACTGGTGGCAAAGGGATATACACAAACCTATGGGGTAGATTATGCCGAGACCTTCTCACCAGTAGCAAAGATGAGCACGATCCGCGTATTGTTCTCTATTGCGGCAACGAAAAACTGGCCACTACATCAGTTTGATGTGACCAATGCATTCTTGCACGGAGAGCTGACACGACCGATCTATATGGAAGCTCCACCAGGGTTCGATGGAGAGTTCAGAAGGGGAAAAGTGTGCAAACTCAAGAAGACGCTTTATGGTTTGAAGCAGTCACCAAGAGCGTGGTTTGGAAGATTTACAGAAGTGATGAAGAAATATGGATACGAACAGAGTAACTCAGATCACACTTTGTTCATAAAAAGGAGGGAAGAGAAGATCACCTGTCTGATTATTTATGTGGACGATATGATTCTTAGTGGGAATGATGAGGAAGAGATCAAACAGTTGAGGGAGAACCTATTCACCGAGTTTGAGATGAAGGACCTGGGCCTATTAAAGTACTTTCTGGGTATTGAAGTAATGAGATCGAAGAAGGGGATATTTATAAATCAGCGGAAGTATGTTCTGGACCTCTTGGCTGAGACAGGGATGCTTGACTGCAAGCCTGCAGAGACTCCGATGATGCAGAACCACGGTCTGCGACTGACCGAAGGAGCCAAACTCACTCATCAAACAAGATACCAGCGACTGGTGGGTAAGCTTATCTATCTCTCCCACACGAGACCCGATATTGCATACGCCGTGGGAGTAGTCAGTCAGTTCATGCACAAACCTCAAGTTGATCACTGGGAAGCAGTCTTGAGAATTGTGCGATATTTGAAGGGAACACCAGGGCACGGGATCCTGTTCGAGAATCACGGGAACTTGGAGGTACATGGTTTTACAGATGCAGATTGGGCAGGAAATCCAAATGATCGGAAATCAACTGCTGGATACTTTACCTTCGTTGGAGGTAATCTGGTGACACGGAGAAGCAAAAAACAGAAGGTGGTAGCTCTATCAAGTGCAGAAGCAGAATTTCGTGGAATCAAAAGTGGGATAACAGAGATATTATGGCTGAAGAAGTTACTGACAGAACTTGGCTTGATGTCAAAGGAGCCGTGTAAATTGTTTTGTGACAACAAAGCAGCTATTAGTATATCTGAAAATCCGGTACAACATGATCGAACGAAGCATGTTGAAGTAGATCGACATTTCATTAAGGAGAACATAGAAGGAAGAGTGATAGATCTCCCATATGTCCGGTCGAAGGATCAGCTAGGCGATATCCTCACAAAGGCTGTGGATGCAAGAAGCTTTAATGAAGTATTGGGCAAGTTAAGAATGGGAAATCCACTTGCTTAATTGAGGGGGAGTGTTAGAAGATATGCAAATAATATCGGAATTAATGCAAAGATTACGAGATCAATTACACTGATTCCTCCCAAATTACAGCTAGGGCAAATCATGTTAGTATCTTACCATATGTAAAAATCCCCTCTGCCTATTAAGGCATGTATCATTCCCTACTGTAAACACAATAATGAACACTTTTTCTCCCTTCAACACAACGCAAACTCAAATTTAAGGGGTAGTTTTTGTCAGTTGATAAACTCGTCTTTCTGTCAGGTGTTGCTCCTCCTCCAGCCATCGTGCGTACTCCATATCAAATAGCGCCTCACCTGGAAAAATATGCAGAATCAATTTATTAATTCATTAATTAATCTAACACCCTCTAGATTCACGCCCATTGAGACTTTTCTCACGCAGCCGCAATTCACCAACCACGCCTGATAAATTTTCTCATCCTTATCTATTTTTAATTAAAAAAAATTGTACCCATAGTTAAGTCGGTATAAGGGAGGCCTTGCTCTCTTGGATTCGCATTTCCACTCAATTAAATTCCTTATAGCAAAAAATGTATATTTGGAGAATATTTTAGTTATGGGATTGAGATTTAAGAGGAAAATAGTTAAATTAATGGAGTTTAAATATGACTACTTGTTGCTCTAGCATTTTGAATTCCAACTCTAAGTAATTTAGCTTTATTTTACAGGACTCCAGCTTTTGAACATTAACATGCACTAATAATTAACATAGATCGAAGAAATTATATATTTTCACATAGATTAGGTAATTAATAAAAAACGAAACTACTTCCTTGCTTTTTTGTCTAAATTACTAAAATGCCTGTTTCCTAAGTCTGCTTTTTATTATTATTTCTCTATTCTGAGCAAACCTCCTTAATGTGTGTTTTAGTGTGTGCGTGAAGTGTGTAGTGCGTGCGTGCCCGTGTGAAGAGTAATGTTGACTATAAGGAAATTTTATGTTAAATGATACATTTATAACAAGTTAAATATGAAAAAGATAAAGAGAAAACACATTTATGTGCATAAAGTATATTTAAATAGTTATGTCAACCAATTGACGGTGGACCAACCAGTTGCAAAAGGCGACACACATCTCGTACTCCGGCCGGTACCCGTTGACTGCACCCCTCAGCTTCACCGTCAAACGGTGGTGCTCCTCCAACCATCATGCGTACTCCATATCAAATAGTGTCGCACTTGGAAAAATACGAGGAATTAATTTATTAATTAATTAAAAACCCTCGAAATTCACGTCAAGTACGACTTTTCTCACGCAACCGCAATTCACCAACCACGCACATGGGAGGGATAAATTTTCCCATCCATACCTTTTTTTATTTAAGAAAAAATGGTCCCCAAGAGTTATCTAGGTACAAGGGATGCCTTTCTCTCCCGCATTCGCATTTCCACTCAATTAAATTCCCTATAGCAAAAAATGTATATTTGGAGAATTTTTTAGTAATGGGATAGGGATTTAAGAGAAAAATAATTAAATTAATGGAGATAACGTATTACTACTTGTTGCTCTAGCATTTTGAATTTCCAGTTCTAACTAATTTAGCTTTATTTTGCAGGACTCCAGCTTTTGAACATAAACATTCATAAATAATTACGTAAGATCGTAGAAATTATATATTTTCACATAGATTAGGTAATTAATCCAAAACGAAACTACTTTCTTGCGCTTTTTTTTTGTCTAAATTAATAACATGCCTTTCTCCTAAGTTTGCTTTTTCTTGTTGTTTATCTATTATGAGCAAACATCCTCAATGTTTTTTTAGTGTGTGTGTGAAGTGTGTAGTGCATGCGTGCGCGTGTGAAGAGTAATGTGGACTACAAGGAAATATTATGTTAAACGATAGTAAATTTTTAACAAGTTAAATATGAAAAAGATATAGAAAAAAAGCATTTATGTGCATAAAATATATTTACATAGTTATGTCAACCACGCACATGGGAGGGATAAATTTTCTCATCCATACATTTTTGTATTTAAGAAAAAAGTTGTCCCGAGAGTTAAGTTGGTATATGGGAGGCCTTGCTCTCCTCCATTCGCATTTCATACTCTAATAAATTCCCTATAGCAAAAAATATATATTTGGAGAATCTGTGTAGTTATGGGATACGGATTTAAGAGAAAAATAATTAAATTAATGGAGATTACATATTACTACTTGTTGCTCTAGCATTTTGAATTTCCAGCTATAACTAATTTAGCTTTATTTTACACGACTCCAGCTTTTGAACATAAACATGCACAAATAATTAACAAATATCAAAGAAATTATATATTTTCACATAGATTAGGCAATTAGTATAAAACGAAACTACTCTCTTGATTTTTTTTGTCTAAGCTAATAGCATTCCTTTTTCCTAAGCCTGCCTTTTCTCTATTCTGAGCAAACCTCTTCATTGGGTGTTTTAGTGTGAGCAAACCTCGTTCTCCTGTCGGTACTTGTTAACCGCATCCCTCAGTTTCACAGTCAGGCGGTGGTGCTCCTCCAGCCATCGTGCGTACTGCATATCAAATAGCACCACACTTGGAAAAATACGCGGAATTAATTTATTAATTCATTAATTAATTTAACACACTCAAAGTTCACGCCCAGTGAGACTTTTCTCACGCAGCCGCAATTCACCAACCACGCACATGGTTGGGATAAATTTTTCTCATCCTTACCTTTTTTTTATTTAAGAAAAAATTGTACCCATAGTTTTGTTGGTATAAAGGCGTCCTAGCTCTCCCGCGTTCACATTTCCTTTCAATTAAATTCATTATAGCCAAAAAAATGTATATTTGTAGAATATTCACATTTCCTTTCAATTAAATTCATTATAGCAAAAAAAATGTATATTTGGAGAATCTTTTTAGTTATGGGATTCGGATTTAAAAGAAAAATAATAAAATTAATGGAGATTAAATATTATTACTTGTTGCTCTAGCATTTTGAATTTCCAGCTCTAACTAATTTAGCTTAATTTTACAAAACTCCAGCTTTTGAACATAAACATGCATAAGTAATTAACAAAGATCAAAGAAATGATATATTTTCACATAGATTAGGTAGTTAATCAAGAACGAAACTACTTTCTTGCTTTTTTTTGTCTAAATTAATAACATGCCTTTTTCCTAAGCCTGATTTTTTTGTTGTTTCTCTATTCTGAGCAAACCTCTTCAATGTGTGTTTTAGTGTGTGCATGAAGTGTATAGTGCGTGCGTGTGCGTGTGAAGAGTAATGTTGACTACAAAGAAACTTTATGTTAAATGATATATTTATAACAAGTTAAATATAAAAAAGATACAGAGAAAAAGCATTTATGTGCATAAAGTATATTTACATAGTTATGTCAACCAATTGGCAGTGGACCAACTTATTGCCGATGGCGACACACATCTCGTTCTCCTGCCGATACTCGTTGACTGCGCCCCTCAGCTCCATCATCAGGCGGTGGTGCTCCTCCAGCCATCGTGCGTACTCCATATCCAATAGCGCCGCACTTGGAAAAATACACATAATTAATTTATTAATTCAATAATTAATTCACGCCCATTACGACTTTTCTCACACAGCTGCAATTCACCAAAAACGCCCATGGGAGGGATAAATTTTCTCATCCATAGCTTTTTTTATTTAAGAAAAAGTTGTCCCCAGAGTTGTGTTGGTACAAGGGAAACCTTGCTCTCCTGCATTCGTATTTTATACTCAATTAAATTCCCAATAGCAAAAAATATATATTTGGACAATCTTTGTAGTTATGGGATACGGATTTAAGAGAAAAATAATTAAATTAATGGAGATTACATATTACTACTTGTTGCTCTAGCATTTTGAATTTCCAGCTATAACTAATTTAGCTTTATTTTACAGGACTTCAGCTTTTAAACATAACATGCACAAATCATTAACAGAGATCAAAGAAATTATATATTTTCACGTAGATTAGGTAATTAATAAAAAACGAAACTACTTTCTTGATTTTTTTTGTCTAAACTAATAACATTCCTTTTTACTAAGCCTACTTAATCTTGCTTTTTATCTATTATGAGCAAACCTCTTCAATGTGTGTTTTAGTGTGTGCATGAAGTGTGTGTAGTGCGAGTGAATAATAATGTTGACTATAATGAAATTTATATTAGATGATGTATTTATAACAAATTAAATATGAAAAAGATAAATAGAAAAAATAAATATGTGCATAAAGTATATTTATATAGTTATGTGCCAACCAGGTGCCGGTGGCAACACACATCTCGTTCTCTCGCCAGTACTTGTTAACCGCACCCCTCAGCTCCACCGTCAGGCGGTGGTGCTCCTCCAGCCATCGTGCGCACTCCATATCAAATAGCGTCGCACTTGAAAAAATACGCGAAATTAATATATTAATTCATTAATTAATTCAACACCCTCGAAGTTCAAGCCCAATGTGACTTTTCTCACGCAGCCGCAATTCACCAACCACGCACATGGGTGGTATAAATTTTTCTCATCCTTACCTTTTTTATTTAAGAAAAAATTGTATCAAGAGTTATGTTGGTATAAGGCGGCATTGCTCTCCTGCATTCGCATTTCAACTCAATTAAATTCCTTATAGCAAAAAATGTATATCGGGAGAATCTTTTTAGTTATGGGATAGGTATTTAAGAGAAAAATAATTAAATTAATGGAGATTACATATTACTACTTGTTGCTCTAGTATTTTGAATATCCAGCTCTAACTAATTTAGCTTTATTTTACAGGATTCCAACTTTTGAACATAAACATGCACAAATAATTAACCAAGAACGAAGAAAATATATATTTTCACATATATTAGGTAATTAATAAAAAAAGAAACTACTTTCTTGTTTATTTTTTGTCTAAATTACTAACATGTCTTTTTCATAAGCCTGCTTTTTCTTGTTGTTTCTCTATTCTGAGCAAACCTCCTCAAAGTGTGTTTTAGTGTGTACGTGAAGTGTGTAGTGCATGCGTTCAAGTGTGAATTGTAATGTTGACTACAAGAAAATTTTATGTTAAATGATATACTTATAACAAGTTAAATATGAAAAAGATAAAGAGAAAAACATTTATGTGCATAAAGTATATTTACATAGTTATGTCAACTAATTGGCAGTTGACCAACCAGTTGCCGATGGCGACACACATCTCGTTCTCCAGCTAGTACTCGTTGACGGCACCCCTCAGCTCCACCGTTATGAGGCACCCCTCAGCTCCACTGTAAAATAATTTTGCATTATTTTATAGGACTCCAGCTTTTAAACATAAACATGCACAAATAATTAACAAAGATGAAAGAAATTATATATTTTCACATGAATTAGGTAATTAAAAACATGCCTTTTTTTCTAAGCTTACTTTTTCTTGTTGTATCTCTATTATGAGTAAGTGATACGCTCGGATTTTGCACGGTTTTAAGGCGATTATTTTGTTCGATTTGAATATAAAAGTTGCATTACATGTCTATTATTTGCATATTATATATATTTTGATATTTTGAGCTTAAAAAGGGAGTCAAAACGCGAAGTAAGAAATATGGAGTTTCAGGGAGCGACCAGCTACCGCCGGCGCTCAGCGACCGTCATATCTGTAGCGGCCCGTTTCGGAAAATTTGTGCATAGAATGAAGACACGCCCAGCGACCGCCGGGCAAGGCGTGGCGACCGCCACCCAAGAGTCAGAAGCCTCAGATCAATGCATGGCGACCGCTGGCCAAGGTGCAGCGGTCCGCCACAAAAGAGCGGCGAGCAGATTCGCCCTAATTGTGCTCTCCAAGATTTACCATATTTTACAACCTTTTTCCTTATTTGAGATAAATACCCCCTCAAGCTTCATTATTACAGATCCTCTTTTTGCAACATATTTCCTAGATATTAAAAGTTAGAATGCTTCATTGTGCAAGGAGTTGAAGAAGGATTCAAGAGCATCAAAGCTACAAGGATTAAACCTTTGGGTTTTATTTGCTTTAGTTTTATGTTCCAATTGTTTTCCTTCAATCTATGTCTTTAGATTATTCTATCATGTGTAACTAAATTCATAGGATTCTAGGGATGTGTTAGTAACGACTCTGGTTATACAATTCCTTTTCTATTTAATATCCGTTTTGTTCTTACTTTGTTTCTTCCTTAAGTTGTTGGATAATGCTTCACGTTTGAGTGACACATTCTGTGATGATTTAATATAACTTGCTACATAATCGTGAGAGGAGGTTGGCGAGTTAGATCCACTTAATAGATACTACAATTAGCTTCCTTTAAAACGGCACTGTTAATTGAGAGTGAGGACTTTTCAAGGGTCTTATAGGAGCTTTTAGGAGTTACATATTTAGGATTGACAACCCTAATGTTTGTAACCAACATTTGCATCGCATGAGCATAAACTAGGTGACTCGTTCTATCAAAGTAAGAACTGTGCTAGAGTATTGCAGTTGAAATTTGTATAACCATAACTGTGAACACGCATCCTTGGAATTCCCTTATCTCTATACTTTTATCTCTGTGATTTATCTGCAATTAGTTGTTTATTGCTTTCAAACTGTTCTTTGTTTTCAAAAATCCAAAAATCTTTCGGTTCTCCAAATAGTAATTGAGTTTTAGTAGAAGATAGCCAGTTTGTGTCTGTTTTCCCCGTGATCGATATTCGGTACTAACCTTTAGCTATACTATACCTACTCTGTATACTTGTTGGTATTTATAGTGCTAATAAAAAGTGCATCAGTAAGCATCCTCAATTTGTGTTTTAGTGTGAGTGCATGAAGTGGGTAATGCGTGCGCGTGCATGTGAATAGTAACATTGACTATTAGGAAATTTCACATTAGGTGATATATTTGTAACAAATTAAATACGAAAAAGATAAAGAGAAAAAATATTTATGTGCATAAATTATATTTCCTTAGTTACGTCAACCAGTAGGCAGTGGGCTAACTAGTTGCCGGTGGCGTCACACATCTCGTTCTCCCGCCGGTACTCGTTGACCGCACCCCTCAGTTCCACCGTCAGGCGGTGGTGCTCCACGCTTGGAAAAATACGCGGAGTTAATTTATTAATTCAATAATTAATTCAACACCCTGGAGATTCACGCCGAGTACGAATTTTCTCACACAGCCTCAATTCACCAACCACGCACATGGGAGGGATAAATTTTCTCATCAATACCTTTTTTAATT
Organism: Salvia splendens; assembly: GCF_004379255.2. NCBI lineage: Eukaryota > Viridiplantae > Streptophyta > Magnoliopsida > Lamiales > Lamiaceae > Salvia > Salvia splendens. Next base: position 15,961,196 of record NC_056038.1, read on the forward strand.
TAAGAAAAAATGGTCCCCAGAGTTATGTTGGTACAAGGGAGGCCTTTCTCTCCCGCGTTCGTATTTCCACTCAATTAAATTCACTATTGCAAAAAATGTATGTTTGGAGGATCTTTTTATTTATGGGATAGGGATTTAAGAGAAAAATAATTAAACTAATGGCAGGGACGGAACTACACGGGGCCAAGCCACCGCTTCAGCAGTGGCTTGGCCGCCGCCGGACCCGATTACCCTCCTGTCACGGTAGTCCTCCGCCTGGTCTCCACCCCAGGCGCCTCGAATAGCCCTGCACTCCATTTACTTTTTGCTTAAACTAAATCTGAAATTTGAGGAAAATGCAGGGAGACGATGTATTTTGAGGAAAGAGACAACACAAAATTATTAATGATATAATATTATTATATTGTATATGACGTGAAAAGTTACTGACATATTTACAATAAAATAAATAAAAGAGCCGTGTAGTGTATAGAATCACTAGATTATGTAGTGGAGTGGTCATAAATTTATATTTCAATGCTATTGATAAGAAATACTAAGATATAATCATTTTATTATCTTATAAAATAAATTTTCTAGCATTTTGAAGTGTATAATATTAGTATTATAAATTTATTCATAAGAAATATTAAGATATAATCATTTTTATTATCTTATAAAATAAATTTGCTAGCATTTTGAAGTGTATAATATTAGTCTTATAAATTAATAAATAAGCTATTTTTGTAAACTATAAACATTTCAATCTAAATTGATTCTTTATTTATCATATGTAAGTACTTCTATGTAAAATTAATGAAAAGTTGAAGAATTCAATCACTATCACTTTAGTAAACCAATATATTACTAAGTACAAAGTCACGATGTATAATTTTTAATTCTATCATATCGTAGTATATATATTAAAAATTTAATGTTATTGTTACTATGTACAATGTCACGATGAATAATTTTTGTATCCATTTGAAAATATATATCATGGAGCTCCTATTAATAATTGTTTCATGTATTTTCTCTTTGATTTGATGGCTGATCGGAACATTAATCATCAACCATCTGATAAAAATTATAAATATTTAATTTAAAATTAAATATTTCAATATTGTTATTTTTAAATTTAAATATGTTAATATATTATTATTTTATAATTAAATATTAGTAATATTTTAAAATTTTAGCACCGGCTTCTTTCGATTTCTCGTTCCGTCCCTGACTAATGGAGATTACATATTACTTCTTGTTGCTCTAGCATCTTGAATTTCCAGTTCTAACTAATTTAGCTTTATTTTACAGGACTCCAGCTTTTAAACATAAACATGCATAAATAATTACGTAAGATGGTAGAAATTATATATTTTCACATAGATTAGGTAATTAATCCAAAACGAAACTACTTTTTTGCTTTTTTTTTGTCTAAATTAATAACATGCCTTTTTTGCTAAGCCTGCTTTTTCTTGTAGTTTCTCTATTATAAGCAAACCTCCTCACTGCTTTTTTAGTGGGTGCGTGAAGTGTGTAGTGCGTGCGTGCGAGTGTGAAGAGTAATGTTAACTATAAGGAAATTTTATGTTAAATGATACTTCCTTCCCTCCGCCCAACTAAATTGAGTCAAAACTTTTGGCTATGAAGATTAAGAAATTGTGTTGAAAAGTAGGAGAGGGGAATAAAGTAAGAAAGATAAAGAAAGAGTAAAATAAGTGATGGAATAAAGTAATAGTGATTGAATGTTTTGTTTTTTGTTAGAAAAAGAAATGACTCAACTTAGTTGGAATATCCCAAAAAGGAATACGACTCAACTTAGTTGGGACGGAGGGAGTAGTATGTTTTTAACAAATTAAAGTAGGTTCATTACTTAATGCAACACCCTCGAGAGTCACGCCCTGTGTGACTTTTCTCACGTAGCACCTAGGGGTGAGCATTCGGGTTTCGGTTCGGTTTTTTCCCAAACCGAACCGAAACCAAAAAACTAAATTTAGGCTAAAATCAAAACCGAACCGAAATCAAAAACTAAAAAACCGAAATCCGAACCTGCTTTTTCTTGCTGCTTCTCCATTCTGAGCAAGACTCTCAATGTTTGTGTTTCCGAAAAAATATACTATTCAAAATAAAGGAAATAACTAATTCCAACACAAAATTTCGCCTTTACTATAACTCTCAACTTTTAGTTAATTGGGAATCATTTAGATTTATTAAAAATAGCCATTTTTTGTATTTCATTAGTGTACTAATTTAAAGTCATAACCTGAACTACGCTGGCCGATTCTAGAACGTCAACTCTAACTAATTCAGCTTTATTTTACATGATTCTAGCTTTTGAACATAAACATGCACTGATAATTAACAAATATCAAAGAAATTATATATATTCTCATAGATTAGGTAATTAATCAAAAAAACGAAACTAATTTCATGCTTTTATTGTTTAAATTGAAAACATACCTTTTTCCTAAGTTTACCTTTTCTTGTTGTTTCTCTATTCTGAGCAATCCTCATCAATGTGTGTTTTAGTGTGTGTGTGCGCGTGCGTGCGCGTGCATGTGAATAGTAATGTTAACTAAAAGGAAATTTCGTATAAGATGATGTATTTATAACAAATTAAATATTAAAAATGCAAAGAGAAAAAAGAATTTATGAGCATAAAGCATATTTACATAGTTATGTCAACCAGTTGGCAGTGGGCCAACCAGTTGCCGATGGCGACACACATCTCGTTCTCCGGCTGGTACCCGTTGACCGCACACCTCAGCTCCACCGTCACGCGGTGGCGCTCCTTTAGCCATCGTGCGTATTGTTGGAAATATTATAGCCTTTACACGGGAAAACTCTTGCTATTACAAAAGAACAAAACTGGAAGGTAAATATAATAATATAAATTACAACGAAAGTAAAGAGATGCAAACTATAGTATTCTTCAAGTCGAGTCGAGGTATCCCTCTCTCCGCAAGACGAAATACGCCCCGGCTAGTGCTCACGGATTGGCGTAATGTCCCCAAAGATGAAACGACTTTCCTCCTATCGAGTTGAAGCACCTCAAACTCGTAGGCACCGGCGAACTTGAATTGGAGGCGAGAACCGAGCAATGCAATGCTCCTAATGCGAACTATAAAGCTTAAGCTAGAGAGAAGAGAGAGTGATTTGTTTTTGTTGTATCTCTTCTTCCAAATCCTACCTATTTATAGGATAGGAAATTGGACTCCAAAAGGCAAAGCCTTCAAGACACCTCATAAAAAAATGAAAGTGAAAGGCCAAAGGCCTAGCCTTTTCACAATTCCACACGTTTTTCCTACAATCCCCCACATTGGTTAGAGCGCTGCAAGCTCAAACCAACACCAGACACAAATGCATGTATGCAGACTCTTTTGCTCAGTTCTCAGGAAACGATACTGTATTTGGAGAGGTAACTTGTGGTTTTGAACCTTCCATAGTCAACACTATCGGACATACCGGCGGACTAGTGGACGCGATGCCTTGAACTATTCCTCCTTGGTGTATGCCTAGTCAATAGCATTAACACAATATTGTCTCAACTCCATCAGTTCTCACGTTTGTGTCCGTTTCGGCAGTGGAACACCTCTTTGGAATTCATAAGTGACTCACTCACACGAAGCGGCCTCACTTCTCACTTATATAGGTGATTCTTTTATGAGTATCCTGCCATACTGCATCTCCTTGAGATTTCAAGAATCATTAAAAGTCAAAAGACTTAACCTCTTACCACCTCCAGGTTACAACACTCAAAGCTTTCTAAAGAATGGGCGAAGATCAAAATCTTCTGAGTGTTACAGCTAGATTTGTATAGCTTCGTTTTCCCATTGAACCAATCCCATGGGATCTCCAATCGTATGGTTGGGTTACCACTATACTCATCTTTTAAGATGTGGTTTTCAGTCCCATTTCTTTTAGCAATTTATGCATTTGATCACGGTTTAAACCTTTTGTTAACGGATCCGCTAAGTTATCCACTGACCTTACATAGTCAACTGTGATAACACCACTTGTGATCAATTGTCTGACGGTATTATGTCGCCGACGAATATGTCGAGACTTACCATTGTATAAGCCACTGTGTGCTCTACCTATGTCTGCTTGGCTATCACAGTGTATCACTACTGTCGGCACTGGCTTCTTCCAACATGGAATATCTTCTAGGAAGTTTCTAAGCCACTCGGCTTCTTCCCCTGCTTTATCCAAAGCGATAAACTCAGATTCCATGGTGGAACGAGCAATACACGTCTGTTTCGTTGATTTCTATGAGACAGCACCACCCACCACAGTGAACACATACCCACTTGTCGAAAATGAGTCTTTTGAATCAGAGATCCAATTTGCATCACAGTACCCTTCAAGTAATTGGGGATATCTTGTGTAATGCAACCCAAAGTTAAGAGTATACTTCAAGTATCTCAAAACTCTACACAGAGCTTTCCAATGTTCCTTACTTGGGTTGCTCGTAAATCGGCTCAACTTGTTTACAGGACAAGCAAGATCAGGTCGAGTACAGTTTGTGATAAACATCAAACTTCCTATGACCTTTGCATACTCTTCTTGAGCAACAAAATCACCCATATTCTTGCTTAGATGGACATTGAGCTCCAAATGAGTCTTTGCTGGCTTACAATCAAACGAGTTGAATTTCTTAAGCATTTTCTCAACATAATGAGATTGCGTTAAGGCACTATTTTGATTCCGAGAATCACATCAGCTAGACCCATATCTTTCATATCGAAATTTCTTTTCAACATGTTTTTTGTCTCGTTAATAATGGCACTATTTTTGCCCATTATCAACATATCATCAACATACAGACACACAATAACAAACCCGTTATCTGTGTTCTTAATGTAAACACACTTATCACACTCATTGATAGTGAATCCATTTGCCAACATCACGTTGTCAAATTTCAAATGCCATTGTAAAGGTGCTTACTTCAACCCATATAATGACTTTACCAGTTTGCATACTTTACGCTCTTGCCCAGGCACAACAAACCCTTCGGGTTGTTCCATATATATTTCTTCTTCCAGATCACCATTCAGAAACGCAGTTTTCATATCCATTTGGTGAATCTCAAGATTGTGCAAAGCAGCAATCACTAGAAGCACCCGAATGGAAGTGATTCTCGTAACTGGTGAATAGGTATCAAAAAAGTCATACCCTTCTTTCTGCTTAAAGCCTTGGACAACTAGGCGAGCTTTGTACTTATCTATAGTACCATCAGACTTATATTTCCTTTTCAGAATCCACTTGCACCCTAAAGGCTTACAGCCTTCAGGCAAGTCTACTAACACCCAAGTGTTATTTCTCATGATGGATTCAATTTCACTGTTGATAGCTTCTTGCCACCACGCCGCGTCTTGGCCAGACAGAGCTTCCGCCAATGACTTTGGTTCGTCATCCAACATTAAAGTTATGAAGTCAGGACCAAATGTTTTAGCAACTTTAACTCTTTTACCACGTCTTGGTTCAACATCCTCAGGACTTGACCTCGTCCTTTTTGGAGGATTAGAACTAGTGGATTCATCCATCATTCTTTCACTAGAACGATCCTCTTGCCTCTTGCAAGGGTATACATTCTCAAAGAATATAGCATTCCTTGACTCAATCGTTGTTCCTTCAGCCACGTCAGACACAGCTGACCTATGGACTAGGAAACGATAGGCACTACTATTAAGTGCATGGCCAATAAAGATGCAATCGACTGTTTTAGGGCCTATTGCAACTTGTTTCGGAGGTGGCACTTCTACCTTCGCTAAACACCCCCACACTTTGAGGTATGAATATGAAGGTTTCTTCCCTTTCCACAACTCATAAGGAGTCACATCCCTATTTTTTAGTGGAATTTTATTCAGGATATGATTCGCTGTTAACACAGCCTCCCCCCACATGTTCTGGGATAAACCAGAATTAATCAACAGAGCATTCATCATCTCTTTAAGTGTTCTATTTTTTCGTTCAGCAACTCCATTTGACTGGGGAGAATATGGAGCCGTTGTTTGGTGAATTATACCACTTGCATGACATAATTCTGCAAACGGGGCTACATACTCACCACCTCTATCACTTCGAACACACTTAATTCGACAATTAAGTTGATTTTCGGATTCATTTTTGAAGTCTTTAAACGCTTCAATTGCCTCGTCTTTACTTCTTAATAAGTAAAGGTAACAATACCTTGTGCAATCATCTATAAATGTGATGAAGTACTTTTTACCACATCTAGTTTGCACAAATTTTAAATCACATACGTCTGTATGGATTAACTCTAGAGGTTTTGTGCTCCGTTCTACCGAGCGAAACGGTAGCTTGGTCATTTTTGCTTCAACACAGACTTCACATTTTTCTTGTGAGTTAAACTTATCTACTTTTAGTAAATTAAGATTTACTAATCTTTTTATAGCATTTAGATTTACATGTCCCAATCTTTTATGCCATAAATCAGAGCACTCAAGCAAATAAGAGGATTTGTCATCTTCCTTATTTCTTAATCCTTTTCCACGGTGAATGACCGTAACATTCAGCTCAAAAAGCCCATTCACTAGGTGACCTTCACCTATGAACTTTTCATACTTGGTCAATATAACCTTTTCACACTCAAATTCTAGTGAAAATCCATGATTTACTAGAAGTGAGCCTGACACCAAATTATTTCAGATGTCTGGGACATGCAGCACATCCTTGAGGGTAAGAACCTTTCCGGATCCTAATTTTAGGAACACATTACCTACACCAACCACCTCGGAAGAGGCTTGGTTTCCCATACGTACTTTTCTACCTCCAACAGATTTATAAGTAGAAAAAACGCTTCTCTCGGAGCACACATGACATGTGGCACCCGTATCAACAAACCATTCATTTGGATTATTACCATGGTCCACGTCGGAGACCACTGCGATCACCTCGTGATCTTTGTTGTTTATAACAACACGTTCAAATAATTTGTACAGTATTGTTTCCAACAATAAGTACACAATTATATTGAACCAAATGTGCATTGGTATATTCATCAACCCATGCATCACAATTACTACTACCAAACCTAAATTGGTCTTGCTTGTCAAATGACAAACGATAAACATCATTCTCAAGAGAATAGATCTCAAGGAATTAACCAATCCATAGCGCATCGACATTGCGACCGTTCGTTGCTTTATTCCAGCTTTGAATTTCATGTTTCCTCCAGCATCGGTCGACATGATTTCAACAAGAGTACAATATTTCGTCTTACGATTGTTGGAAATATTGTAGCCTTTACACGGGAAAACTCTTGCTATTACAAAAGAACAAAACTGGAAGGTAAATATAATAATATAAATTACAACGAAAGTAAAGAGATGCAAACTATAGTATTCTTCAAGTCGAGTCGAGGTATCCCTCTCTCCGCAAGACGAAATACGCCCCGGCTAGTGCTCACGGATTGGCGTAATGTCCCCAAAGATGAAACGACTTTCCTCCTATCGAGTTGAAGCACCCCAAACTCGTAGGCACCGGCGAACTTGAATTGGAGGCGAGAACCGAGCAATGCAATGCTCCTAATGCGAACTATAAAGCTTAAGCTAGAGAGAGTGATTTGTTTTTGTTGTATCTCTTCTTCCAAATCCTACCTATTTATAGGATAGGAAATTGGACTCCAAAAGACAAAGCCTTCAAGACACCTCATAAAAAAATGGAAGTGAAAGGCCAAAGGCCTAGCCTTTTCACAATTCCACACATTTTTCCTACACGTCCTCTATATCAAATAGCGCCTAGTCTACAGAATCCATTCATTAATTCATTACTTAATGCAACACCCTCGAGAGTCACGCCCTGTGCTACTTTTCTCACGCAGCCGCTAGAGTGAGCATTCGGGTTCTGGTTCGGTTTTTTGCCTGAACCGAACCGAAACCAAAAAACCCAATTTAGGCTAAAATCAAAACCGAACCGAAACCGAAAAACTGAATAACCGAAATCCGAACCTGCTTTTTCTTGATGCTTCTGTATTCTGAGCAAGCCTCCTCAATGTTTGTGTATTCGAAAATAAATTATTTCAAGAAAAAATATATTTAATAATTTTTTATAAAACTTATTGTGTAAAAATATTAAGCGAAATTACCTTTGCATCAGTTGGCTTTGGAACATCTTGCTCTGAAGTTGGCCCTTGGCGAATTACCCAACACTGCGAATAAGTAACTTAAAACAAAAGAATAAAAATAAAGAATTAACTAATTCCATCACAAAATTCCACATATACTACAAATCTCAACGTTTAGTTAATTGGGAATAATTTAGATTTATTAAAAATAGCCATTTTTTGTATTTAATTAATGCAGTAATTTAAATCCATTACCTAAACTACGCTGGCCGATTCTTGAACATCAACTCTAGCTAATTCAGCTTTATTTTACAGGACTCTAGCTTTGGAACATAAACATGCACTTATAATTAACAAATATCAAAAAATTATATATATTCTCATATATATGATAATTAATTAAAAAACGAAACTAATTTCTTGCTTTTTTGTCTAAATTAAAAACATGTGTTTTTCCTAAGCTTACCTTTTCTTGCTATTTCTCTATTCTGAGCAAGCCTCCTCAATGTGCGTTTGTGTGTGTGTGCTCGTGTGCGTGAAGTGTATAGTGCATAGTGCGTGCGCGTGTGCGTGAAGTGTATAGTGCGTGCGCGTGTGTTTGAATAGTAATGTTGACTATAAGGAATTCCGTATTAGATGATGTATTTATAACAAATTAAATATTAAAAACATAAAGAAAAAAAACATTTATGTGCATAAGGTATATTTACATAGTTATGTCAACTAGTTGGCAGTGGGCCAACCAGTTGCCGATGGCGATACACATCTCGTTCTTCGGCAAGTACCCGTTGACCGCACCCCTCAGCTCCACCGTCAGGCGGTGGTGTTCCTATAGCCATCGTGCGTGCTCTATATAAAATAGCACCTAACCTGCGGAATCCATCCATTCATTCTTTAATTAATGCAACACCCTCGAGAGTCATGCCCTGTGCGACTTTTCTCACGCAGCTGCTAGGGGTGAGCATTCGAATATCGGTTCGATTTTTTGCCCAAACCGAACCGAAACCAAAACACCCAATTTAGGCTAAAATCAAAACCGAACCGAAACCGAAATCCGAACCTTCTTTTTCTTGCTGCTTCTCTATTCTAAGCAAGCCTCCTCAATGTTTGTGTTTCCGAAAACAAATTATTTCAACAAAAATTACCTTTGTGTAATTATATTTAATAATTTTTTATAAAACTTATTGTGTAAAAATGTTAAGCGAAATTACCTTTGCATCGGTTGGCTTTGGAACATCTTGCTCTGAAGTAGGCCCTTGGCGGATTACCCAACGCTGCAAAAAAGTAAATTAAAACGAAAAAAAATCAAAATAAAGGAATTAACTAATTCCATCACAAAATTTCACCTATACTATAAATCTCAACATTTAGTTAATTGGGAATCATTTATATTTTTTTTAAAATAGCCATTTTTTGTATTTAATTAATGCAGTAATTTAAAGACATAATCTGAACTACGCTAGCCGATTCTTGAACATCAACTCTGACTAATTCAGCTTTATTTTATATGACACTAGCTTTTAAACATAAACATGCACTTATAATTAACAAATATCAAGGAAATTATATATATTCCCATAGATTAGGTAATTAATCAAAAAACGAAACTAATTACTTGCTTTTATTTGTCTAAATTAAAAACTTAGTCTTTTTCTTGAGCTTACCTTTTCTTGCCATTTCTTTATTAAGAGTAAGCCTCCTCAATGTGCGTTTTAGTGTGTGTGCGCGCGTGCGTGAAGTTTATAGTGCGTGCACGTGCATGTGAATAGTAATGTTGACTAAAAGGAAATTTCATATAAGATGATGTATTTATAACAAAATAAATATTAAAAAAGATAAATAGAAAAAGAATTTATGTCCATAAAGTATATTTACATAGTTATGTCAACTAGTTGGCAGTGGGCCAACAAGTTGCCGATGGCGATACACATCTCGTTCTTCGGCAAGTACCCGTTGACCGCACCCCTCAGCTCCACCGTCAGGCGGTGGTGTTCCTCTAGCCATCGTGCGTACTCTATATAAAATAGCACCTAACCTGCGGAATCCATCCATTCATTCTTTAATTAATGCAACACCCTCGAGAGTCATGCCCTGTGCGACTTTTCTCACGCAGCTGCTAGGGGTGAGCATTCGGGTATCGGTTCGATTTTTTGCCCAAACCGAACCGAAACCAAAACACCCAATTTAGGCTAAAATCAAAACCGAACCGAAACCGAAATCCGAACCTTCTTTTTCTTGCTGCTTCTCTATTCTGAGCAAGCCTCCTAAATGTTTGTGTTTCCGAAAACAAATTATTTCAAGAAAAATTATATTTAATAATTTTTTATAAAACTTATTGTTTAAAAATGTTAAGCGAAATTACCTTCGCATCGGTTGGCTTTGGAACATCTTGCTCTGAAGTGGGCCCTTGGCGGATTACCCAACGCTGCAAAAAAGGAAATTAAAACGAAAAAAAATCAAAATAAAGGAATTAACTAATTCCATCACAAAATTTCACCTATACTATAAATCTCAACATTTAGTTAATTGGGAATCATTTATATTTTTTTAAAATATCCATTTTTTGTATTTAATTAATGCAGTAATTTAAAGACATAATCTGAACTACGCTAGCCGATTCTTGAACATCAACTCTGACTAATTCAGCTTTATTTTATATGACACTAGCTTTTAAACATAAACATGCACTTATAATTAACAAATATCAAGGAAATTATATATATTCCCATAGATTAGGTAATTAATCAAAAACGAAACTAATTACTTGCTTTTATTTGTCTAAATTAAAAACTTAGTCTTTTTCTTGAGCTTACCTTTTCTTGCCATTTCTTTATTCTGAGTAAGCCTCCTCAATGTGCGTTTTAGTGTGTGTGCGCGCGTGCGTGAAGTTTATAGTGCGTGCACGTGCATGTGAATAGTAATGTTGACTAAAAGGAAATTTCATATAAGATGATGTATTTGTAACAAATTAAATATTAATAAAGATAAATAGAAAAAGAATTTATGTCCATAAAGTATATTTACATAGTTATGTCAACTAGTTGGCAGTGGGCCAACAAGTTGCCGATGGAGATACACATCTCGTTCTTCGGCAAGTACCCGTTGACCGCACCCCTCAGCTCCAACGTCAGGCGGTGGTGTTCCTCTAGCCATCGTGCGTACTCTATATAAAATAGCACTTAACCTGCGGAATCCTTCCATTCATTCTTTAATTAATGCAACACCCTCAAGAGTCATGCCCTGTGCGACTTTTCTCACGCAGCTGCTAGGGGTGAGCATTCGGGTATCGGTTCGATTTTTTGCCCAAACCGAACCGAAACCAAAACACCCAATTTAGGCTAAAATCAAAACCGAACCGAAACCGAAATCCGAACCTTCTTTTTCTTGCTGCTTCTCTATTCTAAGCAAGCCTCCTCAATGTTTGTGTTTCCGAAAACAAATTATTTCAAGAAAAATTATATTTAATAATTTTTTATAAAACTAATTGTGTAAAAATGTTAAGCGAAATTACCATTGCATCGGTTGGCTTTGGAACATCTTGCTCTGAAGTAGGCCCTTGGCTGATTACCCAACGCTGCAAAAAAGTAAATTAAAACGAAAAAAAATCAAAATAAAGGAATTAACTAATTCCATCACAAAATTTCACCTATACTATAAATCTCAACATTTAGTTAATTGGGAATCATTTATATTTTTTTAAAATAACCATTTTTTGTATTTAATTAATGCAGTAATTTAAAGACATAATCTGAACTACGCTAGCCGATTCTTGAACATCAACTCTGACTAATTCAGCTTTATTTTATATGACACTAGCTTTTAAACATAAACATGCACTTATAATTAACAAATATCAAGGAAATTATATATATTCCCATAGATTAGGTAATTAATCAAAAAACGAAACTAATTACTTGCTTTTATTTGTCTAAATTAAAAACTTAGTCTTTTTCTTGAGCTTACCTTTTCTTGCCATTTCTTTATTCTGGGTAAGCCTCCTCAATGTGCGTTTTAGTGTGTGTGCGCGCGTGCGTGAAGTTTATAGTGCGTGCACGTGCATGTGAATAGTAATGTTGACTAAAAGGAAATTTCATATAAGATGATGTATTTATAACAAAATAAATATTAAAAAAAAAGATAAATAGAAAAAGAATTTATGTCCATAAAGTATATTTACATAGTTATGTCAACTAGTTGGCAGTGTGCCAACAAGTTGCCGATGGCGATACACATCTCGTTCTTCGGCAGGTACCCGTTGACCGCACCCCTCAGCTCCACCGTCAGGCGGTGGTGTTCCTCTAGCCATCGTGCGTACTCTATATAAAATAGCACCTAACCTGCGGAATCCATCCATTCATTCTTTAATTAATGCAACACCCTCGAGAGTCATGCCCTGTGCGACTTTTCTCACGCAGCTGCTAGGGGTGAGCATTCGGGTATCGGTTCGATTTTTTGCCCAAACCGAACCGAAACCAAAACACCCAATTTAGGCAAAAATCAAAACCGAACCGAAACCGAAATCCGAACCTTCTTTTTCTTGCTGCTTCTCTATTCTGAGCAAGCCTCCTAAATGTTTGTGTTTCTGAAAACAAATTATTTCAAGAAAAATTATATTTAATAATTTTTTATAAAACTTATTGTGTAAAAATGTTAAGCGAAATTACCTTTGCATCGGTTGGCTTTGGAACATCTTGCTCTGAAGTGGGCCCTTGGCGGATTACCCAACGCTGCAAAAAAGGAAATTAAAACGAAAAAAAAATCAAAATAAAGGAATTAACTAATTCCATCACAAAATTTCACCTATACTATAAATCTCAACATTTAGTTAATTGGGAATCATTTATATTTTTTTAAAATAGCCATTTTTTGTATTTAATTAATGCAGTAATTTAAAGACATAATCTGAACTACGCTAGCCGATTCTTGAACATCAACTCTGACTAATTCAGCTTTATTTTATATGACACTACCTTTTAAACTTAAACATGCACATATATTTAACAAATATCAAGGAAATTATATATATTCCCATAGATTAGGTAATTAATCAAAAACGAAACTAATTACTTGCTTTTATTTGTCTAAATTAAAAATTTAGTCTTTTTCTTGAGCTTACCTTTTCTTGCCATTTCTTTATTCTGAGTAAGCCTCCTCAATGTGCGTTTTAGTGTGTGTGCGCGCGTGCGTGAAGTTTATAGTGCGTGCACGTGCATGTGAATAGTAATGTTGACTAAAAGGAAATTTCATATAAGATGATGTATTTATAACAAATTAAATATTAAAAAAGATAAATAGAAAAAGAATTTATGTCCATAAAGTATATTTACATAGTTATGTCAACTAGTTGGCAGTGGGCCAACAAGTTGCCGATGGCGATACACATCTCGTTCTTCGGCAAGTACCCGTTGACCGCACCCCTCAGCTCCACCGTCAGGCGGTGGTGTTCCTCTAGCCATCGTGCGTACTCTATATAAAATAGCACCTAACCTGCGGAATCCATCCATTCATTCTTTAATTAATGCAACACCCTCGAGAGTCATGCCCTGTGCGACTTTTCTCACGCAGCTGCTAGGGGTGAGCATTCGGGTATCGGTTCGATTTTTTGCCCAAACCGAACCGAAACCAAAACACCCAATTTAGGCTAAAATCAAAACCGAACCGAAACCGAAATCCGAACCTTCTTTTTCTTGCTGCTTCTCTATTCTGAGCAAGCCTCCTAAATGTTTGTGTTTCCGAAAACAAATTATTTCAAGAAAAATTATATTTAATAATTTTTTATAAAACTTATTGTTTAAAAATGTTAAGCGAAATTACCTTTGCATCGGTTGGCTTTGGAACATCTTGCTCTGAAGTGGGCCCTTGGCGGATTACCCAACGCTGCAAAAAAGGAAATTAAAACGAAAAACAATCAAAATAAAGGAATTAACTAATTCCATCACAAAATTTCACCTATACTATAAATCTCAACATTTAGTTAATTGGGAATCATTTATATTTTTTTAAAATATCCATTTTTTGTATTTAATTAATGCAGTAATTTAAAGACATAATCTGAACTACGCTAGCCGATTCTTGAACATCAACTCTGACTAATTCAGCTTTATTTTATATGACACTAGCTTTTAAACATAAACATGCACTTATAATTAACAAATATCAAGGAAATTATATATATTCCCATAGATTAGGTAATTAATCAAAAACGAAACTAATTACTTGCTTTTATTTGTCTAAATTAAAAACTTAGTCTTTTTCTTGAGCTTACCTTTTCTTGCCATTTCTTTATTCTGAGTAAGCCTCCTCAATGTGCGTTTTAGTGTGTGTGCGCGCGTGCGTGAAGTTTATAGTGCGTGCACGTGCATGTGAATAGTAATGTTGACTAAAAGGAAATTTCATATAAGATGATGTATTTGTAACAAATTAAATATTAATAAAGATAAATAGAAAAAGAATTTATGTCCATAAAGTATATTTACATAGTTATGTCAACTAGTTGGCAGTGGGCCAACAAGTTGCCGATGGCGATACACATCTCGTTCTTCGGCAAGTACCCGTTGACCGCACCCCTCAGCTCCAACGTCAGGCGGTGGTGTTCCTCTAGCCATCGTGCGTACTCTATATAAAATAGCACTTAACCTGCGGAATCCTTCCATTCATTCTTTAATTAATGCAACACCCTCAAGAGTCATGCCCTGTGCGACTTTTCTCACGCAGCTGCTAGGGGTGAGCATTCGGGTATCGGTTCGATTTTTTGCCCAAACCGAACCGAAACCAAAACACCCAATTTAGGCTAAAATCAAAACCGAACCGAAACCGAAATCCGAACCTTCTTTTTCTTGCTGCTTCTCTATTCTAAGCAAGCCTCCTCAATGTTTGTGTTTCCGAAAACAAATTATTTCAAGAAAAATTATATTTAATAATTTTTTATAAAACTAATTGTGTAAAAATGTTAAGCGAAATTACCTTTGCATCGGTTGGCTTTGGAACATCTTGCTCTGAAGTAGGCCCTTGGCGGATTACCCAACGCTGCAAAAAAGTAAATTAAAACGAAAAAAAATCAAAATAAAGGAATTAACTAATTCCATCACAAAATTTCACCTATACTATAAATCTCAACATTTAGTTAATTGGGAATCATTTATATTTTTTAAAATAACCATTTTTTGTATTTAATTAATGCAGTAATTTAAAGGCATAATCTGAACTACGCTAGCCGATTCTTGAACATCAACTCTGACTAATTCAGCTTTATTTTATATGACACTAGCTTTTAAACATAAACATGCACTTATAATTAACAAATATCAAGGAAATTATATATATTCCCATAGATTAGGTAATTAATCAAAAAACGAAACTAATTACTTGCTTTTATTTGTCTAAATTAAAAACTTAGTCTTTTTCTTGAGCTTACCTTTTCTTGCCATTTCTTTATTCTGGGTAAGCCTCCTCAATGTGCGTTTTAGTGTGTGTGCGCGCGTGCGTTAAGTTTATAGTGCGTGCACGTGCATGTGAATAGTAATGTTGACTAAAAGGAAATTTCATATAAGATGATGTATTTATAACAAAATAAATATTAAAAAAAAAGATAAATAGAAAAAGAATTTATGTCCATAAAGTATATTTACATAGTTATGTCAACTAGTTGGCAGTGTGCCAACAAGTTGCCGATGGCGATACACATCTCGTTCTTCGGCAGGTACCCGTTGACCGCACCCCTCAGCTCCACCGTCAGGCGGTGGTGTTCCTCTAGCCATCGTGCGTACTCTATATAAAATAGCACCTAACCTGCGGAATCCATCCATTCATTCTTTAATTAATGCAACACCCTCGAGAGTCATGCCCTGTGCGACTTTTCTCACGCAGCTGCTAGGGGTGAGCATTCGGGTATCGGTTCGATTTTTTGCCCAAACCGAACCGAAACCAAAACACCCAATTTAGGCTAAAATCAAAACCGAACCGAAACCGAAATCCGAACCTTCTTTTTCTTGCTGCTTCTCTATTCTGAGCAAGCCTCCTAAATGTTTGTGTTTCCGAAAACAAATTATTTCAAGAAAAATTATATTTAATAATTTTTTATAAAACTTATTGTTTAAAAATGTTAAGCGAAATTACCTTTGCATCGGTTGGCTTTGGAACATCTTGCTCTGAAGTGGGCCCTTGGCGGATTACCCAACGCTGCAAAAAAGGAAATTAAAACGAAAAACAATCAAAATAAAGGAATTAACTAATTCCATCACAAAATTTCACCTATACTATAAATCTCAACATTTAGTTAATTGGGAATCATTTATATTTTTTTAAAATATCCATTTTTTGTATTTAATTAATGCAGTAATTTAAAGACATAATCTGAACTACGCTAGCCGATTCTTGAACATCAACTCTGACTAATTCAGCTTTATTTTATATGACACTAGCTTTTAAACATAAACATGCACTTATAATTAACAAATATCAAGGAAATTATATATATTCCCATAGATTAGGTAATTAATCAAAAACGAAACTAATTACTTGCTTTTATTTGTCTAAATTAAAAACTTAGTCTTTTTCTTGAGCTTACCTTTTCTTGCCATTTCTTTATTCTGAGTAAGCCTCCTCAATGTGCGTTTTAGTGTGTGTGCGCGCGTGCGTGAAGTTTATAGTGCGTGCACGTGCATGTGAATAGTAATGTTGACTAAAAGGAAATTTCATATAAGATGATGTATTTGTAACAAATTAAATATTAATAAAGATAAATAGAAAAAGAATTTATGTCCATAAAGTATATTTACATAGTTATGTCAACTAGTTGGCAGTGGGCCAACAAGTTGCCGATGGCGATACACATCTCGTTCTTCGGCAAGTACCCATTGACCGCACCCCTCAGCTCCAACGTCAGGCGGTGGTGTTCCTCTAGCCATCGTGCGTACTCTATATAAAATAGCACTTAACCTGCGGAATCCTTCCATTCATTCTTTAATTAATGCAACACCCTCAAGAGTCATGCCCTGTGCGACTTTTCTCACGCAGCTGCTAGGGGTGAGCATTCGGGTATCGGTTCGATTTTTTGCCCAAACCGAACCGAAACCAAAACACCCAATTTAGGCTAAAATCAAAACCGAACTGAAACCGAAATCCGAACCTTCTTTTTCTTGCTGCTTCTCTATTCTAAGCAAGCCTCCTCAATGTTTGTGTTTCCGAAAACAAATTATTTCAAGAAAAATTATATTTAATAATTTTTTATAAAACTAATTGTGTAAAAATGTTAAGCGAAATTACCTTTGCATCGGTTGGCTTTGGAACATCTTGCTCTGAAGTAGGCCCTTGGCGGATTACCCAACGCTGCAAAAAAGTAAATTAAAACGAAAAAAAAATCAAAATAAAGGAATTAACTAATTCCATCACAAAATTTCACCTATACTATAAATCTCAACATTTAGTTAATTGGGAATCATTTATATTTTTTTAAAATAACCATTTTTTGTATTTAATTAATGCAGTAATTTAAAGACATAATCTGAACTACGCTAGCCGATTCTTGAACATCAACTCTGACTAATTCAGCTTTATTTTATATGACACTAGCTTTTAAACATAAACATGCACTTATAATTAACAAATATCAAGGAAATTTGTTGGAAGATATAGTTGATTATACCAAAGATACCGAAAGATCAATCACAATAATTTGTGATTGATCTACTTCCTAAGATAGATGATCCTCATCAATGTAAAGTTGACTTACCATATTGGCTCTAGGCCTATAAAGTGTGTAGTATTGTAATCTAATTGATAAGTGAATAAATGAAAATACTTCCCAAATCTTCTTCATGGCATCAGAGCAGATGAAGATCTGGCTCAGAAAAAATTCATCATAGCCAAAGCAACCCCAATACCAATCTCGGTCAAGAGGCCGAGAATCAATCCTTACCAAACAACATACCCTTCACGGCCAAGAGGCTGAAATCCCTGCACAGAAAAACCATGACCGATTTAGAGTCAGAAAATACCAAACCAACAGTTCAACCCTCAAAAATGAAAACCAGCAAAAATGTCACTGTTGCATTCAAATTGAATGGCAAAAATTATCCATTATGGGCGAGATTGATGAAGGTCGCAATAGGCAGCCGAGGGGGGTATTCCCACATCAGAGACCCCCCACCAAAACCAGAAAGCACCGAGTACACCGAATGGGAGGAAACCGATCTAGTGGTTTTTTCGTGGATAATCGACAATATCGAAAATGATATAATCGCCGATTTTGCCCACCATCAAACCGCGAAGGCGATTTGGGATAATCTCGCTGTGACCTTTGAAGGCAAGAGAGATCCGTATCTCATCTATGATCTGGAAGACAAAGCCATTGCGCTCCGACAAGGAAGTATGGATCTGGAGACGTACTATAGGCGAATCCACGGACTGTGGATAAATGTTGATCGATGCCGGAAGCAACCAGTAGACTGCTGCGACAAAGGAGTCAAACAATTCTGCGAATTCTCCAACACAACGAGGCTGTTCAAATTTCTCACCGGGCTCAACCCAGAATACGACACTATCCGACGAGATATCCTCAAAGACGAGGAACCTTATCCCTCAGTCGAAGAGGCCTACGGACGGGTCCAGAGGGAGGCGGCTCGATTGAGGATCATGCCACCGGCATCCCCTAAAACCAGCGAAGACCTCAGCGTTGGGAGCGCCGATACATCATCGGGAGAGATCGGATACGGGTTCGGAGCACAGAGGGAGAGATCGACCAGCAAAGGACCACCACGACCGCCGCCGACCGGAATCAGTCACCAAACCGGAGGACGCGTTGACAAAAGCAAATTATGGTGCTCGCATTGTGGGAAGAACAAACACACGAGGGATACCTGCTTCCTTCGCGTAGGATTCCCGGATTGGTGGGACGACAAACAAAAAACACGGGCCCAGATCAAGCTAGCAGCCGTCGGAATCAATGAGACGGGACAGAGACAGGGGATTTCCCAAATTCAGCACCGAGATGGATCGAATGGAGGGGGAAAACAAATTGACAACCATGAGTACTCCGGCGATAACAGCGGTGGTGGCGGAAGTGGTGTCCGGGTCGGAAACTTCGTCGAACGGACGGGATCCCAGACGGAACTCCCGAAGTGGAACAGCGGCGGAGGTAACGGGTTTGGTCGAAGACCAAACCCAACAAACCCTACTTATTTACTAAATTTGCAGAAAGCCCCTCTGTTAAATCACAATCCCAAAAAGGACCCCCCAGATATACATGTAATTAAGAGAAGCCCCAACAGTTTTCCAAATTCGAGAAGACACCCCACAGATTTGGATATTGTTAAAAAACACCCCAGACGTCTACCACTATCACAAATGCACCCCACTATTAACCATACTTGCACATATAACAGATTTGCACCTTTGAGAGAAATTTCCGCTGCTTTTTCTGTGCAAAACATAGATAAGGGTAATAGGAAGGGTTGGATTTTTGACTGTGGTGCTACAGACACTATGACTCCAGAGATTTCAGATTTTAGTGATTTCGAACAGGTTACTGAGACTTACATTAGAACAGCAAATGGGGAACTAATAACAGTAGCCGGGGCGGGAACCATTAAAATTTCTCCTATTCTTCAATTATCAAATTGCCTATTTGTCCCTAGCCTGTCTCAACGTTTGATGTCAGTAAGCCATGTGACCCGAGAGTTGAATTGTACACTCCTAATGTATCCATCTTTCTGCATCTTACAGGATATTCGGACGAGGAAGATCATTGGGCGTGGCACTGAGAACCAGGGGCTCTACTACGTGGATGGGGTAGCTCAACATGGCAGTGCAATGCTGGCTCACGGATCCACGAGAACAGAGGCTTGGGTGTGGCACAGAAGACTTGGACATCCATCCCAGGGTTATTTTAAACTTTTGTTTCCAAATTTTTCTTTACCTAAAGATTTTGCTTGTGAAACCTGTGTTTTGGCCAAGAGCCACAGACAATCCTTTAAACCTTCAGATACTCGTATGAAATTCATGTTTGATTTAGTGCATGCTGATGTGTGGGGGCCGGCACCGGTTATTGGGGTAACGGGTTTCGATATTTTGTGACATTCATAGATGATTGCACTAGAATGACTTGGATTTACTTTTTGAAACATAAATCTGAAGTAGCTGACAAATTCATCCGTTTCTTTCACATGATCCAAACCCAATTCCACACTACAATCAAAATCCTTCGTTCAGATAACGGAAGGGAATTTGTTAATCACACCATGACTGACTTCTTTCAGAAAAACGGCCTATTACACCAAACATCTTGCGCCTACACCCCTGAACAAAATGGAGTCGCCGAAAGAAAAAACCGAATCATCCTAGAAATCACCCGCGCCATCATGATTGAATCAAACGTACCAAAAACCCTTTGGCCTGAAGGTGTTGCAACATCAGTCTATCTCATCAATAGACTCCCGACCAAAGTCCTAAAAATGAAAACTCCCCTTGATATCCTTTCCCAACAAGCCCAAATACCTGACTCCCTCAGCCTGTCGCCGAAGGTCTTTGGATGTACCGTCTACGTCCACATTCCCAAACACGAAAGAACAAAATTCTCCCCATGTGCAACTAAGTGCGTCTTCGTGGGGTATGGGGTAAACCAGAAGGGATATAGATGCTTCGATCCTAGTACTAAGAAAATCATCACCACTATCAACTGTGACTTCCTTGAAACCGAGTTTTTCTATAACCACCACCTTAGCAGTCAGGGGGAGAAGTCCGATAGCTCTCAAAATAATCATGGGGACTGTCTAAGCTGGTTTGTGTCACCTCCAAGCCACTCGATTGAGGATCCACCAGAGTCCGTGGACACTGTCGCCGAGCAAGCCCCTCCAGAGTCCCCTCAACCACGTCCATCTGATCCGCCTCAACCGGTATCTGAGGTATGTCAAAACTTAGCTCCTGAAGTAGATACTACAGAGAGTACTAACCATGCAGAGATGGAAGACAACACTATAGATGGGGACACAGGGAGGTATGTGCTTCCACCACGGGCCAATCGAGGTGTTCCTCCGAAGAGATATTCCCCTGAGAAGATCGGGAAGAAAAGCAGATATGGAGTGGCAAATTTTGCTCAGGGAAACATGACGAAAATGGCCCGAGCATTTGAGGCTGCGTTGTATAAAGAACAGGAGATTCCACACACAGCCGAAGAAGCAATGAAGTGCAAACACTGGAAAGAGGCAATGCTTACGGAAATGAAAGCCTTGATGAGAAATAACACTTGGGTAAAGGAAAAACTGCCGAAAGGAGCAAAGGCCGTGGGATGCAGATGGGTGTTCACCATCAAAAGAAAATCGGATGGATCGATCGATCGATATAAGGCT
This sequence comes from Salvia splendens, assembly GCF_004379255.2. Lineage (NCBI taxonomy): Eukaryota > Viridiplantae > Streptophyta > Magnoliopsida > Lamiales > Lamiaceae > Salvia > Salvia splendens. The sequence goes on from NC_056038.1 coordinate 15,982,610, forward strand.
CGACTGGTTGCAAAGGGGTACACCCAAACATACGGAGTTGACTATGCTGAGACGTTCTCCCCAGTGGCAAAGATCAACACGGTACGGGTACTTTTCTCAATAGCAGCCAACAGAGACTGGCCTCTCCATCAGTTCGATGTTACTAACGCCTTCCTACATGGCGAATTGCCCAAGCCCGTGTTTATGGTACCTCCACCAGGATTCATCGACGAATTTGGAACTGGAGAGGTATGCAAACTGAAGAGAACACTCTATGGACTAAAACAGTCCCCGAGAGCATGGTTCGGCAGGTTCACCGAAGTGATGAAGAAATATGGCTACCAACAGAGCAACTCAGATCACACACTGTTTCTCAAGAAGAAAAATGGAAAGATTACATGCCTCATCATTTATGTAGACGATATGATTATCACAGGAGACGACGAAGATGAGATAGGCGAATTGAGGAAGAACTTATTCACAGAGTTCGAGATGAAAGATCTAGGCCTCCTCAAGTACTTCTTGGGCATCGAAGTCTTGAGATCGAATCAAGGGATATTCATAAACCAGAAAAAATATGTGCTTGATCTTCTCGCAGAGGTAGGGATGATAGATTGCAAACCTGCTGACACTCCAATGATACAAAACCATGGATTGCAGATACGGGAAGGGGAAAAGCTCACTGACAGGGGGAGATACCAGAAATTAGTAGGTAAACTGATCTATCTGTCGCATACTCGTCCAGATATAGCATACGCTGTGGGAGTCGTCAGCCAGTTCATGCACTCACCACAGGAAGATCATTGGGAAGCAGCTGTGAGGATCGTCCGATACTTAAAAGGAACGGCAGATCATGGGGTGTTATTTGGAAAACATGGTCACTTGGAAGTACACGGGTTCACTGATGCTGATTGGGCAGGGAACCCCAACGATAGGAGGTCAACCGCAGGATATTTCACTTTTGTGGGAGGAAACCTTGTTACTTGGAGGAGCAAGAAACAGAAGGTGGTTGCATTGTCAAGCGCGGAGGCAGAATTCCGAGGCATAAAGAGTGGTCTCACAGAAATACTATGGTTGAAGAGACTCATGACGGAACTTGGTCTTCATCCGTCACAACCGTGTAAGTTGTTTTGTGATAATAAAGCTGCGATTAGCATTTCAGAGAATCCAGTTCAACATGATAGAACAAAACACGTGGAGGTGGATCGACATTTCATAAAGGAGAACATTGAGGCAAAAATCGTCGAACTTCCATTTGTCAAGTCCGAAGACCAGTTGGCTGACATATTGACTAAAGCCGTGAACTCAAAATCGTTTCGAGAAGTACTAGACAAGTTGAGTGTTGGAAACCTCATCACTTAACTTGAGGGGGAGTGTTGGAAGATATAGTTGATTATACCAAAGATACCGAAAGATCAATCACAATAATTTGTGATTGATCTACTTCCTAAGATAGATGATCCTCATCAATGTAAAGTTGACTTACCATATTGGCTCTAGGCCTATAAAGTGTGTAGTATTGTAATCTAATTGATAAGTGAATAAATGAAAATACTTCCCAAATCTTCTTCAAAATTATATATATTCCCATAGATTAGGTAATTAATCAAAAAACGAAACTAATTACTTGCTTTTATTTGTCTAAATTAAAAACTTAGTCTTTTTCTTGAGCTTACCTTTTCTTGCCATTTCTTTATTCTGGGTAAGCCTCCTCAATGTGCGTTTTAGTGTGTGTGCGCGCGTGCGTGAAGTTTATAGTGCGTGCACGTGCATGTGAATAGTAATGTTGACTAAAAGGAAATTTCATATAAGATGATGTATTTATAACAAAATAAATATTAAAAAAAAAGATAAATAGAAAAAGAATTTATGTCCATAAAGTATATTTACATAGTTATGTCAACTAGTTGGCAGTGTGCCAACAAGTTGCCGATGGCGATACACATCTCGTTCTTCGGCAGGTACCCGTTGACGTCAGCTCCACCGTCAGGCGGTGGTGTTCCTCTAGCCATCGTGCGTACTCTATATAAAATAGCACCTAACCTGCAGAATCCATCCATTAATTCTTTAATTAATGCAACACCCTCGAGAGTCATGCCCTGTGCGACTTTTCTCACGCAGCTGCTAGGGGTGAGCATTCGGGTATCGGTTCGATTTTTTGCCCAAACCGAACCGAAACCAAAACGCCCAATTTAGGCTAAAATCAAAACCGAACCTAAACCGAAATCCGAACCTTCTTTTTCTTGCTGCTTCTCTATTCTGAGCAAGCCTCCTAAATGTTTGTGTTTTCGAAAACAAATTATTTCAAGAAAAATTATATTTAATAATTTTTTATAAAACTTATTGGGTAAAAATGTTAAGCGAAATTACCTTTGCATCGGTTGGCTTTGGAACATCTTGCTCTGAAGTAGGCCATTGGCGGATTACCCAACGCTGCAAAAAAGAAAATTAAAACGAAAAAAAATCAAAATAAAGGAATTAACTAATTCCATCACAAAATTTCACCTATACTATAAATCTCAACATTTAGTTAATTGGGAATCATTTATATTTTTTTAAAATAGCAATTTTTTGTATTTAATTAATGCAGTAATTTAAAGACATAATCTGAACTACGCTAGCCGATTCTTGAACATCAACTCTGACTAATTCAGCTTTATTTTATATGACACTAGCTTTTAAACATAAACATGCACTTATAATTAACAAATATCAAGGAAATTATATATATTCCCATAGATTAGGTAATTAATCAAAAAACTAAACTAAGTACTTGCTTTTATTTGTCTAAATTAAAAACTTAGTCTTTTTCTTGAGCATACCTTTTCTTGCCATTTCTTTATTATGAGTAAGCCTCCTCAATGTGCGTTTTAGTGTGTGTGCGCGCGTGCGTGAAGTTTATAGTACGTGCATGTGAATTGTAATGTTGACTAAAAGGAAATTTCATATAAGATGATGTATTTATAACAAATTAAATATTAAAAAAGATAAATAGAAAAAGAATTTATGTCCATAAAGTATATTTACATAGTTATGTCAACTAGTTGGCAGTGTGCCAACAAGTTGCCGATGGCGATACACATCTCGTTCTTCGGCAGGTACCCGTTGACGTCAGCTCCACCGTCAGGCGGTGGTGTTCCTCTAGCCATCGTGCGCACTCTATATAAAATAGCACCTAACCTGCATAATCCATCCATTCATTCTTTAATTAATGCAACACCCTCGAGAGTCATGCCCTGTGCGACTTTTCTCACGCAGCTGCTAGGGGTGAGCATTCGGGTATCGGTTCGATTTTTTACCCAAACCGAACCGAAACCAAAACGCCCAATTTAGGCTAAAATCAAAACCGAACCTAAACCGAAATCCGAACCTTCTTTTTCTTGCTGCTTCTCTATTCTGAGCAAGCCTCCTAAATGTTTGTGTTTCCGAAAACAAATTATTTCAAGAAAAATTATATTTAATAATTTTTTATAAAACTTATTTGGTAAAAATGTTAAGCGAAATTACCTTTGCATCGGTTGGCTTTGGAACATCTTGCTCTGAAGTAGGCCATTGGCGGATTACCCAACGCTGCAAAAAAGTAAATTAAAACGAAAAAAAGGAATTAACTAATTCCATCACAAAATTTCACCTATACTATAAATCTCAACATTTAGTTAATTGGGAATCATTTATATTTTTTAAAATAGCCATTTTTGTATTTAATTAATGCAGTAATTTAAAGACATAATCTGAACTACGCTAGCCGATTCTTGAACATCAACTCTGACTAATTCAGCTTTATTTTATATGACACTAGCTTTTAAACATAAACATGCACTTATAATTAACAGATATCAAGGAAATTATATATATTCCCATAGATTAGGTAATTAATCAAAAACGAAACTAATTACTTGCTTTTATTTGTCTAAATTAAAAACTTAGTCTTTTTCTTGAGCTTACCTTTTCTTGCCATTTCTTTATTCTGGGTAAGCCTCCTCAATGTGCGTTTTAGTGTGTGTGCGCGCGTGCGTGAAGTTTATAGTGCGTGCACGTGCATGTGAATAGTAATGTTGACTAAAAGGAAATTTCATATAAGATGATGTATTTATAACAAAATAAATATTAAAAAAAAAGATAAATAGAAAAAGAATTTATGTCTATAAAGTATATTTACATAGTTATGTCAACTAGTTGGCAGTGTGCCAACAAGTTGCCGATGGCGATACACATCTCGTTCTTCGGCAGGTACCCGTTGACGTCAGCTCCACCGTCAGGCGGTGGTGTTCCTCTAGCCATCGTGCGTACTCTATATAAAATAGCACCTAACCTGCAGAATCCATCCATTCATTCTTTAATTAATGCAACACCCTCGAGAGTCATGCCCTGTGCGACTTTTCTCACGCAGCTGCTAGGGGTGAGCATTCGGGTATCGGTTCGATTTTTTGCCCAAACCGAACCAAAACCAAAACGCCCAATTTAGGCTAAAATCAAAACCGAACCTAAACCGAAATCCGAACCTTCTTTTTCTTGCTGCTTCTCTATTCTGAGCAAGCCTCCTAAATGTTTGTGTTTTCGAAAACAAATTATTTCAAGAAAAATTATATTTAATAATTTTTTATAAAACTTATTGGGTAAAAATGTTAAGCGAAATTACCTTTGCATCGGTTGGCTTTGGAACATCTTGCTCTGAAGTAGGCCATTGGCGGATTACCCAACGCTGCAAAAAAGAAAATTAAAACGAAAAAAAATCAAAATAAAGGAATTAACTAATTCCATCACAAAATTTCACCTATACTATAAATCTCAACATTTAGTTAATTGGGAATCATTTATATTTTTTTAAAATAGCAATTTTTTGTATTTAATTAATGCAGTAATTTAAAGACATAATCTGAACTACGCTAGCCGATTCTTGAACATCAACTCTGACTAATTCAGCTTTATTTTATATGACACTAGCTTTTAAACATAAACATGCACTTATAATTAACAAATATCAAGGAAATTATATATATTCCCATATATTAGGTCATTAATCAAAAAACTAAACTAAGTACTTGCTTTTATTTGTCTAAATTAAAAACTTAGTCTTTTTCTTGAGCTTACCTTTTCTTGCCATTTCTTTATTATGAGTAAGCCTCCTCAATGTGCGTTTTAGTGTGAGTGCGCGCGTGCGTGAAGTTTATAGTGCGTGCACGTGCATGTGAATAGTAATGTTGACTAAAAGGAAATTTCATATAAGATGATGTATTTATAACAAATTAAATATTAAAAAAGATAAATAGAAAAAGAATTTATGTCCATAAAGTATATTTACATAGTTATGTCAACTAGTTGGCAGTGGCCAACAAGTTGCCGATGGCGATACACATCTCGTTCTTCGGCAAGTACCCGTTGACCGCACCCCTCAGCTCCACCGTCAGGCGGTGGTGTTCCTCTAGCCATCGTGCGTACTCTATATCAAATAGCACCTAACTTGCGGAATCCATCCATTCATTCTTTAATTAATACAACACCCTTGAGAGTCACACCCTGTGCGATTTTTCTCACGCAGCTGCTAGGGGTGAGCATTCGGGTATCGGTTCGATTTTTTGCCCAAACCGAACCGAAACCAAAACACCCAATTTGGGCTAAAATCAAAACCGAACCGAAGCCGATATCCGAACCTTCTTTTTCTTGCTGCTTCTCTATTCTGAGCAAGCACCCTCAACATTTGTGTTTCCGAAAACAAATTATTTCAAGAAAAAATATATTTAATAATTTTTTATAAAACTTATTGTTTAAAAATGTTAAGCGAAATTACCTTTGCATCAGTTGGCTTTGGAACATCTTGCTTTAAAGTCGGTCCTTTGCGGATTACCCAACACAACAAATAAGTAATTTAAAACAAAAAAAAATTTAAATTAAAGGAATTAACTAATTCCATCACAAAATTTCACCTATACTATAAATCTCAACATTTAGTTAATTGGGAATCATTTATATTTTTTTAAAATAGCCATTTTTTGTATTTAATTAATGCAGTAATTTAAAGACATAATCTGAACTACGCTAGCCGATTCTTGAACATCAACTCTGACTAATTCAGCTTTATTTTATATGACACTAGCTTTTAAACATAAACATGCACTTATAATTAACAAATATCAAGGAAATTATATATTCCCATAGATTAGGTAATTAATCAAAAAACGAAACTAATTACTTGCTTTTATTTGTCTAAATTAAAAACTTAGTCTTTTTCTTGAGCTTACCTTTTCTTGCCATTTCTTTATTCTGGGTAAGCCTCCTCAATGTGCGTTTTAGTGTGTGTGCGCGCGTGCGTGAAGTTTATAGTGCGTGCACGTGCATGTGAATAGTAATGTTGACTAAAAGGAAATTTCATATAAGATGATGTATTTATAACAAAATAAATATTAAAAAAAAGATAAATAGAAAAAGAATTTATGTCTATAAAGTATATTTACATAGTTATGTCAACTAGTTGGCAGTGTGCCAACAAGTTGCCGATGGCGATACACATCTCGTTCTTCGGCAGGTACCCGTTGACGTCAGCTCCACCGTCAGGCGGTGGTGTTCCTCTAGCCATCGTGCGTACTCTATATAAAATAGCACCTAACCTGCAGAATCCATCCATTCATTCTTTAATTAATGCAACACCCTCGAGAGTCATGCCCTGTGCGACTTTTCTCACGCAGCTGCTAGGGGTGAGCATTCGGGTATCGGTTCGATTTTTTGCCCAAACCGAACCGAAACCAAAACGCCCAATTTAGGCTAAAATCAAAACCGAACCTAAACCGAAATCCGAACCTTCTTTTTCTTGCTGCTTCTCTATTCTGAGCAAGCCTCCTAAATGTTTGTGTTTTCGAAAACAAATTATTTCAAGAAAAATTATATTTAATAATTTTTTATAAAACTTATTGGGTAAAAATGTTAAGCGAAATTACCTTTGCATCGGTTGGCTTTGGAACATCTTGCTCTGAAGTAGGCCATTGGCGGATTACCCAACGCTGCAAAAAAGAAAATTAAAACGAAAAAAAATCAAAATAAAGGAATTAACTAATTCCATCACAAAATTTCACCTATACTATAAATCTCAACATTTAGTTAATTGGGAATCATTTATATTTTTTTAAAATAGCAATTTTTTGTATTTAATTAATGCAGTAATTTAAAGACATAATCTGAACTACGCTAGCCGATTCTTGAACATCAACTCTGACTAATTCAGCTTTATTTTATATGACACTAGCTTTTAAACATAAACATGCACTTATAATTAACAAATATCAAGGAAATTATATATATTCCCATATATTAGGTAATTAATCAAAAAACTAAACTAAGTACTTGCTTTTATTTGTCTAAATTAAAAACTTAGTCTTTTTCTTGAGCTTACCTTTTCTTGCCATTTCTTTATTATGAGTAAGCCTCCTCAATGTGCGTTTTAGTGTGAGTGCGCGCGTGCGTGAAGTTTATAGTGCGTGCACGTGCATGTGAATAGTAATGTTGACTAAAAGGAAATTTCATATAAGATGATGTATTTATAACAAATTAAATATTAAAAAGATAAATAGAAAAAGAATTTATGTCCATAAAGTATATTTACATAGTTATGTCAACTAGTTGGCAGTGGGCCAACAAGTTGCCGATGGCGATACACATCTCGTTCTTCGGCAAGTACCCGTTGACCGCACCCCTCAGCTCCACCGTCAGGCGGTGGTGTTCCTCTAGCCATCGTGCGTACTCTATATCAAATAGCACCTAACTTGCGGAATCCATCCATTCATTCTTTAATTAATACAACACCCTTGAGAGTCACACCCTGTGCGATTTTTCTCACGCAGCTGCTAGGGGTGAGCATTCGGGTATCGGTTCGATTTTTTGCCCAAACCGAACCGAAACCAAAACACCCAGTTTGGGCTAAAATCAAAACCGAACCGAAGCCGATATCCGAACCTTCTTTTTCTTGCTGCTTCTCTATTCTGAGCAAGCACCCTCAACATTTGTGTTTCCGAAAACAAATTATTTCAAGAAAAAATATATTTAATAATTTTTTATAAAACTTATTGTGTAAAAATATTAAGCGAAATTACCTTTGCATCAGTTGGCTTTGGAACATCTTGCTTTAAAGTCGGTCCTTTGCGGATTACCCAACACAACAAATAAGTAATTTAAAACAAAAAAAAAATTTAAAATAAAGGAATTAACTAATTCCATCACAAAATTTCACCTATACTATAAATCTCAACATTTAGTAAATTGTGAATCATTTAGATTTTTAAAAAATAGCCATTTTTTGTATTTAATTAATGCAATAATTTAAAGACATAAGCTGAACTACGCTAGCAGATTCTTGAACATCAACTCTGACTAATTCAGCTTTATTTTACAGGACACTAGCTTTTAAACATAAACATGCACTTATAATTAACAAATATCAAGGAAATTATATATATTGTCATAGATTAGGTAATTAATCAAAAAACGAAACAAATTCTTGCTTTTATTTGTCTAAATTAAAAACCTGTCTTTTTATTAAGCTTACCTTTTCTTGCCATTTCTTTATTCTCAGCAAGCCTCCTCAATGTGCATTTTAGTGTGTGTGTGCGCGCGTGCGTGAGGTGTATAGTGCGTGCGCGTGCATGTGAATTGTGAATAGTAATGTTGACTAAAAGGAAATTTCATATAAGATGATGTATTTATAATAAATTAAATATTAAAAACATAATAGAAAAGAATTTATGAGCATAAAGTATATTTACATAGTTATGTCAACCAGTTGGCAGTGGGCCAACCAGTTGCCGATGGCGACACACATCTCGTTCTTCGGAAGGTACCCGATGACCACATCCCTCAGCTCCACCGTCAGGCGGTGGTGCTCTCTAGCCATCGTGCGTACTCTATATCAAATAGCGCCTAACCTGCGGAATCCATTCATTAACTCATTACTTAATGCAACACCCTCGAGAGTCACGCCCTGAGCGACTTTTCTCACGCAGATGCTAGGGGTGAGTATTCGGGTTTCGGTTCGGTTTTTTGCCCAAGCCGAACCGAAATCAAAACACCCAATTTAGGCTATAATGAAAACCGAACCGAAACCGAAATCCAAACCTGCATTTTCTTGTTGCTTCTCTATTTTGAGCAAGCATCCTCAATGTTTGTGGTTCCGAAAATAAATTATTTCAAGAAAAAATATATTTAATAATATTTTATAAATCTCATCGTATAAAAATATTAAGCGAAATTACCTTTGCATCAGTTGGATTTGGAACATCTTGCTCTGAAGTAGGCCCTTGGCGGATTACCCAACGTTGCGGATAAGTAATTTAAAACGTAAAAATCAAAATAAAGGAATTAACTAACTCCATCACAAAATTTCACATAGACTATAAATCTCAACGTTTAGTTAATTGTGAGTCATTTAGATTTATTAAAAATAGCCATTTTTTGTGTTTAATTAATGCAGTAATTTAAATTCATAACCTGAACTACGTTGACCTATTCTTGAACATCAGCTCTAGCAAATTCAGCTTTAATTTACAGGACTCTAGCTTTTGAACATAAACATGCAATTATAATTAACAAATATCAAAAAAATTATATATATTCTCATAGATTAGGTAATTAATTAAAAAACGAAACTAATTAAAAACCTGCATTTTTCCTAAGCTTACCTTTTCTTGTTGTTTCTCTATTATGATTTATGAGCAAGCCTCCTCAATGTGTGTTTTAATGTGTGTGTGCGTGAAGTGTATTGTGCGTGCGCGTGCCTTTGAATAGTAATGTTGACTATAAGGAATTCCGTATTAGATGATATATCTATAACAAATTATATATTCAAAAGATAAAGAGAAAAAGCATTTATGTGCATAAAGTATATTTACATAGCTATGTCAACAAGTTGGCAGTGGGCGAACCAGTTTCCGATGGTGACACACATCTCGTTCTCCGACCGGTACCCATTGACCTCACCCCTCAGCTCCACCGTCAGGCGGTGGTGCTCCTCTAGCCATCGTGCGTACTCTATATCAAATAGCACCAAACTTGCGGAATCCATTAATTAATTCTTTACTTAATGCAACACCCTCGAGAGTCACGCCCTGTGCACCTTTTCTCATGCAGCCGCTAGGGGTGCGCATTCGGGTTTCAATTCGTTTTTTTCCCAAACCGAACCGAAACAAATTATTTAAAAAAAATATTTAATAATTTTTTATAAAATTTATTGTGTAAAAATATTAAGCGAAATTAGCTTTGCATCAGTCGGCTTTGGAACATCTTGCTCTGAAATAGGCCCTTGGCAGATTACCCAACGCGGCAAATAAGTAATGTAAAACGAAAAAATCAACATAAAGGAATTAACTAATTCCATCACAAAATTTCACCTATACTATAAATCTCAACATTTAGTTAATTGGGAATCATTTATATTTTTTAAAAATGGCCATTTTTTGTATTTAATTAATGCAGTAATTTAAAGACATAACCTGAACCGCTAGCCGATTCTTGAACATCAACTCTGACTAATTCAGCTTTATTTTACAGGACACTAGCTTTTAAACATAAACATGCACTTATAATTAACAAATATCATGAAATTATATATATATTGTCATAGATTAGGTAATTAATCAAGAAACAAAACAAATTACTTGCTTTTATTTGTCTAAATTAAAAACATTTCTTTTCTTAAGCTTACATTTTCTTGCCGTTTCTTTAATCTGAGCAAGCCTCCTCAATGTGCGTTTTAGTGTGTGTGCGCGTGCGTGAAGTGTATAGTGCGTGTGAGTGCATGTGAATAGTAATGTTGACTAAAAGGAAATTTCATATAAGATGATGTATTTATAACAAATTAAATATTAAAAAGATAAATAGAAAAATAATTTATGTGTCTAAAGTATATTACATAGTTATGTCAATCAGTTGGCAGTGGGCAAATCAATTGCCGATGGCGACACACATCTCGTTCTTCGGCAGGTACTCGTTGACCGCACCCCTCAGCTCCACCCCAGGCGGTGGTGCTCTTCTAGCCATCGTGCGTGCTCTATATTAAATAGCGCCTAACCTGCGGAATCCATTCATTAACTCATTACTTAATGCAACACCTTCGAGAGTCACGCCCTGTGCGACTTTTCTCACGCAGCTGCTAGGGGTGAGCATTCGGGTTTCGGTTTAGTTTTTTTCCCAAACCGAACCGAAACTAAAACACCCAATTTAGGCTAAAATCAAAATCAAACCGAAACCTAAAAACTGAAAAACCGAAATCTGAACCTGCTTTTTCTTGCTGCTTCTCTATACTGAGCAAGCCTCCTCAATGTTTGTGTTTCCGAAAACAAATTATTTCAAGAAAAAATATATTTAATAATATTTTATAAAACTTATTGTGTAAAAATATTATGCGAAATTACCTTTTGCATTAGTTGGCTTTGGAACATCTTGCTCTAAAGTAGGCCCTTGGCAGATTACCCAACGCTGTGGATAAGTAATTTAAAACGTAAAAATCAAAATAAAGGAATTAACTATAAGGAATTCCGTATTAGATGATATATGTATAACAAATTAAATATTAAAAAGATAAAGAGAAAAAGCATTTATGTGCATAAAGTATATTTACATAGTTATGTCATCCAGTTGGCAGTGGGCCAACCAGTTGCAATGGCGACACACACTCGTTCTCTGGTTGGTACCCGTTGACCGTTCCCCTCTGTACGGATTGGCAGCTGAAGCGTGCATCAAATAAATCATATAATAAAAGTGATCTATTTAGCAGATTATTTAGACAAAATCTATTCGCGTAATTATCACATGTATCATGCTCATAACTTGAATTAAACATGCTTTAAGTATAATTGAAACCTAAAACATGCTTTTCTACGAAGTAGGAATAATACCTTGGTGATTCTCCAAAGGATCGACGATAGCTCGCTACTTCTCCTCGTAAAGATGCCGAGTACTAGACCACGGATCTTCTGGCTGGTTCCCGAACTGTATTCCGATATCAGTGTGGGCTGATCTCACCGGGATACTAGGACTTGAATAAATAAGACAGAAAAATCAATCTCACGGAGGAGAACTGAAGAGGAAAAATCGTCCCCTACTGTATGTGGGAGTGGATGAAGTTTTTGTGTAAAAGTAAAGTGTATTTTCTGTCTCATTTATTCTCCTATTTATATTAAGTTCCTTTTGGGCCCAGACATGGATCTATGGAAGGTTTTGGATATGGTCTCCCCCAATTAGCTTTTTACTAATTAAATTGAATCCCAATTTAATATAAGCTTATATTGGAATATTACGACTAGCCACTACAGAAGTAATATTGCACTGCCCATCCAAATAAAATTATAAGTAATCTGGGTTTCCGTGTTGTTGTTCAAATCCCGCTCTTAAGATATAAATGTCCATTAATTAATTATTGTCTGCTATAGACTTTATTAATTAACATCTTATTTATTCCAAGAGTGGATTTAGCATGAAACACTTATTTATTATTCATAGAGTAATCACACTCCAACTAGCTAGGTTTCGAATAATAAAACTTTGTTTCACACTCCTCTTGAGGACAATATCAAACGAGACTCACCTTGCGCACGATTCAACATAATAGCAATCCTAGGACCGCTAGATATTAATTACCACTACCCAATATATAATGATTATTGGGTTGCGAAAAACCCACACCATTTGATAAGTCAAAGCAGTGCATAATCAATACCGTATGCTCAATGCTAACGTACATTGATTAAGAAGTAAACATTTATCAAGATCTCGTCTTTCAGTAGATAGCATAAAGACTTGTCTCGGTATTAGATCCGTTCAGTACTCTACCACACTAGTGTCATCTTATTTCAGTAAGCCTTAGAAATATGCTGATGAGATTGCAACCTTTCACGATAGGTAGTTTAGGCCTATCTTGGTAGAGAAATTCTTATTTTTCTTTGTTTAGAACTGACCGTGTTACCATAAAGTTGACGTCGCTCACAACCTGTCTACTAAAACAAAGATTTAGACTTTGTTAAGTAACTTATACATTTAAATATGCAATAAGCATCCATTAAATGTAAAATATAACAACATTACGACAAAAATAATCTGTTATATTCCTTGGAAAATAAAATAAGAGTTTTTACAGTATTCAATCACTCGAAAGGTGATTTCTAGTATACAAACTCTAAAAATCTCTCACTTATACTCAAACATCTTTCGAGTATACAAAAAAATGTGCAATACGTCTAATTTCTCCCACTTATACTGAAAGCGAGTTGATGTCTTGAGTGAGTCGAACTCACATCCCTTCAACATGGCACTCGAACGATTTCACCGCCAATGCCTTTGGAAAAGGATACGCCAGGTTTTTCTTTGACTCAATCTTGACCACTTGTATGTCTCCTCTCTGCACTCTATCTCTAATGATATGATACTTCCTCTCTATGTGTTTACTCGCTTTATGAGCTCGTGGTTCTTTCGAGTTTGCCACATGACCAGAATTGTCACAATAAATGGTGATGCTCTTGGGCATATTCGTAACCACACCTAAGTCCAAAAGGAAGTTTTTCAGCCATACAACTTCCTTTGCAGCCTCCAAAGTGGCCACATATTCGGCTCCCATGGTAGAGTCCGCAATGCATTTATGCTTTACACTCTTCCATATTACATCACCACCTCCTAAGGTGAACACATATCTAGAAGTAGATTTTCTCGAATCCTGATTAGCTTGAAAGTCCGAGTCAGTATATCCCAAAGGACAGAGCTCGACTGCATTGTAAACTAGAACATAGTCCTTAGTCCGTTTAAGGTACTTGAGTATGTTTTTTACAGCAGTTCAATGTCCTTGACCCGGATTTGAATGATATCTTGCCACCATGTTAACAACAAAACAAATATCAGGCCTTGTACAAAGCATAACATACATGAGACTACCAACTGCCGAAGCATATGGTATTCTTCTCATCTCTTCTAGCTCAGATGGCGTCTTAGGACACATCTCTTGAGATAGATGGATCCCATGTCTAAAAGGTAAGAAACCTTTCTTGGCATCTTGCATGCTAAAGAGTTGTAATTTGTAAATTTGAAGTTGTAATTTGTAATTTTAAAGTTGTAATTTGGAATTTTAAAGTTGTAATTTGTATCAATAAAATTACATTTGTACATCGCATTATTCTAATTTTATTTATGCAAGTATATTTACATTTTTTACTTGAATTACAATGTAACAAAAAAAATTCCATGAACCGCCGAACCGCCCCGGAACCAGATAGGAACCGGCCGTTCCGGCGGTTGAGATGAACCGCCGGTTCACAGTTCAGGAACTGGAACCGTCGAACCTAGGATGGGCCTGTTAAGGTTCAAGATTTTCTTGAACCGGAACCGGCGGTTCCGAACCGTGAACCGCCGGTTCCCGAACCGTGGTGACGTCTACCTTCGGGTAGGATGGAAAAATCATAGACGTATTTGTCTATCATCGATTGTAGTTCCGAATCCATTGCTTTCACCCATTCGCAATGATGGACATCTGCCTGCGCTCTGCAAAATTCCAGGGATCTAATACATTGTTGTTTGAAGAGTGATCCATAGATTCTCCCAAACCAATGTATCTTGCGGGCTCATGAGAGACCCTCCCACTGCGATGCGGCACTACAACACTTGGAGTAGAAGTTGAAGTAACAAGAATTGTTTGTACACTAGGTATTTGTTCTTGGTTAATGGAACTTGTGACAGAAGTTAGCTCGTCAAAAGCCACTTCACTGCTGGATTTATGATTTATTACAAAGTCTTCCTCTAAGAATGTCGCGTGAGTGTTCACAATGACTTTCTTATCTCGGATACTATAGAATTCATAAGCTTTCGATCCTCTAGGATAACCTATAAACAAGCATACATTCGTCCTAGATTCCAGCTTAGTTGGATCCTTTTCCAATACATGAGCCGAACACCCCCATACCTTGAGATGTTCTAGATTAGGCTTGCGCCCAGTCCACAACTCATAGGGAGTAGTAGGTACTGATTTTGATGGTAAATTGTTTAATATACGACTCCCAGAAAGCAAGGCATACCCCCAAAATGAAATTAGTAACCGTGCATAACTCATCATCGATCGGACCATGTTTAACAAGGTCCTATTCCTTCTTTCAGCTACGCCATTCTGTTGGTGCATGCCCGTCGCAGTCAATTGGGATTCAATTCCCGCTACTGACAAGTAGTCCAAAAACTCGGCACTTAGATATTTGCCTCCGCGATCAGATCGCAGGCTTTTGATACTCTTACTATGATACGTCTCTACATATGCCTTAAACTCCTTGATCTTGTCAAAAGATTTAGACTTGTAGCGCATCAAATAGACGTATCCGACTTTCGAGAAGTCATCAATAAAGGTGATGAAATATCGAAAACCGCATTTTTCCTTGGTTGACATTGGTCCACACACATCAGTATGAATGAGCTCAAGCACTCCCTTGACCACATATGAGCTCCCTATATGAGCTCAAGTATGAATGATACTTCCTCTCTATGTGCTTACTCGCTTTATGAGCTCGTGGTTCTTTCGAGTTTGCCACAGGACCAGAATTGTCACAATAAATGGTGATGCTCTTGGGCATATTCGTAACCACACCTAAGCCCAAAAGGAAGTTTTTCAGCCATACAACTTCCTTTGCAGCCTCCAAAGTGGCCACATATTCGGCTCCCATGGTAGAGTCCGCAATGCATTTATGCTTTACACTCTTCCATATTACGGCACCACCTCCTAAGGTGAACACATATCCAGAAGTAGATTTTCTCGAATCCTGATCAGCTTGAAAGTCTGAGTCAGTATATCCCAAAGGACAGAGCTCGACTGCATTGTAAACTAGAACATAGTCCTTAGTCCGTTTAAGGTACTTGAGTATGTTTTTTACAGCAGTTCAATGTCCTTGACCCGGATTTGACTGATATCTTGCCACCATGTCAGCAACAAAGCAAATATCACGCCTTGTACAAAGCATAGCATACATGAGACTACCAACTGCCGAAGCATATGGTATTCTTCTCATCTCTTCTATCTCACATGGCGTCTTAGGACACATCTCTTGAGATGGATCCCATGTCTAAAAGGTAAGAAACCTTTCTTGGCATCTTGCATGCTAAAGTGACTAAGTATAGTATCGATGTAAGGTTCTTGGGATAAGCACAATGTTCTCTTCTCACGATTCCGAAGAACCTTGATGCCAAGAATGTGTCCTGCGTCTCCCATATCTTTCATCTCGAACTGGTTTGACAACCATGTTCGTACTGATGACAACATCTTTTTATTGTTTCCAACTAGAAGAATGTCATCTACATATAAAATTAAAATTAAGAACAAAAGATTTCCCTTTTCAACTTTATTGTACACGCAGCTTTCATTTGAGCACTTTTCGAATCCAAACATATGAACAGTTTGATCGAAACACTGGTTCCATGATCTAGACTCTGGCTTGAAGCCATAAATGGTCTTCTTAAGCTTCCAAACCATGTGTTCTTTGCCCTTCACGGCGTATCCTTTGGGTTGTTCCATGTAGATGGTCTCCTCAAGACTACCGTTCAAGAACGCAGTCTTAACGTCCATCTGCCATACATCCCAATCCATGTAAGCTTCTATAGGTAGAAGTATCCGGATCGATTTGAGCATGGCCACCGGGGAGAAGGTCTCGTCGTAATCCACACTCTCCTTTTGGGTATACCCTTAGCCACTAGTCTTGCCTTAAAGACTTTAACTCATCTATCGGGTCCACGTTTACGTTTATATATTCACTTACTCCCAATGGCAGTACAGCCTTCGGATAGAGGTCCCCAAACCGAACCGAACCGGCCCGGAACAGTCACCGGCGGTTCCAAACCGGAACTGGAACCGTCGGCGACGGTTCGAACCGTGACCGGAACCGCCAGTTCCACTGGGCCAGTTCAGGTTTCAATTTCATGCGAACCGTAACCGGCGGTTCCCGACAACTTTTCAGGCCTATTTCCGACCTACCCCTAGCGTTTTCAGAAACAGGGTCAGGAACCGCCGGTTTTTGTCAGAAACCGTTGATGAAACCGGCGGTTTCGGCCGAAAAACTGCAGTGTTTGCTGTATACCGGCGGTTCCGACGTTAAACCGGCGATTCCGCCGGATTTTCAAAATTTTGAAATTTTGAAATTTTTTTTACTTAATCACATTTTCCCCCTATAAATGCACCCCTCATCTTCATTTCTACTCACCCCATTCTTGTGTTAACAAGTCTTTCTCTTCTCAATCTCAATTTCTCTATTCTCCATCCTCATTCTTTCTAATTGTTCAAGTTGTTTACGTTATTTGCGCTCATAATTTACTCACGTTGTTCACGTTATCATATTCACACAATCACACTACTCTCTATTCTCCACTTTCTATTTCCATAAATATCATGTCTTCATCTCGTCGTCGTGGTGATCGGGGCAAGGGAATTGCCCAAGATCAAAGTGATACTCGTCGTCGACGTGCCTCTACTAGAGCATAAGTTGCGGAGGAGGTGGGAAGGCGAGCCGCTCTTCGAGCGCAAGTAAGTTCTAATATGTTTTAGTTTTTTGTTAATTTATTTTTATTAAATTCACAATTTCATTTTTTAACATCTATGTTCCTACGTGTTTTATTTTTGTGTTAGTATTTTTACTTAATTGTATAATTTTCGTAGGAGGAAGAAGATCGAAATGCGGTCTTGTTACTTGCCCTCGCCGATGACGACCAACAAGGGGGGCATTCACATTCGGCTTCGCATTTCGAATACGATGTGAATCTATCATCGGACGATGGTGATGATGGATCGCATCAATTCCCCCCTTCTAGCGCCGACCAAGTTGGCGAAAATGATGAGGAGTCCGATGCTCCTCCTCCTTCAGGACGACAAAAGGAGAAGATGCCTCCAAAGTTGAAATCTGATATTTTCACCAAACATTACAAGAAGGTCCCGGTGGTAATTCCAAATCTGAATGATCCGACCACTACCGTTGAGACAAGTGAGTTCAAAGCATATTGTAACTATTGCGAGAAAGTCTATCCATTTGGAACCGGTGGGGGATATGGTACTCTCCATCGCCATTTGAAGGTAAAACATCCCGTGGAATATGGGCATACTAAGTCCCAAAGCCAAATAAACTTCCCGACCGGCTCATCGTCTCAAACAGGTACGCCTCTATTTAAATATGATCCAAAAAATGTTACCGATGTTATGGTAATATGGGCGGCAATGAAGCATTTGCCGTTTAATTTCTTTAATGACAAAAAATATGATGTTACTATGCAAAACGCATTTAATGTTGCTACAAAAAGAATTCCCCCCTCAACTGCTCAAAGATCTAACTACCAGCAGTTTTTTGATAAAAAAAAGAGACGTAGGAAAATTTTTATCTAACTTGGGACACAAAGTTAATATTTGCTCTGATGTGTGGACGGATTCTTTCCAGAGAAATTCTTACATGAGAATTTCATGTCATTTTATAGATAATAGTTGGAGTTTAAATAAATGTTTAATTGGTTTTAGACAATTTCCTTCACCACACACCGCACAAGCAATTGCATCTTTAATTATTCAAGTTTTGAATGATTATGATTTATGCAACAAAATATTTTCGGTTGGTTTTGATAACGCAACCGCTAACACTGCAAGTATACCCGAATTTATTGCGGCTTGCTCCCCGGTGATAAGTGGTAAGTATTTTCACCAACGATGTATATGTCATATTTTAATTTTATGTGCACAAGATGCTTTGTCTTTATAGCAAAGACATATTCAACCTATTACAACAGTTGTATCCTTGATCCACTGGAAGCCTCATATTGGCAAGGCGTGGAAGAAGTATAGCCATTCGAAGAAAGTAAGGTACACAACTTTTACTTTAGATGTGTCTACTAGATGGAACTCTACATATGATATGTTGCATTCTACATTAGATCATATAGAATATTTGGTTGATTTTTATAGAACTTTCCCTGTAGACGATTTATATCTAACATCTTCTTGTTGAGATCAAAGCATGAGTTTATTTAAATTATTCAATGGTTTTAGAAATGCCACCGTTGAGTTATCGCTGCCTTAGCTTGGATCATAAGATCCTCGCCCGACTGAAGTTCAGTCAACAATTCAGCCAATGTGTAGTTCCTCTCGTTCACTCAAAGTTGAGCTTGAACTGCTGAAAGCTAGGGGGTAGAATTTGAAGGACGAATGTCACTTGGGACTCGGGATCGCTCGTTCCTCCCAAGACCTCAATTTGATTGAGGTGGCTCATCATCTCGAGGACATGGTCCCGCACAGATGTGCCTTCCTTCATAGTCTTTGCCATGATACTTCGAAAGGCTTGAGACTTAGCCGCTCGATTCTAATAACAAAAAGATTGGTGAGATTTTGCATAATTCTGGCGGCAGTCGTCATGGCTGCATGCTGATGTCTAAACATTTTTGAAATGGAGGCCAAAATATAACACCTAGAGAAGTCCGCCCTTATGAACTCGCTATTTCATAGGATTATTGTCCACACATAATGGGTGACGATAATATTAGGATTTAATGTAATTATATTATTTAATGTAATCTTATATATCTATCATAATTAGGATTTTAGCTATATAATATTTAGGAAACTATTAAATTATTCTTGTCCATATCATCTAGGATTAAATAGAATATATTTATTACCATAGATACAGTCAATAATTAATATATTCCTAAAATTTAGGGAAATCTTCCAAAAAATATATTTTACCATTAAATAATAATATTTTAATGATTTATTTTAATTTAAAGAATTAAAAATCATAAAATAATATTTTCATCACTGTCTCGTCGATCGAGGTTCGCACGAATCGACGACTACGAAAATAACACTAGCGTATTGCTCGCCGGAACGACGTGATGTTTTCCAACTTCCGACCACCAGTCCGCAGCATACGCGGCTGATTTTGGCTCCCTCCTGCGACGAAGAATCGCCGCTTTATACCCTTGATCTCCTCCGTCCAGCCGCACAGCAGACCATGCTCCGCCCGGGAGCAGTCTGCTACCCCGCCGTCAACCTGCCGTCGACCAGAAGCAACCACAAGAGGTGGTGCTGCTCTCGGCTGATCGTCGCACAACATGGAGCGTGATTAGGGTTAGGGTTCCGCCTAGGGTTAGGGTTTTTCCAGTGTTCTCGCCGACTGCCCTACGTCGATCGCTGCTGTAGGGCTCGCCTGAGGTGCCACAGTCTCAGCCGGCGGCGTGCACGAGCCCTTGCTCGTCTGCGCGTCAACCCGTGATCGCACGCCTCTTGCTCCCACTTTCGCGGCTCAGTCGCCGGAGTAAGCTAGGGTTTCGCGGTCTATCCGGCGACGGGCGCGAGCCCTTGTTCGTTTGCGTGTCGCCGTGTGACCGCATCCCTTTACTCCCACTATTTTGACATCCCCATCTTAAATATACGTATCGCGATCCGTCTCGGCGAAAGTGCCGACGGATCGCACGTCTCAAATTTTCAAACAATTCAAGTTCTTTGATTCGATAGTTCTTGGGTTCATCATGCTTATAAAACAACAATTAAAAACAAGAACATGCTTCGTTATCAAATAATACATGCATACATGAATTTCGCGAAATTTAAATCCAAATAATCAGAGCTAAAACCTGGCTCTGATACCAATTGAAGGGGTTGGCAGCCCTTCAATTGAGAGTGAGGACATTTCAAGGGTCTTAGGAGCTTTTAGGAGTTATGAATCTAGGATTGACAACCCTAGTGTTAGTAATCTACGCTTGTACCGCATGTGCAAAACTTATGTGACTCGTTCTATCAAAGTATAAACTGTGCTAGGGTATTGTAGTTGGAATTTGTATAACCATAACTGTGAACGCACATCCCTGGAATTCTCTTATCTCTCATATTTTACCCGTTTAATTAATTGCAATTAGTTGTTTTATTGCTTTCAAACTGTTTTTAGTTTTCAAAATCACCAAAACTTTCGGTTTTCCAAATAGTGAATGAAGCTTAGTAGAAGGTAGTCAATCTGTGATTGTTTACCCTGTGTTCGATATCCGGTACTGACCTTAAGCTATACTATATATACTATGTATACTTGCAGGTTTATTTAATGCTAATAAAAAGTGCATCAAGTTTTTGTTCCGTTGCCGGGGAATACATTCACTTTGTGATTGATATCTTCGAACGGACAAATTTGCTAATATGGATTTTAATTGCTTTCTATTTTTAATTTTTATTTTAGTTTTGTTTTTGTCTTTTTCAGGTAGTGTATGCGAACGCGTTCTGGGAAGGACATCTTAGAGCCACTCGATCTCGAACTTGGAAGGACACGTAGGAGAATAAGAAGTGATCGAAACACGATGGAGGACGAGACTAGAGTTGAGTTGGAAAGGCTGGAGAGCCAAGTAAAGCAGTTGATGGATGAAAAGTTGCCCGAGAGGCCCAAGAAAAGAAAAACAGGGAGATAGTTCTTGTTATGCATATGTTTAATCACGGGAACATGATCACATTTCCCAAAGGCCCTCGTGTAGGTGCTAATAATTTTGAGCTGCGAATACCCCTTATACAAAGGGTTGAGCATCATCCTTTTGCATGTAGGGCTACAGAAGATGCAAACCGTCACCTCTCGAAGTTCCTGGAGATTGCTAACACTCTGAAACTGAATGGTGTCGACGACGACACCATTAGGGTAAAACTCTTTTCCTTCTCATTAATTGATTCTGCTAAAGAGTGGTTTGAGTGTCTACCTATAGAGCAAGTCTCCACATGGAAGGATATAGTGGTAACATTCCTCGATAAGTATTATTCGCCGGGCATCATTCTGAAACTGAAGAGCGAGATCTTCCGCTTCATTCAATGCCCCGATGAGCCTCTTTAAGAGGCCGTCGCTCGTTTCAAAGGCCTCTTCCGCAAGTGGCCCAACCACGATTTCACCATGGACCATCAAGTAGGCATACTTTACAATGGTTTCACTGAACAAATTTGTGCTATGTTGGATTCAGGGGCCAACAGAGGATTTCTGCGGAAGAGTGGACCAGAAGCCATGGCGGTGATTGAGGAGTTTGCCACCAATAGCAGAGGGTGGTCAAAGGAGAGACATAGCTCGCGAAGAGTGGCAGCCATCAACGAAACCGAGGATAGCTCTTTAGCTAAGGAATTGGCCGAGCTTAGAGTGCGGGTTGATCAAATGGACACATCAAGGAGTGAGGATCTAGTTCCACCAACCTCCGTCATAGCGGTCACCAAACCCGACGCTCCTCCCGCTCTTTCCGAGGATGTCAACTATGTACAACAAGGATGTGGTCCCAATAGGCTCTATAACAACAACAATTATCGCCCTGGCCATGGGGCGGTAATTTCAATAATTATAATGGGAACCGTCCTCATCCCAACCATTCATATTCTAACAAAAATTTCTTGCAACCCCCTGCAGGGTTTAATGTGAGCAAAGGTGGGGTAGTTGTGCCCATGAAGAAGGAGGAGAAGTATGACCAAGGAATCATGAAGATCTTGGAGGTGCTAGTGCAAGATAGAAAGACCAATGACGCAAAGATTGGGGGTTTTTTATCATTAAAGGAGGATCAACGATGGCTCCCCATCTACCCCCCGAAGTGACTCGGACCCCGGGCCTAACGGTCGGAGGTGAAGCGTCATACCACCGAGCTGCGCTTCGTTGTCTGGGTGGGAACAAACGAGTCCACCTACCTCCCCCAAGCACGGGTCCAGGCCGCCTCCCCCAAACATGGGTACAGGCTACCTCCCCCAGCTCCTGGGTCCAGGCCAGTGAACCCATCACCCCCAAGGGAAATTAATCCCCAAGATGCGCCTCCCAGGGATCAAACTCGTGACCTCTAGGATGGACACGGTATCTTTGTTGAAGCAAGCTTGAACAACCTCGAGGCCGGAATTAACACCATTGCCACCGCCGTCACCAACATCAAGAATCAAATGGACCAAGTCCAACAAAAGATAGAGGAGGACAAGGCGAAGGCAGCAGCACGAGTAACCGACATCAATAAAAAGCGGGTTGCAAAGCAGAAAACGGGCGAAGTCAGTGAAGTGAGTAGCTGAGTCGGATTGTGTGTGTTTCGTGTGCTTACAGGGAACACTAATACAAGTGCTCGGTCAAGACACCGCGCTTCTTAAATCCACTGGATCACTAGGTCCAGGAACCCAAGGAACACTGAGTGTTGTTGTCGTTGGACACGCTCGACTCTCCTTCAAAAATTAATCCCTCAACCCAAATTACTATTAAATTAGTATAGGGAAGTGGGGTCGATCCCACGAAGATGGATTCGTGAGTAGTGTTTAGAGACTCCGGAAACAAGCGGCTGCTGCCACGCAAAGGGTTGAGGTTTATAACAACTACCACTAGACCTAGGCACGGAATTTAAATGCTAGACCTAAGAAACAGAATACTTGTAAAATCAGACATCAACACCGAAAGAAACAATAACTCGCTAGACCGTGTAAATGATTAACTAAATATGACTAGGCAGGAAAAATTAAAAAGTGGGGACCAGGACATTCAAATAAGGTAAGTACGGTAAAAGTTGCAACTAACAAACTCATGCAATTTCCTATCCAACTCAGAAACGTAAATGAAGAAAACAGAGCATACTCCTGGATTCGAACAGAATATAGAAATCGGGACGCCGGAAACTCGCTACGAATCGGAAGTACATCAGATCTACATAAACTGAACGAAATGAAACGAAAACACGTAAAATAGGCATAAAATTAAACAAACACGACTCAGATTCACGTCGAATGCTTAATCCACTCAGGATCCAAGACATCCGAACTCAACACCCAGCACAATCAACTCCATAGCTCCGATTCTCACAGATCTACTCAAATCAACTCCAGATCCCAACAATCACAGACAACCCTACGACATCAACAAGTTAAGAACCCGATTCATCCACAAACAAACTCCATTCTCCCAGATCCAACCACAAACCTGCGATAATCTAGAAAACAACCAACTCCAACAATCCAACTCAGAATTCAAGTAAACATAATCGACAAACAAAGATAAACACAGTCGGCATAAACTAAAACGAAACTTGCATAAACACAAATCGAAAAGTGTGTAAGCTAGAAGTGAACCCCAAGTATGCCCTGAATTTCCCACGAAAGAACCCAAGTGTGTGAAGAAAAGTGAACTAAGCTACCAGCTGTTGGCGAGGTCTCCAACCGAGAAGATCCCTCCAGCGTGCATGCTTCTCTCTTTTATAGACGCGGACATAACCTTCTAGAGTCTTCGTAGAATCTCTATTCTACCCTTCAACTCCGAGGCTTCCTCCGTCGAGCAATTTTCCACATAGTGTCCACTCTTTCGCCTTCTTCCTAGGTCCACGCAACTGTCTCCCTTCTTTGCTGGACCTAACGAAAATCTTCACACACCTGGCTTAAAACGCGTGTTAGACCTAGAAATTTCACGAATTAAAGCCCTAGACCTATGCATGAAATTAGCCTTATCAGTCAGCAACCCCGAGACGAATTCTGGGGTCTGCCCGACGCTTAGCGGACCGCTGCACAAGCCGCAGCGGGCCGCTATCGAACAGGCAGAAGCACCCAGGAACGATGGACTCGTGCGGCACAATGTGATCATACCCCCTTTTCAGCCAAAGATGAAGTTTAAGCTCGAAGAGCAGTTCACGCACTTTTTAAACATGTTTTGTAAGGTTCATACTAATATTCCTCTTGTTGAATCGTTGCAGGAAATACCTAGGTATGCAAAGCTACTAAGGGAGGCCGTGTTAAAGAAGAAGAAGCCTACAAAAGCCAACCTTAAGTTGCCTCATCACTGCAGCGAAATCATTCAAAGGGAGAAGGCCGTAAAGTAAAGGGATACCGGTCAATTCATCATTAGGTGCTCAATTGGGCAAGGAAAGGTGGACAAGGCTCTCTGCGATCTAGGAGCTAACATAAACATCATGCCATTGAAGTACTATGAAAAGCTCAACATCGGACGTGATCATAAGGTTGGCCGATAACTCTGCAATCAATGCGGTGGGCATGATCGAGGATGTGTTGGTAAAGGTAGATGATTTTATTTTCCCTGCCGATTTCATTGTTCTTGATATGAAAGTAGATAAGAATGTACCTCTAATCTTAGACCGAGATTTTCTAGCTACAAGCAAAGCTCTTATTGATGTCGGTAGGGGGAAGATCACGATTAGTGACAATGTTAGCAAGTCCACCTACAAGATAGAGAGCGCGATGCTTAAGTATGAAGTGGCGCAAAGAGCTAAGATGGAGTATGAATGCAGGGTGATCATGATGACCGACACAACCAAGCCTCGTGGACCACTAGAAGGGGAAGATTTTTCTAACCCTTCTATTTTTGTTGTTAATGCTTTGCCTCAAGCTCCTAAAAGGGGCATGCCTAAGCTTCCTAAGGTTCCATGGCAGGAATTACCAAAGAAGAAGAAGAAGAAAACTCAACCGCAAGTCGACCACGAAATCTATATGATCAAGACCGCGAAAGGAAAATATAAATTGTGGAAAACATTGGGCACTAAATTGGTTCAATTCGCGGTTTTTAGCACTAGGGTCGTCGATCCGCCCACCTAGTTCGGTTACTTCAAGTCGAGCCAATGACTTAAAACAAAGGCGCTTGTTGGGAGGTAACCCAATTTGTTGTTTTCCTTATTTTTAGTTATTTTCATTTTTCTGCAATTTTCGTGCATTCTGCACATAAAATAATAATAATAATTTAACTTGTAGCGGCCGTTGCACAATCCACAGCGGTCGCTACCCTTTTACACGTGCGTACGTACGGGCCGGGCCCTAGGGCGGGCCGCAGCGGTCGTTGAGCGAGCCGCAACGGCCCAGGAGAGCGCGCCATTTTCAGAAGACCTGCAGCGGTTGCTGCGCGAAGGCCAGTGACGCGAACTGCCTCTTTAAAAGGTATGTTTCTCATTCCTTTCTTCATCTTTTCTCTCCATTCTCTCTTGCACATAACCCCAACTCAAATTTATTATCAATTACACACACCCACCCTCTCATTCGTCCATTGTATCTCAATTCTCAAGCTTTCATCAAGCAAATTCACTCCAACACACGGTATGAATCCTATTTTTGATTTCTGAGTTTAGTTCCAATTCTTTCATGGATTTTGGCTCTCTTTTGTTGAATTGTTCGGATGAAAAGGATGTTTTAGTATGGGGATGAGTGTGTTGATGTTTCTACTTGTTTTTCATGGTTAGAGTTTTGCTTAGGGTGGTGAATTGTCGGTTTTTGTTGGTAAATTCCCTCTTGTTCTTTATTGTTTATAAATTGCAATCATGTTCATAGCATTGTGAGGCTATTATTACTTCCATGAATTGCAATACATGTGTAGATTATAGAGATTGTTGTTTTGTGATATCAATGTTGATACGTCTCTGCATGGGGGATTAATTCACGTTGGGGGATGGGTTGTTATAGTTCTTTTGTGTTGGTATTGATTTACATGTTCACATTCTACACTTTAGAACACATATTGATACAAACTTGCACGTCTTTGTTGATTTTTTATTTATGTTTGGTTGAGTGCAAGTTTGGGGGAAACCCTTGTTTATCTATTTGTTTGGTACTCTTCTAAGAGCTTGTTTTTCTTTGTAGGAAGATGGCAACAAGAGGTAAGCCTGAAAATGCGAAGAGCTATGGAATTAGCCTTCCGTTGGATGTCCACGAGGCAATGTGGAAGAATGTCTCGGCTAGAGATACGATGCCTTCTCGGTACCCTCACGAGCTTTCCCTCACCACCTTGGGGATTATTGAAGATTTTTGGGCGTTGAGCAACGTCGGGGACAGGAATGGTTTAAGCCACATGTTCCAAGGGAGGTGGCCGTCCTATAGGAGACTCACCATCGAGTTTCTTAGCACCCTCAAGGTGCACAAAAATCACCGTTCCCGCATCCACGAGACGATAGACTTCCACCTTGGAAGAAATATTCTAGGAATTCCAATTTGAAATCCCTCCATGTGCGAATAGAATCCGGGGGTAACCTTAATAACCACGTGTTAGCTTCCCCTTCAAGGTAAATGGAATCGCACGTAGGCGATAATCCTCCTATGTTGCATCATTCGGCCTCTTCTGAATACCACACAACTTACTGAATTCATTTAAGAACTCATACGGATACTCATTACTATGCCCAGAGAACGTCGGCAAGATGCCGAGCACGTTTGTCTTGATCTCATTTCTAACACTAAGCACGCCATCCATCCCCGGCAACGGCGCCATTTGAAGTGAGTAGCTGAGTCGGATTGTGTGTGTTTCGTGTGCTTACAGGGAACACTAATACAAGTGCTCGGTCAAGACACCGCGCTTCTTAAATCCACTGGATCATTAGGTCCAGGAACCCAAGGAACACAGAGTGTTGTTGTCGTTGGACACACTCGACTCTCCTTCAAAAATTAATCCCTTAACCCAAATTACTATTAAATTAGTATAGGGAAGTGGGGTTGATCCCACGAAGATGGATTCGTGAGTAGTGTTTAGAGACTCTGGAAACAAGCGGCTGCTGCCACGCAAAGGGTTGAGGTTTATAACAACTACCACTAGACCTAGGCACGGAATTTAAATGCTAGACCTAAGAAACAGAATACTTGTAAAATCAGACATCAACACCGAAAGAAACAATAACTCGCTAGACCGTGTAAATGATTAACTAAATATGACTAGGCAGGAAAAATTAAAAAGTGGGGACCAGGACATTCAAATAAGGTAAGTATGGTAAAAGCTGCAACTAACAAACTCATGCAATTTCCTATCCAACTCAGAAATGTAAATGAAGAAAACAGAGCATACTCCTGGATTCGAACAGAATATAGAAATCGGGACGCCGGAAACTCTCTACGAATCGGAAGTACATCAGATCTACATAAACTGAACGAAATGAAACGAAAACACGTAAGCTAGGCATAAAATTAAACCAACACGACTCAGATTCACGTCGAATGCTTAATCCACTCCGGATCCAAGACATCCGAACTCAACACCTAGCACAATCAACTCCATAGCTCCGATTCTCACAGATCTACTCAAATCAACTCCAGATCCCAACAATCACAGACAACCCTACGACATCAACAAGTTAAGAACCCGATTCATCCACAAACAAACTCCATTCTCCCAGATCCAACCACAAACCTGCGATAATCTAGAAAACAACCAACTCCAACAATCCAACTCAGAATTCAAGTAAACATAATCGACAAACAAAGATCAACACAGTCGGCATAAACTAAAACGAAACTTGCATAAACACAGAGAATATCCAGAAAACAAAGAGGTCCGAGCCTCGAACAGCGAAGCTCGGCGAATTCAGCAGAAACGTAAACAGAAAATAAATTGTTTCTTCGCCCTCAAGTAGGACGGTGTTACCACCAGATCGAAAAGTGTGTAAGCTAGAAGTGAACCCCAAGTATGCCCTGAATTTCCCACGAAAGAACCCAAGTGTGTGAAGAAAAGTGAACTAAGCTACCAGCTGTTGGCAAGGTCTCCAACCGAGAATATCCCTCCAGCGTGCATGCTTCTCTCTTTTATAGAAGCGGACATAACCTTCTAGAGTCTTCGTAGAAATCTCTATTCTACCCTTCAACTCCGAGGCTTCCTCCGTCGAGCAATTTTCCGCATAATGTCCACTCTTTCGCCTTCTTCCTAGGTCCACGCAACTGTCTCCCTTCTTTGCTGGACCTGGCGAAAATCTTCACATACCTGGCTTAAAACGCGTGTTAGACCCAGAAATTTCACGAATTAAAGCCTTAGACCTATGCATGAAATTAGCCTTATCAAACTGCTCATACTTAAACCATGCTTGTCCTCAAGTATGAAAGACAAGAAAATGAAATAAGGCGAATTTCAATGCACGGTTCCCAAGAACGATCCTACAAACAAGATTTAACAAAAACAAAAACCTAGACCTAGAAAACTAACAGACTCAGAAAAGAAAGTAACACACAAAGAACACAAAACACAACACATAATCATGCACTAGCTTCAACTTTTAGGCGACTGTCCCCACAAGCTTAAGTCTTCTCCGATCGTCTACAGTCTCCAAATCCTCCTTCTCCCTTCGTCAACCCAAACAGTTCTTCAGTTTGTCAAGAAACCTATGGATTTCCTAGCGGTTAGGTTCGCTCGATCACTCATTCCTCATCAGGGATGTTAGGACCAAAAACGCTCCAAGGTTAAAGTTACACAACTGATGCGTTGGGTTATGAGAGTTTCCCCTTTTTATTATCTCCCCTCTTTTCTGGGTAAGGCAAATATTTCCTAGTTCAGGTAATTTTCACTTTCTGCCCTTAGATAATTAAGCTCCTTTTTCTTTTCTTTTATTTTCCCCCTGGACTTCGTCCAGCTTATACCTCCTTTTTTTTCCCCTGGACTTCGTCCAGCTTATACCTCCTTTTCCTGGACTTCGTACAGCTTATACCACCAGCTCTGGACTTTGTCCAGCTTATTCCTTCATAACCCATTTTTTCTCCTTTATACTCTACTCCCTAAGCATCAAGTGGCTGCCCATTTTTTACAAGTTAGCTCAAAGTGTTTAGGCTTATAACTCACTTTATAGTAAGGCTGCACAGCTAGGTTATCTAAGGTATCCTCTATCGTCCTCACTTCATCCAAACCGCTTTTAGTTTATTAAGGAAGAGGGCATCAAAGTTGACGTGTGTCGTATCTTCAATCGCTCTCACTAAGGGAATATTTCTGCCTTATTGTATCCACTAGCTCATGCAACACGTAACACACATACAAGACCTAAAAAAAACTATAAGACTTACAGTCACAGACTGCACCTATTCCCTCCCCCTCCCATTTCACTCAAGCTTGTCCCCAAGCCATCCTAGTGAAGGAGGGTAAATAGGGAAGTACAAACATGTAAAACAGAAAGCCAAACAAATAAACAACGTGCCAAAACAAACAAACTTCTCACACTTAGATCAGAAATTGGGCTAAGTGTGGAAAGTAGCAACACATATGTACAGAGCAAGCATGCTGGCACAGAACATTAAAACAAACAAAAAGCAGAAACAGAAAGCAATAAAAGACGAAAAGTAAAAGTTACTTGGGTTGGGGGAAATTAATTCGGGGTCTGGTCCCCTCGGGCGCCAGACTTGGGCGGCACAGCCTGTTGGGTCACTTTAGCTTTCTTTCTAGCCGGTGATTCCGACTTCTCTTTCCTCTCGTCAGTCTGTCCGGGTACGGTCTTCTTCAAGGTCATGGGTCTAGTAGAGGACGAAGTGATTAGAGGCTTGGTGACTTGTAGTTGCTTCCGGATAGATAGATCTCCTGGACTTGGCGCCCTGGGTCCTCCACTAGGTCCAGGAAGTAATATTGGTGCGTCCGGGAATTTCTCGCGCAACCACTTCATCATTGCCATTATTAACGCGACACCCTCCGTCATCTTCTCAGTGCATCGGGACGACATTGCCACCAGATCAGAAACGCGCCCCTTGAGGGCCACCATTTCCTCCCTAACCTTCTGAACCTCCGATCTCATTTCTACCATTCCCGTTCGTACTCCGGCAACTTTCTTCCTTACTCTCTCAGCTTCACCACTGTCTTTTCCTTTACCCCGCAGGGCCACAATCCCTTCCATCACTTTTTGAATCTCGGATCTCATCCAACTGACTTCATTTCTCATTGCATCCACCTCCACAACGGGCTTCCTGGCATCACCTGCATCAGCAACGTCCTTCACACCCGCCACCTCTTATTCCTGTTTGATCTGGGCCTCCGATTTACCAACTTCGTAAAAACAGACATCCCTCTTGTGCATGATTAGTAGCCCCTTGTTGAAGAAGTACTCCATATTGAAAACCTCGGGGGGTAGACACATCTTCACCTCCCGACAAGCCTTGTGGATCTTCATAATCACATTGCGCTGCAAATAAGCTCGCAGAAGGTGGCATGTGTATAGATGCCGGGAGGGATTGGCAGTTACTTGGTGGCAGGCTTGAGCTAACCAGTAGCCCAAATGAACACGTACACCCGTGGCCATGCACCAGGTAAAGTATAAGTCGGCGGTTGTCAAGGCGGTGTTGGCTGTGCCCATCAGGTTGTAGCTAATGAAGGTTTGGGCCAACCTCAGAACCCTGTCTTCAATGTGGTGAGCCTTCGAACAACTAGTTTTAAATTGACCCACCCTCGGATGAGTCAAGAACTCCCATGCGCTCTGCGCTTTGAAACCTGGCGTGAGTTTTGGTGGACTAACCATTCTCTCATTCCATAAACCTTCGTCATCTTCCGTACGCGTTAGCAGACCCATCCGTAGAGTCCACTCCCTGATACTCATCACATGCTCTTCATTGAAGAGCCTGAAGTTAATGGAATCGGCATCCAAGTCGGTGGTGGATTTAAACCGGAAAGTTGAGAAAAATTCCCGTGCCACGTCTATCGGAACCTCAAGGGTGCTATGCTTTAGCAACCAGTCAAAGCTGATTACCTCTATATACCCCCGAAATTCGTCATTGCTTGAGATCCCCTTAAGCTCTGCTGAATCGTACATCTTTCCCGATTTGGCATGTTTCCCCACGGTACTCTTCTCCGCATATATCGCTGTACGTTTTGGGTCATCAAACTTCTCCATCGCATTCAGCAGTTCATTAGTTATCCAGATTTCTTTTGGCTCAAAATTGAGCTCCACTCCTTGTTCTTCCTCGGAGTCACTGGACTCATTAGGGCTTTCCGACTCGGCATCGGACGATATTTTAGCAGGTGGAGAGGGAGAATGGTCGGCGGACTTCCCTCTTGCTTTCTTGGTCGAGGAAGGAGCGATCTGCTTCCCCTTTCTCTTCCTCTCGACCGCGCGTCTGCGCTCCTCCTCATTGCTCTCCCCATCGTCAGGTCTGGGAGAATCTGCTTGCTCAGGTGTTGCGGCCCCTCGACCCAGCATGTCCTCCTCCGTCTGCTGGACGGTTTCGTCTATCTCATCAAGCAGACTCCGACGAGCCTGCCTCCTTGCTTCCCTTGCGTTTACCGGTGAATCGGTCCCATCGGGGACATCAGTCAGATCCACCATTAGAGTCATCCCGTCGTCGACGGGTTCCTGTGCCTCGCCAGACGCGAGGTCGTCTTCCTTCCCAATCAATGGGGTTGTCCCCTCGATGTAAATAGGGGTCTCTACCCCACCCGGACTTCCCGTAACAAATTGGGCTTCGGTGCTCTCAACCACTTCTGGGGTTTCCCCCGCCGATTGTCTTTCAGAAGTTAGGGCTTCGCCGCTCGTTGGAACATCG
Organism: Salvia splendens; assembly: GCF_004379255.2. Classification (NCBI taxonomy): domain Eukaryota; kingdom Viridiplantae; phylum Streptophyta; class Magnoliopsida; order Lamiales; family Lamiaceae; genus Salvia; species Salvia splendens. Next base: position 16,014,780 of record NC_056038.1, read on the forward strand.
CAACCAACAACAGGGGTTTCCCCCTCGACCAATTCCTCCAAAACAGGGGTTTCCCCCTCTGTAAACTCCTTCACAACAAGGGTTTCCCCCTGTGTATGCTCCTTCACAACAAGGGTTTCCCCCTGTGTATGGCTATCAGTAACAGTAGAAAGACCCACCCCCACAGATTCAGGCAGGGTGTCTCTCTCAACAAAATCCACGGCGGCAAACACAGGATTTACCTCCTCAGTGACAGAACCTAACCTAGGCTCACTTACGGCCAACAACTCCAACCTCGTGGTCAGATCTGCTTCTTCTTCGTGAGATTCTGCGGTGGTTGGTTCTTGAACAGTGACGGCTTCTTCTGGTACAGCGGTTGTGGGTTCTGCGGCAGCCACCGGTTTGGGTGTTGAAACCCCTGAAGTTCCCGGTTGTGATACGCAGATGTAGAAACGGCTGGTGCAGATTTCCCCATTACCGCCGCGAACATGGCAAATGCCTCCATCGCCTTTTCTGGTCCCCCAAATTTTTGTAGTATATCCGCCATAAATGCCGCCGCACTTGAATCGGCGGATCCTGAAGTGTTTCCGGTACTCGGCTTGTTATCCATGAAGAATTCTGTAGAAAATTTTGACAAAAACTAGGGCAGAAATTTCTTTGATTAGGGTTAGAGAAAGAAAACCTAGAGAGAAGTTTGGGGAATTCTGGATGTAGAGAGAGAGTGAATAAGGGAAAATGAAAAGAGAACACGGTTATTAACCGATAGGTATGGGAGAGGACGATTTGCAGGCGTTGCAGGCATGACGCTAGCGACTGTAAGCCTTCCCATAAAGGTGTCCTTCGAAATTCGAACCGGTGCCAACTCCCTCCAAAACATTACTTCTCAACTCCTCGCCCTAGCAAATTCCTTCTGCAAAACCGTACTTAGGAAAAAACATTAAACAAAAACTTGAAACGCCAGACTCCTCGGTTTTAGGGTATGACAGTATCAAAAACATTCCTAAAGAGTCTGGTATTTCGAAAATATTTTTGGAAGATTATTTTTTTTGTTTTGTTTGGGTTTTTCTAGATTTACGAAAAGCGATTAAATATTTACAAAATTTCTTACGAGTGTTCTCAAGATTCCCCGGGTCAGGGTATAAAAACTTTTCAGTCACTCGACCCAGGAAATCTTTAAGAACACTTCCTTCCTAGACCCGTTTGCGGATATCAGGAAGCACGTGTAGCGGCACTTCGTCCACTACACACATCTCCGAGGCATCCCTAAACACATTCAGACGATGACCATTGACAAGGAAAGGAGTAGAGTTTGAAGAACTTCCCTGGATTTCTACTGCTCCATTTGCACGCAGACTCACAATAGTGTATGGCCCAATCCATATGGACTTTAACTTGCCGGGTATTAACTTGAGTCGGGACTGGAACAGGAGAACCTTCGGCCCAACTTGCAGTTCCTTGGTCCGGAGATTTTTATCATGCCACAATTTGGTCTTTTCCTTGTACCACATTGCTGACTAGTAAGATTCAAGTCGCAATTCTTCCAACTCTTGGAGTTGCAGTTTCCTCTCTCCCTCACAAGCTCGAGGACTCATATTAATCTCCTTGACCGCCCAGTACGCCCTGTGCTCAATTTCCACCGGTAGGTGACACATCTTGCCAAATACTAACCTGTAAGGAGACATTCCAATGGGCGTTTTATATGCTGTTCTATATGCCCATAATGCATCATCAATTCTCTTGCTCCAGTCTTTCCTCGACGGATTCACCGTTTTTTCCAAGATCGCTTTGATTTCTCTATTTGATATTTCCGCTTGGCCGTTGGACTGAGGATGATATGGTGTGGAGAGACGATGGTGAACTCCGTACTTTCTCATTAGAGCTTCAATAGTCCGGTTGCGGAAATGCGTCCCATTGTCAGATATTATAGCTCTGGGTACTCCGTACCTGTTGAAAATGTTAGCTCTAAGGAACTTCGCTACCTCTTTAGCTTCACACGATGCGGTTGCTTTTGCCTCTATCCACTTCGAAACATAATCTACTGCCACAAGTATGTAGGTGTTTCCGTATGAAGACGGAAATGGACCCATGAAGTCCATCCCCCAGACATCGAAGATCTCACATACAATTATTGGAACTTGTGGCATTTCGTCCCTCCTAGAGATTCCCCTGGTCTGTTGACACCTCACACAGTTCTGACAGAATTCAAAAGCATCCTTATTCAACGTGGGCCAGTAAAACCCACTGTCCAACACCTTCCTTGCGGTCTTCCTAGGTCCAAAGTGACCTCCACACGCTAGGGTATGGCAATGGTTCAGCACATCCCTCTGTTCCCACTCTGGGATACACCTCCGGATAACTTGGTCGGCTCCCATTCGCCACAAATACGGGTCATCCCAGAAATAGTACTTGGCCTCACTCTTCAATTTCATCTTCTGGGCCCGGGAGATTTCTTGGGAACTGGGTACCTCTCCAGTGACTAAGTAATTTGTCAGGTCAGCGAACCATGGCTCAGTGTTCGTCTGACATTTCCCTTTCTCGGCATCCCCTGGACCTATTAATGCCATGAGCTTTTCCCAATTGATGGGTCTAGGGAGTTCTTCCAGATAATACAAATGCTCCTCGGGGAATGCATCTGGAATTGCTTCCTCGGTCTCTCCTTGAAAGATACGACTTAGGTGGTCAGCCACCTTGTTCTCAGTTCCTTTCTTATCCTTAACTTCCCAATTGAATTCTTGTAAAAGTAATACCCAACGGATTAATCTTGGTTTAGACTCCTTCTTTGCCAGCAAGTACTTAATAGCTGCATGGTCCGTGAAAACGATCACCTTCGACCCCAGCAAATACGAGCGAAACTTCTCAAATGAGTATACCACCGCCAGCATTTCTTTTTCGGTGGTGTCATAATTCTTCTGAGCTTGATTCAGTGTTTTGGATGCATAAAAGATCACATAGCTTTTTCCATCAATTCTTTGACCTAGCACTGCTCCCACGGCATAGTCGCTTGCGTCACACATAATTTCAAAGGGTAGATTCCAGTTGGGCGCTCTAATAATGGGGGCAGATACTAGTCTATCTTTCAACAACTGAAAAGCCCTTTTGCACTCCTCATCGAACTCAAACTCCACATCGTTATGCAATAAGTGAGTGAGTGGTTGAGCAATCTTTGCGAAATCCTTTATAAACCTCCTATAAAATCCTGCATGCCCTAGGAATCCTCTCACCTCTTTCTGATTCGTCGGGTAAGGCAGTTTCGAGATGACATCGATTTTTGCTTGATCTACCTGTATGCCTCTTTCCGATACCACATGCCCTAGGACAATTCCTTCAGGGACCATAAAGTGGCATTTCTCGAAATTCAAAACCAAATGCTTTTCATGGCACCTCCTCAGCTCTATATCCAAACTCGCCAAACACGAGTCAAATGAATTCCAGTACACAGTGAAGTCGTCCATAAAGATCTCGATGCAATCCTCTAGGAGATCCGAGAAAATACTCATCATACACCGCTGGAAAGTCCCTGGCGCATTGCAGAGACCAAACGGCATCCTCCTATAAGCGTACGTTCCAAAGGGACACGTGAAAGTTGTCTTCTCTTGATCCTCGGGATCCACATAGATTTGAAAATATCCACTATATCCGTCCAGGAAACAGAAATATTGCTTACCTGTCAGCCTCTCCAGCATCTGATCAATGAAAGGTAGCGGGAAGTGATCCTTCTTAGTAGCCTCGTTCAGCTTCCGGTAGTCAATACACATCCTTCGCCCAGTAACAAGTCGAGTAGGGACCAACTCATTTTTATCGTTCTTAACTACATGTATTCCTGACTTCTTTGGTACCATATGTACGGGACTAACCCATTCACTGTCTGGTATGGAATATATGATTCCTAGGGATAGCAGCTTCAATACTTCCTTCAGCACTTCTTCCCTCATGTTCGGATTCAACTTGCGTTGCGGATCCCTACAAGCCTTTGCTCCTTCTTCTAAACGAATGTGATGCATACACATATCTGGACTGATTCCAACCAAGTCAGAGAGCGTCCACCCAATGGCTTTCTTGTTTCTCCTAATTACATTCAGCAGTTCCTCTTCTTGTCCCTCTGTCAAGCTGCTGTTAATAATCACCGGGAAGCTTTCGTTCTCCTCCAGATAAGCATACTTGAGCCCCGGTGGAAGTGTTTTCAATTCTTTCTTGGGGATATCTTGTTCCTGGGGCAAGGGATTTTTTTCTGTTGTCATTCCTTTCTTAATCTCAGCAGAACTGTTCATGCTCGCCACATAAGGTGTCTTCCTTGACCTAACTAGCTCCGAACTTGTACAGAATTCCAGAATTGCTTCCGCTAGTTCCTCATCTGATAACTCATTTGTGTTCATTGTTTGACACCAACTGGCTACTTCTCTATTAATGGCATGACCCATCTCAGAATTCTCGATCTGTTCCTGCATTAACTCTGTCTCAAGATATTCCTGGACCAAGGGGTTAATAACATCTATAGCATACAAATTTTCAACGTCAAGAGGTCTTTTCATTGCCTCATCTATGCTGAATGTATATTTCTCCCCATTGTAATCAAGGCAAATAGTACCGTCAAAAAATCAATGATAGTTTTAGCAGTCCGTAGAAAAGGTCTCCCTAGAAGTACTCCGCCAGACTCTGCAGACTCATTATCACTCATCCTTATCACATGGAAATCAGCTGGGTACAAGAAATCATGTACCTTTACTATCACATTCTCAAGCACACCTTCAGGACAAATGCATGACCTGTCTGCCAATTGGATCACAACTTTCGTGTCCACCATGCCTACCCCTACTAACCTCTTGTATACAGATAGCGGTAACACATTTATCGACGCACCTAAATCTCACATAGCATGCTCGATTTTCACGTCACCAATAGAGATGGGTAAGGTAAACATACCTGGATCATTGCATTTTGAAGGCATCCTCCGTTTTTGAATCACTGCCGAGACATTCTCGCCTATCAAAATTTTCCCACTGGGTCTAGCCTTTCCAGCTATAAATTCCTTGATGAACTTGCTAAACACCGGCAATTTCAAGGCCTGCAGCAATGGTAGATTAATGTCTAGTTTCCCAAAAATGTCCATGAAATCCACCGGCTCTTCTTTCTTCTTCTTGGCTTCCCCCCGGCTCGGGAAAGGCTTCATCGTTTTCCTGCTCCTGTAGAACTGTCAGCTGAGAATTCTCCAGTCTCCTCCCTTTCTGCCTCGTTCTCAAATACTGGCTCTGGATCGAGGAAGAATGGCTCAGTTGACTTAGGCAAGGGTTTCTCCAAATCTCCTATCTTAAGGTCATCCTTGACCAAAGAACTTTCTCCTTCCAAGTTCCCAGACCTAGGAATAGTATCTTCTTCCTTACCTTCCTTGGGGCTTATCGCTTCCTTCGTTCTCACCACTGGCCCATCATATGCCTTCCCGGATCTCAAGGTAACCTGACTTATATTCGCCCTATCTGGTGGTCTTACTGAGGCGGGAATCTTTCCCTCGTTTCCTCTCATATCACTCAAAGCAGTGGCTATCTGGGACAATTGTTTAGCCAGCATATCCATGGCTGCCTTTTGCTCCTGTTGAGCATCTTGAAGCTTATGCACTACGTCATTGTTCGATTGCAGGTTGCTTTGCATATGTTGCTGAGAATTGACGAGGTCGTGCACCATATCATCGATACTCTTTGGTGACTTTTGTGGTTGACTGGGCCCTGGCCATATACTCAGCGTCGGTCCACTTGCTTGATTCTGACGAGCGTTCCCTTGACCGCTTGAAGAGTTGTTGTATTGATTTCCTTGGCCCTGGTAATTATTCTGAAAATTCCTTTGGTGCGTTGGCACATAAGAGTTCCCTTGATTATTCTGATTTCTGTTCCCCCAGCTTGAGTGGTTTCCTTGGTTCCGATTGATCCAGCTGCCCTGCCCCTCTTGATTCCTTCCTGACCAGTTACCTTGCCTTTCGGGCTGAGGTGCAAACTGCTGACTTTGTTGTGGTACTGGCTGATTCTGCTCATTGTCAGTCCATCTGAAATTCGGATGATTCCGCCAAGGTGCATCTCTCTGTCTTCCTGGATTCCAGCTCCCATCGGGATTCCAACTACCCATTGCATTGACCTGGGCCTGATAATCTCCTTCCTGGGTCCCGTAATATTGCTGAATTTGACTATCTCCTGGACCCGGAGATTTCTCCTTCCCTTGTGAAGTCAGTGGATTCGTTTTCTCAATCGCGTTCAAAAGAGCCTTCTCGAGCCTATCAATCCTTGCCTCCACTTTATCATCTTCTTGCTCTCTTACGGCATGCACCGACCCTCTTCTCACAGCATTGCTAGGGTTATCGTACGCCTTCTTAGCGTCGATCAATTTTCCCAGAATTTCCCTTGCTTCACTTCCCCTCTTTCTTGTGAAATTCCCCCCACTCGAGGAATTCATTAAATCCTTTGACTCAGGAGTCGCTCCTTCGTAAAACAGAGAGTAGGTCTCTGCCTCTATCATTCGGTGGTTTGGGCATGCATCCAACAACTCCTTAAATCTCGACCAATACTGACTCAAGGATTCGTCGTAATCCTGCTTACACTCTAATATTTCTTTCTTCAGTGCATTCGTCTTGTTGGATGGGAAGAAATAATCTAGGAATTTCAATTTGAAATCCCTCCATGTGCGAATAGAATCCAGGGGTAACCTTAATAACCACGTGTTAGCTTCCCCTTCAAGGTAAACGGAATCGCACGTAGGCGATAATCCTCATCTGTTGCATCATTCGGCCTCTTCTGAATACTACACAACTTACTGAATTCATTTAAGAACTCATACGGACACTCATTTCTACGCCCAGAGAACGTCGGCAAGATGCCGAGCACGTTTGTCTTGATCTCAATAGTCCTCTGGCGTGGATTCATCACTATAGCTTGAGCTGGTTCTCCATCTAAATGGGCAGTGAGAGAACCGATCTCTGGATCTGGATCTACTACCTGCGCCATGACTATCTCCTCTGCTTCCCCTGTTTCTGACTCTGTTTCTGATTCGGGTGGGGATTCTGGATCTTCACGTCCTGACGACGTCCAAGATTCATCGCTAGTTAATTCACTCGGGAACGGATCTCCTGTGGTGAACCCTGATCTGGTGGTCACAGTAGAGGCTGTATCCTTAACCTGCCAAGTAAACTGGCCGTACTTCCTCCCAGACGAGTTGCTCCAGTAGGTAGATCCTGAGCCTCTGCTCATAAACTACAAACAAAAGAGAAAGAAAACAAATCAAAACTATTTACACCACAGACTCTGAACACTAACACTAAGCACACCATCCATCCCCGGCAACGGCGCAATTTGAAGTGAGTAGCTGAGTCGGATTGTGTGTGTTTCGTGTGCTTACAGGGAACACTAATACAAGTGCTCGGTCAAGACACCGCGCTTCTTAAATCCACTGGATCACTAGGTCCAGGAACCCAAGGAACACAGAGTGTTGTTGTCGTTGGACACACACGACTCTCCTTCAAAAATTAATCCCTCAACCCAAATTACTATTAAATTTGTATAGGGAAGTGGGGTCGATCCCACGAAGATGGATTCGTGAGTAGTGTTTAGAGACTCTGGAAACAAGCGGCTGCTGCCACGCAAAGGGTTGAGGTTTATAACAACTACCACTAGACCTAGGCACGAAATTTAAATTCTAGACCTAAGAAACAGAATACTTGTAAAATCAGACATCAACACCGAAAGAAACAATAACTCGCTAGACCGTGTAAATGATTAACTAAATATGACTAAGCAGGAAAAATTAAAAAGTGGGGACCAGGACATTCGAATAAGGTAAGTACGGTAAAAGCTGCAACTAACAAACTCATGCAATTTCCTATCCAACTCAGAAACGTAAATGAAGAAAACAGAGCATACTCCTGGATTCGAACAGAATATAGAAATCGGGACGCCGGAAACTCGCTACGAATCGGAAGTACATCATATCTACATAAACTGAACGAAATGAAACGAAAACATGTAAGCTAGGCATAAAATTAAACCAACACGGCTCAGATTCACGTCGAATGCTTAATCCACTCCGGATCCAAGACATCCGAACTCAACACCCAGCACAATCAACTCCATAGCTCCGATTCTCACAGATCTACTCAAATCAACTCTAGATCCCAACAATCACAGACAACCCTACGACATCAACAAGTTAAGAACCCGATTCATCCACAAACAAACTCCATTCTCCCAGATCCAACCACAAACCTGCGATAATCTAGAAAACAACCAACTCCAACAATCCAACTCAGAATTCAAGTAAACATAATCGACAAACAAAGATCAACACAGTCGGCATAAACTAAAACGAAACTTGCATAAACACAGAGAATATCCAGAAAACAAAGAGGTCCGAGCCTCGAACAGCGAAGCTCGGCGAATTCAGCAGAAACGTAAACAGAAAATAAATTGTTTCTTCGCCCTCAAGTAGGACGGTGTTACCACCAGATCGAAAAGTGTGTAAGCTAGAAGTGAACCCCAAGTATGCCCTGAATTTCCCACGAAAGAACCCAAGTGTGTGAAGAAAAGTGAACTAAGCTACCAGCTGTTGGCGAGGTCTCCAACCGAGAAGATCCCTCCAGCGTGCATGCTTCTCTCTTTTATAGACGCGGACATAACCTTCTAGAGTCTTCGTAGAATCTCTATTCTACCCTTCAACTCCGAGGCTTCCTCCGTCGAGCAATTTTCCGCATAATGTCCACTCTTTCGCCTTCTTCCTAGGTCCACGCAATTGTCTCCCTTCTTTGCTGGACCTGGCGTAAATCTTCACACACCTGGCTTAAAACGCGTGTTAGACCCAGAAATTTCACGAATTAAAGCCCTAGACCTATGCATGAAATTAGCCTTATCAGTCAGCAACCCCGAGACGAATTCTGGGGTCTGCCCGACGCTTAGCGGACCGCTGCACAAGCCGCAGCGGGCCGCTATCGAACAGGCAGAAGCACCCAGGAACGATGGACTCGTGCGGCACAATGGGATAATACCCCCTTTTCAGCCAAAGATGAAGTTTAAGCTCGAAGAGCAGTTCACGCACTTTTTAAACATATTTTGTAAGGTTCATACTAATATTCCTCTTGTTGAATCGTTGCAGGAAATACCTAGGTATGCAAAGCTACTAAGGGAGGCCGTGTTAAAGAAGAAGAAGCCTACAAAAGCCGACCTTAAGTTGCCTCATCACTGCAGCGAAATCATTCAAAGGGAGAAGGCCGTAAAGTAAAGGGATACCGGTCAATTCATCATTAGGTGCTCAATTGGGCAAGGAAAGGTGGACAAGGCTCTCTGCGATCTAGGAGCTAACATAAACATCATGCCATTGAAGTACTATGAAAAGCTCAACATCGGACGTGATCATAAGGTTGGCCGATAACTCTGCAATCAATGCGGTGGGCATGATCGAGGATGTGTTGGTAAAGATAGATGATTTTATTTTCCCTGCCGATTTCATTGTTCTTGATATGAAAGTAGATAAGAATGTACCTCTAATCTTAGACCGAGATTTTCTAGCTACAAGCAAAGCTCTTATTGATGTCGGTAGGGGGAAGATCACGATTAGTGACAATGTTAGCAAGTCCACCTACAAGATAGAGAGCGCGATGCTTAAGTATGAAGTGGCGCAAAGAGCTAAGATGGAGTATGAATGCAGGGTGATCATGATGACCGACACAACCAAGCCTCGTGGACCACTAGAAGGGGAAGATTTTTCTAACCCTTCTATTTTTGTTGTTAATGCTTTGCCTCAAGCTCCTAAAAGGGGCATGCCTAAGCTTCCTAAGGTTCCATCGCAGGAATTACCAAAGAAGAAGAAGAAGAAAACTCAACCGCAAGTCGACCACGAAATCTATATGATCAAGACCGCGAAAGGAAAATATAAATTGTGGAAAACATTGGGCACTAAATTGGTTCAATTCGCGGTTTTTAGCACTAGGGTCGTCGATCCGCCCACCTAGTTCGGTTACTTCAAGTCGAGCCAATGACTTAAAACAAAGGCGCTTGTTGGGAGGTAACCCAATTTGTTGTTTTCCTTATTTTTCGTTATTTTCATTTTTTTGCAATTTTCGTGCATTCTGCACATAAAATAATAATAATAATTTAACTTGTAGCGGCCGTTGCACAATCTACAGCGGTCGCTACCCTTTTACACGTGCGTACGTACGGGCCGGGCCCTAGGGCGGGCCGCAGCGGTCGTTGAGCGAGCCGCAACGGCCCAGGAGAGCGCGCCATTTTCAGAAGACCTGCAGCGGTTGCTGCGCGAAGGCCAGTGACGCGAACTGCCTCTTTAAAAGGTATGTTTCTCATTCCTTTCTTCATCTTTTCTCTCCATTCTCTCTTGCACATAACCCCAACTCAAATTTATTATCAATTACACACACCCACCCTCTCATTCGTCCATTGTATCTCAATTCTCAAGCTTTCATCAAGCAAATTCACTCCAACACAAGGTATGAATCCTATTTTTGATTTCTGAGTTTAGTTCCAATTCTTTCATGGATTTTGGCTCTCTTTTGTTGAATTGTTCGGATGAAAAGCATGTTTTAGTATGGGGATGAGTGTGATGATGTTTCTACTTGTTTTTCATGGTTAGAGTTTTGCTTAGGGTGGTGAATTGTCGGTTTTTGTTGGTAAATTCCCTCTTGTTCTTTATTGTTTATAAATTGCAATCATGTTCATAGCATTGTGAGGCTATTATTACTTCCATGAATTGCAATACATGTGTAGATTATAGAGATTGTTGTTTTGTGATATCTATGTTGATACGTCTCTGCATGGGGGATTAATTCACGTTGGGGGATGGGTTGTTATAGTTCTTTTGTGTTGGTATTGATTTACATGTTCACATTCTACACTTTAGAACACATATTGATACAAACTTGCACGTCTTTGTTGATTTTTTATTTATGTTTGGTTGAGTGCAAGTTTGGGGGAAACCCTTGTTTATCTATTTGTTTGGTGCTCTTCTAAGAGCTTGTTTTTCTTTGTAGGAAGATGGCAACAAGAGGTAAGCCTGAAAACGCGAAGAGCTATGGAATTAGCCTTCCGTTGGATGTCCACGAGGCAATGTGGAAGAATGTCTCGGCTAGAGATACGATGCCTTCTCGGTACCCTCACGAGCTTTCCCTCGCCACCTTGGGGATTATTGAAGATTTTTGGGCGTTGAGCAACGTCGGGGACGGGAATGGTTTAAGCCACATGTTCCAAGGGAGGTGGCCGTCCTATAGGAGACTCACCATCGAGTTTCTTAGCACCCTCAAGGTGCACAAAAATCACCGTTCCCGCATCCCCGAGACGATAGACTTCCACCTTGGAAACAACAACCATTCCTTTTCCGTGGAGGATCTATGCGAGGTGTTTCATTGCTACAACCTCAACCCGGGTGAAGAAGTGGAGTACGACTACTCCGGTGTTTGGGGTACCATGACTATAGAGGGAGAGGACTTCATCCCGACTTATGCCAAGTCTTCCTCCATCCGCAACCCCGTCCTAAGGTATCTCCATCGGGCTATGACTCAATTGATGTTTGCTGGGACCGACGGTGGAGGCTTCTCCCAAACCGAGTTGGATGTGATGTGGAGTCTCCTCAACATGAAGGGGATCAACTTTGGGATCCTCTTCACCATTTACGTCGACCGCATCTCGAAGAAGGATGGGAGCACTATTTGTTGCTGGGGCTTGATCACGACGATTGCCGAACACCTCGAACATGGGTGAGATGTACATCACCTATGAAGTGCTTTTTGCGGTGGGGCTTTTGAAGACACACTCAAGTGGGTAAGCTATCTTTCTCCAAGTGGAGCGGGATCACTTTCCCATTCCAATCTCATACTTGACTAAGGTCGATACGTGGGACAACAAGCCTAGTTGGAAGCTCGACACCGCCGCCCACTGGAGAGCCATTGAGGCTAACCCCATCAAGGGGAGTTCAAGAAGAGAAACATGTCATTGCATACCCCGTCTTCGACCCCGAGGAGGACTCCGTCTTTGATGCCATCGATCAATACCATGAGGGCGGAGAGCATTCGCATGCTCAAGGAAGTGGGGCGCCGCCGCAACAACAACAACAACAACAACAACAACAAGAAGAAGAAGAAGAAGAAGAAGAAGAAGAAGAAGAAGAAGAAGAAGAAGAAGAAGAAGAAGAAGAAGAAGAAGAAGAAGAAGAAGAAGAAGAAGAGGAGGAGGAGGAGGAAGTTGAGGGCCATCACCTATCTCATTGGCACTTTTGAAGACCTCAATGCTCGTTTCCCTCCTCCTCAAGAATGAAGAAGTCAAGCTCAAGACTTTAAATGGGCACTTGTATCATATTTATTTTTGTTTTAAGACAATTTTATTTTTGTGTTTTGACAATTTTTGCTTTGGTTTTTTAGTACTTTTTTGGTTTAATTTTCGTTTTGTGTTGATGAAAATTTTCGCAGGTTTCTGGACTCTCGCCACCGACCGCTGCAGTGTCCGCAGCGGCCCGCTGGCCACCTACTGGAAAGGTTTTGAATCGTCGTAGCGACCGCTGGTGGACACCCAGCGACCGCTGCAGTGTCCGCAGCGGCCCGCTGGCCACCTTCTGGAAAGGTTTTAAATCGTCGTAGCGACCACTGGTGGACACCCAGCGACCGCTACCCAAATGCAGTTTCCAGCGTGATTTTTTGAATTTTTTGAATTTTTGCCCCGTCCAGCCACTACGTGAAATTTTCAAGGTATATTTTCTTTTTAGTAGTTTACTCACGTCCCTACCGACTCTACAAACTTATTTTACACTTTATTGTAAATAAGTTTGGGGGGATGAATTGGTGGACCGTGAGTTTAGGGTTTCGTTTTAGGTTTTTTGTCTAGTTTTTGTTTTCAAAATCCCAAAGGTGAATCCATGTCATGAACTTAGCATGAAGAACTTAGAAACACGCATGCTTAGGGACACATTAGACCGAGTTGCCAATGATATTAAATTCTTTTCATCTTTGATTAAGTATGGCTTGACGTCTTGATATGATGGTTTGGTGAAAAGGTGCATAATTAGTGAATTGCTTATTCGCCTTGAATCATGCTTATACCTTGTGAGATTTGAGCCTAAATTCTTTCCTGTGTGATTTATATGCATGCATGTATATGTTTCTAGCACTTGCTCCTAGTCTGCCTAAGTTTACATAGTGTTTAAGTTGACGAAGGAGGATGTTAGGCCATCTTTTCATAGTTACTTTTATACCCAAAATTTTTGACCCTCTCAAATTTTTCCCTTTGGGGCCAATTTTGAGCCTTTAAGCATATTCTTTGGAAGCTAAATAAATGGGGACAATTCCTTTGATTAGAATAGTTTTTATTATCTTTTGTAAAAGAATTGGAGAGATAAGGAGGAAAGTATAAAAAGTAGTATGCTTAAATGTAGAAAAGTACAAGTTGTGAAATAGTGAAAAATTCAAAATGTGTGCTTGATCTTAGAAAAGATGCTTATGAAAAAGAAAAAGAAAGAAATGTTGTGAAAGAAAAGAAAAAAGAAAAATCAAAGGATTGGAAAGTGAGTTGAAGGAGAAAAATGAAGTGTTATAAGTGTCTTGGATTTTTTAGAAAAGTAGAGTCAATTTTACTCTACTTGGGATATTTTTATTTTGAGTAACTTTTTAGCCAAATATTCTCACCTACCAAAGAGCCTACATTATAACCAAAAAATAAAAACCTTTCGGACTTTTGATGCTTAATCACATCTAGTAGAGGAGGGATTAGACTTTGAGCAAGCCTATGGTAAACATTGTATGATGCATAACTTGAGTGCTTATACACAATAACATTTATACACTTTGAGAGTGAGAGATAAATACACTTCCCATCTTTGGAAGTTTGCCACATGTGAGTGTATGAATTTAAGGTGTTCCACGAGTTAGTAATGAAAGTGCACTAATAAGCCTTGCTTGATTAGATTACATTAATTCATGCTTAATCTATTATTCCATCTTTTGAGGCAATTACGATGTCTAGTCCTTGTACATTCTGTGCGTCTATTCTTGTGTCTTTATTGTTTTGTTCGAGGACAAACAAAAATGTAAGTTTGGGGGAGTCCATGTCATGAACATAGCATGAAGAACTTAGAAACACGCATGTTTAGGGACACATTAGACCGAGTTGCCAATGATATGAAGTTCTTTTCATCTTTGATTAAGTATGACTTGACGTTTTAATATGATGGTTTGGTGAAAAGGTGCATAATTAGTGAATTGATTGTTCGCCTTGAATCATGCTTATACCTTGTGAGATTTGAGCCTAATTTCTTTCATGTGTGATTTATCTGAATTCAAGACCTCAATGGCGCTTTTGAAGACCTCAATGCTCGTTTCCCTCCTCCTCAAGAATGAAGAAGTCAAGCTCAAGACTTTAAATGGGCACTTGTATCATATTTATTTTTGTTTTAAGACAATTTTATTTTTGTGTTTTGACAATTTTTGCTTTGGTTTTTTAGTACTTTTTTGGTTTAATTTTCGTTTTGTGTTGATGAAAATTTTCGCGGGTTTCTGGACTCTCGCCACCGACCGCTGCAGTGTCCGCAGCGGCCCGCTGGCCACCTACTGGAAAGGTTTTGAATCGTCGTAGCGACCGCTGGTGGACACCCAGCGACCGCTGCAGTGTCCGCAGCGGCCCGCTGGCCACCTTCTGGAAAGGTTTTAAATCGTCGTAGCGACCACTGGTGGACACCCAGCGACCGCTACCCAAATGCAGTTTCCAGCGTGATTTTTTGAATTTTTTGAATTTTCGCCCCGTCCAGCCACTACGTGAAATTTTCAAGGTATATTTTCTTTTTAGTAGTTTACTCACGTCCCTACCGACTCTACAAACTTATTTTACACTTTATTGTAAATAAGTTTGGGGGGATAAATTGGTGGACCGTGAGTTTAGGGTTTCGTTTTAGGTTTTTTGTCTAGTTTTTGTTTTCAAAATCCCAAAGGTGAATCCATGTCATGAACTTAGCATGAAGAACTTAGAAACACGCATGCTTAGGGACACATTAGACCGAGTTGCCAATGATATTAAATTCTTTTCATCTTTGATTAAGTATGGCTTGACGTCTTGATATGATGGTTTGGTGAAAAGGTGCATAATTAGTGAATTGCTTATTCGCCTTGAATCATGCTTATACCTTGTGAGATTTGAGCCTAAATTCTTTCCTGTGTGATTTATATGCATGCATGTATATGTTTCTAGCACTTGCTCCTAGTCTGCCTAAGTTTACATAGTGTTTAAGTTGACGAAGGAGGATGTTAGGCCATCTTTTCATAGTTACTTTTATACCCAAAATTTTTGACCCTCTCAAATTTTTCCCTTTGGGGCCAATTTTGAGCCTTTAAGCATATTCTTTGGAAGCCAAATAAATGGGGACAATTCCTTTGATTAGAATAGTTTTTATTATCTTTTGTAAAAGAATTGGAGAGATAAGGAGGAAAGTATAAAAGTAGTATGCTTAAATGTAGAAAAGTACAAGTTGTGAAATAGTGAAAAATTCAAAATGTGTGCTTGATCTTAGAAAAGATGCTTATGAAAAAGAAAAAGAAAGAAATGTTGTGAAAGAAAAGAAAAAAGAAAAATCAAAGGATTGGAAAGTGAGTTGAAGGAGAAAAATGAAGTGTTATAAGTGTCTTGGATTTTTTAGAAAAGTAGAGTCAATTTTACTCTACTTGGGATATTTTTATTTTGAGTAACTTTTTAGCCAAATATTCTCACCTACCAAAGAGCCTACATTATAACCAAAAAATAAAAACCTTTCAGACTTTTGATGCTTAATCACATCTAGTAGAGGAGGGATTAGACTTTGAGCAAGCCTATGGTAAACATTGTATGATGCATAACTTGAGTGCTTATACACAATAACATTTATACACTTTGAGAGTGAGAGATAAATACACTTCCCATCTTTGGAAGTTTGCCACATGTGAGTGTATGAATTTAAGGTGTTCCACGAGTTAGTAATGAAAGTGCACTAATAAGCCTTGCTTGATTAGATTACATTAATTCATGCTTAATCTATTATTCCATCTTTTGAGGCAATTACGATGTCTAGTCCTTGTACATTCTGTGCGTCTATTCTTGTGTCTTTATTGTTTTGTTCGAGGACAAACAAAAATGTAAGTTTGGGGGAGTCCATGTCATGAACATAGCATGAAGAACTTAGAAACACGCATGTTTAGGGACACATTAGACCGAGTTGCCAATGATATGAAGTTCTTTTCATCTTTGATTAAGTATGACTTGACGTTTTAATATGATGGTTTGGTGAAAAGGTGCATAATTAGTGAATTGATTGTTCGCCTTGAATCATGCTTATACCTTGTGAGATTTGAGCCTAATTTCTTTCATGTGTGATTTATCTGAATTCATTTATATGTTTCTAGAACATGCTCCTAGTCTGCCTAAGTTTACATAGTGTTTAAGTTGATTTGGGAGGATGTTAGACCATCTTTTCTTAGCTACTTTTATACCTAAATTTTCGACCCTCTCAAATTTTTCCCTTCGAAGCCAATTTTGAGCCTTTAAGCATATTCTTTGGAAGCCAAAATAAATGGGGACAATTCCTTGGGTTAGTATATTATTTATTATCTTTTGTAAAGGAATTGGAGAGATAAGGAGGAAAGTTGTAAAAAGTAGTGTGCTTAATTGTAGAAAACTACGAGTTGTGAAATAGATAATTTTAAAATGTGTGCTTGATATAGAAATGATGCTTATGAGAAGAAAAGAAAAGTTGTGAAAGGTTGTGAAGAGAAAAAAAATCAAAGGATTGGAAAAGTGAGTCAAAGGAGAAAAATAAGTGTTAAAATTGTCTTGGGTTTTTTGAAAAAGTGGAGTCATTTTTTCTCTATTTTGGATATTTTTATTTTGAGTCACTTTTTAGCCATATATTCCTCACCTACCAAAGAGCCTACATTACAACAAAAAATAAAGACCTTTCGGAGTTTTGATGTTTAATCACGTCGAGTAGAGGAGGGATTAGACTTTGAGCAAGCCTATGATAAACTTTGCATGATGCATGATTTGAGTGCTATACACTTTACTTTTATACACTTTGAGAGTGAGAGAAAGAATCACTTCCCATCTTTGGAAGTTTGCCACATGTGAGCGCATGAATTCAAGGTGTTCCACGAGTTAGTAATGAAAGTGCACTAATAAGCCTTGCTTGATTTGATGGCGTTAATACATGCTTGATCCATCTATTCCATACTTTGAGACAATTATGACGTCTAGTCCTTGTGCATTCCGTGCGTCTATTTTGTGTCTTTATTGTTTTGTTTGAGGACAAACAAAAATGTAAGTTTGGGAGAGTTGATAAGCTCAGATTTTGCACTATTTTAAGGCCTTTAATTGGTCTGTTTTTAATGTCAAAATCACAATTCATGTCCATATTTTGAATATTTTCTCTATTTTGGTATTTTGACGTGTTTTTTTGAGATTTGTGCATATTTGGCCTAAAAGGACAACAAAAAATCAAAGTTGGAAGTCTGGAGCTTTCAAGACGCCCACCGGTCCGCTGCAACATGCACAGCGACCGCTGGGCCCAACGACCGCTGAGCCAGTAGCGGTCCGCTCCGGAGAAAGTTGTGCTGAAATGAAAAACACGTCCAACGACCGTTGGGGAGTGTGCAGCGACCGCTCAAAGAGTTTCCGAAGCTACAGGATTATTCACAGCGACCGTTGCAACATAGTGTAGTGACCGCTATCCAAGAGGCAGAAGCTACGGATCAACATGCAGCGACTGCTGTCCAAGGCGCAGCGGCCCGCTGGAAAAAAGCGGCGCACGAATTTGACCTACTTTCTCCCCAAGATTTACCAAACTTAGCCATCTTTTACATTATTTTCTGCTGCTCGAAATTTCCTCTATAAATATCCCCTCAAACCTTTTCATTAGGATCTTCTTTTTGCCTTATAATTCTACAGCATAAATTTGAGAGAGTTCTTCATTGTGCAAGAGGTTGAAGAAGGAATCGAGAGAAGATCAAGGCTACAAGGATTCAACCTTTGGGTTTTATTGCTTTAGTTCTTATGTTCACTTTGTTTTCCCTTCATTCTATGTTTTTAGATTATTCAATTATGTGTAACTAAATTTATAGGATTCTAGGGATGTGTTAGTAACGACTTTGGTTATACAATTCCGTTTTCTATTTAATATCTATTTTATTTTTACTTCGTTTGTTCCCTAAGTTGTTCCTTAATATTTCACGTTTGAGTGACACATTCGTTGATGATTAAATATAACTTGCTACATAATCGTGAGAGGAGGTTGACGAGTTAGATCCACTTAGTAGACACTATAATTAGTTTCCCTTAAAACGGCACTGTTAATTGAAAGTGAGGACTTTTCAAGGGTCTTAGGAGCTTTTAGAAGTTACGAATCTAAGATTGACAACCCTAGTGTTAGTAATCTACGCTTGTACCGCATGGGCAAAACTTATGTGACTCGTTCTATCGAAGTATAAACTGTGCTATGGTATATTAGTTGGAATTTGTATAACCATAACTGTGAACGCACATCCCTGGAATTCTCTTGTCTCTCATATTTTATCTCTTTAATTATTTGCAATTAGTTGTTTTATTACTTTCAAACTGTTTTTAGTTTTCAAAATCTCCAAAACTTTCGGTTTTCCAAATAGTGAACGAAGCTTAGTAGAAGGTAGCCAATTTGTGATTGTTTTCCCTGTGTTCGATATCCGGTATTGACCTTTAGCTATACTATATATACTCTGTATACTTGCAGGTTTATTTAGTGCTAATAAAAAGTGCATCACAGATCTATTTGACCGATTATGGGATCAATTAATCACATGTTAAACATTGAATTGCATACAAGAACGTACATAAATCATGCTTAAGGAATTAAAACCTAATTCATGATATTCTACGGTCTAGGGTTACCGATCTGATTCTCCAAAGAATCGACGATTACTTGCTCCTTCTCCACATGAAGATCTTCGTACTCGACCATGAATCTTCTAATCTGTATCCCGAACTCAGATAATGACCTTTGGGTGGGCAAAGCTTGTCAGAAACGAACGGCTTGACTAAATAGAAGACATAATTCCCTCCAGAAGAGAATGAAAATTTTCGTCTCCTCTAGAAAGAGGGGGCACGAAATTTAAGCTAAAAATCATTAAATTAGTCTACTATTTAGTCTCCTTTATATAGAGTTATGATGGGTCAGATTAAGGATCCATGGAGGTTGGACTTGGGCCATACCTGTTAGACTTTTACTAATTAAATTGAGCCCCAATTTAATACAAGTCCAAACAAAATATTATTATCATCCACTATAGTATAATAATATTGACTGCCCGTTTAATCCCAAATTACGAGTAATCCAGTCTTTACCTCTTTAATTTATTATTTCCCATGTTTAAGATATAAATATCTATTGATTAATTTAAGTATGCCATTTGACTTTAATTAATTAGTATATTTTTCCAAGAGTTGTCTAGTTCAAAATCTTTATTTATTATTATGGAATAAATTCCAACCGGCCGGGTTTCTGAATAATAAAACATTTTTCGAACACCTCTTGAGGATATTATCAAACTGGACTCACCCAACACATGATTCATTGCAATAACAATACTAACACCTCTAGACATTTATCACCACTACTCAAGATATCATGATTCATGGATTGCGAAAAATCCGCACCATTTGATAAATCAAAGTAGTGCATAATCAATATCGTAAGCTCAATGTTATGTGAACAATGATTAATAAATAACAATCACCGAGACATCGTCTTTCAGTAAATAGCAAGAAAAACTTATCTCAACTGTTAGATCCTTCAGTGCTACCACACCAGTGTCGTTTATTTCCAAAGGTAAAAAAACATGCGGACTGACATTGCAACCTTTCACGATAGGTAGCCAAAATCTATCTAGGTTGTGAAATTATATTTCTCTTCTACAAATAACTCACTGCGTTACCTTCTATGAACGTTGTTCACGACCAGTCTACTATGTAGAAGAATTAGACTTGTTTGCTTCTTATACATTTAAATGTTTGAGAAACATCTTATAAATGCACAAGCAAACATCAATCCGATAAAATTACTTCTTCTCGCCTTGGGTTAAAAGTGGATTGTAGAGTTTATTATATACAAGCAATTCTATCCGTGCAACATGCTCGAAATATGCTTTTCAGTATACCAATCCTAATATAGTAATGTTGACTATAAGGAATTCCGTATTAGATGATGTATTTATAACAAATTAAATATTAAAAAGATAAAGAGAAAAAGCATTTATGTGCATAAAGTATATTTACATAGTTATGTCAACCCGTTGGCAGTGGGCCAACCAGTTGCCGATGGCAACACACATCTCATTCTCCGGTCGGTACCCGTTGACCGCACCCCTCAGCTCCACCGTCAGGCAGTGGTGCTCCTCTAGCCATCGTGCGTACTCCATATCAAATAGTGCCTTACCTGCGGAATTGATAAGTCACATTCTAGGCCTTGGTTACTGGTTAGTATGATGAGTTTAACGTGCATTATCTGCAAGAAAGTTGCGTAAGTGTGCAGGAAAAGGGGTACAAGTCAGTAAGAGAGAAACCGGAAGATTCAAGTGAAAAGGACGCCAGAAGGGTGCAATACAGGTCAGGATGCATGCCACAAGGCTCGAGGTGGAGAAGGGAGGATTACTTCCTAAGAATGAGGGCAAGCCACTCTATAAATAGAAGGTCACATGAAGGGAGAAGGATATACACACTTAGAGGCTCACTTAGATAAAAAAAGGTCACTTCACTCTCGGAATTCCCAAGTTCCTACCGCGGAGACTAACTCCGCCACTTCTCGTTCCCGACCATCAGTCATGATCACTTGAAGACTCTGGTACTCTGCCGGTGGGAGTTCACCATCGTTCCATCCAGCCGTTGTAGTTGTCATGAACACTGTTTTATCGCCTGAGGGGCCAAACAATCTTTACTCGCTTTCCGTAGTTTAACTCTAGTTTTACATAATTTGGTTGGCCTTTTGTTGATCGTCGTTGCTACTTAGATTTTTACGTATTCTGTCTTGGATCTGATCGTTATGAAGTTGAAATTTACTTTTCGTTTATCTTTTGGTTGCAAATGTTTACTTCCTGCCTAGATTAGTTAGATCTAGTAGTTTAGCGTAAATTTCCAACTGTTTGAGCATGGATTCTCTTGGATAGGTTAGATCTGGTTTGAGTAAATTTCCAAGTGTTTGATCGTCTACTTCGAAGTGCAATGCATGAAATATCTAATCGCGTAGTTTTCGTCACCTTGCATTAGTCAGTTTGCATAATCTAGGATTTCCGCTTTTAATCTTCTCGATTTAGCTTTTAATTTTAGATCCAAATTTGTAGAAAATGTTGATTCAAGTTGTTGTTCATGGAGTTTTTGTTTTTCTGCAATTGTTGCATGCTTGTTGGAGAAGATAACACACAGATCTAATTTGTGGACCACTTTACACTTTTCAGCTACTTTACCTTTGTCCTTTGCTTTTCGCCAGCTTTTCTACAGATCTGGCAGTTCGTCAGCCAGTTCAGACGAATATTCGTGGCAGTCGTTGTTTGTCCATTTTTAGTAAACTTTCACTTTTCACATGCACTTCAGTCTTACAAACCAAACCCGCTTTTCACGTACTCGACTTTTTCCCGATATGAAACCATCTTACCAGTCGGGATAGTATAGGTCCCGTTTAAGTTTTGTGTCTAGGTAAATCTCAACCCAAAGCGTGGTAGCTAACCAACCCTTTCCAGATTATCACTTCAATCACATTTCGCACTCTTCCATCTCTGTGGGATTCGACCCTTACTCCACTATACTAGCCAGTAGAGTGGGTTGAGGTATATTGTTGATAACAGGTTTTTAGGTCCTCGTGCCAGCAACACGACTAGATTTTGGGATCTCTCCCTGATCAGTTGATTACACGACCCTGCACACAAACCTGCCCTTTCAGGAATTCATTCATTAATTCATCACTTAATGCAACACCCTCGAGAGTCATGCCTTGTGCGACTTTTCTCAAGCAGCCGCTAGGGGTGAGCATTCGGTTTTTTGCCCAAACCGAACCGAAACCAAAAAACCCAATTTAGGCTAAAATCAAAACCGAACCGAAACCGAAAAACCGAAACCCGAACATGCTTTTTCTTGGTGCTTCTCTATTCTGAGCAAGCCTCCTCAATGTTTGTGTTTCTGAAAACAAATTATTTCAAGAAAAAATATATTTAATAATTTTTTATAAAATTTATTGTGTAAAAATATTAAGCGAAATTACCTTTGCATCAGTTGGTTTTGGAACATCTTGCTCTGAAGTAGGCCCTAGGCGGTTTACCCAAAGCTGCAAATAAGTAATTTAAAACGAAAAAATCAAAATAAAGGAATTAATTAATCTAAGCAAAAAATTCCAAATATAATATAAATCTCAACATTTAATTAATTGGGAATCATTTAGATTTATTAAAAATAGCCATTTTTTGTATTTAATTAATGCAATAATTTAAAGTCATAACCTGAACTACGCTGGCCGATTCTTGAATATCATTTCTAGGGTTAGGTGCATCAAATGGTTTTTTCGAACCACTGCTCATTCCCTACCAAAAACACAAGACTAATTGGTTTCAAAAACCCCATTATATATATTCTCATAGATTAGGTAATTAATCAAAAAATTTCTTGCTTTTTTTTGACTAAATTAAAAACATGCCATTTTTCTAAGCTTACATTTTCTTGTTGCTTCTCAATTCTAAGCAAGCCTCATCAATGTGTGTTTTAGTGTGTGTGTGCGCGCGTGCGTGAAGTGTATAGTGCGTGCGCGTGCCTGTGAATAGTAATGTTGACTATAAGGAAATTCCGTATTAGATGATGTATTTATAAAAAGATAAAGAGAAAAAGTATTTATGTGCATAAAGTATATTTACATAGTTTTATGTCTACCATTTGATAGTGGGCCAACCATTTGCCGATGGCGACACACATCTCGTTCTCCGGCCGGTACTGTTGACCGCACCCCTCAGCTCCACCGTCAGGCAGTGGTGCTCCTCTAGCCATTGTGCGTACTCCATATCAAATAGCGCCTTACCTGCGGAATCCATTCATTAATTCATTAATTAATGCAACACCCTCGAGAGTCACGCCCTGTGCGATTTTCTCACGCAGCCGCTAGGGGTGAGCATTCAGGTTTCGGTTTAGTTTTTTGCCTAAACCGAACCGAAACCGAAAAACCGAATTCAGGCTAAAATCAAAACCGAACCGAAACTGAAAAACTGAAATCCGAACTAGCTTTTTCTTGCTGCTTCTCTATTTTCGGCAAGCCTTCTCAATGTTTGTGTTTCCGAAAAAAATTATTTCAAGAAAAAATATGTATAATAATTTGTTAAAAAACTTAATGTGTAAAAATATTAAGCGAAATTACCTTTGCATCAGTTGGTTTTGGAACATCTTGCTTTGAAGTAGGCCCTTGGTGGTCTACCCAATGCTGCAAATAAGTAATTTAAAACGAAAAAACCAAAATAAAGGAATTAATTAATCCTAGCACAAAATTTCACTTATACTATAAATCTCAAAATTTAGTTAATTGAGAATCATTTAGATTTATTAAAAATAGCCATTTTTTGTATTTAATTAATGCAGTGATTTAATGTCATAACCTGAACTACGCTGACTGATTCTTGAACATCATTTCTAGGGTTAGATGCATCAAATGGTTTTTTCGAACCACAGCTTATTCCCTACCAAAAACACAAGATTAATTGATTCAAAAACCCCATTATCATAAATCAAGAGTTCAAACAAGCTAATAATGAAATTAAGAAAATGTTTTTTTTTATTTTTTAATTCTAATTACCGTAATAATTGGTTCACCTTGCAGGGGCTGAGAAGGGAAAATGTTGAGCGTGTGCTGCCTCATCTCTGCATAAATTCAGAAAAAATTAATTTAATTGTATGTAAATTAGTCAATTAAATAAAAATCGGACAATAATTTTTATAAAAAAAAGGTTATACAAATTGAGACCAAATAAAAGGCTAAACAAATTGAAACTTAAAGAAAAAATTTCAATTTTGTAAAATCTCAAAAATAAATAAAATTGATATAGGTGTATATTAATGTTTACAACATTGATCTTGAGACAAAGATGGATCTTGGTCGTTGAGGTATTGACAGAGAGGTTGATCCAAATAGCCTTATTCATAAGCGCCGGATTCTTTGATTGTGTAAATATTCCACATCAACAAATTATGCTTAATTAAAATATATATTTGAAAAATAAATTAGAATAAAACATAAGGCGGAAGTTGGTTACATATTGAAGGGTGTGTCTGATGAGAATGATGGCATCATCCCAAATGAAAACATGGAATTATTATATTGATTTTGATAATTGATGATTTGATCATCCTGTTGCATCTGATGATGTTGAGCTATTTGTGCAGGGTGAGAGTGATGAAGCTCGTTGCTGCTGACTTTGTTTGAAGCCATGAGAGGGAGAGAGAGAGAGACGAGATCTAGAGAGAGATAGAGAGAGAACTCTTTTTTTTCTTGCTTGCTCAAAACCTAGTATTTTGTTCTCACTTTATAAAGAAATTGGAGATCAACATAATGTAAATAGAGACAAATGAAATTCGGAGGGAGTGCGAGATGCGGTTATGGAATAATCAAAAGAGAGGACAATGGTATAAAAATGGGGAAATGAATTGAATGCAAAGAGAAAAGACAAACCCTATTTTAAGCTTTTCTCTTCTTGTTTGAATTGAATGCAAAGAGAAAAGACAAACCCTATTTTAAGCTTTTCTCTATAACAAGAAGACTTTCATTACCCTATATCAACTTTCATACAATTCCATATAATTTCACTCCCTCTCTTTTAAAAAAATGGTTTAAGTTTATTTATTTGGGATTGTGGAGATAATAAGTCTAAGAAATAGATGACACGTTGGTATAGTTTTTTGTCACTAGAAATTAATGTCTTTTTTTGTGTATTTTGTTTTTCTTTTTACATATGATTCTAATATACTCATAAGCGGACCTCAAGAGGGTCTTGGGGGACCCATGAAACCTCCAACTATTTTATGAATTACTATATAGAATCCATATTAACAATAATGAAAGAGTTCAGTAGCACAGTTGGTTTCCTTCTCAGTCATCACAATGAGAGCACCCGCAACGCGTCGCGCGGGTGTCTCGTATCTCGTCCCTCCGAGACGAGACGGCAGCGAGACGCGTTGCAGCATCCCGTCTCGTCCCGGTCTCGCCGAGACGCCCGTCCCACCGAAACGGCTGGCGCGCCAGCTCGCCAAACGCCCGCGCGACGCCCACTCGCCGGCCCATGAGTGGGCTTCGTCACGCTGACGCAATAAATCATTTTTTTTAAATCAAATTTAATAAAAAAATAATAAATTTAAAAGGTAATGTTACCGTTTTCGACAGTTTTTTTATTTATTTTTTCTTTTTTTCCTCTATAAATACCCATATTCCACCCTCATTATACACACAAACATACATCTATTCTTCCCAAATCATCTCCATTTCCTCTCCAATTTTCATCACAAAATGTCCGGCGACGGAAACTCTGGCGGGGGCATGTACAATGTGTTGGGTGGTTCCGGTTCCGGTTCGTCAACGCCGAGCACCCAAGGCTCGTCGACGCCGGCGGGGTACCAACCATCCCATTTTGATGTGGATGCATACGCTCGTCCCTCCACCCCGAGGTATCCCCGAGGGATTATCCCAAATTAGGGAGGATTATCCGGATGAACCCAATCCGGAAGGAGGACGAGGCAGTGGAAGCTCCAGGGCATTCGACGCCGTGGAGGTAGAGGAGGAGGATGTAGGCCGTCATCCGTGCAGCCGCAAGGACACAATGGCTATGTACAACGCCTGGATAAGCGTCTCGTACGATCCCATCGTCGGGAATCAACAATCCCGGAAGTGTTTTTGGGAAAAGGTCACCGAGGCCTACAACAAGATTAAGCCGAAGGGGTCCCGCCGCCGCACATTCAAGATGCTCCGAAGTCATTTTGACCGAGTCGACAAAGATGTCAAAAAATTCTGCGGCATCTACAAGAATGAAGCGGCTCATTACCAAAACGGAGCCACTAGAGCTGACATTCTGAGATCGGCTTTGCGAGTCTATTTCGACGACAACGGCAAAGAATTCAAACATGTCGATGTTTGGGAGGCCGTCAAAGACGTCGAAAGGTGGGTCGGCGATGTCCAGTCCAGCACGGGCTCGACCTCGAAACGCACGAAGCACACGGCGAGTGGCCAATACTCATCTAGTGGGGGCGGTTCAGGCAGCGCCGCACAAGAGGTTGTCTCGTAGGAGGTTGAGGGCACGACAGACGATGCAGGGGGTCCTCCCGTGTGTTCCGTCGGCCGCAAGGGACCAAGGTGACGAAGGCGGCTAGAGGGAGGAGGGGCCGAGACGAATCAAGCCAGGCGGGTTCCCAAGGGCCGCCCTCCTCCCTAATGTCCATGTACTTCACCGCCACGATGGCAGACACTTCCCAGATGACGCCCGCCCAATATCAAGCCCATCATGCCGACATTGTGTATCTGGCGGGACAACTTGCTATTCCGCCTCCATTCGGTGCACCGCCACCGCCTTCTGCGGATGATTCGCCGACAGAGTAGTTTTTATAATTTCTATAAATTTATATTTTAAATTATGTCTTTTTTTTATTTATTTTGCCACGAATTTAATTATGTATTTTTTTTAGGATTTTAAGTTGTAATTTTATTTTATTTAATGAAGTGTGTTTTTATTAATTGAATTTGTTGGAAATAAAAATAAAAAATGAAATTGAATGAATAGTTAAGGGATGAGATGGTTATGAGATGGAAGGTTGCATGTGCTGTCTCTTAGTTAAGAGATGGAGTGAAAAGTACAAAGGGCCCATGAATAGTTAAGAGATGAGACGGTTAAGAGACGGATAAGAGACAGCGTTGCGGATGACCTAATAGGTGCGAGTTTGATTCCCAGCAACACCATAGTTTATTTCTTTTGTTGTTTCTTCTTACAACTCTACAGTTCCTTATTTTTTCTTTAGACTTGAGTTTGATTCTTATAAAATTATAATTTACTATAACAGAAATTACTAATTTTTCTTAAATTTTACATTGATTTTTCTATTTTATGTTTTATGTGCTCATATTTATAGTATCACTTTCTTGTTCTACATTTTACATAGTTTATTTCTTTTGCTGATTCTTCTTACAACTTTACTTTTCCTTATTTTTTTCTTTGGACTTTCGTTTGATTCTTATAAAATTATACTTTTTTACTATAACAGATATTACTAATTTTTTCTTAAATTTTACATTGATTTTTCTATTTTATGTTTTATGTGCTCATATTTATAGTATCACTTTCTTGTTCTACATTTTACATCGCAACGATTTAGAATTCAATTAAGTCTTGTTTTTTTTAATAATTTATGTTTATTTTATTTATTTTTTAAAACTCTCTTTTCCGACAATGTTTTTTTTATACGTTGGCATTGCATCTATCAACAATAACCTTACACATATCTCTATTTTTTTTATAATTGTTTCTCTAATTCGTCGACGCTAAAAAATACTATAGTACTAGGACCACTGGTTTGGACCCCCCACCATCAAAATCCTGCGTCCGCCACTGAATATACTCCATGTACATTTTTTATCCGACACGAAATTTAAAGAATTGTTGGTTAATGGGTTTAACTGTAGAGAGAAAAGATGTATGTAAATATTAACCGGAAAGAGAAAAAGAGAGTTGAATATTTTAATTGGAGAGGAAAAAAGTAGTTGAGTGTATTAACCGGAAAGAGAGGGAGTTTTTAAAAATAAAAATGTGTCATCTCATTTGGGACAAATTATAAAGTGAGTCATTTTAGTTGGGACGTATGATGAATTTTAAAATAATTGGCATTAAGATATTTTCCACCGATCTATCAATTAAGAGGACAAATGCACTACAATTTGATCCCTAAAAAAATTTGCACCATTTAGGTTCCTAAATTAGGAAAATATTATAAGTATAGCTCTCTGGAAAATTAAAAATATCATCTAACGATTTTACTTTTTTATCTATAAATCCTTTCATCATTACTTTCCAGGGGCACGTTGTTCCCCGTCCATCATTACTTTTGACCTCAATATATGTATTTATGAGGTCTTCTCATTCATTGTTTTTGGCATGACTCAGCCTATATGAATATCCGAGAGGACTTTATGCCACCATAATGTATCAAAAATGTTGATTACAAGTAAAGAACATATAGATGATAATCAAAACATAGAATGAAGATTAATTAGACCAAATTAGTTGAATATCATGTCTAATTACATGCTAGGAATAACAATGGAAATCTATTCGGTCATAATGAACTCAACAACAGCAAACATAGGGAAAACTCATAAATTCATGATAATCCAATGATGAATATGAAGATTCTTCACTTCAACAGAAATACCTCCTTTGTTTATTCATTCTTCTTTGATTCCCCTTCTTTTACGGTGCTTCTGTATTTTTTCTCAAGTGTCTTATATCGTAATCGCATGCAATATTTTAAGCTGAATAAAAATATGAATTTGTGCCTTAGTTATCCGCCTAAATGGACCGTTGGATACGCAAAGCACGAACTTAGTGAACCGTTGGAGATGTTATGGGCGGATGATGCAAACCCAGCGAGACGCTGACAATGTTTTGGAGAGACAGTGCACCTTCAACACACCACGAGAGACATTCTGGAGTGATAGTTCGAACCATCGGACTGTTGTGTTCATAGACTACAAACTCAGCAGGCTACTAGGCAAAGAACTATGTAGACTAGAGACATTTTGGAGTGCATTTTCATTTCCTCTCTTTGTTCGAGCTCAATTATCAACAGACTTGATCTGTTGCTAATTAGTTAGTACTAAACTATTAAGTAGCGTAATTTAATACTTCCTTCGTTCCGCTCTAAGTGGAGCATTACTAATTTGGCACGAAATTTTATGTAATACTCCCTCCGTCCACCAACACAAGGCCAATTTATCCAGGCACGAGTTTTAAGAAATGTAGCATAAAGTGAGTTGACATTATTAGTGAAAGGTGGTCCTACTTTTATATATTATTTTTATAGTAGAATGTGAGTGAAATAAAGTTAGTGGAATGTGAGTCAATTACCAAAAGTAGTAAAAAAAAAACAAATGTGACATTTATTGGTGGAAGGACAAAAATGGCAAAATAGTTGGTGGACGGAGGGAGTATTGTTTTGTGAGTGTGGATTGAACAAAGTAAGAGTGAGGGAAAAAGTAGAGAGAGTGATGTTTCTATATTTAAAAATGTGTCATTCAGAATAGACATCCTAAAAAGAAAAATGTGTCCCTGAATGGGACTGAGGAAGTATGTTGCCAAAATTTAACAACAACTAAATGAACAATTGTATAAATCTTTTGCTAATCTTCTGCTAACCATCTTTACTAGTGAAATTATGACAATTAGTAGCAAAATTGGTTTTTGGTAAATGGAGTAGTATTTTTTGGAGTGTTTGTCCAGGATCTATCTATGTTAATAGAATTCAATACGGATAGTGATCTATATATGTAAATCGTATTGTCAAAGATTATTTTTATAGTTCATTCAAAGTATTAAATAATTAACTCATTGCTATATACTCTATTCGTTCCACTATAAGTGCGTACTTTCCTTTTTAGAGAAAGAATAATACTAATAGGTACAAGATTTAATGAAATGATGTTTGGTGAGTTAAGTGGAGTGAGAATAAGTAGAGAGATGAAGAAAGAATAAAATAAGGGAGTGAGAATAAAGTAGAGAGATGAAAAAACAATAAAATAAATGAGAGAGAATAAAGTATGAGACTGAAAATATAGTAAAAGAGAGTAATGTGTTGTTTTTTGCTAAAAGAGAAAGGACTCAATTATAGTGAGATGACCCAAAAAGGAATACAATTCTCTTATATATGTAAATCATATTGTCAAAGATTATTTTTGTAGTTCATTCAAAGTATTAAATAAGTAACTCATTGTTATATACTCCATTCGTTCCACCATAAGTGAGTACTTTCCTTTTTAGAGAAAGAATAATACTTATAGGTACAAGATTTAAGAAAATGATGTTTGGTGAGTTAAGTGGAGTGAGAATAAGTAGAGATATGAAGACAGAATAAATTAAGGGAGTGAGAATAAAGTAGAGAGATGGAAAAAGAATAAAATAAGGGGGAGAGAATAAAGTATGAGAGTGAGAATATAGTAAAAGAGAGTAATGTGTTGTTTTTTGCTAAAAGGGAAACGACTCAATTATAGTGAGATAACCCAAAAAGAAATACAATTCTCTTATAATGGACGGATGGATTGACTTTATTGTCTCTCCTACTTATTCTCTATTTACTTTTCTTTTAACTTTGTCATTAATCATCCCTCCCCTTAACTCTTTAATATTAATTTTTAAAATTTCGTGCCCAAGAAAAGTATATTGCTTATGACGGGACGAAGAAAATAATTTTTGAGAATAAGGGTTGGCACTAGGGCAACAATCACTCACATACAATAATCTATGCGATCAAGAGTCGCGTAGTTCAGTAACAATTTTCTCACTTTTAAATAATCAGAATACTTTTGATTTGAAATATTAAAAATTGTATTAAAAAATTAAATATAAGAAAATTGAGGGATAAAGAAATTTTTCTTTATATAAAATATAAATATTTCTCTCTTTTTTCCATCTCCTTGTCTATTAAAAGAATGTCATCATTTCTTATTCATCATTTTTCGTTTAAAATGGAATACTTTTTTCACATGCCATTTTTATCACATCATATCATGTTAATATGATATATTCATTTTATCCCATAAAAATAGAAATATTTAAGATAGTACAAATTTTAATGCATAAATAATATATTAGAAGAATGACGAAAGAATAAGTTATTAGAGTGATATGTTAGTGGAGAATGAGTCCGACCTTATACCAAAAATAAAATGAACTATTATATACGACAAAAATGATGAATGAAAAATGGTGAAATCTGTATTAATAAAGATTCTCTAGAGATAAGGATGGAAAAGAGGACAATCAACAGAAATCTTGTTTGGACTTTTATACATAAAGAGAAAGAATTGTAAAAAGAATAACAAATCCCGAATATATTACCAAAGACCAAATTAATACTACTATATCTTTGTAATCTAAAGGCTTAAAATTCTATGGTTATAATTTATTTTTATAAATGAAAAATCATAGAAAGAGTTTTATGATTTTTTGTGCGAGGCTAGTTATGGAAATTCATATATTCATGCTAAATTCATACGTTCACTTTTTGATCTCGTAACTTAATGAAGCAATGTAAGAGATTTAAAGAAAAAAATATAAATATTTAATTAATTGTATTATACCATAATATATAAAAAAAACTGAATTATGTTTAATACCTTAATAACACAACACAAAATGAACTTAATGACATCATTTTAATGACCAAATATAAATGTCTACTCAAAATCTCGTACACTTTTATAAAAAAAAAATAAATAAATTAGATACGTATTTTACAACACTGAAATCCGTTTCTTTCTAATTCAAACATCATGTCTTCTATTTTCCATTTATTTCATTTCATGCATTGATCCTTCTGCAGTAGTGAATCCAGAATTTTTTATTCGGGGTACGAAAAATAGTTATAGAAGTTAACAATCATTTTTGTTCTTTTAAATACAAATGTCGCATATAGACATAAATTATATAGTTTGGAAATAAATTTTTTTGATATAATTTATTTAAGTAAAATTTAAAAAAAATTAATAGATTAAAAGTTTTTAGAACTGAACCTTGTGGATATAAATAATTTAAGAAAAATGTCAATTACTTTTAAAAAATTATAGATATTTTATTAGTTGTAAATGTTTTATATAGATGTGCACATAATTGCTGCAAAATAGATAAAATCATAAATTAGATTTAAAGTAAATTTTTTGATTATTTGAAAATTTGATCAAGAAGTACATAAATTTATTTTTTCAGTTGTTTTAACTAATAAAAAAGATAATACATCTATTCTTTCAATTGTTTAAATAACAGTAAACCAAAAAAGTAAATTCATTATTCTAGCAATAAAAAAGATAGAAAAAGAAGTAAAAGGCTATAAAATTTTAATTCTCTGAATAAAATAAAACATGAAATAAGTAAACACATTGTATCAACAAAATTAAAACAAAAAATAATTGAATAAGTAATATGATATACGCAAAGCTTTTATATGTTAGAATAAAGCAAAGCAAGAAAGGTGAAGAAATATGTAGCATAAAACAAAACAAGAAAGGTAAAGAAATCAAAATATGAACCAAGTGGGTTCGAACCTGGAACCTGAGCTATGAAAATGAGTAGTAGAGCCACTGGACCGGAGAGGATTTTTATCAAATTTATCTCAATACATATTATTAGTATCTTATTTTGGCGGTACAATTGTACCCCCTTGTTCTATGTTGGATACGCAGCTGATCACTGATCGAGGAATAGTATACCTAGGATAGGCTGATCATGACTCCTAGGCTTTACTCACTAACCTATCACCCCTACAAGACGCATAGTAGGCTATAGATTAGCTTCTAACACGATTCAAACCAAAGGATACACCCCCGTTTATCACCTAATTGATTCTAACTCGAAGGTTCCTTATCTTTGTTTGCTCCTTATTCTAAGTTAAAGAGGCATTAGAATTAAGGTAATTCCCAAATTAAGTTTACATACTCAAATCAACAATGATAAGAATAATCACCAAAGATAAGAACTAAAAAGTAAAGGAAATCATAAATATTCAATTAAAGTTCATGTTCAACAATTCTACTACAAATTAGGAGTAATTCCAAGCTCTAGCCACCCATGGTAGTCATAGTAACAGGAAACAAGCTAAAGATACAATGGGGGACAAGGCTTGGGTGGATGAAGCTTCAATCTCTCTCTCCTTCTTCAAGTGTGACTTCCAAGCTCCAAATTCTCTCTAAAAAATCGTTCCAGCTGCCTAAAGTCCTTTAGAAGTCATGCCCTAGCTATTTAAATAGTTAGAGCTCAAAAGCAGGCCCAGTAACATTTGCCCGATCGGGCGATTTATGGTTCAGAAAATGCCCAAGTCGGGCATTTTTCCTGACTCGCGGCATGCTACCAAATTGCTCGGTCGGGCAAATATCGCCCGAGTCGTGCGTTTTTTCACTGCAATGCACAGTCTTTGTGAATCAATCATATCTTCTTCTACTGGACTCTGATTGAGGCGTGCGAGGTATCGATGCGATGTTCTTTCGAAGATGAGTGCAATGGTGGCCTTGTAGAAGAATTTGAAATTAATCTTGGAGGGCTGATTATTGTTAAGATTCAGACAGTTTCTCTTTTCCCCGCTCTCTCTTATGGCTTGGTCTTTTGTTCTAGGACTACAATTTGATTCATGAACATTTGATTCACGTCATGTATTATATTTTCGATCCTTTTAACCAAATTAACGTTGTTTCCATGTAAGATTTCACCGGCTTCTGTTTCGATGACAGTTACAACAAATTTTTTTTGACTAAATTCATAATTTGTCCAGCTTATTTTAAGGTCAGGTCACGTGGTAGACTAAAGTCTGACCAAATCATTGTTTTTCACTCAATTATAGCGTGTAATCAAGAAGCCAAAATCCTCTATGAAGTTTCCAAGAGGAAATTTCGTCACCAATCAACTATTAATAGCATCAGACGTGGTTTATTTCATTGGTAAAATGTGAGTTTTTTTTAGTGACACCCACACCATCTTACACATAGTCACCTAGCCTGTTGACCAAATACATATAATTGGTTTTCTATGACTTTTTAAGTTAACTTTGATGCATTCAACTCAGTCTAAATTAGGAACATTTTCTACAAATTCAGCTAATGTCCAATATCTCTACAAATACATTAACACCTTAACTAGATTTCCTTCATTCAATTCATTAATACAAAACTATGGGGCTTCTATGTTTATTTTGGGCATGTAATTGTTCAGTAAGGTGGTGTTCGGTTTTCTAGATAAAATAATACCAAGATATAATCTAGGATAGAGTTGTGAGATTATTTTAGTCATATGGGGTTAGCTATGACTAATTATCATATGATTAATATCCATCTAGGATTGAGTTGTGTTATTAATCTCATGAACCAAGCACACTACATATTTAATTTCAGGATACAATCTTGCAAACCGAACATCCCCTAAGTGTGATTTTGATCTTCGGTTTTATTACCATGATGACCCTCAACTTTGTGGGCCTCGAACCAAGACTCTACATACAAGAGTTGTACGTTCCTGCCCTCACCAATTCTACAAGGTACAACTCCACAACCTTCAACACCTGCATTTCCATAGACCTCAAATTCAAGAGTGTTGGCCGTGGTTCCTATAAGCTACCAAGATATCAACATCACTGTATTCTACAACTCGGCCGGCTACTCTGCCGTTGTCCCGAGGTTCGACCAAGGCGGGAAGAAGACGGCCCGCCGACTGGAAAGAAAATAACTTACTATTGTAACAACATCGCTTTGATTATAGCCATAATACAATCATTCTCCCTTTGTTAAGTTATGAGCCTTGATGATAGTACATGATCCAAGGGGATGTGTAGTTTAGTGACAAAATTAAATTGATTATTTCTCTTAATAAATTATTATCCTTCAACACATCCATATTGGTAGTAGAGTGTGCAGGTATAACTTTTTGTAAAATATTGATATTTACTTTTTCGGGTATTTAAGTTTTTAATATCTGTACGTATTTTTTAATGCAAGTCGATGATTGAGAAGTGGGGTATCATATTGGCCTAATTATTCGGACTCCAGGGGATAGAGAAATGACACTATTAATAAAGGCTAGCCCCCAAAGTCGCTACATTTAAAAGAGTATTAAATTATTTCACTAGGGTATGAGAATATTTAATTAGGGAATTAAATTATTTAAATTATTTTTTGTATTTTAAATTAGCTACTCCCTCCGTTCTGCGGTGGTGGAGGTGTTTCTTTTCGGCACGCGATTTAAGAAAAATTGTGTTAAATGAGTTAATAAAGGAAGAATAAAGTAGAAAATGAAAAAGGTAGACAAATTAAGAGAAAATAAAGTAAGAGATTTAGTAAATAAGTAAGAAAAAATGTGTTAACTTTTACCTAAAAGGGAATTGGCTCCACTACTAAGGAACGTATTAAAATAGCAAAATGACTCCATTATTATGGAACGGGGGAGGATATGTTTACTTAATTGATAAAATTAAATATAAATTTTTAGAATACTATTTGATATAGTACAAGATTTGATTTCCTCATTTATTTTCCATATATCTTTAAAATATAGTAACAAATAATACAATTGATGCAACAAAATATAATACTCCCTCCGTCCTATAAGAATATGCACTCTTTCCTTTTTAGTCCGTCCCACAAAAATATGCAATTTCTAATTTCGAAAACTCTTTTCTCTCTAATGAGGAGGGACCTATTCTCCACTAAGAGTGTCCACAGTGGGGGAGCCGCGGCCCGTGGCTCGGTTGCGCGGCCCCCACTGCAGAGAGCTGAGAATGATGGCTGAGGGCCGAGAGCCAAAGGGAGCCGTGGCCGCAGCCCACCATTGCAGCGGGCCACGTTTCGCGGTTGGGCCGCGATTTTTTAATTTTTTTTTGTTCCTTTTTTTATTAAATACACCTAATTTTTCCTCCATTTTTCTACCCCAATTCAAACACCACTCTCTCCAATCTTTCCAATCTATTTTACTTAAACTTCTGAAATATGGACTCCGACGATGAACACCGGAAGATGGTGCTAGTTCGAGCTCGGGTATTGCCATGGAGCCCCTGAAGATGGGTGTACCACGTACTAATGAATACTTGATCCAGCGGTACACGGATATGCGGAGCCAAATATCGCATACATCACTGCAGGCTGATATAGTTGAAGAGGTCTAGAACCGTAGAAGGAGCGTCGCATAGTGATATGGGTTTTCGGGTTGTTGTTTTTAAAGTATAAAACTTTCGTTGTATAATTTTCCTATTTTATTAATATAATACAACGATGTTCTTGTTACACTTTTTTTTGGTTAGGTTGTGAAATTTTTTTTAGTTACAATCCAAATTATTTTATTTAAATTAAATTTATAAATATAAAATTATAGGCTAATAAAATTTATTGTACTTAAATTAAAAAATATCATTAAAAAAAGCAAACAAAATTAATTTTAATTTTGGAGAAGGCCACATTTCGTGGCCCTTGTTATTTTTGGGTTTTACCATTGTGGAGATCCACATTTGGTGGCCAAGCCAACTTTGGTGGCCTTCAAGGGCCACCATTGTGGACACCCTAACAATACTTTAATTACTTTTTCTCTCTACATCTCTCTTATTTTATCAATTTTGCATTAAAACTCTTGTCAAACCCAAAGTGCATATTCTTTAGAGACGGAGGAAGTACTGATCTCGCATGTATTAGTGTCATTAGTAAACTCTAAGAAATTATTCAATCTTGTTAAGAATTCCTGTTAGTATACTTAACTCGATTTCATATTTTCCGAATAAGAATAGGATTTATTGTGCCAATAAATTTTCTAATCATATTGTTACTTTGATATTATATACTAGTACATTGTTTGTGTTTTCACTCACAGGATATTCCTCAATATCGCTCTTCATCGCATCGGACTCTAAATTCCCGAGTCGTTTTATTTGTAGAGTCTCCAATCGGGTATAACTTTGTCTACAATATCAATATTGGGAGTCTAGTTTTTTCATACAAATTTCGATGTATACAGAAATATTAAAGATTCGCATAATCAGGATCACAGTTGTCCTTCTCATTTTTGCAGCATTCGGCGCATTACTTTATGCCACCTCAATTCTACATACAACAAATAAAAATTCGAGAAAACTCAAATAAATCCTCGAACCCAAACACCACCATTATCATAGACCTCAAATTCGAGAATATAAACATTGATTGTATCAAATTAATGGCAATTCTATGATTCTAACGAAATTGTAATTAAATACATCAAAGGTTTCCGATATATTATCAAATGATATTAGGAACAGACTTGTTGATATTGTATAAGTGAGAAATGATGTCGAATACGTTAAATAAGTATATTACTATAATTTATGAATGGATATTATGAGTTCTTCTTTTGATGAGCAACTGAGCATCATCTCTTTTGAACTTATAACATCATTCCTTGCATGTAATCTCAATTTCTCAACATCACTCTTATAGTCTTATGCAATATCATTAAACATATTCCTAAAGAAATATAATTCGAAATATCATCTAATATCACTACTTATTATCTCATTTAAAACATATTATTTTCTCTCTTGCATAATATCATCTTCTCTCATAAACAATATCGCCAAATTTATTTTTATAAAAATATCTATTATATCTAATATCATATCATTCATATAATCAGTATCCCTTTTATACAATTTCATTTTCTCCTACGTATCATTTTATATCATAGGAAAAAGATTATGATAAAATTATGAATCAGTGGCGGACGTAGGAATAAATTTTAGTAGGGCTTTACTAAAAAAATTTATTGTACTATATTTTTGTCATTTTGGTCCGCCGAATTGTCCACTTTATTTTTTTTAATATATTTTTTATAAATGGACCTCACTTTCCAATAACTCATTACACTCACATTCTACCGTAAAACTAATAGTATATAAATGTGGGATCCAAATTAAATTAACTTTTTTCACTCACTTTTCTTCATATTTCTTAAATTCCTTGCCGAATCAAATTTGGACAACATTTCACACACGGGGGGAGTATATATTATAAAAAAAATAGGAGTACTTCATCCATCATAAAAAAAAACTAGTTTTACCATTTTAGGCCATCCACCAAAATTAGAGTTTAAATATGAATTTTTTTATAAATTAGCACTAATAATGTAGAACCACAATTCACTAACACTATTTCTACTACCTTTCCTCTTTCATACTTTTTCCAATCTCTCTTACTTTACCAATTGTATATTAAAATTCGTATCATTTACAATAATAATTATAAAAATGCACAAATATGTTATACATAAAAATTAATCCAACACAAATTTAACTATTTTAATTCTTTTCGAACACAAGTAGGGCTAAACAAGAGAAACCCTTTTCAATTTTCAATCTTACACATTTGAATAAAAACGGTAGTGTCATTTTGGAAACAATTTTTAAAAGTGTTACCGGATGGATCTGATAACTTTAAATTTGGTGGTACTTTTTAAATTTTTTTAAATCTAAAAACGTGCCACATCCAAGCATTTAATGAGTGAGAAAGGACTTGACTTTTTCAACTCTATTATTATTAGTATATTCGTTTAAGTTTAATAGTTCATCTTCTCCATCTTCCCAACTCTATAGAGCGACCATTGATGAAATGTAAGTCGTGAAATACTATTACTTCTATATATAAGGGGAGAAAATTATTAATAATGAATGATTCTATCCATATGATTAATAAAATATTATAAGAAATATTATAACACATTTCATCTTAACCCGGCCTGGTTAATATTTCGTCACCATTCGTAAAGAGTCTTCCTTGACCGGATGCAAGAATTTTGAAGTCTATCTTGAAATCATTTTTGCAATAAACAACAGCTGTGCTTTGAAGTGTAGTTTATCTATAGTGTTTTAAAGTGTAGTTTATCTATAGCCTTGTTGTTTGAAAAATAACTCGAAATTTTCATCATTTTGACAAGTTTGAAAAAGAAAAATATATCTCAAAACATAAGTATTCATTATATGAAATTTGAATTACTCCTTGTGTCTCACAATAGGAGTCACTCTTATTGTGGGTGCGGGTTTTAAGAAATGTAAAGAATATGAGCTGGTAGAATATGAGACCCACTTTTTTATATTGGTTTTATAATAAAATGTGAGGGGAGTGAGTTAGTGGAATGTGGGAGGACCTACTTATCATTTATGGTAAAAATGAAGTGTGACTCTTATTGTGGGACAGACTAAAATGACAAAGTATGTGTTATGATATGTGGCTGAGTATAGCAGCGGACGTCCATGCAACGCAGCGTGAGGAAGCATGAAGCCGATCAATGGAGCTTGAGAGTTTGTTAGAGAACTAGCTGTTGGTGGTGGTTTTCTTCACAGTTTTAACTGACGAGTGAATCATCATTCACTTAGCTTAGATGAGTATAAATGTGTAGCTTTGTTTTTAGTAGAAGGTTGGTAACAACTTCACAATCATCATCAAAAATACTTTCTTTACTCTCGGTAGTTAGTGTATGCATTTTTCTTCTCAAAACCCTAAAACTTCTAGCTTAGTTCTTGATCGAGATCGACGTTCAACTTCAACAGTGTGACTCTTATTGTGGGATGGAGGGAGTATTAATTTGTAAGTCCATAAAGGATTCACTTTACTAACACATTTTTACACGAATATGAATAGATCAACCCTCACTAAATAGATCAATTACATACAGTAATGATAAATTAGTATTTCCAATTCTACAAATAATTGAATAAGGGACGTTACACAATTATAGGCCACTAGCGGTTTTCAGACCATATTCGAGAAAGGAACCGAGAGAAATCGATTGATTGATTCTAACACTGTTACGTAGCCTCTTATACTCTATTACCAAGTGTAATGTAAAGGAACTTATGTAAATAGAAATTACATCGACTACGTTAATAAGTTAATAACAACCTCTTCCCCTAAACACTAGGTAAACATACATATTCTATAAAATAACACTAAATCAATCACCTAAATTTGTTATGTCTAAACATAAATAAAATAAAAAATAGGTGATTCAACATGATATGATATTTTGGTATGTTTCTTGGCATGCCTTTCACAGAAAGCCCTCATTCTTCGAAAGGCTTCGTCGATGTATGATTCCTCCACAGCAAATGTCACTCTCATCCAATTTTTCATCCAACTCTTGCACCCACCAACAAATTAATCTTGTAAAAAATCTGATAAGATCAATCACAAGTCAATTATTTTTCATCTATTTTCTTGTTATATTACTAGTATATTATAGATTTTGGCACAAAAATTCACCTGGAACAAGTACAACCGATTCTTCCTTAGCTAATTTGCAGCAGAAATCCAAATCATCCTTAATACCTTCCAGCTTCGACAAATCCAGTTTGATCTGATCATGTAATTTAGTTAAAATCTCATTATTTATAGTCATACCAATAAAAAAATTTATTTTAAACAGATTCAAAATATTCCTCATGGACATTTGATTATTACCATAAGAAACATGCATCCTTGAGGTTTGATGGGGCAACTAATGCCTGGAATATCATTGGTAAGTTTGTAACATTTATCTGCTGATTTTCTAAACAGATTTACAATCTTGTCATAGAATTCAGTTGGAGTCTTCAATAAAATCTCGGGAAGCGCCGCCTGCATTATTCACATTAATACAGATTAAATGCTTGAGCCAAAAATAACGAGCACATAGCAATACTATAGAAACAATAACAAAGAAGTCAACAAAATCAATATGTAATTGAGGAATTAACCTGTATAAAGGTCACAGGGTCGGATGAAATGTTAAAAAAACCCTTGATAGTGTCAACAATCTGCAGTTAAGAAAATTTAGTTAGTGTAATCTCTTTTAACTTATTAAAATGTCATTAAATTTTATTAAACTATAATAGAATTGAAATAAAAAAGTACCCCATGCTTAGTGAGGATGCCATCTAGCTCATTTAGGACAAGCCAACCAATTCTCCAACCTGGCACTATCCATTTCTTAGACAATGATCCAAGTGTAATAATGGGAGCAATTGATGCAAAAACTCCCATTGGTGTAAATGGATTGCTTCCCAAAGTAAGATGGCCATAAACTTCATCTGCAATCACTAATATCCCCATCTTTCGTGATGTTTCTGCAATCTTCTTCAAGTGTTCATATTTGAAAACATTCCCACATGGATTTCCAGGGTTTATTATAACGATGGCGACCATATTCTCATCTCCCAAGGCTTCCATGGCAGCCAGATCAACCTCCCAGTCGTTTTCAGGGACTAAGTCAAAGTGGCGGACCTCAAGGCCCGCAAAGGCTGCCCTGGCCTTGTAGTCAGGGTAACCCGGCCGGGGAAGCAGAATGTTTGCCCCCGGGCAGGCAAGGACGGTTAGAGCGGCTTCCAATGCTTGGGTGCATCCGTTGGTTAAGAAAACATCATCACTTGCTATATTGTAGGGAAGGTCTTTTGAGAGATACTCTGCTACAGCACTGCCAAAATATATAGAGATGTTACTTGCTAGTTATTACTATATGATTGCAACTTTATTGAGTGTATAATTAAGTATGTTGGTAATAGATTTATTTATCAAGAGACTTAATTGGGATGAAATTGTTTACTATTTTTTATCAAAAAAAAAAATCATATGTTGACATTGTCACGAGATTAAGTATCATGCTCTATCTATTTAATCGAACAACATTTATAAGACACGACCTTATACAATACATTAAACCGAAACATGTACAACAATTATGCATGCATGTAATTTCTCATGCAAAATATTTTGTGTATATATAATATACCTCCGGGCAGCGGAGAGACCGGCGGTGGAGGAGTAGCTGTTGAAGTTGGCACAGCGTAGGGCATTAGAGACTGCATTTTCCACGAAAGCAGCTGTTCGGTAGCAAGGGAAGGAGAAGGGATCGCCTTGGCTTAGATGAATAACGCCTCTACCATCATTTTCATCTAAAATTTTCATAACTCCGTCCATCACCCCTCTCAACGTCATCGCTCCTGCTCTGATCACTTTCGAGTTTCCTCCGAAACGCCACTGTGATTCCACCATCGATGTAAATTCAGGGAGAGAGAGAACTATTTTAGCTATGGAAGTAGAAAGTTTAATTTGCAATAGTGTATGAGATTTGAAGAAATTAAAGAGGTTAAAGTGTCACCTTTTATAGTTGCATGAGGCACTTAAATAATTAACGGTCTCTATTAAAATTTTAAAGAGAAATTTCTCAGAGAGATCAGTTATTGCTATATATGAAATGATAAACTCGTGCCTTTTTACATAAAATTAATCACACCACCTTTTATTTATTTTTTGAAGATTTTCTCTTGTGGTTCAAAAAATGAACCAATCAGTTGCTAGTATGGCAATTGTGCAGCAGGCCGAGTAGTGATGACTGATTAGTGAATTAGTAATTTAAACTAATGATGGAGACTACTATGTTAATTATAGTGAAATTTTTTAATTATTCATTTGAACCACTCAAAGTTTTACATCCATATAGTTTATGCACATATAAAACTGGTAGCTGGCTCACGTTCTTAGAATATTCATACCTATCTAGCTCTAAGTCTCTATGTTGTGCATGACTTTCTGTTTAGTATGTACTAACAGTTTATCTTCCGAGAATAATCATACCTCCCTAGGTGTCTATGTTGAACGTATATGGCTTTTTTTTAGTATGTATGACTATTTTAATATATTTAACACGTTTTGAATATTATAAAAATAGCATCGAATAG
The DNA here is from genome assembly GCF_004379255.2 of Salvia splendens. Taxonomy (NCBI): domain Eukaryota; kingdom Viridiplantae; phylum Streptophyta; class Magnoliopsida; order Lamiales; family Lamiaceae; genus Salvia; species Salvia splendens. The sequence continues at coordinate 16,057,244 of NC_056038.1, forward strand.
GTTTGAAGATGCAATAATTATTCATATGCTTAACGAGTGAAAATATTCTATCATTAGTCAAATAGTACTATTACTTCCATCAGGGGAGAAAATGATTATTAATGAATGATTTTATCCATAAGGGGGAGAAGATTAATAAATTAGTCCATCCGTTAAGGTCTTGTTTAGTTGTTAAATTCGTCACTATTAGTAGAGAGTATTCCTTGACTGGATGAAGTATAGAAGTCTATCTTGAAATCACTTTTACAGAAAAACAACTAAGTTTTGAAGTGTAGTTTTTCTTTAACCTTGATATTTGAAAAATAACTCCAATTGCTCTGTATTTGTTTGTTGAGTTAATTTGAAAAAGAAAAAAAAAACATCTCTATATATTTTATGAAATCCGAATCCTTATTTCTAAGCCCATCAAGGATTCACTTTACTAATAATATTTCCATGAACAACCCTTACTAAACGGATACAAATCTCTGGTGACATGCCTTATTAGTGAACCAAATCTTGCATTTAGCTTTTATTGAATCTTTAAATTACTGATTTTGGTAATGGGGTTGCAAGGAAATTAATGAAATAGCCAACAAGAGGATGGAACAATCACATTTGAGCCAAACCATTGTGGCGTAAGTCAAAAGCTGGATCAGCTTGTTGCTTCACTACGATTGTCGCTACGTACAACGGTACATGTGTCAATAGTATTCATATTCCACTAACTTTTATCATTTTGGTCCGTCCAATTTACTTTTTTCTACTTTTTAAAGTAGACTCCACTTTCCACTATCTCATTACTCTCACATTTTATTATTAAGTTATTACCACATCAGTCTCATTCTAAGTGAACCGTTTTTATTTTTACGATGTCTCACTCTAAATGACATATTTCTAAAAACAGAAATAACACTCTCGCTACTTTTTCATCTCTCTAACTGTATTCTCTCCACATAACTCACAAAACAACACTATATAAAATCTCATGTCAGAATAAAAATGCTCCACTTAGAGTGGGATGGAGGGAGTTTATAAAAGTAGAACTCACATTCCACTAACATTTTTAACTCTCTTTTCTTTACATTTCTTAAAATTTGTGTCAAGCCAAATGGGGATAACATTTGCTAAGTTGAGGGAGTTCTACTTAAAATTGCATGTCATTGAGGTAATATACGTTCACTTTTTACTTACCGGACATAATGTTAATTTAAGTAACATATACTGTACTAATACTTTTTCGTCATATTGTGTGAATGTTAATATGACAAACAAATTGAATTTGAAAGTCCACAACCTGTAACAAAATTCAAATAAGAATAAAGTCAACAATAATTAATCTCTCTATTCCATTCAAGATGACTAATTTCTTGAATGACATAGAGATTTCTAGTAAGCGTGACTTTTCTTAGTTTTCTGTATGCCTTACTATTATACTATCCAAGTGCACTAGAGTTACCCAGTCACCAAAATGAAACACAAATAATCAGTAGAAGGCAAGACATGAAATAAAAGTGTTGTAGCTAAAGGCAGATTAAAGTTTGGAGCAAGTAAATAGCTGGATCTGGTTTAGATCAACGCACTCGGCAAGTGCGTTCCTCAGCTTCGTCAAGTCATCCGTTGTGTGAGCAGCGCTCAGAGTTATTCTTAATCTGCCAAAGCATAGCTTACATAAAATTCAAACAAAGTAGCTGATTTGTGGTCGGTTTAAGACGAAATTTCACATACCTGCACGAGTTTGGCGCTACTGTTGGAGGTCTGATTGCCGTTATGTGAAAACCTGATTTCAAAAGATGCCTGTTTCATCAAGACAAACATGTTAGGTAGCGTGGACGCAAAGCCTGATAATAATCACGCGTGTTTGACCTGCTTGCTTTCAGGGCCTTTTCTTCACTCCCCACAACAAAGGAAATGATGTGACTTTCTACAGGAAATCCTGTCAAAACACGGAACTCTTGCACCCGTTGCTGGATAGCAGTCCTACGCCATGCTTCCTTCTTCGCAACAATGACCGAAGCTGCAAGTACGGAAAATATAAGGATAATCGTTTGGAAATGAAAGCCCCCTGCAATTTACTGTACTATATCCTAATTATCAACCATAATGAACCCATTTATATAATGCAAAAGTGGAGTTTTCATAAAGAGCAACAATCTCGATCTCTTAGAAAGGTAGCACATATTATGTAGGATAAAATTTGTGTAATTACACATTAATCATACTAAATATGAGGACAAAAATCAAGAGTCCCCATCCTCATCTTATACAGTAGAAACTAAATGAGAAATATGTGCTGACATAAATATAAGAAACAAACCATGGGCAGCAGCAGCAACCGGCACTGGCGTAGAAGTTGAAAATATAAAAGCACGACCAGTAGATTGGATGAGCAACTTCCATTTCTTACTGCCATCCAAATGAAATAAAATACATGAATAATTTACTCGGTGATTTATTAAACAAGTAACCCTCTGTCTTTTTGGCAATAAATGTCTCATTTCACTTTTACCACTTTTGTCAAGTGGTCCCCGCATTCCACTATCTTACTCTAATCACATTTTATTATAAAATCAATATAAAAAAAGTAGAATCCACCTTCCACTAACTTTTCTACCACTTTCTTTTACAAAGGCAAACGATTTCTTAAAACCCGAACCGGTCAAAAATGAGACATCTATTGGCGGACGAGGGGATTAGTAATTTCATATGTGGTCACCAAACCAGACTACAAGAGTGCATAGCACATGAAATCAATGAGGTTGAGTTTCTTTTTTAAAGCACTTCACTTGTATTTGATATGATTTTAAGTCTTCCTATGATCCAATCCAACATTGGCATACAATATTTGGAGTTGCACTAAATGCATAACTTGTTCAGCCTTAACTTGCAGCTGAGTTCATAATTTGATGAATTCAGAATCCATGTTGCTATCTGAAATTCTATGTGTCTGTGTGAACCACAAGTTGAAAAAATTGAATCCAGAATCATAGAAACGGTTGAGTCTAGGACACTAGCATACGATATGATATCTTAAAACGAATTACAAGTGATTAATACTACCTGCACGCAATGAATCCACCATGGCAACCCGCAGCTTTACTCAAAGTGCCTATGGAAATATCAACGGCATCTTCACAGTCAAACATTTCAGCTGCACCACCACCATTTTGTCCGCAAACGAAGGTAGAATGGGCCTAGAAATTCAAAGAAAAATGAGCCATGCCAACAATACGTGTGGAAAACAATTACAAACTATGTTGGAATTATCAAGAGCGTTATTAGGAACGCAGCATCACAAATTCTCTCCAGAGTGTTCCTTGATGCTATTTTCTTTAACGAAAGCAAGAACTTTTCTGTTTTTTACAGCAATAGTAGCTAGTCAGCATGCAATTCGTTTTGGCAGAATTCTCCTAGATTATTCAATTGAAATAAATGAATAGAACTTACATCATCAATTACAAACAGAAATCCATGCTTCTTACGGAGCTTTGCCAGCTCAACCATGGGTGCAAAGTCTCCATCCATGCTAAACAGACTGGAAAATGAACAAACCAAGTATCCAAAGTGTAATAATCAGCAAACTGATAAGCCTATACATATCAAGCACAGAGCACTCGCCATCAGAGGAATTGTTTCTTTCACATTTATGTTTCTGGTTTTCTTAGAGAAGTGGCAAAACATTTGCATCTCAATGATAGAGAAGACGATAAAACATTGAAGCTTCAATGTCTCTGGATCTAAAGTTCTCAATCTAGGAGGCAAGGTACATCCTTTCATCAACAACCAATCTGGATTTGAACTAGATTTCAACAAATATGATATTCACAAGAAAAAAAATATCCAAGTTCCAACAGCACAATATTAAAATTCAGCTTGACAAGGTGTGAACTGACGGCACAAAATTTACTTCATTATGTATTTTATCAAATCTATTTCCCCCAAAACTCAACATCCTATCTGAAATCATTATATGAACAACTTTACATATTGAATGCAGAGTACTAAGAAAATATTTTCAGATCAATCATTGCAATAAGTGACTGACCTATCAGTTACTACAACTTTTTTCTCCATTGGACAATTTGACCTGTTTTTAACCAAGCAGTCAGTGGAAGCCTTCCAGCTTACATTTTATAAAAAGAGAAAATATAGGCAAAGGAATAATAAAATCAAAAGAATCCTACAATAATTCATCGAGATGGTACATATCGCAGTGCCTGTAGACAAATGCCACAGCATTTCCTTGTTTCTCAGCGAGGCGAATACCATCAATAATCGATGCATGATTTAGGGAATCAGAAAATATAGCAATTCGCTCATCTTTTGATGGTTTGCGACCAGCCATAAGCCTACCAATATTTCCAACTGCTGTCATGAAGGCCATGTTGGCTGAGAAGCCTGTTGGACAAAGAAGGCAATCCTAATATTTAAGATTAGAACAATGAGTGACAATTTTTTGGTAAAACAAATGATGGCATGAAGCAGGGGATGACGATCAAGTACGTTCTAATCAATGAGAGTAAATAAAAGGATAAACTACAGCCTTATATATGTAAAAAAGGATTGTCACCAGATTCACTAAAGACTATGCCTAATGAACATAAGCATCAGAACTGCCATGATTTTACAATCCGTGTGTATTCTAAGATTAGAATTATAAATGAAGTTATTCTTTATTTACTACTCCATCCGTCCCCTAAAAATAAAAAATAATTCATTTTTGGTCCGTCCCCTAAAAATAGAAACTTTCTATTTAAGAAACTTCTTTCTCTCTAATGAGGCGGGACCCATTTTCCATAAACACAATTTTCTTTCTATCTCTTTTACTTTACCAATTTTGTATTAAAACTCGTGCCGTTTAAAAGTTCCTATTTTTAGGGGACGGAGGGAGTATATAAATTATAATCAACATCAGAATGCAAATATCCTTGCTTCTGCTAACAAGGAGTTTTTTCTGCAGTGAAGGATGCAGCGAGTAATCTAGGCATGAATAATCAGGAAGAGATACCTTATTCAGTATCAACATATTCTATGTCATAGCTAAAAATATACACAACAAGGATACACAGTGATAATTTATAAATACATGAATAGTTTATCAAATCATACATCTATGCAGAGTTCAATAAACTGGAAGCTGAAGACTTGTTCTAGCCACAAAGTTTCAGAATTTGGATAGTTAGGCATCGCGAAGTATCAGCATCTACACACATCAAACAGTTGAAAATTCACCAACAAATATGATCTCACTAGAACTAGTAAGAGAAGTCATACCTCTTTTCGCTTCAGATTGGCGAGCGATGATTCAAGTAGCCTATGGTAACTAGTGTATCCACAGATCAAAGCAGAGCCTCTAGGACCCATTCCATGTTCTTGAGCTGCCTGGATAATGAGCAGACTTATATAAATACATAGTACTAATAACATCAGACACAATGAAGTTAGAGGTGATGAAATTCGAGATGTCCATCCAGGCATGCCTTGATTGCAGCATCCCTAACCATGGGATGCGAACTCAATCCCAAGTAATCATTTCCGGAGAAGACAATTAACTTCTTAAACTCCCCATCTGCTTTATCAGCCGCTTTCCCATTTTCACACACCACATCGTTATCGTCCCCTATAAACTCAACAAAATCGGAAACAAAGGGAGGGTTACTGAGTTCTTCAATCAAAGAATTATATCTAAAATTTGCCCAACTTGTTTAAAAGAAAAAGAGATTGATTGAATACCTGAACTGGGGAGGTTGTGGAGCCATTTTTGGAAAGTGGATTGAGAAATTAGGAGTTCAACAGAAGCTCTGTCCCATTGGTTGGGAGCGTCAAAAACTTGAAATTGGTGGTCGGGGTTGGGAATGGAGGCGGATTGGAGAATGGGTCTGAGAGAGCGTAAAATTTGAAGGGAGTGGAGTTTGGCAATGGCTTCTCCCACCCACATTTCCCACCCATTGAGCTCCATTCTTTCACGCAAAACACACACTTGTGCCACGAGAATTCTGTCGAGGCGTCTGAACAGGGCTGCCGGCTGTGTTGGAGAGAGAGGACAGAAATCTTAACTGCAGAATTAGTATTACCGTAATTTAATAGTGAGCCGTCGATTCCGTTAGTATTCGCTGATCTTGTTTAGGGAAAGGAAAGGGTCCAGCGAATCTAGTTTTTTGTTTGGATTGAAATGGCTCTAGCAAAATCTAGTTTCGATACAAAATTTGTAAACGAATATCGACGCATAGTATCACCAAGTTTTAAAAAGTTGTTTTTTTTTAAAAAGTTTTAGGGTAAATTGCTTTTAAAATTATGAACTTTCACAATAATTTGTTTTTTTCCATGAACTTTAAAAGTTGCGTCAAAAATCATAAACATTACCCTCGGGTGTCGATTTCCCGAGTCTGGTATTCCGGCTAATCAGTGTGATGATGTTTGCATTTATGCTGACATGGAAGATGATTTGGATGCTGAGTGTGTTTATTCTCATTATTCTTCAACTTCATTTACTCTAACCCTAATTAAAAAAAAAAAGATATTCTCCTTCCTCACTCCAGCGCATCCGCCTGCCGCAGCTCCAGCGCACCACCTGCTCCTCCCCTTCTTCTCTATCTCTCCCTCCTTTCTCCCTCTTACCCCCTCCTCTATCTCTCCCACTCTCGGCCTCTTCGCACCGCCGCCGCCGCTCTCCCTCTCCTCCAGAGACCATCGCCGACCTCCCCTCCCTTACCTCTCACTCCAAATATTCAAAGGCAAGATCTCCAAGTCAGAAAAGGATGTGAAAAATCGTGGTTGTTCGGATGATGATGTTCTCCCCAGCGGCGCCGGAGGAGTTTTAGGTGATGTTCTACCCAACGCCACTGTCTGCCGCCGCTTCGACGCACCACCTGCCCTGGCGCACCACCAGTGGTGATAGTCAGCGAATTTTTTTTTTCAACAAACACAAAGTAATCATCCCTCTTAATTTAGTCAGCGAATTTCCTAGATACTCCCTCTGTTCCATGTTAATTGAGTCATTTTACTATTTTGGGAAGTTCCAACTTAATTGAGTTATTTCTATTTTTGGCAAAAAGTAATCATCCCTCTTAATTTATTCTTTCTTCATCTTTCTTGCTTTACTCTCTTTTACTTTATTCACTATCCTTTTAACACACTATTCTTAAACTCCGTACCGAAAAGAAACGCCTCTATTAATAAGGAACGAAGGAAGTATTATTTTTGTACTTCACTCATAAGGAGTAAAAAAGTGAGCATCTTTTTTGTTCTTTCTACTATTGATTGGTATCAAATTAAGTACTCCATATGTCCCTTGCTGAGACATTTTTTTCGCCACGAGATTTAATAAAATGAGGTTTTGTTAGTAAAGTAAGAGCCAAATAAAGTACAGAGGAAGACCACTATTAAATGATTTCAATAATGTTAATCATTTTCTCTATCACATGTTATACTGAATCTACTTCCCTAATATTGCACAGAAACAATTATGCACCATAAATATCCTAACCAAATGACAATATCCGTTTCAACATCCGAGATTTATTATTTATATTGCCACAGCCCACAAGTATTTAAGTCTTTGGCAATTATCTGCACTAAGTTGATTTATAATTAAAATATAAATCACTAAATTACAAACACAACTCTCATAAGAAAAAAATATATAAGTACACATTAAATGTGAGTAGATGCTAATCAACTTGAGATCATAAATCTGTTCTTAAACTTCCAATATAAATACTTGTGGGCTGTGGCAATATAAATAATAAATCTCGGATGTTGAAACGGATATTGTCATTTGGTTAGGTATCTATGGTGCATAATTGTTTCTGTGCAATATTAGGGAAGTAGATTGTTATATGATAAAGAAAATGAATAACACTATTTAAATCATTTAACGGCAGAATTAATATTAGTATTACCCTAATTTAATAGTGAGCCGTCGATTCCGTTAGTATTCGTTGATCTTGTTTAGGGAAAGAGTCCAGCGAATCCAGTTTTGGATTGAAATGGCTCTATTTTCGATACAAAATTTATAAAGGAATATTGACGTGTAGTATCACAAATTTTTTAAAAAGTTGTTCTTTTTAAAGGAGTGAGTATTGTTAAAACGTCATCGCTTTACATATTTATAATTAACTATTTTCTCTCTCCCTTCTTTAATACTTCATTCGTCCTATAAAAATAGGCTCATCCGTTCTAAAAAAATATGTGCATTCCTTTTTAGAAAGTTACCCCGCCGTCCCACAAGAATATGCACTATTTTCTTTTTAGCTCGTCCCACAAGAATATACACTTTTAATATTTGAAAACTCTTTTCTCTCTAATGAGGTGAGACCTATTCTCCACTAATAATACTTTAATTATTTTTTCTCTCTACCTCTCTCTTACTTTACCAATTTTGCATTAAAACTTGTGCCGAACCTAAAGTGTATATTCTTTGGGGAAGGAGGGAGTATATCAATTTAATAATGTAGGTCTCACTATCCACTAATGCTACTTTAACTATTATTCTCTTCATCTCTCTTACTTTACCATACCATTATCCTTCTCTCTCTCTTACTTTACCAATTTTGTCTTTAAATAATTTATCATTGTTAATTAATTCGTTCAAGTCGTGCTCACTATATCTGCGTGAACATGAGAACTGCCCATAATCAAGCAGCGACGCAGCTGCACCGAAAGCAGCGGCGATCTGCCAGCGAGACAGCAGTTTTCCAGCGGCGACAGCTTTTCGAGTGGGAGCCCTTCATGGCAGTTTCCGGACTTGGAGGAGGCTGTTGTCGCATCCGCTGCAAAGGCTACGTCGGACCAGCGAAGACGCAGCAACAGCGGCAGCGCCAAAGAAGATGCAGCGCCAACGGCTGTGGGTTCAGTGGGAGTCCAACCGAGCCATGCAAGGTTCGGTCAAGATTCTTTCCAAATTTAGATTAGGGTTTCCTAACCCTTGGAATTAATTTTGGAAAGTATTCAAGATTAATTTAGAAATTAAATTTGAATATATATGGTGGATTTTATATATTATATGAGATTTAATTATGAATTAAAGGATTAATTATAGATTTTATCCTTATTTTATGGATTTGTATGGATTTAATTCCTAGATGAATCCTAGTTAAATTTGGTTAATGACAATCTATTTTTTTATCTATATCCTATGGATTTATACGGATTTATTCGTAGACAAATTCTAGTTGGATTTAGAAAATGATACTATTATTTTATTCTTATCCTATGAGTTTATATGAATTTATTCATAGAGAAATTCTATATGGATTTAGATAGTGAAAATATAATATTTTATTCTTATCTTATAGATTTATATGGATTTGTTCCTAGATAAATCTTAGATAGATTGAATAATTATAATATAATATTATCTTATTCTATAGATTTATATGGATTTACTCCAAGATAAATCCTAGATGAATTAGGATAAGCATTTATATTAATTTATTTTATCCTATGGATTTGAATAGATTTAATTCTATTACGACAAATCTTAGATGGATTAAAATAAGTATTAATCCAAGATTATCCTTATCTCTTGGATTTATATCCTAGATAGATTGAGATCTTAATAATATACAAGAAAATCCTTATTTAATTGGATTTAGATAAATTTATTTATCTGAGAAATCCTAAGTAATGTTTGATATATTCTGTATGTCTATTCTAAATAGAATTAAGATTTATATAAATCTTGGTTGATAGGATTTTATTTTTATCTTATGGATTATGATGGATTTGATTCTATCTAGTAATATCCTAATACGATATAAATAATGATAACCCTAGATCAACGTTATCTTGAAATGTAGGATTTGATTTTATCGAAATAAAATCTAGAATAATTCTTAGTGGATTTAGATAGTTAACTCTATCTTAATAAATACTAAATGAATTTGGATTATTATTATCCAAGATAAAACTTAATTATTTAATTGTTTCTCCCTTGACTAGATTAAATAATTGTCGATAATTATCATGTCTGTTTAAATGCCATGCATTAAATGGATTTATCTGTTTATTTGGTGTTTATCTATTTTTAAGTGCATTATCTGTTTTATCTGCTTATGTGATAATTATGCAAAAACCATATAAAATATCTAAGTGATAATTACAACAAGTGCGTTGTATATGGTCTCCATCGGTTAGTTTGCAAATTTATGAAGCCAGTTTCTAATATTATCGCCACCCATGTTGTGGGGATAATAATCCTAAGAAATGGCATGTTCATAAGGGCAGATTTCTCAAATATAAATAGTATGAACTAGAAAGTAGTTTCTAATATTATCGCCACCCATGTTGTGGGGACAATAATCTTAAGAAATTACAAGTTTCAGAAGTTCTAACAGAATTTTTGAGATAGGTTGGTTTTGTTATCAGCACATGAGCATTGTTATGGGAGTGTGTTGTAGAAACAAGATTCTGTAATACTAAATCTGATGGTCGTGCTTAGGAAACATTTGGCGGCCATGCCGTGCTGCGGTCTCTGGACTATTCGTCGGTGTTGTGACCAGTAAAAATGCTAAAATTTTAATGTGTATTGACCTCTGCTGGAGGGTACAAAATTTTAATTTTACAGTTGCAAGATACATAATTGTTTTGTGGTTATTTGCGATTATGTATTGAGCATAAGTATGTGATAATAAGTTTATTTGTCAAATCTTCATAATGTCATTCAATATTTTGTCTGCGATCCTTAAAGAAAGTAAACTCAAATGTCAAAATTATGTAGATTGGAAACGTGAATGGATAAGATTCTCATCGCTGAAAACTTAGAGTTTATACTCGCCGATTCATGTCCTCCATTTCCTCGACATAATTCCAAGAAGAATGTTCGAGAATGCATTATGCATGTACTTGACAAGCTCTTTGAGGAATAATGTCAAACTATTTCCATTTAAATAGCACGACAAGTCTTGGTTAATGACGATGAAAGATGGATATCAATAGAATCTGTCAAGATGATTCGATTGGAATATCCTAGAATGATAGAATGTTTGGAGGATCATTTGATCGCTCAAATAGTTTCTGACACAAGTCATCGCCTAAAGTAATAAGAAATGATTACAAGAAGGTTTAACTGAAAAGTAGGAAATCTTTACAATAATAGTCGTTATATTACTGCTAGAGGAAAGTAATATGATAGATGACGAATTCATAAAGGCTGCATTTTTCCTAAGTCCTAGTTCATTTGAACAAAAGACTAGATATGGAAATCGGGGAGCCTGGATAGTCATCAATGTTTGTGTGAAGATGTTTTGTAAGTTGGATTGACCTCTTTTAAAGAAGGACAATGACTTACAATACAATGCAACTTCTAAGTAAGAGATCTTGATCCAGTTAGGCTTTTGTTGTAGTGGGAGCTATTAATGCTCAACTATTGTTTTATGATTGATGTCTAAGACATCATAGTATTAAAATAATATAAATGCAACAAGATTGAGTATTAAACAACACATCAACTTCTTAAACAATGAATGATAAAGTATTTATGGATCTTAGTCTTAAGGCCAAGAAAATACTTAGAAATTGTTCAAACTGATCTAAACTATCAAGATTTTAACATCATGTTAAATAGCCTGAGAGTTGAGAATGTCTGTTTAATGCACTATGAGTTAGAATCATTTGATTATTCAGGAGATTCAGAATACATATAGAAGTGCGACATAGAAAAACTAGCAAGTCTCAATGGTTTACACCATAAGGAGACGAGCAAAGGGTTATGATCAGTAGTGGAAGTCTAATCTCCATTGACGAATCCAAGCATTCTGCTTAAGAATGGGATAGTATGTAAGAAGGAATTGAAGTCTTTTTAAGACAAGTTTGATTAAGTGATGAGTTATACTCATTAAAATCTTATCATTGATGGGATAATCGTTAGAAACAACGAGTTACACCCTAAAGAAACTACCAACATCAGTACCTTATACAAAACACGAGTTATGAACTAGAGCGACTCTAGTCTAGCACATCTCAAGGTGTAATGTTGTTCCAACACGTGTTGGAAAGGTGTCCAAGAAATTGGAGTTGAGTACTGAGGCATGTTTTAAGGTTGTCCCAAATGAGGTAAGGTTATAAGTTCTGTAATCTTCAATGATAGAATTCTTGTATGAAGATCATGAGAGGAACTACAAGCCTAACAACGTGCTAACTATCAAGATAAAGAGAGAGATATCGGATTTTCCACATTACCAAGAAGTCATACCATTAGAAACTTTTGCACTAATAAAATCAACTTCAGTACCTAAGATTGTGAAAACCATGTCGTAGTGGGAGCGTTCCATAGGAACATAACTAGTTTATGGGTCTAAGAGTGTCGCAAGACTCAATCTTAGATTAACTTGAACATAATCCATTTAACTACAATGTACCGTCGGTTCATTTGGATATTCATCCTTGAAAATGTAATAGATTTCAAACTACAATCTAAGATAGACAACATGTTTTACAAGACTTGCAATACTACCTATAGGTTGTGTCAGTCAGTGGGAGCTAATATATTTGCCAGTGTAAATGTGGATCTCAAAAGGCTAGAAAATGACAATGGGTTATACCCAAAGATAACATTCTTCTCGTCTGTCATTGTGCCAGGATTGATTCGATCCCAATGTCTATCAGAACTAACATAAATTAGAATGCATGTATTATGATTGTCAAGACAGCCTTCTGTAAATAGAAGTCTTGAGGAGATCATCTACATAGAACATCCTAATGGGTATGTAATGTAGGGTCAGAAACACATGATTGGAAGCTTAAGAAGATCTTCGTGGTCTTAGGCAAGTATATAAATCAAAGTATATGTGTTTTATCAAAATTGTCAAATGTTTGGAATTTGACTTGTGTCCTTAACAGTGCTGTAAGCACCAGGAAGTTGAAAGTGCATTAAATATGGTATTATTGGTACTCTACGATGATGAAATCTAAAAAAGTTGCAAACAACTAAAATTGGCATATGGCGTAGGAAATTGGTTGTCTACCTAATTTAAGATAAAGTATTTAAGAGTATCTAATTACATTTTGAGCATCTAAGTCTTTTAAGATTGCTAGAAAGAAGGTTGAGATTCTCTTAGGAATCCTATATCTATAATGTAAATAGTATGAACTAGAAAGTGGTTTCTAATATTATCGCCACTCATTATGTGGGGACAATAATCCTAAGAAACTGCAAGATTCAGATGTTCAAACAGAATTTATGAGATAACTTGATTTTCGTTATCAACACATGAGCATTGTTATGAGAGTGTGTTGTAGAAATGAAACTCTGTAATGCGAAATCTGGTGGTCTTGCTTAGGCAACATTAGGTGGCCATGCCATTATGTGGTCTCTAGACTATTCGTCGGTGTTGTGACAAGTAAAAATGTTAAAATTTTAATGCGCATTGACTTCTTATGGAGGGTACAAAATTTTAATTTTACAGTTGTAAGATTTTGAAAAGTTTTATGGTAAATCTAATCAATTATCTTACATAAGTTTATGACAAATGGTTAAATCTTCTGTTTTGCAGTGCAAATTAATTCGTCAGAATGTCAGTTAATCCTCTATCTGCAATTCTCAAATAGAATGAACTCGAGGGCCAAAATTACATAGAATGGAAACAAAATTTAGACATCGTTCTCACAATAGAAGAGTACAAGTTTGTGTTTACTACTCCACAGCCTGTCGTGCCAGCAGCTAACGCCTCATAGGCACTACAAGATGCACATAGGCGGTGGCATAAGATAAATGAGATGGCTAAGTGTTATATGTTGGCATCCATGTCAACAGTGCTTAGACATCAGCATGCTGCCATGGCGACTGCTGTCGCCGCTATAATGCAGAATCTCACCAATCTTTTTGGTACTCAGAATCGAGCGGCTAAGTCTCAAGCCTTTCGAAGTATCATGGCGAAGACTATGAAGGAAGGCACATCTGTGCGGGACTATGTCCTGAGATGATGAGCCACCTCAATCAAATTGAGGTTTTGGGAGGGACAATCAATCCCGAGTCCCAAGTGACTATCATCCTTCAAAGTCTACCCCCTAGCTTTCAGCAGTTCAAGCTCAACTTTGAGATGAACAAGAGGAACTACTCCTTGGTTGAATTGTTGACTGAACTTCATTCAGCAGAGGATCTTATGATTCAAGCTAAGGGAGTGATGGTTAGTTCGACACATCATTTCTCTGGCCCTAGGCCTGGCGCAGGAAAGAAGAAAGTGACGAACCAGGTTGCTGCTAAGGGTGCTAAGGGAAAGAAGAGGAAGACAAACAAGAAGCAAACAGGAAAGTGTTTCAAGTGTGGAAAAAAGGGGCATTGGAAGCCAAACTGTCTTAAAAAGGGCAAGGCTACATGCATGCACCAAGCTCTAGTGGTTGAGTCATGTTTGACTTCAACATCTACTCATACATGGGGTTATTGACACAGGAGCTACTGATCATATTTGTTTTGATCCTGACTTAATGCAGGTGACAAGGCGGCTATATGATGGCGAGATCGAAGTCCAACTGGGCGATGCTACTAAAGTGACAGTCGTTGCAGTGGGAGACATTTATTTACGTTTTAGTAGTGATAGAATTTTGATTTTAAAGAATGTTTTGTTGATACCTTCTTTTAGAAGAAATTTAATTTCAGTTTCTAAATTGGTTTTTGATGGATATTTGATTTCTTTTAATGACAATTGAATTATTTAGAAAGATGGTTCTTACATTTGTTGTGGCATCATGAAAAATAATCTGTACACAATCACTTCTACACAATTTAATGAACGGAAATCTGAACTCAATACAACATCGAAAATTTCAAGGAAAAGAAAAGAACCTTCAAGTTCAATGAACGAAACGTACTTATGGCACCCTAGACTTGGTCATGCCAACCAAAGAAGGATTCAAACTCTCGTGGATCAAGACCTTCTTAAAGGTCTAGAAACAGAGTCATTCTCCACGTGTGAATCCTGCTTAGAAGGCAAGATGACTAAGAGACCTTTTAAGGCAAAAAATGTAATAGGGCCAAGGGAGTACTTGAGCTCGTTCATACTGATGTGTGCGGACCAATGTCAACCGAGGCAAAAGGCGGTTTTCGATACTTCATCACCTTTATTGATGATTTCTCAAAAGTCGGATACGTCTATTTGATGCGCTACAAGTCCTAATCTTTTGACAAGTTCAAGGAATTTAAGGCTTATGTAGAGACGTATCATGGCAAGAGTATCAAAAGCTTGTGATCTGATAGCGGTGAAGTGGCTCCTAAAGAGCTTACTTCTATCACAAGTTCCATTAACCAAGAACAAATACCTAATGTACAAAAAATTCTCGTTACTTCAACTTCTACTACAAATGTTGTAGTGCCGCGTTGCAGTGGGAGGGTCTCTCATGAGCCCGATAGATACATTGGTTTGGGAGAATCTATGGATCACTCTTCGGATAGCAATGTATTAGATCCCTGGAATTTTGCAAAGGCGCAGGCGGATGTCGATCATTGCGAATGGGTGAAAGTAATGGATTCAGAACTACAATCAATGATAGACAAAGACGTCTACGATTTGTCCGTCCTACCCGAAGGCTGTACTGCCATTGGGAGCAAGTGGATATACAAACATAAACGTGGACCCGATGGACGAGTTAAAGTCTTTAAAGCAAGACTAGTGGCTAAGGGGTATACCCAAAAGGAAGGTGTCGATTACGACGAGACCTTCTCCCCGTTGGCCATGCTCAAATCGATCCGGATACTTTTGTCTATAGCAGCTTACATGGATAGGGATTGATGAGGTTCATTTCATGCATGTGTGCTATAGTAAAACTGCATCAAATTCTGTAAACTAACAGCCAATTTTGAGCCAGGTGTGTGTGAAAATCGCCATATTCAGAAGAAGGAACAAATCAGTTGGGCGGACGAACGAATCAAGAAAAGAAGGCAAAAACTGCGGCGTTGAGTTGATCAAGTCAGGAATCAGATGGAACCAGCAGGAGTTCCGCATTGGGAGATAGAGCTAAAGACCCCACCACCAAATGTGAAGGGCAGGAACAACATTTCAGAGAGGATGGTACCCTAGGGATAAGAGCCCTACGTCTCTCTATATAAAGGAAGCCCAACACAAGAAGAACGAGAGTCCCGGCCAATGGTGAAAGGGGGGGGGGGGTCTCATAAGCTTTCTTAGTTAGAGTATCTTTAGGAATTCAGCTCTATTCTAGGGCTGAAATCGGAGCTCTGGTATTTCATTTTCTTGATTTCATCGCACACACACACTTTGATGTTTTTTATTTAGTTTTCAGTTTAGTTTTGATGTTATTGACTCTTTGATGTTTTTGATTTAGTAAATTTGAAGTTATATTTCGTTTCCAGTCGATGTGTTTTGTTTCATGCATGATGTTGCTGATATGTTTTCGGTTTCCTTTCATGTCGCACGTCTTAGCTCAAAAAATGTCCTATTCTGTTTTGATTTGGTCAGATCTAGTGTTTATGTTTGAGAGTTTTCAGGATGTTTAGATCTAGCAGTTTATGTTTCATGTCTGCATGGTTATGGGTTAGTTTTCTTGTTTATGTAGTACTAGTTTAGATCTTAGGAGTAGATTCAAGTTTACATGTTGTTATGATGTTTTATTTTGCGTAACTTTTCAGATCTGTTCTTTGTTCTGTTCTACATGTTGATTTGGTGAAGAATATGAAGTTGTTAGAAAGTTTTTAGTTTACAGTGCTTTTTGCAGGGGACTGGCAGTCCCCGTTTATTCTGTTTGTCCATTTATGGAAAGTCCAGTCGAGTTGATTAAGTAGATTAGTTAAGCTTTATGAGTTGATCAGTTTAGTCAGTTTAAGTTTCTTAAGTCCAGTAGTTTAACTTAACGCACCCCCTAGAAAGCGTTGCAACAACCATCCTAAAGTCGTGTCAAGCAAACAAACGTCAAACGCCTCATCTCTGTGGGATCGATCCTTACTTCCCTATACTAGTTAATAGTATTGTGGGTTAAGGTTTTGAAAACACATCTTTTGAGTTCTTCCATTCATCTCACTCAAGTAGGATCAAGTTGAGTTGATCAGTCTAAATCTCCACCAGATCTACTCACCTGTTTTCACAGGTAGAAGGCGTACAAATTGGCTAGTCGGATCAGTTTGACAATCCAACCTGAGCGAGCCACAACGATACACTAAGAGAATGAATGAGAACACACAAAGATACCGAGCTTTCCGTTGTCGGGGATGATGGCGTTTATCCTACATTTGTTGTGAGACACCTTGGGTGTAAATATTGTTGATATTTTCTTTTGTTTCTTTGTTTTGTTTTCAGTTGAGGGACAGCTCAGGGCAACAACCGTGAAGAATCAATGTCCTTATCTATGCGGATCAAGCGTTTTCCCTGGTGGTGTAAACCAAGGGGACTACTAGAGCAAGAGAATACATAGATGGGCCGAGCGTCTCAAGTTTTACTTAAGAATTTTAGTTTAAATTTTGTAAATAAACTCTTTGTTGTTTTCTATTTACCCCAGTTGGAAGGCACCGAGTTTAGGAGGCAAACAGAAGAAGAAGGAGTGGAGCCACAGACTGTTCAGGACGAATCACTTCCCACTCCACCAATTGACTTTGATTCCAACTGTGAAGAAAGCGAGGACATCACCTTCGTGAGTCCACTCGAATTAATGGCCACCCTAGAAGGAGGAAATCCAGTAGGAACTCGCCATGGTTTGTAACCAGGAAGAAGATCTGGAGATTGGTTAACTTTATGCCCACTCGTTGAATGAGCCGACATCTGCCATATCTATCACTTAGGAGCAGGAAGCGGTGTATGTGAATCCAGAAGTGCTAGCCATTTTACCTACCTTTTTGGTAGCTAGTGAGGAGAGTCCGATTAAATTCCTTCGTGAGTTCGACAAAATTTTGGAGAGTGCAAAAAAGGCCAAAAGGGTCAAGTGAGGATGATTTCAAGCTAAAGGTAATTTCCCTCTCTTTGAAGAGCGAAGCAGATACCTGGTTTATAGGATTGGAACCCAACAGCATCAAGACATGGTCAGAATTCAAAATGGAGTTCCTAAACCAATTCATTCCAGCAGCAAAAACAAATGCACTCCGAAGGAAAATCAGAGAGGCTACCCAAGAGTATGGCGAGAGCTTGAGCAAGTACTGGCACAGATACAAAGGTCTTCTAGATGCATGCCCAAATCACAACCTGATGGAAGTGGAGATCTACTCAAGGTTCTACGATGGAATGGATGCAAAGTGCAAAGACTTGGTGAACTCGTCAAGCGGGGGAAGTTTCTACAAACTAAGGCTGAGTAAGGCTAAGATTGTCCTAGAAAAGCTTCTAAATGTAAAAAAGAGAGTACGATGATACATCAATGGCCTCAGTGCAAGAAAAAGTGAGGAGTACACCCACAGAGGACAAGGATAATCTACTGAAGAGCTGGATTGACAAGCTAAAGGAAACCCTCCAGTCAGTGATCGAGTCAAGCCAACCTCAAGTCCTTCAAATCCAAACCCACTTCCAGAGTGATCAAGTGAGTCTTCACCAGAATACAGGGGAATTCTGGAGTTCAAATACGAGTTGGAATCCTAGAGATCAAGTAGAGGTGTACCAACATGAGTACCCACACTGTGGAGAATGGAGCTGGGCAGAAGAGTACCCACCTTTCCCATACCATATTGAGCCCTATCCGAGATCTACCCAAACACCCTCTTGGCAAATGAGATAACCACACTACCAACCTTATCTTGAATATCAGAGCCATGAATTCAGCCCACCAACATACCAACCTGACTACTCCAGTCATTACCCTTCATTCCCAAGTCATCATTATCAGACCTACTCTCCCGAGGCAGGGGATCACTTCCCTACATGGTCGAATGAGGAGTGGCAAACTCAAAGGTCTCACTATCCACTAATACTACTTTAACTATAATTCTCCTCCTCTCTCTTACTTTACCATACCATTCTCATTCTCTCTCTTACTTTACCAATTTTGTCTTAATTCCCGTGACATGCCCATTGCCCATATTTTTATGGGACGGATATAGTACTTTAAATTAGTATGCATAAAATCGCGTGTCGTCCCAAGAATGGGTTATCTTCCCTGGGAAGGAGGGAGTAATATACTCCCCCCGTCCCACAATACGAGTCACTCTTATCATGGGCATGATTTTTAAGAAATGTAAAGAATAGTGCGTTGAAAAGTTAGTGAAATATGAGATCCACTTTTTTGTACTATTAGTTTTATAATAAAATGTGTGAAGTGAGTTAGTGGAATGTAGGATATATTTACCATTTATGGTAAAAATGAAGTGTGTCTCCTATTGTAGGACGGATCAAAATAACAAAGTATGACTCTTATTGTGGGATAGAAGGAGAACATTTAAAGTTAAACAAAAAATTCTTATAACAAAATAACAATTAACATTATATTACATGTATTAGTTAGGATTATATGTCTCTCAATTTTAAAATGTTATTGCGCCAATCTTTTATTCAAAAATATGTTTTATAATCCATGATTTAATAGTTCTAAGTCTGAAGACTGAAAGGTATAAATCCAAATATCGGTCTCAATAACTATGGAAGTGATTAAATTATAAAAAAAAACTTAAAAGAGTGGACTATAAAAATGGTACTTGAAAAAATATGATTTGCTCTTTGGTTTGCTATCTGAAAAAAAAAAATCACATTTTAGATACCTGAATAGGAAAAATCACAAATTAGGTGCCTCAACTAACTATGTAAAACACGTGTAAGCTCTTAATAGCGTCAGGGGAAAAATGGTCAATGGAGACACCTAATTTGTTTTTTTACCTTTGCAGTTACCTAAAATGTGATATTTTCCACGTCAAATACCAAAATGGTGCAAACCATATTTCCTAGATACTCCTCCGTCCCAAAAAAGATGGTGATACTCCCTTCGGCCCTCCACTCGAATAACAATTAACTTGTTTTTTTTATCACCAGGTTTCTAGGTTTTGGTTTGGCCGAGAGACATTCGGCTCTTTTATTTCTTCAAGAATAACTCCTTTCCACTTCACTTTTTACAACTCATCCAATAAATTGTTTTGATCTTGCTTAGCCTACACCATGGCCTTAGCCTTTGTTTGTTGAACACATGAACTTTCTCAGCATACTTGATTTGATATTTATGGATTTTTTGTATACTTATTTTGAAATTATGTAAAAAAAAGTAAAAAGTATTTGACTGAAATGCCCTTTTGAAGGCATTTTCAGGCAAAACAATGTCAAAAAAGTGAAAAAAAATACTTCTAACGATATTTAATCATAGTTGAGGAACCTCTATTGCTATTGCTAAACTTTAGTGCCAAATTTAATATTAATCCATAGTTGAAGGACCGATAAAAATATTCACTCTAAATAAAATACATTTTTTGGCCTAATTAAGTTAAGTTGTATTTCTTTTCGGGTGGTTCTAACAAAGTTAAGTAATTTCTTTTAAGTAAAAATTATGAATTTTAACTGCAAAATAACACCTTAAAACAACTAAAACAACATTTATATGTATTACTCACTGTATCTCATCGTAAAAGGTAGTATAATGTTTTTTATTCGCATACATTTTAAAACATAATGATAAAATAGTTAAAAACGAGAAAAATGAATATTCGTTAATGGAGTACATGTTGATTTAAAGTGAATGAATTGTGGGGCTGTGGTGTGTTGTTTGTTTAATACGAAATGAAAATATAGTGAAATCATAACTAATGATAATGAGTGTATTCCTGTATGCCCAAAAATCCATCTATCTCCTGCACTTTCTCAAAATTTGAATCTCTTTCACCGCCCCTTTCAGTTCTACCCTCCCACTCTCCACAGATCTCTCCTTTACAGATCCATTCACTCCCGATGCTCTACACTGCAGATTAGCTGAAACCCCCTTTTTTTCTTTAATTTAAATTTATATTCTGGGTTGTAAAATGGAGTTCACCGAGACGTTTAAACAGACAGGCCCCTGCGCATTTTCGCCCAACGCTAGATTTCTAGCTGTCGCCGTCGATTATCGCTTAGTCATTCGCGATGTTCATACACTCAAGGTACCTAAATTTCTATTTTTTTCACTCAATTTTCGCTATTTAGAAGATTTGGCGGGGGTTTTGATTTTTTCATAGATGTAATTTACTGTGTGATTTGAAATTTGGAAGTCTTAAATTCTGAAATCCTCACTAACTTATATTTAGTCGAGATACATATTTGCACCACGGTTTCAGTTAATGAGTATGATATAATTGCTTGTTATCGTGAAGGCTTGAAGAATTTTGGATCAGTCTTCGCTTTGATGGTCTAGCAACATTTAATGTTTTGCACTAAAATTGACTATAGAAAATGCAATAATAATGTGCATTGCGCAGTAGGAAGAAGTGCATATGAGTTGTTCTTTTGGTTTACTGCACCAATACAAAGATAGTAATGATATAGTGTTGAATCAGTGCTAGTACATTTTACATACCCACTTTAATGGCTAATGAAAAGGCTACGTGCATTGAGGTATATTTTGGTTCTTTGAGTTTTGGGATTTATCTTATGTTGATTGCGGCTAAGTTGTGTTACAGGTGGTGCAATTGTTCTCGTGCTTGGACAAAATAACGTACATTGAATGGGCTCTTGATTCCGAGTACATACTCTGCGGTCTATATAAGAGGCCTATGCTACAAGCATGGTCTTTGGCTCAGCCGGAATGGACGTGCAAAATTGATGAGGGTCCTGCTGGTATTTCATATGCAAGGTGGAGCCCTGATAGTCGTCACATACTAACAACTTCTGAGTTTCAGCTGCGGTTAACTGTATGGTCATTGCTGAACACTGCATGCATACATTTGCAATGGCCAAAGCATGGTTCTAAGGGAGTATCATTTACCAAAGATGGAAAATTTGCTGCTATATGCACTAGGCGTGATTGCAAAGACTATGTTAATCTTCTTTCTTGTCATACATGGGAAATTATGGGTGTTTTTGCTGTAGACACGTTGGATTTGGCTGATATTCAGTGGTCACCTGATGATAGTGCAATAGTCATATGGGATTCCATTCTGGAATACAAGGTACAGATTATTGCCACTATCTGAAATTGTCTTTAACTGGTAGTATAAGTTAAATCTGTATGCTGTGGCTCATAACTATCAGTCATCCAAAATAATGAGCTTTATTGTGAAACCCACAATAGGTAAACTAACTTGCTTTCTAATTTTGCACCCACATGATTGATACTCATCTATCTTTCCCTAGGACACACCACACCACTCTCACTCTCTCTCTCACTCTCACTCTCACACATCACTGTGCATTCCCAAAACATAGTTCCTTATTATCTTTGAAAAGTTGGGCATAGAGTAATTATCCTTTATTATTGTGGTTCATTTAAGAATTAGATAATGAAAGTAATGTTAGTTTATTTCCAGAGGCTCTTATGCCAAAAAATGTGAATGGGCTTTGATTTTATTAAAAGAGAAGAATGAACCATGTATTATATTATGGTATTCTGGACATGACTGTAACTTTTTATTTCATTACTTCTGGAGAAACCTATAAACTCATGCTGTGTCTTTGAATGAATACTTTTGCTGTGAACAATTGAAACTTAGAATTCAAAAGGAGTCTTTCTTTATGGTCGCCTTCTATTTTTGGCATGGTTTTGTATTCCTCATGTGTACCTGTTATGCCAGTTTTCAAATTTAATGGCCACTGATCTTCATATTGTGGAAAGATGTGCATCACTACTCACTAGTAATTGATGACATCAATGAATAAACATGCATAACTTTATTTTGACTAAGAAGTTATTCTTCTTCCCTCGTGCCTTATTTACTAACACATTTCTTTCATGTCAATTTACATTTCCCAGGTTCTGATATATTCTCCCGATGGTCGGTGTCTGTCTAAGTATCAAGCATATGAAAGTGGGTTAGGAGTCAAAAGTGTTTCTTGGTCACCCTGTAGCCAATTCTTAGCAGCGGGGAGCTATGACCAAATGATACGGGTTTTAAATCACTTGACGTGGAAAGTGTTTGCAGAGTTTACACATCTATCTAATGTTCGTGGTCCTTGTGCTGCTGCGGTTTTCAAGGTTGGAAAAATTGTAGTAACGTTTACCTTATGGCC
The DNA here is from genome assembly GCF_004379255.2 of Salvia splendens. Taxonomy (NCBI): domain Eukaryota; kingdom Viridiplantae; phylum Streptophyta; class Magnoliopsida; order Lamiales; family Lamiaceae; genus Salvia; species Salvia splendens. The sequence continues at coordinate 16,080,262 of NC_056038.1, forward strand.
ATGTATTCTTTTTTCTTCTATTATAGTTTTCAATCCTTTTTCCATTATCCAGGAGGTAGATGAGCCCTTGCTACTTGACATGTCAGAATTGTCACTGAGTGATGAATTTATTCAAAGAAGTTCTGGTGAGTCCCCATCATTCTTGATCGTGAATACTCATCTGCTTCATTAGACTGTGAACATTATGTTTCTGCAGTGCCTTATTTGTTCAATGCTGCAAATGCAGCTGCTTAGAGGTTTTGAACTACTGTATAAAATGCGGGAACGTTTTGCAAAATCTAAAGTTTTGTTAACAAGTCAGTTGTGCTTCCAACTAGGTTATCCTGGGTTATGAAGTGCAATGTATTTGTTGTTCCCTTTTTTTTTGCCTTTTTGTTAATATTTGATCAGCCTCTCTAGTAAGTACCACAACTATAAGTATCAAACACAAAATAAGTTGTCAGTAAAGCAACTAACATAAGGCATTATTCATTTTTGTCCTCGTTAAGGAGATGTGAAAAAATGACTTTTTTATTACCACAATACCATTTTTTGCTAGATTTGGATACACCTATCCATCTAAATTATCTGTTGCTGAACATCTAATTTTCATCATGTCACAGTTTTATTGTGCAATAAGTTAGTTAGTATAGAGCCATAGAGGTTCTAGCCCAGCTGCCCAGGTTCTCAACAAATAAAACAGTCACATGTAATATTTCCCTCTAGAACTGATTGTATATTTATTTAGTTGATCTGATCTTTAATTATATTGTGCTTCAGATATCTACACTTCTCCAGTAAGTTCTTTATAAATGACATGATGAAAAATTCCATGTATGGCTTCGTTTATGCCTATTGCTTTCTGTTTATGTACGCTGATTGCCAATCCCAAATGATTTCATCTGTAGATAATGGTGCCGAGCCTTGCATTCAAGTTAGGTATGATGTCTTGGAGGTGCCAGTTACTCTTCCTACACAGAAACCTCCTGCAGATAAACCAAACCCCAAACAAGGGATTGGTGAGGGCCAAACACATGTGACTCATTATATATTGTTTTATTTTCTTTCAGCATGTGCTATGTTTCCATCTAAAGCTTCACGATTGCTTGTTTTGTTGGCATCTGATTTACTTCATCCTTTTGTCCTGATTGAAGAGTACACTTGTGTTTTTCTTTCGTGGAGCATTCGATCCCGCCAAACGCAAATGCTTTATACTGCTTGATGTGACGTGTTTCAGCAAGTCTATCCTAATTGATCATACAAGGATGTTTTGAACTGAATTACTTTGCTATTGCCATGAACATTCTGAATATTTAGATTTCACTTGCTGAGATTGATGATAACCCCTTACAGGACTCATGTCATGGAGCAGTGACAGCCAATATATGTGTACCCGCAACGACAGCATGCCAACAGTGGTCTGGGTATGGGACGTGCAGCGTCTAGAGCTCGCAGCCATCTTGATACAGAAAGATCCAGTTCGAGCTGCAGCTTGGGATCCCACATGTTGTCGTCTAGTTTTATGCACCGGAAGCTCTAATCTATACATGTGGACCCCTTCAGGTGCTTATTGCATCAACGCTCCGTTTCCTCAATTCTCTGTCCTTGACTTGAAATGGAATTCGGACGGGAGCTGTCTTATTCTGAAAGACAAAGATTCGTTCTGTTGTGCTGCCGTGCCCCTGTTGCAAGAATCCAGCGATGATTACAGCTCCGATGATTGATGTCTGACTCAGGTTGCTACTTGCAAACTCATTTACAACAAAGATGTATCAGGTGTTCTAAGGTGTAGTAGTAGTATAGGAATCTTAACTGATGAGGTGTAATTTGATCAGACAGTCTTAACACTGTATATCACATGGTTGAATTATTTGCATTTAATTTTCATCGGATGTATGTAGCTTAAGGACAGATTTATGATCTCAAGTTGATTAGCATCTACTCACATTTAATGTGTACTTTTATTTTTTTTTTCTTATGAGAGTTGTGTTTGTAATTTTGTGATTTATATTTTATTTATAAAGCAAAATAGAATAGTTTCAAAACTAATCATGTTGCTGCTTTATTTTGTGTGACAAATCACCGTCGGACTTCATATGATTGATATTATGGCATTAGATCACTTTCAACCATTTATAACAAATTTAATTCATTTTATTGTTAAATAGTGATTTTATTTTAAATATTCACGTCAAATTCAAACTTGAAAGGGTATTTCTTATCCACTCAATTTTCATACTTACAAAATCTCAAAGAGTGATTTGATGTCATCGTGAAATTCCAAAATTCATCTGTCCTACAATTTGAATATGAGTTTTAATCCACAATTGATAAAGTAAGAGACAAATAAAAAGAAAAAAAAGTAATGAAAGTATTGTTTTTTTGGAGAATGAGTCACACCTCATTAGAATGAAAAGAATTTCCATATTTGAAAGTGTTTTCTTATTTATTTTAAATTTTAGAGTATTATTAAAAATAATTTTATACTGAAAATAATATGCCGACCATGTCCACTTTAAAGACCATTCTTCTAGACGTACTAATCAAAATGACGAGTACTATACGTATTATAATTGCCAAACCCATCTTATAATTTTTTTTGTTTTACAAAATTTATTTAATTTCACAAAATTCATAAAAATCAAAAGTCAGGTTTACTCTTTTTCAATATAATTTCAAATAAATTAATAAAATAACAAATCAACCTTTGATTTTATGAATTTTGTGAAATTAAAAATTTCAATAACATTAAAAAATATATTAGAATCAAATTAAATATATAAATCGAAATGAACAACACTAAACGTGCGTCAAACGAGAGTGATGACAAACTCATATTTTTATCGGTTTAATTGGTCTGTTGAAGTGCTAAATGATGAGTTTATTACCCGAAATTGTCTTTGTCTAGCCAATTATTCAATCTTTTGGAGTTTTATACGTTTGTTTAGTATTTTAGGAAAAATAGATGGAAAAAGAGGAAAAATGTGACTGTGCCTGATATGGAGGCAGAATGGCTCTAAACAGAACCACTCGGCCGGGTGAATTATCATAAATTCTACCCCTGCCGGGTATTCCAGTTTCAGCATGCGAGAGTCAGGAGGGGGTCGATAATTACCACCCGGCCGGGTGGATTTACACTGTATTAATTCACCCGGCCAGGTACTTCAGTTTGACGCCGATTATAGCAGAAAACGCGATTTTGAAGAAAGAAAAATTAGAAGAAAAGGCTAGGGTTGCAGTTGACGAGATTCATTCTACACCTACCGCCTCCAACACTTACACACATCCCCAAGAACACTTTGAGAGAGAGAATTGAAGATTGAAGACTTCCAATCAGAAGATTGAAGTTGTCATTCTGTAGATTCATTCTCACATGAGTATCTTAATCTTTTCTTCATGTTTTTCGTAGAATCTTTTGTTTCAAACATGGTTTTTATGAAGAACATGAGTAGCTAAACATTTCTTGTAGAATTCTTGGTGATGATGCATTAATTTCATAGTTCTTACCTTGCTCTTGTAGTTATTTGATTATTCTTGGGTTTATTCCTTTCAATTGCTTGATCACCACTTGATTGTGTATGATTAATTAGATTAATCGGGAGATGAAATAATTAATCTGAAAATAAGAATAATTCACACCTTAATACAATAGAACTCAGGAGAGTTGAGGTTTTGAGTGAGGTCTTTGACCTTATCGAGCTTTTGGGAGTTAGGGGTTTAGGATTAGAAGGGGACTTCAATCCTAGCACCTAATCTACAGGTTTCTCACCTCGAGAGGGGGTTTAATCTATAATCGTCGTCGACTTAATAACTCTAGAGACACCAAAAGGTAAGACAATTTGATTGGATAAGAGCTTTGGAATTGTGCATCGGATCCTTGAGTTTTACAATTTTCTCCATATTATCTTCTCACTTGTGTTTACTTGTTTTCACTTGTTTACTTGCTTTTTATATGCTTTCAGTAGTGTTAGAACAAACCAAACTTTTCCATCTCTCTCTTACTTTACCAATTGCGTATTAAAACTCGTGTCGTTTCAAATGTTGTATATTTTTAGGCACGGATGGAATATTAATTTTATAGTAGAATGTGAGTGGAATGAATTAGTGCAGTATGAGGCTCATTTACTAAAATTGGGAAAATGTATGTTTTTAAATGGCTGACATCCCAAAAATATCAAAACGTGCCACGTTTCGGCGGACGAAGGAAGTACTTAATCATATTTTTCTTAATCAGTGATTACAATATGTAATAATACTCCTTCCGTCCCTGAAAAGTATGAATTTTTTTTTATTTCGTTCCTAAAAAGTACTATACTGAACTTTCTAATTTTGAAAACTTCATTTTCTCTAATAAAATGAGATTCATATTCCAGTAACAATACTTTAAAACCTTTTTCTTTCTCCCTCTCTTAATTTACCAATTATGCATTAAACTCATGTCAAACCAAATATTCATATTTTTCATAGACAAAGGGAGTATTATTTTTTCGACAAATAAACAAATCCTTAGTATTGTAAATAATCTCAAATCCTACGATATTTTTTGGAATAATTTTAATATCTAAATTTTGAACCTGTTTGTAGTTCTAAAGTTAGGAAAGGATGGATTGAATTAGACTTATCGAAAATGGTGGCGCACACGATTCATTATAGCATAGTATTTTGTAATTCGGTGATCAAAATTCCGAGTTAAATATCGTCACTGCAGAAACCGTAAAAGCAAACGAGGTCGGTTAAGATTCTTAATTGCGTCTGCTCCATCTCTTCAACTACCTCTTCTTATCGAAATATTAAAACCCCCTTTTTCCAATTCAAATCCATCGACACCTTTTACTGTCTTTGGATTCTCCTCCTTGGATTTTCTGAGTAATTGATACTAGTAATCAACTCAGCTCCGACATTTTTCTTCAGTTTTGGAGTGAATGCAGAAACCTCTGATTTGAGACGATTTGAAAAGAGAAGTGATATGGAAAACGGCGCTATCAGCTCGACGGACACAGGTAACGGAGGGGAGGACGTCTACAGTTCTAAAGAATCTAATGCTTTCTACGCTGATCATCTCGTTGTCATGGTGCACGGGATTCTCGGAAGGTAATCAATCTGATTGTGTTTTTTTTTTATTAATTTGCATCCAATTTTTTTAATCTGAAGAATTGAGTTGCTGTGGTGGAAAGATGTGACTTGATTTTGTTGATTCGTTCGATTGATTTATGCAAACTTGGCGTTGATGGAGAGTTAAAAGCACTAGAAATAGAGATCATATACACATTTCTTTGGATTGGAAGATTTTCTCACTCAATTGTTGATGATATTGTTTCTGTTTGTGATCGTGTCATTGCAGTGGATCAGATTGGAAATATGCTGCTGAGAAATTCGTTCAGCAGCTTCCGGATAAAGTGTTTGTTCATTGTAAGTTGTTCATTTCTGTATAAAGTGATTATGATCCGTGTGACTTCTTCGTTGTTTTATGCAATCCATTCTTCCCACTCGGAAGTAAGAAGAATCCTTGTCCATTTTCAATGGATCAGCCAATATTCTTAGGGGTGCAAGGTGATTTTGTAAGATAAGGCAAAATTTCATATCCATTCGCATAATTGGAGTGGTTTTGGTATTTGCAACTCCTTATGATTCAATAGTGGCATTTCTAATTTATATCTCATGAAATTGTTCTTTCAGAAAAATAGTCTTAGCTCTGTAGCTTCCTGTGATATCTATTCTCTGCACTCTCTTACTTCTATTACTGAGAAATATTAGTAGATTTTTTTCTTTCCCCACTTTTCCTTAAAAACCTTTTTGAACTGCAGGTAGTGAACGCAATGCAGCAAAGACATTGGATGGTGTGGATGTGATGGGTGATCGACTGGCTGAAGAGGTTGTTTCATGTTTTTCGTTTATGTTATGCCTTTTCGTTACCACTCCACAGCCTCGATTTCCAGAAAGTATTACATGGAATAAGTAACCATGGTTTGATTTATTAACTGGCATTGAATTTCAGGTCCTTGAAGTAATTAGAAGGAAGCCTAGTTTGAGGAAGATTTCTTTTATTGCACATTCTGTTGGGGGCCTTGTAGCAAGATATGCTATCGGGAAATTGTATAAACCTACAATGAAAGTAAATGGGGAAGAACTTTTAAATAATGAAGAGTCCAAGGGTAAAATAGCTGGTCTTGAACCAGTTAACTTTATTACTGCTGCCACTCCTCATCTTGGTTCTAGGGGTAACAAGCAGGTATAAATTTCCCTGCTCATTGCCTTCATTTTTATCTGGTATCCAAATGATAAGAAAATTTTAAGTCACTTGCATGCAACACCTATGAGTTTTTGTATATATGCCCTTGTTGATAATTTGATATTGAACTGTCGATTTTGCAATATATGGCCTTGGAGCAGTAGGATTTACATCTCCAATATTATTGAGCAAACTTAGGAACTATCTAGGAATTATTTGTTATTTCTTGTAGATGATGTTGTATGGCGAATACTAAACTTAGTGCAGATAATTGCCAAAGACTTAAATACTTGTGGGCTGTGGCAATATATATAATAAATCTCGTATGTTGAAACTGATATTGTCATTTGGTTAGGATATTTTTGGTGCATATTGTTTGTGTGCAATATTAGGGAAGTAGATTCAGTAAAACGTGAGAGAGAGAAAATGAATAACACTATTGAAATCATTTAATAGTGGTCTTCTTTAGTACACAAGATGAAGTAGTGTAAGACAAAAGAGCAAATGGTGGGGAAATTGAATGAAGCTTGACAAGTCAGTGTCCGGCACAGAGGTTCAATTGATGGATGACGATGCATGTAACTGACATTTGAAACTACAAGTTTGGCATGGATGGACGGTGTAGAAGACTTGTGGTAGTGGCATGGTGCAGAAGTTAAAAAAATCAGTGGGAAGAGAGATGAGACAAATCAGATGAGAGTGTCCTTCCCTTATCTTGGGAGAGATGTTGCACATCATAAGGAGACTGAAAACGAAGCAATAGTTGATTAGGGAAAAGATAAAAGAGCAGGAGCTCAGGTAGGTAAAAGATTGATCAAGTTAAGGTGAAACTAAAGGAAGAAACTGGAATCAAATAGAAAACCTTCTGAAAAATGTGAGGCTCACAGGTGATACCTGCATGAGCACTGCTATGAACTTCAACAGTAATTTTTATTCCCTAAATGACTAACTATACTCCTTGAATCCTTATGGAACTAGGTCTCCATGCAACAAAAGCCTGTTTCACCCCTTTATGCGAGGAACTATGGTTCTAAAAAAACCCCTATTCATCAGATTTTTCTACTAACTCATCCCGTGATTACTTTCTCAATAAAAGATAACTATGATATAAAATAAATAGAGATATCGGGAATGATAACAGAGTTGGAGTTTACAGATGGTGTAGTGTAGTGTGCAGTTTCAGTAAGATGCTAAAATGTTTACTGATCATATTTGTGTATAGTTTAATGGTTCAACCGAATGAGATATAATTCCAAAACATTAGGATCATTTCCATTGAATTTAATGCTAGTTCTGTTTACTTCAAAACTCTCATGATTGGTTGGATATAGTTTATCTTGTAATTAATCTGTGAGCAATGAATCTATCTTGTAACTACTTTTAGCCTTTTCATGTACAGGCTGCCTTTGGTGTTTGGTGGTTTTATGTATTTAATTGGACTGATGTTTGATATTACTTCATTATTGCAAATCTTCCAGGTGCCGTTTCTCTTTGGGGTTACTGCTTTTGAGAAAGTTGCTAGTTGTGTAATTCACTTGATATTTAGGAGAACAGGAAGACATCTCTTTATGAACGACGACGATGAAGGAAAGCCACCGTTGCTGAAACGCCTGTTGGAAGATAATGAAGAGGGCTGTTTTCTGTAGGCTTTCTCCCTTTTCTCTAACTATTAGCTTGCTCTAGATGCACAGTATAAATTATTATTTGGTGCTACAACTAACGGTATTATGACTTTCCTACGCAGGTCTGCGCTGCGATCTTTTGAACGTAGGGTAGCTTACTCAAATGTTGGCTATGACAGTATCCAAGATATAAACCCAACTATTAACAATCTTTATGCACTAGTTTATCTGTTCCATATGTATTTTCTTGTTTTTTCTTAACCACTTATTGGTCAGATATTGTTGGCTGGAGAACATCATCTATTAGACGCAATAGTGAACTACCCAAGGTCCTACCTTAGCCTTGCTGTTGTGATTAGTCTATCATACTTCACTGCTTGTTTGTGACTTTTGATCTTTGACAGTGGGAGGATTCTGTTCATGAAAAATATCCTCATGTTGTGTATGAAGAGCGCTGCAAGGCATATGACAAGCAGTTGTGTGAGCCTACAGTAGAAATTGACGGTTTAGACGAGCTGGAAGGTTTGTGACTTCCTCTTTCTCCTGCAGGGTGTTTAGAAAGCTATAAAATTAAATTTTGCTGTTAGTTGGACCTCAGATTAAAGCTTAATTCTTCACTCATTTGGAGTTTGAAGAGAGCTCTGTTGTCAGTTTCGTTGATATTTTTCAAGTAAAAAGCTGATAGATGTTTTATTCTTAATGTTGCTATAAAATGTTGTTATAAACAGAGGAACTAGTGAACGGCCTCTCTAGTCTGTCATGGGAGAAAGTTGACGTAAGCTTCCACAAGAGCAAGGCAAAGTTTGCTGCCCATAGCATTATCCAGGTCTCTCTCGTTTCCATCCTCCTATCGTACGCATCTAAATGATTTTCTTCATCTAGGGCTGTTATGTTGCTTGGTCTTGCAGATTCATATTGCTTTCATTTTTCGACAGTTGTTCATGAGCTATGTCATATTGCATTGCTGAGTTTCTCTTGCTGGAAACCTATCATAGCTCGTACCTTGAAGACGAGGGATTGAACTTTTTTTCTGGCTGATTGTGATATGCAGGTTAAAGACCAATCCATTCATTCTGATGGCGCGGACGTTATACAACATATAATCGATCGTTTTCTTCTATAGGAGAGCTTGAGCTCGTCTGGTAAATCTTGGTTTCATTTGCTGCGCTATGTTGAAGAGGCTATGTATGTTTCGTAGTCATTATTATGATAACTCTGATTTATTAATTGCCGTCGAGTGTAAATGTATTGGTAACTTGTTTAATAAATGAGACTACTTTTATTGGAAACTTATGGAGGAAATGAAAAACCTTCAGTTGATAAATAGCGTGAATGAAATGTAGAATAAAGGGCATGGAGATGGAGCAGATAAGGTAAATCACCATCAAATTGGGGTTATTATAGTCAAATATATTACTATCAAATATGGGGAAGCCCACTCTAGTATATCAAACACTCGACAAAATTTGAGTTCTTTTGCCATTCTTGGTTATCATAAACCATTGATACGTATTAATTATATTCATATGTATCAAAAAAAAAATTATTTGAAGAGAGTAGAGGAGTTGGAAAAGGACCGTCTGTTTTTCTGAAGAAAATATATTATAGATTTATGGAGAATTTTGGAAATAATTAGATACAGTTGAATATAGACTAAAATATACCATCAAATACAAATTCTATATATTGTATAAATTTCAAACTATAATCTAGACTGTTAGAAAATGTGATAAAATAATATTAACAGAAAATGTCAATAGTTGACATTGTGCTGACAGTGTGTTGACATTTTCTTTTGATATTATTTTATCTATCTGTTGACATTTTCCAACGGTCCAGGTCATAGTTTGGAGTTTGTACAATATATAGAGTTTGTATTTTATCATTACCCAATATGTAATAGTATTATAGATTTATTGAGAATTATGGAGAAAATTAGATGGGGATTAAATAGATATCTATATCACACATGCACGGCTAATCTAAAACTTAAATTTTCTTGGTCAAATTGTGTTATATTTTCTTGATAGACTTTGGAATTTGGATAGGTGCTTAGTACTAAACATAAAAGGAACAGTTTGCTAAGAGCAATTTTGTGTGTGCTTTTGATTGCAGCGAAGTTATAAGTAGAGTTGTTGAATCTACAAATCATCTTAGTTGAGGTTGTGCAAGAAAGATTTGCCAAATAGGATTGATGATGATGAGTTTCATAATAGATGGATTTGCCAAAGTTGTCTGTTGCATAATTGAGGGTCCAAAGGAAAGGTAATTTTCTTGATTGGAAAAAGGTGATATAGATTTTTTGGAACTGAGTTGTGATTTGAGCTGAAGCTTTTTTAGTAGTAAATGATTTTTTGTCAGCTATGGTAAATTGATTTAAATTTATTGACAAAGTATCGTGCTATTCTGTCTCAATCTATCTGGTAATCTGGATATAGCTCATCTATTCTTACAAGTTACAACTGTCGCCTATTTCTCTGTTTCTCATGTCTAAGCTTCCTTCCTGTAATAAAGAGTTCTATCATGTTTATTAAATTCTAATTTATTTACATGGCACCTTTAATGAAAATTGTTAGCTGTTATATTTTTGTTACAACCTCAATTATTGAGGTCTTTTATTAATATAAATTGAAATGGATCACAAATTTATTTTTTTGACATAATTGGAATGGTGGGGGTCTGGCAACATTTAATTGGGGACCAGACCATCTTTATTTAAGAGAACCAGTTCAAAATCATGTACAGTATAATTAAAAAAGTTCAGCAGACACAATTGTATCACAGTTCAAAAGAGTATCATGGAATATATTCAACTTTAATAATTTTTAAATGCAAGTGTTTTGAATTGTATACACCGTACACACTTTATGGTAGTTTCCATGAAATTAATCAGATCCACTGTAAATTACGAAGACAAAAGTTCGTTTTTTTTATATTAAGCCAATTTCAATTAATAAGAATATGTTTCGAATATACTTCCTCCCACTCATGACAAGTACTCAACTGATTCCCGATTATAGCGATTCTAAAAACTTAAAAGTGGTGTAATATACTCCTGCCATTATAGTTTTTTTTATTATCAGTTAATAAATATCTTATTTTATTTTTACCATGCAATTATTTCTAATATTTCATTGACTTATCTATCCATTTTTCTTTTCTAAAATTACATAATTTCTGAAGATGTGAGATGGGGGCGAATCCTCTGCTGTGGTAATAACACAACAGAGGATGTTGTGCATGAAACGCATAATATCATAAATGAAACGCAGACATATTTTAGTTTTAATCCTTTTTTTTCCCTTTAATTGCTTGAAGTAACTTATTCAAGCATAATCATTGTATGAAATTCAGCTTTCACGGGGGTGTTAAGGTTCTTCGCAGCTTTTCAATCCAAGCTTCTTTTTAATCACAGCCCTTGGATCCTTGAATTGGATGGTTGTGATGATCTGCATTATTACACTATAATGGTGCATTATTAGTCGGTGTGCATTATTCAACTGAAAATCTGCATTATTACACTATAATGGTGCATTAATAGTCGGCGTGCATTATTCAACTAAAAATCTGCATTATTAAATGACACGTGACATCAATCTAACCGTCGGATGACAAAATCGTGGGGGTGAGATTAAAAAGAACAATAGAACAAAAGATACAAAAAGGAAATGAATATATCCATATATAGATGTATTCAAATCCTTTTTCCATATTTTGTTCTATTGTCCTTTTCAATCTCGGCCATTCAATATCAAGATCATATGGCCCAAAATAATGCCACATGAATTTAATTTTATTGATTAAAAAAACCGAAAAGGTCAAAATTGGGATACACAAATGAGTTTGTTATGGTAACTTCCTTAATTTTCTCTTCCAAAATCTCAACGTTTTCTGTCAATGACCAATCGATGCAATCTGGCGTTTCTCACATCATAATGTACATATTATATTATATGATGGTTGTTTTAAGTTCTGTAATGCATGGTTTTGTGATCTATAATGTACATTTATATTGACCAGCATAATTTAAATTTGGCCGTGTTTGATTGATCGGCGTACGTTTCTTGTTTTCCCCAAGGGGTTAACAATCCTAGGGGCTAGGGTGTAGTATGTACTAAGTCTTCAAACCGTCTGTCAAAGTAGACGGGTTTCAGTCATTCATCTAGGGTCTAGAAATCATATCCGCTAGGTAGTATTTTTTAACTGATACACATAATGTACATATTATATTATATAATGGTTATTTTAGGTTCTGTAATGCACGATTTGTGATCTATAATGTATATTTTTACTGACCAGTTTTATTTAAGTTTGACTGTGTTTGATTGTTCGGCGTACGTTTCTTATTTTCCCAAAGGGTTTAGCAATCCTTGGGGCTAGGGTGTAGTATGTACTAATTCTTAAAACCGTAGTCTAAGTACACGAGCTTCAGTCGTTCATCTAGGGTTTAGACATAATATTGGATATATAATATTTTTTAATTGATACACATAATGTACATATTATATTATATAATGGTTATTTTAGGTTCTGTAATGCACGATTTGTGATCTATAATGTACATTTTTATTGACCAGTTTAATATATGTGCATTGGTGAATGGGTGAAGAGAATTACCAAGTATAACTACCACCACTGTATAAAATCGCAAAAAAAAACGGCTAAGCAAACGTTTACATTACATATCATAAATCGTCCATTACTGAAAATAAAAAAACCATTACAAAGTAATATATGTGCATTATGTGTATCAATAAAAACTACTCCCTAGCCGAAATGATATCTAAATCCTAGGTGAATGACTGAAACTCGTGGACTTTGGCGACAGTTTTGTTACTTAATACATACTACACCCTAGCCCCAAGGATTGCTAAACCCTTGGGGAATACATGAAACGTGCACCGAACAATCAAACACGGCCAATCTTAAACTAAACTGCTCAGCAAACATTTACATTACAGATCATAAATCGTCCATTACTGAAAATTAAAAAAACATTACAGTGTAATATATGTACATTATGTGTATCAGTAAAAACTACTGCCTAGCCGAGATGATATCTAAATCCTAGATGAATGATTGAAACTCGTGAACTTTGTGACGGTTTTGTAAATCTTAAACTAAACCATGAAAGTTTGAACACATATAAACAAAAAAATTTCCGAAAACCTAATTGCATTGAGCAATTACTCCACCAATTAGTATTTCAATTGAAGAAATCAGATTAATTATCAACAAAGTAACCAATTAAATTATCTTCTTCCATTGTTGACGAAAACGACCACAATCAACGACGGCTCGAAGATAAACGATTTTGTAGGTCGAAAAACAAAAACAAAATTTGGTATTGCTTATGACTTCAACGACGTTTTCCTTCAAAGACGTTTGCCTTAAAAAACAAACAGGTTATCTCCAGCACATATAAGGATCCACAACAAAACTCAAGTTCATTTCCAGCTAAGGTTACAAACCAGCTTTCTAAATCACATTAACATTAGTTCTACACTGATCAGTCTGTCACAAACTGTTGCCATTAATCCTTGCATGATATGAATGGTTATATTCTTTTCATAGATCGTTTCAAGCAGAGCATAAAATCAACCGAAATAAAATTCAGGAAACCTAGAAGCTTGAGCGTCAAATCAAAATTCCAACTAAATTCTCAACAATATGATTTAGTCAAAAAGCATAATCTCTCTTTTCCAGAAGTATATGCTAATTTCGTTAGCCTAATAATTGTTCCATCTCAGTTTTTAATTAAACTTGCCCCCACCCCGACCCCAAACAAAATAACCGTTTGGTAAACTCCAAAAACAAACAGAGTGAATTGACAGTCACGGCATCACAATTGACTTTTTCCTGAAAACGATATCCAAATTTCTGGGGCAAGTGAAATGTAAACCGCGCAAATTGTCACTAAAATCGCACCGACCGTATAATGATACACACATACACGTATATGGAACGTATACCTTCGTATTGCTCAACGTAGATGTCCTGAATCTGGAAGTGGTTCAACGCTGCAATCTTCATAGAGAATGAAATTTGGAGAGAGAATACATAATCGTGTATTTGCACAAGAAAACCGCTGCAATCTTTTGAGGGAGAACAACAAACTCATTTGTGTATCCCAATTTTGACCTTTTCAATTTTTTTAATCAATTAAATTAAATTCATGTGGCATTATTTTGGGCAATCAGATCTTGAAATTGAATGGACGAGATTAAGAAGGATATTAGAACAAAATATGTAAAAAGGAAATGAATACATCCCTATATATATAGAGGGTCCTGTTAGGTTGAGATTTTTTGGCCTAATTGAGAACTAAGATGCATTTTCAGCCACTCATTCACAATTTTCGCGCGATGTCAACTACGGAGACATTATGTCAACTAGGGGGCATAGTTGTCATTTTCGCGCGATGTCAACAACAAACGTTATTTATGTCAACTATTATGTCAACAACAACATTTTACAAATAATTAATGTCAACAACAAATATTTTCATGTCAACAACAAATATTTTCTTGTCAACGACCTATATTATTTATGTCAACAACAACGTTTTACATATAATATATGTATATATATGTACTCGACATTATACATATGTAGTTGACATGGATTATATATGTAGTTGACATGGATTGTACACATAGTTGACTTATATGTGTATTGTTGACATGAATTGTATATGTAGTTGACATTATATGTGTGTAGTTGACATGAATTGTATATGTAGTTGACATGGATTGTATACACAGTTAACATTATATGTGTGTAGTTGACATGAATTGTATATGTAGTTGACAAAAAAAATTAAAATAAAAAAGTATTTATTGAATAAAATATACCATGAAATTACCATTTTGCCTTTCATAATTAATTAATCTAAAAATATTTTCCATGTGAAAAATTCTGGACCACTCATTTAATAAAAATGAGTGGCTGATAATGATCTCAATTCTCAATTAGGCTAAAAAATCTCTATTGAAACCCTATATATTATAATATAATATTATGGGAGATAAAATAATGGAGATTATCATAATAATTTAGTCATTAACCTTCGTATATTTTGACATAAAATAACCATATCTTAATTTCTATAAATCAACTTTGAATTATAAATTTTTTACTTAATAAATATACATTAATGATTTGTATGCTGAATAAAATTCCAACACATGAAATAATATTTTTTATGATAATATATTTTTATATTCAATAATACTTGAGTTTAATAACAATTACACCATTACTATAAATATCAATAATGTAAATCATTTAAGTAATCAGTAACAAAAGAATATTACAATACAAATTTGTTTGTAAAACTAATAGGAGTAATCAATAACAAAATATCTTAGAACCAATTTTTATGTAAATATATTTTTATATTAGTATATGTATTTATGGAGAGAGTGGCCGACCTTATATTTATATTATTATATTTGAGAAAGTGGCCAGGTAGTGGTTATTTGGATTAGTTTTACTTCAAGCAATTAAAGGAAAAAAAGTAGTAAAACTGAAATACGCGTGGGTCTGCGTTTCATTCATGATATTATGCGTTTTATACACAACATCCTCTGCTGTGTTATTTACTACTACAATCCACCCCAGAGACTGTATACTTAAAATTGGACATTTATTAAAGGAGTATAAAGAAGAGGATCAACACATGTTCATATTTTTCTATCCTATTAAAAATGAAATATTTTCTTTTTTTAATTGTCTCATTAAAAATAAACATTCTTAAAATGGAAATAATATTAGTGTCTTTTTATTGATTCATAAAATAATATTATGTAAAATCTTATGCTAGCAAATAAATATTTTATATTTATTGCGATGGAGGGTGTATTAACTAAAGAAAAACTACGAGACTTGGAATTTACGAAGAGGAAATTTACAAAAATTTTCCACAATACTTACCTAATATAGTATGTGTGCATATCTTGGCATTTTTATTGCACTAAGTACCTACTACTAATTTCTTCTCACTAATTAAAAAAAAAATTAGCACTCATATTCTCTCACATTGAAAAGTAAGTTCCCTGGATTTCAACATCGATCATAATCACAGGTCTCTTGCTCAACACAATCACTTGCTTGACTTTTTGTTGTATGCATTTAAATGTCAATCAAGAAGCCTGATTGCAACCGCCGTCTCCACGCTTCTCTCTCCTCCTCTTCCGTCCGGCCGACGCCGGCGGCCCCATTTTCCCGGCGTCCATGGGGAAGTTCAAGATTGCCTTACTCCCCCTTATCTTGAATGCTGCGCAGTCATACGCCCGCGCCGCATCCACCGCCGTCTCGTACGTCCCCAGCCATACCCGGCTCGATTTCCGGGCTGGGTCCCGAATCTCCGCCGCGTACTTCCCCCACGGCCTCCTCCTCACCCCCCGATAACGCCTACCCGACCCGGAAATTTTATCCGGGTCGGGTTTCGTTGGAGGACAAATTTCGGGTTTCGCTTCAATTTCAAAGAAATCGGACCGGAAATCCGAACCGGGCCGGTTTGGGTCTGAAGAAGACGAGGAAGGGGATGCATCGGAGAAGTAAAGGTCGAAGAAGGAGTCTGAAAAATTGATGTCTTCAAAAAGGTGTTGGCGGATGAGATCTAATGTTAAGAACTCATCTGAATTTGCCATCATGATAACTCTTTATGTTGTATAGTGATATTGTGGAAAAGAGTTTGAGATATTATTGTGAAGGAGAAGAGGAATGGGACATATATATAGAGAGAGTTAATGTAATGTAATGTAATGTATGATGAGAGTGTGTTTGTTGTGTATGTACGGTGTGGGAAACGTTTGAAGTTGAGTTGCGTCTGTTTAATAAGTAGCTGTGGGGACACAATTTTCGTCTTGTGGTTGCAAGATCAATACCCCTATAAATATAGTGATTGTGGGGCCCTCTGTTAATCATATATAAATCAAAAAGTTTTTCATATATAAATCAAAAAGTTTTCATTATAGTGAGGGATGGAACTAGACTTTCAAATAAGCCGGTGCTCAAATCTTAAAAATAATATAATAATAATAATACTAAAAATTTCAATTCAAATATAACGTCTTTACAATTTTTACGAGGCTCTAGATGATAATTGTTTTCGACGTGACGCCATTTCTTGAAACCGTCGAAGAATGGCCTCATTTTCAATTTTGTTAAAAATTTCCCTCTCAGTGTATACAACTAAGATATCATTCATCCAACCATCTTCCATCCTGTTTCGCAAATCAGTCTTGATAAATTTCATCGAAGAAAATACTCTCTCAACAGAAGCAGTCGCAACAGGGAGGATCAGAGTCAACTCAATCAAACGGTATACCAAGGGAAAAGCCTTATCTCTTGTGGTAGCGACCAAAATCTTTGCAAGATTTCCCAAATCTTCAATATTGGAGAATTCGACTTTATCAACTATATCACTGATATAAGTTTAAAGTTGATAGGGAAGGGCCATACATTTAGTGCACGAGAAGTCATCCGGATAAAGTTCTGCGAGATGGACCAACTTGTCGATATTGAAGCTAGCAAAGGAGTTCTTGGACTAAGGCAATTCATGCAAATAAGCAATTCTGTATTTGTTTCTGGGAAACGATTTTCCATCTCTTGAATAACTAAATCAAGAACCTAATAATTATAAGTAATACGAAATTAGAATACAATGAAATATTTAATAATAATCATAACTAAGAAATAAAATAGAAATCATACCTGACAATAAACCTCCACCTTGTAATGATGATAATTTGTAACGCGTTCCCCTCGCTTCATTCGCACACCAAACTTGACGGTATCATCCATATTGATGACATCAATGTAATTAGTCACACAAAACTCTTCAACTTGTCTCAAGAATTGGTTCCATCCATTCTCCCGAAAGTCTTGCAAATTCCTTTTAGTTGTATCAATCAAAGATATAGCTTGAACTATATTTTGATCCCAAAGTTGCAAAACTTTTGACAAATCATTTGTTGACCCAAGCAACTCTACCATCAAGTGTAAAATATATACAAAGTCATAGCTTCCAAGCCTCATACTCAATGTTTTTGATATACCTCTATTATCTAGATTAGTACCATCTTCATACACATGTTCAAGCATTTCAATTATCGATGACCACATACCTTTTAGACGAAGCAAAGTAGTGAAGTGTGATCCCCATCGAGTGTCACCCGGCCGCCTTAAACTCATCTCTTGATTTAAACCTCTTCCACTTTTAATCTCTTCACTTTCTAGAGATTTGACAATTTTCTCATGCTCAGCTTGTCGTAGTTTGTCTCTCCTTTTACAAGATGTTCCACATGTGTTCACAATCATAGTGACAATGGTGAAAAAATCACTTATAGCACCATGTTGTTTTGTAACATTTACCACCACTAGCTGGAGCTGATGAGCAAAACAATGGATGTACTTCGTAGATATGTTTTCATTTAGTATAAGGGTTTTCAGACCATTGTACTCACCCCGCATATTTGATGCACCATCATAACCTTGACCTCTTAACCTTGATAAAGATAAAACATGCTTAGCAAACACTGAGTCAATCCCTTCCTTCAATGACTTTGCTGTAGTATCAGTGACATGTACCAAGGCTAAGAATCTTTCTACAATCTCTCCATTATTGTTCACGTATCTAATAACCAAAGCCATTTGCTCTTTTACCGATGAATCTCGCATTTCATCAACCAATAGTGTAACGTCCCACTTTTCGAACCCTAAGACGATTGCTTTAATTTCTTTTAATGTCGCGAATTAAATGGCGAATTGTTATGTGATTTCCTTGGTGACCTAATTTTGATTTGACCGAGTCAAATTCTTTGATTTTATGACGTGGCTTTTAAATAATTGATGCGGGATGAAATATATTGAGGTGAATTATTTTTCCTAAGGGTGAGTGAGATTTAATAGGATCATAAATAATTATCTTGCCCATTTTATTTAGAATTTTTGACCACTATTAATTATTGGAGAAGAATTCTATTTTTCTTGGATTTAATTATTTGTTTGGGATAATTATCCAAATTAAATCCAAAGCCCAATTACTTTATTTCTTCATGAGAAAAATCGACACCTATGCCTTATACCATGGAGATTTCGAAATTTCCTAATTATGGAAGGAGGAAATTATTTATTATATTATTTGATCCCCTATTTATTTCCTCCCATTAATAAATTCAAATATCCTAGCAAATCTTGCCTTATCTTTTTCAAATTAAAGATTTGAAATTTATTCCTTGTTGAGGGGGATAATACACGCCTATTTCCTATATTTTTGGGAGGCTTATTATTATTTTTCTGCTCCGTTTTATTTGATTCTACTCCGTGAAATACAAAATTAAATCATAGGCTAATTAAATAGCCTATGATTTTCGAAAATTTCCCCATTATTCCTCCCAAGAATCACGTTAATCCTTCCCCCACCAAATCCCCTCCAAATCTTCATGCAATTAATTGGAGGATTTATTGCTAACTCTATAAATAGGGATAAAACAAACCCTAACCATAGCCCCCACTAATCACACGTCTCTCTCTCCCTCCCACACGCCCCATCTTCTCTCCACTCCTCTCCCACTTGTTCTTCTACTCTACTCAAGATCTTTTCATCCTTGCCAAGAGTTGGTTGAAGAATCAAGATTTCTATTTGTTCTACCGATTGTTTCAATCAAGAAAGGTACAATCGAACTTCTTTTCTTCATCCTCTCCATTCAAACATGGTTTTGACTCCCTCATGCATAAAGTGATTGTAGGGATTTCAAATCTAGGAATTTAATCGGTGGGAATTTGTGTTTGTATGAGAACATTTGTGAATAGGCGATTTCGAATGAAATTGTGTGAAGTCTAAATGAATTTTTGGTGAATGATGTGTGATTATATGAAAACATGAGTGTGAGAACTCTTTTAAGCATGTTTGTGTGTTAGAAGCATAAAAAGGTTGTGTTTGGATGAATGGGGATAAAACCCTAGTTCGAATTTTGAAGCATGAAATTTGTAGTGTTCGGACAGTAAGTTCCGACGCGTATTTGACTTACCGAATAAACCCCCTTTTGTTCAATTCTTTTTTCTGAGTAAACTTCACGATGTCTTCTGTGTCGTGTGTGAATTTCAACCCATTTGGACAAAAGATGAAATTTTGGTGAATTTTTGAAGTTGACTGCGCAGTTCTGCTAGAAAATATTTTTCTCGACCAGTAGGTTACGTTTTCGATTTGAAAGAAGTTGGGCAAATATTTTTCACGGTGTCTTCTGTGTCGTGTGTGAAAATATTTTGGTATGAAATCTTAACTGGGCAACAATTTATGAGTCTACTGCATTGTGGTAAAATTTTAGCCCCAACGGAAGTTGGGTGAATTTCTAATGATTTTTACAAAATGATTGCGCAATGCTGCCAGATTTCTATCTTTACAAAAACAACTATGTTGTTATGTGAAATGATATACATGATTTATATATGTGTTAAAGAACCCACGCTATGATGAAGTGATGTGTTATTCGATGATGTATGCTATGATGTGTTTCCTTTTGTTGATGGGAAAAAGGGAGACGTTAGGGACATGCATAATTATGAGTCAACGTTTGGGACTGATTGGTAATACATATTATCTAAAGGTGATAACTCGTGCACGAAGCGTGATAACAAAGGGAAAGAAGTACTTAAGGTCTAAACGGTCGAGGTGGGCTTTCTTTTAAATAAGGACGATGTCCTAAATGTTTTATCGATGGGATATGAAACTGTGTTTATCATGCCTTGTTTGATTTTAACGTGCCTATCTGATGTGGCTTCTGCCACTATTATTTAAATCGAATTCGAGTCCTCGTAGGGCCGCAAACCCTACTTGGATTAGTGTACACCTATGGTAGACCGTGTGCTAGCGTACGGGCTGGCCGGTCTAGTGACCTGGTTTGTGGCCGCATTCCTTGTCATGTATGAGCAGATATGGCTAACGTCTATGGGAAAATGACTGATCAGTCGACTTTTACAATGGGAAATGATTTTGAGTGCCTCGGACCTTTCTAAAGCTAAACCCCGATGGTTACTTATGTAAGGCATGATAAATAATAATTTTTATGAAAAATGTTTTTGGCATGAGCCCACTGAGTATTTTTATAGTACTCAGCCCTGCATGTGTTTTCCCTATGTGCAGGTTGAGCGGCGACGAACGGTTGGCTGTGCTGAGCAAAGTAATTAATTGATGTGACTGTCTTGAAACTCCGAGTGTCGTGGTGTCTTCACACATGACTTCACTCTATTCTTGGATGCTTCCGCTAAAACATGATTACTCTTATCTTTGGGTTGATACTGAAACCTGTTTTACTTATTTTTGGTTGATCTTGAAACTATTTTGATTTCCGTTTAGAGTCTAAAGACATGATATTGTTTGTGAGTACGTTGAACCCTTGTTATTTTGAATACCAATGATTATAATTGTTTTCTCCTTTGGTTCATCTATCAAAGCGGCACCCTGACCCTTTTCTCTTGATTCATTGTTCATTTATTCCCTTGGTCAACCCCCCTTTTTAAAACCCTAGCCCTTTTATTTGATTGCATTTAAGTTCTTTAATCATGATCGCCGTGACAGTTTGGTATCAGAACCTTAGTTCTTTCCGCTCTGGACCCAAGAGTCTTGTTGAGTCAAAATCTATTCATGTGTAAATTGACTAGTTGATAATCGTCGGAGGCTCAACACCACGACTCGTCCCCGCCCAACCACGAAGAATGAGGTAATAAGTATCTTGATTAATATTGATCTGAAACTGTGAAATATTGTAAATTGCGATGGGAATATTACTCTTGTGAGAATGAAGATATTTCTATGAGAATCGAAGCTAATATGACGTCTTTGAAAATGTTGCTTGGAAGTGTGGGATGATGAAAATACATGGATATGAAATTGCTTAATACATGATGAATATTGTTGTGCACACCCCGATAGGGAAAATCGGCGAATATGTGATTGGACTTCTATGAGTTTGGATAGATGAAATTCTAAATGATTGATATTACATGAATTGTGAAACGTGAAGTATGAGTGTGATTACTTGATTATACTATGAAACAACACCTGTGGGAAATAAGTATATACTATGGCTTTTGGAAAATGTTGTGAAGATATGAACCGGGAGACACTATGAGATTATACAATTGCTTTTGTTTAACAGTGAGGCATGACGGCATTGAATGTGCTGGATATTGGAGTATGATTGTGAACTTGTATTGGTTGATATTGAGATTTGCTATTACGTCCACGAAACTGCAAAATTTACTTGAAGAAAATACATGTTGCTTCCATCAACGATAAAATTTTATGCCTAGGCGGTTGAAATTTCATGACCATGAAACTGTGAGTGATACGCGTGTAGTTGCGAGTTGTGTTTGTGATACAGATCAGCATGATGATTTATGGAATGCGAATCCATGGATGATTAATTGACTGAGTGTTGCTATTCACATATATTAATGTACGGTGTTTGTTATGCTATGGAACACCAAATGACTTATACGAATAAATGTGTTGATTGTGCAATATATGGATGACGTATATGTGGTGAAAATTCATGACCGATGAATTACGAGGTATTGTATAGAACCGCTATTAAAGTGAAATGTGGAACTTTTGAACTTTGTTGCGAACGTAGGAGTCATATGAAGCTTGAGTTAGGTATTGATCGAATATACATTGAAGTACGAGACTTCAAGCTATGCTTGAAATTATAGAGTGCCTAAGAGGTAGGCCAGACTGAACGTGCTAGAACTTAGTTGTAAGTTGACAACTGCAATATCACTTTCCTGAGTGATAAAACCAACGAAAATATATATTTCAAACTTTGGTATATCCTCACAATGGCGAGATCATACCTAAGATCTAATAAAACTCTGCAGTCTTGCATACCATTTCAAAGTGGCGATGCGACACAAGTACGACGACGTTTACGACACTTTAAGACCACGTGTGCAATGGCAATGCATTTCGAAAACTACGTGGCATGGCAAGAAGACTTTGAAGATGCGACCATAAAAAATAGTTATTAATTTCGACGATACGATGAATCTCAACTCGGAATCCACGATTTCATAGAACGATGTTACCATGTTCAAGCTCGCGAAAATGTGCGAGGGAGTGCGACCCTCGTTGCTAGAATGAACGTTTTACTTTCAACAGTACTTACTTGGATTCTAAGTTCCTTTCGGGACGTTTATTCAAAACGTGAGACCTTGCCTATTTAAACACCTTGGTTGACTCCCAATTTGCAAGTAATGTCCATTATTTTTTTTTTCTTTTCCCTATATCGAGTCATGACTCACTTGTCTCGAAAGTTTGTGTTTACCTTTGTAACGTTGGATAGCTTGATTGAGTAGTCTCCTTTGATTCATCATTCATAAGGACGATATTTTGACCTTATGAACTTCCGTCATTGAACTTCATTCCTAAGGTTGTTTGCAGTTATGACCTTCAGTATGATCACACCTCCAGACATGTTTTCTTCAAAGAATGGAATATTATTCTTGGAACTACTGGTTCACCTCTTTATTTTGTAACCATGTATGTGACAAGTTCTTTCTTGCAGAAGTGAAATTCTTTTTAGCTCGGTTTCACTACATATATTGTTTCATACTCAATGATTTTTCTTTCTGCAACACCAAGTTAAGGCTATCCTGTTCTCTTCTTCCTTAACGAGTTGATCGTGTTAAATTTTTGAAAAGTTCCATTCACTTTGAGTTGTCTTGAAATAAACCCGTGAACCCATTGATGTGATTTCATCTTTTCCAATAACATGATGTTGTTGAACCATCATTTGTACTACTTCATGACATTTGTCCATGTTTCTAAATCCTGCCGCGACTGATTATTTTAGGCCTGGACATGTTTGAATGATATCCTTCATTGCTGTCCGGAATTTTGCAAATTGTGATCTAGCAGTCGGCTATGGAATTTGAGAATTTTTGCAGTTTCATCCTGTTTCCATGACCTATCTCATGTTCTTCAAAGCTCTCATCAGAAGTAAAGTCTCAAAGCTCTATGGGTTTTATTTGATACCTCTAAACCATTTAATTCTCAGAATGGATGGGTTGAGTCCAATGGAACTCAATCATTGCATTGTTGTTCTTGTTTCCTTGATTAATTTTGGAGCCTTCCCGACTAAAGACATCCTTAGCAATGTTGCAACAATTTGAAATCTGTTCATATCCAAGTAAGACTGTTGGGTCAAATTTCGAATCCTTGTTACTAGACGGTAGGGAAATGCAGTAGTCGACTCAGATATACACAAGGAATAAGTTTCTATAGTCAGGCATGCTCAAAAAATGACACACCAACCAGAAGCGTCGACATAACCGACGAGATACATATATGAGTGAACGATCGATCGAACGATAAGCGAATAATGAATATGAGAAGATGTATTTACGGTCACCATCGCGCGAGGAAATTATATAGGAAGTACAAGCCCCTTCATAGAGTTTATTACACAAAATAAATATCGTCAACAAGAGAGAACAAATGAAAGGTGACGAGAAAGAGCCACGGGACGACGAGATGATCGAGAAAAGAAATGTGTGATAAAACCATGAATATTAGAAAATTGTGTGGGAGTTGGAAGACAAAACGAGGAGAGTTAATAGAAATTTTCATGAGAGAACCAGCCAAGGCCGAATCATGGATACACGCACTGGAGCGAATTTTCACAATCCTAGGATGCAATGATCGAGAACGGTTAAGTTGTGTGAACTACCAACTGACCGACGCTGCCAACTTCTGGTGGGACACCAGGATGAAGACAATGCTCTGAGACCAAGCAGAAGGAATGACTTAGGAAGGCTTCAAGGCGGAAGTGTATAGCAAGTACGTGCCGAAGAGCTACCGGAAGGCGAAGGCGTCTGAATTCAACAATCTGACCCAAGGACGTATGACCGTGCACTCAACAACATGACTCGATATGCACTTGATCAAGTCGATACTGACGAGAAGCTTTCTGATAAGTTCCGCGAGGGACTAAGGCACGAGATAAAGATGTCATTGGCGACCGTGGGAGACTTCCCTACGCGGAAGCACTAGCTCTAGCACTGGATATTGAGACAGCGATGCCTAAGGAGAGAACTAAGGAAACCACTACCTCGTCATCACACCACTCCCAGGAGAAAAGGAAGTGGGATGATTCTAGGACTCCATACGACGGAAAACGGTACCAGTCGAGTCAGCATCGACCTCAACACGGAGAGGAGATGGAGGAAAGGAAAGTGGAAGACGTCGCTGTTGTGCGAGGATTTCCAGACGTTTTTCCGAAGTGTTACCTGGACCGCCGTCAGATCGA
The DNA here is from genome assembly GCF_004379255.2 of Salvia splendens. NCBI lineage: Eukaryota > Viridiplantae > Streptophyta > Magnoliopsida > Lamiales > Lamiaceae > Salvia > Salvia splendens. The sequence goes on from NC_056038.1 coordinate 16,105,407, forward strand.
CAAGTGAAGTTTACGATCAACCTCGAACCAGGAGCCGCACCTGTGTCTAAGGCACCGTATTGAATGGCGCCAAAAGAGTGGGAGGAACTCAAGATACAACTTCAAGAGCTCATGGACCTAGGATTCGTTAGGCTTAGTGTCTCACCGTGGGGCACACCGGTGCTTTTCGTCAAGAAAAAAGATGGGTCGATGAGAATGTGTATCGACTATAGAGAGTTGAACAAATTGACTATCAAGAACGAGTATCCACTGCCGAGGATAGATGACCTGTTTGACCAACTCCGAGGAGCCGGTGTGTTTTCAAAGATGGACTTAAGGTCCGGATATCACCAACTGAGAGTTCGAAGGGAGGGACGTACCGAAGACCGCATTTCGTACAAGATATGGTCACTATGAGTTCGTTGTGATGCCGTTCGGTCTAACGAATGCACATGCGGTATTCATGGATTTGATGAATCGAGTGTTTGATCCGTACTTGGATAAATTCGTTTTGATCTTCATAGATGACGTCCTGGTCTACTCGAGGAACGAGAAGGAGCACGAGGATCATCTACGAATCGCTTTGGGGACGTTGAGGACCGAGAAACTATACGCCAAATTTAGCAAATGTGAATTTTGGCTGAAAGAAGTAAATTTTCTTGGACACATTGTATTGGCAGAAGGAATCCAAGTGGATCCCGCCAAGGTTGAGGCTGTACAACAATGGAAGTCACCGTCGACACCGAACGAGATTCGGAGTTTCCTGGGACTGGCAGGATACTACCGAAGGTTCATAGAAGAGTTCTCCAAGATAGCGAGACCAATGACCCAACAACTTAAGAAAGGAGTCAAAGTCAATTGGACCTCGGAGTGTGAGGCAAGTTTTCAACTCTTGAAGGAGAAATTGACCACCGCGCCAGTGTTAGCTGTATCGGAGCCTGGAGTGAACTATGTAGTCTGCACTGACGATTCGAAGGTAGGACCAGGATGCGTGTCGATGCAGAACAACAAAATGATCGCCTAAGCGTCACGACAATTGAGACCGCACGAGTTGAACTACCCAACCCACGAGTTGGAGCTAGCAGCAGTAGTGCATGCCCTAAAGATTTGGAGGCACCATCTCTACGGAGTTTGATGTGAAATCTTTACGGACAACAAGAGCCTGAAATTTTTCTTCGAGCAGAAAGATTTCAACATGCGACAACGAAGATGGCTTGAATTAGTAAAGGACTATGATTGTGGCATCAACTACCACCCTGGCAAAACAAATGTAGTGACAGATGCTTTGAGCCGAAGGAACCATTCGCAACTAGCTGCTTTTCTGACGGAAGAGGAAAGTCTAATACAAGAGTTTAGTACAATGCAATTGGAAGTAGTACGGGCACCTGAAACAGTGGAAGGCAGTGGAAGGCCGAATTTCCACCTTAGTGGTTGAACCTAATCTAAGAACGAGAATCGTTGTAGCACAACGGACGGATACGAAACTTGAAGAAATTTGAATTGAGGTTAGAACTGGCAAATCTGGAAGTTTTAGTGAGGAGTCCGACAACGCCCTCACTTTTGAAGGGAGATTGTGCGTACCAAACGACAAGGAACTCAAGAACGAGATCATGAGTGAAGCTCATGAGACTCCATACACCGCTCACCCGGGAAGCACGAAGATGTATCAAGACTTTAAAAAGTTCTTTTGGTGGAATGACATGAAGAGAGACATAGCGACATTTGTGGAGCGCTGCTTAGCCTTCCAGCAAGTGAAAGCTCTACATCAACGACCGTACAGAAAGTTGCAACCACTAGAAATTCCCGAGTGGAAATGGGAGCACATCGCCATGGATTTTGTGACGGCATTGCCAAAGACGCAAAAAGGGAATACTGCCATATGGGTAATTATAGACCGACTCACCAAGAGTGCGCATTTCATACCGATTCCCGTAACGCATGGATCAAGCAAGCTAGCTCAAATCTACATAAAGGAAATAGTGTGACTGCATGGAGTCCCAGTGACAATCACGTCCGACCGTGACCCAAAATTCACTTCAAGATTTTGGATGAGTCTGCAACGCGAGCTTGGAACTCGATTGAATTTTAGCACGCCGCTTCACCCATTGACCGATGGACAATCCGAGAGGGCGATCCAAACTCTCGAGGACATGTTAAGAACCGTGGTGCTCGACCGCGGAGGAAGTTGGGAATCAGTGCTACCGTTAATTGAATTCTCTTACAACAACAGTCTCCAAGCAACGATAAACATGGCGCCGTACGAAGCCTTGTATGGAAGAAAGCGTAGGTCGCCGCTCTATTGGGACGAAGTTGGCGAACGAAGAGTACTTGGACCTGATGCAGTTAAAGAAATGATTAAAATTCGTTCGACAAATTCGTGCGAGGATAAAAGAAGCTCAAGACAGACAGAAGTCATATGCGGATGCACGACGAACCGTCTTACAATTTCAAGCGGGTGACAAGGTCTTTCTCAAAGTATCCCCGTCGAAAGGGATAACGCGCTTTGGTGTCAAGGAAAATTGAAACCGCGATTTATTGGGCCTTATGAAATCCTTGAAGGAGTGGGTCCTGTTGCATACCGTTTGGCGCTACCCCTAAGCCTTTGAAACGTGCACAACGTCTTTCATGTATCGCAATTGCGGAAATACGTGTTTGACCCAAAGCACGTGATCCACTACAAAGAAGTCGTTTTGAACCCAAACTTGAGCTACGAAGAGAGACCCCAAATGATTTTGGATCGAAAGATCCAGAATGTGAGGAATAAACCGGCTGCTTGTGTGAAAGTACTTTGGAGAAATCATGGGCACGAAGAAGCCACGTGGGAGGATGAGGAAAGAATGATAGAGATGTACCCTGAACTCTTTCCTTGAGGATACCAAATTTCGGGATGAAATTTCTTTTAAGAGTGGTAGGATGTAACGCCCCACTTTTCGAACCCTAATTTTCGAACCCTAAGACGATTGCTTTAATTTCTTTTAATGTCGCGAATTAAATGACGAATTGTTATGTGATTTCCTTGGTGACCTAATTTTGATTTGACCGAGTCAAATTCTTTGATTTTATGACGTGGCTTTTAAATAATTGATGCGAGATGAAATATATTGAGGTGAATTATTTTTCCTAAGGGTGAGTGAGATTTAATAGGATCATAAATAATTATCTTACCCATTTTATTTAGAATTTTCGACCACTATTAATTATTGGAGAGGAATTCTATTTTTCTTGGATTTAATTATTTGTTTGGGATAATTATCCAAATTAAATCCAAAGCCCAATTACTTTATTTCTTCATGAGAAAAATCGACACCTATGCCTTATACCATGGAGATTTCGAAATTTCCTAATTATGGAAGGAGGAAATTATTTATTATATTATTTGATCCCCTATTTATTTCCTCCCATTAATAAATTCAAATATCATAGCAAATCTTGCCTTATCTTTTTCAAATTAAAGATTTGAAATTTATTCCTTGTTGAGGGGGATAATACACGCCTATTTCTTATATTTTTGGGAGGCTTATTATTATTTTTCTGCTCCGTTTTATTTGATTCTACTCCGTGAAATACAAAATTAAATCATAGGCTAATTAAATAGCCTATGATTTTCAAAAATTTCCCCATTATTCCTCCCAAGAATCACGTTAATCCCTCCCCCACCAAATCCCCTCCAAATCTTCATGCAATTAATTGGAGGATTTATTGCTAACTCTATAAATAGGGATAAAACAAACCCTAACCATAGCCCCCACTAATCACACGCCTCTCTCTCCCTCCCACACGCCCCATCTTCTCTCCACTCCTCTCCCACTTGTTCTTCTACTCTATTCAAGATCTTTTCATCTTTGCCAAGAGTTGGTTGAAGAATCAAGATTTCTATTTGTTCTACCGATTGTTTCAATCAAGAAAGGTACAATCGAACTTCTTTTCTTCATCCTCTCCATTCAAACATGGTTTTGACTCCCTCATGCATAAAGTGATTGTAGGGATTTCAAATCTAGGAATTTAATCGGTGGGAATTTGTGTTTGTATGAGAACATTTGTGAATAGGCGATTTCGAATGAAATTGTGTGAAGTCTAAATGAATTTTTGGTGAATGATGTGTGATTATATGAAAACATGAGTGTGAGAACTCTTTTAAGCATGTTTTTGTGTTAGAAGCATAAAAAGGTTGTGTTTGGATGAATGGGGATAAAACCCTAGTTCGAATTTTGAAGCATGAAATTTGTAGTGTTCGGACAGTAAGTTCCGATGCATATTTGACCGACCAAATGAACTCCCTTTTGTTCGATTCTTTTTTCTGAGTACACTTCACGGTGTCTTCTGTGTCGTGTGTGAATTTCAACCCATTTGGACAAAAGATGAAATTTTGGTGAATTTTTGAAGTTGACTGCGCAGTTCTGCTAGAAAATGTTTTTCTCGACCAGTAGGTTACGTTTTCGATTTGACCGACCTAAAAAGGTTATTTTGGTATGAAATCTTAACTGGGCAACAATTTATAAGTCTACTGCATTGTGGTAAAATTTTAGCCCCAACGGAAGTCGGGTGAATTTCTAATGAGTATTACAAAATGATTGCGCAATGCTGCCAGATTTCTATCTTTACAAAAACAACTATGTTGTTATGTGAAATGATATACATGATTTATATATGTGTTAAAGAACCCACGCTATGATGAAGTGATGTGTTATTCGATGATGTATGCTATGATGTGTTTCCTTTTGTTGATGGGAAAAAGGGAGACGTTAGGGACATGCTTAATTATGAGTCAACGTTTGTGACTGATTGGTAATACATATTATCTAAAGGTGATAACTCGTGCACGAAGCGTGATAACAAAGGGAAAGAAGTACTTAAGGTCTAAACGGTCGAGGTGGGCTTTCTTTTAAATAAGGACGATGTCCTAAATGTATTATCGATGGGATATAAAACTGTGTTTATCATGCCTTGTTTGACTTTAACGTGCCTATCTGATGTGGCTTCTGTCACTATTATTTAAATCGAATTCGAGTCCTCGTAGGACCGCAAACCCTACTTGGATTAGTGTACACCTATGGTAGACCGTGTGCTAGCGTACGGACTGGCCGGTCTAGTGACCTGGTTTGCGGCCGCATTCCTTGTCATGTATGAGCAGATATGGCTAATGTCTATGGGAAAATGACTAATTAGTCGACTTTTGAAATGGGAAATGATTTTGAGTGCCTCGGGCCTTTCTAAAGCTAAACCCCGATGGTTACTTATGTATGGCATGATAAATAATAATTTTTATGAAAAATATTTTCGGCATGAGCCCACTGAGTATTTTTATAGTACTCAGCCCTGCATGTGTTTTTCATATGTGCAGGTTGAGCAGCGACGAGCGGTTGGCGGTGTTGAGCAAAGTAATTAATTGATGTGACTGTCTTGAAACTCCGAGTGTCGTGGTGTCTTCACACATGACTTCACTCTACTCTTGGATGCTTCCGCTAAAACATGATTACTCTTATCTTTGGGTTGATACTGATAACCCGTTTTACTTATTTTTGGTTGATCTTGAAACTATTTTGATTTCCGTTTAGAGTCTAAAGACATGATATTGTTTGTGAGTACGTTGAACCCTTGTTATTTTGAATACCAATGATTATAATTGTTTTCTCCTTTGGTCCATCTGTCAAAGCGGCACCCTGACCCTTTTCTCTTGATTTATTGTTCATTTATTCCCTTGGTCAACCCCCCCTTTTTTTAAAACTCTAGCCCTTTTATTTGATTGCATTTAAGTTCTTTAATCATGATCGCCCGCATTTATTAACCCTAAAGGGCGGTCGTGACAAATAGAGAGAATTTGTGATGGTCAATATCTTCCAAAATAACTTTCGTAGTCTCAACGGCACAACAATTTGTTAATTTCTTTTGAATCAAAGGACTAGTCATCTGATTATTACCTGGAGCATTCTCCAATGTAACTGTAGCTACCTCCTCTTTATGCTCACAATACCATTTAAGTATCTCTAGAAAGTTTTCCTTGTTTGTAGACTCAAATGATTCATCATTCCCACGAAATGCCAATCCCTGTCTTAACAATAATCGAATCACATCTAAAAAAGCAGTCAAGCGAATGCGGTAGTTGACTTCATCTTCCTTATCATATTTCGTCAAATTGTAATCAACACTTTGTCTTTGATTTTTAAACCCTTCAAAAAGTATTCTAGTCTGATCATCTGTGCTATATGTTGAACCTTCATGTTCTCTAAAAATAGCAAGCGCCTTTTTTCAATTTTTAAAGCCCGTACTCACAAATACGTCATCTCCAAAACGATTGGAATTAATAGGCTTGAAAAGATAACACCAAAAATAAAATGCCGCTTCTTTTTCAGCACTATATTCCAACCACACATGTCTTTTTAACTTGGAAGCTCCTTTTCTCTTTACCATACGAAGTTTGCCTAAAGACATGACCTTTCGGTTGACAAGGTCCCTTAGAGACGTATTCTCTTCGAATGTGATCCCTTATTTGAACATCATAACTAGCAATAGGACTCCGTAGCCCCAGGTCACTAACTATGTTTTCCGGAGTAACTTCAACATTAATTCTTTCTTGATTCAAAATCGCACTTGGGTCACTAACTATGTTTTCCGGATTAGCTTCAACACTTGCAACATTAATTCCATCCTGGTTCACAGTCGGATTCGGGGTTGCAATACTCGTACTAGAAGTTGAATCATTCCTTGATTTTTTAAAATATCGATGCATAACTGTAATCAAGAATATATAAAATTAATTAGAATATTAGATAATTTTAAATCGCTGCACTCTGCAGTGTGTAATCTACTACTTGTATAAAAATAAGAAAGTTAAGAAACTACATTAAAAAAATATTTATGTCAAATTCATGTCACAACTACATATTTTTTTATATCAAATTGTAATGATTCAAAAACTTTTATTATCTCAATTCTCAAAAAGTTAATTAGGTTTTTCCTATTCAAGCAACACAGTTAAAATCATAAATAAATAATTTCAAATTTCATGTCATCAATTCAAAATCAAAAGTTAAATCACAATTAAAGAATCAAACCTCTAAATTTGTTGCAAGTAGAGGCTAAATAGTGTATTATGCATAGATTTTAGTAGGAGACCTGCCTCTGATATGATTTTGCGGCTGCTGCTGTAATTTGTGCGCCTCTGATATGTTTTGAGTAGGAGATGTAATTGTATTATAAATTTGGTCTTGTTCAAGTAAGGCTATTTTAGTTTTTCTATTATTATTATTATTATTATTATTATTATTATTATTATTATTATTATTATTATTATTATTATTATTATTATTATTATTATTTTTATTATTATATATTAAAGGCCCAAGTCTTATAGTCCAATACAAATAATTAATGACCCACTTAGAAGCCCAATTTCATCATGTGTCGTCTTCTTCAAATTGGGGATCTGCTCTTCACCTCTTCCTCTTCCAGTTTCGGCATCGCAGACTCGCAAGCACGTTATACATAAAAATTCAGGCCATCCGAAGCCGGGGCGGAAATCCGGCGAGGCGCGACTGCATAGTGGGGGGTATGAGTCCGGTTCCGGCCAAGCCCCCGCTGGAGCGATGGCTTGGCCGCCGGTATCTCCGTCCCTGATTATAGTAATGAGCCTACTCTACATTTTTACATGTCGACCAAATTGATTGGATTAATCATTGACACCGCGTATTTAGAGCATTCATGGAGGCCGGTCGCAACGACGCCTATTGTGCAGCCGAGCTGTGGGAGGGTGGTGGCAAACTGGCTTTGGTGAGGGGCGGACGACGGTCGCTCGACGCCTATTGCACGCCATCCTGCATTTTTAATTTATTTATTTTCTTATAAAATACCCTACTCTCGTTTCAATTTTTGCATTCATTTTTCTCACTCCACTTTTCTACACCTAATTTTCACGCTTTTCGCTAGAATTGGCTTTTGATGATGGCGAGGTCCAATTGACAAACTCATCTCTGACGCCTTGTGGGAGCAGACGTCTGTGAAGTTAGACCGCAAAGTGGAACAACACATTCAGGTAGAGCTGGAGTGAAACAAGATATTTATTGAGGATTATCAAAATAAGAAAATATGAGACTTTAAATGAGGATCGGAAAGAGTAATACTAAACCAAGTGGGGCGGTGTCGAGGGCGCTCATGCTGGTGGTTAAGGGGAGTGTTCAATAAGAAACACTCCAACATCGTCTACAATATTGTAGAGATCACCGATTTTAATAATTCTATATAAAAAGTTCTATTAGTAGATGCACATATCAACATGCAAATAAGATACACTAGCATCTCTAAACATGCTCACTAAATCACTATCAACTAATTAATCGAGTTTCGGTAAATTAAGTCATCCGGGTAAATTTGGTCATAACTAAAATTATTAGTACTGAATAAATTCCAAAATCTACAACGGACTATACTCTATTTGTTTCTGACATGTCTAACACATTGTTTAAAATCACTAGCTCTTATTATTTTTCATTTCAGCTCATGTTTCTTATGGCATAACGCCCATCGATAAAGTCATTTCTTAAGACAAGTATCAAACGGATTAACGGACCTTTAGTAATTCTCTTTGTTTTGTTTGGTAAAACAAATACTCCGTCCGTTTGGGTTCGTCTGAATCGGGTTTAATAGTGTAATATTGATTAATCTCATATTTTAATCATGTAAATTGGGTTTGGATTATGTTATCGTGTCGTGTTAATTCATACTCCCTCCGTATTCAAAAAATAGAAACATTTGAAACGACACGGATTTTAGTGCACAATTGGTAAAGTAAGTGAGAAGAATTAGTAAAGTAAGAGAAAGTAAAAGAAAAATGAGTAAGAGCATCTCCAATAGAGATAGCCCGGCCATAGCCTAGCCACAAACTCCACCTGCCACATCATCAGCACTAAAAACTCCTCCTGCCACATCATCAGGACAAGCAACTGTATAAGCAATAGGCCAGCCATAGCCTAGCCACAATAAACAAAATTATAAAATACAAATAATTAACAATCACACAAAATACGGAATTAAATTTACGACAGAGATACGAGAAAATTCAATAATAATATTAAAATTTTAAAAAGTACATTAATTAAAAAAAATTACATTAATTTTAAAAAAATACATTAATTTAAAAAAAAAACTCCTCCTCCACACACGAGCCCCCCGCCTCCGCCTCACTCCTCGCTGTCGTCGCCGCCGCCGCCGTTGTCGCCGCTATCCGGGACCCCCAAATCTGCGGCATCTGAGCCCGCGTCTGAGCCCCCAACTGTGCCGCGGCGGCATTCAAATCGGCCCGCATACTCACGAGCATTGAGTGAAGAAAACTCTTCTACTCAGGGTCAGTTGCCGTCTTCCAGTCAGCTAAGATCTTGTACATCTGAGCCCGCGTTTGTTGACGCGCGAAGAAGTCGAGCTCGGCTGTCGACCTGCCAACAGGGAGGGATGCCGACTGGACCTCCTGAGACCCCTGGCGAGCCCGTTACGCCCGCCTTTGACCAACCGGGCGAGTGAGGCGAGTAAACGCGGGAGGGGACAGGAACTCCTAAACATCCTCGGGGAGGTCGTGGGAACCGCCGCTGCTGCCGCCGCTGTAATCACCGGTATAGTTCAGTCACTGCTTCTTCGGCCAGCCAGCATCGACACCTGCCCGAAACTTCTCGGAGTCCATCAGCACCTCATAGCAGTTCCAGTAGGTGAACTCCTTATAAAGCCTGGGCACGGGGAAGGCTTTCTCCGCTATCCTCCTGCAGTCCTCGTCAGTTTGGCCACCGGTCTGCATGCGGAGGCCGTTGGTGTACAAGCCCGAAAATCGGGAGACCGCAGCCCTGATTCGGTCCCACCCCTTCCGGCACTCATCCCCGCTGCGTGGCCTCCACTCCGGGCAAAATGCCTTGTAGGTTGCTGCTATTTTAGCCCACAAGTTGATGATCCTCTGATTGTTCGAGGCGAGGGGATCATCGCAAACACTCACTCACGCCTTGGACAGCGTAATGTTCTCCGCATCCGTCCACTTCCTCCGTGCCTGGTTCTCATCATCAGCCGGCTGCGACGACTCGCCGACCACCCTCTTGCCCTTGCCCTTCTTCTTCTTTGGCGCGCCCCGACCCTGCCCTACTCCCCCCGTTTGAACGGGAGTGTCCGCATCCCCGAGATCTATCCCCAACTCCTCTAACAAGAAAGTATCACACCCAGTGAACTGCGTCTCCGATGGGGTCGATGTGAGCGAAGAAGCAGTCAAAATATCAAAATTGGGGCGATAGACGTTGTCCCCCCTGGCGTCCCCTGCATCCCCGACTGCCACCCCGGCATCATCTGCGTCCCGGGTGCCCACCCCGGCATCATCTGCATCCCGGGTTGCATCCCGGGTACCCCCTGCCCACCTGCCATCGCCGGTCCGCCCTGCATCCCCTGCCATCTCGGGCATCATCTGCTGCCAAGGGTACATGTTGTAGTACCCGGCCATCGGACCCCATCCACTTCCCACGGGTACCGTGGGAGTTTGAGACCGGCTCGTCACTGGAGTAGACTCTTTGTTGTGCTCCATTTCGCGTTGTTGCTCTTGTACATAAATTAAGATAGAGAGAAAACTCGTTAAAACAAGTGGTGCGAATGAAAATGACGTGCAAATCGTGTATATATAATGTTTCAAAAATTAAATAAAAAATAAAAATAAAAATCGGCTGGCCGATCGCTCTCCGATCGGGAGCCTGCAATGGGGGTAGCCGATCGGCGAGCGCATCGGCCAGCGCCCGGGAATCGGCGGAGCCTGCAATGGGGGTAGCCGATCGGCGAGCGCATCGGCCAGCGCCCGGGAATCGGCGTGCGCTCACCGTTTTTCTCGCCGATTTGGCGCTCGCCTATTGCAATGGTTCGGCGAGCGGACCGGCCAGCGCCGGGAATCGGCTAGCCGGTCCGCTCGCCGCCATTGTGGATACTCTAAAGTAAGAGAGGAGAAGAGAAAAAGTAGTGAAAGTAGAGTTAGTGGATTGTGGGGTTCATGTCCTAAAATAGAAATATTCTAAAATTTCTAATTTTAAGGAACAACCCAAAATGAAAATAGTTGCTATTTTTAAAAACGGAAGGAGTATTATATCGTGACATTAACGAGCCATGTTGTGTAATAAGGTTTGACTTTGAAGGCAGCAGGCTAATTTTGTGTTCATATTGAGAGTTTCCTTAACTGATCAGGTCCTGATTACATTTAATAGATTGAATTATTATTAAGTTTATCTAATAATGATACAACCACCAAGATATGCTATTCTACAATTGAGTTGGTGCAAATAGTCTGATACGGTGATCATTTATAAGTTAATATGTATGCTTACTCTCTCCGTCCATAAAATGGGATATTTAGGGTAACACATGTTTTAATACTACATCTGTTCCCTCATAGTTGAAATTTTTTTCAAAATGGAATTTAAGAAAGAGATGTTTAGTGTGAAGTAAATAGATAAAAAAGTAAGAGAGAAAAAAAAAGTTGAGAGAATAGAGTTAAAAGTGAATAAAGTATAGAGAATAAAGTAATAGAGAGTAAGGCAAAAAAAAGTAATAGAGAGTAAAATAAGAGTGAAAAAAAGTGTTGCCATATATAGAAATGACTCAACTATGAGGGAACTTCCTAAAATGAAAAAATAATTCAACTATGAGGGAACAGAAGGAGTACGTAATTTGTAATGTATGAGAAAATGACAAAAAGTAATTGAAATAATGTAATAAATGGTGAGGTCCATAAATAATAAAGTAAAATATTTTCATAAATAGATATGAACTATTTTTAAGAGACAGTGAAAAAAAAATTTCTTGTATTTTTATGAGACAGGAAATACAATACTCCATGCATCTCATATTACTCGCACTTTTTATTTTAGGTTGTTAATTTGGGATTGATTTTTAGTGTAATTAAATTAGTATTTTAAGTGTAATGAGAGATCAGTTAATAATAAAATACTTAATTAATTCTAATATATTAATTAAATATTTTAATTTTTATTTAAAAATATAAATAATATAAGTAATTTGAGACGAATCGAAATAGAAAAATGCGAGTAATACGAAACAGCGGGAGTACATGATGTCAGAGGCGGACCTATGTGTGGGTGCATGAGGTTCCTTGGAACCCCACCCATTTTGCTATTTAATTTCGTATAATTGGACATGGTTTACTAAGTACTCCCTCCGTCCGCCATTAGGAATCCCATTTATGGGCGGCACGGGTTTTATGAAGTGTTAAGAAATGTTGATGGAAAAAAATTAATGGAATATGAGTCACACTTGTATATATTAGTTTTAAATGAAATATGATTGGAACGAGTTAGTGGAAGGTGAGACCATATTACCATTTATAGTAAAAGTGAACCAGAATTCATATTTACGGACGGACTAAAATGAAAAAATGGAACTGCTATTCGTGGACAAATGGAGCAATTGGGTCGCTAAGTTAGTTGGCAGTTCGGTGGTGTAACCAGTTGGTTGTATGTTCGAAATCGTTGCAGACATTTCTTGTTTTACTTTTTCTTTCTTTAATTCTAATTCATTTTACTTTTTCTTTCTTTAATTCTAAGTTAGGGCCATTTAATGGATTCCTATCTTGCATTCCTTGTTTACTTTTGTTTAATTCTAATTCTGAGCCCTTTAGTGGATTTTTATCTTTTTTAATTGTGAGAAATTTTTTCACCAAACATCAAAACAAAAAATGTTGGCTGAAACAAAAGCCAGTAAAATGTATAAAATGTATTGGAGAAGAAAATATGTGTATATATTATAACGTACTAGGCCAGCCAAACTATTTATCTCTCTCATTCATTTCTCTCGTAGCTCAATAATGTGTTGGGTTATTTCTAGAATCGTTTAACACTAAAAATATACAATTATCATTAATAGTAATTTAGACCTCCCAATATAATTCTCTCATAGCTCAATAATGTGTTGGGTTATTTCTAAAATCATCTGACACTAAAATATGCAATTATCTAATTTGGACCTCCCAATATAAAAATTCTATATCATTTGCAAGTTGCTGCATATAGGTCTATTCTTACTTGTCAAGTGGGAGGAATGACTGGTCCCACATGCTTTCATTCGTCGCCCCGTTACTTTATTAATTACTCTGTTAATTATAAATATTAATATTAGTACTGTACCAATTTTGAAATGATTTTGGCTTTAACAATGGTACAATGAAAAAAAGGCTGCGGTTATAGTGGAGTATGATATTTTAGTTAGCAGCAAAATACATTTGACTAATATTTTTCGCAGGAGGAAAAACTGGCGTTACATAATTTCCTTCGACAGTAGCGAGAATTTAATAGAAAGAAACAAACAATTAGATCTTGAAAAGTCACAGCAGGAGATATTTTCAGTCCCAAATTTTTTCGAAGACGATTATCCCTCTAATACCATTCAAAAGGTTATGTCACTATTAAATAATAAATATAATTGTGTGATTTCAAAATCATTGCCAAATTTTCTTTTAGCGAGCCTAAACAGTTTACATATACCTCAGGAGGAGGTGCGAGTACTCATTTCTTATTAGAGCATCAGCAATGATGCCCGTTCAAGCGGAATTCCGGCCTGCGTGCCAGAATTCCTCAGCGGACATCCGCCATTGTGCATGGTATGCATGGATACAGAATTCCGCCGAGGACACCGCAATTCTGCGGCGTTACGCGGAATTCCGTCGCGACGGGCGTGCAGACGTCCGCCATTGCGTTGACTCCCACGGACGTCCGCGCGGAATTCCCGTTTATTGCATTAATTTTTTTTTAAAATTTCTATATATACGGCTCGTTGAACTGCATTTCATTTCATTCGATCCATTGTAGTTTTTAATTATTGAAATATTTTTTTAATTTGGTGAAATGTACTTTTTTTATTTAATGGAATTTTTTTCCCTATTTGTGTCGAAATTTTAATTCTGTAAATTGTTTAATTCCGGAAATTGTTTAATTTGTGAATTTGAGGTTTTTTTAATTTTGGGAAGTCCTTCGGGAAGTCCGACACTGTGCAGTGGGAAGTCCTTATGACGTGGCAGTGCAGTGGGAAGTCTGTATGACGTGGCATGAGGTGTTTTTGGAAATTCCTCAGGGAATTCCGCGCCACTGCTGATGCTCTTAGTGTATGTACTCCCTCCTCCCATAAAAATATGCATTCCTTTTTTTAGTCCGTTCCGTAAGAATATGCACTTTTCAATTTTAAAAACTCTTTTCACTCTAACGAGGTCAGACTCATTCTCCACTAATAATAATTTAATTACTTTTTCTCTCTACTTCTCTTTTACTTTCTCAATTTTATATTAAAACCTGTGCCGAACCCAAAATGCATATTCTTTGGGGACGGAGGGAGTATTATTTTATGAAATATAATTACTTGTTTTGTAGCTATATCTGTGTTATTAATGGAGATAAGAGAGTTTAGTGCGCACCCCTTAAAATACATATTCGATTGTCGATATAATCAATATTTGAGATTAATTGTGCCAATGATAGTCATGAAAAATATATGAATTAAAACACCTTATACTAGTAATGCTCCTATAAATTAAAAATTCGACGTATTATTTTTTCGAGTTATTCTTATACAGTATTATAGACTTTTTTATCCAATCGTGACTTTTTAGCCTAAGCTTAAAAGTAGTAAAAATTTCTTTCACTTATATATCTTGTTTCAAATTAATATCAAAATCAATTTGAAGCATGGAGGTCGATAGTAAGTAGATAAACAATGGATATATATTGATGGTGGAGGAGGCAAACTTATCCGTACAAGTGGTGGTTTATATGCAAGTGGGCGGCTGCGGATTACTAATTGAAACCTCTCTCCTCTTTAATTCATTGAACTATTATTTCATTTCACATTATTGGTTATTCAGCTGCCCCAATTAATTCATTTTTATCATTCTTTTTGTATTGTTCGATTTACAAGGTCTCGCCATATTTTAGGAATTTGCAATTTTATGGTTCAGAGAACTACTAAATCATCATCCACGAGATGGAAGATTTACCCATTTTTTGTGAGGTCATCTTAATTATGTCATATACTTGAATTCCCCGTTGTAAATCTTATTATGTTTTACTCCTATTTGTCATACACAAACCATTTCGATAAGATAAAAGTATGGGTTTTAATCATGCCGAAATTTTTGTTCAGTATGTATATGGTATGAACATTTCGACATGATATGCTGCACCGATCTACTCCTTCACGAGCACTATTATGTAAACCGTATATCCTAAATGGCAAGAATAATGTCAAATAGGTCATATTGTATATGTTCTTCAATTTGAAATATTAATGAATAAATGGTAACAACATCTTCTGAATTATCAACGGATGCCAAGTATGGCTCAAATCACCTAACCTTGGCATGTGAGTGACGTTGATCAAGTATAG
This sequence comes from Salvia splendens, assembly GCF_004379255.2. Classification (NCBI taxonomy): domain Eukaryota; kingdom Viridiplantae; phylum Streptophyta; class Magnoliopsida; order Lamiales; family Lamiaceae; genus Salvia; species Salvia splendens. Next base: position 16,120,776 of record NC_056038.1, read on the forward strand.
GTATAGACAGAATTCACATTGAAACATTTTTGCATTATTTTATGTTATCAGAAATTTCCGAACTAAGAAATTAGCATAAAATAGTAATAACAAGTGCAACCCAACGAATATAAAATCAATGGCAGTTACGTACTTATTCTTCAATTATTGTCAAAACTAACTAAGACAGGTAACTTCCTATGTCGATTCAATAGAATATGCAAGTCAAAATTCACACTTTGCAGCAAAATGTTTACATACACTTTTTCCCGTAGTGATTCTTTTACAATGACTTCTGAGAAAGCATTCAGATTAGCTTTTTTTTTTAGTTTCAACTGACGAACTTTCTGGTCAACCACTAGCTAATAAATTATACTAGTACTACTAATTAATTCTCGCTGTTTTTCATACATTTAAATGGAGATAGCTTAATTTATTTTTAATTGATTTAAAATTTAATAAAAAAAATTCGGAGAATTTCACGCAACTTGATACACATTTGCTACATTTGATATATATCCAAATACTATGATTTAACTCTTCTACCTGATCCGTAAATTACTACTTCCTCCGTCCCCTATTAATTGACACTGGTTGATTCAGCAAGAGTTTTAAAAAATGTTAGTAGAGAGTGGGTGAAATTAGTTAGTGGAATGCGAGTCATACTTTTATATATTAGTTTTATAATAAAATCTGAGTGAAATGAGTTAGTAGAATGGGTGGACTATTACGAAAAGTAGTAGAAAATAAGAGTGTCAATTAGTGGGGGACGAACGAAAAAGGAAATTGGTGCCAATTAGTGTGGTACAAACGGAGTATTGTACATGAGTGATTTTTAGTTTATTAATTCGGAAATAGATGTAATATTTTTCAAATTTTGATTGGGTCAATCTATTTTGAATATTAGTGATATTTACAAGATTGTTCATTCCGACGCCGAAAATCAAAAGAATTGTTGTATATTTTGTTCTAAACTAGATAGTTTGTGTGTACCTTCTACTCCAACGCTAGAAATATTATGCAAATGCTCCAATTTAGTCATCCCCAATTAATTATGTGTTCTGATTTTTCTTATTTTTAGTCGTAAAGTAGACATATGGTGTTTTGCCGTGATTCATTCAAGAAAAACAGAAAACAACAAATTAAATGGTTAAGTTTTCAATCAATTAAAACTAAAAGTACTGTTTTGATCTTAAATTATTTCAATAGTAGCTATGATCAATTCATGATTAACAAGTTTTATGGTTATCATTACTTTATTAATAATTTAATAAAGTCAACTTATGATTAAGTAGTTTTGTTGCTGTGAAATATAAGCAATATTGTTAAAGATGGTAATCAAGAGATAGGAGATTGGTAATAGTGAACATCGTAAGTATTGTAGGATTTATGTTGTATTTCTTATCTTTCACTGTGTACAATGCACTATCTTTTATAGCTGTAAACACAAGATAAATATGGAAAAGATCAATCTATTCTAATTGTATCAATTCCCTATCAATTTGATTATTCTTCCTAAAAATAGAGTGGTTTATTCTTCTTTCATTTCTTGTGTGTAGGATATTTCCTTTTCCTTTCTTGACACCCCCCCTCAAGTTGAGTAACGATATCTCCGATACTTAACTTGGTCAGAACTTCCTTGAAGACCTTAGCATGCACTGCTTTAGTCAGAATATCCGCTAGTTGTTCTTCAGACCGAACGAATGGAAGTTCGATGATGCCACCATCTATCTTTTCTTTGATGAAGTGACAGTCAACTTCCACATGCTTGGTCCTATCATGTTGGACTGGATTTTTCGAGATACTAATAGTTGTTTTGTTGTCACAGAAAAGTCGAATTTTCTCTTTTGGAAGGAAACCAATTTCCGTGAGTAATCTTCGCAGCCATAAGATCTCGGTGATTCCACTCTTCACTCCGCAGAACTCTGCTTCTGCACTAGATAATGTCATCACTTTATGCTTCTTACTCCTCCAAGTGACCAAGTTTCCACCAACGAAGGTGAAATATCCAGCCGTAGATCTTCTATCGCTCGGGTTGCTGGCCCAATCAGCGTCAGTGTACCCCTCTATTTCAAGGTTCTCCTTCCTTTCGAGTAGTACGCTATATCCTGTTGTCCCCTTTAGGTACCGCACAATTCTGAGGGCCGCTTCCATGTGCTCTTCCTGAGGTTTGTGCATGAACTGGCTCACAACTCCTACAGCATATGCAATGTTCGGCCTTGTATGGGCGAGGTAGATCAGTTTCCCTACAAGGCGTTGATATCTTTCTCGATCAGTCATTGTAGCCCCTTCAATGATCTTCAGTCCGTGATTCATCATAATCGGAGTCTTAGCTGGTTTACACTCGAGTAGTCCAGTTTCTGCCAGTCAGTCCAAGACATACTTTTTCTGTCTTAGGAAGATGCCCTTTTTGATCTCAGGATTTCAATCCCCAGAAAATACTTCATTGCACCAAGGTCTTTCATCTCAAATTCCTGGAACAAACTCTTTTTCAATTCTTCGATCTCTTTGATGTCATCATCTGTGATAATCATGTCGTCAACATAAATGATTAGACACGTTATCTTCTCATCCCTTTTCTTTAGAAACAGAGTGTGATCTGCATTGCTCTGTTTGTAGCCATATTTTGTCATGGCCTGGCAGAATCGCCCGAACCATACTCTGGGTGATTGCTTTAGCCCGTAGAGTGTCTTCCTTAGTCTGCATACTTGCCCTTTTCCCGAAATCTCCCGAAAATCCTGGGAGAGCCTCCAAATACACCTCATCATTCTTCTTCAATTCCCCGTGTAGAAAGGCGTTACTCACATCAAACTGATGTGATGGCCAGTATTTGCAAGCTGCCACTGACAATAAGGTGTGTACTATACTCATTTTTGCCGCCGGGGAGAAAGTTTCATCGTAGTCTATCCCATAGGTCTGGGTGTACCCTTTTTCTACCAATCTCGCTTTGTATCTCTCAATTGATCCATTGCTCGTCGCTTGATAATGAAAACCCACTTGCATCCAACTGGCTTCTTTCCCTTTGGCAAGGGACATTGTTCCCAGTTCCGTTCTTGATTAGGGCATCCATTTCCTTCTTCATGGCCTTCCTCTAGTGTTTATGCCTCATTGCTTCTTCCCACGACTGAGGAATGTGTACGTCCTCATATAGAGCTGCTTCGAAGGCTCTGGCCATCTCCATGTATTGTCCCTGAACAGTGTTTGCTATTGAGTATCTGGACTTTGGACCTTGCCAGTCTGGAGAGTACCGTTTTGGTGGCACACCCCTTGTGCTCCTGGTCGGTAAATATCCACTCGTACTTCCACTCGTACTTGGATTCGGTTGGGCCACACTGTCCTCCTGTCTCACATCGTTAACACTAACCTGAGGACTATCATGAGTACTAGAACTTATCTCAGGATTCGAAGGCGGAGATGATGGTGGGGTAGAAGCATCAAACCCCTCAGACTGTATATGAGTGGTAGGGACATCTCGGCGGTTACACTAACTTCCTCTGATGGACCGACATCCAGTGCAGACATTGGCAATGGACTGGCGGGTGTAGGATCGGGTGGCGGTGGATTAGGAGTTGGGATCGGCAGGGATGAGGGTGTATGGAGCCAACTTAGCAAGTCTGTAGTTTTATTCTCCCCCTGATTGCTAAGTTGGTGGAAAAAGTACTCATATTCGACAAAGTCACAATTCAAGGTTGTGTGTAGATGATGTGTTTTGGGGTCATAGCATCGGTATCCTTTCTGCCTTTTTCCGTATCCTAAAAACACACACTTGGCAGCATTCAGTGAGAATTTGGATCGGTTCTGTTTTGGGATGTGGACAAATACTGTGCATCCAAAAACTTTGGGTTCGAGAGTGAGAGAGGATGGAATATCTGTATAGGCTAAGAGAAAATCCAAAGGAGGTTTAAAATTTAGGATATGGGTAGGGAGTCGGTTAAGAAGGTAAACTGATGTGGCTACAGCTTCGGGCCAGAAGGAGTGTGGGACACGGGATTCGATGATTAGGGCTCGGGTCATTTCTAACAGAATCCTATTTTTCCTTTCTGCCACCCCATTTTGTTCAGGTGTGTATGGACAGGTGGTTTGGTGAACAAGGCCCTTTTCAGCGAAAAATTGTTTCATTTTGGTGTTTACATACTCTCCCCCATTATCAGACCTAAGGATTTGGATATTCTGTTTGTGTTGGGTTTGTATGAGACTATAGAATTGGGTAAATTTATCAAAAACTTCAGACTTAGAGTTCTAAAAATGTACCCACGTCATTCTAGAGCAATCATCAACAAACAACAAGAAATATCGAAAGCCATTATCATTAATAATAGGTGCAGGGCCCCAAACATCAGAGTGTATTACAGAAAAAATAGACTTCGAACGAGTATTATTGAGTTTATATGAATGTCGGTGGCTTTTGGCCTAAAAACATGTCTCACAATTCAAAGGGTGTGAAGTGGCTAAATTTGGATAAAGTAAACGTAAATATCCTATGGACGGATGTCCTAACTGGCGGTGCAAAAGCCAGGTCTGTCTATCAGTCAGACCTTGAGTCAACATCACAGTACCCTGTTGAGTCATCCAATCCATGTAGTAGAGTCATCGGTGTTCAGTGCCACGCCCAACTATCTCCCCCGTCCTCGTATCCTGTAAAATGCAAAAGCCAGGTTGCATTAGTAAGTTACAGTGAAGTTCTCTCGTCGCCTGACTAACGGACACCAATTTATAAGACAAGAAGGGGACATATAAACAATTTGAAAGGCTCAATTTAGGTGAAATGGTAATAGTGCCCGCCCCTTGAACCTGTGCTAAATCCCCACTAACAGTTCTAATATATTTTTTCCGAGTGCCCGAAATTTCCTTAAAATCTGATGCATCCCAAGACATTGTGTCTGTCGCCCCACAGTCAAAAATCCAATGATAATCTTTATCCTGGGTTTCGGCGGAAGTAGACGAGAGTGCTAAGGCTTGAAACAAATTTTTACATGCTATATTGGGCACAAAATCGAAATTATAATTCGGATTTGGGACTTTAGGGACTTATTATGCACAGTTTCGACTATATAGGGTGAATAATGTGATAAGTAGGATGGATGTGGCTGTTTTTGTGAGACTTGAGCAGTAGGAGGACTAAAATGAGATAGACCTAAGTTTTGGGGTGGAAAATGATATAAAAGAGTTTAACCCCTCATTACCTCTATTCACTACCCTAGCCGCCATGGCCGATCTTCTCACCTCCTCGGCATTTCGATTTCCGACCGGTGGTGGACCGATGCTGCCCGTCGGGGCACCGCCGGCGTTGGAAGCTAGATTTTCTCCATCTGCCCAGACTCCAGGCGCCGCCATCTGTCCTCCCTGGAACCACGGTTGACTGCCGCCATCTCCTGCCCAAGCTCCAGCCGTTGTCGGTGTTCCTCCCTGCGTAGCCGTTTGAACACCGTGATTCCACGGTTGGTCACTGACGGCGACGGCTGCCCTTCCTCCGGTGTTTCGATTTCAGGCAGCTCTTGCTTTTTTCATGTCATCCCACCATTCTGGGAACCCGATTCGCAAAAAACATCCGTCTCGGGTGTGTTTCTTCCCCCCACAGTGAGAGCAGGTGAGTTTGCTCTTGTCTTCGTCTCCCTTTCGGCTGTTCCACATTCCGTTTGGGGTTGAGTTTGACTGTGGTGGAGGGCGGGTTCGGTCGGTGGCCCTCAGTCCAGAGCTGATGCTATTATTCGGTGGTTCTGCGGTTCCGAGGACGCCTTCATTAATTGAATGCCTTCGTACCATCCCGTAAGCTTTCCGGACAGTTGGTAGTGGATCTTTGTCCATGATTTCCCTTTTGATGCTTGCGTATTTTTTATCCAGTGCACTTAGGAATTGATAGAGGCGATGTCGTTGCTCCCTTTTGTTGTAGTTCTCGACGTCCGTCGGGCTGGGGTCTCTGGAATCAATGGATATCCACAGATCCTGCATCTTGTTCCATAGGAGGCAATGTCATGTTCCCCTATTTGACTGTCATGGCTTGTCTGTGCAGGTCATAGATTTGAAACGGATCAGCCCCGCTCCCGTAGGTGACTGCCAGGCCTTCCCAGAGGTCTCGGGCAGTAGCGTACTAGGATACTTCATTCACGAGCTCTGCCTCGAGATTGTTGATGACCCAATTGAATACGCAATGGTCCCGTTGCTGCCATCTTGCGTAGCCGGGTCATTGGTTGGGGGAGGTTTTGAAACTCCAGAAATGTGAGAGGTCAAACCTTTCCCCCCAATCGCTCGTTCCATGAGATTAACCCATAGGGGGTAATTATCCCCGTTGAGTTTGGTTTTGATGGAGATTTCTCCAAAGGATTCTGGTTGGTTTGGATTTGGTGGTGTGGCTGCGGTCGATGATGAATCCGCTTTGTCGGGTATTCTGAGACTTTGTTTGAGGAATTCTGCAAATTGTGCAGCAAATTCCGTTGGAAAATTCATTGGGTTTGGGTGGTTTTTTGGTGTTTCTGTATCTGAGTTTTCGGAGTCAGACATGGTTGGTTTTGGATTTGCAGGGTTGAGGGTTGAAGGTTAATCAATAAGTATAAGGCTGGAAAAAGGGACGAAGAGGAGCGTCGTATTTCTGAGTCCCCATCTTGAATGTCTGCTCTAATACCATCTTAAAGATGGTAATCAAGAGATAGGAGATTGGTAGTAGATAACATTGTAAGTATCGTAGGATTTATGTTGTATTTCTTATCTTTCACTGTCTACAATGCACTCTCTTTTATAGCTGTAAATACAAGATAAATATGAAAAAGATCAATCTATTCTAATTGTATCAATTCCCTATCAATTTGATTCTTCTTCCTAAAAATAGATTGGTTTATTCTTCTTTCCTTTCTTGGTATGTAGGATATTCCCTTTTCCTTTCTTGACAAATATTGGGTAAATTTATGAGTAAGAGACATTTTCGTTATGAATGACACAAAAATAAAGATAATTACATATGTAATTATTTTCATCGGAAAATGTCCAAAATTGAGGACTCAAAGAAAATTGCCCATAAATAGAGGACATAATTGTCCACTACACTGCCTTTTGTTTTGATTTTTCGGTCACTTTTATTTGCATTTCTTAATTTAATTTGGTACACCAAGATTGAGACGCTCTTCAAATTATAGATGATGCATTTAGAAATAGACTAAAGTCTCATTTTGGTCCTTAACATATTGCGATTTTTTGATTTTGGTCCAAAACATTATCTTTTGAATTATTAGGTCCCTCACATTTGAAATCGGATCACATTTAGTCCGAAATGGACAAAACTGTTAAATTTAACAGTCAGCGTGGATTTATCGGATTTTGACCCGATTAATTATTTTTAATTAATTCAAAAATAATAATAATTATTATTATAAATAAACCCCCCCCCACCTCCTCCCCCCCTCCAGCATCTCCACCATCTCCGCTGCCCTCCCCGCCTCCCGATTCCCCCTCATCCCCCCCACCACCGTCGTCACCGTCTCATCCCTCAGCCTCACCCCCTCCTTACATCATCACCCCCTCCGTTGAGAATGTACGCCACCAGTGTAAAACCTATATACTCCGAAACCATGCCTAAGGCCTTGCTAGTACTGCCCTCTATACCGGCTGCCCCGAGCCCACGTCTCAACGCCATAGCCATCATACTTGCCATCAACCCAATCACCTTCATACCTCCCACTCATATAATAGTAATAAACTCCACTGCCACTACATTTCCCCTTATGAAACTCGCCCTCATAGACATCCCCATTGGTGTATGCTTGAACATAACACTCGGAAATGGCCTTCTTATCCGCCTTCTGCCTCGAACCAATTGACCAAAGCACTGGAAAATGAGGTCGGCTCACCCTGCCCTTGTCATTTATTTTAATCGGTAAGGACTTGGCAAGGAACAACCTAATCGTGGGGAGCCTCGGGATTGCTATTGTGGCGGAGGCGGAGGTGGAGGCGGAGACGGCGGCGCAGGTGGTGGTGGAAATGGGTCAAGAATTTCTGAGACCTATTGTGGAAAAGACTGAATTTTGCAGGTGGGTCCACGCTGTATCTGTGGAGGGCGTTGGAGAGACTCGGAGTCTTGGTGAAGGAACGAGAGAATTGTTGCTGGAGATGGGATCTCTTGAAGGGGGTGGGCTTGGGGGGGTAAAAGCGTCATTCTGCTCCAGCTGCTGCTGATTCTCATTGATGATGAGGATTTGGAGGGCGGGAGTGGGCCCAAGCGAGGACGAAGGCGGCGGATTGGTTTGAGAGAAATGCGGGTGTTTCTGGGTGAGGGAGGAAAGGGGAGGGGAGGAGCGGGGTTGAAATTGGAAGAGACACCGCTGCATTCTCAACGGAGGGGGTGATGATGTAAGGAGGGGGTGAGGCTGAGGGATGAGACGGTAACGACGGTGGTGGGGGGCGATGAGGGGGAATCGGGAGGCAGGGAGGGCGGCGGAGATGGTGGAGATGCTGGAGGGGGTATTTATAATAATTATTTTTTTTGAATTAATTAAAAATGATTAATCGGGTCAAAATCCGATAAATCCACGTTGACTGTTAAATTTTAATAGTTCCGTCCATTTCGGACTAAAATGTGATCCGATTTCAAATGTGAGGGACCGAATAATTCAAAAGATAATGTTTTTGATCAAAATAAAAAAATCACAATATGTTAAGGACCAAAATGGGACTTTAGTCTTAGAAATACTAAAATATATCTTTTTAGTGAGAATGTTATTACTAAAAAATGTCCTTTTAGTAAGAATGTTAGTGGTTTGAATTATAGGAAAAATATGGTCGATTCATAGCTAAAGAATTATGTACAAAATTATTGTAGTAATATATAGATGTTAAATATTAAGACGAAGGATATAAATGGTCCCCTCGGAAATTAATTGACATTTAAAATCATTTAAACGAAGGATATAGAATTTTCCGTTAATTAATTACTTTTGGAGACCAATCAAAGATCGTGCTTGAACCAAAAATACCAGAGATACAATTGAGATTATCTCGACAAATTTAGTTTAATAAAATATGCTAATTTGCAAACATCTTCAGTGTATAATCATTTGTATATGTGAAAATTGTACGTGTGTCATGGAGTACTAGTTATCTACAATATTTACAGCAAAGTCACTGGCCTACAAGCTAAGTCAGACAATTTTATCTCAATAAATCGATTTTCTTAGCAAAAACTTGTCGATTATCGTTTACTCTTCAGATGAGTTCATTACAAATTTATATAATTCCGTAATAAAGCATGGGTAGCATGTTTCTATTTTGGAAGGGTTGCTTACATTTGCACCCTTACTATTTTTTTTATTAAAGAAAAATGCTCAGACTAAAATAATGACGAGCCGAAAAAGTACATTAAAAAACCAAACAAAAAAAGAAAACAAAAACAACACCAGCCCCCACAAACCACCAACACTCCAAAGTCATAAACTCCAAAATCCTACCAAAACAACAAAACACACCACCCAAACCCTCAACGTCTCAACCCATACAACTATACCTAAAAAAATAAACAAACAACCAACACAAACTCACCCAGAAAGCACAAAAAGAATAACAAGAAAACATGTCCACACCAAAAGGTAGCCACAAGCAGAGGGAGGCTAACAACACCTCAAGCATCGCTCACCTTATCAGTCGAGTCTCCTGCCGCCACAGAACCAGACCACCTCCTTTCATCTGATTTTCAAGATGCCAAAAAAGTCGCTTCTTCTCAACCTCCCAAATGGGGTTGAAATTTTGAAAGGTAACCTTATTGCGGATGTCCCATATAGACCTTGATATGACATAGAACATGACCGTCCAAATTCTCTTTTCAAGATTTCTAAAGGGGGAGCCAAGCCAAGAGATAAGTACAGGCCTTTGGTTGATTAGGGAGACACGTGGAGATGTACTATCGCTCGCAACATGAGTACCATAAGCTGCTAGATATCTTGCAACTTAAAAAAGAGATGTTCAATAGATTCCTTGCATCGTACACATCGGTCATCATCTATCCCGTTAACTCCAAATCTGTAGAGTCTGACTTTAGTGTTGAGTTTTCCATGGAAGAGAAACCACATGTGGAGTTGTGCTCGTGGCGGTGCAACATTTCTCCATGCAAGTGTTCCCTGGTGTGGTGGAGAGCTAGCGATCTCCAGCTGCTTGTTGATCTGCAAAGCAAAGTAGAAACAAAAAACAAATCGAATTTGTCACCAGACCAAGTCCTCGCATCGCTCGTGTTTAATCTCAAGGAGGATTGATTCACGGCTAGTAGAAATTCCATAAGAAAATCCTCTTCCCAAGCAAACAATTTTCTCCTCCAATCACACTCCCATCTCCAAACTCTTTTCTCCCACTCTCCCATATCCATAATAAGATCATCTTTCTATTTAGACAATCCAAACAGTCGTGGGAACAATTTTCTAAGGCTTGTATCTCCTATGCAAGTATCAAACCAGAAGCTAGTATAGGCCCCATTGCCCACTTTACTCGAATTCCTTTACTTGCAATCTCATGTATTTCTTTGTTGAAGCTCCCAAATTTTGTAATTTGCCCCCATATGCTTGTTTTGCTCTGCTTTTTCCTCTCTTGGAAATCACCGAGATGTTTAAACTCAAGGTTTGATTCGATAGCATCCTTCCACAGTGGTTTCTAATCATATGTCAATCTCATCCATCATTTGAATAGTAAGGCCACATTCCTAATAGATATGTCACCAACACCCAGGCCTCCCTGATCGCGTGGTTTCTGAATGGCACCCAGGCTGCATTCCTAATAGAGATGTCACCTACACCATTTGCACCCTTAGACCATCAGCAATGGCGGACGTCCACGCGGAATTGCCACCGGCTTGCGGGAATTCCGTGACGGACGTCCGCCATTGCACGTCCTTGGCACGGATACGGAATTCCGCAAAGGAATTCGCAGTTCCGTGACGTTCCGGAGAATTCCGTGCGGACGTCCGTCATTGCGTTGACACCCGCCGGAATTCCTCTTTTTTCATTAAATGTTTTTAATGAAGTATGGTTTTTTTTAAATAAAGTGGTTGCATTTTCTCCGTATTCGCGTCGAAATTTTAATTCCGTAAATTTTTTGATTCCGGAAATTGTCTAATTTGTGATTTTTTTTAATGTGGAAATTCCGCAGGGAATTCCGCTACTGTGCAGTGGGAATTTCGTATGACGTGGCATGAGGTGTTTTTGGGAATTCCGCGTGGAATTCCGCCGGGAATTCTGCTCCACTGCTGATGCTCTTACCTAAGGGTAAGCAAAATACATACTCCCTCCGTCCTACTCAAGATGCTTACATTCTTGAGTGACACAGGATTTTAGGAGGAGTTGTTAGGTGGAATAAGTAGAGAGATAAAAGGTAGTTCAATAATGAAGAGAGAAGAGAGATGGATTTATTTTCAAATATAGAAAGGGGACATCTTGAATTAGATAAATTGAAAGGAAAGGTAGACAGTTTGAGTGAGATAACCTGAATTTTAATACTCTATTTGATTCAATATTTTGAATTCTGGTTTACTTCAGTTTTAAAATGTTGATAATTGTTTTTGGTTGAATATATAAAAATGAAAATCTAATTTATTTTTATAAAATAAATGCCAATTTAGTATTAAAAATATCAACATAATACCAGAGAGGTGTGATCAATTGCTAGCTTTCTTAAGTTGCTAACTTTGCTAACTCATCAACCTAATAGATTAAAAATATCAACACGATAACATTAAAATGTCAACACATAATTTTGTTGACATTTCAATACAATATGTTGACATTTTAATGTAATCGTATTGACATTTTTAATATACTGCATTGATGAGTTAACAGAATTAGCAATTTAAAAAGTTAGCAATATAGTGCAGCCTAATAGCATGAGTATATTAATATAATTTAATATTAACAATATACATGACTTATATTGACATGGAATAATATGAGTGGCTATCATGTCGATGTAGCGGCCATCGAGTGACTCTAGAGGTAAGAGTATCCACTATAAGCCGGACACTTCCAATAGTCGCGCCACTTTTTTTGTCCACAGCCCCAGTTTATTTGTCCACGCCCACAAAAAAAGTGTCCACAACTATAGTGGACACTTTTTTTAGCCACTTTTCACTTTAATATTTCTTTATATTTTAATTCAATTATAATAAAAATTATCGGACTACACATAATTAGAAAAAAAATATCTATAATTCAATAAATTAAAATTGATTAATAAATTTTCGTCGTATTAAAGTAATGGAAAAATTATACAACGAAAATTTAATCGACAGAAAATCACACCACTTCTTCACGCAGCGCCCCCTCCCCTACGTGCCCATACCTCTTCAATCAAATCGGCCTGGAGTGTGGTATGTGTTGTGCTCCTGCGCATATCAGTGAAACGTTGGAGCAAATATTCATTACTACGTGGTACACCCATCTGTATCGGCTCGGAGGCAACACCATGACTTGAACTTGCACCATCTTCCGGTGCCCAGCGCTCCACAGCAAAGCGTGCACCGAACCGTACATATCTAGCAGTCTCTGGCACTCATCAGAGGTTGACTTTCGTAGGAACTCCGGACCAAAGATTTCCCGGATCCCCTTACAAAACTGTCTGAGCACCGTTAGGCTAGTCGTCTCACCCATCTGTAGATACTCCTAGAACATATCAACCGGTCTGGCATAAGCAAGCTGCCTAATTGCAGCGGTGCATTTCTGAAAAGTAGACAGCCCGATCCGGCCAGTGCAATCACTCCGGAGGGTGAAGCACCGGTACAGCTCCGCCAAATTCGTCGCTATATGGGTAAAGAGTCGTTGCGACATTCTGAAACGCCAACGGAAAATCTCGGGTGGATAACGTGGGTTATCCACAAAGTAGTTCGCCATTAGCCACTGGTGCGCTCCGCTATGGTCTCGTTGGATGGTTCGACGACGAGTAATCTCACGAGGGATCGCGGCCTCCGCCAATTCCGCCGCGCGCGCCGCATCCTCCTCGTCAGCTTGGTTCTCCACCTCTTGAATCAGAGAATTCCATGCGTCATTCCACAAATCATCCATTTTTAGTACCAATGGAATCCACAAATTTTAGTGAGAGAAAGTATGAGTGAAGAGTTGGAATGGTGTGAAAATAATGAGGGGAATGAGTTGTATTTATAGGTAAATTAAATTCAATTTTTTTAAAAAAACAAAAAAAAATACAATTTGTCTGCCCCGAACCGGCGCGCCACTGCCCGCCGCACTATAGGCCGGCGCGTCCTCGGCGACTAGGCACCGATCGCCCATCCGCCCCAAAATTTATGTCCACTACGGGGCGGACGCCCCGCCCACTATAGCCCGCCGCAGCTTAGCCGCCTCCGGGGCGGCCGGCGCGCCGCCCCTATAGTGGACACCTAAGTGATCGGGCCAATCGAGTACTGGACTAGAACCAATTTAAAGATCGGGCCAGAATAATGTTTATTTTAATTATATGAGTTCTATATCAATCTTTTAAATTTGGATGTTCTAATCTTTTCAACTTTTATAAATTTGCCACTAAGGGTATCCACTATGGGACCGCCGCGCCTATAGCCCCAGCGGGGGTGATCCCGGGGCACCTTATAGTGCAGGCGACGTGTCCGCCTCGGGGCGGACAAAAAAAAGGGGGCGGATGGTCATGCGGCGAAACCGGGGCGAGGACGCCCGCTCCTATAGTGCGCTGCCGATAGGCGCGCCGGCGCCCCTCGAAATTTGTTTTTTTTTTAAATAATAACTCTATAAATACCACTCCTCCACCACCCATTTTTTCACCATTTTCACACACTCTCCCTTCATTCACTATCTACACTTTCACTCTCTAAAAATGCACGGTGGAGATGACGAATCTCCGGCTCGCAGGAATCGGGCTATGGCGTCAATCCTTTACAGCCGTCGGGATATGGCGGCTATCCTTCTCAGCCGTCGGGATATGGCGGCTATCCTTCTCAGCCGTCGGGATATGGCGGGTCTCCGTCATATCCTTCACCTGATTTTAATTATACTTTATTGAAACTAAAAACATTTTAAAATGAAAATTGATTATAAAATTTGGGGTCTGTTGAAAGTATCCACCATAGTGACGAAAATAAATTTTTGTGGTCGTGGATAATAAAATTGGGGCCGTGGACAAAAAAAAAGAGGTGGAGCTGTTGGAGTGTCCGCCGTAGGACAGTCTAAAGTTCCACTCCAACAGTTGAGTCATACCATGGCATGTCAGAAAATGCCATTATGCTGCTCCGAAAAATAAGTTGTCCAGAAAGATATTCATATTCCATTTTTATTTTATTTTATTTTTTTATGAATAGTTATATAAAATTAACTAGTTAAATAGATACAAGTTGAAAAGACTGAGTATGAAAATGATAAATTAAAATGGGTAGGACAAAAATGATATAAATGCTAAAATTTGAGATAAAATTGATATATAGTGCATATATCTGTCTTCAAATTGTTGGTTGTCAACTTGTCATCACATCATTAATTGTGAATTTTGACATTTTGTTGGTCAAATCATACTAAAAATTTATTTGTAAATATAAAAGTATTGTGTTGACGCATCATATCCATAATTAATAGTCACTTAAATATGTTATCGCAGTTGTTAAATATTGATCCTTTCGTCCCATTAAAAATAAAATATTTACTTTTGTGCACGATATTTTATATAGTATTGTTTTGTGAGTTAATAAGAAAATAATAAAGTAAGAGAAATGAAAAAGTAGAGATAGTGTTGTTTATATTTTAAGAAACATTTCATTTTTAATGGGACAGAGGATTATAAAACATTAGCGCCCTCTCTAAAAGCTTATCTAATTAATTTTGATTATCCTAATAAAACGTGATACATGGCGATTTTTTTTACCCTCATTGTAATTATGTAGATATTAGCAGTGGTATACTCTTTATTAAGTCTCCCTCAAACCCAATAATTTCTTTAGTGATCCCTTCGATATGGATAAATGATAATAATAGAGTTGATGCAAATTGCAATCGTATTGTTGGTTGATAAATAACATTAATTGCTTCCAAGAAACGAATATGTTTGTTTTGTAGCGGCTGCTAATTTATTGAGAAAGACATGCTGGTCCCATCCCATTGCCAAAGATAAAAACATCAATTAATTCGATTTAATTTCACAACCTAGCCACCAAATATTATACTATGCACATCTCACATATTTATTGGTTCTTGGATACTCTATTTTCCAAATATATATATAATGCAAACAATGTCAAATACAGAATAAAGTCACACACTAACTGTGTTGACATATTGTGTGTGTTATAAAGTTTAAATCATGTCAAAACTGGTCCACTCTTCATTTATATTTTACTACAAACTTTCCAGTAATTTTGGGCTTGGGATCCAACATGGTTGAGTTGGTCCTATTATTTGAGCTATCTTTCATATTTACTTCCATCTCTCGACAATCTAAGGTAAGAAATAAAATAATAAAACAAAGCAAACTAATCGTACAACAAGTGAAAGAACTTTTTCCATAAGACAAATTACAATTTTATTTACTTTTGTATTAACGTATTATCCCTAAAATAAAAATGACTTCCTTCCAATGTGAAGAAGCACCTCAAACCCACTAAACATTGACATTGACATTGACATTGACATTGACATTAACATTAACAGATTAACAAAATTTTGAGAATTGAGCAAACAATGCTCCTAAGAGCATCACAATAGATAGCGCCTGAAAACATGCCGCTGCGTGCGGTGGTTCCCGGGGTACTATTCCAGGTGGGCGGCGAGGGGGCGCAGGTGCGGTGCGGTGGTTCCCGGAATACATTATTCTATATTTAAATCCCATTATTCTTGTTCTTGTTCTAACATTTGTAGCATTTTAATCTATGTTATTTGTTTTTTCTAAATAAAAAATTAAATTACAAAAAATAAAAATAGTAAAATAAGTTGCGACTGGTTTTGGGGTTGACGCTATTGCAGCGGTTGGAGCTGGAATTTAATATGTTGACGTGGCAAATATTGGAGCGGGTTTTTGGTGTAGTATTGCTTATGCCTGATGCCCTAATATTACAATGAATAATGGCAAGAAGATTAGAGAGATAAGACTTATTTGTGAACTTAGAGTAATATATTGTGTGTTCTACTCAAAAAATGTCACACCTATCAAGAGACCATAGAGAAAAACGTCAGGAGGTATAGTCTTCCACACACCTCCAAAAATGGTTAGATACTACAAGGAGAAGAAAAGGCCAAAGCCTAAAAAGAAATGATGAAACTGCCCAAATTATTTATACACAACTAATATGTTGATTTTTCACTATTCATTTGCTTCTGAACTGAAATTTTAAGCTAGTTTTTGGTAACTAGTATACTAACTAGTGTTGAGAGTAATTAAGGAAATGCTAACCCATCATTAGTTTAGTTGAGAATATTGTACTTTATGCTGGATTCCTTATTAATTGACATGTATAGCTATTTATTTCCATAAGAGAAGGTTCATTATATTATGAAATCCAGTTACATAAACGTTTATATCCCAACAAAAGTTTTTATATCAAGTAACAAGAGAGTTCCATTCATCTCAAACAAAGGAATAAACAAATAAAAAACACATGCATAATTACAGTAGGCACCCCAGTACTTATCGAAATTCCTAAACCACCCCAGACTTTTTGCCGTCAGGTGCGCTTGCTATTCATAACTCATACACGAATAACCGTCGACATTTGTGGATAAGGCGATAACGGCGGCACCTCAAATATCCCTTTCCCTTCTCCTCCGTCCCAAACGGCCGTCCAACTTGACGGCGTCAGAGGCACTGCTGCCGTCAACTCAACACTCTCCGTTTTCACTAATTCCACATCATCTTCTTCTTCTCTCTTCGCCTCTTTCCTCTCTCTCTCCTCTCCTTCCTCTCCGTCCCTCCGCCTCTTCAGCGGCGCCGCAGAATCATCGTCGATTTCCAAGCTCCCGATCTCGAGCGGGAAATTGAGTATGGCCTTGCTCTTCCTGAGCCTGAACGCCGCCCGATCGTAGGCCCTCGCGGCCTCCACCGCGGTGTCGAACGTCCCCAGCCAAACCCTAGTCCCCTTCCGATTCGGATCGCGGATCTCCGCGGCGAATTTCCCCCAGGGGCGCTGCCGCACGCCTCTGTAGTGCCGTGCCTGGAGTGCGGCTTTGTTGATTTCGCTCGGAATGGCTATGTTGAGCGCCGGCTTCACCTTCTCCTTGACGCTGATTTTCTGCGGCTTCGTCTCGAATTCGGCGTCGAATTGGAGATTAGTTGTGAGATCGGAGAGGGTTGAACTGGTGGAGCTGGAGGTTCGTGAGATTTGGGATTGGGATTGGGATTGGGATTGAGATTGGGAGGAGAAGTAGAATTGTGCAAAAGCGTGATCGTCGAGGAGGTGTTGGCGGATGATCTCGAGAGCTGAAGATTCAACGGGAGAAGCCATAGTTTGGGGTTTGAGATTAGTAATCCGTGGTGAGTGGAAATGGGGAGTGAGAAGATGTGTTTATATAAGGGTGGAAGGAGGCGGCTTCGAAGAGGCTTCGGTTTGGAAGATAGAGAAGAAAGAAATGTGATTGCTTTGTTGTTTAGCTAAATATGTATTGCGACGTTGCTTCCTCGCCCATACGTGCGACCTACTTATATTCAATATTTTGGGATTTATTTCAACTTTTTTAAGGAGCATGCTTTGACTTGAGACTATACTTGCCTTTTTTTTCCGTGATTTTGCAAAACTTATTAGAGCATCCAAAGTGGTGTGGATGTCCCGGCGGACATCCCCGTGGACATCCCAAAAACACCTCTGCCACATCATAAGGATTTCTCACTGCACTGCCACGTCATAAGGACATCCCACTGCACAGTGACGTACATCCCGACGGACTTCCCATAATAATAAAAAAATAATAAAATAATCGGGACGTCCGCGCGGACGTCCGTGGAGTCAACGCAATGGCGGACATCCGCAAGGACGTCGTGACAGATGTCTCGGGAACGCCGTGGAACTCCTGTGTCCGCAGCGGACGTCCGTATCCGCGTCACCGCTGGCCGGCCGGATGTCCGCCGGGACGGGCGCCATTTTGGATGCTCTTAGGATCATTTTTAAGGCCTTTTCGTTAGTGTGCATGGAGTAAGTAAGAGCATCTCCAATGCACGGATGTCTCATTCGGACATCCACTAGGACTTCCCAAAAACACCTCATGCCATGTTACTAGGACTTCCCATCCCACTGCCACGTCACTAGGACATCCCCTTCACAATCCGCCCTTCCCATCGCCCTTCTCACTAGGACTTCCCGCAATAAAAAAAATCACAAATTCATAAATAAAGCAATTTACGTTTACGGAAATAAAATTTCAACACGAATACGAACGGGAAAAATTATCAACTTCATTAAAAAAAACATACATGATTTGAAAAAAAAAATTACATAGTAATAAAACAAAAAAAGTAATAACATCAATGTCAACCCCTCCGCGTCCAAACCTCTTCGATAATATCGTGCTGAAGTAGAACATGGGCATCTGTTTGCCGAATGTCGGCAAATGCACGCATCCGCTCGACCTCTCCATGAGGTACCCCCATATTCACATTCGCAGTGGCCACGCCGTGACTTGGACCTGCACCCGTATCATCTTCATTGGTCCACTGAGTCAGTTCCGCAGCTTCATTTTCGACAATCATGTTGTGCATTATGATACATGCGTACATGACATCGCGGATGTTTGGAATATACCACTGCCGTGCAGGACCCTTTACTACCGCCCATCGACTCTAGAGCACACCAAATGCCCGCTCCACATCCTTGCGCGCTGCTTCCTGACGGCTCGCAAAGTATGACTTCTTTTGTCCGAGCGAATGCTTGATTGTCTTCACAAAGACGGGCCAGTTTGGGTATATCCCATCCGCCAAATAGTATCCCATATTGTGCTGGTTGCCGTTGGCGACGAAACTGATGGCGGGACCAACGCCATTGCACTGAGCGTTGAACAGGGGCGACGACTGGAGAACGTTGATGTCGTTGTTCGACCCGACGACTCCAAAATAAGCATGCCATATCCACAGCCGGTAGTGTACATCCCCTTCTAGGCGGCGGGGCAGTTCTTCCACTCCCAATGCATACAATCTATGCTGCCCAACATCCCAGGGAACCCGTGCACCGACCCATGCATATCTATCAGCCTCTGACAGTCTTCGGGGCTCGGACTCCGAAGATACCGCTCCCCGAATATCGCTCTCACGCCCGCGCAAAATTTCTGCAGACACTCAACGGTTGTCGACTCGCCAATGTGGAGGTACTCGTCGAACATGTCGGTCGCGCCTCCGTACGCCAGTTGTCTGATTGCGACAGTGCACTTCTGTAAGGGCGTGAGTCCGGGTTTGCCAACTGCATCCTCCCTGATCCTAAAATACAAGTATCTTCTCTCTAAAGCACCCACGATATGCATAAACAACGGACGATGCATCCTAAAACGTCGCCGGAATAAGGCATCCCCAAAACGCGGCTGTGGAGCGAAGTAGTCCTGATACAACCGAATATGTGCAGCAATGTGGTCACGGGGTATTGTAGTTCGACGACGGATCGGCCGATGTACCGCCGCCTGCTGCCGCCGCTGCTCCCTCTGGTGTAGCAGCCTATCTATCGCACCTTCCACAGCGACCTCCAATTCATCCTCGCTATCACTGTCACTAGCCATTCTAGATATACTTGAAAATAGAGATGTAGAGAGAGAAACTTGTTAACACAAGTGGTGCGAATGAAATGAAGTTCAACGAGCCGTATATATAGAGTTTTAAAAAAAATTAAATACCGGACGTCCGACCCACGCCACAATGGCGGACGTCCGCCCGCCCGTCGCCCCCACGTCCGAGGACATTCGACGCCCTTACGGGACGTCCGTATCCGAGTTGAAACGCCACAATGGCGGACGTCCCGGTCGCCCGTTGCTGATGTCCGACCGGACGTCCGCCATTGGAGATGCTCTAAGCTTATACTTCCTCAGTCACATAAAAATACAAATATTTAGAATGACATGATAATTAATACATAACTGGTAAAGTAAGAAAGAATATGAGAAAGGTGGTTAAAGTAGGTTAGTGGATGGGGACCCACATTATCATTACTCATTAGTGTTTAATGTTTAATCAACTGTAAATAACTTGATGTATATAGGTAATGAGTTGGTGAAATTTTTTCAAAAGTAAAAATACTTATATTTTTATGGAACGAATAAAAATAGAAAGTGCATATATTTCTATGCAACAAATGGAGAATGTTATACAAGTTTCCTACTCCATATATTAATTCTATATGCATGCCACTCACTTTTGGTGCCCAACACTTTTATAGAAATATAAAACTCGGTAGAAATGTAAAATGAAAACTAAATTCTACAAAACCTAGTTAGTAGTTATTATGCAATCAATCCTAATTAATGACAATTATATAACCGACACATGCACCATAAATACAAGAAAAGTTGATATGAATATGAAATGATTCTATATATTCTCTCTAGATCGCCATTAAAATGATGAGAACGTTGATTTAGTAATGTCTGTTAGTATCACAAAAATATTACTCCACTTAGTTGACTCTTTTAATAATATTTGTTTAGCATCACAAAAATATCAATTCTTGTCTCAATATCAATTTGTTGATAAATGAACATCAATATAGTTTTGTGATATTGAAAAACAATAATCGATACGTTTTGGATAATGACTGATCATATTAAATGTGATATGATTCTTAATACTCGTTTTAATATGATTCTTAATACTCGTTTTAATATGATTCACATTTGATCCAAGTTCTAAATATGAAAAATGTACTTGTATAATGCTAGAGAATTAAAAACTAGAAAATAGGATAAACCAAAGGGTTAACGCCGTAAAATATCGTAATAACGCATGTATATTAATTTATCAAGAAAATACCCATTATCTTTTCCTAAACTTTCGTATCAAGCATCCTTAAGAAATAATACAGGTACATATACGTAATACCTACGTCATGTAAACATTATAAATGAACTAGGATAAGTTTTAGAGTTGCAATATTAAATTGAATGTTATATAACAATAATTAGAAATGCAATATAAAATTCTTTATGACTACATTTAATATATTAATCTTATAACGTCTTGACTTTTGACTAATCTAATAAGAGAGTCCCATTGAGCTCATCGAGGCACAATATTTTTTTTATCATCGATAACTGTGTAGTTTAGAGTTTGATTGAAATACGTATCTCTTCGTGGTCATTGTCCACATTCGCTATCATCCATTTATCTTAATAAATTATGTTTTGGTTTAAGTAAAGTTTGATCACCACATCCCATTAAGTTGAATAATTAGTACTTAAATCTGAACATTACATCAATCCCTTATGAGTTCAAATTGTAGACTTGATAATTATATTGGGTTTTATAATTTATTTATGAACAATCGCTATTTAATTCATCCAACAGACTGATAATTCATAGAGGTGGAATATATAAACTAATTCCTTGCCATAATTTACTTTGGAATATCCACTAACTATTTTTAGGTAATATCACTGTAAATTTATAATTATGCATGCACACAATCTTTTTAGAATAAATTAATTCCTTGACAACAATATTTTCCGTCATTAATTATAAAATGAAATAAAATAGCAAAGACTGGATTTAGATATCAAGTTTGACTGAACCAAGAATATTTAGTTCTGTGACTCTAATAATTTATTCTTTAGGACAGTTTTGTTTTCTATCAATATATAATAGATACAACAATATATTATGTATTCATTTAACAAAGGTATCCATATATAATTAAATGAAATTGATAGTGGTTTTAAAATCTTTACGACGAAGTAGATGATAAATTAATGTTAATTAGTGTTAGATAAAGGTATCCAGATAGTTATAAGTATATACCTCCTATATATGTATTGCATTATCATATTATTTAATGAAAACATAAACAATGCAGAGGATTATGTTCATACACACACGGATGTAACACTTTTTGTATACGAGCAAGTTGCGTGGATGTCGCATTATATATTCGTCGCGGCCCACATGGATTTTGACTTAATTCCACTTAATACAATGAATTCAATATTTTATTTTATTTTATTTTATTTTATTTTAAAATTCCACTTAATTCCACTTAATATTCGTCGTGCTCGCTGCGGACAAACATCCGACATCGAATCGGACGTGGGATGCGCACCGCCTGGGCCTGCTCCACCGCTGCGCGCTCCATTTCGGCCAAGCATTCCGCCACAGCCTCATGAGCACAATCGAATAAGGCCCGAGTAATGCCCTCCGAGGTACTCCAGTCGTCGTCGGGTCTCATTTTTTTCAGTGAGAAAGATTGGGAGTGAAATATTGGTGTGTGGGGAAAGTGAGAGATGCGAGAGAATTATTGGTGTGGGAAATGGAAGAGAAATGAGGGTTTAAATAGAAAAAAATTTCAAAAAAAATAAAAAAAGGAAAACTTGTAGCATCGTCCACGGTATCGTCCGCGTGACCCGTAGTGGGGCGGACGATACCACGGACGATGCGTGTTCCGACGCCATCGTCCGCAGACGATGTATAGGGCGCGGACGATTATCGGGCATCATCCGCCCCACTGTGGATGCTCTAAAATATGTCTTATATTGACTTGGTGATGATCCTCTCATCTATATGAGAGTGAATATGAGGCCTTTTAAGGGGATGAGTGACTCACTTCTAATATGGTATCAGAGCGGGCTCAGTTCGATGATGGATTTCTCTATATCTCTTATCTAACTCACGAGTGGAAGAAAGATGTTTATTCCGGCCCACATCGATGATGGTTATTATCACTTGTCTTGCTTACCCACATGATAGAAGTCCGATGTGTCATTCCGGCCCACACGTGTTGGGCCGTGGTAAATGTCTAAATTTTGCTCCACATCGACTTGGTGAAGATCTCTTCTGATCTATATAAGTGTTGATAACCATCCCCCTTATGAGGCCTTTTAAGGGGGTAAGTGTTACGGACTCAATGCCTTCATCGGTTGTGAGAACAACTGGTGTGGTGTATATAGACTAAATGAGTCTCTCTCCTAACAGACTAGTCTTTTGGTCTGAGTTCTCCTGTTTGGTCTGTATCATTGATGCTTTCATTAAGAGCCCAAACTATTCATAGTGGTGGCCAGGTAACAAGCTCGTCCAGGCGGAATAATTATACGGAGAGATTATCAGCTCCCTTCCGGAATAAAGTAAAAGTCTAAGTCCTTATTAGTGAGTGGTGATCCATTTCTAATATGGTATCAGAACTGCCCAAGTCGATGATGGATGTTTCTTTATCTCTTCTCTTGCCTACCCACGCGATGAAAGTCTGATGTGTTATTCTGGCCCACACATGCGGAGGCGCATTAAATGTGTAAATCTTTTTTTCACATCGACTTGATGATAACCTATCTAATCTATATAAGTATGAATAATCATCTCCCTTATAAGCCGTTTTGAAAAATGAGCAGCGGAACGAAACTACATTAACTCATTAATTAAATATTTATTCCTTAATCTATTGCTTAAAAGAAATAGCTCAACCCTAGTCAACCAAAGATAGTACAATAAAACTGAAATGCTCGAAGTGGGACATTGCTTTCAATGAGACTACCCAATGGACTATTGAAAGAGATGGGGATCAGCATCAGATAATTCAAATTTAAATTACGTACCAAGTTGGATTGGGTTGGATCACCTTGTTTTCCAAGTAGGGCTACATCCAGGTTGTTGCCTTATGGGCCCACACCCAGCAATTCTGTTTTGAGAATGTATCTAGTTGGATAGATGTACATCCCCCCATCCTATGCTTTTTATTTTTTATTAGTAATATTTCTTTTTCTTTATTTTTTACTATAATTTACTAATTTCATATTAATATTTGTGTATTTTAAGATTATTTCTCATGAACAAAATTGTTCATCTAAATTTTCTTAAAAGTTGGGAATGCCTAGTTATGATGTTTTTCATGTGAAAAGTTTGTTACGTTTAGATTCGAAAGACATTGATTTTAAGTTTAAGAGTTTAATTTCTCAAAAAAAGTTTAAGAGTTTAATTTTATTGAATTCTTAACTGCGCCATCTCTTAACTTTGAAAACGAAATCGTTAACTTTAGGCTAAAGAGATTTTTTACAATTTTTATCTAATGTACTATACATCAATTTCAAGCGTTCTAACAGTCTTATATTCGATTATTTTACCAACTTGTATAAACGCTCAGGAGATGTTTTTAACCAAAAAATAAATACATTTTGACCAGTTAATACTCCCTTCGTCCATGAAATATTGTTCAAGTTTAACTCGATGCGAGTTTTAATAAATGTGAAGAAAAGTGAATTGAAAAAGTTAATGGAGTTTTATAATAGAACGTGAGTGTAAAGAGTTAGTGGAAAATGAAGTCCATTTACCAAAAATAGAAAAAAATAAAGTGAACATTTTTTCACGGACGAACCAAAATGACAAAACTGGACAACATTTCATAGACGGAGGGAGTATATTTTTCTTAAAAACTACTTGTAGCTATTTAGATATTTGAAGATGTCGATGTGATAGTACCAAACGAAAACTACAAATCAGCATGACTAGAATGAAGATAAAAAAATTGCGTTTTTGAACAGTGCAACTGAGATATGGGTTTGCATTGTTTAAAAATGCAAATATTTGGGTTTTTGCGTTACATTTTAGAGTATGATTAAAGATGATTCTTACCTTTAAGTATGTAGTATTACTGTAAATGCTCTTAATCAGGTCATCAAATATACTGAAGCAATGTCATATACTCATATAGGGGAGGGTAGGGGAGGAGAGTGATCAATTACTAACTAATTGCAATAACAAATTAAGACCAAATTTTAGCCATTAGATTAGAAGATTTAATGGTTGAAATAATGCCACATGAATTATATTTTAAATTAAAAAAATTATTAAATAAATTAAAGGGTATTAATTTCAATTCTCTCTCAACAAAACCATCTCAAAACTTTAAATTTACGTAACTCTCTCGATTTAAATTATTTTTTGGCAAAAAATATATCAAATTAAAGATAATTTTATAAGGATTCCAACGAGATCTCAATTGCATATGTTCCGACGATGTTCGGGTGATGAAATTTGACAAATTATATTTCAATTTTCATACATATTGATAAGTAGATTTGATCAATAAATACAAAAAAAAAATCTCAATTTAATGGGCGCAAAATTTCAGTGTAGATAAAATACACATATATTATCCATCTTATGTAGAGTATGGTCTAATACGATGAATGGCATAATTAAAATAATTTTGTAATCAATTGCATATCCCAATAATACATTTTATATCTACAATACATAATTAAAATAATATCTGAACGATTGCATGACTTTTACTCTTAATACCTTTTCAAAATCAATATCTATTTATACCTTTTATTTAGCAGTGATCTTATACTTTTATATTTTAGTTTAATCAAAGTACGGCGATTGAATCTTGAAAGGGCAAGGATTTGTTTCCTATTTTTAATAACAAGAGGATTCGGGTCAAAATTTACTTACCAAAAACATACTTTTCCTAATAAATCATTGACTCCTGATTATTTAATGTATAATAATTTTCAATTGTGTGTTTTATAGTATAATCTTGCTGTTTTGTTGAGATAAAAGTATACAAAACGACAAGAAAAAGGCTGGAGACAAAAAAACGTTGAGTTGTTTCTTAGTCTAAATAGGTTGCATTCCATTTGAAATGACTGATATTTTTAATTAAGATACAACGTTCAATTCATATTCTCTGATTTCATTTCGGTGATTATATTCACATTTTTTTAAAAATCTTTGTAGCATATTTAACTGTACAGGTTGCGAACTCATGCACATAAGCGTCTGTTGTAAATCCAATTTTTCAATTTAATCTTCTAAACATTATTCTCTTACTTTATCATTTCTCCACTTTAATTTCAAAATTTATTTCTATGTTTAGTATTCATAGCATTTGCGTATATTCTCTTCAGCGCAATTGGCAAGTTACCAAGCCCAACAATTTTCTTGCTTATTTATGTTCAATTCTCCTTTGGCGTTGCTTTGCTTTTATTATTCAATTTAGTAAAGTAAGAGAGAGTGGATTCTGGGGTCCACATCTACGGTTGATATTTGTTTAAAACATTCCATATTTAGAATTAGTCTTATTTTGGTGGATGACCCAAATAATAAAATTAGTCTATTTTTTGCGGACGGAGATAGTAGTACTTTATTTTATTTAACTTTTTACAAAATTTATCTTAATTGTTGATTTTGAAAATTTCTTTTAAAATTGATGTTTTTTTTTATTTTTTTACAACTATTATGCAAAAAAAGTTTAGTGTTTTATACTTCATTAATTAACTTATTTAAAAAATTATTCGTAATTAATAATATTAAATACATATATATCTCTAGTTTCCATATCATTTAGTTATTTCTATATCATTATTCACCTTTATCATATCTTAATATTGTACTCCCTCCGTTCCATGTTAATTGAGTCATTTTGCTATTTTGGAAAGTTTCAAGTTAATTAAGTTATTTCTATTTTTTATTAAAAGTAATCATCTCTGTTACTTTATTATCTTTTTATCTCTTACTTTATTGTATCATAGTACTTTTCATCATTCATTTAACACACTATTCTTGAATTTTGTGCCGAAAAAACACCTCATGAATTAACAAGAAACGAAAGGAGTAACAACTTTCGGCAACACTGACATTTAAAAAATACTCTAAAATTAGACCCTCAACATCAAAATCCTGAGTCTGCCACTAATTGTGAATCTAATTTTTCAGATCAGTACATGAGAATTTGAATTGGAATTCAAATTGAAATAGAATAGGTATTCTATTAAATTAAGCATATGTGCTTAGAATCAAATGAATTGAAGTTAGAAATAATCTGTGCAATTATTTCTTGTGAAATATCTACTTGAGTTGCTGGAACAGTGACTATTCTCAATCCTTCGAGAGCAATCACATTACTAGGTGTGTGCTACATTTGTGCTAATTTTGGTTCTTTACACATATAATCTTCTTCCAAGAATATAACATTTGTGCTAACAAATATTTCATCCTATCCCACAAAAATGTCTCAATTTTCTTTTAACATTATCCCATTACAGGTCACATTTCTATTTTTGGAAAAAGTCACATTAATATAAAAGTTATATTTTCTCTCTACACTTAACACACAAAACAAACATTCTAAAATATTGTACCATCCCACAAGTGTGATATCTTTTGTGTGACAATGTGAATACAATTTTCTTGTCACGAAAACTAACGTTTCGTTAATTTGGAGTACCTCGCAGACAAACATACCTCACTAGCATTTGTTTGTCCTTAAGCAATACTCCTTCCATCATGTATTAGAAGTCAAATTAGAGTTTGGCTCAGATTTTAAAATATACTAAGGAGAGTGACTACAAAATACAGTGGAATGTAGACTATTTTTATACATCAATTTTATAATAAAAATTGTAGTAAAATTGAACTGAGACTCTTAGAGCATCCACTACGCTGTCTCCCCACCGTTCCTTAACCGTCCCTTAAACTACTATTTGAGGGCCCCACTGTACTTTATTCCTCCATCCCTTAACTAAGGGACGGAACCTGCAACGCTCCGTCCCTTATTCCGTCCCTTAAATTACTATTCATTCAATTTCATTTTTTATTTTTTTTCCAACACAATTCAATTAAAACAAACACACTTCATTAAAATTAAAATAACATTACAGCATAAAATAAAAATACAACTTAAAATTAAAAAAAAAAACATAATTAAAATCTTAAAAAAATAAAAATGACATAATTTAAAATACAATTTTATATGGACATCCTTGAATGTTTTATGTTTCACTTTCGATGTGGGACAAAATCATTCTTGGATGTCTCTATAAAAGAGAAACAACCAAGAATGATTTTGTCCCACATCGAAAGTGAAACATAAAACATTCAAGGATGTCTCTATAAAAGAAGAACAACCAAGAATGATTTTATCCCACATCGAAAGTGAAACATAAAACATTCAAGGTTGTCTCTATAAAAGAGAAGCAACCAAGAATGAGTTTGTCCCACATCGAAAGTGGAACATAAAACATTCAAGGTTGTCTCTATAAAAGAGAAGCAACCAAGAATGACTTTGTCCCACATCGAAAGTGGAACATAAAACATTCAAGGTTGTCACTATAAAAGAGAAGCAACCAAGAATGACTTTATCCCACATCGAAAGTGGAAGATAAAACATTCAAGGTTGTCTCTATAAAAGAGAAGCAACCAAGAATGAGTTTCATAAATTCGCAAGCCCATCAAATATATGTGAGCTATTACGAATTTCTTGTATTTATTTATTTGTGAAAGTTGTTTTTAAATATAAAAACAATTTTTATAAATAAAAAGTATTTAAAAAAAAATTGATTTATTGCATCAGCGTGACGACGCCCACTCGCCGGCCCGCGAGTGGGCGTCACGCATGGCGCAGGGGCGCGCCACGTCGCCACGGAGCGTGGCGTGACAGCCCGTCCCGTGTCTCGCAGGCACGGGCCGCGGGATCGGGACGGGCGCGGGACGGGACGGCGTGTCGCAACGCGTCGCGCGAGAGTACGCGGGACGGTGGCGCGCCGCGTAGTGGATGCTCTTAATAGCCAACGGACTAAAGTGAAAATCGAGACTCCTAACGGCGGACGAAAGGAGTACAAGGAATCAACAGAGAAGGAACATGAACCATAGAGCGGAAGCGTACCTTAACTGAATGACAAAATTGTTTGTTATGGATCTTCTAAATTGAACGACTGAAAAATAACAATAGACATCAGACTAATCACGTGAAAGCTCAAATTTCGAATCATACATATAAGTGCTGTCATTTTGTGTTTTGTTTCTACATTTACATTTTCTTTGTCATTTTATGTTTTGTTTCTACATTAATAATTTCTTTTTCTTTTTTTTCAGTGGCTTTTTAATTTCTACTCCCTTCATTTTGTAAAAATAATTTTTTTTCTTTTTGGGTTATTTCTTAAAAATAGAAATACTCCATTTTAAGAAACTTCATTCTCTCTATAAAGTGAGATTTGTCTTCCACTAACACACTTTTTCTTTATATATCTCGTTTATTTTACTAATTTTACATTAAAACTTGTGTTATTTCAATAGTTCCTATTTTTAGAAAATGAATGGAGTATTTACATACTCCTCGTACATTTTATTTCACATACACTTTGCAAAATGATGAAAAATATTGTAAATTTTTGTTATTAATTAATAGTGATTGATAAGAGGGGGAAAGCAAAAATATTAGTACTATAGTTTATTGGTGTTACGATGTCTAGTCATGAAAAAGAGTATTATTCTCCACTTCTTCCATTCCAAGGAAGATTACCCTTTCTTAGGACGGCATGGATTTTATGGATGCTAATTTTAAAGTGTTTAAGAAGGGAGAATGAAAATTATTGAGTGTTTAAAAGTAGGAGAGATGCAAAAAAGTAAGAGAGAAAAAAGTTGTTGGATGTTTAAAAATAGGAGAGATGAATAAAGTAAGAAATGATAAAAATAATCGAGTATTTTAAATATTTCCTAAATAAGAAATGAGGCATCTTGGTTGTGACGAATGAAAAAGGAAAGTGTGTCATTTTCATTGGACGGAGAGGGTAAAAGATATTCATGCTTTTTTAACAGTGTCGACACTATTTTGAGAACAATCACAGTAGTTATTTCTAGTTATTATCAACACCCTATTATTATTATTTGATATTCAATGTTCGTCGATGTTTAACTCTCCACCATTCATGCCGCAACTACTTTCAATGATCCAAATACCAAAAAAGTATTTTATAATTAATAATTTTTTACCTTTAATACCCCCTCCGTCCCATTTTAAATGACCACATTTCCTTTATTATTTGTTCCAATCAAGATGGCCAATTTCCAATTTTGAAAATAACATTCTCTCTCCTCATTAAAATATTCAACTACCTTTTTTCTATCTGCTTTATTCTACCTAACAACACTTCCTAAAATCTCGTGCCACTCAATAATGTGGTCATCTTGAATGTGACGGAGGGAGTAATTGAAATCCAGAGGCCGTCATTACATAGTATAAGATAGATTATCATCATTTTTTCAATGGATACGCTCACTTGGACAGGTCCAGATTGCCTTCAGCGCATTAAGAACATCATTAATGCGCGGGGCCGGGCCGCAATGAGCGAGACCCGGCCCGTGCGTGGCGTTGGAGGTGAGAGAGTTCTGGCCCAAGCCGATCCCGGGGTCCGGCCTGGCCGGCGTTATGTGTGCCCGGCCGCAACGAACGCGTCCCGGCCCAGCGTTAGATGCTCTCTGGGCCGGGCCGCAAGTCCCCAATTTTTTTTTTCTAATTTTTGTCTATAAATACTGAACATTTGTGCACCATTCTTCCGCACTTTACTCATTTCAATCCTCTTGTATTCCCATATTTTCGGCTTCTATGGAGTGGTTTAACAACGATGAACGTCAGTCAGATGAACGAGTTCGTCAACGCCAACAATTGGTACGTGCCGCCATCACCCCCATTGCATACGACATAACATCACCAGTTAGCACTGATGAGTACGAGATCAGTGATATGGAGCCCGCTGAAGGGAGTGGCAAGGGCAAAGTTGATGATGATGAGGGGCCAAAGAAGTATAGTCCGCAAGAGACATTGTGGCTGGCCAAGAACTTCGTCGACGTCTCCGAGGATCCTATCATCAGCAACCAGTAGAGCAGCAAGGTGTTCTGGGAGCGGATTGCGGAGAAGTGCAACGCTGGTCGTCCTAGAGGGTCGTTCGAGCGTAGCTACGTGAAGCTGCGCAAGCATTTGAGTCGGGTCCAGAAGGAGATGAACAAGTGGAATGGTAAGTGGACCAACGTAATCCGGATGTGGCCGAGCGGGCACAGTGAGATGAACCTCGTGGAGAAGGCCAAGGCAGAGTTCTTCGCTGACGGGAAGAAGCACTTCAAGTACTTCGACGTTTGGAAGATTGTCGAGAAGAGCCCGAAGTACACCAGTGGTGTCGAACCGATGGCAAGTGGGGCGCCGAAGAGAACCAAAGTTTCTGCCGCCGGAAACTACTCTTCGAGCGAAGGAGGTCCGGCGATCGACCTCAACGTGACGGACGACGGCGTCTTCTTCTCATCCCCTAGCACTCAAAGCCGTCCGATGGGAACAAAGACGGCAAAGAGGAAAACGAAGGGGAAGGCAACTGCAAGCTACTCCGTTATGCCGCCACCGCTACCCAATCAGTCTCTGGATATGATCTCCGATATGATTTGAAGTTGTGAATAGTGCAATTTATTAGTTGTGGCCTGGGTTGGGGGCTTGCAGGGTTAGGGCAGTTGTGGTCTGAGACTCAAATTTAGGGGAATGATGACGTGGAGGGGACTTGGGGCTTGAATCCGGGCCAGGGTCATCTTTTGACTCAAATAAGAAATGAGGCATCTTGGTTGGGACGAACGAAAAAGGAAAGTGGATCATTTTCATTGGACGAAGGGAGTAAATGATATTCATGCTTTTTTAACATGGTCGACACTATTTTGAGAACAATCACAATAGTTATTTCTAGTTATTATCAACACCCTATTATTATTTGATATTCAATGTTCATCGATGTTTAACTCTCCACCATTCATGCCGCAACTACTTTCAATGATCCAAATACCAAAAATTTATTTTATAATTAATAATTTTTTTTACCTTTAATACCCCCTCCGTCCCATTTTAAATGACCACATTTCCTTTATTATTTGTTCCAATCAAGATGGGCAATTTCCAATTTTGAAAATAACATTCTCTCTCCTCATTAAAATATTCAACTACCTTTTTTCTATCTGCTTTATTCTGCCTAACAACACTTCCTAAAATCTCGTGCCACTCAAGAATGTGGTCATCTTGAATGGGACGGAGGGAGTAATTGAAATCCAGAGGCCGTCATTACATAGTATAAGATAGATTATCATCATTTTTTCAATGGATACGCTCACTTGGACAGGTCCAGATTGCCTTCAGCGCATTAAGAGCATCATTAATTCCCGGGGCCGGGCCGCAATGAGCGAGTCCCGGCCCGTGCGTGGCGTTGGAGGCGAGAGAGTTCCGGCCCAAGCCGATCCCGGGGTCCGGCCTGGCCGGCGTTATGTGTGCCCGGCCGCAACGAACGCGTCCCGGCCCAGCGTTAGATGCTCTCTGGGCCGGGCCGCAAGTCCCCAATTTTTTTTTCTAATTTTTGTCTATAAATACTGAACATTTGTGCACCATTCTTCCGCACTTTACTCATTTCAATCCTCTTGTATTCCCATATTTTCGGCTTCTATGGAGTGGTTTAACAACGATGAACGTCAGATGAACGAGTTCGTCAACGACAACAATTGGTACGTGCCGCCATCACCCCATCGCATACGACATAACATCGCCAGTTAGCACTGATGAGTACGAGATCAGTGATATGGAGCCCGCTGAAGGGAGTGGCAAGGGCAAAGTTGAGGATGACGAGGGGCCAAAGAAGTATAGTCCGCAAGAGACATTGTGGCTGGCCAAGAACTTCGTCGACGTCTCCGAGGATCCTATCATAGGCAACCAGCAGAGCGGCAAGGTGTTCTGGGAGTGGATTGCGGAGAAGTGCAACGCTGGTCGTCCTCGAGGGTCGTTCGAGCGTAGCTACGTGAAGCTGCGCAAGCATTTGAGTCGGGTCCAGAAGGAGATGAACAAGTGGAATGGCAAGTGGACCAACGTAATCCGGATGTGGCCGAGCGGGCACAGTGAGATGGACCTCGTGGAGAAGGCCAAGGCAGAGTTCTTCGCTGACGGGAAGAAGCACTTCAAGTACTTCGACGTTTGGAAGATTGTCGAGAAAAGCCCGAAGTACACCGGTGGTGCCGAACCGATGGCTAGTGGGGCGCCGAAGAGAACCAAAGTTTCCGCCGCCGGAAACTACTCTTCGAGCGAAGGAGGTCCGGCGATCGACCTCAACGTGACGGACGACGACGTCTTCTTCTCATCCCCTAGCACTCAAAGCCGTCCGATGGGAACAAAGACGGCAAAGAGGAAAGCGAAGGGGAAGGCAACTGCAAGCTACTCCGTTATGCCTCCACCGCTGCCCAATCAGTCTCTGGATATGATCTCCGATATGATTTGAAGTTGTGAATAGTGCAATTTATTAGTTGTGGCCTGGGTTGGGGGCTTGCAGGGTTAGGGCAGTTGTGGTATGAGACTCAAATTTAGGGGAATGATGACGTGGATGGGACTTGGGGCTTGAATCCGGGCCAGTGTCATCTTTTGACTCAAATAAGAAATGAGGCATCTTGGTTGGGACGAACGAAAAAGGAAAGTGGGTCATTTTCATTGGACGAAGGGAGTAAATGATATTCATGATTTTTTAACATGGTCGACACTATTTTGAGAACAATCACAATAGTTATTTCTAGTTATTATCAACACCCTATTATTATTATTTGATATTCAATATTGATCGATGTTTAACTCTCCACCATTCATGCCGCAACTACTTTCAATGATCCAAATACCAAAAAAGTATTTTATAATTAATAATTTTTGACCCTTAATACTCCTCCCGTCCCATTTAAAATGACCACATTTCCTTTATTGTTTGTCCCAATCAAGATGGTCACTTTCCAATTTTGGAAATAACATTCTCTCTCCTCTCTCATCATTAAAATATTCAACTACCTTTTCTATCTATTTTATTCCATCTAATAATACTTCCTCCCGTGTCACTAAAGAATATGACCATCTTGAATGGGACGGAGAGAGGAATTGAAATCCAAAGGCCGTCATTACATAGTATAAGATGGATTATCATCATTTTTTCAATGGATACGCTCACTTGGACAGGCCCGGATTGCCTTGAGCACATTACACATTATCATACGAAGACCAGTTGGCCACCAATTGTGGGTGCGCACCTATTTCTATTTAATTCTGTTTTTGAAAAGTATTTTCCATTTATTTCTGTCATAGCCGATGTCAAAAGAATGACGGCAGCGTCCCTTATCTTCCAAAACCAAATACCCTATTCTTTTAAACACGTGATTTTTTCACAACTTGCTCAACTTGCTATTTGTATGAAATTACATGGAAACACAAACCCACAACATATATTACTCATTACTCTCTCCAAAAATTATACTTTAATGTTTCCTGATTTCCCACGGGTTCATGCACCTTCCTTCCCTCACCCTTATATATACCCCACCTTCATAAATTCTCCAAAAAAAAAAGAATTTTTCTCCCTTCACCATTCTTCCTATCCCAATTCATCTTAATTGAAACCAAATCCAATTAACAATACTTCAATTCATGGCGGAATTTTCGTCAAGTTTCACCAGCCTGATGCCCTGCTTAACGGAGACATGGGGCGATTTGCCGTTAAAAGTTGACGACTCCGAAGACATGGTCATATACGGCCTCCTTCACGACGCCGTTAGCGACGGATGGACGCCGTTTAGCATGGTCAAAGCCGAGCCTATGGCCATCACTACCCCGTCCGCGGCTGGAGCTGCTCCGGCCGCGGCCAGGCCTAACAAGGGGAGGCACTACAGGGGAGTGCGGCAGCGGCCGTGGGGGAAGTTCGCGGCCGAGATAAGGGACCCGGCAAAGAACGGGGCCCGGGTGTGGCTCGGGACATACGAGACGGCTGAGGAAGCCGCCGTGGCTTACGACAGGGCGGCTTACAGAATGCGCGGCTCCAAGGCTCTGCTCAACTTCCCGCACCGGATCGGGTTGAACGAGCCCGAGCCGGTCCGGGTCACGGCGAAGAGGAGGTCGCCCGAGCCGGAGCTCGGCTCGGCTAAGCGGGTGAAGAAAGAGGAAGGAGCCGAGAGCCAATCGAAATTGTATCAAATTGAGTGCAAGTTGACGCCATTGATAGATGGCGGACAATTAGTGGTGGCCTGATTATAATAGGCTGGAAATTGGAGTGTGCATTTGTTTGGTTGTGTAAATTATACGAAATTTTTTGGCCCCATTTTTCCACTTGCCTATTTGAAAAATCAAACAAATCACAATGAAATATCTCAATTCTCAACTTGGGGGATTTCCACTATGACTATCCTAACATGGGTTAGGATTTCAAATTGGAAAAAAGTGAAGCAATACGCACTATAAAAAACTTTTTCATTCCAAGGTTAAAGTTTTGGTGAGATTGCACTGTCGACTAAGTTCATATCGACTCAATTCAATTTTTACTCGTTGATCGGACCATATTAAGTATATTTGTAAAGTAAGAGAGAGGGTGAAGAGAAAATGTAATTAAAGTATTGCTAGTGGAGAATGCGCCCTACTTCATTAGACATGAAATTGTTTCTAAAATTAGAAAATGCATATTCTCCTGGACGGACTAAAAAGGAAAGATTACATATTCATATGGGACAAAGAGAGTATATGTTCATATTAAGGAGGGATATTCATAATATTAAATATATGTCTACTCTATATACACACGTAGTAAAACTCTATGAAATGACACTCACGCTATCACCAAAAATAGTCCATTTTGTGCTATTTTGTCTATTTCGCAAAATTAGTCCGCTTCTATTTTTGTAACTATAAATTTACACTTCTAATAATGTTGGTTCTATTATCAATTGACATTACTTAAAATATTTTTATTTTTCTCTATTCTACTTCACTAAATTTTCATTAAAACTCGTGTTTTTCTTAAAGATTATATTTTTAGAGGATGAAGAGAATATTACGGAACTTGCATTTTTAAGAGAACCTAATATATAAAAAAAAATTTATAAATATTCTACACCAATAGGCAGAAAACATAAAAGGAAAAGATAATATGGCTCCTCCAAAGTCGTAGAAACTAAAATGTTAATTCAACCTCAGCCTAAATGCACAAAAAATGAGGAGTAGAAATCAAAACAACTAAAAAAATAGCTCGATAAAATTAAGAAAAATGTGTGTAACGTATTAAATAAAAAGATAATAAAATAGGAGAGAGAAAAAACTAAAGAGAATAAAGTAAGAGAGGGGAAAAAGCAAGTGAGAACAAATGTGTTGACTTTTACTAAAAAAAGAAATGACTCAATTACTATGAAATGTACTAAAATGGCAAAATAACTTCACTAGTATGGAACAGAGGGAGTACAAGGTATAACCTTGTTGTCCAATTTCATAGATCAGGTTGGCAGAGAACGCTTGGACGTTGGTTGCTTTTTTGCTTCTTTCTTTTTGCGTTCGTCCGTTATTTTTCTTTGTTTGACTAAAGGTAAACATTATAAATTTTAGCCATATTTCTTTTATTTATTATAGGAGTATGATTGAAGCAATGGAGCTTCCTAAAAATGGTGCATTAGCTGTCCGAAATTTTCACATCGAGTCGATCAAGACTTGCATGTCTCTAACATGTACTTCCTCCGTCCCAAGGAAGATGACCCCTTCCTTGGGCGGCACGGAGTTTTATGCAATTTTATTTTGTGTGTTGAGTGGAGAGAGTAAAGTAAGAGAGATGGAATAAAGTAGAGATAAATGTGTTTCCATTTATAAAAATGGGTCATCTTGGATGGGACAAACAAAAAAAGGAAAGTGAGTCATCTTTAATGGGACGGAGCGAGTACTTTGTAAAAGGAAAAGACCAAGTGCACTTAATTAGTACATTTTCTTTTTGTAAACCAGGACTCTGTTATTTGTAAATTTATACTCCTTGAACATTTTACATTCACGCATAAATGCTAGATTAGCGAACGAAACCCCTCAGTGATTTTAACAATTACGAAATGCCTTAAAGAAAATACTACACTTTTCAAAAAATAGGAAATTTCTTAACATACAAATTATTTAAAAAAATCGCTAAACATCGTAAGAGAGAAACGAGATGTTACGCTTACAGGGGAAAATATGTCCTAAGCACAAAAGTAGGTGTATAGTCCGGGCTTCCTACGTTATGGAGAAGCATTGGCGGACACAAGAAGAAGGGATAAGGGGCTTAAGCCCCTCCCAAAAGATATTTTTAATCATTTTTTCTACTACTGTTATTTCCAGATTGGTTGAAAATCATGTTTAGCCCCTGCCAAAATGTATCATTAAAGATTAAATTATTGAAAAGTGATTAGTTGGAAGGGGCTGAAATTTGAAATTAGAGAATGAGAAAGTATCAACTCTCAACAATGGTTGTCGATCGTTTGATGAAGAAGAAGCAAACCAAAGTTACTTAATTGGAGTATAAAATTATTAATTAAGTAAATTCTTAAGCCTTTTTCACGCTATTTCCCTCGCGTGTTAGACACGTTTCATCTAGCATTCTAATTTCTTACACTAATAGATTTATCAATTTAATTTGATGAAATATTATTAAAAGATTTAAATTTTGTTTCCTCAATGGAGTGCATTTATATTTAAACGGATTATTACTTATTAGATGTTTTAATCTCTTATATAACAAGTTATTTATTTTTAATATTAATAAGAGTGTGATCCTCAATTTGTTTCGATTAGAAATTTAGGAAGTACTTTTACAAAAATTGTCTAAACTAAAAGATATTTCATTTTTCATTAGTCCATTGAATTATTATAAATTTTAATCTATTTGTTATATATTACTCCATATCTTTTAAACTAAAAGATTTTTCATTGCGTATATTTAATGAGTTTTTTTCAATGATTCGTAACATACATATCTTAGCGTTTTTAATCAATAGAAAATGTAGTGTCCAGCGCGGAACTATCATTTTGAGATAACGTGGGAGTAATTTTTAGTTAGTTATAAGTTCATTTTCTAAAATTAGGATTTTAAGAACATAGAGATCATTTTTAGATCGTTTTAAATCATCCTTACTAAAATAACCAAAAACTGAATAAAAATTACATTGTCTAAAATTATTCAATCTAGCCCCTGCCAATAAATTTTTCTCCAGGAGAAGGGTCATAAAAGACACGGTAATACTTAAAAGGAGACAATAGTATTTTTTTTAATTATTTGATTCATTAATAGTTGTTTTGTATGTGATATAGTAATTCATATTTTTCTATTTTGGTACGTTCGTAATTTAAAATCTCATATAACTTTTTCTTTATGTTAAATAGTTTCTTTATTAGTGTTGATAATTATTTTGTTATGATACTTTCATTCATAACAATTAGAGACAGAAAAATCCATTGGTTCGATATTTGGAACCGTGCTGACCCGATGGTTCATTGAAGTAGGGAAAAGAGCGGTCGGCCGATGGCTATTTGTGTGACTGTGTAATGAGAAAATCGAGAGAGATGGGAGAGTTGTTTAGCTTTTGCTATAAAAATGGATGATTTGCAGAGAAAGAAGAGGGAAAAGTATTAAGGAAAAAGAAGAGAAGCAGACAATGCCACTTTATTTTTCTCTCTTCTTTTAAATTTGTTATAAACAAATTGAATTAATGCTTTATAAAGTTGATATTTAGTTAATGCTTTTAAAAATTTAAAGGATTAGTGATAGTGGAGATATTTTTTGGTTGAAAATGTAAAAATAATTACAATAGAAGACTTCAAAATATAAAAATTGATTAGTTAGGTCAAGTATTAATAAATGTTAGTATTTTTTTTCTTATCAAAGGTTCATAATCAAATTTTTTACATAACTGAAAATTGATTTTGTAATTAAATTTGAACTTTGGTAGTCAATAAATTTGCTAAACTCGTCAATTTTTATCCACAAAACTTCTTATCCATGTAACTTGTGAAAGAAAAATATGATACATTGTCCAAGGTGAGTTGCAAAGGAAGCAATGAAGAGGATGACAAAAGAGTTGGAACATGGTAGTGATATTCTTCACTATGTCCGATCTCACGAATGTCATTTCCTAGATCTGCCACCGGTAACAATGACACTCATCGCATGTGTTGTCAAGCGGTGAAAGGCATGATATTTTTAATAATTAAAAAAACATTTCCGATAAACTTATAATACTATATTTTATCTCATATTCTAATAGGCAAGAGAATATGTAAAATGCATGTCAAAAGAAAGGTCTGGGGCCATCAGTCCGTGGTGAATGTATATATATATTGTACTATGATAGAAAATCCAAAATATAATATGTTGAAAAAATAACTTTCAAATATAAGTTCAAACTTCGTGTAAATAGGTGATGTGATGAATTGATACTTTTATCGTTGGAAAGAATGACACTTGACAAATTCGCACGACTAATGTACAGGATATTTGAAAAAAAAAGTGTTCATACGTACAACTTGAAGGTCAAAATTATATTTAAAGTCAATCTATCCTGTCACAATGTGGAATTGACCATGGCTTGAATTTATGTTCCATGGAAATTTATGCAAAAGAACCTTCAGTGATGACATTGTTTATATATTCATGTAAATCAAACTAACTGCTAATAGAAAAAATAAATGCAAAATCAGAATATGATGATAGTAAAAATTGATATTATACAGTGGATGGTAGAGCCCATAAATAATAAAGTAAAAGAGAAGGAGAAAAATGTTGTTGTACATGTACATAGATTATTTCAATGGGACAGACTAGGTACGGAGCAGTGTTTTAAAAATCGGACCGGTTCGGCTGTGAACCAGTGCTCAGTCCGGTCCGATTCACCTTATAAAATCATCGGAAGGTTAGGCCGTTTTGAACCGGATGAACCGGCTGGTTCAATCGGGAACCGCCAATCGGTTGAACCGTTTTTTGAATTTTCAGTTATTATGCCAAAAATTTGATTTCAATGGCATGCATATAAGTCCAACTCCATTAT
This sequence comes from Salvia splendens, assembly GCF_004379255.2. Taxonomy (NCBI): domain Eukaryota; kingdom Viridiplantae; phylum Streptophyta; class Magnoliopsida; order Lamiales; family Lamiaceae; genus Salvia; species Salvia splendens. The sequence continues at coordinate 16,160,469 of NC_056038.1, forward strand.
CACTCTACCACCTTAATTTGTGTGGCATAACAATAACTTTAATTATTCCTATAATCAATAAATAAACTTTATGATTAATTATTATTTTTATAAATTAATTAATTAATTAATTATAAATAAAATATGTTAATTATATTTGTTATTTAATAAATTTTAGTAGTAATTTATCATACTAAATTTGAATATTGACACATATATATTTAATTAAATATAAGTTTTAATATATTAGGTAGTATATATTTATATAATTATATTTGTATTTCACTAAAATTTAATTATACTTATTCTTAATTAAGTTTAATCTTATTATTAACTAAATTTGATATATATATAGGATTATATTCAATGTCGAACCAATTTTAATGACCGAACTAGAGAACAAATCATGTCCACCCATTTTCTTAATCTTATGGTCATAATTAATTCTCTCAAATATTATTAAATATTGTCAACATGTATTATAATATTATAAAACAAACGTGTGGGGCTGATTTTGTAATTGTAACTTTGGCAGTTAATGTGTTTACCTTGATTTCAGACAACTTAATTTGGAAATGATTTCACACTATTTTAATGCCCTCTTATTCCCACTTCAATCTTGAAAAATATTCACACATGTTAATATGATTGCATTATATTCACACGATTCTAATCTTCATGTTAACATGGCTTGATGTATTGTCTCAGTTTTTTAACTTCTTTATATTATTCTTAGATGAATACATTTTCTGCTTCGATGAATATAGTTTCATAATAAATGAAGTAGTTAGTCTATTCAAATAACGTTTTGGATGGATGAACTAATCTGATGGTTTGATGAATAAATACCTACACAGAATGAATAATTTTTAATATAGAGTGATCTCTTTATATTATCATTTATGTTTTATTGAACTCATAAAATGTTTTTTCATATTGTAGTCAGTTTAATTCATAGTAAAACCATGTTTCCGCCGCCCTTAGTATAAAAAATCCATAATATATTCTTTAAGCTAATAAAAATCTCTAATAAGTGTACTACACAATATACCAGTTTTGGTTAATTTAAGCTAAAAAAAATGATGCTTTAGACTATTCGGTTTACAGTTTACGTGGGAAAAACTGTTCCGATTTCAAATATCGAAATATCACTTCTTCTTAAGGTAACGTGCTATCATCTTTTCTACATCAATGTCCTTGTTTTTGCTTTCCTCTACGTAGTATCTTGTAGTGATGCGCTTGTTGTTGAGGCATTCATGACTGAATATTGCATTCATCAAAGTTGAACAGTATTTGGCCCTCAAGCTCTGCAGTAATCATTTGCTAGTTTTTTCTGTACTCTGTCGTTGTTCTGTTTTGACCTTCTTTCTTTATTAGCTCGTTCTCCATCAACTTTTGAAGCTCCTGAAATTATCAGATAATAAACAATAATGTATAACCACTTTATTCCCAAACCGCATACATGGATTTTAGGAGATACATCAGCTTATTAAATAATTAATTCATCATTATATATAATATGCGAACCTAAAATTTGGTCTAACAATCGATTGCCCGACTAACCTTCTATTTGTGGTGTAATTATCATTTGCTGATTCCTCCCTGGTGCATCATTTCCACCACATATTAGCGACGAGCCACCAGTTTTCATCATTTCTACCATACAAAAACTTCATATATCACACACATAAATCATTCACAATCCACCAACTGACACAAATCAGAATTAAATACTTCATCAGATGCAGAAAAGAATTCATTTTATAATTAAATAAACTCAGCTAAATAATTCTCATTTTCATTCTATAAATAATACAGAAAAACATCAAATAATCACAATAAGAGAACAAAACAACAGTTCATCGAATAACAAGTCCACATTACCAAATAGTCATTCCACATCCAGTAAAATACATCACCAAACATCAAGTTAAATGACACATAGATCATAACAAAAAATGCATCAGCAAACGTTAACCAGAATACATAATATAAATACATACTACTTCATCTAGTGTCGACAAGACTTCATATTTTAATTGTACACGTTCAGATCACATCTTCAAAACCTTCACCCAACACACCAATTTTGGACAGACTTCAGCCGATTCTGAAGATACTTCATCTTATACTTTGATCAGTTCATTTACAACATTCTAACATACTTCAGCCAACAAATTCACCCAAGTTTGAATGAAAAACACGAACTTTAATCGACTAAACAAAATTGAAAACCGTGAACAAAATATAAATACATAACTCTTCATCTAATGTTGGCAAGACTTCAGCTTATAATCGTATACATTCATATCACAACTACAAAACCTTCACCCAACACAACAATTTTGGAGATACTTCAGCCGAATCTGAACATATTTCATCTTATAAGTTGATAGGTTCATTAACATTATTCCAACATGCTTCATCCAACAAATTCATCCAAGTTTCAATTAAAAACAAGAACTTTAATGAACTAAATACAATTGAAACTGTGAATAAAATATAAGTTCTAGAATTGGGGTTAGCTCACCCGAAAGATTTGGTCGAAATAGGTGTGGGGTAGACTTGGGTTTGGTTTTTAGAGGGCGTTGCAGTGTAGTTTTTCCAGATGAATGTCTTGGTACTGATTATAAGAAAAACGATAATCAGAATCTGAACTAAATTACCACATTCAATGACCTAATTTGAAGTTCTGGAACGCGATTTTCAAATCACAGATTCTGAACTAAATTAATGAAAGAACTAAACTCAACGGGATCGGATGCAGTTTTGGAACGCAACGACCACTCATCTACAACAAAAATGAACGAGATTAGTTTGAATGGATTTGGTAGCCTGTAACTATTTTTGACGACAATGAATACCGTTCAATTTGCTCCGCCTCGTGTCCACCATGGTGAAAATCTGCAGATGACTAGTGTTGAGGAAAGCCAGAGGACTAGGGTTGATAAACGGTGTAGTGAAACGGCGGAGAAGAGAATGGGGGTGAAGCTGAAACGTCGCGGCGGAAGTGGAATGTGAGAGATTTTACCCTAATTCCATATGCTGTGAATAACGCTTCCATCATTTTTACCATATTTGACCACATTAAGAAATGACTAACATGCCCTTTCGATGAACAATTTAATTCACAGGATGAAATTCGAATTTATGATGTAGGATCTCTAATCTCAGCCACTAGATTAAAATCCATTGGCTAATATTTAGTCTCTAGTTCTACACTAAGAAGGTGTTGTGGGAATAAGGGGACCATATATATATATATATATATATATATATATATATATATATATATAGGGATGTATTCATTTCCTTTTTGCATATTTCCTCCTTTTTCCTTCTTGATCTCAACCCCACGATTTTGTCATCTGACGGTTAGATTAATGTCATGTGTCATTTAATAATGCAGATTTTCAGTAGAATAATGCACACCGACTAATAATGCACCATTATAGTGTAATAATGCAGATTTTCAGTTGAATAATGCACACCGACTAATAATGCACCATTATAGTATAATAATGCAGATCATCTGGATCGTTGATGAATGAGATCTAACGGCCCATATTAAGAAGAATAAAGGATCTAAGGGATGAATAGGAGAATAACGCTCCCCTATATATATATATATATATATGATCAAAAATACATTTTATTGTATACTAAATTTGATGCATTTATATAATATATATTTAATTATATATGCTATAGTAAAAATGTCCGACTAGTGGTTGAACCAATATGACCAATTCACCATGAACTAGTAGCTTTACCGGTTTACTTGTCGGTCCGGTTTGTAAAACATTGGTACGGAGGGAGGAGTATTATAATTACGGAGTACAATGCAACTTGGAGCTTTATCCTTATCAATAATCCATTTAATTTATATTCTTTGTTATTTCTTGCGTTTCCTAAAAATAAAAATTCATTCCTTTTTAGTCTGTTACTAAAAAAGATACTCTATTTTAGCAAATAGACCCCACAATATACTAATACTAATTACATTACTTTTTCTCTTCCTCTTTCATATTTTTATCCATTTTTTCTCTTCCTCTTTCTAACTTACCAAACATTAAAACTCGTGTTGTTTATAAAGTTTTTATTTTTAGGTAACGGAGGAAGTATAATTTAAGATAATTATTAATAAAGTTATAATTAAAGGCTATAAATTAAACTTAAATTATCAGGTCTCTTCGATAGGGGCTGTGCTGTTTATTTCTTGATGGGCCAAAATGTTTCAACTTGGTATGCTTTGGGCCGAAGGAATTGGTCTTTCAGCACTGTAACATTAAAATGGTAGATGGATGGGAGTTGGACGAGTGTTATTTTATTCACTATCTACTACAAACACATGTCTTAAGTTAAGTGTCTATAAGATGGTTATATAAACGAATTTCGAGTAATCAATTGGAGTGATGGATTCTCGTCCCTTGCATAATATGAATAATCATAATAAATTAAATTTAGGACACAAACGAAATTAATGAGCTTGTGTAAAGTTTTATTGGTAATGGGTCCTTATTGGATCGACCCAATAAGAATCCGCTGATTTCGGAATTGGGTTCGGATAAATCTTACTCTCTTCGTCCGCCATTCCTCATCACTAGTTTCATTTTTTGTCCGACCATGAATACTTATTACACTCACTAATTTTTAGGGTTATTTGCCTAACTATCAATATTTTTTTATTTTTCCCTTAAACTTTATTTTTTGAATATAAATACATGAAATTTAGACTTTTCTAATTTTTCCCCAAAAATGCAAAATCAAACCTGATGTGGCAATCCATTTTGATTATGTATGTTTATAATTTTAAAAAATAAATACCATGTCATATGTGTCTCTTCCCTTTCTCTTTCACTCTTTCATTATTTTTCCCAAGTCCACCGAGCTAAAAAAAAACCTTTGGATCAGTCATCTTGGTAATCCATTTAGAAAACCTTTGGATCAGTCATCACAAAATGCAGTGCCGAACTCTGCATATATATCACATTCATATCCGGGAAAAATAATGAAAAGTCTAAATTTAATTGAACTTCCCATGGAGTTCAAGATGGGTTCAATGGCGATGCAGTTTAACTATAAAAGCCCTTATCTTTCTGTTATTCTAAGTCCATTCATTTAATTGAACTTCTAAATCGATGTTTGAATATGGTCAAAATCTGCAACTTTGATAAATCAAACTATGAAGAATAAGTTCTCTCCCACAAAATTTACTTTTACAATCAGTAGATGGGAGAGAGGGCGAGGAAGATTATGACATGTAATTTTTCTTTTTAATAGTTTAAATTTTATTAATCAAAACGATGTACTAGTATTGATGGCCGCATCAATTTTGATTTTGCATTTAAGGGAAAAACTAGAAAAGTCTAAAGTTCAAGCATTTATATTAAAAAAATAAAGTTTGGGGGAAAAACTAGAAAATATTGATAGTTCATGTATTTATAAGCAAATAACCCTACTTTTTAATACTACTTTTGGTAATTCACCTTACATTTCAATAACTCATTCATACCCACATTTTATTTTAAAACTACTATTCCATGACTTGTCCCATCTAAGATGACAAAATTTTCTCTTTTGCTTGTCTCAAATAAGTCAATATTTGAAAACAATAAAATAAATATCAAACCACTTTTTCTCTCTCTAACTAAAAAAATTGAACTCTCTTTCTCTATCCATTTCATAATTACATCCGTATTTTCTCTTTCCAATTAATAATCTTTGCCAGGACGGAGAAAGTATATTAAAGTATGACTCACATTCCATTAACTTTTCCAACTCACTTTCCGTGATATTTCTGAAAACATGTGTCAAGTCAAAATGTGACAGTTAATGACGGACAACGGAAGCAATAATATTTTTATTATTTTAAAAATTATTATACCTTAATTTTATTATTTATATTTAAATTGCGATAAAATTTTAATCGTGTTATATCATATTTTAATCGTAAAATATCAAGTTTTAATTATGTAATATCAAGTTTGGCTCGTGATTGTGTCTTTTTTTTGCTCGTGGTCGCGTCATGTCAACTTAAATTGTATCGTATTCTTAACGATATGGCTGAAATTTTCAATACAATACAACAAGAACACACAAAAAGTTAATAGGTTTGGGTCAAGTCTTATTTCCTTAGTAGTCCATCCCTAAAAGTACCCAATTCATCCCAACTAAGTTGAGTCACATCTTTTGCACACGAAAATTAAGAAATTGTGTTGAATGACTTAAAAGATAATAAAATAAAATATGAGAGAAGAAAGAAGTTGGAGAGATACAAAAGAATAAAGTAGGTGATGGAAGAAAGTAAAGTGATTAGATGTTCTATTTTTTATTAAAAAGAAAAATGACTCAACTTTGTTGGACGAAGAGAGTATGAACTTTCTAATTTTGCAATAGTTAAATAACACATTATCCCTAACACAGGGATGGAACTAGAACTTTGAATAAGCCGGTGCCAAAATTATAAAAAATAATAGTATATATATCTATAACAGTAATATTTGGTTATTCTTACCTCCTTTATTTATTTTAAAAATTTATAAAATGATGAAATCACAATTACATTATTGAATTACAAAAACAAAATGTATATTTTTTATATGAGATACTGTAATATTCATTCAAATTAATAAATTTAGGAAAGTTTTGGTCAATACCATTATGTTTGGAATTAGAATATTAATATAAACTTTCAACTTTTCACAATTAATTACAAAAATAAATTGTCTTTTGAAAATGATTAAAACGATAGTCTTTTATTAAAATGAGAAAATAAAAATAAAAGAAAATATATATAGTCAAATAAAAAAATTGAAATTTCTTGATATTATATTCTATTTTCAACTTTTGAATAACATTTTATACATTAACATAGAAACACATAAATTTTTGATATTTTGGAGATATATAAAATAATTTGATACGTATAAACTCAATACTATTATCCTATAAATGCAAGAAAATTAGCATATGGAGTAGTATTATTCCACAAATAAAAAAAATGCAAATTTGCACTACTAGAAAAATTGCTTCTCACTACACTTTTTTTATCACACTTTATAAAAAGTGCCAGCTTAGATGTACTATCTACACACTAGATTTTCACTGCACTTTATAATATATTGTTACTGCACTTCAACATAAAAAGTGTCATCATAGATGTACTATCTACACACTACCTCTTACTACAGGTACCCGGTGCTGCACTTGCATAAGTGCCATTATAGATGAAGTGTCAGCACAGTAATTTTCTAGTGACAATTTTAAGTGTCATTACAAGCCAATTTTCTAGTAGTGTTGATTTATTCATTATAGATTTATATCCACTATTCCCAAATCTCGAAACAAACTAGAAATTATATTAGGAGTATATAACGTCTTATATAAACAATAGAAATTAAAATGTAAATCAATAGAGGATCCCACACAACTGTAAATTTAATTATCATAATTACTTTCTTATTCTCTCCCTCCTCTCTTCCGTCTCCTTCCCCTTCTTTCTGTAATAAAATGTAAAAGGTGCAGTGCAGTCACAGACATCCATGGTGTGAGTACTAGGACCGGCACCGGCCAAGCCCCCGCTGGAGCGGCGGCTTGGCCCACGCCTAGGTCCGTTCCTGCCTAAACATCATTTTATTTACAATCTATACCATTACAGCGGCGGCTTGACCCACGCCTAGGTCCGTTCCTGCCTAAACATCATTTTATTTGCAACTTATACCATTTCACTATATTCTGAATGTAATGAAGCTCACTCTTCACTCCCACTATTTACATTCTTCCTTACTTTATCAATTATACATTAAAATTTATTGAATCAATTGTTCATACTTTCTTCAGACGGGGTGGGTATTTGATTTGGATCCTTAGAAGTTAGAATCAACCCAATGTTCATTATTACTACTACTAATTTAAGTGCGAGTTGACATAAATATGAATAAATATAAATGAAAACATAGCCAGCACCAAAACAGACGTGTCTAAAAGCAAGAACCTCAATACACATGCGGCCTTTGCATGTCAAGCTCCGTGACACGTCTCACCCTCTCTCACCTCCCCTTTATATATATGCCTTCTCCCTCACCTCTTCCTCTCATCCCTTCCCAAATTAATCATGGCTGAACAACACTACGGTCAATTCCAATCCAGGCCCCACCATCTCCAGCAGCACCACCCTTCGCCGCCGCGGAGCCACCAGATGGTCAAGGCCGCCACCGCTGTCACGGCCGGCGGCTCCCTCCTCATCCTCTCCGGCCTCACCCTCGCTGCCACCGTCATCGCCCTCACCATCGCCACGCCGCTCCTCGTCATCTTCAGCCCTGTGCTCGTGCCCGCGGCCCTGGCCGTGTTCGCCCTGGCCGGAGGGTTCCTCGCGTCGGGCGGGTTCGGGGTGGCCGCCATCAGCGTGCTGTCGTGGATCTACAAATACATGACCGGGAAGCACCCTGTCGGGGCCGACCAGCTCGACACCGCGCGCACAAAGCTCGCGGGCAAGGCCAGGGACATGAAGGACAGGGTGGACCATAATGTCTCCATTGCGCAAAGCTCTTGATTAGATAGTGTGTGTGTGTGTGTCGTGCTTGTTGCATTAGTATTCTGTGTGGATGATCGGATTTGTATGGTGTGTTTTCTTCTGTGTTTATCGATTGATTTGATGTTTTCCGTTTGAGTACATTTTCAGTGTTGATTATCATTTGTAGTCCGGTGAGAAAATAAAGAAGTTACTTGCAATGAGAAGAATATTTATCGCTTTAATTGTGTTGATGCAATTTACAAAGCTGGCATTTCATTTTAGAGTTGTGTGGATCATAATTTTAGTTTATGACTTAAAAATAAGTTATGTGCTGTTGAATTTATTTTCTACTCTCTCCGTTGAAGTCCTAATTGCAATTTTGGTCCACAAAGTTAATTTTTTTTTATTTAAGGTACTTAATCTACATACCATTAAATTTTTGCACTCACATTTATTATAAATTAATAAGAAAAATATAATCTATATTTCACTCAATTTTTTGCATTAATTTTCGTCAAAATTCTTAAATTTATATGTAAATCAAACTGAAACTTCAAAAACTCAGAGATTTCAGAATTGTTCTTCACAATTCTTAAATTTCGTGCTATGTCGAACAGAGACATTAAATAAGAGTAATAAAGTTCGGTTAAAAGAAATATAAATTAAATTTCGAGGTACTTCTGTACATTTTTTTTAATGTAACATAGGTAACTTAATCATGGTACTTATGTAGTGCAAGGATTTAAATATTTATCTTTTGAGTTTGGTCTACCTCTTTGGATGGAATCTGAATATGTATATATTCATATTAATAGTCTTATAATAATTAGTTATCGTCACTATTTTTAATTAAACGAATTTTATAATTTAATTTTAGATAGATAATCATATGATAATGAGTCATGACATCTTAGTATATGAATGTGATCAATTGCTAATTACCTAGTATATGGATGTGATCAATTGCTAATTACTCAATTCGTCTCTATTAATGTCTCTTAGTACTTAATAAATGTTTAATAAGTGGATCTTAATTCGCATATTCCATTAAATAGATTTTATATAGTATTGTTTTATGAGTTAAACGGAGAGAATAAAGTAAAAGAGTACTTAATAAATGTTTAATAAGTGGATCTTAATTCGCATATTCCATTAAATAGATTTTATATAGTGTTGTTTTATGAGTTAAGCGGAGAGAATAAAGTAAAAGAGAGGCAAAAAGTAGAGAGAATGATGTTTTTATTTTAGAAATGTGTCATTCAGAATGGGACATCCCAAAAAGGAATGGCTCACTTAGAGTGGGACGGAAGGAAGAAATGTGTCATTTAGAACGAGGCATATGTTTTGTTGACAAGGAAAATGATTCATGTGAAAATGAATCCCTGGAATATGATCCCAACAACTTTACTTTCATGTGTTTGGATAATATCAAGATTTTAAATGTGGTCTATTTTTCGTGGACGGAGGGAGTAATTATTATTTATCATATAGTTAATAATTTAATTAATTACTCCTTTCGTCCCCAAAGAATATGCACTTTGGGGTCGACATGAGTTTTAATGTAAAATTGGTAAAGTAAGAGAGATATAGATAGAAAAAGTAAATAAAGTATTGTTAGTGGAGAATGGGTCCCACCTCATTAGAGAGAGAATAATTTCTAAAATTGGAAAGTGCATATTCTTGTGGGACGGCCTAAAAAGGAAAGAGTGCATATTCTTGTGGGACGGAGGGAGTATAATTATTTAATAAATTATGGAGTAATTATTATCATAATTATGACAACTATAAATAATAATATAATAATAATATAGTTATTACTTTTATAATTGTAATTATAGTTATTTATTAATTGAAATTAAGTACTCTCTCCGTCCCATTAAAAATGACCTATTTTCCTTTTCGTTTGTCCCAACCAAGATGACTCATTACTAAAACTGGAAACACCTTTTATCTGTACTTTATTCCATTTCTCTTACTTTACTCTCTCTACTTAACACACAAAATAAAACTGCATAAAATCTCATGCCGCCCAAGGATTGAGTCATCTTCCTTGGGATGTAGGGAGTATGATTTATATGAAAACTACAACCAGAATCAATTATCCAACTCTCACTTCAGCATTCATAACATTCATGGTTTGATGAGGCTCCTCAACTTGCACATTATCTGTGGAGTGTGGAGCCATGTTCATTCTTTTCTGTTTCTTGCTTTCTTTTCCAAGAGAAGTAATTATTCTTAATATAACCCAACTTTTTATAGTAGTGTTTGTTTCCTTCCTTTCTTTGTCGGCTAGATTCTTGGCTTGCCCCTATTCTGTTTAGACTTCTTGAACTACTTGATGTTCAACACTTCTACGGATGTCTCTGGTTGGGATAGACTCCTCTTTTGGAACTCTTTCGTCTTTAAAGTTGTCTGAACTTCAAGAAGGGTGATAGGCTTGTCTCTCCCATACAATAGAGCGTCCTTCAGTTGCTTATAGGTGGAAGGAAGAGCATCGAGAAACACTATAGCCTTATCCTCATCATCCAAATTCACATCTATATTTTCTAAGTCACATACGTATTTTAAAAACTGATCTTATTGCTCACTCAAACTTTTCCCATCAGCAAATCTATAAGAATAAAGGTGTTTTTTGAGATACAACCTGTTTGCTAGGGATTTCAGCAGGTAGAGATCCTCCGGTTTCTTCCAAATCGCGCTGGCAGTCGGCTCATGCATGACTTCCCTTAGAACTTTGTCATTGAGATTCTAGATAATTGCGCTCCTAGCCTTCTTCGAGTCTCTAGCTGCTTCGCGCTTGGCTTCTTGCCGGTCACTACTAGCTCCAGAGTATCATCCAACCCTTGATGTGTGAGCAATGCCTACATCTTGATTCTCTACAAACCGAAGTCGTTTCCTCCGTTGAATTTCTCGGTTTCAAGCCGCGCCATCGCAGGTTGGGCAATTTTATTGATTACACTTTCTCAGCTTTACAAAATGGAACAAGAGAAAAGAAACTCAATGATCTACACAATCTACTCACAAGATTGAATCCTCTCAAAATTGGATAACACGATCACTCTATGTCTTTCCCTAATCTCTCTCTTCTATATGTGTTGTGTGTGTTTTGGGGAAGCTTCTCTTCTACTTATACCGAGCTGTTGGACTCTGCAAACAGTAACAACCTACTCGAGCTGTGCAACGCGCCTTAGTCAGCTGATGTATCACGAGCCACTTAGCCAAAACAACGAGACTTGACTTATATGACTACCAACTTACAATCTCCACCTTGGTCGTGTAAGCCAAACAAACCCCATTTCCTGACTCTCCAGTTACAAACTCCACTTTAATGTGGCAATACACTCTCAGCTCCAAGCAATGCTTGAGCTTCGAGTTTGGTAATGCCTTTGTCAATGCATCAACAGTATTATCCTCTGTTCCCACCTTCAACACCTATACTTTTCCTTTCTCAATTTGACCTATGATGTAACGCAACCTTACATCGATATGTTTACTTCTTTCATGAAAAGTTTGGTGTTTTGCCAAACATCTGGCATTTTTGCTATCACATAACATCTTCACCATCCTTTGTTCAATCCCAAAGTCACTGAGAATTCCTTTAAGCCAGACACCTTCCTTAATTCGCTCTGTCAAATTCAGCCTTGGTGGTGGACTATAATGTCGACTTCCAACTTATTGCTGCACCATGAAGCATGTACACATAACCGGTTTGAGACTTCCTTGTATCAAGATTGGAGGCATAATCAAAATCACAGTATCCAACTAATGGATCACTGAATCACTGATGTTTCCAGCCTACTTTTTGAACAAATTCCCAACATTCTTTGTCTCTTTGATGTACATAAGGATCCATTTCAGCGCTGAATAATGCTCTCTGCATACTCTTTCATATATCGGCTGGTGACACTGATCCCATTAGCTAGGTCTGGTCGGATACAAATCATGCAATACATAATGATCCCTACTATGTTTAAATAAGGAACTTTCATCATTTCTGGTCCATCTTCCTCTAATCTAAGGACTTGCTGCTGAGAGAGTTTAAAATGTTGAGCTAGAGGAACTGAAACTTCCTTTGAATTCTTTATTTGAAATTTTTGAATGAGCCTTTCAATATAATCTGATTGAAGCAGCCATATTTCTCCTTCATTTCTATTTCTGTGAATGTCCATGCCAAGTATCCTTTTGGCCTCCCCTAGATCCTTCATCTCAAAATCCTTTTTCAATTCATGGTTGATGACTTTGATCCCATCTATGTCAACTGCAACCACAAGCATATCTTCCACGTATAAGACTAGATAGGCAACATGCTTCCCATCAACTGACATGATGTACACACAGTTATCATAAGTTGACTTCATGAAACCAACCTTACTGAGGTGTGCATCAAACTTAAGATACCGTTGCCTATTTCTTTGTCTAAGTCCATATAAACTTTTCTTCAAGTGGCAGACTTTCCCTCCCTGCCTTGCTGCTATGAATCCTTTGGGTTGTTCCATGTAAATGGTCTCAACCAAATCTCCATGTAAGAAGCGGTCTTGACATCAAGCTGATGCAGTTCCCAACTTCTCTGAGCCACAACTGAAAGAAGTGATACGCTCGGATTTTGCATTGTTTTAAGGCCTTTATTTGATCTGTTTTTAATGTCAAAATCACAATTCATGTCCATATTTTGCATATTTTCTCTATTTTGGTATTTTGACGTGTTTTGTGAGAAATGTGCATATTTGAGCCTAAAAAGACAGCAAAAAACCGAAGTTGGAAATCTGGAATTTTCAAGATGCCCAGCGGTCCGCTGCAACTCATATAGCGACCGCTTGGGCCCAATGACCACTGAGCCAGTAGCGGTCAGCTCCGAAGAAAGTTGTGCTGAAATGAAGAACAGGCCTAGCGACCGCTCGAAAAGTTTCTGAAGCTACGGGATTATTCACAGCGACCGCTGCAACATAGTGTAGTGACCGCTATCCAAGAGGCAGAGACTACAGATCAACATGTAGCAACCGTTGGCCAAGGTGCAGTGGCCCGCTGGGAAAATGCGTCACACAGAATTGACCTACTTTCTCCCCAAGATTTACCAAACTTAGCCATCTTTTACCTTATTTGTTGCTGCTCGATTTTTCCTCTATATATACCCCCTCAAACCCCCTTTATAAGGATCTTCTTTTTGCCTTATAATTCTAGAGCATAAATTTGAGAGAGTTCTTCATTGTTCAAGAGGTTGAAGAATGAATCAAGAGAAGATCAATGCTACAAGGATTCAACCTTTGAGTTTTATTGCTTTAGTTCTTATGTTCACTTTGTTTTCCCTTCATTCTATATTTTTAGATTTTTCAATTATGTGTAACTAAATTTATAGGATTCTAGGGATGTGTTGGTAACGACTTTGGTTATACAATTCCGTTTTCTAATTAATATCTATTTTGTTTTTACTTCGTTTCTTCCCTAAGTTGTTCTATAATACTTCATGTTTGAGTGACATATTCGGTGATGATTTAATATAACTTGCTACATAACCGTGAGAGGAGGTTGGCGAGTGACGAACTCGCATCTTCCTAGTCTTTACTTTCATCATTTTCATTTGCCGTTGTGGCTTACTCAAGTTGGATCGTCAAACTGATTCAGCCAGCCTATATATGCCTGCCACCTGCAAACTGCAGGTGAGTGGATCCAGTAAAAGCTCAGGCTGATCAACTTGACATGGATTTGACTTTAAGTGAGATGAACTGAAGATCTAAAAAGATCTGTTCTCAAAACCTTAACCCACAATACTATTTAACTAGTATAGGGAAGTAAGGATCGATCCCACAACGATGAGGCATTTGAGATTTATTTGCATTGACACGACTTGGGAATGACTGCTGCTACGCTTTTAGGGAGTGGGTTAAGTTAACTACTAAACTGATCAACTCATGAAAGCTCAACTAACCTACTTGATCAACTTAACTAAACTTTCCATAATTGGACAAACAGAATAAACGGGGACTGTCAGTCCCAGCAAAAAGCACTGTAAAGTAAAAACTTTCTAACAACTTCATCTTCTTCACAAAATCAACATAGAAAGCAGAGTAACGAACAGATCTAAAAAACTATGGAAGACGAAACACCATAACAACTCATAAAATTAAATCTACTCCTAAAATCTAAGCTACGACTACGTAAACGAGAAAACTAACCCATAATCATGCAGAAACGAAACATAAACTGCTAGATCTAAACCTCCTAAGAACTCTCAAACATAAAACGTCAGAACTGACCAAATCAAAACAGAACAAGACATTTTTGAGCTAAGACATAAAAAGGAAACTGAAAGCAGATCAGACACATCATGCATGAAACATAACACATCAGCTAGAAATGAGAACATAACTTCAAATTTACTAAATCAAAACATCAAGAGTCATTAACATCAAAACTAAACTGAAAATAAACAACGAAAGTAGTAGATTGTTTCATCACCCCTTCTGGAGTGGAACAACAGAACTGAAAGATAAAAGTACAGGAAACTACAACCAAAAACTAACTAAACTAGAATGAGACCAATTGTGTGTGCAACGAAATCAAGAAGATGAAGTGAAAAGAGCTCTGATTTGAACCCTAGAAGAGAGCTGAATTCCTAAAGATATTTTAACTAAGAAAGCTTATGAGACCCCCCTTTCATCACTGGTTGGGACTCCTCTTTTCTTGTGTCGGGCTTTCTTTATATAGAGAGGCGTAGGGCCCTGATCCCTAGGGTACCATCCTCTCTGAAATGTCGTTCCTGTCCTTGACAATTGGTGGGGGGTCTTTAGCTCTATCTCCCAATGTAGAACTTCTGCTGGCTCCGCTTGATTTTTGACTTGATCAACTTAATGCCGCAATTTTTGCCTTCTTTTCTTGATCCGTTCGTCCTCCCTACTTATTGCTTCCTTCCTCTGAATATGGCGGTTTTCACACACACCTGACTCAAAATTGGCTGTTAGTTTACAGAATTTGATGCAGTTTTACTATAGAACACATGCATGAAACGAGCCTCATCAAACTGGTCACACTTAACCCATACTTGTCCTCAAGTATGAAAGAAAAGAAAAAGAAAAGAGGCAATTTTCAAGGCATGGTTCTTATTCAGAAAACAGTAAACAAACACAATAAGACCTAAAAAGGAAAAGTGCATAAGTAAACTAAACACATTGACAATTAAAATAAGAAACAGAAAGGATAGAACTAGTTTATGATGTTAGGCAATCGTCCCCACAAGCTCAAGGTCAATCCAATCGTGTACAGTCTCAAATTCCTTTCCCTCTCTTCTTTTACCTAATCATGCTTGTCCTTTTGTCAAGATAGCTTCTATCTTTCCAACTGTTGGATCCACTCGGTCAGTCAATCCTCACCAGAATTGTTAGGATCATTCTCTCATTCATTTTGCCATACCATTAATGCTAGAGTTCTAGTGACAGAAACTAACTCCTTAAGGTTTTTATTTAGGTTTTATGGGGTAAAAGTTGTAGTGTATAAAGGTGAGGGTCATATGGGTTCTAAGTTCATAATGTATATAGAAGTGTGAAGGACATGTGCACTTAGGAAAAAAACTGGAACACCCTCCCTATGTACAAATTGAAACTTTGGAACTACCCTTGGCCATTTTTGCCTTAATTTTTTTTCTAACTTTTCATAGGGTCAGGTTACATCATTTCATGCCCTCTTTTTTTATATTTTCTCTTTCTCTTTTTTTTGTGGGTCAGGTTATACATTCTTCCTGCCCTTTTTCTAATTTTTTCTTTTTCTATTTTTCTTACTATTTTGTCTGGGTCATGTTACAATGTTTCTTGCCCTTTTTCTTTCTAACTTTCTTCTTAAGACTCTCCTGTTTCACAACTTATTTCCTCTCCCCAAACGGTGAGTTGCCCTAACCTACCCCCTTGTTCACATGACATGTAGGCTTAGGGTTTCCAAAGAAGGGATGATCATAGTTAAGGCTCAAAATGTGCAACTAGGGGGTGCCTTTACAATGAGGCAGGTTCATCCGGTTCGAAAGAATTTGGCTCAACTAGTTATTCATATTGCCTTTAGTCCTCACTAGCTAGTGTCATTTCCCTCTAAGCATCAATAACAGTCTCTCTATTTTTTTTCATTTTAGTAGAAAGTGTTCTACTTTGACTTCTAACTCACATTTTAGAGGGCTTCACAAAGGATTGGATTAAAGCTATTTCTATCTTCCTTACATCTTCCAAGCAGATTTTGGTTTATTAAAGAAAGGAAACTCACAAATCAACATGTATCCTCTCTTCAATCACTCTTACTAAGGGAATCTTGCCTTTATTTTCTTAAACCAGTTCTTATCTCAAAACACATAAAGCAAAACACCTAACAAAAGACTCTTAGCTAAACAAAACACAACTTTGACACTAACTACACCAACTATTTCCCCCCTCCCACTTCATTACAGCTTGTCGTCAAGTGACTTGATGAAGTGGAAAACAAGGTGGTTGGTGTCAAAAGTAGAGAAATAAACTTCTTACACTTAGACCAAGCAGTGGGCTAAGTGCGAGACGATCAAATAGAAAAATCAAAAGTACACAAACATATTCTTTAACACAAACTTCTCACACTTAGACCATGCAATGGGCTAAGTGTGGGAATGACACAGAGCATACACAAACATATAATATATTAGTAGGAAAGGCAGATAAACTTCTCCCATTTAGACCAGGCACTGGACTAAGTGGAAGAAGTGTTCATATAAACAGGTAGGGGCATACAAATATGATAGCAAAAACATATTCAAACTTGTCTCATGAGGTATAGGTCACTGTTTATCACAAGGAAACTTCTTATACTTTGGCCAAACAGAGGGCTAAGTGGGAGAAGAGCATAAAATTCATCAACCATCAAATATACACAGGCAGGAAATAGCATGATCAAGCTTAAAAAGTTAAAATTTTGAACCAAGAGTAAAGTTTACTTGGTTCGGAGAGTTTAGTTCTTTTTCTGGCTCCCGTGGGAGCCAGAGTGCCTGGTCCTCTTTGCCGTATATGAATCAGGATCTGCAGAGGGTGGTTGGCTGGTGGTGGTGGTTGGCTTCCTTTTCCTCGATGTTCTCGCAAGATTGGTATCCGGCACATTCTGCCGAGGTACACTGCGTCCTGCTGCTGAGACCGCTGGTGAGGGTTGGTTGGATGATTGAGTCTCCCTGTCCATCCAAGAGATGACTTTATCCACATTCTCTTCTATGAGCCTTCAGCATGATAATTTGGTCATTTTGGTCATTTGTTCCCTTTGAGCCTTCAGCATGGCATTTTGCTCCGCATTCTCTGCTATGAGCAAGTTCACTGTGTCCTCCATTTTGTTCCTCCATTCATCACACACAGCTACCTCCTCCTCGTCTGTCTCTGTCAGGTCGAGAATCTCCCGAATTGGATCTTCCTGGGTGCCCTGTTTGAAGGGGTTGGCAGCGGAAGCGTGCGTTCAATATCCGATCACATGAATTTGATCTATTTAGCAGATTATTTAGACAAATTCTATTCGCGCAATTTTCACATGTATCATGCTCATAACTTGAATTAGAACATGCTTTAGCATATAAAATCCCTAAAACATGCTTACTACGGAATTAACCAATTTACCTCATTGATTCAATCAAGAATCGATGATGGCTCGCTCCGTCTCCACGTGAAGATCTTCAATACAAGACCTCAGATCTTCTGACTGGTGTCCCGGACTATACGCCATTAGAGTTTTACAGTATGCAATCACTCGAAAGGTGATTTCTAGTATACAAAACCCTAACTTATACTCAAAACAGCTTTCAAGTATACAAAATGGTAGTGCACAAGTCTAAATTTCTCCCACTTATACTGAAAGCGAGTTGAGGTCTTGAATGAGTCGAACTCCCATCCCTCCAACGTGGCAGTCGAACGGTTTCACCGCCAAAGCCTTTGTAAAAGGATCTGCCAGGTTGTTCTCTGACGCAATCTTGACCACTTTTATGTCTCCTCTTTGCACTATATCTCTAATGATATGATACTTCCGCTCTATGTGTTTGCTCGCTTTGTGAGCTCTTGGTTCTTTCGAGTTTGCCACAGCACCCGAATTGTCACAATAAATGGTGATGCTCTTGGGCAGATTCGAAACAACACCTAAATCCATAAGGAAGTTCTTGAACCGTACAACCTCTTTTGCAGCCTCCGAAGCGGCCACATACTCAGCTTCTATGGTCGAGTCCGCGATGCATTTCTGTTTCACACTCTTCCAAATTACGGCTCCACCTCCTAAGGTGAACACATATCCTGAAGTAGATTTTCTCGAGTCCTGATCAGCTTGAAAGTCTGAGTCAGTATATCCCAAAGGACAGAGCTCGGCTGCATTGTAAACTAGAGCATAGTCCTTGGTCCGTTTAAGGTACTTGAGTATGTTCTTTACGGCAGTCCAATGTCCTTGGCCCGGATTCGACTGATATCTTGCCACCATGCCAACAGCAAAGCAAATATCAGGTCTAGTGCAAAGCATAGCATACATGAGACTTCCAACTGCCGAAGCATATGGAATCCTTCTCATTTCCTGTATCTCAGACGACGTTTTAGGGCACATCTCTTAAGATAAATGGATGCCATGTCTAAAAGGTAAGAAACCTTTCTTGGCATCCTGCATGCTAAAACGACTAAGTACTGTTTTGATGTAAGATTCTTGAGATAAGCACAACATCTTCTTCTCTCGATTCCGAAGAACCTTGATCCTGAGGATGTGTCCCGTGTCTCCCATATCCTTCATCTTGAACTGGTTTGATAACCATGTTCGAACTGATGACAACATCTTTTTATTGTTTCCAATTAGAAGAATGTCATCTACATATAAAACTAAGAACACTACATTCCCCTTATCAACTTTCTTATACACGCAGCTTTCACTTGGGCACTTTTCGAATCCAAACTTGCAAACAGTTTGATCGAAACATTGGTTCCACGATCTAGATGCTTGCTTGAGGCCATAAATGGCCTTCTTAAGCTTCCAAACCATGTGTTCTTTGCCCTTTATGGTATATCCTTCGGGTTGTTCCATGTAGATGGTCTCCTCAAGACTGTCGTTTAGAAACGCAGTCTTAACGTCCATCTGCCATACATCCCAATCCATATAAGCTGTAATAGACAACAGTATCCGGATCGATTTGAGCATGGCCACTGGGGAGAAGGTCTCATCATAATCGATGCCTTCCTTTCGAGTATACCCCTTGGCCACTAGTCTTGCTTTGAAGACTTTAACTCGTCCATCGGGTCCACGTTTACGTTTATATATCCACTTGCTCCTAATGGCAGTACAGCATTCGGGTAGGACGGACAAATCGTAGACGTCTTTGTCTATCATAGATTGTAGTTCCGAATCAATTGCTTTCACCCATTCACAATGATCGACATCTGCCTGCGCCTCCGCAAAGTTCCAGGGATCTAATACATTGCTGTCCGAGGAGTGATCCATAGATTCTCCCAAACCAATGTATCTGTCGGGCTCTTGCGAGACCCTCCCACTGCGGTGCGGCACTACAATATTTTGAGTAGAAGTTGAAGTTTCGGGAATTGTTTGTACACTTGGTACTTGTTCTTGGTTAATGGAACTTGTGACAGAAGTTAGCTCATCAAGAGCCGCTTCACTGCTGGGTTTATGATTCATTACATAGTCTTCCTCTAAGAATGTCGCGTGAGTACTCACAATGACTTTCTTATCTCGGAGGCTAAAGAATTCATAGTCTTTCGTCCCTCTAGGGTACCTTATAAACAAACATACCTCCATCCTTGATCCTAGCTTAGTTGGATCCTTTTCCAATACATGAGCCGGGCAACCCCAAACCTTGAGATGTGCTAGATTGGGCTTACGCCCAGTCCACAACTCATATGGAGTTTTAGGTACGCATTTTGATGGTAAATTGTCTAAAATGTGACTTGCAGAAAGCAAGGCATGTCCCCAAAATGAAATAGGTAACCGTGCAAAACTCATCATCGAACGGACCATGTTTAACAATGTCATATTCCTTCTTTCAGCCACGCCGTTCTGCTGGGGCGTGCCCGGCGCAGTCAGTTGGGATTCAATTCCCGACTCCGATAAGTAGTCCGAAAATTCGGCACTGAGGTATTCGCCTCCACGATCAGATCGTAGGCATTTGATATTCTTTCCATGATACTTCTCCACAAGATTCTTAAAGTCTTTAAACTTGTCAAAAGACTCTGACTTGTGACGCATCAAATAGACATATCCAATTTTCGAGAAGTCATCAATAAATGTGATGAAGTATCGAAAACCACCTCTTGCCTCAGTAGACATTGGTCCACATACATCGGAATGAACGAGCTCAAGTACTTCCTTGGCCCTATTGCCCTTAGCCTTAAAAGGCCTCTTGGTCATCTTGCCTTCTAAGCATGACTCACACTTATGAAAAGGTTCCTCCTCTAGACCTTTGATAAGATCTTGTTGAACAAGAGAATGGATCCTCCTTTCATTGGCATGACTAAGTCTAAGGTGCCACAAGTACGTTTCGTTCATTGAACTTGAAGGTTCATTTCGTTTCTTTAAAATTTTCGATGTTGTATTGAGTTCTGATTTGCGATTATTAAACTGTGTAGAAGTGATTGTGTACAGATTGTTTTCCATGATACCACGACAGATATAAGAACCATCTTTCTTAATAATGCAGTTGTCATTAAAAGAAATCGAATATCCATCATAAACCAATTTAGAAATTGAAATTAAATTTCTTCTAAAAGAAGGTATCAACAAAACATTCTTCAAAATAAAAAATCTATCACTACTAAAACGCAAATAAATGTCTCCCACTGCAACGGCTGCCACTTTGGTAGCGTCACCCAGCTGGACTTCAATCTCGCGATCATGTAGCCGTCTTGTCACCTGCATTAAGTCAGGATCAAAACAAATATGATCAGTGGCTCCTGTGTCAATAACCCAAGTGCAGATTGATGTCGAAGTCAAACAAGACTCGACTACTAGAGCTTGGTGCATACTTGTAGCCTTGCCCCGTTTAGGACAGTCTGGCTTCCAATGCCCCTTCTCTCCACACTTGAAACACTTCCCCGTGGGCTTCTTGTTAGCCCTCTTCTTCTTCTTTCCCTTAGCTATCGAGGCGCCGAAATCATCATGGCCGCCTTAGCCTAGACCATAAGGTCCTCTGCCGACTGAAGTTCAGTCAACAGCTCTGCCAAGGTGTAATTCCTTTTGTTCATCTCGAAGTTGAGCTTGAATTGTTGGAAGCTAGGGGGAAGACTTTGAAGGATGATAGTCACCTGGGACTCGGGATCGATGGTCCCTCCCAAGACCTCAATTTGGTTGAGGTGGCCCATCATCTCGAGGACGTGATCCCTCACAGATGAGTCTTCCTTCATTGTCTTCGACATGATACTCCGAAAGGCTTGAGATTTAGCCGTTCGATTATGAGTACTAAAAAGATTTTTGAGATTCTGCATAATCTCGGCGGCTGTTTCCATGGCTGAATGCTGATGCTTGAGTACCGAAGACATAGAAGCCAACATGTAGCACTTAGCCATCTCATTCGCCTTATGCCACCGTATGTGTGCATCTCTGACTCCTGCCGTAGCGTTAGCCGGCGGCACTGGAGGTCGCGGGGTGGTGAGCATAAAGATGTACTCATCTGCTGTGAGAACGATGTCTAAATTTTGTTTCCATTCTATGTAATTTTGGCCCTCGAGTTTATTTTCTTTGAGAATTGCGGAAAGAGGATTAAACGACATATTGACGATTTGATTTGCACTGCAAAACAGAGTAATTTACTATTGTCATAAACTTATGTAAGAAGTTTGATTAGATTAACCATAAAACTTTTCAAAATCATACAACTGTAAAATTAAAATTTTGTACCCTCCAGAGGAAGTCAATACGCATTAAAATCTTACAATTTTACTGGTCACAACACCGACGAATAGTCCAGAGACCACAGAGTGGCATGGCCGCCTAATGTTGCCTAAGCAAGACCATCTCTTTAGCATTACAGAGTCTCATTTCTACAACACACTCCCATAACAATGCTCATGTGCTGCTAACAAGATCAAGCTATCTCATAAATTCTGTGTGAACTTCTGAATCTCGCAGTTTCTTAGGATTATTGTCCCCACAGAGCAGGTGGCGATAATATTGGAAACTACATTCTAGTTCATACTATTTATATTTGAGAAGTCCGCCCTCATGAACTTGCTATTTTCTTAGGATTATTGTCCCCACAGAGCAGGTGACGATAATATTAGAAAAAGGCTTCATAAATTGCAGACCAATTGATGGAGACCATATACAAACGTTGAGTTCGTAATTATAACTTAGATATTTTGGGTTATGGTTTTACTTTAATTATCCTTAGCCTTGAGGCAATTTAATTATCTTTAGATTAATG
The DNA here is from genome assembly GCF_004379255.2 of Salvia splendens. NCBI lineage: Eukaryota > Viridiplantae > Streptophyta > Magnoliopsida > Lamiales > Lamiaceae > Salvia > Salvia splendens. The sequence goes on from NC_056038.1 coordinate 16,183,337, forward strand.
TTGTTATCTTCCTGTAGGAAATTGTTGATCTAGAATTTTATTCTTATTCATGTCTACTATAAGGTATATCTAAAATAAACAAATTATTTAATCCTTAATAAGACATGAAAAATAAATTCAAATTATTTCCTTGTTCAAGATTAGGAAGAGATATTTTATTATTTAATGTATTCATACATATCTATCCTTATTAGGATCTTAGATATATAAATTTTAGGAAACTATTAAATTATTCTCATCCATATCATTTAGGAATAAAATAATCATTATTTATTTCCATAGATATAGATAATAATGAAAATATTCCTTAAATCTAGATAAATATTAGGAAACTATTAAATTATTCTCATCTATATCATCTAGGAATAAAATAATATTATTTATTTCAATAGATATAGATAATAATAAAAATATTCCTAAAATCTAGACAAATCTTCCAAAAAGATTTTATTTCCATTAAATAATAATATTTTAATGATATGTTTTAATAAAATAATCAAATAATCATTAAAATAATCCTTCATCGTTATATCATTGCACGAGGTTCGCACGAACGATGAACGATGAAAATCCGACGAGTTCGTCGTCGGATCACGATGCATGAAGCGTCTCGGCCAGCAGCGCACGAGTGCGCACATGCTCTCGGCCGCCTGGCTAGACCACCGGCGCGTCGGTGTCTTGGCAGCTCTCAGCCAGCGAGACGCGCACAGGCGCCTCAGGTCTCGGCAAGCCGCTAAGTCCGTCTCGGTGTCGTGGCTCGTCAGGTCCTGCGACTCTCGGCCAGCAGCGCGCACGACTGCGGCGCTGCTCTCGGCCAGTTGCTACCGCCAGTCTCGTCCCTCCCGAGCCTGGATTTTCCTCTCGTCTCGGCACACGTCGCGCCTTATGGCGCACACGTCTCGGCCACGACTGGAGCTTCGTCTCGGGAAGCCTTCCGCTTAGGGTTGGCCTGGTGTCTCGCGGTGTCTCGGTGGTTCTCGGACGAACCACCACTCCGCGCCAGTCACCGCCATGTCGACCTCGACCCGGGTTCCGTCTGGTATGTGTGGTCTCGGCCGGCCGCGCGCACGAGCCCCCACTCGTCTGCGCGTCGCCCCGTGATCACGGCTCCCGGCTCCCACTATCTCGTCATCCCTACCTCGATCGCACGTGGTGCGTTCGAGCAATTCAAGTTCTTTGAATCGATAGTTCTTGAGTTCATCATGCATAAAATTAAACAAAAACACCAAGAACATGCTTCGCAATCAAATAACACATGCATACATGAATTTCGCGAAATTTAAATCTAAATAATCAGAGCCAAAGACGGGCTCTGATACCAATTGAAGGGGTTGGCAGCGGAAGCGTGCGTTCAATATCCGATCACATGAATTTGATCTATTTAAAAGATTATTTAGACAAATTTTATTCGCGTAATTTTCACATGTATCATGCTCATAACTTGAATTAAACATGCTTTAGCATGTAAAATCCCTAAAACATGCTTACTACGGAATTAGCCAATTTACCTCGTTGATTCAATCAAGAATCGATGATGACTCGCTCCGTCTCCACGTGAAGATCTTCAATACAAGACCTAAGATCTTCTGACTGGTGTCCCGGACTATACGCCGATATTTGTGTGGGCAAATCGTATTAGGACTTGAATAACGAAGACAGAACTCAGCTCACGGAGGAAGGCAATTTTCGATTTCTCTCTCTCAAAGGAGTGGACGAAAATTTGTGAATGGAAAAAGATGTGTTTTCTGTCTCCTTTATTCTCCTATTTATATAAGTCACATATTGGGCCCAGTCAGGATCTAAGAATTTGGATCAGGCCTCACCCAATTAGCTTTTTACTAATTAAATTGAACCCACAATTTAATATAAGCTTATATTGGAATATTACAAGCAGCCACTACAGAAGTAATATTGCACTGCCTTTCCAAATCTGAAATTACAAGTATTCCGGGTTTCCTTTATTCGCGTTCAATTTATTTCCCGTGCTTAAGATAGAAACATCCATTAATTATTGTCTGCTATGGACTTAATTAATTAACATATTTTATTCTCCAAGAGTGGACTTAGCAAGAAACTCTTATTTATTATTCATAGAGTAATTAAACTCCAACTACCTAGGTTCCGAATAATAAAACCTTGTTTCGAGCTCCTCTTGTGGATGTTATCAAACGAGACTCTCCTCGCGCACGTTTCAACATAATAGCAATCCTAGCACCTCTAGATAATGATCACCACTACCCAATATACCTGGATCGTTGGATTATGAAAAACCCGCACCTTTGGTAAGTCAAAGTAGTGGATACTCAATATCGTATGCTCAATGCTAACGTACATTGATTAAGAAATTAATTATCAAGACCTCGTCTTTTAGTAGATAGCATAAAGACTCGTCTTGCTGTTAGATCCATTCAGTGCTATACCACACCAACGTCATTTTATTTCAATAAGGCTTAGAAATAATCGGACCTGACATTGCAACCTTTCGCGATAGGTAGTCTAGGCCTATCTAGGTTGTGAAATTCTTATTTTTCTTTGTTTAGAACTGACCGTGGTACCTTAAATTGGACGACGCCCACAACCGGTCTACTAAAACAAAGACTTAGACTTTGTTACGTTTGCTTATACATTTAAATATGCAATAAACAACCATTAAATGTAAAACATAACAACATTATGACAAAAATAATCTGTTGCATTTATTGGAAAATAACCATTAGAGTTTTACAGTATGCAATCACTCGAAAGGTGATTTCTAGTATACAAAACCCTAACACTGTTTGCCTCCTCTGCAGGGACTCGTAGTGGCTTCTCAGCTTCTTACTTTTCCTTTGACATCTCCTCCTCCCTCGCTTCAGCTTCTCGCATCTCCCTAATTACTTCAACGGTGATTTCTTCAAACGTCCGACTCGGTTTCTTCATCCCCTGGTTTTCCTTCACTCCCTCTTCATCGTCTGTGCTGAATCGGAGTGAAGACGACGATGTACGGCTAGTCTGGGTACCTGATTGGATTGTAGCCTTTCACGAACTTTCACTGGAGGATATGAAAAGACGGGATGTCTAATTTGGGTGAGGATATGAAAAGACGGGAGGAAGTACGTTTAGATAGCAACGGAGGAAGGTGAAACGATCTCCGTGGCGTCAGTGCATGTTCGCCTTCCTGCGCCAAAATTCAAAATTCGAGAATTTATAATATCCCTTTTATTTTTTTCTTCTTTTAGCTTTCTCCCGGTTAAAAGGCAAAAGGTGCACTGTAATTTTCTTTTTCACTTAATTGCTAAAACCAAGTTAAAAAATAAGGTAAAATCTGAAAATTTTGCAGGAATCTTTCTTGCTCTCTTGGTGATACGACCACGCCCGGAAGGCCCATGACGAGGTCTATGACGAGGTGCCTACATGAGGGACTCTCTACTTTCACCCAAAAAGTCACGCTGGAGGAGTCTACGAAGGTTGAGGACCACGCGACGAGACTCATTCTGAAATTTGAAGGCTGAGAGCTTCCACCCGGCCGGGTGCCATCCACTGGAAGTGTCAAGGCATCCGAAGACCACCCGACCGGGTACCTACACAACTACCCGGCCGGGTGCCCTGTCCAAGGCATGAGGAAGTCAGGAGGTTTCACCCGGCCGGGTGACTTAACACCCTTAAGTTCACCAGGTCAAGTCGAGTGACGTGGACCAGATTTTGTGGGCCTTTTCATTGGGAATTGGACGCTAGTATAAATACCTTTTGATGTCATTTCTTTCCTTAGATTTTGCTGAATTAAAGTTTCTACCCTGGTGAGTTTCCTCTTTGAGGATTGTATCCAATTCCTTCATTGAAGGTTGCTTGTTTCCATCCTAGATTGATTCAAGTAGAGGTATGCATCAATGGAGTGTATCCATTGAGTAGTAGAGCCAAGGGGTGATAGAGCTAATGAAAGTTTCCTATGGTTGTCTCCATCCTTTTGGTTAAGGTCCTTTGGTTGTAGCTCTTTTATTTCATCATTATACACATGCTTTCCTTTTCTAATCTACCATCCTTTCTAGTTTAGATTCAATTTTTGTGGTTGGATCTCTTTTTATCCTATTGTTTTATTGAGAAATTGAAAATCAATCTCACAAAAATATCTAGATCAAACATTATAAAAGGGTAATTTCTTGGGAAATGGATCTTAAATTAATTGGATCCACATTACTTGGGTTGAACTTTGATATTTTCTTGCACCATTGGAACATCTGCTCTCACTGCCACTGGGCATTGCTCATGCTACTGGAGCTAGTTATCTCATCCTCTTGTTGTTGAGGCTCCACCTCCACTGATGTACTAGCCATCTCCTTGTCCAGACATGGCATCAAACCTTCATCAAAAGTGACATCCATGCTGACTATCAATCTCCCATTTCCTTGCTCTGTGTACACCAGCACCTAAATCCCGCACATCCACTCTGCTAACCAAGAAATATGCACCTTAAAGCCCCGGCATCAAGCTTGCCTTGCGATAAGACCCGGGCTTAGAGAAATCTGGTAACTTATCATACCATAGGCTGTCCGGAGGCTCGAAATTGACTGCTGGTGAGGGGCTTTTGTTTATTAAGAAATTTCAGTTTTGAGATATTTTTTAAAAGTTAGTTATAATTAAAAATATAGACATATTAATATTAATTGACATTATTACACACCGAGTTTACATGAGTGCACCTTGATTGACATTGTTACAATAGCTAATTTACATCATGGAAATTGATCTTGGTTGTTCCATACATGTTTATTTCCTTATATCCCGTGCAATTATACATCTAAACCGTCGCCTAATTCATCGGTTATAGAAAATATAACGAAGATATGCTAGTTACATATTTTATGCAAGTCCTAAACTCAGTTTGTCCGTTTATAAAGGAAATGGTCTTGATGCGAATTTTGGGTTGTGGATTAATTCAGTTGTAATTTTATTTGTTTATAAACTTTTAATAATCAATTGTATAATGAAAAAATTAATTGTATTTACGAAAATATAACGAAGATATGCTAGTTACATATTTTATGCAAGTCCTAAACTCAGTTTGTCCGTTTATAAAGGAAATGGTCTTGATGCGAATTTTGGGTTGTGGATTAATTCAGTTGTAATTTTATTTGTTTATAAACTTTTAATAATCAATTGTATAATGAAAAAATTAATTGTATTTATAGAATAATTTTTGTAGAATGATTAACATGGGTTGTAGATTAGACAAGCTATAATTTTATTTGTTTATAATTTTTGAGTAATCTAGTGTATAATGAAGAAAAGTAATCATGTTTATAAAATAATGTACATGTGATTATTAAGTGTATAATGAAGAAATGTACAATATTTAATTACAAGAAAGTTAATATATATGTTCAAATTCAAATTTGGTGAATTTGGTTAAATACTAATAGTGTAAGAAAAAATAAGAATGAAGTATGATAGATCGAGAAATTTTAATATGTTTTAGAATTCAAAATATTTAGTATAATATGTTATTTATTATTATATTATATCAATAAAGTTTTCATATATTTATATATTTATGTTTTAAATATCAAATAAAAGGTTAATTGTTTTAGTGTATTTATTTTGTATTATAAAAGTTAGGGATAATGGTGTCTAAAATCATAAACTCTGGCTAAATTTGGATATTTTTCACCACCTTTAAAATTGGTCTAAACAGGGGCGGACGCAGAAATAAATACGAGTAGGGGTTAAATTTTCAAAATTTTATTTCAAATTAAATTTTTAAGTAATTTAAATTATCAATAGGGGCCTTTTATACTATAATATGTATAAAATATGAACATATTTTGAAACTTTATAATAGAAATTTTTTTAAAATTAGATTCATTAGGGGCTAAAACCCTCCCCCTTTATATGTAGTTCCGCCACTGGGTCTAAATATTATAAACTTTACATTTCGTTTGTTATTTTCCACGATAGGTCAATCGCCATATCTAACTGATGTACGTTGCTTTCTTTTGTATTACTTGGCACAATTAAATCAACGTGACATTCTACGTGACTTTTTATTCTATTCATCACAAACTTAAAAGTAGTCTAAAATATCATAAACGCTTCTCGGTTGTCCACGTAGAATAAGTTTTTGGCGAAATATCTTATTTGGGTCAGTTAGGAAAAAAACGTTGTAAAGTTAGAGATAATTTAGACGAATTTTAAAATTCATGAGAAATACCAGAATTTGGCCAAAGTTTGGCAAATGGACCTCACATTCCAATATCTCTAAAAGTTATCATTAAAGTGTGTAATCGATTACTCCCTCCGTCCGCCATTAAATGTCTCATTTCACTTTTACCACTTTTCGCAAATGGACCTCATATTCCATTAACTTATTCTACTCACATTTTATTATAAAATAAATATAAAAAAGTAGGAAACTTTTTCTGCCACTTTCTTTTATAAAGTCAAACAATTTTTTAAAATCTGAGCCGGTAAAAAATAACATCTATTAGCGGAGAGAGGGAGTATTAGATTAGACGAAAGAATAGATAATAGCGCACTAATATCTATCCCACTGGTTCCAGACTTGCCTTACTCAGCCGGATTGGTGGAGTATATGAATATATCGTGCTATTCGGACTGGCCTACGAGTTTCGGGTTACACAAACTCTAATAATTAAAATCAATCGCGGCATAATCTAATTTATGAGTACTAGTATATTTTTGGAAATTAAAAAAATGCATAACTAAGGTGTGCTTTTATACATAACTAGTTTTAACCCACGTGCGATGCACGATGAAATATTTTTTTATCATACGATTTTAAATTGTTAATTGATTAACACAAGATCAAGTTTTGATTCCGAAAATAAATTGGTAGTATTGCAAGTTTTAAAATTGGACGATAGCTTTTCAAACCTCAAAACGGTTTTAAAATTGTATTTTGAAGTATAAAAACGCCGACGCAGAATAATATTGTCACAAAATTGTGTGTAATCTTTTTTGTATTTTGTATCCATTTAAATCAGTACTATACTTTATCATAGTCGAGCTTCATTACATTGCAATATAGTGACCCTAATACGCTAAAAACTCAAACCTTGAAACCTAAATCCTAAACCCTTAACGTTAAAATATAATCATTATGACCAACAAATGAGCTAAATATAAATAAAATCCTCCCTCCGTCCTAGTTCAATTTTACTTTGTTAATCACTTTAAAATAAACTTTAATAATAGAAAAAAAATAAAAAGAATATCATAACTTCACAATATGAAGAGATTTGGAAAATATGGAGGGAGTGAAAAACGTGATGAAAAAAAATATGTGAGTGGATAAATTACCAAATGTCATATATTTATAGTCCAAAAAATAGAAGATAACTCCTCAAAACTTTTTCACTTTCTTCACCTATTATTAAAAATTTTAAAACCTTTTAATTTCCCAAAAATTAAAAACTAAGCGATACGTAAATGTTATCAAATTTTGGAAAATGAATGATAATAATTTCCGCCATTGTATTTGTATGAAATGAGTAACGAATAAATGTATAATAAATTTTGGAAAATGAAATGGAAGGCCATTGAAGCAATAATCTCAGAATTTACTTTACAACCTTTCGGTTAATCCGCATACTCATACAACAAAAGGTCGTTATTCCTCATACTTATAAACACCAATCAATGGCAATATTAAATGTCCGTAAATATCGTTATGGATTTTATATAATTGTATAAAATACTTCAACACCAATGTAGAGACTTTAATATCATGGGGATATTGAAACCTCAATCAAAATTCAGTAAAAACCAAAACTTTTCATTTTGTCCACTAATGATTAGAATTAAATAAAACTTTTTAATTTCCTCAATATTGAAACCCCACAAATTGGCAATTTTAAATTTTATATCAATACGTTATTAACTACGGTTAAATTTTATTGGATTGTATTTTATATTTTATTATTAATCAAAGTAATGAAATATAAAAAGACGCTAAAAATGAGAAAGAAAATTAAATGATTGAATTAAATAAATTTATATTATATTATTAATTTTCTCACAAGCTTCATGCTTCATGTTGCGCAAGCAATAGACGTGGAAAGTAATGCATCATTATTAGCAGGTTTTCAAATACCATGCTTCAATTTAATTGTTTTATGAAATTCAAGTTTTTTTCAATAGCCAATGAAATTCTAATATGCCTAAGAAAAATTGCATATAAGAAAAATTGTAACTTCATAATGTTGCTCTTGAAAGCAAGTATAAAAGCAGTAATGTAGTTCTTGAAAGCAAGAATGAAAGCAAGAGAGGTAAACCAGTCTGTCAATATCTTGAATTGTTTATAATTTCATTCATACTGAGTAATCGGTGATGCAATAATTCTACGAGTTAAGTAAGGTAAAACTGAATAGCCGCAAATCTCCAACTAAATTATGTCTTCCCATATGATAATATCTATTTTTTCAAACCAACAGGTTGTGGATTCATATCTTGGTGCAGAACTGTTACTTTTGAAGCTTTCTCAAGGCAAAAGTATACCTGCAAAAATAAGTGAAGATTTTACAAAATAGTTGCCCACATATATTTTTTAATTGTTTGCAATAATATAATGAATAGAATAAAATACAGTAATAAAAAGGAAAGATAAGAAACTAAAATAAGATAAGCATCAAAAGTAAAATAACATAATTAAAAACACAAATTAGATTAAATAGCTGGGAGAGAAAGATAATACTCCACATGATTTGACGGACAGAAGCATCTTTACTGAAATAGTATTTTTTTGATTAATAGAATTGGTATTTATAGAAGATTTGAGAGTAACTCAATGGTATAGTATTATTTATTGTAAATTAAATTAATAATAAATACCATTTATATCTTGTGACCTTTCAAATTATTTAAGTGGAAGTGAAGAGACAAAACACATTTTCTCAAAACACTACTAATACATTATTTAGCCATGAAAAGAGATGATTAAAACCCCACATATAAAGAGCAAAAAATTGACGCTGTGCTCGGTAAAGAGCACTTTTTATAATGTGTGGATTCCTGCAAGCATATGAGCCTAGCATTATAATTACGAAAGCAATTCAATAGTATTAAAACCAAATAATTACTATAGAGAAGCAAAATCCTTACCTGTCATTATTGTAGAAGAAACGGACCATAAAGATTTGGAGAGTCTCTCTTCCAAAATCTTATCAATTTCCTCAATAAATTTGAAGTAATTATTCAATTTATATTTCAAAGCCTTTTCACTTCCACTTCCCTCAATTTGCATAAAAATAAATAAAATTTTTTCATTAAGATATTTTAAAACATTATTGATTTTAGATGGTAAACAAAATAACTATGAATTATACAACTAAAACATACCATATATTTAAAATACTTAATAACAAATTATAAAAAATTGTAGAGCTCTGATTCACAATACATGAATGGGGATATTTGAAACAACATTTTGATTAAGCTCTAAGAAGAAAAATGAATCTAATTCACATCACCTATAACAAAAGATTCCAATTATAATAGTTACAACATTAATTTAATGCTCAAATATAAATAACATAATAATAAAAAATAATACTCATATTAGAATTAGTTGTATAATGTAAACAAATAGGTTTTAAATTAATATTAGACAAATTCAGATACACTTATGACTATTGTGTTACATACAACACACTTAATAACAACAAATTTAAAAAATAGGCATGCAAATAAATAATAGAAAATAACTAAACGATTTAGATAATATTAAAGTAACAAAATTAAATATGAAGAATTGGGAATATAAACAAACATTATTATTATATAATAAAATTTATGATGTAGAAAACGAACTTCATATTAAACTAACATTGATAGAGAGTCAAGAGAGTACCTAAAATTTGATCAAATCTCTGCAAAATGTTCAACAAAGAATGTAATGAGAAAAAGATAGAAATGTGTGGATTATAAGCTATCAAATGCTATATATTTATAGTAGAAATTAGAAGTTAATTTCTTGCAAAACCTTTCACTTCCTCCACTTATAATTAAAATAAAAGGAATTAACTTCCTACAATCAAAACCTATAAATATGAAGAATAAAACGTTAAAAAAACTGAATAATTAATTTCATTGATTGGTGGGGTCAAGACTTTATAGGGGACACGTTATTTCTTATATTATGATGTGAAAGTTTTTATTCTTAAATGTCTAGATTGTAGTATTTAAATTATATATTTAAGCTTAAATGATAATTCCATAAATACCCCCAAAACTCCCCCTTTATATATGTATAGATAAAATTGATAGTGCCATAATTAAGCGATAAACAAACAAATTTTGCGGATTGTTAGACTTTTTACTTTACAAATATTAAATAAGTGTACTTAATAGTATGTGACAATGACAGTATAATTTGGCACGATATATCGGTGGAAACGAATTAGTTAAGCTTAATTAATGAGGTTCCAATACATATTAGAACGAGATCTCTCTAATTAGTTGTGACGTTAATTCTGAAGCAACCTCGTCCTCAAAGCATTTTCCTTTAAAATCGAGTCTCTTTCACTCCTCTTATTGTTACTTCTATCTCTCCCCCACTATAAATACCATTACCACGCACATGTTTTTTTGTAAGCTTGAAGTATGTGTGTGTAATTATATTTGATCAATATATTTTGTTATAACAAATATGAGTGTGAGTAAGTGTGTGCATTGTGGGCACGAAGACAATGCCTACACTGAAATATGCAAAAATGAATGCAACAAAATTAAGCTATTTGGTGTTCGGATTAGTGTTGCGAACGCCGATCCATCTTCCATCCGAAAGTGTAGGAGCATGGATGATTTAGAGGCGGCCGACCCTGCCCTCGACGACCCGGGATATCTCTCGGATGGATTTGTTCATCAACATGGATCTCACAAAAGAAAGCGAGGTATGCATTTTGTTTAATTTAATTATCTAAAGTCCAATTTTTATTTTCTTGAATATTTCATTAAAAAATAAATGTGTGTAATAAAAGGGAATCCGTGGAGTGAGGAGGAGCATAGATCATTCTTGAAAGGTTTAGAGAAATTGGGAAGAGGTAATTGGAAAGGAATTGCAACCGAATTTGTTCCCTCAAGAAAATCCTCCCAAGTTGCTAGTCATGCTCAAAAATATTTCAACCGATTGAAATTGACAATTTCCAACAAGAAACGACGCCGTGCCAGCGTATTCGACATGGTAAGAAGTTGCACTAGCTTGCTTTATTCTTAATTTGGTGATTAATATTCATTGATTTGTGATGGTGTAGGCTAGTATTTCAGCTGCAGTTTCAAAGGATATAAGGGAGCACAAAGAAATGGTTTGATCTAATCCATTTTCTTGCACAAATTGTATCAACATTCAACAATAAACACGAAATATTGTTTGATTTACAATTACAGCCCCATGTTAAAAGGCCGCAGCCCGTGCAACCCTATTCATGGCGGCCCGATCTTCAGGTGCATATAGCAATTTCTTGTTATTAAATTAAGAAATATTTGATAATGTTGGCTAACATATATTGTACCATATTTTGATGTGAATTAGCCAAGAATTGCAGCATCATCAGGAGTTATAATGCCATGGGCACAAGTGGTGTATTTACCTATGCCAGAGCCAGACTACTTCTTATCTGCCCAATAATTTTCCACATTGTGCCTTCAACCACTAATTATCAAGAATTGCACTTAGCATTAGGGACTTAATTAATTAACACTGCCATGATCTTACACTTTATTTTTTTTAAGTTTCTTGAAAGACAATAATTTATGATGCATCATAACTTTGATGTTTTTGATGTATCAATAATTAGAGATTAGTGATAAAATGAAGCTTAAAATAAACTTTAGACCAACCACACTTATGAAGATAATCACATCTAGAGCGATTGATGATAGTAATCGACAATACAAATATTCTTATGATGAAGGAAGATTGGAAGACCTGCAAAATCAGCTTCTAACATAAAATTAATATGTTGACTTTCATTAACCACAAACATCTAAGCAAAATAAAATCTTCATTTTAATTTTTCTAGGTCTCAACATTCATTAAATTTCTCCATTTTTTTTTCTAGCCAACTAAACTTGTCAAACCGATCTTATGCTTTCTAAGGTTATTCCTCCACTAATGCAACATCCTTTAGGTATTTTACAGAAATTGAACAACTTTGTGAATATCCCACTCATACAATTATTTTTCAACATTTTTAATGAACTGCCCAGTTATTTGAATTTTTTTTTTTTTTTTTTTGCAATTTCCAATCAATATCAATACAGTGGGCTTTTAAATACTACATGTAAATCAGTTTTTTAACATATTTTTGGAATGGACAACACAAAGAATAGGTGAAGTAGCTGAAGTGGCAGGGAAGAAGGTGCTTGAACTGGATCCCGATGATGATGTTGTTTACGAGCTCCTTTTCAGCATCAACGACAACATCTATCGCTCCAAGAACAGGTGAGACGAAGCTGTTAGCGTGATGAAGATGATGAGAGATCAAAGAATCAAGAAAACGTCGAGATGCAGTTGGATTCATAATGATGCAGTTGGATGGTTTTTTTTTAATCGATCAAATCTTTGTATAGTCTCTTTTTGATGTGGGTAAAAATATCCAAAATTGAATCAATGTTAAGAGCGATGACGTCAAATAGAGAAAATACCAATGTAACATATAGCTTGACATTCATCTTTCACATCGTCATAACAGGCCAAGAGAAAAAGATGAATAGACATCAGTACGTTCATCTCCACCTTCTCCACCATTTTCTCGAATGGCAGCAATAGGAACAAGATGTAGGTTATACAGAATGCTGTCAAATAAATCTTGCTCGTAAGTTGCATTTGTATTGAATCTCTTCAATATTAAGTCAAAGTCTGCGGATGTCTTCAAATTGGATAGCTCAAATAGATCTGTCTGAATTGCAAAGATGTGCGAAAAAACTGGATTCGAGATTGTAGTTGTTCCACCAGAAAGAGATTCCTCATTTAGATAGAGAAGGTTTGTGATATGTATACTAACATTGTAGTTAGGGGTTTCACGTGCAACTATTTTGCATTCAATGATGAAAGATTCTAAAGACAGGTGTTATATTCATGACTTCAACAACATCAGGATACATATTTGTAACACAAATATTGTTTACAAAAATATCAATGTCACTCTCCTTGCTATGAATATGTGCGCGATCAAAGCCTGGAATGTCGACTCGCATGCATAATACATGCATTTTAAATACTAAGAATATGTTTGACGGCTCATCCCACTAAACACCAAACTACTTTGTTGACCAACTTTCACCGGACTACTTTGTTGACCACTTTCACCGATTAGGTAACTCCGATGCCAATATGAGATGCTATATGGATGGTCAGCTCTTATTACTATCCTGGTTAATATAGCATATTAGTGTGTTGTGATGATCGGACAGTGAAATACAAAATGAGTAGCTTTTCATATTTATATTATTTCATATTTGATCCGGGTTTATAGCTTAATCTCCATCATAGCAGTGACTTATACAACATCATCCCTGCTTTTTTTTACATTCCAGCTCCGAGCTTCGAGTTATCTCCTCAACAGTGCATCAGGTACATCAGAGCCTAATTCTCCTAGAGAATCCTTGAGCTCTTGCAACTTGTCTTCCTCTTTTCCTCCATATTCTCCATTGAAGTTTGCGACCGTGAGAGGAATTCTCCAGCCCCGCAATTTAAGGATGATTCAAGCTTTTAATCTGTTTTCATGGAGATAAGAACACCTACGATCGTGTTAAGCTTGGAATGATCAATGTCAACGGAAAAAATTGAAGTAGTGTTTAAAAACTTGTTAGTACATCTTTCATGTGTGAATAAGTGTGAATATGCTATTGAAATGGGCATGTCGGATCGTGTCTTCGTGTGCTTACAGGGAAAACTATGCAAGTGCTTGGTCAAGACACCGCGCTTCTTAAATCCGCTGGATCACTAGGTCCAGGAACTCAAGGAACACAGAGTGTTTTTATCATTGGACACACTCGACTCCCCTTCAAAAATTAAATCCCTCAACCCGAATACTATGGATTAGTATAGGGAAGTGGGGTCGATCCCACGAAGATGAAGTCGTGAAGTAGTGCTTAGAGACTCTGGAAACAAGCGGCTGCTGCCACGCAAAAGGGTTGAGGTTTAAACTACCACTAGACCTAGGCACGGAAATTAAATGCTAGACCTAGGACACAGAACACTTATAAAATCAGACATCAACGCCGAAAGAAACAATTACTCACTAGACCGTGTAAATGACTGACTAAATATGACTAGGTAGAGAAAATTAAAAAGTGAGGACCATGACATTCAAATAAGGTAAGTACGGAAAAAGCTGCAACTAACAAACTCATGCAATTTCCTAACCAACTCAGACGCGTAAATGAAGAAAACAGAGCATACTCCTAGATTCGAACAGAATATAGAAATCGGGACGCCGGAAACTTGCTACGAATTGGACGTACATCAGATCTACATAAACTAGGCGAAATGAAATGAAAACACGTAGGCTAGGCATAAAATTAAATCAACACGGCTCAGATTCACGTCGAATGCTTAATCCACTCCGGATCCAAGCCATCCGAACTCAACACCCAGCAAAATCAACTCCATAATTCCGATTCTCACAGATATGCTCAGATCAACTCCAAATCCCAACAATCACAGACAGCCTTACAACATCAGCAAGTTAAAAACCCGATTCATCCACAAACAAACTCCATTCTCCCAGATCCAACCACGAACCTGCAATAATCCAGAAAACAACCTCGAAAACAACCAACTCCAACAATCCAACTCAGAATTCAAGTAAACATAATCAACAAACAAAGATCAACACGATCGGCATAAGCTAAAATGAAACTTGCATAAAAACAGAGAAATATCCAGAAAACAAAGAGGTCCGAGCTTCAAACAGCGAAGCTCAGCGAATTCAGCAGAAACGAAAACGGAAAATAAATTGTTTCTTCGCCCTAAAGAAGGACGGTGTTACGACCAGATCGAAATGTATGAAAACTAGAGGTGAACCCCAAGTACGCCCTGAATCTCCCCACGAAAGAACTCAAGTGTGTGAAAAAGTGAACTAAGCTACAAGCTGTTCTCGAGGTCTCCAACCGAGAAGATCCCTCCAGCGTGCATGCTTCTCCCTTTTATAGACGCGGACATAACCTTCTAGAGTCTTCGTAGAAATCTCTATTCTACCCTTCAACTCCGAGGCTTCCTCCCTCGAGCAATTTTCCGCATAATGTCCACTCTTTCGCCTTCTTCCTAGGTCCACGCAAATGTCTCCCTCCTTTGCTGGACCTGGCGAAAATCTTCACACACCTGGCTTAAAACGTGTGTTAGACCCAGAAATTTCACGAATTAAAGCCCTAGACCTATGCATGAAATTAGCCTTATCAAACTGCTCACACTTAAACCATGCTTGTCCTCAAGTATGAAAGACAAGAAAATGAAATAAGACGAATTGCAATGTACGGTTCCCAAGAACGACTCTACAAACAAGATCTAAGAAAAACAAAAACCTAGACCTAGAAAACTTACAGACTCAGAAAAGAAAATAACACACAAAGAACACAAAACACAACACATAAACATGCACTAGTTTCAACTTTTAGGCGACTGTCCCCACAAGCTTAAGTTCTCTCGGATCGTCTACAGTCTCCAAATCTTCCTTCTTCCTTCGTCAACCCAAACGGTTCGTCAGTTTGTCAAGAAACCTATGGATTCCCTAGCGGTTAAGTTCGCTCGATCACTCATTCCTCACCAGGGATGTTAGGATAAAAAACGCTCCAGAGTTAAAGTTACACCACTGATGCGTTGGGTAATGAGAGTTTCTCCTTTTTATCACCTCCTCTTTTTTCCTGGGTCAGGCAAATATTTCCTGGGTCAGGTAATTTTTACTTCCTGCCCTTAGATAATTAAGCTTCTTTTTTCCTCTTTTTATTTTCCCCCTGGACTTCGTCCAGCTTATACCTCTTTTTTTTTTTACTTTTTTTTTACTTTCTGTTTTACTTTTCTCCTCCCCTGGACTTCGTCCAGCTTATACCACCAGTTCTGGACTTTGTCCAGCTTATTCCTTCATAACCCATTTTTTCTCCTTTATACTCTACTCCCTAAGCATCAAGTGGTTGCCCATTTGTTACAAGTTAGCTCAAAGTGTTTAGGCTTATAACTCACTTTATAGTAGGGCTGCACAGCTAGGTTATCTAAGGTATCCTCTATCGTCGTCACTTCATCCAAACCGTTTTAAGTTTATTAAGGAAAAGGGCATCAAAGTTGACGTGTATCCTATCTTCAATCGCTCTTACTAAGGGAATTTTTCTACCTTATTGTATCCACTAGCTCATGCAGCACGTAACACACAGACAAAACTAAAAAAACTATAAGACTCACATTCACATTCTGCACCTATTCCCTCCCCCTCCCACTTCACTCAAGCTTGTCCCCAAGCTATCCTAGTGGAGGGGGGAAGTAGGGAAGTACAAACACATAAAACAGAATACAAAACAGACAAACAACATGCCAAAACAAACAAACTTCTCACACTTAGACCGTACACCGGGCTAAGTGGGAGAAAGCACAACAACTAAAACCAAACATGCAAAACAGTTCAACCCCTTCTCACACTTAGACCAGGAATTGGGCTAAGTGTGGGAAGTAGTAACGCATATGTACAGAACAAGCATGCTGGCACAGAAAATTAAAACAGAAAGCAAAAACAGAAAGCAATGAAAGAAGAAAAGTAAAAGTTACTTGGGCTGGGAGGATTAATTCGGTGCCTGGCCCCCTCGGGAGCCAGACTTGGGCGGCACGGCCTGTTGGGTCACCTTAGCTTTCTTTCTTGCCGGCGACTCCGGCTTCTCTTTCCTCTCTTCTGTCTGTCCGGGTACGGTCTTCTTCAAGGTCATGGGTCTAGTAGAGGACGGGGTGATTAGAGGCTTGGTGACTTGTGGCTGCTTCCGGATAGATAGATCTCCTGGACTTGGCGCCTTGGGTCCGCCACTAGGTCCAGGAAGTAACATTGGTGCGTCCGGGAATTTCTCACGCAACCACTTTATCATTGTCATTATTAACGCGACACCCTCCGTCATCTTCTCAGTACATCGGGACGACATTACCACCAGATCAGAAATGCCCCCCTTGAGGGCTACCATTTCCTCTCTAACCTTCTGAACCTCCGTTCTCATTTCTTCCATTTTCGTTCGTACTCCGGCAACTTCCTTCCTTACTCTCTTAGCTTCACCATTGTCCTTCCCTTTACCCCCGCAGGGCCACTATCCCTTCCATCACCTTTTGAATCTCGGATCTCATCCAGCTGACTTCCTTCCTCATTGCGTTCACTTCCACGACTGGCTTCCTGGCTTCACCCACGTCAGCAACGTCCTTCACTCCCGCCACCTCTTGTTCCTGTTTGATCTGGGCCTCCGACTTACCAACTTCGTAAAAACAGACATCCCTCTTGTGCATGATTAGCAGCCCCTTGTTGAAGAAGTACTCCATATTGAAAACCTCGGGGGTAGACACATCTTCACTTCCCGGCAAGCCTTGTGGATCTTCATGATCACATTGCGCTGCAAATAAGCCCCCAGAAGGTGGCATGTGTATTGATGTCGGGAGGGGTTGGCAGTTACTTGGTGGCAGGCTTGAGCTAACCAGTAATCCAAGTGGACACGTACACCGGTGGCCATGCACCAGGTAAAGTATAAGTCGGCGGTTGTCAAGGCGGTGTTGGCTGTGCCCATCAGATTGTAGCTAATGAAGGTTTGGGCGAACCTCAGAACCTTGTCTTCGATATGGTGAGCCTTCGAGCAACTAGTTTTAAATTGACCCACCCTCAGGTGAGTCAAGAACTCCCATGCGCTCTGCGCTTTGAAACCTGGTGTGAGCTTTGGTGGGCCGACCATTCTCTCATTCCATAATCCTTCGTCATCTTTTGTACGCGTCAGCAGACCCATCCGTAGAGTCCACTCCCTGATGCTCATCACATGCTCTTCATTGAAGAGCCTGAAGTTAATGGAATCGGCATCCAAGTGGGTGGTGGATTTAAACCGGAAAGTCGAGAAAAATTCCCGCGCCACGTCTATCGGAACCTCAATGGTGCTATGCTTTAGCAACCAGTCAAAGCCGATTGCCCCTATATACCCCCGAAAATCGTCATTGCTTGAGATCCCCTTAAGCTCGGCCGAATCGTACATCTTCCCAGATTTGGCATATTTCCCCACGGCACTCTTCTCCGCATATATTGTTGTACGTTTTGGGTCCTCAAACTTTCCCATCGCGTTCAGCAGTTCCTTAGTGATCCAGATTTCTTTCGGCTCAAAATTGAGCTCCACTTCATGTTCTTCCTCGGAGTCACTGGACTCATTAGGGCTTTCCGACTCGGCATCGGTCGGTACTTTAGCAGGTGGAGAGGGAGAGTGGTCAGCGGACTTCCCTTTTGCTTTCTTGGTCGAGAAAGGAGCAATCTGCTTCCCCTTCCTCTTCCTCTCGACCGCGTGTCTGCGCTCCTCCTCGTCGCTCTCCCCATCAGTAGGTCTAGGAGAGTTTACCTGCTCAGGAGCCGCAGTCTCTAGACTCAGCGATCCTTCATCTGTCTGCGGAACGGTTTCATATATCTCATCAAGCAGACTCCGACGAGCCTGTCTTCGCTCCTCCCTCGGATTTACTGGTGAATTTTTGTCCCCCGTCAGGTCTACGAGCAAATTCAACCTGAAATCGACGGGTTCTTGAGCATTCTCAGCATCGAGGGCCTCTCCCTCCTTGTTCAACAATGGGGTTGCCCCTGAAATGTAAACAGGGGTTTCTGTCCCCTCAGACTTCTCAGGGGTTTCCCCTTCTCTGACATCTTTCACACCAATTTGGGCTTCGGCGCCTCCAACCACTTCTGAAACATTACTATCAACAACAAGGGTTTCCCCCATAGCAAATTCTTCCAAAACAGGGGTTTCCCCCTCTGTAACGCCTACAGCCGCAGAAAGATCTATACCCACAGATGCATTCTGGGTTTCCTTCTCAGCAAATATCACAGTGGCAATAACAGGATTTACCTCCTCAGTGACAGAACCTAACCTGGGTTCACTTACGGCCAACAAATCCAACCCCGCGGTCAGATCTGCTTCTTCTTCTCGAGTTTCTGCGGCGGTTGGTTCTTGAACAGTGACGGCTTCTTCTGGTACAGCGGGGGTGGGTTCTGCAGCAGCCACCGGTTTGGGTGTTGAAACCCCTGAAGTTTTCGGTTGTGATATGGCAGATGTCGAAACGGCTGGTATAGATTTTCCCATTACCGTCGCGAACATGGCAAACGCCTCCATTGCCTTGTCTGGCCCCCCAAATTTTTATAGTATATCCGCCATAAACGCCGCCGCACTTGAATCGGCGGATCCTGAAGTGTTTCCGGTACTCTGCTTGTTATCCATGAAGAATTCTGTAGAAGTTTTGACAAAAACTTGGACAGAAATTTCTTTGATTAGGGTTAGAGAAAGAAAACCTAGAGAGAAATTTGGGGAATTTTGGATGTAGAGAGAGTGAGTAAGGAAAAATAAAAGGAGAACACGGTTATTAGCCGATAGGTATGGGAGAGGACGGTTTGCAGGCGGTTGCAGGCATGACGCTAGCGACTGTACGCCTCCCCATAAAGGTGTCCTTTGAAATTCGAACCGGTGCGAACTCCCTCCAAAATTTTACTTCTCAACTCCTTGCCCTTGCAAATTCCTTCTGCGAAACCATACTTAGGAAAAACATTAAACAAAAAAACTGAAACGCCAGACTCCCCGTTTCTAGGATATGACAATATCAAAAACATTCCTAAGGAGTCTGGTATTTCGAAAATATTTTTGGAAGATTATTATTTTTTTTTCTGAGTTTGTTTGGGTTTTTCTTGATTTAAAGAAAGCGATTAAATATTTACAATTTATGTCCAAGTGTTCTCAAGATTTCCTGGGTCAGAGTATGGTAAAACTTCCTTGAATACTTGACCTAGGAGAGCTTTTAAGAACACTCACTTCCCAGACTGATTAGGCGAATTCTGGGAATGCGCGTAATGGCATTTCGTCCACTACACACATCTCCGAGTTATCCCTAAATACCTTTACCCTATGACCATTTACAAGAAAAGGAGTAGAGTTTGAAAAACTTCCCTGAATCTCTACTGCTCCATTTGCACGCAAACTCACAACAGTGTACGGCCCAATCCATTTGGATTTTAACTTACCGGGCATTAACTTGAGTCGGGACTGGAATAGGAGAACCTTCTGCCCAACTTGTAGTTCCTTGGTCCGGAGATTTTTATCATGCCACAACTTGGTCTTTTCCGGGTACCACATTGCTGACTCGTAAGACTCAAGTCGCAATTCTTCCAACTCCTGGAGCTGCAGTTTCCTCTCTCCTTCACAAGCTCGAGGATTCATATTAATCTCTTTGACCGCCCAGTACGCCCTGTGCTCAATTTCCACCGGTAGGTGACACATCTTGCCGAATACTAACCTGTAAGGAGACATTCCAATGGGTGTTTTATATGCTGTTCTGTATGCCCATAATGCATCATCAATTCTCTTGCTCCAGTCTTTCCTCGACGGATTCACCGTCTTTTCCAGGATCGCTTTGATTTCTCTGTTTGATATTTCTGTTTGGCCGTTGGACTGAGGATGGTATGGTGTGGAAAGGCGATGGTGAACTCCGTAGTTTCTCATTAGAGCTTCAATAGTCCGGTTGCGGAAATGTGTCCCATTGTCAGATATTATAGCTCTGGGCACTCCGTACCTGTTGAAAATGTTAGCTCTAAGAATCTTCGCTACCTCTTTAGCTTCACACGATGTGGCTGCTTTTGCCTCTATCCACTTCGAAACATAATCCACTGCCACAAGTATGTAGGTGTTCCCGTATGAAGACGGAAATGGACCCATGAAGTCCATCCCCCAGACATCGAAGATCTCACATACAATTATGGGAACTTGTGGCATTTCGTCCCTCCTGGAGATTCCCCCGGTCTGTTGACACCTCACGCCGTTCTAACAAAATTCAAAAGCATCCTTATTCAACATAGGCCAGTAAAACCCACTGTCCAACACCTTCCTTGCGGTCTTCCTAGGTCCAAAGTGACCTCCACACGCTAGGGCATGGTAATGATTCAGCACATCTCTCTGTTCCCACTCCGGGATACACCTCCGGATTACTTGGTCGGCTCCCATTCGCCACAAATACGGGTCATCCCAGAAATAGTACTTGGCCTCGCTCTTCAATTTTATCTTCTGGGCCCGGGAGATTACTTGGGAACTGGGCACCTCTCCAGTGACTAAGTAATTTGCCAGGTCCACGAACCATGGTTCAGCATTTGTCTGACATTTCCCTTTCTCAGCATCCCCTGGACCTATTAATGCCATGAGCTTTTCCCAATTGATGGGTCTAGGAAATTCTTCCAGATAGTACAAATGTTCCTCGGGGAATGCATCTGGAATTGCTTCCTCGGTCTCCCCTTGAAAAATACGACTTAGGTGGTCAGCCACCTTGTTCTCAGTTCCTTTCTTGTCCTTAACTTCCCAATCAAATTCTTGTAAAAGTAATACCCAACGGATTAATCTTGGTTTAGACTCCTTCTTCGCTAGCAAGTACTTAATAGCTGCGTGGTCCGTGAAAACGATCACCTTCGACCCCAGCAAGTACGAGCGAAACTTCTCAAATCAGTATACCACCGCTAGCATTTCTTTTTCGGTGGTGTCATAATTCTTCTGAGCTTGATTCAGTGTTTTGGATGCATAAAAGATCACATAGCTTTTTCCATCAATTCTTTGACCTAACACCGCTCCCACGGCATAGTCGCTTGCGTCACACATAATTTCAAAGGGTAGATTCCAGTCAGGCGCTCCAATAATGGGGGCAGATATTAGTCTATCTTTCAACAACTGAAAAGCCTTTTTGCACTCCTCATCGAACACAAACTCCACATCGTTATGCAATAAGTGAGTGAGTGGTTGAGCAATCCTCGCGAAATCCTTTATAAACCTCCTATAAAATCCTGCATGCCTTAGGAATCCTCTCACCTATTTCTGATTCGTCGGGTAAGGCAGTTTTGAGATGACATCGATTTTTGCTTGATCTACCTGTATGCCTCTTTCCAATACCACATGCCCTAGGACAATTCCTTCAGGGACCATAAAGTGGCATTTCTCGAAATTCAAAACCAAATGCTTTTCCTGGCACCTCCTCAGCACTATATCCAAACTTGCCAAACAAGAGTCAAATGAATTCCCATACACCGTGAAGTCATCCATAAAAATCTCAATGCAATCCTCTAGGAGATCCGAGAAAATACTCATCATACACCGCTGAAAAGTACCTGGCGCATTGCAGAGACCAAACGGCATCCTCCTATAAGCATACGTTCCAAAGGGACACGTGAAAGTTGTCTTCTCTTGATCCTCGGGATCCACATAGATTTGAAAATACCCACTATATTCGTCCAGGAAACAGAAATATTGCTTGCCCGCCAGCCTCTCCAACATCTGGTCAATGAAAGGTAACGGGAAGTGATCCTTCTTAGTAGCCTCGTTCAGCTTCCGGTAGTCAATACACATCCTCCACCCAGTAACAAGTCGAGTGGGGACCAATTCATTTTTATCGTTCTTAACTACCTGTATACCTGACTTCTTGGGTACCATATGTACGGGACTAACCTATTCACTGTCTGGTATGGAATATATGATTCCTAGGGATAGCAGCTTCAATACTTCCTTCAGCACTTCTTCCCTCATGTTCGGATTCAACTTGCGTTGCGGATCCCTACAGGCCTTTGCTCCTTCTTCTAAACGAATGTGATGCATGCACAAATCTGGACTGATTCCAACCAAGTCAGAGAGCGTCCACCCAATGGCTTTCTTGTTTCTCCTGATTACATTCAGCAGTTCCTCTTCTTGTCCCTCGGTCAAGCTGCTGTTAATAATCACCGGGAAGTTTTCGTTCTCCTCCAGATACGCATACTTGAGCCCAGGTGGAAGTGTTTTCAATTCTTTCTTGGGGACATCTTTTTCCTGGGGCAAGGGGTTTTGTTCTGTTGTCATTCCCTTCTTAGACTCAGTAGAACTTTCCATGCTCGCCACATAAGGTGTCTTCCTTGACCTAGCTAGCTCCGGACTTGAACAGAATTCCAGAATTGCTTCCGCTAGTTCCTCATCCGATAACTCACTTGTGTTCATCGCTTGACACCAACTGGCTACTTCTCTATCAATGGCATGAGTCATCTCAGAATTCTCGATCTGTTCCTGCATTAACTCTGTCTCAAGATATTCCTGGACCAAGGGGTTAATAACATCTATAGCATGCAAATTTTCAACGTCAAGAGGTCTTTTCATTGCCTCATCTATGCTGAATGTATATTTCTCCCCATTGTAATCAAGGCAGATAGTACCGTCAAAAACATCAATGATAGTTTTAGCGGTACGCAGGAAAGGTCTCCCTAGAAGTACTCCGCCAGACTCTACAGACTCATTATCACTCATCCTAATCACATGGAAATTAGCTGGGTACAAGAAATCATGTACCTTCACTATCACATTCTCAAGTACTCCTTCAGGACAAATGCATGACCTGTCTGCCAATTGGATCACAACTTTCGTGTCCACCATGCCTACCCCTACTAACTTCTTGTATATAGACAGTGGTAACACATTTATCGACGCACCTAAATCACACATAGCATGCTCGATTTTCACATCACCAATAGAGATGGGTAAGGTAAACATACCTGGATCATTGCATTTCGAAGGCATCCTCCGCTTCTGAATCACTGCCGAGACATTCTCGCCTATCAAATTTTCCCACTGGGTCTAGCCTTTCCAGCTATAAATTCCTTGATGAACTTGCTAAACACCGGCAATTTCAAGGCCTGCAGGAATGGTAGATTAATTTCTAGTTTTCCAAAAATGTCCATGAAATCCACCGGCTCTTCCTTCTTCTTCTTGGCTTCCCCCCGGCTTGGGAAAGGCTTCAGTCGTTTTCCTGCTCCTGGAGAGCCTTCGGCTGAGAATTCTCCAGTCTCCTCCCTTACTGCCTCGTTCTCAAACACTGGCTCTGGATCGAGGAAGAATGGTTCAGTTGACTTAGGCAAGGGTTTCTCCAAATCTCCTATCTTAAGGTCATCCTTGACCAAGGAACGTTCTCCTTCCGAGTCCCTAGATCTAGGAATTGTATCCTCTTCCTTACCTTCCTTGGGGCTTATCGCTTCCTTCGTTCTCACCACTGGCCCATCATATGCCTTTCCGGATCTTAAGGTAACCTGACTTATATTCGCCCTATCTGGTGGCCTTACGGAGGCGGGAATCTTTCCCTCATTTCCCCTCATATCACTCAAAGAAGTGGCTATCTGGGACAATTGTTTAGCCAGCATATCCATGGCTGACTTTTGCTCCTATTGAGCATCTTGAAGCTTGTGCACTACGTCATTGTTCGATTGCAGGTTGATTTGCATATGTTGCTGAGAACTGACGAGGTCGTGCACCATATCATCGATACTCTTTGGTGACTTTCGTGGTTGACTGGACCCTGGCCCTATACTCAGAGTCGGTCCACTCGCTTGATTCTGACGAGCGTTCCCTTGACCGCCTGAAGAGTTGTTGTATTGATTTCCTTGGCCCTGGTAATTGTTCTGAAAATTCCTTTAGAGCGGTGGCACATAAGAGTTCCCTTGATTATTCTGATTTCTGTTCCCCCAGCTTGAGTGGTCTCCTTGGTTCCGATTGATCCAGTTGCCATGCCCCTCTTGATTCCTTCCTGACCAGTTACCTTGCCTTTCGGGCTGAGGTGCAAACTGCTGACTTTATTGTGGTGCTGGCTGATTCTGCTCATTGTCAGTCCATCTGAAATTCGGATGATTTCTCCAAGGTGCATCTCTCTGTCTTCCTGGATTCCAGCTCCAATCGGGATTCCAACTACCCATTGCACTGACCTGGGCCTGATAATCTCCTTCCTGGGTCCCGTAATATTGCTGAATTTGACTATCTCCTGGACCAGGAGATTTCTCCTTCCCTTGTGAAGTCAGTGGATTCGTCTTCTCAATCGCGTTCAAAAGAGCCTTCTCGAGCCTATCACTCCTTGCCTCCACTTTATCATCTTCTCGCTCTCTTACGGCATGCACCGACCCTCTTCTTACTACATTCCTAGGGTTATCGTACGCCTTCTTAGCGTCGATCAACTTTCCCAGGATTTCCCTTGCTTCACTTCCCCTCTTTCTTGTGAAATTCCCCCCACTCGAGGAATTCATTAAGTCCTTTGACTCAGGAATCGCTCCTTTGTAAAACAGAGAGTAGGTCTTTGCCTCTATCATTCGGTGGTTCGGGCATGCATCCAACAACCCCTTAAATCTCGACCAATACTGACTCAAGGATTCGTCGTAATCCTGCTTACACTCTAATATTTCTTTCTTCAGTGCATTCGTCTTGTTGGATGGGAAGAAATAATCTAGGAACTCCAATTTGAAATCCCTCCATATGCGGATAGAATCCGGGGGCAACCTTAATAACCACGTGTAAGCTTCCCCCTTCAAGGTAAACGGAATCGCAGGTAGGCGATAATCCTCCTCTGTTGCATCATTCGGCCTCTTCTGAATACCACACAACTTACTGAATTCATTTAAGAACTCATACGGACACTCATTTCTACGTCCAGAGAACGTCGGCAAGATGCCGAGCACGTTTGTCTTGATCTCAATAGTTCTCTGGCGTGGATTCATCACTATGGCTTGTGTTGGCTCTCCATCTAAGTGGGCAGTGAGAGAGTCGATCTCTGGATCTGGATCTACTACCTGCGCCATGACTACTTCCTCTGCTTCCCCTGTTTCTGACTCTGTTTCTGATTCGGGTGGGGACTCAGGATCTTCGCGTCTTGACGACGTCCAAGATTCGTCGCTAGTGAATTCACTCGGAAACGGATCTCCTGTGGTGAACCCTGATCTGGTGGTCACAGTAGAGCCTTAACCCGCCAATTAAACTGGCCGTGCTTCCTCCCAGACGAGTTGCTCTAGTAGGTAGATCCTGAGCCTCTGCTCATAAACTACAAACAAAAGAGAAAGAAAACAAGTAAAAATTATTTACACCACAGACTCTGAACACTAACACTAAGCACGCCCTCCATCCCCGGCAACGGCGCCATTTGAAGTGGGCAGTGAGATCGTGTCTTCGTGTGCTTACAGGGAAAACTATGCAAGTGCTTGGTCAAGACACCGCGCTTCTTAAATCCGCTGGATCACTAGGTCCAGGAACTCAAGGAACACAGAGTGTTTTTGTCGTTGGACACACTCGACTCCCCTTCAAAAATTAAATCCCTCAACCCGAATACTATGGATTAGTATAGGGAAGTGGGGTCGATCCCACAAAGATGGAGTCGTGAAGTAGTGCTTAGAGACTATGGAAACAAGCGGCTGCTGCCACGCAAAAGGGTTGACGTTTAAACTACCACTAGACCTAGGCACGGAAATTAAATGCTAGACCTAGGACACAGAACACTTATAAAATAAGACATCAACGCCGAAAGAAACAATTACTCACTAGACCGTGTAAATGACTGACTAAATATGACTAGGCAGAGAGAATTAAAAAGTGAGGACCATGACATTCAAATAAGGTAAGTACGGAAAAAGCTGCAACTAACAAACTCATGCAATTTCCTAACCAACTCAGACGCGTAAATGAAGAAAACAGAGCATACTCCTAGATTCGAACAGAATATAGAAATCGGGACGCCGGAAACTTGCTACGAATTGGACGTACGTCAGATCTACATAAACTAGGCGAAATGAAATGAAAACACGTAGGCTAGGCATAAAATTAAATCAACACGGCTCAGATTCACGTCGAATGCTTAATCCACTCCGGATCCAAGCCATCCGAACTCAACACCCAGCAAAATCAACTTCATAACTCCGATTCTCACAGATCTGCTCAGATCAACTCCAAATCCCAACAATCATAGACAGCCTTACAACATCAGCAAGTTAAAAACTCGATTCATCCACAAACAAACTCCATTATCCCAGATCCAACCACGAACCTGCAATAACCTCGAAAACAACCTCGAAAACAACCAACTCCAACAATCCAACTCAGAATTCAAGTAAACATAATCAACAAACAAAGATCAACACGATCGGCATAAGCTAAAACGAAACTTGCATAAAAACAGAGAAATATCCAGAAAACAAAGAGGTCCGAGCTTCGAACAGCAAAGCTCGGCGAATTCAGCAGAAACAAAAATGGAAAATAAATTGTTTCTTCGCCCTAAAGAAGGACGGTGTTACAACCAGATCGAAATGTATGAAAACTAGAGGTGAACCCCAAGTACGCCCTGAATCTCCCCACGAAAGAACCCAAGTGTGTGAAAAATGAACTAAGCTACAAGCTGTTCTCGAGGTCTCCAACCGAAAAGATCCCTCCAGCGTGCATGTTTCTCCCTTTTATAGACGCGGACATAACCTTCTAGAGTCTTCGTAGAAATCTCTATTCTACCCTTCAACTCCGAGGCTTCCTCCCTTGAGCAATTTTCCGCATAATGTCCACTCTTTCGCCTTCTTCCTAGGTCCACGCAACTGTCTCCCTCCTTTGCTGGACCTGGCGAAAATCTTCACACACCTGGCTTAAAACGTGTGTTAGACCCAGAAATTTCACGAATTAAAGCCCTAGACCTATGCATGAAATTAGCCTTATCAGCTATGCAGCCTCACCTTTCTAGTCAGATAAACTTTTTGGGCCAAAAAATCTTGATCTGTATTTTAATTAATCCAACCAAAAATACACAATCACGACGAGAGGACTTGACAGGAACCGGGGTGTGCAACAAAAAGTAATTGGTTAAAGATTGAGAAATTTGAAGAGGATTATAAGCTGGGTGAGAAATTTTTTCATAATTTGTTCTATTTTAATTCATTCAATAATAATATGTCTATTTTATATTAGTATAGTAGAATATGAATTAGCAAAGTTAGAATTTTATTACACCTTTCGTCCTAATTAAGTTGGTACAAAACTTTTGGGCATGGAGATTAATAAATTGTGTTGAATAGATTAAATGAAAGTAAAATAAAATAGGAAAGAGAAAAAAATAAGAGAGATAAAGAGAGAGTAAAGTAGATGATGAAATAAAGTATGAGTGATTTGATGTTTTGTTTTTAGTCAAAGGAGAAAATGACTCAACTTTGTTGGGACGTCCTAGAAAGGAATATGTAGAATATGTATAAGCAAAGTTAGAATATGTAGAATATGACTCAACTTAGTTGGGACAGAGGGAGTATATATCTTTATATTTAGAAAGAGTATCCATGTCTCTTTTTCTATTTATAGTAGAATATGTATAAGCAAAGTTAGAATTTTAGTCATTTCTTTATTTTTAGAAAGAGTATCCATGTCTCTTTTTTATTTGTATTATGTATAGTAGGAGATGTATTATACTCCTCCGTCCTATATTAGGTATCTCGTTGAGTTTTCTGCACTCGTTTACTTTATCATTTCTCCATTATTTGTATTATTTTTATAGTAGGAGATGTAGAGAAGACTCTTCTCTACATTATTCTCTCTCTTACTTTATCATTTCCCCACTTTAACTATTTATTATCATTTTTATAAAACGAGTGTAGAAAAGTTAACGCGACTCCTAATGTGGTACGGATGGAGAAATATGATATACTAGGTGATTCCTACCAAAAATCCAATTTATTTATATAGTAAGGCATAATATTTGGTTTGTCAATTCAATTTTTTTTCATTATCATACACTTAGAGCAATCATTTGAAAATTTCAAAAAAATGGAATCTTAAAACCCCACAAAATAAGTAAGTTAGATTAGTAGACAACAAAGATATAGTGGCCTCCCAAACCAAAACAATCGAAGAAACCTCATGCAAACTTGTCATTAAGAGGGTGTACGGTTGTATTAAGGAGCTTCTAACAACTTAGCACTTACCTACAACTTATATCATCATAATTCTATAATAACAAGAATTATTGCATTTATAGTAAGTGCCTATCTCATGTTAAGTGAGATGTACAGTGTTGTCTAATTAGTTTAGTGGGGATGGAATATATAATAAATTGGTGGAAATAAAATAAATAGGAGAGATTAAAAATGTTAATAATGTCATAAAAAATTCAAATGACTCATTTAACTCGAAAATTTTCAATATGGAATACGATTTAGTTAACTTAGGGCAAACAAAGTTATAAGTTAGTATGTTAAGATCATACTACTTGACATGATGAAATGGAATAATAGTTCATGAATAAAATTATGAATGGAATGTAGATGTTAATGAAATGACAAATGGCTAAGAAGCATGTCCGTATCATAATAGGTGATTGGGCTCGTTACAAGCATGGTTTTGTAGGGTTTATTACACTAACATGGCTGATTACATGCGAAAAGAATGGTGAATTTGAGTGTGCAGGGGGCTATAAAGTGTAAAAGCGGCAAGTGCAGGATCAACTTGATCAACTCGGGAAAGGAGTGAAAAATGGCCAGAAAAGAAGCCAAGTTGATCAGTTGCGTACGAACAGTGAAGCCTGCCCAGCCGACAAGTTGATCAAGTGGAGTTTACCACATGAACTGATGAGTTAGAGGAGAGAAAAGAAAAGATGTCATCTCAAGGGCATAAATGTCAAGACAGGATGGGTTTACCCTAGGGATTTGGGCCCAACATCATCCTATAAATACGGAAAGTGTGCACACAAGAAGTGAGTTCGACACCATCATCACCTTCAGTCACTTCATTTTCACCTTATTTTCTTAGCATGGAGTAAGGAGTTAGCAGCAGGAGTACCGTTCCACCTCTGTTTTCATCTCTTCTTCCTCGTCAAAGGAAGGAGGGACCCGGATCTGCATAGAAGTCTTCGTAGTTGGAGTTTTGTTGCACCCCGAAGGGTTAAAATAATTTCTATTCTGTTTTCAGTTCATCGTTTCTGTAGCTTAGTTGTTTTTAATGTTTTCTTCCAGTTGCTACTCTAGTTTCCTTTCCATCGTTAATCGCTCTCTAAATCCTTGTTCAGAATTATGTTTTAGTTACGTTTACCGAAGATCGTTTATGAAATGGAGTTTTCAGTTCAAGTTATGTTGGATCTGATGTTTTCTGTTTTGATTGTTTTCGTATGCTTTAGTTCCGCCTTGTTTATGTTTTCTTGTAGGTAGATTTACATTTTTATTCGTCAACTTGCATGAGAATAGGTTAGATACATTAGATTTGTTTTACGCTGTGTCGATTTCATATGGATCTGTGTTTGATTTGTCTGATTTCTGTTTTTTTGCTTGTTGTTCTGTTTGAATCTTCTTCTGTTGTTTTTTTTTTAACTACTAGAGAAGAAGAAGGTAGTAGTTGGTTAGGATTGCAGTCTCTGTCACTTTTTTGATGGTTACAGCCTTTTAGTTAGTGCGCTTATTTTGTGTCAGTGGTCCCAAGTTGCTTTTACCTTTTCATCCTTAGCTTAGTTGATCGATTTACCTTTCTCTAGTTATGATGTCTCTAGTCTAGCTTGATCAGTTTAGTCTAGTTAGTTGATCAATTTCCTTTTCTTAGTTTAAACTTAACCCACTAAAAAGCGTGGCCGCAGCCAAACCTCCCAGATGTCTCAATCCCAACTCCACTCGCATCTGTCCCTGAGGGATTCGACCCTTACTTCCCTTTACTAGTTTAATAGTATTGTGGGTTAAGGTCTTGAAAGCCCTGAGTCTCTCCGTTCTCACACCTAACAACCAGTAGTTATCAGCTAGCTTGAACCGTCTATTGTCTGACATGATCAAGTTGCGCATGTTCTACATGTTTTAAATTTGAATGTGAATGTTGAGTACCTCAGTTTAAGGAAAAACCAAACTTTCAAATGGCATCGTTGCCGGGGATGGATGGCGTTATATGTGCTTGTGTTTGAGATATTTGGTGTACATATTTTTAATCCTTTTATTTTCTTTATCACTTTACGAACCGAGGCTTGAACTCTAGGCACTGGAATAATACGACCAATTGGAAAGATACGAAATCCAACTGGAGAATCAGAGAAGCATCCAACCCGGTCATCACAAGATTTGGACTGAACACAGGAGGTCCATCTAATACAAGCTCAGAAGGGGGAGAAGATCAGAACCTGTTTGCTAAGTTGAAAGAGGAGACCGTTATAGAAGAAGGACCGGACATGATGGCTGCACTGGTAGATAACCATCCCGAGATTGGGTCTCTCAACGCTCACTTGCCTGGAGAACCAGCTCAGGCAATAGTGGTGACCCCAGGGTAGGCGAATATAGATGTGAAGAACAACGTACTGGCTGTCATGCCCCAATATTATGGGAGACCAACCGAGAGCCCATATGAATTCTTACATGACTTTTGCAAGATTTGTGGGATACAACAACGTCCAGCTGGATCGACCGAGGACGACTACAGGCTTATGGTGATCTTTTCGCTTTAAAAGCAGAAGTCGATACTTGGTTCATGAGGCTACCGCCCAACTCTATCAGAACGTGGGCCGATTTTAGATTTCAGTTCCTGGATTACTTTTTCCATTCCACAAAGACTAATGTGCTGAAGAAGGAGATCCAAAGAGCCCATCAAGATTGCGATGAGCCTTTGACTTAGTATTGGAATAGGTTCAAGGGAATGTTGGAAGCCTGCCCAAACCACCATATGATGGAGGTGGAAATCTTCAACAATTTCTATGAAGGGATGACACCCGAGAGCAAGGATCTGATGAATTCTTCCAGTAGAGGTGATTTTTCGAAACTAAGAGTAAGTGAAGCCAAGAGGGTACTGGAGAGGCTGGTAAATGCTAAGAAAGCGTATCACTATCCCAGAGCCCTAATAATGAGAAGGGTGGCAGCGAACATCACTGTGGACACAACATAGGATAGGATGGAGGCGCAAATGGATCGATTGGAAAAAGTTATGTTGTCTGCCATGTAGAAAAATACACAACCTGCTCCTGAGGAGAAGGTAAAGGTTGCATCCAGTCAAGAGAAGGTGTATCCTAGTTATGGGCATTCAGGAGAACAAGATTTCCAAGCGCATGCGAATGCAGCTGGGAATTGGAATCAGAAACCTAATTGGAATCCGTGGAAGATCAAATATGCCCCATGGAGGGATAACCCTAATTTCAGGTGGTCAGATCCGAACACAGCTCAACAACCACCACTGGCGATTACTTATCAACAACCTCCAGCAGTGAATTATCAGCAGCCACCAGCTATCAGCTATCCACCACAGTTAGAAGGGAAACCTCATTGGCAGAACCGAAACCAAGATTGTCAAAACAGTTGGAACAACAACAGAGGACAAGGGAACCAATCTAATTGGCCGAACCGAAATCAAAACAATCAAATGGTTTTCAATGTTCCACCACATCAGAGAGGATACCAGAACACACAGTTGCATCAACATGGCAATCAAGGGCCACATGGGAATTTCCATCAAGGATAGGGGTCTTCGTCAAACCACCCGTCGGAAATGAATGCGAGCCAGCCCAATTCTAAATTGCCGAGGCAAATTGATGATATAGTATGGGGATTTGCTGAATTCTCAGCAACACATTCAAGGAAACATGCAAGCCAATAATGACTTGGTGCATAAGATACAGGACGCCCAACAAGAGCAGAAAACGGCTGTGGATATGCTGAATAAATAACTATCCTAGATGGCCACGACGTTGAACGAAATAAGTGGATATGATGGCAAGATACATGCGGCTGTCAAGATGTCGGACAAGGCCAACATCAGCAAAATCACTCTTATTTCGGGTAAAGATTATGATGAGCCTCTGGGCAGAACAGAGGAGGATGACGGAGAAGAGAACAGTGAGGGTTCCCCCTTAAAGGAGGCAAGAGAGCCAATTCCTCAGTTTTCCGTACTACAAACTCTTGACCCAGAACCAGAGGAGTTGATTGAGGAGTTTAAAAAGCATGAAAGGGATGACTCAAGTGAAGGAAACAGCAATGCAGTCAAGCGTTTGAAACCTTACCCATATAAGGGAGTGGCCAAAATGCAGAAGGAGGATCCGGCCGATTTCATGGAGATTTTTGGTAAACTTGAGATCAACCTGCCATTTCTACAAGCAGTGAAGCTACCCCCGTTCAGCAGGTTTATTAAGGACTTCATAGATAAAAAACTAAGTGCAGAAAAGAATGGTGAAATTGAGTGTGCAGGGGCTATAAACTGCAGAAGCGGCAAGTGCAGGATTAACTTGATCAACTCGGGAAAAGAGCGAAAAATTGATCACAAATAAAGCTAAGTTGATCATTTCCGAAGTCTGCCTAGCCGATAAGTTGATCAAGTGGAGTTCACCACAAGAAGTGATGAGTCATAGGAGAGAGAAGAAAAGATGACATCTCAAGAGCATAAATGTTAAGATAGGATGGGCTTACCCTAGGGATTTGGGCCCAACATTGTCCTATAAATATGGAGAGAGTGCACACAAGAAGGGAGTCGACACCATCATCACTTTCAGTCACCTCATTTTCACTTTATTTTTCTTAGCATGGAGTAGGAAGTTAGCTGAAGAAAGAGTCGCCGTTTCCACCTCAATTTTCATCTCTTCTTCCTCGTCAAGGAATGAGAGACCTGGATCTGCGTAAAAACATTCGTAGTTGGAGTTTTGTCACACCCTGAGGAGCTAAAAGAATTTTCATTCTGTTTATAGTTCATCGTTTCCGTAGCTTAGTTGCTTTTTAAAATTTATCTTCCAGTTGCTACTCTAGTTTCCTTTCAGTTGTTAATCGATCTTTACATTTTGTTTTGGAATTCTATTTTTGTTGCTTTTGCCGAAGAATCGTTTATGAAATGGAACTTTTAGTTCAAGTTGTTCTGGATCTGATGTTCTCTGTTTTGATTATTTTCATTCACTTTAGTTCAGCTTGGTTTATGCTTTCTCGTAGGTAGATTTACATTTCAGTTCGCCAACTTGCATGAAAATAGGTTAGGTAGCTTAGATCTACTTTTCTTTGCGTCGATTTCATATGGATCTAGGTTCGTTTTGTCTTATTTCATGTTTTACGCTTGTTGCTCTGTTTTAGATATGCTTTTGTCGTTCTTATTTAGTTACTTAGCGAAGAAGAAGATAAGAGTTTGTTAGAATTGCAATCTCTGTCACCTTTTAGATGTTTACAGCTTTTTAGTAGTGCGCTCGTTTTGTGTCAGTGGTCCCAAGTTACTTTATACCTTTCCGTTCTTAGCTTAGTTGATCAAGTTATTTTCCCCTGTTTATGATGTCCCTAGTCTAGCTTGATCAGTTTAGTTTAGTTAGTTGATCAGTTCATTTCCCTTAGTTTAAAACTTAACCCACTTAAAGCGTGGCCGCAGCCAAACCTCCCAATGTCTCAATCCCAACTCCACTTCCCTCCATCTCTATAGGATTCGACCTTTACTTTCCTTTACTAGTTTAATAGTATTATGGGTTAAGGTCTTGAAACCCTGAGTCCATTGTTTGACTTGATCAAGTTGTGCATGCTTACATGTTTTAATTTGCATGTGAACCCTGAGCACTTCAGTTTACGAAAGAGAAATCAATCATCTTAGAGCTAGCTTTCATCGGGGAAAGTGTGCCTGCTGTAATCCAAAAGAGGATGCTTCCTTCTAAGAGGACTGATCTTGGGATGTTTGCTCTACCCATCATAATTGGGGATGTTAAAATTGTGCATGTTATGTGTGATCTGAGAGCGTCTATTAATGTGCTACCTTTCTCGGTTTACAAGAGATTGACTGGAGTCAGCCTAGTAGATACAAAGGTGGTTATCCAGCTTGCGGATAGATCATGCATTAACCCTAAGGGAGTACTGGGAAATGTGATTATGAGGGTGCATGACTTCCTATACCATGCAGATTTTCACGTGATCCGTATGAATGAGTCTGAAGCTGGTGAATCCAGTTGAGTATTGTTGGGGAGATCATTCTTGCGAACGGCCAAGACTATAATTGATGTGAGTGACAGAACGATTTGTTTGGATTATCATGGTGAGAAATTCACTTTCAATATTGATGAAGCAATGAAAAAGCCTTTGGATACTGAAAATCTACATTCGTTAGATGTGATTTACCCATTAGTCCAAGAATTTCTTGAGACCGAACTGATACAGGAGCAGCTTGCAGCTACTGAATTGAACGACTCGATTGAAGAAGAGGTCTCCGGATGGTGTGAGACACTTTTGACACAGAATATGACCGATGAAGAGATCAATGATGCAATCATGGGATTCTGCCAGAAGCCGACATCAACTGGATCAACTGGTTTTGCTCAATTGAGTAGTTTGGAAAGGGTGCCCGATTTTGGGGAGCTAGCAGCGAAGAATATGGAGAAAAACTCATTACCTCAAGAGGTGGTCACTCCTAAGAAGGAGTTGAAGACATTACCCCCAGGATTAAAGTATGCCTACCTCATGGATGAGGAAACCTTTCCAGTCATCATCAATAGCCAATTGACAGAGAAGCAAGAGGAAGAGCTATTGGAAGTATTGAAGAGAAACTAGAAGGCCATTGGGTGGACTTTGTCAGACTTGGTCGGGATCAGCCCGGACCTCTGCATGCATCACATACGCCTCGAAGATGGTGCGAAAGCTCACAGAGAGCAGCAAAGGAAACGGAACCCCAACATGAGAGAAGAGGTTCTGAAAGAAGTGATAAAGTTACTAGCATTGGGGATTATTTACTCCATTCCTGACAACAAATGGGTCAGTCCAGTACACATGGTACCAAAGAAATCTGGAATTCAGGTGGTCAAGAATGACAAGAGCGAGCTAGTGCCCACAAGATTGGTTACTGGGTGGAGGATGTGTATTGATTATCAGAAATTTCATGATGCTACGAGGAAGGATCATTTTCCACTACCCTTCATTGACCAGATGCTCGAGAGATTAGCTGATAAGCAGTATTTTTGCTTTCTAGATGGCTACAGTGGGTATTTTCAAATTTATGTGGACCCAGAAGGTCGGGGAAAAGACAACTTTCACATGCCCTTTCGGGACGTATGCGTATAGGAGGATGCCCTTTGGTCTCTGCAATGCACCAGAAACGTTCCAAAGGTTCATGATGAGTATCGACTACTTGAAGATTGTATTGAGATCTTCGTGGATGATTTCACAGTATATGGGAATTCTTTTGAGTCATGCCTTGGTAATCTGGATCGAGTGTTGAGAAGATGTCAGGAGAAGAATTTGGTGCAAAATTTCGAGAAGTGTCATTTCATGGTTCTTGAAGGAATTGTTTTGGACCATATTGTGTCAAAGAAAGGGATACAAGTTGATAAAGCAAAGGTGGATGTGATAAACAAATTGTTGTTCCCTACCAATCAGAAAGAGATACGGGCATTTCTGGGACATGCTGGGTTTTATAGGAGGTTTATCAGAGATTTTGCAAAAATCGCTCAGCCATTAACTCATCTTCTCAAAAATGATGTGGAGTTTGTTTTTGATGAACCATGTCAGAAGGATTCCAGCTCCTGAAGGATCGACTTATCTCAGCCCCAATCATCAGAGCTCCTGACTAGAACCACCCCTTTGAGGTGATGTGCCACACTAGGGACTTTGCAATGGGAGCAGTCTTTGGACAGAAAATAGAAGGGAAAAGTTATGACATCTTCTATACTTCTAAAACTCTCAATCAGGCTTAGAAGAACTATGATACAACGGAGAAGGAGATGCTGGCTATAGTGTACTCTTTTGAAAAATTTCACCCTTATTTACTTGGGTCGAAGGTTTTTGTTTATGCTGACCATGCAGCAATCAAATACCTCTTGGCGAAAAAAGAGTCGAAGCCCATACTGATCCGTTGGGTGTTAGTACTGCAAGAATTTCATTGGGAGGTGAAGGACAAAGCTGGGACAGAGAATAGAGTGGCTGACCATTTAAGCAGGATAAATCAAGGAGATGATAAAGAAGATGTCCCCGACGCTTTCCCAGAGGAGCACCTATATTTCTCCCAGATGAGAAGGATCAAATGTCTTGATAAGCTGGAAGCATGTGCTTGAAGCAGCTGATCCAGTAGCCTTTTTGAATGAAGTAAGCAAAAGGCAAGCGGAACCGTGGTTCGCTGATATAGCGAACTACTTGGTAACTGGAGAACTACCTTCTACACCAGAGGTGACCAGAGCCCAAGGGTTGAAGATTAAGAGTGAAGCAAAGTACTACTTCTGGGATGACCCTTACCTAAGGAAAATGAGAGCTGATCAAGTCATCTGAAGGTGCATCCCTAAGTGGGATCAAGAAGATATATTACTCATTGTCACTGTTGTGACAGAATAGAGCAATTGTGTAATCGAGACAAACAGAAACGTAAAGAAGACACAGATTTACGTGGTTCACCAACGTTGTTGACTACGTCCACGGGCAGGAAACAGAGAACATATTTTATTCATAGTGTTTTCAGATTGTGGCTACAGATTTCAGGTTGGATCTCAGATCACAGAATTATGTGCCCTACTCCCATATAAATAGGCACACATGAGATCATATCATAATTCGGAAACATAATCCAATCCTAATTAGGAAACATAATCTATACAGATTCAAGGCATACTAACAAATCTCCACCTTGACTTGAATTATCCCTTGCAGATGCATCATTACAATGCCAGACGAACAGACTTCTCCTTCCTTGCCTCAGATTTGCCTATTCTGGAGAAAAAAGTAAACCCTTATAGGAAAGATTGGAGCAATCGACTCGACGATGCTTTATGGGCTTATCGAACTGCGTTCAAAACTCTCATTAGAATGTTGCCCTTTAGGCTTGTATTTGGCAAGATGTGCCATCTCCCCGTTGGCATTGAACATAAGGCTTATTGGGCAGTAAAGGAGATGAATATGAAGCCCCAGGTATGTAAGGAGGAAAGGAAGTTTCAGCTGCAAGAACTGGAGGAACTTAGACTTGAGTCGTATGACGCTGCCATGTAGTACAAGGAGAAAACCAAAATGTGGCATGAAAAAAACCTCCGGGTCAAGGAATTGAAGGTGGGACAGAAAGTTTTGTTGTTTCAATCAAGACTCAAGCTGATGTCGGGAAAGTTGGAATCCAAGTGAACGGGACCATATACCATCGTCGCCTTGAGAGCGAATGGGGCCGTGGAACTTCAAGGGAGTGATCCTAACTCTACTCCTTTCATGGTTAATGGTCACAGGGTTAAACCCTTTAGGGACAACTCAGAAGTGCGTACAGTGGAAGAAATTCCACTGTGCACAACTGATGTTCTCGCCTAAACCGATCAGCTTGCAAATATTCTAGATGATCCATTTGATCAGTTGGACGAAGCGTGAATGGATCAAGTGAATCTCTAGAACAGTTGCAAGGCTTGTACATAGTAGTGAATAGTGTCTTTTTCAGTTTTGAAATGAAAATCCAAACAAAGTAAAATTTTTAAAAATTGAAAAAAAATATTTTTGAGGATTCAGATCAGGTGGATCAAGCTGCAATCATTGAAAAATTTACAATCTTACTTGATCAAACTGGTCAGAATTCTCAAGTTTTAGATAAAATTTTCTAACTTTCGCTAAGTGTTGAAAAGAGGGGATAACCGGCACGCGTAGGGGAAAAAGGGGGAAAACGGAGATTTTAGGAGGGAAACTGAAGAGTCACGAATATAATAATGATATTTGAAACCTCCATACTCCGCTCCCCCAACTACTCCCCAAATTTCTCACCACGATTTCTCTCTGCAGATTCCGGTGAAAGTAAACCCTAGCTCCTAAATCCACCACAATCCACCGAGGAAATGGAAGGAAAGTCACAGAACGCTTCAGGAAGTGCCTCAGCACCCAAATCCGCTGGAAGTTCGAAACCCACACAGCAAGGAGTTGAGAGGTCTGGTGCAATCCCGACAAACACAACACCTCAAGTCGCTGGAGGCAGTAGTCAAGCCACCGTTACACTTTCACTGGAGGTGTTGAAGATGTTTGTCCAGACAATAAATCCCGATGATGATGCTGATCTTTTGCTGGCTCAAATGGGAGTCATACCTACCCCACCACCGGTCGTCGATGTACAAATCCCAGAAACTTGCAGCAAGGGCATGATGGATATTGACGAATACGAAATAGTGGAAGGGATGTGAATGGGTGAAGCAGTGGAACATGG
Organism: Salvia splendens; assembly: GCF_004379255.2. Classification (NCBI taxonomy): domain Eukaryota; kingdom Viridiplantae; phylum Streptophyta; class Magnoliopsida; order Lamiales; family Lamiaceae; genus Salvia; species Salvia splendens. Next base: position 16,222,394 of record NC_056038.1, read on the forward strand.
AGATGAGGTTGAACAACACTTGCCCGGTGCAGAGACGAACGCAGAAGAGCCTACCGTACAACAGGATGAAGTTCTGGAGGTTATCAGAAAAATAGAAACGGAGGCGGAACCAAGCTCAATAGTTGAAGAACCGGAGGAGATTCTAGCAGAGTCAATCCCCATGGAAGCTGCTACAGTGAATGAGCCAATGGAGGAAGCCGAGCAACCCTTACTCACGCTTGAAGAAGTTACAGCGAACTTGGAAGCATGGAATTCTGAGGCTATTGAGATGGATGTGGATGAGAATAGGACTGTTGAATGGGACCCTACTGAGAGGGAGGGAACAAGCCCTGCTGAGGGCATTGCAACAAACACAACTGCACCAGAGAGTAGAGAAGTGGTGATCATAACAGATGAAGAGGAGAAGACTGAGTGGGTAATTGCCCGAGATGAGGTTGCTAGAGCAGGAGCTGCAACTGTCCATATTTATCAGCAGAGGCTAGCTAAAGAAAAGACCTCAGGGAGGAGGTCTACATAGGAACAATCAAGGGAAACCCCTAGGCAGACAGTAGGGGAAGATGTGAACAGTGCTATGGGACCTCCACATCGCAGGAGGAGGCTCCTGATTGATGACGAGCCTGAGGAGGAAGACGATGTCTTCTTCACACCAGTGGATGCACTGCCTAGCTTTGGGCAGCCAGATCCACCTGCTGAGGTGGAAGGCAGTGAAAGAGACATGAGAGAGCGGAAAAAAAAGGGGAAAGCCATCGCTACCCCAGTGAAAAAGAAGCCACGGCAGGCTTCATTAACTCTGGTGATCCACGAAGGAAGGCAGAGGATTGAGGAGGATGATAATGAGGAAAAAGAGGCGTTAAGGATAAAGCGCCGATCGAAGCGAAGGAACGATGGGGCGAGGAGTACAACCGAGTAGAGGCCAGAAATGGCCAGAATACAATTTAAGAAGATACAGGTCCGTCTGGACAATGATCTGCTCGGACGAATGATCACATTCGACGATCCCCAGTTAACAGAGGAATGTAAAGCCAGGATCGGGAGAGGCAAGAAAGTAAGGTCTGGAAGATGACTAAACCAAGAGGCCTTGGAAGAGATAGAAGTAGTAGAGGAATTCATGGAGTATATCACTGGGATTGGATTCGACTGGCTTTTGGTTCCGAGCTCACCAAAGATGCCAATAGAGTTGGCCCAGGAGTTCTTCACTTCATTCCATTTCACATACTCGACTGATGTAGGAGCCGAGTCTATTAGCTTAAGGCTGTTTACGAGAGAAATGAGAATGAGCATAAGGGAGTGGTCGAAATGACTTGGCATGTACACTGCGGACCAAGAAATTGAATGGTTTGAGAGAGACATTGGTGCTCCCATGGATATCCCAGAGTTCAACGAGCAAGCCGCATGGGAAAAGATGGTTCCGAGGGGTACCAAGGCTTATCAACCAACAACATCCACAGCTGATTGCATCAGGAATCCTATCATCCGTTTAGCCCAAGTCTTTGTAGGCGCAAATCTGCTAGGCCAAGCCAACACTGTCTCCTCTATCACAGAAGCTGAATTGTATTTTATGTTGTGTATGATGAAGAAGAGGAAGGTACAGTTGGGATATTGGCTTGCCCGTACCTGTTAGTGGATCTCTAGCCGCGCTGCCCAAAATATAAATGGTTGTTATATCCTAGGGGCCATCTTCAAGAACTGTGTAGAGATGACCATCATAGAAAGGATACACAAAATGACCTACTACCCCCAACCGAGAAGTTTGGTGTGCAATTCCTTACAAATGTAGGCGTCTTGGTACAGAAAGGTGGCTTACTTCATTTCTACGAGGTGACTAGGCCAGGTTCACAACCGGTGGGGGCTGTCAAGAAGAAAAGTAAGAAGAAGCAGGTGGAGGTGGTTGTAACTGAGAAGGAGAGAGAAACAAGAGCAAGGATCGGAGCCACCATATCCGCTCTGCAAACACAGGATGAAGCTGATGTGCCTTCTACATCCGCTGCACCTGAGGTGTCCCCTGGACATGCCAGTTTTGTGGAGCTGGTGGGAACCTGGATGACTGGAGAGCCAGAATGGAAGGGTTGTTGGAACGGATAGCCCTAAACACTGACCAAATAGCTCTTAGCTCCGAGGCCCAGGCGCAGTTGCTAACATCCCAGACGGAGATACAGGTGAAACTCAATGAGAATGTTAGGACGTCGATCTATGCGGTGTGAGAGATGGTGTCTCTGATGGCCAGAGGAGTAATCCCGCAGAGGAAAAGGGCTCCCTAGCATGCAGCCCAAGGAGCAGGCAGCAGACGTCCGACCGGACGAGATGATTCCCACCCCAGAACAGCTGACTCCAGAAGGGATCAACCAAGGAGATGAACCCCCCAATGACCAAGTAATTTTAGTTTTTTTTTTTAATTCTTGTATACATGTGTCTGTCTTATCTTCATCACACTTAGCATGATGCCCAGTCTAAGTGTGAGAAGTTTGTGTCTTGTTTGTATGTTTTCTGTGTTTGGTGTGCTAATTTCTCCCACTTAGCTCAATGTTCGGTCTAAGTGTGAGAAGTTTTTATCTGATAATAGAGTTTTTATGTTTTTAGAGTGTTTGTTGTTGCAGTACTTACTACTCTTTTCCACTTTATCAGGCTAGCTTGAGGACAAGCTAAGATAAAGTGAGAGGGGGGGAGTAGTGTGGAGTATTTGGACATAAGCATGACTTGACTTATCTATTTTTACCGTTTCTACCTGTTAAATCACCTGAATCAACTGCGCGAAGCATGTCGAATTATAACTTGATCAGTTGATAGGTCAGTTTGTAGGATAGTGAGTCATGTGAGCGAAGCATGTCGAATCAGTCCTTATGTGCTTGTCCAAGTTGTTTTAGGAAAACATGAATGAGCTGGCAAAAACAGAATGCATAAAACCCTTAGTGAGAGTGAATGAAGAAGAAAATGCATGTTGAATTGTGAGACCCCTCTTTCTAAAAAGTAAGTCGAAGTCAGTCTGGACGAAGTAAAAACGATGGAAAAGCCCAGATTTTTAGCCAACTGTGAAGCCCTCTAAAAGTGAGTTATAAGCCAGAGTAGAACACTTTATACTAAATCAAAAAAAATACAGTGGCTGCCACTTGATGCTGAGAGGAAAATGGCATAGGCTAGTAAGGACTAAAGGTAATCGAAAATAACCAGTTGGGCCTTTTTCTTTTCGACCAAAAGAACACGCCTCATTGTAAGGGAACCCCCTAGTTACCCAAATTGAGCCTACATTATAAATTCACCTTCTATTGAACCCATGAACCTCCATGCTATGTGAATAAAGGGATAGAATAGAGTAGCTAACCAATTGGGGTTAAAGGGATAGGAAGAAAGAGTTACAACCAAGCTGGTTGAAAAAGAAGAGGAAGAAAGAAAGAAGAGAAAAAGGCAGACACTTATAACCTGACCCAGAAAAAGAGAGAAATAGTAGAATAAAGGGCAGGAAAAAATGTAACCCGGCCCTAAAAGAAAAAAAAATCTACATTTAGTCTAGGCAGGGCAGTAAATGATGTAACATGAACCTGCAGTAGAAAAGTTAGATGAATAAGGCCAAAATGGCCAAATGATGTTGTCCAATTTTGGGAAGTCTAAAAGTGTAATAGGGAGGCTGCTCCAACTTTGTTCCTGAGTTCACATGTCCTTCGTTGTTTTCTTCAAGTTTTTTTATGAACTTAGGACCCATAGGACCTTACCTATCTACATTACAACCCCTGGCCCCGTTACAACCCTAATAAAAGACCTTAAGGAACTAGTATATGCCTATGGAACTCAAGCATCAGTGGTATGGCAAAATGAATGAGAGAATGATCCTAACATCTCTGATGAGAAATGAGTGACCGAGTGAATCCAACAGTTGGCTAGAGTAGGGGTTATCTTGACGAACTGATAGGCTGATCAGAATGAATAAAAGGAAAGGGAGGATTTTGAGACTGCAAAATATTTAGAGTAACCTTAAACTTGTGGGAATATTGCCAGAAGTTGAGTCAGTTTCAAACATGGAGATGTAAATGTTTGTTTAATGTGTTGTTTTTGAGTCAGTCATATGAATATCTGTGAGTCTGTTTAGTTTTTATGAGTCGGTCAAGGACCCATGCATGTAAGTTGCCCTTTTTCTTGTTGTTCTATCATACTTGAGGAAAAGCATGGTTTAAGTGCGAGCAGTTTGATAGGGCTAGTTACAAGCATGGTTTTGTAAGGTTTATTACACTAACATGGCTGATTATGTGCGAAAGAATGGTGAATTTGAGTGTGCAGGGGGCCATAAAGTGTAAAAGCGGCAAGTGCAGGATCAACTTGATCAACTCGGGAAAGGAATGAAAAATATCTAGAAAAGAAGCCAAGTTGATCAGTTGCGTACGAATTCTCCAGCCCCGCAATTTAAGGATGAGCTTTTAATTTGTTTTCATGGAGATAAGAACACATGCGATCGTGTTAAGCTTGGAATGATCAATGTCAACGGAAAAAATTGAAGTAGTGTTTAAAAACTTGTTAGTACATCTTTCATGTGTGAATATGTGTGAATATGCTATGCAGCCTCACCTTTCTAGTAGGAAAAACTTTTTGGGACAAAAAATCTTGATCTGTATTTTGATTAATCCAACCAAAAATACACAATCACAACGAGAGGACTTGAGAGGAACCGGGGTGTGCAACAAAAAGTAATTGGTTAAAGATTGAGAAATTTGAAGAGGATTATAAGCTGGATGAGAAATTTTTTCATAATTTGTTCTATTTTAATTCATTCAATAATAATATGTCTATTTTATATTAGTATAGTAGAATATGAATTAGCAAAGTTAGATCTTTAGTACTCCCTCCGTCCCAACTAAGTTGGTACAAAACTTTTGGGACATAGATTAATAAAGTGTGTTAAATAGATGAAATGAAAGTAAAATAAAATAGGAAAGAGAAAAAAATAAGAGAGATAAAGAGAGAGTAAAGTAGATGATGAAATAAAGTAGGAGTGATTGGATGTTTTGTTTTTAGTCAAGAGAGAAAATTACTCAACTTTGTTGTGACGTCCTAAAAAGGAATATGTAGAATATGTATAAGCAAAGTTAGAATATGTAGAATATGACTCAACTTAGTTGGGACAGAGGGAGTGTATATCTTTATTTTTAGAGAGAGTATCTATGTCTCTTTTTTATTTATAGTAGAATATGTATAAGCAAAGTTTGAGTTTTAGTCATTTCTTTATTTTTAGAAAGAGTATCCATGTCTCTTTTTTATTTTATGTATAGTAGGAGATGTATTATACTCCTCCGTCCTACATTAGGAGTCTCGTTGACTTTTCTGCAATCGTTATTTTATCATTTCTCCATTATTTGTATTATTTTTATAGTAGGAGATGTAGAGAAGACTCTTCTCTACATTATTCTCTCTCTTACTTTATCATTTCTCCACTTTAACTATTTATTATCATTTTTATAAAACGAGTATAGAAGAGTTAACGCGACTCCTAATGTGGTACGGATGGAGTAATATGATATACTAGGTGATTCCTACCAAAAATCCAATGTATTTATATAGTAAGGCATGATATTTGGTTTGCCGATTCAATTTTTTTTCATTATCATACACTTAGAGCAATCATATGAAAATTTCTAAAAAAATGGAATCTTAAAACCCCACAAAATAAGTAAGTTAGTTTACTAGACAACAAAGATATAGTGGCCTCCCAAACCAAAACAATCGAAGAAACCCATGCAAACTTGTCATTAAGAGGGTGTACGGCTGTTTTAAGGAGCTTCTAACAACTTAGTACTTACCTACAACTTATATCATCATAATTCTATAATAACAAGAATTATTACATTTATAGTAAGTGCCTATCTCATGTTAAGTGAGATGTACAGTGGTATCTAATTAGTTTAGTGGGGAAGGAATATATAATAAATTAGTGGAAATAAAATAAATAGGAGAGATTAAAAATGTTATTAATGTCATAAAAATTCAAATGACTCATTTAACTCGAAAATTTTCAATATGGAATACGATTTAATTAACTTGGGGCAAACAAAGTTATAAGTCAGTATGTTAAGATCATACTACTTGACATAATGAAATGGAATAAGAGTCCATGAATAAAATTATGAATGGAATGCAGATGTTAATGGAATGACAAATGTCTAAGAAGCATGTCCTTATCATAATAGGTGATAGGGCTCGTTACAAGCATAGTTTTGTAGGGTTTACTACACTAACATGGCTGATTATGTGCGAAAAGAATGGTAAATTTGAGTATGCAGGGGGCTATATAGTGTAAAAGCGGCAAGTGCAGGATCAACATGATCAACTCGGGAAAGGAGTGAAAAATGGCCAGAAAAGAAGCCAAGTTGATCAGTTGCGTACGAACAGTGAAGCTTGCCCAGCCGACAAGTTGATCAAGTGGAGTTTACCACATGAACTGATGAGTCAGAGGAGAGAGAAGAAAAGATGCCATCTCAATGGCATAAATGTCAAGACAGGATGGGCTTACACTAGGGATTTGGGCCCAACATCATCCTATAAATACGGAGAGTGTGCACACAAGAAGGGAGTTCGACACCATCATCACCTTTAGTCACCTCATTTTCACCTTATTTTCTTAGCATGGAGTAAGGAGTTAGCAACAGGAGTACCGTTCCACCTCTGTTTTCATTTCTTCTTCCTCGTCAAAGGAAGGAGGGACCCGGGTCAGCGTAGAAGTCTTCGTAGTTGGAGTTTTTGTTGCACCCCGAAGGGTTAAAACAATTTCTATTCCGTTTTCAGTTCATCGTTTCCGTAGCTTAGTTGTTTTTAATGTTTTTCTTCCAGTTGCTACTCTAGTTTCCTTTCCATCGTTAATCGCTCTCTAAATCCTTGTTTAGAATTCTGTTTTAGTTACGTTTACCGAAGATCGTTTATGAAATGAAGTTTTTAGTTCAAGTTGTGTTGGATCTGATGTTTTCTGTTTTGATTGCTTTCGTCTACTTTAGTTCCGCCTTGTTTATGTTTTCTCGTAGGTAGATTTACATTTTAGTTCGTCAACTTGCATGAGAATAGGTTAGATACTTTAGATCTGTTTTCGCTGCGTCGATTTCATATGGATCTGTGTTTGATTTGTCTGATTTCTGTTTTTATGCTTGTTGTTCTGTTTAAATCTGCTTCCATTGTTTTTATTTAGCTGCTAGCGAAGAAGAAGGTAGTAGTGTGTTAGGATTGCAGTCTCTGTCACCTTTTCGATGTTTACACCCTTTTAAATAACTTATTATGAGGTCTAGAGGGGCACTATCCCTGACATACTTTATAGCTGCCTTAACATCACTATAAGTATCATGGATAGCATTCATGAGGGCTATGCATGTATACTCATCAATAGTTTTATCTCCAGACCTTTTAATGTCCTGGACAAGTTTCTGAAATCTATCAATGTTATCATCTCTGTCCTTTGAAAGATCCAGTTTGAATTTAAAAAGCTTTTCAAGAAGATACATCCTAGATGACATAGAAGTTTCAGTAAAGAGAGTATCCAGCTTAGTCCACATCTCAGATGCAAATTCTATGGAACCAACCTTTCTGATTCTTCTTATCACAGAATCAGAAAGGTTGAGAATTATTGTTGACCTAGCTAATTCATTCATCTCAACCACTTTTTCAGCAGACTCAGTATCAGAGATAGTCCCCTCTACAGATTTGAAAACTTTCTGCTGAATTAAAATACAGTTTACCTTTTGTTTCCAAATCACAAAATCATTTTTCCCATTGAAAGGGACAATACCAACAAGTTGAGTCATTTTTAAATGAAGATTTACACACACACTGAAGAACCCAACACATAGAAGGCACAGCAAGCAACTCTGTTTTCACAGATAGTGGACTTAAATAAGAAACAGTCAAAGAGTCCACTAGAAACAGATATACAGATATTTTTCATGCAAGAAGCTCACAGATGCATATAACAGCAAGCACACACACACAGGAGAACATCTTAAAGTGATCCCAGACACACTTTTATCAAGTCTAGGGGAGTTACTCCCTATCTGTCACATGTACCCCGGCAAGAGAATTTCCTAGTTCACAATCACCTTAAGTATGGGGGCGCAGGGGGTCACTCAAGGCGGTTAAGCCACAGGGTGGATAGGTAATTCACTCAAGACACAGAGTCAGAGCTCTGAGATACACACTTTGACAAAGAGAGAGAGAGAGCAGAACACACAACGGAAGCAGAAAGCTGTAAGAGCACCAAGATCATGCAAGAAAACAAGAGCACATAAAACCTAACCGCGGCCAGTGGTGTCTACCAGTAGCAAAACCCAAACCTAGAGCTAAGAAAACAGTAAGGAGAGGTTTCGCCAATTTACCTGGGCGGTTACCCTTCATTAAGGTGTAATCGTCTTACCTCGGAGCCTATACCAGAGGCTGAGCTTTACTCTCACGAGCCCACCTCCTTAATTTTTTGCGACCCGGCGTGCCCGAATGATCCCCCTATGGCTCTAATACCACTGTAGGGATCAGACCATTCGGGATTCACTAATTATCGGGACCTCTTTTATTGATATTGTTCTGAGATGGCTAATCTCAGAGGTACAAGCCAAGTACAACCGTGATATCAAGATTACACACTAACTAGGTGTTACACCGGAACAACCCTAAGCTATCTCAAGAACACCTCTGATCTTGAGATTCCACCTTCACAGAATACATGCACACTTAGTAGAAAGATTAGTCAGAGAATCGGGCCACGGATGGTTCAGGTCACAGCAGTAACTGCACTAGGCCTCAGACCTCCCCAATCCTCACTGCAAGTCACAAAGGAGTGCAACAGTTATTTGCACATTCTCAACTTGTTACGAGCCTCCAACAAAAATTAGGCCTACGGAACATGTTGCGCTGCCGCCGGGGAGTAATTTTTTAATTTTTGGAAATTTAATTATGCAACTTTTTATTTTTTAATTTATTAACGAAATTTTTTTTATTGATTGCATTTTAGAATTGTAGAAATGAAGTACAAGGACCTCAAATAGTGAATGGAATGGATATATGGTTGCAAGTATTGTCTTTAGGGCGCCCACAATGGGGCGCCTGATGGAAGCCATCGTCCTCGGGCGCGGACGATGCCTCCATTGTGGGTGTCCCCGCCATCGTCCGCGCCCTACGTCCACACCCGATGCATCGTCCGCGGAAGAAGCGCGGACAATGGCCTATCGTCCGCGCCATCGAGGGGCCCATTGTGGGCTAGGCAGACGATGGCCTATCGTCCGCGCCACCGGGCACCCCGTTGTGGGCTAGGAGGACGATGGGCGCGGACGATGGCACGCGTTTTTTATTTTTTACAATTTTTTTCTATTTAAACCTCGTTTCTCATTCACTTGTTCATACGAACATCTCGCCTCTCTCATTTCGCTCATCTCTCACATTTGTACCTCTCTCGCATACCAAAATGAACCACGACGACGACACCACTAGTTCTAGTTCCTCGGAGTCAGGTAGTTTGACCTCGGAAGCCTTAGATGCAGTCGTTGAAAAGGCCATGGCGGAGTGCTTAGTCGAAATGCAGCGCGAGGAGGCGGCGGCGGCGGCGGAGCAGATCACAGGCCTATTCAACGTCGGACGTCTGTCCGACGTGACCACGCGGCAGCTCACCAACGTTTGGTTGCAGACTATTTTGCCGATCAACCACGGTGGGGACCGACTGTTTTCTGCCGCCAGTTTAGAATGTCGCGTTACCTTTTTCTCAGCATTGTCCGGACGTTGTCGTCACGTGATGAATACATGACATATTGGGAAGACGGCATTGGGATACAACAGGCCGGGAGTGCCTGAGGAGATTTTGTAGGGGAGTTGTGGAGGCCTACGGCGACATATATTTGCGCAAGCCGACTGCCACTGATTTTCAGGGCCTGATGAAGATGCACGAGACGACGCACGGCTTTCCTGGGATGCTAGGGAGCATCGACTGTATGCACTGGCAGTGGAAGAATTGTCCGACGGCGTGGAGAGGCCAATTCACTAGTGGATACAAGGGCAGCCACTCGACGATGATCCTCGAAGCCGTCGCTGACCATCGGCTCTGGATCTGGCATGCTTACTTCGGCGTAGCCGGGTCGAACAACGACATTAACGTCCTCAACTCATCCACCCTCTTCACCGAGCAATGCAATGGCAACGGCTCGGCCATCGAGTTCACTGCCAACAGGCACCAATACCACATGGGGTACTACTTGGCCGATGGCATATACCTACGGTGGCCTATTTTTGTGAAGACGATCAGTTGCCCAATTGGTGAGAAGAGGGTTTTATTTGCGCAAAAGCAGGACTCGGCGCGGAAGGATGTCGAGCGGGCATTTGGTGTGCTCCAAGCACGGTGGGCAATTGTGAAAGGGCTGGCTCGTCTCTGGTTCAAGGAAGTCATCGCCGATGTCATGTATGCGTGCATAATCATGCATAACATGATAGTCTAGCATGAAGGTGGGAGCATCACCGAGTGGAACGATGACGACGGTGCATCTAGCTCGTCCAGCACGGAGACCGAGTCCCCCGCTAGAGGATTACCGTCGGGCTTCAATGAGGTTCTATCTAGACATGCCTCAATGCGCAACCAACAAGACCATGCTCAGCTCATGAACGACATGATTGAAGAAGTGTGGGCCCGTAAGCGCCGTCGCTGAGTTTGCGTATTTTTTAATTCGTATTGTAATGTATTAATTTTTATAAATGAAATGAAGTTTTTTCCCAATTTTTGTAGTTATTTAAATATTCAATTAAAATGCATAGGGCGCGCCTTAGGGCGCCCCACTGTAGGTGGGGGGTAGGAGGATAAAACTGATGACGTGGCGCGCCTTAGGGCTCCCCATTGTGGATGGCCTAAATAAGGAATGTAATAAAAAGTGGTATAGAGCCCATAAATAATTAAGGAACCGGATGCTCCTCATTTTCTATGTTTCTCCTTCATTCAATGGAGTCAACAACAAAGAATGTTCCAAGCTCCTCAGCCAATATAGTCTCTCTCCTCATTTGACTCTTTTTTATGTCAATTCTCTTATTTGCAATGTGAACGGAGTTTTATGGGTACCTTTTAACGTTGAAGTTCTGCATCTCAAAAATCACTGTTTCAAAATCAGACCGGATCGGGCAATTTGACCAGTCTAGCCGCAAATCGATACACCCTATAAAACCAATTGCCATTTTAAACTGGTGGAAGCAGGCGTTTGAACCGGAAACCAGTCCAAAGATTTTTTTATTTTTTTTTACTCTCATACATATGAAAATACGTGCGAAGCCATTATCTACACCCATTCAATTTATAGATGATAATATCATATCAAATTCATAAGGGAAAACAATTTATTAAAAGAATATAGCCAAATTAACCCAACACAGATCACACATTACAGAATTCTATTCCAAAATAAGTCAGACTTCTGACCAGATGTTTGCAAACACTAGGACACTGCTACCTGTGGACTGAACTACTTGGAAATAAAACAAAATAACAAACGGTAACTATTAAGTGTAACAGGTTGTCCAAGTCCCCCATAATTTGTACAGCCACTTTAGCAATCAAAATATATTTGAAAGAATAGAACTAATATAAAGTCACTTCCAAGGCTGCAGCTGACCGCCAACCCCCACCGAGTATCAACAACACCATTCCCACTAAGACGAGCAGCAGCCGCTCTTCTGGGCAACAGGCTGTCCACGGATCTGCACAGTAGGTGGCCTTGCACTGTTTGATGCAGGCTGACTTGCCATCCTGTGTTTGGTTAAGAACAGATTCAGTGAGGACACATGTCACCGAGACTCGAGACGACGATGATAAATTAAAACATGTCATGTAAAGCGAACTGATCAAAATCAAGAACAAAATGAGATAAAGCGAACCTATTCTTAATATCAGCGGACATGGCCATGAAAGCCTGTTCAACATTCGTTGCATTTTTGGCACTAGTCTCCATAAAGGGGATGCCGATTTCATCAGCAAATGCCTTCACAAAAAAAAGGCAATTTATTTCAGCAAAGACTTATTAGTCTAAAGGAATAGTGCGCGAGCAACCCTACAAAATGTTTACCTTGGCGGTTTCATAAGGCACAGCCCTATTATCAGCAAGATCACACTTGTTTCCAACAAGGAGCTTGTTCACATTCTCACTTGCATATCGGTCAATCTCATTCAACCATTGCTTAACATTGTTGAAGCTTTCTTGGTCAGTTACATCATATACTACCTGCAAGAAATTCCAAGTTCGGAATGCATTACAAACTGAAAACACAAAGTTTCACACTTGCACTAAATCGAGAAGAAAGAGACTAACTATAATTCCATGTGCACCACGGTAATAGCTACTAGTTATAGTTCTGAAACGTTCCTGCCCAGCAGTATCCCACTGCAAGAAAAGGAAAAATTAAGAGGAAAGACAAATGAAGCTTACTCTCAACATACACTCAGTATTGGGAGGAAGGATACACAAGGATCATATGCAATTACATCATAGCAAATGAAGCACAAATTAGTATTCAACCATATGCAAATTACTCAGGATATCAAGTTTCTCAACAAAGAATAAATTACAGCCTTTGCACAAAGTTGAAAGCCATGTTAGTCATACTTGACGCACTTGAAGATTAGCTTAAGTCTCTTCCATTGATGTACTAGATAATTTTATTGGGAAACTGAACGAATCCCAGCTTAATCTCTCCATCAGACAAAGATGCAGAACACAGGTTTTTCCAAATAATTACATTCCATTGTCTTATTGATTTCAAAAGGGAACCATACACATAACACACTACAGAGTGAATAAAAGAAACATGTCATTGTTCCTAAAAAAAGCTTACATCTAATCAGATTGAACAATAACAGAACTAGCCTTCAAACATGTATTAATTTGTTTGGAAATTACTACTTCCGTCCCACAATAAGAGTCACATTTTGCCATTTTGGTCCGTCCCACAATAACAGTCACACTTCATTTTTACCATAAATGGTAAGTAGGTCTCACATTCCACTAGCTCACTTCACTCACATTTTATTATAAAACCAATATAAAAAAGTGGGTCTCATATTCCACTAATTTTTTCAACCCACTATTCTTTACATTTCTTAAAATGCGTGCCCACAATAAGAGTGACACCTATTGTGGGACGGAGGGTGTATTAAGTTTCAGTGGAAGGCCAAAATAAGCCCTCAAGCATATTAAGTTATAAAATGAGCTACAACGATGAATGACTACAAGTGAACACACAAATTCTACTGTTCATAATAATATAGAATTGAAAGAGAACCCTACAACAACAGAGTGAATACAAGAAACATTGTGTTCCTCAAAATCCTTGTATATAATCAGATACATTAGAAGTAGGACTAGCAAGTTACAGACAAAACAATCCGTCAGGTATATGAAGTTTAAAAATTTTCCACAATGATGAATGACTATCAACAAGTAAACACACTAATTTTAGTGTTCATCATAATATGTTATCAAGGAGAAAAACTTACTATCTGAAGCTTGATAGTCTTTCCATCTTGCTCCACAGTGCGAATTTTCTGTAGTAAGTGATGTGATTAGAATTGTAACTAAACCACGTAAATATACAGCGCAAAAGGCTAAGCCCTTACAAAGTCAACACCGATTGTGCTGATGTAGCTATCAAGGTATGAATCATCCTGTATATAAAATCAAATACAGGTCAGTCAGTGATGGTCATTGAGAAATCTTATTATTTTGCAAAGGAGAGAAATTCTTTACGGGAAAAGTAAAAGAGCATGCATAATATAGCAGACAAGGAAAATGATGTTTAAATGAATATCATTCTTTACGCAATTAGCTGAAAACCATTTTTAATAAGGAAAATAATGCTTCTTTTCAACGCATGCCTCGCTTTGGCAGTATATTGGTATGGGGAAAATTGACATAATACTCAGAGATGGGTGTGCAGAACAACTTTAGAAAGTGCAAAGTCATAACCACAAGACAGACATGCTACACTCTTAAATTTTTCTTGTTAAAGTAACTCTCAGCCATCTTACAGCAATAGAACCCAGTTTTATTAATATCTATAGAGGCAAAGAAATATACTGATATCAACTGTTGGTGAACGTATCTAGCAAGATATGGTTTGGAAGATATGATGCTGCAGATTAGGAGTATCAGTTTCAATTTGTATTTTCTATTAATAAGTTAGGATTTGATATCTTTGGAGTATTTGTTTAGTCTGAGTAGAACTGTTCATGTAAATGTCTATATATTGTGGGACTCTCAATAGGTAGAGATATCTTTTGGAGAAGATCACATTTGGACAGAAGAAATCCATGCCCTCGAGAGGATCCACTCTTTCCAGTATATTTATAGAAGTTACTTCAGTCTCATAATTCAGCATACATCTTGTGTGCAGTATGATTTTTCTGGCTCATGCATTTTGTCAACAGGTTTCATGCCTCTTCCATTCTCTGCTTTTCACCCCATATCACATACACAACCAACATACAGTGAAATTTACATTAAGAATACTACATTCAACTACACTTACAGCAAATCTTAGTAGAAGACATGACTTGCCAACACCAGAGTCTCCGATCAAAAGAAGCTTGAACAAGTAGTCGCTGAAAGACGCAAATAAGGGAAAAATTAGATGATACATCATTCAGAACGGCACGAATCATTGGAACCAAATTTCAACGATCAGTGAACCTTAATCTTATGAATGTCAGACCCCTACAGGAGAATGTGACAGTTATTATCCCCCAGTTGTAATATTGATTTCACATGATTACTTTCAAGCAGAAATACAAAAGGAGATGAACAATTTGTAAGAGACACCATTGTCTTGTAATCACATAAAAAAATCGTCTACTTATCAGCTTGAAGTTCAATCTACATCCAAGCGGCTCCAGATCCTTAAGCAGACACAACTCTAAACCTCCCAATTCGGTAGCCCCATACAAATACAAAATTGTGATAACAATCACAATAATCAGCGAAGTAAAATTCAAAAACCATCGCAATCACGTGAATTTACAGACTGGTCAATAGCTACCGAAATTCAGAAAGATCCCAAGCAAAAAATTAAAATTATCAAATCACATAGAAAAAAATCAGCTCGAGAGGAAAGATCCATCAACAACAGATGCATCGAAATCCAAGCAAACAAAAAGTCACGGATCTACAATCACGCTTCAAAATAAAATAAAATTAAACAGAATTCCCGATGAAAACACTTGGGGATTTACCAAATCGGAATAGAAGAAAACGACCTTAGATTTAGGCAACAATCGGTAAAGAGAGACTTACTATTCGGGATTCATGGTCGAGGAAGAGTGCCCGGAAATGGTCCTTCTCGAAGACGGCTCGCGAGAAGGATTGAAACCGGATTGGGGGTTTTGGGTGTAGATTAATGGAATAGAGAAAAAAAGTAGTGGAAGGAAATGAATTGGGAGGAGTCAGAATGGGAAATTTATGTAAATTATTTATACAAACACCGACAGCGTAAGATTGGTGAAGACTTCGAGGAAAGGGCTGCCTGCATTTATCGAATCTCACGCGCTGCGCATATGCACTTACACGTATTCAAAATAATCAAATACACAAAATATAGATAAAATTAATCCATCTGTACTTGTTCGTGCTCCCCCGTCTCGGTTAAGATACATATTTTTTTTGTTTTTTAGTCGATACGAGATTTTAGGAATTATTGTGATTAATTAGAGAGAAAAAAAGGTGCGTGAAGAGAGAAAGAGAGCTGAATATTTAATTGGAAAGAGAAAAAAATAGTTTGGTGCATTAATTGGAGAGATAAAGTTATCACGAATAGAAATGTGTCATCTTGATTGGGACAAACTAAAAAAGAAAGTGTGTCATGTTAAGTGAGACGGAGGGAGTAGTTTTTTTCTCTCCATTCGTCCTATTTTAGTACAGGATCTTACATTCCACTACTCATTCTCTTACATTTTATTACAAAACCAATACTCCATCTGTCCTATAAAAATAAGGACATTTTTGTTTTTCGTCCGTCCGATAAAAATAACTCATTTTCATTTTTGGAAAGTTCTCCCAACTCATAGCCTATATACATCAATTTATTTAATCCCTCCGTCCTTAAAATTTGTCACTTATTGTCATTTTCGTCCGTCCCTAAAAATTTGTGACCTTTTACTTTTACCATTTTTTGTTGTTGACCCGCACTCCACTAACTAATTCTCAGTCACGTTTTATCATAAAATAGAAGCATATAAAAGTAGGATTCAAATGCCACTAACTTTTTTCAACTCACTTTTTATTACATTTCTTAAAACCAGTGCAGAATCAAATGGTGACAAATTATTAGGGACGGAGGGAGTGCAACATATACCATTAGAGCGTTCATGCGTCCCGCCGCCCGTGCGACCGTCGTCCCTGGATGGCCCTATTGAAGGCATTGAGCCGTGGAAGGGGAGGGGCGCCGATACCGCGACGGTCATCGTGCAGTGCTCATGCGGCGCTCGACCCTATAATAAGGATCCTTATCAATATGTTTCTTAGTGATATTATCCTTCAAGTCCCCATTTTATGCCTTATAAAAAGGCATGAAGTTGTAGAAGGCATTTTCGATTCTATCTCTTTTGCTCTCTCTAGCATCTTAGTTTGTCACTTAGGAGCATTGCATTGCTAGGTACTCAACTAGATGTCAAGCTTGCGAATGCCTACGAGATTGAGGTGATTCTACTCAAAAAGAGAGAAGTCATTTCACATTTGGGGTAATCCGTGAGCATTAGTTGGGGTGTATCTCGTCTTGGTGATAGAGGGATACATCAACATGACCCGAAGAAGACAATAATTTACTTTTTTATAATCCATGTTATAATTTTATTTTTGTTTGATCTCCTGCCTTTGATTTTTTTGTATAGCAAGAGTTTGCTCCGTTATTTCCAACACAAATATACCGAGAAAAGAAAATTTCAATAACTAAACATGCAACACAATAGTGGATCCATCAACTTAAAATGTAGTTTTCGTGTACATAAATGGTAAAATCTTGATCCCCAAATTTTGAAACTAAAATAAAGAATAAAGTTAATCACACGACAACACTATGCCTAATTTTTATAAAACCTTGGAATAAATGGTCATTGATTTATGGGAATGAGAGAGTTATCTTCATGGTGTATTCCGTGAGAAAATAGTATTGGCGGTACCCGGCAAATCGCCAAGGTGCAGAGGTAAATGTCCTGTATCATCGCTGCTTAACTTTGACATTCCTTTTATTTCTTCTGCAATTGTACCTCTTAACTTGATATCTGCAAATCAATAAATAACTAAATATAAACTCATTTGTTTAACTTAAGAATACACTGAAAATATTCCCCTTCCCTTTTTTTATTTCCTATGTTATCAAAATTGAACTTTTTGTTCGTAGAATGTTGATAGCTTCCAAATTCACATTTTTCATTTATGAAATTCTAACTTCTCCAATTAATTCATATCATCTTTCGTAAGTTCTAAACATGAAGGATGAAAATGATGTCTATTACTTTTTTTCTGCATGTTTATAATAAACTGATCGTTTAAAAACAATTTTCATGGTTAATAGTTGTTTGGTATGAATATGAAAGAAAGTATCACCAAATTCTAATCAGAATCTAACCTTCACGAATCATTTATCAATATAAACTTAAGTTTCTTTTACTTAATATGTCTAAAATATGTATCTTATAGAAAAGATATATATATATATATTCAAAAATGTGACTTAATAGTAGCAATTTAAATTGTTGGATGTTAATCTAAGGGGTGTGGTTGAGTGGCATGAGACTCGTTCATCTTTAACTAAATGGTCAGAGGATCAATTCATGCCTTTGGGTATGGAGAATAACCAAAAAAAATGTTCGGTGTTCATCTATATAGTAATACTACTTCCTATGCTCCATTAAAATAGTCTTCTTTTTACATTTTGGTCCGTCCCATAAAATTAGTTCACTTTTATTTTTGGTAATTTTCTCTTTTATGAGTGAGCCTCCTCATTATCTACTAACAATACTCCGATCATTTTTTTCTTTCTTTCTCTCACCTACTTTACCAATTTAACATTAAAACTTGTGATAGCCCCAAAGTATATCTTCATTTGTTGATGGTATCATTTTATCTTGTACATATGCAATGAAACAGAACATATGGTACAAAAGACAACCATAGTAATAAATTAGAATAGTGTTAAATTATAGTCCTAACTTGGATCGTTAGAAACCTTTGCAAGGCCAATACATAAATATAACAATAGAGTATTGCTTATACTTGCATACGTTATTCAATTAGTTGGTCGAGTATAAATTTACAGTCAGTATCACCAAAACCTAATTTGACAATAGTGTTATTCTTTTCAATAGACGTACTCACATTCAATCTTAGACGAAATTGGCTTCCAATATTATAAGTCAGATTAGCAAGTTATATATTAACATAATTATAGCAGAGATGACAGTAACATGATCAAAATTCAAATTAGAATTAAAGAATGACACTAACAAAATATAGTAAATTAGTAGAGATGTAGAATGAATAACCCGGATTAGAAAAAATCCACAGAATGAAAGCGCAGAAAAGAAGCACTAAAGGGATGGCATGAACGGCCTTCTCCGCAAACTTGGCTCTTGATCTTTCCTTCTTAGCTGCATCCGATAGCGGCTCGTACATTGGCAGCTCGTTGGCACTATCATCGGACAACGCCCTCAGGGCGGTTGGGACTTTTGAAGATGGCGACGACGAGCCATAATAGCTGTAATGGTCGTCGGAAAACCTATTCATACTGGCCGATCGATACATCTTTTCTACATACACGTGCTACAAACTAAAGATCAATTAAAGTAACGTTTATTGGAGAGATTTCTTGCTTTGAAAATTAAATGCTTGTAAAAGATATGTATAAGATCTGCAGAGTTACACAAAACAATTTTATAACGAGTTAGTTGTGGAAAAAGTAAAAGGACTATGAATCTTAGCGGGGTATGTGTGGTTTTGACATTGAAATCGGGGCCATATATAGATTTTGACTTTTGTTATAATTCTTTGGGTGTTTATTGAAATCCTATGGAGAATAATACGGGAACATTGTTATAGTGTAGTACGTACAATTACTATATATGTACAAGGTTAATTCATATTAATATACTAGTTTTTTTCTAAAATTATTTTATATTTAACTATTATACAAATTTTAAAAACTATTGTATAATTTGATAATTCCCATGATTTAATTCAGGACTATATTGAATAATGTGGCATAGCTTTGAAATTCTGTTAAAATTATATTCTTTCAATTATAATATTTTTAAAAAGAATGAACTACAAATTTGATTCATGGGAAATGAGGTTTCCACATTTTAGATCCTCTAATTATTAGAAAGAAAAAAGTTTCCTAAAAAATGGAAATAATATATTTTTTAAGGGGATGGGGAGTATTTCATTTGTGATAAGAAAAGAAAAATAGGGGGTTGCTCATTATTTCAGATGGTGCCATGCCGACGAGGGGACATATGGTCGAATGGTAGAAGCTGATGAAGGTGGAATCCTTCGAAAGATCCGACAAAGGAAGAGGCACCTTCATATTTTTTTAAAGGGTAAACCTTCATTTTGATTCTCATTTACGTCGCTTTACTTTTCTTTGTTGTTGCTAATTCACATAGTTGATACACAATCAAAGAATTAATAGCAGAGGACGTCTGTAACCCATATGAGTGACCGTTTTGTAAGTTAGAAAATCACTAAAATGGTACTCATTGACACATATAATATCATTTCAAGAGCCATAATTCAAAATGTCATAGAATTGAAGTTACCTTCCGGGACTAGGATGGCTGACTCTTGACAACTTTACCGTTGAAGATCACTTGTACTTGTACTATTAGAGTTGGTATACTGGAAAAGCATGTGTAGAACTGAATGGTTGTTTGTATACGATAAACTCCAAACTCACTTTTTATCCATTATGAAAAAAAAAGTAATTTTATCCTATTGTATTTGCTTATTCATTTAATATATGCCTTATTAGCATTTAATGTCTAAAAAGTTAACGAGTCTTAGTCTTTTACATTGTAGACTGGGTAGTGGAACAAGTCATCACAGTAGGTGACTTAGTCGATACCTAGTGGAAGTAAAACATTATTTCACGATCTAGATAAACTTTGGCTACATAACAGTAAAGGTTCAAGTGGCTGTTCAAAAGTTTAAATTCCTTAGGAAACTAACCACACTTGTGTGGTATAACATTGAAAGATGAGGTCTCGGTTATTATTATTTCTCAATCTTGTTATATAATATTGAGCATACGACTTTAATTATGCATTGCTTTGATTTATCAAAAGGTGCAAGTTTTTCGTAATCTAAGAATTTTAATATCTTGTGTATTGGTGATTAATGTCTAGCTGTGGTAGGATTTTTATTGCATTGAAACGTGTCCCGGGAGAGACCAATTTGATATATCCTCAAGAGGTGTCCAAAAATATTTTCTTATTCAAGTAAAACCCAACCAATTAAAATTTACTCTATGAATAATAAATAACGTTCTTGATTTGGATAAATATGGTAATTAAATTCAGATAATAAACTTAAATTATTTAACATATACTCCATTACTATCTTAAGCGCTAAAAAGAGCTATGTCCTGGGCCGTCCGGCCCAATGGAAAGCCCGCTTATCTTTAACATAAAACTTACCATTCAGCACGTCTTCACATCCAGAAAAACCCTCCCCTTTCCTGAAGCATCTGCAATGGCCGACGGCGTCGACGACGGAGAGTTCTACCTGCGTTACTACGTTGGACACAAAGGAAAATTCGGCCACGAGTTCCTCGAATTCGAGTTCCGTCCCGACGGAAAGCTTCGCTATGCCAACAACTCCAACTACAAGAACGATACCATGATTCGCAAGGAGATCTTCCTCACCCCCGCGGTGCTCAAGGAGTGCCGCCGCATTGTTTCTGATTCCGAGGTGGAGGCGTATTTATGATTATTTCTTCTCCAATTTTTTTACACGCTGCTAGGGTTTTGGTTGGGGAGTTTATTGGGGATTATTTCCCTTTGCAGATAATGAAGGAAGACGACAACAATTGGCCGGAGCCTGACCGCGTGGGAAGGCAAGAGCTGGAAATTGTGATGGGGAATGAACATATCTCTTTCACTACATCGAAGATTGGATCTCTGGTGGATGTTCAGACTAGCAAGGATCCCGAGGGTTTGAGGATCTTTTACTATCTTGTTCAGGTATTATCTCCTGTACAATTTTTGTTTGTTGAGTCTTAGTTGGACCTGAGGAGATGCTTCATGGTTGTAAGTCTTCAGGCATGTTACCATAGGGACAATTTAGGATAATTTATTGAAAGGATTGCTTTTCTATCAACTATTCGAGTATAGGTTGGAAATGATTGACAATAAACTTGTGGAGGTTTGTAGATGACCATATGTTCATTCCAGTACAGTCTAGTCTTGTTTGGACTTTGGACCAGGTATTATAATTTGCGCTTCAGGAACTTGTGGTGGGGGAAATTCGGACATGTAATGCCCGGTTCTATTGGATATGTTTGTGGTTAGCTTCTGATGATATATATGGTTAAGATTGCTGGGAAAGATTTTGGATGATCAGGGCAATGTTGTTAGGAGGTAGAAGCATATGAAAATAAGAGGCTTGACAGGATATGTGATATCTAGTAATGCTTGTAGTTTGACCTTCATATGTTCTGTAGATGGAGTCACGAGGCAATTGTAACCATTAGCGTCAATGCATTGGTACTTAGCCATTCACATAGAGAGGACATGAGCTTGCATGTATTATTTAGTTTAGCTTAGCTTGAGGTTGTTTTACTATCATTTAGTTTTTTTTGGCACTGATGCTCGCTTAGTGTCATCAATCTTAGGGTCTTATTTTTATTTTGTTGAATCTCATTGATGGTAACTTTTGTTCTTATAGTTATATTTGTTATCATAGTGCAATACACTTATTAACTGAACATACAAATATTTTGAATTAACTTATTAAATCATTGTTCTATATCTAAAATTATTTCTAAAGTTACATCCTAAAACATTACTACATTTTAAAACAGTTACATGAACTATAGTCATCTATCTAAATGTAATCTGATTTACATCATAAGACTTTGTTAATATTAAACATCTATTCTCAATTCTCATTAATTAATCTTTACTTTTGTTTATTATAATCTTAGTTCATAGAATATGCTGGAAACATGCTAAATGAAAATGACGATTTGAAGAATGGCATGTACTATTGAGCTTAGTCAAGCAGACATGTACTTACTTCGTAATAGGCTCATAAGTAGCTTGCTTGCGGTTGAGTGTTACTTGATAGAACGGGCCCACGAGAAGCTTGATTAAAAGCTCAAGGCTAGCTTGATACTCTTGACCGATGCTGCATTTAACTTTGTGGTTGAACTGTGTTGTATAAGAATATGAGTTGGATGAAGTTTTGTCTAAGCTTGATTTGGGCCTGATATATATCATTGTGTGAAATTGTATTCATGGTGCAGCTTGCAAGATGTTTTGTTCCTATTATTTATATTATACATTCTGAAGTATCAAATACTCTACGTTTTTCATTAATTGTCTCATTTGGGATTGACACGAATTTTAAGAAATGTGAGTGGAAAAGGTTGGTGAGTGGAGGGTAAGTTTCACTTGTATATAGGAGGATTAGTTTTATAACAAAATGTAAGTGTAATGTGTTAGTGGATGGTGAGACCTACTTACTAAACATATAGTTACAGCGAAATGGGACATGTTATGATGGATGGACATCACAAAATGGCAAAAATGAGACATTTAATGACGGATGGATGGAGTATCAATTAACTTCTCCAATGAAATATTGCTCTAAATGATTATGTTCGTCACTTTTCTCATGTGCTGTATAAAAATTTGATGGATTTTCATTAATTGATGTTCCGTTTGTTGTCTTTCTTCTATTGCAGGACCTTAAATGTTTTGTCTTCTCGCTTATCTCACTACATTTTAAGATCAAGCCCATATGAAGACCAGACAAGAACCTTGCTGTTTGCTTCGAGCTCTTAACTATCTTGAGTGATTATTTTCCAGTTCTCAAAAGTTAGGGGAAAGTTAAGTAGCATTTTAGTGTGCCGTATTTGGTGGGTGTCTATTACAACTAATATTCCTAATTTTCACCTTTATCATTAGACTTGTTTTGGATGTTTGGAGTGAGTGACATGATTTTATATATCATGTTTCTGATGATTGATTTGTGGAAATCATTTTGCAATTTATCTTACTAACGTGCAAATGGCATTATATGGACACAATGCACTACAGATAATTGTCAACTGTGCGTGTATATTTTGATATGGTACGTTCGAGTGAACACAATTTCCAGGATATTGCTTTGAGATTAATCTTTATAAATTGAATTTAAGCCCCTCTTGTGTTATTATTGTGATAATTTATCACTATCTCGGTTCCAAGGTAGTTGACGTATTTCTTTTGGGCACGAATTTAAGAAATTGATGTGTTTAAGGTTAAAGTGAAATGAGTAAAGTAAGAGAGATGAAGATAGCATAGGATATGAGAGATGATAAAAGTTTTGTAAAAAAAAAAAGAAATGACTCATCTAACTTGGGATAATCTAAAAATGAATTGGACTCAACTAATTGGGACGAAGGAAGTATTATAAATGTGATATTGGGTCATATTTACAGCAGCAGGCACCGACACAGTATTTCTGCCTTGCAGGCTTTTCCTTTCATGAGTTGTAGACGATTCAAAAAAATTTACTCCCTCCATCCCTATGTAGCTGAGTCGTATTCATTTTTGGGTTGTCCCATTGTAGCTAAGTCATTTCTTTTTTGGTAAAAATTTCTTCTCTTTTACTTTATTCTCTCTACATCTCCCTACCTTTTTCCTTTCTACCTTATTCTCCTTTTAATTAACTCACTTAAAATATTTTTTCTTAAATTCCGCCTCGAAAAGAAACGTCTCTACTAAAGAGAACGTATGGAGTATCTGGTTTGGTAATCGTTTTAAATGTTGAGAGCACCCACAACGGTGGACGGACGACGTCCGTCCGTCTGTGCCAGCGGCACGGAAGACGTCGTCCGCCGCTGCGCTCGCGCCGCTGCTCGATGCATCGAGCACGTCCATGCCAGCGAGCAGGTGGCGTGTCGACGACTGATTGGGCAACGACATAGCCGTTGCATTTGAATATTTTTTTTTCAAAAATTCAGTTTTTAATTATAAAAATCGATTAAAAAAAACATATTTTCCCAATCCCAAAAAAATGGTCATTTTTTTGCCCGTTTTTCTGTATTTTTTTGATTTTTTCCCCCCAAAATCATCTATAAATACACACATTCATCATCCATTTTCCACTTCAAATCATCTCTCATTCATCATTCGTACATATTTTTCATACAACTTACCTACACATTCATCTCTCACTTAAAACCTCAAATGGATTTCACTCATCTTATTGCGGAAGCGGAGCGCGAAGAACTAGAATACTACGAACAACATCGTGCCGCTTATGATGCATATGTCGCAGCGAATACCCCCGCCCCTCCTCCTCAACCAACTAGATCAACTCGCCGCTACATCCATCGTGACCGGGAGGGAGCCCACGAAAGGCTCGTTGCCGACTATTTTGCCAACCAGCCGCGGTTTCCGGCGGATTACTTCAGGCGCCGTTTTCGCATGTCAAAGCGCCTGTTTATGCGTATTGTCAACACATTGTCCGCCCGTGTTGAATTCTTCCAAACAGATCTAGATGCAGCCGGCCAGCAAAGTATCACGCCGTTGCAGAAGTGTACGTGTGCCATCCGACAACTCACTACTGGGCAAACGGCCGACCTCTTCGACGAGTATTTGCATATCGGTGAGTCCACTGGAATCCTTGTCTTAAAATATTTTGCGAGGGCGTTCGTACAACTTTCGGTGATGAATTCCTTCGGGCACCCACCACCGATGATTGCCAACGGTTGCTTCGTCTTCACGAATCAGTCCATGGCTTTCCCGGAATGCTTGGCAGCATTGACTGTGGTACTTGAACAACGAGGATGAAGCCGGAAGCTCAAGCGCGAGCTCTCCCCCACGTCGAGGTGTGCATACGACGGTGGGTGAGAAGATTCAAATAAGGCACACAATGCGCGATACCCGAACCCACGTTGAGCTACAAGAAGACCTAATCAAACTCATGTGGGCAAAATTCGACAATGAGTAGTGGGTTTTTTAATTTTACGAGTTTAATTATGTAATTTTTAATTTTTAGTATTTTAATTATGTAATTTTTAATTTTTAGGATTTTAATTATGCCCATAACCGTGCTTGTTGGCAAGAGCACGGTTGTGGGTGCTCTGATATTTGCTATGGAATTTTTGTAATTCGAAATAAAACGCGGGATTATTTAATGGCACATTTCATCTTTAAGGTACGCCCATTACTCTCCATGTAGAAGTTAGATTCCATAAGAACATAGACTTGCATTCTATAAAAAGTTGGGGAGTTTTGGCAGAAGTGTATAGTCAAAGTAGTTTTTTTTAAGGATACGTGAGAGATTGTTAAAGATAATAGTACTATTCTACTATAAGGCATGTGTGGCGAGCTGCTTGTATATTGTGTAAATCATGTGTTGTTTCTAGCTTTACTTGTATTTGTAAGCCGTCACTCGTATTTTGAATAAATGCATTCTTGAATGTAATGAGTGAATATGATTAAGGCATTAGGATTGACTCTATAGCTAAATGATGGCATGCCTAATCTTAATAATAATCTCTTAGACCAAGTTTATCGGTCTCACGGATTGACCGCCACATCATCGATGTATTTAAAATATATATATATATATATATATAGGGAGATGATCAAAATAAGTATGTGTTTAAATCTAGAAATGCAGACCAAATCTCAGCCCTAGGATTAGATGATCTAATGGTTAATAATTAACCAAAGACACGGAAGGTCATAATTAAGCAATTTTAGGTCATATTATAATATTTGGATTTAATGTCATACTAAGATCGTTTTAGGTCATGCTTTGTTAGCATGACCTACAAATTACCTAATTATGACCTAAAAGTGCCCTAATTATGATATTGTTCTGCGTTTCTGTATTTAAATCCAGTTTTGCATAGATCAAAACCCTATATATATATATATATATATATATATATATATATATATATATATATATATCAATCCATGGATCTCTCTCTTTGACATAGGTCGGCTATTTGAGCTGACCGAACCGAAAGGTCTCTCCTCCTATTTCACCACTCAGCCAATGAGATTGTGCCAAATGGCACAATTTCATTAGCTGATATTATTTTTTTAATAATTTATATATCTTTAATATATTATATTAAAAAATTATAAAAATTATACCAAAATTCATAATTTTTCTTCCTTTATAAATAGAGACCACATTTGCTATAGTTTTGCATACAAAAAAATATCATCTTTTCTCCTCCTATAATCCGTATTGTTTAATAGAATTTCTTATTTTTTAGTTTCCTTTGTTGCTAACTATGGAGGATGATGATAATAATATATTCTCCGATTCTCCAAATTTCTATCATTCCCAAAACTTCAACCCTTCCCAAAATTTTAATCATTCTCAAGATTATTTCCCTAGTTTTGATGATTTTCCGAATTCTGAACAATTTCAAAGTTCATTTCAAAATCAACATTCAAGCCAAGACATGTCACAGGCCAACATGAGTGCTTTAAACACTCCACATGGTTGGAGTGAGCAAGAAGACATGGCATTAATGTCTGCTTGGTGTTTCGTGAGCACGAATGCAGTTGTTGGCACCAACCAAACTAGTATCCATCTATGGCAAAATGTTCTTAAACTATATGAGCAGACAAGAAAAGAAAATTCAAGAATTGGTGAACAAAGAAGTTTAGAGTCATTGAAACAGCGCTACAAACGACTCAACGCAAATGTCACAAAATGGGTTGGTGCATACAAAAAAGTGCATGATCGAGCTACGAGTAGCCAATTTAAAGAGGACATTGAGAAAGCCGCTCAACAACTGTATGGTAAGAGCAAATTTACTCACCATAAGGTGTTTGAGGAGGTGATGAGACTCTATCCCAAGTGGGAATTGAAATTGAATAGCACTGGCTCAACGCGTTTCCAGCCAGATGAAGATAGTCTTGAAGAAAGTCGTGGGAGCTCAGAAAGGTCGAGGATTAGTGAGGAAGGAGGACCTTAAATCGACTCCACTCCTGAGAGTCGTTCTTCAACATTGCAACGTTCTATTGGAAGAGATCAAGCTAAGGCTAAGGCTAAAAGAAAAGGCAAAGAAGTTGCAACACCATCATACACAATTCCTAATGATTTCACTGCAGCACTGCGTGAAATGAGAGTCAAGCGTGAAAGGGAATGCGATATTCAGGAACGGAAGATCAAAGCAGCTAGTGATATTCAGGAACGGAACATCAAGGCAGCTATCCTTACTCCGCTGATGGCTAGGAGGGACTTAACTCCAGAAGAAGAAGATCTGAAACGCAATCTCATTGCAGAATTGTTTGGGAAGTGATAGCAGTTTATCTGTTTTCAATGTATGTTTATTAGTATGTAACTCTCAACTTATGTTGCTTATTATGTAATCTTCAATTTCCGTTGCTTATTATGTAATCATTATTATGGGGAAAATAATGATTGCTT
Source organism: Salvia splendens (assembly GCF_004379255.2). Lineage (NCBI taxonomy): Eukaryota > Viridiplantae > Streptophyta > Magnoliopsida > Lamiales > Lamiaceae > Salvia > Salvia splendens. Next base: position 16,250,023 of record NC_056038.1, read on the forward strand.
GCATAATCTTGCACAATATGATAGTGGAAGACGAAAGAAGCACGTATTCGAACTATTGTGATCCAGCAGAATTTATTCAAGATCGACTTGGATAAAGTAGTCGTGAGAATGAAGATGGAGATGCGAATAATGATTTCATATATTCTACGAATAGGATTGCGAGTCGAGCTTCTTACATGAAAAATAAAGCCCAACTTCAAAACATAGAAGCTCACAAAGCTCTGCTAAACGATTTGGTTGAGCATATATGGACAAAATTCGGCAATTGCAATTGAATGTCTAGTTTTCATCTTATGTATGAGCACCAATTATGTATTTTCAATTACTTATTTCAATTATTGTAATTTATGTTTTTTATTTGTTTGTTTTTATAATTTTTAGTTTGTCATTTATTACGTTTTTTGATAAATTTACAATAATAAGTATTTCATGTAATAATAATTGTATTAAAAATAATATAAAAATAAATATATAATAGTGTGGTTGGGTGGTCATTGATAAATCATGAAAATATGTGTGATTGGGTTGGATGAATATTAATGATGTGGAAGATGATGTGGAGGAGATATAAATAAATTAAATATTGAAAAAATGGATGGTTGGGTTGGGTTGGGTTGGAGGTTGCTGATAAACATGGTCTTAACAACCAGTTTGAGCCAAAAACAACCAATTTATTTTTTATTTACTTACCCTGATAAATATATATTAGCCACTTTGTCGTAACCCTTTGCTTTAACCATCTCATTGGTCCTCAACTACTAAATTGAGTGATAAACAATTCCTAAGTAGTGATTTAAAATGTGATGGTATTTCGTTAGGTTAGTGAGTAGGCGTGTTGTAGTATAGAAAGAAAGTCTAAATGAGAGATATTTAAAAAGAATGAAATCATAATGTGTAAAAGGTGACCTATATGTAGAAAGTCTTCACCTAGAACCAAAGAAAAGAAGAAAAAGATACTGTAGATAAATAAAGAGCTTCATTATCGGTTGATTTTCTTGCGTAAAGAAAATACTCTATGCGAAAAGTATGAACTATTTTCTTTTTAATTCGTCCCTGATAATTATGAACTTTCTAATTTCAGAAACTCATTTCTCTCTAATAAGATGAGATCAATTCTCTATTATTAATACATAAAAAAAATTCTTTCTATTTCTCTCTTACTTTTCCAATTATGTATTAAAACTCATGCAAAACAAAATGTTCATATTCTTCGAAGACGGAGGAAGTATCAATTTTGAGGGTAATCTTGTTGGGTGTAAAGACTGAATGATACCACAGTTGGTGAAGTCGTAGGAAGATGAATTTAGTACCTAATCTAGTTTTTATAGTCCACTTTTTATATGTATAATACCTTATCCTCAAGAACATTACAATTTTTATGTTAAACATCTTTTATTCATTTGTTGGCATTTTCATGCATTAAATTATATTGAGTGTCCGTTCGATTTGAAAGATTATATCTTATGATTTAATATGAATTGTGTTTGATTGATAAGATTGAATTTCACAATTTAATTTTATATTGTCCACTTCTTGTATGTATCATACCTTATCCTCAAGCCACATTAAAATTTGAATTTTAAATATCGTCCACTTCTTGTATGTATCATACCTTATCCTCAAGCCACATTAAAATTTGAATTTTAAATATCTTTTTATTCACTTGTTGCCATTTTCATACATTAAATTACACTAAGGGCTAGTTCGATTGAAATATTATATCTCATGATTGAAGATGTGTTATGTTTGGTTTAAGAGATTTAATCGCAAAAATTAATCTAGATGGTTAATCATATTATAATGAGTTATAGTCACCCCTACAAAAAATAATCTCACTATTTAAACATAGATAGATAATCATGTACTCCCTCCGTCCCACTTAAGATGACACACTTTCCTTTTTAGTTTGTCCCAACCAAGATGACACATTTTAATTTTTGGTAATTTTCTCTCTCCAACTAATACACTACTACTTTTTGTTCTTTGTAATTAAATATTCAACTCTCTTTCTCTATCAATTTAATACTTCCACACATTCTTTAATACCTCGTCGCCAGTCCTCTCGCCGTCGGCGCCGCCGTCCCCCTCGTCGTCATCGTCCGACATCCCGTCGAACCCCAAATCGCGGCGCATACTGTCGAGGAGGGGCTTAAGATTCCGCTGTAATGGGGGTCGGTCGCTTGGCGTCATTCAACCATAGCACGTAACAAGGTTTCATGTGCGGCGATGCAGGCGAATGAGGGGTTCTCGGGATCGTTTTGGGGGGGTGCTGCCGATTGAGCCTCGGCGGATCCGCTGGTGCTTCCCTCGACATCCGCGCCGCGGACTTTTGCCCAACCGGGAGACGGCGGCGGGCCGACGATGTGGGTGTGGGGAACTCTACCTCGGCGGGGGGGAGGGGGTTCCGCAGAACCAGCACTGCTTCGTCCGCTTCGGCCAGCCAGATTCAACACCCACAGTGAACTTGGGCGAAGACTGCATCACAAGAAACACCGGCCAATACTTGAATTCTCCGAAGCCCTTCTCAGCGTCGGGGAACTGCTGATATGCCAGCAACTTCACATCCTCGGCAGACATGCAGCTAGTTGCCGAGCGGAGGTTGTTTGTGTAAATGCCGACAAATCGGCTGAGCTGGCTCTTCAACTGTTCCCACTGTTTCCGGCATTGCTCTGCGTTGTGCGCCTTCCCTCCTTGCGGTTTGAACTGGAGGTAGCTTTGGCTAATGCGCCACCACATCCGGTCGATGTGCTGGTTTGCCCCAACGTATGAATCCTCCACTACACTGATCCACGCCTTCGCCAGCGCGACGCACTCGTCCATGCTCCAGACGGTCCCCTTGTTCCCGCTGGATCCCTCCCCCACCTCGCCTCCATACACCGGGACGCCCCTTCCCCTGCCCCTCATTCGCCCGGTCCTCCCTGACCTCCCCGTCGCCGGTGGTACGCTGGCGGGAGTATCGCGGACCGGAGAAAGCCCCCAACTCCTCGAACGAGATGTGTCGACGCCAGCGAACTGAGTCTCGAGAGGAGAGCTCGCCGAGTTGTCCATCGACAGTAAATCCATAAAGGGTCGATAGACGTTGTCCACCGGCGATTGGGGGACCCCCTGCCCCCCCCCCCCCCCCCCCCGCAGCGACAAGCGACCCATACATCTGGGGCACCATCCTCGGCATCTGAGCACCATCCCCGTACTCGCCCCGGGCATCTGGGGCATCATCCCATACCACTGCAGGTACATGTTGTAGTACCCGGGCATCATTCCCGGTGGCATTTGAGACTGGGGCATCATCCCCGGCATTTGAGGCATCCCAGCGGACATCGGCGTACTCCCGCCGATGGGAAAATGAGGCGCCGGTGACTCGCTCGAGGTTGGGGGAATCGCTGTCGTGGTGCTCCACTGTTGATTCGAAAGAAAGGTATTTTTAGAGAGAGAGAGAAACTTGTTAATACAAGTGGTGCAAATGAAATGAAGTTCAATGGGATGTATATATAGGAACCGAAAAAAAATATTTAATGAAAAAAGCGGAATTCCGCGGGCGTCAACGCAATGGCGGACGTCCGCACGGAATTCCCCGTGGAACTGCGAATTCCTTCGCGGAATTCCGTATCCTTGCCTGGGACGCGCAATGTCAGAAGTCCGCCATGAAATTCCCGCACGCCGGTGGGAATTCCGCGTGGACGTCCGCCATTGCTGATGCTCTTAAAAGATCTTATTGACTTGATGATGTCCTATCTCATCTATATAAAAGTGGATAACTATTCTCACTTATGAGACCTCTTAGGGGATGAGTGGCATATTTTAATGAACGGTATCCCCTAAACTCTAAAGGTGCTCCTTAATGCTATAGTTATACTTCTACAAATAAAATTTATCAATAGCTCAATGGTCAAAATGCAGTTTGTTTGAGTGGAGGCTTGGGATCGTTCCTCTTGATGCGTGTCTCTCTCTTCCAGAATTTTGCATGCTCTTATCCAACTAAGTTCTCAGTATGTTTTCAATCCTATTTAATTTTTGTTAGTCACAGAGTACTTTATTTTTATTCGATATAAGTAGTCTTTTTTCATGCACTTCTCCCACCATTTCCTAGAATCTTGTATTAATTCAATACACACTGACATGCTCTTTTTAAATGTAATTTTATTTTCATTTATATTTAATTTTTGGTAATTCCTTTGTTTTAATAGATATGACTAATTAAGTATTATTAGTGGAGTAATAATTTATAAAACCTTATATAATACTCCTATATTCCTAACTAACAGAATATCTATACAAAAATAATTTATTTTTATTAAAAATGAAATTTTTTTATTAGAAAATAAAGAGGTTATATTTGAGAAAACAGTATGAAGAGAGGATTAGTCGAGTTTGAAGCTTTCCAATTTCCATCATTATAATTATTTTTCACACCTGAAAATCTTAGATTTGGGTCCACCATTGTTAATGCCACCTACTTCACTTTTTAATTTGGATAGAGTTATAGAAATTGGTGGATTACTTATGTCCACGTTTGCAGCTAAGTATGTAGACTAATGTAGTTGCTTCTTTACTTTTCATTGAAGAATGAACATAACTTAAAATTCAATAAGTATATTTTTTTCCTTTCTTCATTTTTACTCCCTCCGTCCTATAAAAATAATGACACTTTTTTTTCTTCATTCGTCTTATAAAAATATCTCATTTCTATTTATAAAAAGTTCTCCCGAAACATTATTCATGTACATCAATTTATTTACAATTTATACTATTAGAATTCACCATTAAATACTAACAATAATATAGATTTTACTATTCACTGGGTTTTTATCAATGCAAAACTAGATTTAAATAAAGAAATGCATAACAAAATAATACATAGGGCATTTTTAGGTCATTGTTAAATTTTTTTTCGGGCATTTTAATAAAGAATGACCTAAAATGTTCTAAAAATGACATGAAATCCAAATTTTATAAAATGATCTAAAATTGATTAATAATGACCTTTCACGTTTTTTTTAATTATTGACCATTAAATCATCTCATGGACAAGATTTAGGCTGCATTTTTAAATTTAGATGCATTCTTGTTTGGATATCTCTCAATATATACTACTCCTTCCGTGTCCAAAAAATAGAAACATTTGAAACGGCACGAGTTTTAATGCACAAATGGTAAAGTAAGTGAGAAAGAATTGATAAAGTAAGTGAGAAGAATTGGTAAAGTAAGAGAGAGGAAAAGAAAAATGAGTAAAGTAAGAGTGTCCACAATAATGTGGACACTTTGGTGGACAAGCCACTTTTTTTTGTCCACCACCACTTTTTTTTTGTCCATAAATCACATTATTTTATCAATTGTTGACATATTTTAATTCAATCTCGAATAAAAAAATATCGGACTATAATAATTAGAAAAATACACATAATTTAATTTTAAAAAAATTAAAACACATAATTTATTCCTGCACAATTTTGTATTTTAACAAAATTAAAACACTTAGTTTAAAACACATAAATTCATACACACTCTCTCTCTCTCTCCACTTCACTTCATCTTCCCTAAATTTCTGCCTCTCTCTTCACTTCATCTTCTCCAAATTTTATTTTCATAATCAACACAAAATTAAACCTCCACATTTATAAAACAAAGTGAACATGGATTGGGTTAGTTTATAGAATAAATGAAGAAAAAAAAATCGAATTCCAGGCGGCCGTGGCTCTCTGGGCTGTGCAATAAGCCGCCGCGGCTCCTGCCCCCCGCTCCGTCCACGCCAAGTAGTCGGCTGTGGCCTTTCCACCCCTCCCCGCCCCAGCCCATCTGTCCACCGCAATAGGGAGCCGCGGCGCCGCTGCGGAGTCGGTGGCAGCTGAGGCTCCCTTGTTGTGGATACTCTAAGGGTGTCCACTATAAGGCGGACACGCCCAATAGCCCCGCCCCAGTTTTTGTCCATAGCCCCAATTTTGTTGTCCATAGCCCCAAAATTCTATTTCCGCCACTATAGTGGACAACTCCAATAGCCCCCAAATTTTATAATCAATTTTCATTTTTAAATATTTTTTAGTTTCAATCAAGTGTAATTTAAATAATCGCAGTGTAAATAACTAGAATACGAGGTAATTAGGGCCGAATATTCGTTGTATTGCAAACCGGTAAAATTATACAACGAATAATTAACATAAAATACAACCACAAAACTCCGGCACCGTCTACTCGGTGTCGGAGTCGGCTTCCTCTTCTTCTTCTTCTTCTTCTTCTTCTTCTTCTTCTTCTCCTCTCTCGCTGCTGCCGGCCTCGGTATCCCCAGGCGCATTATCAACCAACCCCAGTCGACTCTCAAGCCGATTGATGAGCCTCTTGTAGACGTTCCTGACGTACGGGTCAGTTTCACCTGCGTATGACCTGCATACGTCTTGCAGTTGTTGCATCAACGTTACGTCTATGCTATTGGCCAATACCTCGTGGGGTTGCACCGTGGGCTGTGGGATTGGGGCAGACTGGGGGATGCGCGATCCGGACGCGGCCGCCGTTTGGCGTGAGGCACTTCTACCCCTCTGGCTTTGCGGATAGCGGCCTGTTGTCCCATGGGCCGTCGTCGCCTAATGTGAGTCGCGGCTGGCTCTTCGACTTGCTCGTCGGACTGCTCGAACTCGTGCGAGCCGCTCCCACTGCTGTATTCCCGGGCAAGGTTGTGCCTTGTGCGCTTCGGGCCAGGAGCTGTTTCCACCTCGTTCGCCACGATCGACCTGAATTTCGGACAATCCGCGAGGACAAGATACTCCTCCCACAAGGTGAACTTCGGCTGGCCCGTCTTGTGGTATTGGCCCTCCGACAGGCTTAACATCTGCTACGCTTCGGCCACTCTCGGCGTGGCGAAGGTTGTTCTCGTATATGGACGCGAACAGCTTGGTAGCCAGCAGTATCCTACCGAACTTTTTTCAGATCTGTTCTGGGTTGCGCTTCTCGGCGCCGTCGGGCTTCAATTCCTCGTATGCCAACATGACGCGCCTCCAAAAACTCCCCGACTTCTGATCGGTACCCACCACGGGGTCCGAAGTGATAGAATCCCACACCTTCGCCACGGCAATGCTCTCGTCTTTGCTGTATGGCTTGCCGCGGCTGGACCGCTCGGGCTGATCACCGCTACCGCCGGCGCCACTGCCCTCGCTACTCGCAATGCCGGGGCAGCTGCCCGAGTGTCCACCGACGTTGCCGGTGCCACGACTGCCGCCTCCGCCCCTACGGCCTCTGCCCCTACCGCCACCAGAGCCCCGACTGCCGCTACCTCCTCGGGTCGGAACGGGTGTTTCCACCCGCGCTGCTGGCGTATCTGGGATGCCGGAACTGAGCAGACCCAGCATAGTATCAAATGCGTCTTGATCTGCTTCGATGATCAGAGATTGGCTGGCTTGGAAAGGGGAACCCGGCCGCGGCAGGTGAAGCGCGTCTAGGTTGGGTCGGTAATCTCCAAAAGCGGAACGACTCAGATTCCGATGTAAAGCGGGCGGCGTTGGTGAGGATCTCCACGACTGAGATGGAGGAAGGGGTGGACTCGATGCCCACGGTGGTGGAGATTGATTCCAACTCCAAGGCTGTGACGGAGCCGCATATCCGCCAAATCCCGACGGCTGAGAAGCATATCCGCCAATACCCGATGGCGGCGAATGATGGGCCGACGGCTGAGATGGATTGCTGTCATATCCCGATTCCTCAGTGTCGGGTGATTCGTCGTCTCCTCGGTGCATTTTGTAGAGAGTGTTTTTGTAGAAAGTGGGTGTATGGATTTTGTGAAAATGAGAGTGGGGGAAGAGGGGGAGTGGTATTTATAGATGAAAAAATGAAAAAAAAATTCAAAAAATGCGGCTATAGCCGCGGCGGATATCCGCCACTATAATAGCCGCGGCTATAGCCGCGCCTATACACCCACCGCCGCGTCCTCGCCTCACTCGCGGCGAAGCCTCGTCCGCCGCCCTCCCCCCACCAGCCGCGTTCACCCTCGCGGCGGACACCCCCTCCACTATAATAGCCGCGCCTACCGCCCCGCTTCCGCCCCGCTCGCGGCTATAGCCGCGTCCACTTTATAGTGGACGCTCTAAGAGAGAGGAAGATATAAAGTAATAAAAATAGAATTAGTGGATTATGAGGTCCATGTCTTAAAATAAAAAAGATTTAAAAAATTTCTATTTTTACGGAGCGGTCAACCATGAAAATAGTTGTTATTTTTTTAAAATAATAGGGGAAATCCTAAAAAACAAAGTGATAAGACAAAAAAAAAGCAAAAAGAATTTGTGATCTCTACTAAACAATCATTCCTATCAATATCGACGTGTACAACAACACGCCATCTCACAAAAAAAAATGCTGCTCCAAACGACAGCTACCATGAGCATAGCCACACCCCCACTCTCCTCCCTCTTCAAACCCCCTTTCTCCTTCCCCAATCTCAAACCCTTCAATTCTCCTCCCAAATTCCACTCCGTCAAACCCTCTCCCCTCAGAATGAGCTGGCTCAACAAGCTTGGCTTCGGCCTCCGCTCCGCCGCCGATTCCTCTGTCGAATCCTCCTCCTCCGCCATAGCGCAGGGCCCCGACGACGACATCCCCGCTCCTGGCCAGCAGTTCGCCCAATTCGGTTTGGGCTGCTTTTGGGGGCCCGAGCTCGCCTATCAGAGGGTGCCAGGTGTCACCAAAACCGAGGTTGGTTACACGCAGGGCTATTTGCATAATCCGACCTACGAGGATATATGCTCCGGCACCACCAATCACTCCGAGGTCGTCCGCGTTCAGTACGACCCCAAGGAGTGCAGCTATGATACGCTGCTTGATGCTTTTTGGGAAAGGCATGATCCCACCACTCCCAATCGCCAGGTTCCTTTTCACTTTCTTCTCCGTTTAATTGCTGAATTGAGTTTATGTGGAATTGAATTTGAATTCCTCATTTCGTTTATGCGGAATTGAATTTGAATTCTTCATTTCGTTTATGTGGAATTGAGCTTGAATTCTTAATTTCGTTTCTGTGGAATTGACCTTGAATTCTTAATTTCGTTTCTGTGGAATTGAGCTTGAATTCTTCATTTCGTTTCTGTGGAATTGAGCTTAAATTCTTCATTTCGTTTATGCTGAATTGAGTTTGAGTTTGAGTTTGTGTTAATCACGCGCATAGTCATGTCTCTAGGGGTGTGCCAAGCTAGGGATTTCTCACTATAGTTTTTTCAGATACAAATCCAATTACATGATGTCCATTTATGTTAACAATTTAAACCTAATCCAACTCTAATAAAACGGGCATATAACGGGTCAGGAGAGTGGCCTGTGTTCAGTACTTTCAGGCTCCATAAATCAACAAGAGGGAGAGAGCTGTGCAGGTGATGTTTAGGTGTGTGTGGGTGATCTTGTTTAAAATGTTTGGATTGGGACTTCGAGGAAGATCTTGTGCATTATAGTTGTGTACTCAAGATAGGAATCATCTTTTGTCTCTCTCGGGAACTAAGGACTTTTTTCTGCATGTTTTCCCACCTTGAACATACTCTGGCTGCCACTTATCCATCCATATTCTATCGTAGTCCCAGAATGATACGAGACAAAAATATTCATATCTTATTGTTAAGTTAGTATTGATTTACCATATTTGTTGCGTATGATATTATTAGATTTGATACACTTTATTGTTAAGATATTATCGTATCACACATATTATAAATATGTGTGGAACCTTTCCTATTCAATCAATGAAATAAGATAATTTACGTTAGTTTCTTCTTCTTCAAACAACAAACGTTAGTTCTTGTCGTGTGCGATCGACGGGCAAGCGTTCCCGCGACCTCACGGAGGAATTCGTGCGAGGTTAAGGAGTAAGTCCTTAACAAGTGGTGCTTTCATTGACGAACTCATGGCCGAAGTCAATCTTCGTTCATGGTGCGAGATATCGCAAGCATCTGAAGGCTTGCAATGGAATTCAACAGCAGCAACGTGGGAGAATATTCTAGCTAGGCTCGCCCGGCTCGAGACCCGATGGGTTGCGCATGAGCGCAGGGTAGCAGCAATGCACTCTCTACTCCGGCCCGAACCTGATCCACCCGACCAACCCTGGCTGTACACCGCCGCACAGCCACCTCACGCGCCCTACCAGCCAATGCCGGAGTCATACCACTGCTATCCGTCGCCATCGGTGGCGAATTTGCGGACAACACAAGCCAAGCCGTCTCTCACAATTCTCCCACCCCCGCAAACCCTACTTTCTCTCTGTGAAAAAAAATGGCTAAAAACCGTGAACCCGTGAACATATTTGAGGAATCCGAATCGGATTTCAGCGAGGAAGGAAGCTCCTGCGAGGAGGAATCCGATGCCGATCTCGACCCCACCCCTCCCCAAAATAAGCCACAGCCTCAGATTCCCGCAGCCACTGCCTCACCCTTCCTCCGACGACGAAGAGGACTCCGGATCTGAAACGGAGTCTGAGTCCGACGCTCCGGAAGTCAGGCCACTCGCCGCGAAGCCAGTCGAAGAGACTCCGAAATCAAACAGGAAGACCAAATCCAAGCCCGCCGCTTCGAAACGCCCCGCTGAGGACACGGCCAGTAAAGATGACTTGTATGCTATCAATCTTTAGTATTATGAAATTGAATATCATAAGTGTCTAGGTCATCATAAATTGCATGCCAACCATAAAATAAAAATATTTTCCTTTTTATCCAAATGAACTTTGAGTTTCTGACAGAGTGGAAGATGATTGAGATGATGAAAAGAACAAAAATAAACAATCAAAAGAACATAAACGAATTCTCCCCTGAAGAGGCCACACAGTATCTGCTGTAGTCTAAATTATTATTTCTGAATTAATGCAACATAGGAAACATAGCCATATAAATAAGAAACTGAATGCCAATGAAACCCTGCTTCCATGTATTTACTGGCTTGACTTAACAATAATATAACCTAAGAAAACAAACATAATAATAAGGACTCGACAAATAAAATAGCATTCAACAACAACTAAAGAAAGTATCTACTTAATAAGACTAATCTACTGCAACCCTATCATTTGCAAAGCCCTCAAAGCAACCTTGTCCTCAACGCTATGAAATACTCCCTTCGTCCCTCTGTAGTAGAGGCGTTTCTTTTCAGCACGAGATTTATGAAATTGTGTTAAAAGTGAGTTAAGTGAATGGAGAATAAAGTAGGAAAGGAAAAAGGTAGAGAGATGAAGAGAGAATAAAGTAAGAGAGAAGAAAAATTGGTGCTTTTTGCCAAAATAGGAAATGACTCAGCAATAGTGGGACAACCGAAAAAGGAATATGACTCTGCTACAGAGGGACGGAGGGAGTAATTAATAATGTCATAAAATGTCAAAACATGTCAGAAAATTGTCTTAGCGTCATCCCAAAGTTTTTCATCTCATGGCAGCACTAGTGCACGGTGCACCAGCAAGTTAATACCAGCAAGGTGAAAAGCAGTTACAATCAAAACCCACGAAAAAGATGGGCTTGGCAACCAAACTCTGTTAAGCAAAGCCATGTTGTGCTGCAGGTCATACCAATTTATAGAGTGAAGATGACTAAGATGATGTGAAGAACATAAAAGGAACAAACAAGAAACAGAGACAGACTCTCCTCTGAAGAGGCCACAACTTATTTTCCGAAGTCTATATTATATTTCTGAATGAATGAAGCTTAGGAAACATAGCCCTATAAATAAGAAGCTAATTGAACCTAACAACTTAATATTATTTAATAAACATAATAATAAAGAATTGACTAATAAATACAACTCAACAACCACTAAAGAAATATCTAATTAATAAGACTAATTTACTGCATCTTACCCCTATCAGTTTTGGTGGTGGCTTGCGCTTAGTTAGAATATTGTCATCAAGTGAAATGTTTATGTGCTTGAAGCCTTGAAAGCCCCTTTTCTCTGATCTAGTCCTGTTTGGTTGGCTATGTTATCAATGTGATTATTTTAATTGCCATCTGTTTACTTGTTATCAATAAAGATAACAACTATTGTAAAACAGAGCACTCATTTGCCTCAATTTGTTTGTATCTTAACATAAGCATAGTTGTTAAATTCCTTAACCACAAGAATGTGATGCCTCAAAATGCGAATTTGTCTTCCACAATTGGTGTCCTAATCAATTTAAGGTCTGCTTGGAACTCCTTCATATGAAGAAACTGATCCACCTAGAAAAATAGGCAAGTTGCATTTTTAATTAGATACTCCCTCCGTCCACTGCGTATAGTCTTGGTAGTGGATGGCATTGGTGTTAATGCAAAATTGCTAAAGTAGGAGAGAGGTAGAGTGATATCGATCAAATTTAAATGAGTTGTGGTTGTGGCATGTTTATCTTTGGGATCACATTTATCTTTAGGAATCCTATTGTGATTAGGTTTAGAGGTCTATATAAGTTGTTCTCTGGAGGTTTGAAATGGGCGTCGAGAATAATAGTTGAGTCCATCGAGTAGCTGTTATGGCCCTCTACAGAGGTGGCATTATGTTTGTATTTATTTTCTGCTTGATTACTCGAGTAGTTCAATTTAGTTTTTGTTATTCGCATTCTCTGTTCTGTTCAGTGAATTTCCAACAGTCCGTCTTTTACCTCCAACAATTTGGTACGTGACGATGGTTACGAACCTTGACTCAGAGAATGCGGTTGAGTCCTCGATAGCAACGATGCAGATAATTGTGCTTGAAGATGCAGGTATTTAAGGCAGCCTTCGAGCTATTCACACAGTGAATAGAACCCCTGCTCCTACCCAACCTGAGGCCACGCCCCTGCTTCCGACAGCTCCTCAGTTTCCTTCAAGTCAATCCACCAGCCAACCAGACCGTAGCTGCCTCTTCGGCTGAATCTAACCATAGAGTATCACCTTTTTGTTCATTAAGCCTGCTATGACATTGCCTCCCGTGTCTATGCCATCGGCCCACCCTACCGTTACAAATTCTAAGTTTGCCGCGACATCCCACATGCTTTCATCCAGCCTTGATGATCTGCCCACACAATCCCAGCCCCTGCCCCTACTACAGCTGTCCGCTGTTCCACCATTGTTGTCCCAATCCATGCCCCTTCCGGTGCAACGTTTTTCTCCAAAGCATACCATACAAGTTCTGTGGATCTTCGCACGGCTTGCAACTATGGGTTTACAGATCCATTTGGCTTGCACGTGTTTTCGTTCATCCCTCTTTAGTTATTTTGTGGTGCTATATATTGGCTGTTTGAGTATGACCCTCCAAGGATGATTCTGACTCGCTGTTTTCGGAATGGGAGGAATTGATATCGATCAAATCTGAAGGAGCTGTGGCCTGTTTATCTTCTTGATACTTCTATCTTAGTGTGTGTTAGTTAGAATTTATCTTTTATTTAAAATTGGGTCATGTTTATCGGTGCACACAGTGTGCATTGCATTTGTGTTGTGTAGTGCTGGTTTGCTTGCCTTAGTAAAACTCAATTTGAATCCATAGTTTTATTTGCCAAATAAATTTTAACTGTTCATAATCAACTGTAGAAATCCATTCTCGAATTATTCAATCCAAACACACCCTTGATGGTTTTGCTTGCTTAAGCTATCTTAATATTTGTTTGAAAATGGTTGATTTCTTACATAATGGTGTCAAAAATCAGGGGAACGACGTAGGAACTCAATACAGATCTGGGATTTACTTCTACACACCGGAACAAGAGAAAGCAGCATTGGAATCGAGGGACAGGCAACAAAAGCTTCTGAACAGGAAGATAGTGACTGAGATATTGCCTGCCAAGAAGTTTTACAGAGCTGAAGAGTATCACCAGCAATACCTTGCAAAGGGTGGCCGATTCGGTTTCAGGCAATCATCTGAGAAAGGCTGCAACGATCCAATTCGTTGCTACGGGTGAGGCGCGAAAGATGTAAATTGTGTATTGTTTCAAGGTCCTACTGGTTATATAATTTCTCTTGTGCTTTTGTTCTTAAAAGAATCTGAACACTCTGTCAACTACCAACTTCGGTGTCACTTGTTGTATATGTTCTTAAATTACCGTTGTGGAAGTTCATGTGATGAATTATGAGGTTGGTAATGTGTGTGGTTATCAGGTTGTGTGATCAGCTAATCACGTTTTATAAAAATATTTGTAATAAGGGAGTATTATTTAATAATAAATTTTATTTTAAAATATATACTCTTTTGTCATTTTGAATCTGTCACTAAAAAATGGATTAATTTTAAATTGTGATTTTTTTCTCTCTTTAATAAGGTGGATTTTAATCTCCACTAATAATACTTGTTATTTTTTTTATCTTTATTTTACTTTATCAATTAAGCATTAAAAACATTGTTATTTCAAAATTGTTTAATTCTTAGGGGTGGAAAGAGAATTATTAAAATAATTAATTTATTTTGATATATAAGAATTAATATTGTCCATCTTTGTGTCCTAAGAGCATTAGCTAGGGCTGGCAATTTTCAACACGACACGATAATCTGACACGAATCCACACGAAATTATTGGGTTGGGGTCAAGTTTTATTGGATCCGTGTCCTTATCGGGTTGACCCATTAAGAACCGATAATTTCGGGTTGGGTTCGGGTCGGATGCGGGTCGGATACGGGTAACCCATTAAGAAAAAATATTATTATTATTTAAAAAAATATATATTAATTTAATTTTTTAATTTCTTACAAATTAGGTTTAAATAGTATAAAACAAATTTTAATTGTGTAAATTATGTTAAAATTAAGGTTTAATCGTGTAATATTAGGTTTTAATCGTGTAATATCGGGTTCGGGTTGTTATCGTGTCGTGTCAACCCATATTATATCGTGTCGATAACGGGTTCGTGTCGGGTGCGGGTCGTGTTCGGATTTGAAGGTAGCAGGTCGGGTTCGTGTTCGGATTTACAGTTTCCTTAACAGGTCGGGTTCAGGTTAGGCCTTATTGGGTTGGGTCATTATCAGGTTGACCCGATAACGACCCAATCCGCACGATTTGCCAGCCCTAGCATTAGCAATGGGGCGCCCTTAGGCGCGCCCTATGCACCGTCACTTCATCATTTTTATCCTCTTACCCTCCCACCTGCAGTGTGGCGCCCGCCTATATGTTTTACTATTGTTTAGTTAATTAATTTAAATGTTTTCAAATATTTAATGCAAACTAATTAAAAAACACGAGTAGCTAAAAACCGACGAAGACTGCATTGATTAAACAAAAGTTACACGATTCAAGTTGGCTAATCTACGCAATTCCCAACTTCCGGCGCAGCTCATCGATCTACCCCCAGAGATATTCGGCTTGGGCGGGGTCCGTACACTTCGCTAGGGCCTTGTGCGTCTGCAACAAGGTCTTCGCCATCGAGGCTGTTGCGGATGGGGTGGCAGCGGTCGAGGATGATGTCGTCGTCGCCTTCCCCTTGTTCTTCGCAGTATGGGACGTCGGGAGGACATCGGTGTGTCGGAACTCTCTTCCTCAGTGTACGTCCGGTTGAGGTCCACCGGACGAGTTCCGCTTTCGCTCCTCGTGTAATCACCAGCTTCGGTGGTCTTCGTCCTCTTTGGCGCACCGGTGTGCAGAATCCCGCCTTGGAACTTCTGCTTGTCCCTCAAGAGCGCCCAGATGGCCAAATGCTTGAAGTCGCCGTACAGGGACTGGTACGACAACAGCGCTCTATCGCGCACGTCGCTCAAGCTCTCACCGCTCCCTTGCTCCCTTGCGCACTTCTCGTACTCCGCCGCGAACAGGTTGACTTGCTTCTTCACCTGATCCCAGTGCTTGCAGAGCTGCTCCCGTTGGCGCTTGTACGCAGTCGGCGGCTTCGCCGCATTGTAGCGCTCGGCGATCCGCTCCCAGTACGGGAGCTGCTTCTGGTTGTTCACGAATATCGGGTCTTCCGATATATCCACCCAACACCTCGCCAAGACGAGGGTTTCATCCGGCTGGTAGTTCATACGTCCGGGGGCGTACTTTTCATTCATTGCCGGAGGTGTCATCTTGGTCGCGCAGTGCCGGATCCGCTCCTTTTTGGCAGGGGCGGAAGCGGCGGATGGGGTGGCGTCGGCGTCAGCGGCGGCGGCGCGGCGGGAGGGGGCGACGAGTCGGTTTGGAGACGGCTCCATGTCAGACAAATCGTACGATTCCGTACTAAATTCGGCATCGTACTGCGTGTTGGCGTCGAGCGACGGATATTCATCGGGTTCTGTACCCGGCCAACGCGCATCACCACTAAACATCGGACTATTGGGACTTGAATCAATTTCGTAGTAAATGTGAGTTTCGAGAGTGGAATCGTGAAATGAAATGTTACAAATGAAGGTGGGGTAGGGGGTATGTATACAAAATTTTCAAATGTAACATTTAAAAAAAAATCAAAAACGCGTGCCATCGTCCGCGCCCATCGTTCGCCGAGCCCACAATGGTGCCCGATGTCGAGGATGATGGCCTATCGTCCGTGCCCATCGTCCGCCGAGCCCACAGTGGTGCCCGATGGCGCGGACGATAGACCATCGTCCGCGCCTGAAGCTTAGGGCGTGGGCATAGGGCGCCCTATGGCGAGCACCCACAATGGAGGCATCGTCCGCGCCCGAGGACGATGGCACGCATAGGACATGCCATCGGGCTCCCCATTGTGGGTGCCCTAATTCATTGTGGCTATAACTTAATTGTTTACTCCCTTTTACGAGAGTATGCATTCTTTTCCTTTTAAGTCTGATTCCATAGAAGTGCACATTTCTATATAAGAGCATCCCCATCGGTGCTTGTGGGGAAGGATGGCGTCCGTGCTGTCGGCACGGCATGCCCCTTTCTGCCGCTGTGCTCTTGCCGACGACACGGCTCTGCTCGATGCATCGAGCACGTCCGTTCCGCTGAGCAGGGCGACGTGACGCGTTTCTATTGGTCGTAGGCATTTTCTTTCATTTTTTAAAAATAAAAAATGATACCATAAATTAAATAAAAATATATTTTCGGATTCCCAATATAACTGTTTTATTACCGTTTTTTTAAAATTTTTTTGTATTTAAAAAAAAAACTTTTAATCCCAAAATCATATATAAATACACACATTCATCATCCATTTTTTCATACAACCCATCTACATCTTACTCTCTCACTCAAACCCTCTCTAAATTCAAAAATGGATATCAACGATATCATTTCGGCCACGAGTAGTGGGTTTTTTTTTAATTTTATGAATTTAATTATGTAATTTTTAATTTTTAGGATTTCGATTATGTAATTTTTAATTTTTAAGTAATTAGTAATAGTATTTTGGATATTTTTAATGCATTTTAATATTGTGGAAATTTTTTTATTTAAATTGAATAATAGAATGATGAGACCCTTGAGCATGTCCTTGCGGATGAGCATGGATGTGGGTGTTTTGCTCTTGCCAAAGAGCAGAGAGTAAAAAATGAATAAAAGTGGGTCCGGGCCCACATCCAAGGGCATGGATGGGGATTCTCTAAAGTTCTTGGATTTCAAATCGGATCCAACCAGTTTTACAAATTAATTTTAGCATTAATTATATTACTTTTTACTACTCCATCCCATTTCTAAAAACAAAAACTTTTAGAACGGCACAAATTTTAGTGCAAAATTGATATAGATAAAAAAATGTGTTAGTGGAAAATGAGCCTAAAATGAAATGTTTTTATTTTCGGGAAACAACCCGAAAAGGAATCCCAAAGAAATAAAGAGTTTTTATTTTTAGGAAACGGAGCAAATATTATATTTGCCTTAATACTACCTCCGTTTTTTATGCACAATTAGTAAAATAAGAGAGAGGAAGAAAAAGAGTAAAATAAGAGAGATGAAGAGAAAAAATAGTGAAAATAGAGTTAGTTGATTGTGGGGTCCACTTCATAAAACAGAAAGTTTATATTTTTAGGAGACGATCCAAAATGAAAATAATTTCTATTTTTAAGCGACAAAAGTATGTTTTAAAAGATATCATGAAAAAGATTTGATTTGAAAGATCAATGCTAAATTCATAACTGATTTTGAATTTTATTTGGAGATAATTGTGCACATATCCCATAGAAAGGTTATTTTATTTTCCTAAATTATTGTAGATAAATATGTACTCCAATATATTAATTAATTTTAAATTGATTAATATTAAAATAGATTTTAAATACTATAAAATAATGAAAAAATCTAATATAGCGTCAGAGAAAAATCCAAATCCGAATAAATAGGTAGATTTCGTTGAAAAGGAAATTTTATTGTCCTAGAAGTGTAATTTGAATAGGAATCTCATAATTCAAAGCACTTAATCAGGAAAATTAGCCTTTTCTGCCATACATAAATCTTCACTTTTTTTAATAAGGAAATTTCCATATCCGTTGAGAATTTCAATTTGAATAGGAATATCATAGTTTAGTATAAATAAGCCTTCGGTGCCATGTTTTCTGCACCACAAAGTTTAGATCTTGGAATGGCTTATTGAGTGCAGCACAAGAACATTCAAGTACTTTTACTTCCACCTATTCCTCTTTTAAGTAATTCTCTTTTGTTTTGTGTTTTGATTATGGATGATTCTTGTAGTCACTTGCTTAAGCTATATGATTGTTTTGTGTTTTACTATATTTCTTGTGCCAATAAATAGTAATTCTTAGCAATTAAGTATAGATGGTTAACAGATATAGAGGTTAGTTATTATGTAATATCACTATTACATTGTCTAACTAATCGTATGCCACCATAGTATTCTTTAATTTATTTACGTAAATCCCACGCCACCCTGCCTACTCTGCCCATTGCCATCGGCACACACCATCGACAAAGTATTTTTCCGGTGAGAAAAGATGCATAGCAACAACGTCGCGAGGGATGGCCATCCAACAACTGGTCTTGAGCCAATAGTGCCTGGGGTTGTGCCCGAGCAATAGTAGACCAATGAAGTATTGCTAGTTGACATTTTTAATTGTTGGTGGTGGTGGGTAGAGATGCCCAAGGTCAGTGGCAGACGCAGGAATAAAGTTTGGCAGGGGCTTTACTAAAATTTCTCATACTCTCTTTCGTCCATAAAAAATAGTTTCGTTTTGCCATTTTTGGATATCGACTAGTCCCATTTCTAAAAATGAAAAGTTTCTTTCTCATATTTTTATATACTTTTCTTTCTATCTATTTTACTTTACCTACTTTTTCTCTTTCTCTCTTTTTCTTTATTAATTTCTCATTAGAACTCGTGCTGTCCACAAATGAGACTATTTTTTTATTCTGTTATCTCTTATATTTTACTCTCTTCATCTATATTACTTTATTCCCTCTCTTACTTTACCCTCTCTACTTTAACCTTTAACACATCAATTTCTTAAATCATGTGCCCAAAAAAACACCCCAGCTACCTGAGATGAATTAAGTAGAAATTACAAAAATGCATAAATATCTAATATATAAAATTAATCCAGCACAAGTTTAAGAAAAAGAATAATATAATTCATGTTCTAATTGTGTTTGATTTGCTAAAACAATAAATATCTAATACGTAAAAATGCATAATTATCTAATACACTGTGATTTTGTAAACTACTTCCATTTTAGTAGGGGGTAGGGATTGGCTTTTTCAACAGTTATTATTATATTCATTTAAGTTTTAAGATGTTTTATTTATTTCTATCTTCTTCTTCATCCCAATTCTCCCGCGGCCATTGTTTCAAGAAGTTAAGTTTTTTCTGTAATTTTATCTTTCAGCCCCTCCTTTCCACTAAATCTCTTTCCCATGAAACCTAAAAGATATAAATTTGGGAAGGGTTGAAGATAGAGTATTTTAATTTTGAAAAAATTATAATAGAAATTTATTAAAAATAAAAAAGTTTGAGAAGGGCTTAAGCCCCTCACCTCCTCCACCTGTGTCCGCCACTGCCCAAGGTTTTCGGTTCCGGCGGTTAACCGCGGAACCGTAACTGCAGGTTCCGGTTCCGAACCGGAACCGTGATTTTTTTCTTGAACCGGAACCTCCATATTCTGAACCGCGGCCCGGTTTCGATTCTAAATTTTACGAACCGAAATCGTGTCAGAACCGCAGATTGTGGACGGTTCCAAACCGGAACCGGAACCGCCGGTTCGAAAACCGGCGGTTCGGAACCGGAACCGTCGATTTTTGAACCGAAACCGGAACCGTAAAATAGCTTCACGGTTTGGTTCCGGTTTCATATTTCTCAAAACCGGAACCGGGGGTTCCGAACCGGAATCGCCGGTTTACGAACTGTGGGCATGTCTGGAAGTGAGATTTTTCGGAACCTGGGTGATGCAATCTCAAGAATTCGGTAGCATTGTTGTCCATTGTTGAAAAGTCTCTGCCCTAAGTCTTTTGCAACCGTCAAAGCAAACTCCTCGGTGTCTGAATCCTCGGCCGTGCTATTGGTGGGCCGTTTGCATCGTGTTTGTCAAGCTGCGCTTGGGCTGTGCTTGATTGTTCGGAGAATTGGTATTGATGTTGCATAAAATACAATTTGGCAGAACCAAAGATTCTAATAGAAATCGATCGTCTACAGGGATTCACCATATCCATCTTTCTCTTAAAAATATAATCTTTTTACGAAAACTAATGTGAAATTGATAAAATATAAGAGATAAATTAATAAAATAGTAGTAGGATACAATTAGAGATGCACAAGGTTTACAGTTCAGGTGGTTAACTGCGAAACCGTAACCGGTGGTTATGGTTCCGAACAGGAACCGTGAGATTTAAATGGAACCGGAATCGTCACTTTTGGAATTGTGGGTCGGTTCAGGTTCCAAAATTTGGAACCGTAACGGTACCGGAATAGACGGTTCTGGGTGATTCTAAACCGAAACTGCGAAAAATCGCTAGAAAATTGTGTAATCGAACCAGAACCGCAAAAAACCGCCGGTTTACCACTTGAAACCGTCGGTTTAGAACCGAACCACACAGTGTTGTCAAAATGTAGTTTGGGTCGCTCGGGTCGCCCGGGTCACTGCCAGCACCGCCCCAACTTGGGTGGGTTGATCGAGATACGGGGTCGCGGCTGGGTCGGCGGGGGTGACTGGGTTGGCGGGGGTGACTGGGTCGATACTGTGGGTCGCAGTCAAATGAAGAAGAAAGGAAATTGAAGAAGATGAACAGTCCCATAATATTTAAATACTACTAATAAATGGAATACAACATGTACACTTCTAGATTACATAAATGATTTATTAAATAGTTGTGCAGGTCTGCTTGTGCACGTTCTCCTATGATAATTAATAGGCAGTCTCTCATTCTCTCTCATTACTCATAAACACTACTAGTAATATTTAACACATGGAGTACTCCAACTCTCTCTTTCTCTTACTCGGCTCTTCATTTCTTATAAATACATTATCTTTATTATAATAAGAGCACAAACCTTTCTATAGTTTATTTATATTAAAAAGAATGCAATGGTGGGTCAATAAAAATAAAAGTTCAGCATGTTATGCAATTTTTGCACTATTAGCATGTCCGATTCGTGGGTCTCTCGACCCATTCGACTCGTCGACCCGCGACCCGAAATTTCACTCAATCGCCCCGATGCGACCTGTGACCCTAACAACACTGGAACCACACAAAACCGCCTGATTGGAACTGGAACCGGCGGTTCCAGAACCTTGACCATGTCTAGATACAATATTAATAGTGCATGGTGTAGTAAATTTTTTTTAAAACTATTATTGGGTTTTGTTTTTGTGAGATAGAACATAATGTTAAAAATAAATTATTTTTTTTGGAAACTAAGTGGAGTATTATTGTATTTGTATACATGTATTTTGTATACTAGTGCATATATTTCTTTTAGTCATTTTTATATGTATTGAGATATGAAATTGTTAAATATATTCTTGCATTAAATTTAATACTAGTATTTTCTATCTCGAATCATTTGCTATTTTGAATATGTGAAAAATAGTGCATAGCTTAATTTTCTATTTCTAAACAAATTAGGGATGTCAATTTAACTCGAAATACGTGGGTTGACTTGAACAGTCTAATAAAATTAGCGGGTTAAAGCTGCAATTCCGAAATCCGAGTATAAAAACGGGCTAAACTGGTTAGCCCATTAGAATTAGTGTGTTAAACGGGCTGGCCTGACAAATTGTAGTTTTCAATTAAAAAAATATTGGTTTTAGAGTTTTTCTTGTACTTTTGGATTTCATGCACTGCAATTCTTAGTATTCTTCATTCCACATATTTTCACTTGATTCCACACTATCAACTTCCAAGTTCCACCTTTACCAACTAAGAGAGGAAAAACATAAAAATTTAAAGATATTATGTGATCCTAATACTAAGAGAGAAAAATATCTAAATGCCCGAATAGTCCGATGGATTAGCCCGAAACCCGATTAGTTAAGGTTAGAGTTGAAAATTTATAAGTAAAAAAATTGACAACCTGAATAGCATGCCCCCAAAATAGCTTGACAACCCAAACCCGAAGAGTTACCCAATTGACATTCCTAAAACAAAGCATTTATTACGTCTCAACAAAATGAATAACATCCTATTCTCGATTTACCGTTACTAGGGTTACTGGGGTGAAGAATCGCTGAAGAATCTTGCTGTGGGAGTTCCAAGCGTAATGTATGTTGCTTCATCTTCTTTATACCATAAATTTTGTGCATTTCCTCCGCTTCTACTCAACCTTGTACTCATGTTCCCGAAATTCCTTTTTTTTTACTGTTAATTTGTGCTCTGAAATATATGTACCTCAATTTTTTAGCATTTCTGTTGTCTCCTTGTGCCCTCATCTTGTATAATTTATTCAATTTTACATCTCTTTGTTTAGCAAGTCTTAAATAAATCACAGTTGGATTCAGTGTATGGAGTTGAATTTAATTTAATATTTCGAATGCGCTGTGGCATTTTTATATCAAGCATTTATACTTACAAATTCATGATTGTATTGTGAATTTGAACTTCATGTATATGTTGTTGCTATTGGTGTTAAACTATACTAGGATTGGAAATTGACCTTGCAGTTTGTCTTCAAACAATACTTGTACTGTAATTTCAACTTATATAGGGATAATTTGAACAATTGTCTTCTGTTTTTTCTTTTTTCTATTAACAAAGAGATGCACATGCTAGATGATTAGGATTGTTTTGTAATGTACTACCAAGTTAGCATTTTTATAGATATGAAAGGTTGTTCTTTTATTTAACTTGGTAAGCTTATTATGTTTCTGAAAATGATAGGTGAAAGATTGGATCTTGTTGCTTTTCTCATAAAAATGCCGCCAATAGTGACTTCGAAAAAATATTATGAAACTGCTGGGTTTAGGAATGTTCTTCCTTCACAGTCCAGTGCTGCTTCTGTTGTCACTGGGCAAAAATATAAATGGTCTGGTAATGGAAAGATCTCGAGCAGTTCGGATGGTGGAAAGCATGGGAAGGCTATTGCTGCTATCCCGCTGAGAAGTTTACCGTCTTATGATGTGAAACAAAAACCGGAAAAGTCAGTCTTGTCACATGACAAAGAATATGATGAAGGACGGAAAGAAGGCAAGACCTCTGGTGATATGAATCACGAGAAAGAGGATTTGTGGACGCTTGGGATGGATGAGCTGGGAGCAGTAATTGCTGATGCAAAGGAGTTTGTGAGTCTGTTGGATTCTTCTTATTCTATGCTTAACACATTTCTTGATGCGATCAACGTTCTCAAAGACTCGGGAGAATCCAAGGGTCAACATCCCTCTTTGAACTCCGATGCCTTAACTCGATGCACTTCTATTGACCAAAGTCTTTCTAGGAAAAGGCTAAAAGTTAGCAGTGGGGTCGCTTTGGTTGTTCAAGAGGAAAATGCTTGTGGAGCTGAAACCATGCCGGAAGATGAAGATGCTCGTGGAACTGAAACCATGCTGGAAGATAAAGATGCTCGTGGAACTGAAACCATGCCGGAAGATAAAGATGCTCGTGGAACTGAAACCATGTCGGAAGATAAAGATGCTCGTGAAACTGAAACCATGTCGGAAGATAAAGATGCTCGTGGAACTGAAACCATGTCGGAAGATGAAGATGAAGTTAGGATTTCATCACCTGCTGTTCAAGAGGAAAATGCTTGTGGAACTGAAACCATGTTGGAAGATGAAGATGCTCGTGGAACTGAAAACATGTCGAAAGATAAAGATGCTCGTGGAACTGAAACCATGTCAGAAGATGAAGATGAAGTTAGGATTTCATCACCTGCTGTTCAAGAGGAAAATGCTTGTGGAACTGAAACCATGCCGGAAGATGAAGATGCTCGTGGAACTGAAATCATGTCGAAAGATGAAGATGAAGTTAGGATTTCATCACCTGCTGTTCAAGAGGAAAATGCTTGTGGAACTAAAACCATGTCAGAAGATGAAGATGCGCGTGGAACTGAAACCATGTCGGAAGATGAAGATGAAGATGAAGTTAGGATTTTATCACCTGTTCAAGAGGAAAATGCTTGTGGAACTGAAACTATGTCGGAAGATGAAGATGAAATTACGATTTTAACACCAGCAGAGTGGAAAGTGTCCCAGCTAAGTGTCAATAAAAAGAATGAATGTGTCAAACCTCACGGAACTGTTGATGTTGATGATTATGCAGATCAGGTTTCTGTTGCCACAAAAGCTGACCAACCTGTTGAAAGCTTTCCTAATCGTGAGCTAAACCGCCAGCATGACTATTTCACTGATTCTGGTGAATGTTCCCGTGAGTCTGAAGGGGAGAGATGTGATGATGCATCGACGAAGATGTTCCCTGAAGATGATGGAGCTAGTGGCACGTATTCCTTGAAATGTACAGACGAACATGAATACGCTGAGAATCACAAGCGCTTGATTAATTTCGAGATTGTACCGTGTGACCATCCCAAGGGACGTAAGGTGATGGAGGCTCTAAAACTATTCAAAGAGGAATATGATAAAGTCTCTCAACATCATGAGAGTGAGCCTGGAGTAGGAAAAACCACGAAAGGGCCACACTATGTTGCAGCGGAAAATGTGAGGTTGAAGGGAATGGATTTTTCCCCTGACAAGCCATTTGGCCATATACCTGGTATTGAGATTGGTCATGAATTCTCATTTAGGACAGAACTTGCTATTGCTGGTCTCAATAACCAAACTTTTAAAGGCATTGACTGTGTGAATGTCGATTGTACAATGTGTGCAACTAGTGTTGTGGATTCGGGGCGATATGAGAACAAGGCTAAAGAACATGATATTCTGATATACTCCGGTGAAGGTGGGAATTCAAATGTATTTGCCAATAGTTCGTCAGATCAAAAGCTCGTGAGAGGAAATCTTGCATTGGTTAATAGCATGAAAAAGGAGTTTCCGGTTCGAGTCATCCACAAGAGAACCGGTCCTACAAAATTTAAACAGTTAGGTGCTATGCCCTATGTGTACGTGTATGATGGGCTGTATAAGGTAAACAAATATTGGCAAGAGAGAGACAATCAAAGTTGTAAATTGGTGTACAAATTTGAATTGCAAAGGCTGCCAGGTCAACCGAGGATTGGTGTCATCCCGGATGAACGTGAATCCTTACCAGGGCGACGAAGGAATCATGGTACTGATGCGACAGGGAGAAAGCCAGTTAAGGAAGTTTGTGTGGTAGATGATATCTCACTAGAGAAAGAGAAATTTAAAGTTCGCGCAATGAATGGGGTGGATGATGAGCATCCGCCACCTTTCACTTACACGATCAAGAATGTGTATCCACATTTATATTGGCTCGAGGAGCCTGCTGGTTGTGATTGTGTCGATGGGTGCTCGGACTCTGTACAATGCCCTTGTATCAAGAAGAACGGAGGTGAGATTCCGTATAATGAAAATGGGCAACTTTTGAAATCAATGACTAACGGTGTAATTCATGAGTGCGGACCTTCATGCAAATGCCCTCCTTCTTGCATGAATCGAGTAAGTCAGGGTGGTACTCATCCCGAGTTGGAGATTTTTAAGACCAAATCGATGGGCTGGGGAGTGAGGTCCCGGAATCATATTTTGCCTGGAAGTTTCATATGTGAATATGTTGGAGAGATATTGAGCGAGACCGAAGCCAATCAGAAAATTGGCAAGGATGAATATCTGTTCGATATGTGCCATGGGAAATCGCAGGATGATGATTATGCTCTTGATGCTGCCAGCTACGGCAATATTGGTAGATTTATTAACCACAGCTGCGACCCCAACGTCTTCACCCAAAAGGTATTCTACGATCACGAAGACAAGAAAATGCCCCATATTATGTTTTTTGCTGGTAAGAAGATACCTGCTCGGCACGAACTAATGAATGATTATAATTATGCAAACGTTATTGATGCTCATGGAAAACTTAAGAGTAAGGCTTGCCACTGTGGTTCTCGGAAATGTAAGGGCAAGCTCTACTAGCCACACTATTTGTTACTCCAATAACTTGACTTTGCTTTGTCATTGTTTTCATTTATGTTGTGTTATAAATGAAAAAAAGTGATATCATTGTTGAGGCAAATTATACATTTTAGCAATGAGGCCTTAATAGGAGCAGCTTTGCAGGATTGATTGTTCAGTTCATGTAAAATTTGTTTGCTTCTATTCTGTAATGTCTCTGTCTCTGTCTCTCGGGCGCGCGACTAAACTGCTAACTGGTGTTGAGTTGATCCTTGGTCGTCGACGTGAAACGGGATGTTTCTACTTGTGGAAAGAGGAGGGAAGTGAAGCAGCATTTCCTTCTGGAGATAAGAGCAGTAGTGATGATACGTCGTCGTCGAGACGTTCAATTGGAACCCCAGCCCGAACAAGAAGTCTACTTCAAGCAGGTTCATCTCTGTCCTGCTTATTCCTCCCACTTTAGCATAGTATGCATTATTGTAAAATCTGTATCCATTTCAACTTAATTTATCAGTAACTATGCATATATATGTATTGATGCTTAGAGATTAAGAAGAATATTATCATGCATGTCCACAATTAGGGATTCAATTCGGCCAACTCTACTCGGGTTACAGACTAATCGAATTGCAATTTTATCGGGTTAAAATATACGAACTCTCAACTCCAAACATTCGGGTTAGCTCAGCGGACTAAAAACTATTAACTGAAATTATCTTGTACTCCTATATTTTTAAATCTTAAAGATTCTATATTTCTTTAAAAAAAATATAAATATCTATATCATTAACAAAATCAATATTATAAATAAAAATATATTCAACACAAATTAAAAACAGAAATGAAAATGTAAGGAAAGACATCAAATTCATAAGAACACAAGGAAATATAATCAATTCTTAAGCATTTATTTATATAGAAAATTAAATTTGTCTTTTTTTTTTTTAGCTTGGGACAGCTTTAAATTGTCCCCAATCTTTACATCCGGCCTCCGGGCATTTTCCGACATAAAAACAAGAAAATATAGAAGAACGATTAGAATGAGAAGGTGCGACACAAGACAAACAAAAACCGTTGTGAAAAAAAAAACTTATTTTCTTGTAGCCCAATGGGCCAGCCTACGACTGACCAGCTTTAACCCACTAAATTTGGTGGGCTAATAAGATCAGCTTATCGAATTCGAGATAAACTGAAACAGATATCCACAATCTTTAAAAAAAATTCTTTGGCGATATATAGAGAAAATTAGAAAATGGAAATACATGATGAAATATGATTTTGGAAGAATGTCAAATTCTAATCCTAGACATATTCGGCTGTCAGTGATTAATGGCATGTCCGTTTTGCACAAGTTAGAATTAGTGGGTCCACATACACAAATACAAAAAAAATGACACCTAATATTTGTTGGCATTTTGTGAAGAATTCACATGGGCGACACCCCAGCCTAGCCTGGAATGGATCAATCCCATTTTCACCAATGCACTATGTTTTAATTTTAAGCTTGCAAAAACAGAGAGAGAGAGAGAAGTACATGTCGTCCATGAACTTGGCAGAAACCAAGACACTGGCGATGAGGAGGCGATGGACGTTGAAGGAATTGAGGGGCAGCGCGGGCTGCTTGTGCACGAAGCGATCCAAGTAAATGTAGGCCACCACGAAGCACGAGGGGCTGCACTTGGCGTACTTGAAGATTCTCTCCATGTAGCACCGGATAGAGATGGCTGGCCGCGTTAGTCCGTGGAAGATGGACGTCTTTTGAGCCTCCGACCACCTCAGTCCGTCGTTGGATTCCGCTACTCTTTCGAGGACGGAGGAGAGGAACCCGATCATCCTCGGCATGTCGTCGTCCGGGATCTCCAGCTCGGCACTCATTGTTAATTGATCAATGTCAATTGCTTAATCACTTTATGTTTAATGATGCTAGCTAGCGACCTTCTATTTATAGGTATACAGCTACTCAAGGAGATTAATGAGTGGAATTGGGATTAAGTGGGTTTAGGGCATGCACACGGTTCAACATTTTCATGAACTGGAACCGGCCCGCCAAGGGTTTCGGTTCAAAAAACTGCCGGTTCATGGGGCGGTTCAAAATCACCGGTTTTTTGCCGAAACCGCCGGTTCATAATTTTTTTGCATTTTCTTATTTATTTATTTATTTATGAAATATGCGCAAATAAAATTCAAAAAATCACGATGAAAATTGTAATTTTATTGAGATTACAAGTTACAACTATTACAAATCACAAAAAACTTAAAGTCTTAAAAAAAATTTAAATACAATGACACTACTAGTATACAACGAAGCTAATTACATATTACAAAAAAGACTTGAAGTTCTGAACAATAAATTTATAAGTATATATATGCTCTTAGTCGGCGAAGGAGATGTTTCTACATAACTAAATTGAGGACACCTTTAGCAATTCAACCTTAAAAGTTGAGTTTAGTCTAACAATCAACAATTATAGTAGAATTGTCAAAAGTTTCCCGAATTTAGCCTTATAGAGAAATCTACTTAACCGACTAGAGTGTATACAAATACAATTATTTAATTGTATTTGCATATTTTTAAAGTAGAAACAAATGGAAAAAAAAGAAATAAAGGAAAAAGGACTTGAGCTCAACTTAAATTTAAAATTTAAGTTGAGGTGCCTACGTATCCCTAGTGCTCATTTGTATTAGGGAATCAAAGCTCACGTAGTTCTCTTACCTTAGTTACCTATTTGGCTTGCTTGGCCGACGATTGACGCTTGGCCTACGATTCGTCCCCGGTGTATTCTTCTTGTGATTCATCCTGACGATCATCCCAATCATTTTCTTGTTCTCTGATGTCAGCTTTGGCCCAATCATCAAGTAACATCACGGTTTCCATATTTTTTGCGGAGAGCTTACTTCTTGATTCATCCAACACACGTGATCCAACACTGAAAGCGGACTCGACGGCGACAGTGGAAGCCGAAACCGAAAAATTCTCCTTGACCATTGACGCAAGTATGGGAAAATCTTTCTCGTGTGTTCCCCACCAATCGAGGACGTCGATTTGGGCGGGAGGAGTAGGACCTTCATCACCAAAGGAAAAGAGTGAATCGAAATATAAATCTAACTCACTTACCATACCTGAGGTCGACCTTCCGTCGGTGCTGTAGCTGTATAGGTCGGTTAATTGGGATTGCGCGTCGGGGTCATCATAATCAGTTTGAAATGCGAAGCCAAAATTATGTTGTTGAGGAGGGGTAGATCTTCTGACTTGGTGGGTACTGTTATACTTGGTTTCATATTCGGTGTAGAGAGCACGCAAGTTAAACTCGAAGGTTTGTTGGACAATTGACCGGTCCGGGAGGTTTATTTGAAATGTTTCGGTTAGGTTTACTCCCCATTGGTCATTGGTATCCGCTTGCAATGCTTGAAGTAGACCAAGATCAATAGAACTCAAATTGTTATAATAAAAATCTAAAATCCTAGAGGTACCGACTAATTTCCATTTTGGATCCAAGACCTTTGCAATCAAAAACACCGTTGGAATCTCACTGAAATACTTAAGCAATTTTTCAATCATATAATATAAAACACACATCAATTCAGGAGAAGTGGAGACATTTTTCATCGCAGTTTTAAAACCAAGTGATATATACATGCAATGCTCTAAAACACGAACAACAGTGCAATAATAAACACCCGATAATTCAACAATCGCATTTTTGAAATATTTGAACAATTTAAATAAACTCACCCTATGATCCCAATAACTATGCGACAAATATAAATCAGAAACGGGATAGGTTCTAAAAAAATCACACAAAGAATCTTTATGCGTCAAAGTAGAATTCAGACAATCATATGTCGAATTCCATTTATGAGACACATCCATGGTAAAATTCGTATATCTTACCTTCTTTTGATGGCAATACTTCTTCCAAGCTTTGCCAATAGGCGGCTTTTGATGTATTAATCTAACTGCAGTTCTAACAGGACTAACATGCTTTTGCCATAATTCAAGCACATCTTGTACACATAAATTCAAAATATGACATATGCATCTTTGATGAAAATACTTACCACCAATAACTGTAGTACAAGCCGCAATTAAGTCATTAATACTTGCAGTGTTAGCAGTTGCATTATCAAAACCAACAGAAAATATCTTATTGCATAATTGAAATTCATTCAAAATTTGAATAATTAAAGAAGCAATTTCGGGTGCAGTGTGTGGTGTCTCAAATTCTCTAAAACCAATCAAACGCTTGTTCAAAGTCCAACTATTGTCCACAAAGTGAACCGTAATGCTCATGTATGAATATCTATTAAAACAATCAGTCCATACATCTGAGCAAATGTTCACTTTGTGTCCCAAGTTGAGTAAATAACGTGATAATTCAACTTTTTTCTCCAAACATTGTCGAACGGTAGATCGTTGAACGGTCATTCGACCTACTCTTTTGACAGCTACGTTCAAACCACTTTGCATAGTAACCTCAATTTTTTTTTCATCATAAACATTAAAATGAAAATGCTTCATTGCAGCTCATCTAGTCATAACGTCAGCAAAAGTTTTAGGATCATATTTAAAAAGAGGCATACCTGACGAACCTGAGCCACCGGGTTGGAAGTTTAGTTGGGTTTGGGTAGAGTCAGTGCCACATTCTACCGGATGCTTTGTGACCAAATGACGACGGAGGGTGCCATATCCCCCAACACTCGCATATTTGTAGACTTTATCACAATAGTTACAATATGCATGAAACGCCGATGTCTCTTCTTGAGAGAGCGGATCATTAGGACTTGGAATTACCTCCGGGACCTTCTTGTAGTGTTTAACAAAAATATCAGATTTCAATACTTTTTTAGTGAGTGAAGGGGGATGCATGTCCTCATTTCCACCGGTGCTAGACGGAATATGAGAATGAGATCTATCATCATTGTTGTCCGAGTGCGACGATATAGACACGTCGTACTCGTCATCTTGTTGTTGGGAACTACCACCGCCCCTCCCCCCACCTTGATGCATTTCAGCGAGTAGATGATCTTCTTCTATCTATAAATATTATATAAGTTGAAGTTTTAATTAGGAACACAAAAAAATTAAAAACTCAATCTTATGAAATTATGAATTGTAAAAATAATTTTATTTTTTAGAACTTACTTGCATGCGTTCAACCGCCACTCAGGAAACCTCTTCCATAACTTCTCGATGACTAGGTCGCTTTGATCTTTGGGGAAGACTACTTTGATCTTGGGCAATTTCTTTGCCCCGATCACCACGTCCCGGTCCACCACGAGAAGAAGACATAATGCAAAATGAAAGTAGTATGGAATATGGAGTATTGAATAAATGGTAAATTACGAACACAACAAATATAGTAGTAAACAACTTGAGCAATTAGAGAGAATGAGGATAGAGAATAGAGAATAGAGAAATTGAGATTGAGAAGGAAATCCTTGTTAACACAAGAATGTGGTGAGTAAAAATGATGGGAGAAGTGGGGTATTTATAGGAGTAAAATTGGAAGAAATAAAAAAATAAAAAAAATTCAAATTTCAAATTTCGGCCGGTTTACCGCCTGAACCGGCGGTTTCGAACTGAACCTGCGGTTCAGTCCACGGTTTCTGACCAGTTTTCAGACCTATACACTGCCACCTATGCGCTGTCACCTGAAAAAGGTGTTGAACCATCGGAAACCGGCTGTTTACGTCATAAACCACCGGTTTCTAACGTAAGCCGCCAGTTTTTCTGCACACCTAGCTTGAAAACCTACACTGTAGTCGGAATCCTACCGTTGGAACCGCTGAACCGCTGGGTCAAACCGGCGAACTGACGGTTACGGTTCACGCTTTTTTTGAACCTGAACCGGCCCGCTTGAACCCCCGAACCGCCAGCGCCGGTTCCGGTTTGTGAACCCCGGTTCCGAACCGTCGGTTAACCGGCTGTCCAATTTGGTTTGTGCATGTCTAAGTGGGTTCAATGAATTGGAGAGTGAATAAAATAGAGAACATTTTCAAATATTGTATTATCAATTTAAGTTAAAAGGTTGAGGATTCAAAGTTTCTCAACAAATATGTAAATCACTTAATAAATAAATAAGATAACTGAGTGTGATTTTTTTAGTAAAACATGCGATGCACTTTAAGGATGAGAAATAATGAAAATACATTAGAAATTCTTCCATTTTGTTTTACTCTTAGTGTTCGAATGTTTAAGTAATTTGTAAATTTTTACAATTGATAAAGTAAGTGAGAAGAATCGGTAAAGTAAGAGAGATGAAAAGAAAAATGAGTAAAGTAAGAGAGAGGAAGAGAAAAAGTAGTGAAAGTAGAATTAGTGGATTGTGGGGTCCATGTCCTAAAATAGAAAGATTCTAAAGATTTTATTTTTAAGGAATGATCCAAAATGGAAATAGTTGCTATTTTTAAAAAATGGAGGGAGTATGAGATAAATTAACAATGCAACAAAATGGAGTAACATATGTTATAAATATAAAAATAAAATCATATAACTGAACCTATAATGGAGTATAATATACTAGAAGCAATATTGTACATACATACTATCATAATATAATCATTGTCATGTATTAAATTTTATTATTAATTTTGAGAACGTATTAATTAAAATTACAAACATAAAATACTATAACATTTATTAAATTTTATAGTAAGTATTATTTTTGAGCACGTATTATAAAGATAATTTTTAAAATTTATACAAATGAAAATATTTTTAAAATTTCTTTTCATTATATACAAATAGATCTCACTCGAATTGTAAGAGTGCCCGTGTCTATGTTATGATAAAGTTTTATTAATAAAAGTTAATAATACCTCATAGTTTCAATCTGATAAAGTTGGTAGTATTCTTATATTCTAATTTGATATACACACTCAAAATTATTAAGTATATTTGACAAGTGTTACTAATTAGATGAAAATGTGATATTATTTGGATCTAAATCTTATGCTAAAGCCCATAAAAAATTGATCTCGCACTTGATGTAATATGAGAAAATATGAAATTAATACAATATAAAATAGAGTTTTCTATTTGAGAAATGACAAAGAATGAATTTGAAATAAGACCATTGATTGCAAAAATCACAAAACATTGGCCATATTTAAAATTTTATTCAAACGTAAAATTTGATTTCTAAAATCATGAAATTAGATATTGTAGTAAATTTCTCCGAATCTGAGGAAA
This sequence comes from Salvia splendens, assembly GCF_004379255.2. NCBI lineage: Eukaryota > Viridiplantae > Streptophyta > Magnoliopsida > Lamiales > Lamiaceae > Salvia > Salvia splendens. Next base: position 16,283,472 of record NC_056038.1, read on the forward strand.
ACTGAATTCATGGGAAATTCACTACAAGATCTAAGTTCATAAAATTTTACAACCAAATTTCAAGTTAGTGAAAAATATAAAATTTCAACCAAAATTTGTGATTTTCGTGGGCCAATACCCCTCTTATATATACACAATTATGAGATATTATTTGAGTAAAAGAAGTGCGATTTTAAGATTATTTGAGGAGGAAATTCCTACAGAAATTCTCCCCGGAATATATAAAAAAAACATAAGGAGAATTATTAATTAATTAGATCGATTGTGGTTAAGGCTCACAAACAAATGATTAAAACATACATCATTTTGTTAGCACCAAAAAAACGTTGAAAAAGAGGTTAAGACTTAGAAGCGTAACGTTTTCTAAGAAATCATGAGATTATTAATGGGTTCAGTTTGGGGTAAAAGCAAAAGGTTGATGTTTCCGTTTTTGTTATTGATTGATGTGTTTGATAAGTAGTTAGTTATACATGGTAGGTTTAATTTGGTTAATCAATTGTATATGAACCAATCGGTTGCTTACTTAGGTAGCAAACAAGGATTAATAATGTGGAAATGGTTGCTCAAAGAATGATTGGAAATCATCTCGACGCAAGACTTCAATTACTTTGGAAATGCAGCAAGACCTAAACAGTGAGAAATGAGCTTAAAACGAACAATACCATACTCCTCAGTCTCATTTAATATATCAACTTTCTATATTTGGAAATAAATCTATCTCATCTCTCTCCTCAGTAAAATATTCAACTACTCTCTTTGTCCTATAATTTTTTAGTCAACTTTTGCCATTTTCGTCCGATCTCATTTATTGTCCACTTTCACTTTTACCATAAATGATAAGTAGGCTCACATTCCACTAACTCATTCCACTCAAATTTTAGTATACAATTAATATATAATAATGAGACTCACATTCCACTAACTTTCTTTATATTTCTTAAAATCCGTGCCCAACACAAAGTGGACTAAAAATGAAGGTCGGAGGGACTACCTTTTTTCTCTCTATTTACTCTATCTAACAATACTTCTTAAAATCCCGTGCCACTCAAGAATGTTCCATCTTGAGTGAGACTAGGGAGTGCTATTTACTAATGTGTGTTATGGTATGCATTGTCTAATCCTCACAACATTCCTCACTAATTAGTATGTACTACTACTCATTCCGTCCCAATTAAGTTGAATCATCTCCTTTTTAATAAAAAAAAAATATCCAATCACTCTTACTTTATCCCATCACCTACTTTACTTTTTTTTTTCTACTTTATTTCGTTTTCCTACTTTTCAACACAATTTCTTAATTCTCATACCCGAAAGTTTTGACTCAACTTAATTGAGAGGAGTAGTCCTATGTTCTTCTCAATTACATAGGGTTCCTTTCCTTTTTTTGGATGTATATAAGCGTGTTTTAGAAACCAAGGAGGTCGGAACTATGAAATTTCAAAAACCATGGGAATTTGAAAATCATAATACTTATTATTCAGTTGCACTACTACAACGTAAGAAATCAGCCTTACTTAAAGTATACTAATCTAAACAATACTACTACGATTTAGTGCTAAAGCAATCATGATGCAGCAAAAACTTATCTATCCATTATTTGGTTAATTAAAGACAAAAAACATCTCAATTCACTATTTTTTTAGCATGTTCAATTTTAATTTAATCGAATACGAGAAGGTTTAAGTAATGTTGGCGATTTAGTGACCTCGGATTTTGATGCGACCATGCCAATCTACCTTGCTAGTAAAATATGATGAAATAGAAAGTTCAATTAATGCCTGCGTTTTCTGCATCACTGCAATTAAAAGCATGTGAGCCATCTTTGGAGGAACCTGCAACTTGTATGTGGTGCCTGCTATTGGAGAGAAGAGAAGTAGGAGTATTAAATAAATTAATGCTATGAATTCAAATAAAATAAAGAGATCGTTGAGACTAAGATTTGGATTGGATATGAGTGGTCGTCACGCCCAAACTGCAATTTATTTATTGCAATACATGGTCCGAATGTCGTCAACATGGATAGGAGGAGGAATGAATTATATTTTTCGGCCCAATAGGGTGTCGACACGTGTTTCTCTCGTTGGAACAGTGACGAGAAAACACACCTCCAATTTCGGCATGCACAACGGTTCAGAACCGCCGGTTCCGGTTCATGAACCGGCGGTTCACGGTTCAAGATATGCATGAACCGGAACCGGCCCGCCTAGGGTCCCGGCGGTTCCGGTCCTGGTTCAAAAATCGGCGGTTTACGCGGCGGTTCAAAACCGCCGGTTTTCGGCCCGAACCGCCGGTTCCGGGCCGGTTCGGCGTTGAAGGGGTTGGCAGCGGAAACGAGCGTTCTAACGGATCACATAATACGGATCTATTTAGCAGATTATTCAGACAAAATCTATTCGCGTAATTATCACATGTATCATGCTCATAACTTGAATTTCAAACATGCTTTAGCGCAAATAATCCCTAAACAATGCTTGCTACGGAGTTAGCCAATTTACCTCGTTGATTCTCCAAAGAATCGTTGATTGCTTGCGCCTTCTCCACGATGATCTTCAATACTAGACCACGGATCTTCTGACTGGTGTCCCGAACTGTATTCCGAAATCAGTGTGGGCTGATCTTATCGAAACACTAGGACTCGAATAACAAAGACAGAACTTTCTCACGGAGGAGGAGCTGAAAATCTCACGGAGGAGAAATTCTCTTTGAAAAAATCGTCCCTTTCATTATTATAGAATGGACGAAATTTTCATCTCTATTAATTGTCTTTTCTGTCTCCTTTATTCTCCTATTTATAATAGTTACATATTGGGCCCAGTCAGGGATCTATGGAAGGTTTTGGATATGGGCTCCCCCAATTGGCTTTTTACTAATTAAATTGAACTCACAATTTAATACAAGCTTATATTGGAATATTACGAGCAGCCACTACAGAAGTAATATTGAACTCCCCATCCAAATCCGAAATTGTAAGTATTCCGGGTTTCCATTTTGTTTATTATTTATTTCCCGCGCTTAAGATATAAATGCCCATTAATTAATTAAAGTCTGCTATGGACTTAATTAATTAACATCTTATTAACTCTAAGAGTAGACTTAGCAAGAAACATTTATTTATTATTCATAGAGTAATAAAACTCCAACTGGCCAGTTTCCGAATAATAAAACCTTGTTCAAGCTCCTCTTGAGGACATTATCAAACGAGACTCACTTCGTGCGCGATTCAACATAATAGCAATCCTAGCACCGCTAGATAATGATCACCACTACCCAATATACCTGGATCGTTGGGTGACAAAAAACCCCGCACCTTTGGTAAGTCAAAGTAGTAGATACTCAATATCGTATGCTCAATGCTAACGTACATTGATTAAGAACTAAATATTTATCAAGACACCGTCTTTCAGTAGATAGCATAAAGACACGTCTTGCTGTTAGATCCATTCAGTGCTATACCGCACCAATGTCATCTTATTTCAATAAGGCTTAGAAATAATCGGACTGACATTGCAACCTTTCACGATAGGTAGCCAAAATCTATCTAGGTTGTGAAATTCTTCTTTTTCTTTTGCAAAGCATTGCATAGAACCGACTGTAGTTACCTTAAAGTGGACGACGCCCACAACCAGTCTACTAAGCAAAAGACTTAGGCTTTGTTTACTTCTTATGCATTTAAATGTTTATAAACCACCTTATAAACGCAAAAGTAAACACAATGTAATAATATACTGATTCTATTCGTGCAAACTGCTCGAATAATACTGAATCGAGTTAAAAGTGGATTGTAGAGTTTTTCCGTATACAAGCAAAATTCCTATTCGTGCGAATGTGCTCGAAACATGCTTTTCAGTATACTAAACCCTAACAGGCGTTTCGTCCAATTTTTATTTTAATTTTTTTTTACATTTTTTATTTGTTTATGTATGAAATGTGCTTAACTAAAATTAAAAAAAATACGATGAAAGTTACAATTTTATTGATATTACACGTTACAACAATTACAAATCAAAAAACCTTGAGGCCTTGAAGTCTTAAACAAAAATTTTAATATAAACGAGACTACTAGTCAACAACGAAGCTAATTACAAATGACAAAAACGACGTACAAGTTCTTATAAAAAAACTTATAAGTATATATACTCTTAATCGGCGAATGAGATCTTTCTACATAACTAAATTAAGGACACCTTTAGCAATTCAACTTTAAATGTTGAGTTTAGTCTAACAATCAACAATTATAGTAGAATTGTCAAAAGTTTCCCGGATTTAGCCGTATAGAGAAATCTACTTCATCGACTAGAGTATATACAAATACAATTATGTAATTGTATTTGCATATTTTTAAAGTAGGAACAAATGAAAAAAAAAAGAAATAAAGGAAAAATGACTTGAGCTCAACTTAAATTTAAAATTTAAGTTGAGGTGCCTACGTATCCCCAATGCTCATTTGCAAAAGAGAATCAAAGTCCACGTAGTTCTCTTACCTTACTTACCTATTTGGCTTGGCCGGCGGCGGTTGACGGTTGGCCTACGTTCATCCCCGGTGAATTCATCTTGTGATTCCTCCTGACGATCATCCCAATCATTTTCTTATTCTCTGACGACGGCTTTGGCCGAATCATCAAGTAACATCACGACTTCCATATTTTTCACCGAGAGCTTACTTCTCGATTCATCCAACACACGCGAGCCAACACTAAAAGCGGACTCGACGGCGACAGTGGAAGCTGGAACAGAAAAAATCTCCTTGGCCATTGACGCAAGGATGGGAAAATCTTTCTCGTGGGTTCCCCACCAATGGAGGACGTCGATTTGGGTAGGAGGAGTAGGACCTTCATCACCATAGGAAAAGAGTGAATCGAAATATAAATCTAATTAACTTACCATACCTAAGGACCTTCCGCCGGTGCTGTAGCTGTATATGTCAGCTAGTTGGGATTGCGCGTCGGGGTCATCATAATCGGCTTGAAATGCAAAGCCATAGTTATGTTGTTGAGGAGGGGGGGTCTTCTGACTTGGTGGGTATTGTTATACTTGGTTTCATATTCGGTGTAGAGAGCGCGCAAGTTAAACTCGAAGGTATGTTGGATAGTGGACCGATCGGGGAGGGTTATTTGAAAGGTTTCTGAGAGGTCAACTTCAAATTCGTCACTGGTATCGGATTGGATTGCTTGAAGGGGGACAAGATCAATTGAACTCAAATTGTTATAATAAAAATCTAAAATCCTAGAGGTACCGACTAATTTCCATTTTGGATCCAATACCTTTGCAATCAAAAACACGGTTGGAATCTCACTGAAATACGTAAGACATTTTTCAATCATATAATATAAAACACACATTAATTCAGGTGAAGAGGAAACATTTTTCATTGCAGTTTTAAAACCAAGTGATATATACATGCAATGCTCTAAAACACGTACAATGGTGCAATAATAAACACCTGATAATTCAACAGTAGCATTTTTGAAATATTTGAACAATTTAAATAAAGCGACGCTATGTTCCCAACAACTATGTGAAAGATATAAATCATGTATGGGATATGTTCTAAAAAAATCACATAAAGAATCTTTATGCGTCAAAGTGGAATTCAAACAATCATATGTTGAATTCCATCTATGAGACAGATCCATAGTAAAATTCGTACATCTAACATTCTTTTGATGACAATATTTCTTCCATGCTTTGCCAATAGATGGCTTTTGATGGATTAATCTAACTGCAGTTCTGATAGGACTAACATGCTTTTACCATAATTCAAGCGCATCTTATACACATAAATTTAAAATATGACATATGCATCTTTGATGAAAATACTTACCTCCAATTACCGGAGAACAAGCCGCAATCAACTCGCTAATACGTGCGGTGTTAGCAGTTGCATTATCAAAACCAATAGAAAATATCTTGTTGCATAATTGAAACTCATTCAAAACTTGTATAATCAAAGAAGCAATTTCGGGTGCAGTGTGTGGAGTTTCAAATTCTCTAAAACCTATTAAACGCTTGTTTAAAGTCCAACTATTGTCCACAAAGTGAACCGTAATATGCCCATGTATGAATGGCGGTTAAAACAATCAGTCCACACATCTGAGCAAATGTTCACTTTGTGGCCCAAGTTAACTAAATAACGTGCTAATTCAACCTTTTTCTCTAAATATTGCCTAACGGTAGATCGTTGAACGGTCATTCTACCTATTCTTTTGATAGCTACGTTTAAACCACTTTGCATAGTAACCTCAAATTTTTTGTCATCATAACGTTAAAAGGAAAATGCTTCATTGCCACCCATCTAGTCATAACATCAGAAAATATTTTTTGATCATATTTAAAAAGAGGCGTACCTGACGAACCCGAGCCACCGGGTTGGAAGTTTAGTTGGGTTTGGGTAGAGGTAGTGCCGCATTCTACCGGATACTTTGTCACCAAATGGTAACGAAGGGTGCCATATCCCCCACCACTCGAGAATTTGTAGACTTTATCACAATAGTTTCAATACGCATGAAACGCCGATGTCTCTTCTTGAGAGTGCGGATCATGAGGACTTGGAATCACCACCGGGACCTTCTTGTAGTGTTTGACAAAAATATCATATTTCAAAGCTTTTGCGGTGTTAGTGGGTGGAGGGGGGAAGGCATCTCCTCATTTCCGCCGGTGCTAGACGGAATACGAGAATGAGATTTATCATCGTTGTTGTCCGAGTCCGACGATATAGACACGTCGTACTCGTTATTTTGTTGGGAACCACCGCCCCTGCCCCACCTTGATGCATTTCAGCGAGTAGCATGACCATCCTATGATCTTCTTCTATATATAAATATAATATAAGTTGAAGTTTAATTAGGAACACAAAAAAAAATTTAAAAACTCAATCTTAAGAAATTATGGAATATGAATTGTAAAAATAGTTTTTCATTACTTACTTGCATGCGTTCAGCCTATACTCGGGAAACCTCTTCCATAATTTCTCGACGACTAGGTCTCCTTGATTTTGAGGGACGACTAGTACTTTGACCTTGGGCAATTCCCTTGCCCCGATCACCACGTTCCGGTCCACCACGAGAAGAAGACATAGTGATAAATGAAAGTAGTATGGATGGAATATGTATGGAGTATGGAATAAGTGGTAAATTACGAGCACAACAACAAATATAGTAGTAAGTAGAAACTAGTAAACAACTTGGGCAATTAGAGAGAATGAGGAGAGAATAGAAAAATGGAGATTGAGAGAAGGAAATCATTGTTAACAAAATAATGGGGTGAGTAGAAATGAGGGGGGAAGTGGGGTATTTATAGGAGTAAAATTGGAAGAAATAAAAAAAATTCAAATTTCAAATTCGGCAGAAACCGGTGGTTCATCGCCTGAACCGGCGGTTCAACCACAAACCGACGGTTCAGTCCACGGTTTTCTGACGAAAACCGGTGGTTTCTGACCGGTTTTCAGGCCTACACACTGCACCCTACGACCTGCCACCTGAAAAGTTACCGGAACAGGCGGAAACCGACGGTTTCTGACGAAAACCGCCGGTTTTCTGCAACCCTAGCCTGCACCCCTACGGACCCTAGCGGGAATACCGCCGTTGGAACCGTTGAACTGCCGGTTCAAACCGGCGAACCGCCGGTTCACGGTTCAACAATACCTCGACCCTTAACCGGCCCGTCTGAACCGGCAACCCGCCGGACGGTTCAAACCGCTGGTTCCGGTTCCGGTTCCGATTCATGAACCGGCGGTTAACCATCGGGCCGGTTCGGTTTGTGCACACCTACCTCCAACTGAACTGAATGGTGCTTCTCACGTTAGTCAGGTATGGGCGCCCGCTTCTAGTGCCGGTTTCACTATATATAGTTTGTTGAAATATTACAATTTATTATTTTAGGATTCAAATTTACACAAGATTCACAATTTCACCTTTATTAATTGACAAATATTTTTGTTACTTTCGTTTTTATTTGAAGCTATGGGATCTTGATCATTTCACTACATAGTAGAAAATACATTCATTTTAAATGAATTGTGAGCAATGAAAATGACAAAAATATTCAAAATTACATAGGTGATGAAAAACAACGAATTTGTTTTATACTTATTATAAGATCTTTAGGTTGTTTATAAGTCAAGAAATATAAGGAGGCAAAATTTGTTTAACAGGGTATTCTTTGTAGGGATTCAGCTTAGCGCATGTTTGGTAGCGTAGATAACTCATATAAGGATAAATTCTATGAATAAAAATAACAAAATTTGTTTAACAGAGTATTCTTTGTAGAAATTAAGCTTAGCACATGTTTGGTAGCGTAGATAACTCATCTAGAGATAGAACTGTATAAATAAAAATGATATTTTTGTTCATAGAAATTCATCCCTAGATGAGTTGAAGTAACTTAGAGTGTGCTCACAAATTAGACATTTAATTATTATGATTATTCTTTACTAAAGTTCATGTCTATTCTTATATTATACTATTTGGTTGTGCTTTTTCCTGAAAAAATTATATCGTGGCAACGTATCTTGACCTCTTTCTAGAGTATTAAAAATACATTGTATCTCACGATTGTATATCTGATATGCTCGGATTTTGCACTGTTTTAAGGCCTATTTTTAGTCATTTTTAATGTCAAAATCACAATTCATGTCCATATTTTGTATATTTTCTCTATTTTGGTATTTTGACGTGTTTTATAAGATTTGTGCATATTTGAGCCTAAAAAGACAGCAAAAAGTCGAAGTTGAAAATCTGGAGCTTTCCAGAAGCCCAGCGGTCCACTGCAGCACGCACAGCGACCGCTGAGGCCCAACGACTGCTGAGCCAGTAGCGGTCCGCTCCGAAGAAAGTTGTGCTGAAACGAAGAACATGCCCATCAACCGTTGGGGAGTGCGCAACGACCGCTCCAAGAGTTTCCGAAGCTAAGGGACTATTCACAGCGACCGCTGCAAGATAATGTAGCGACCGCTACCCAAGAGGCAGAGGCTACGGATCAATGTGCAGCGACCGCTAGCCAAGGTGCAGTGGCCCACTACGAAAACGCGGCGCATGCTGCTCGATTTTTACCTTATTTCATGCTGCTCGATTTTTCCTTATTTCATACTTTATCCCCAAGATTTACCAAATTTAGTCACCTTTTACCTTATTTCATGGTGCTCGATTTTTCCTCTATAAATATCCCCTAAAACCTCTTCATTAGTATCTTATTTTTGCCTTATAATTATAGAGCATAAAATTGAGAGAGTTCTTCATTGTGCAAGAGATTGAAGAATGAATCAAGAGAAGATCAAGGCTACAAGGATTCAACCTTTGGGTTTTATTACTTTAGTTCTTATGTTCTTTTTGTTTTCCTTTCATTCTATGTTTTTAGATTATTCAATTATGTGTAACTAAATTCATAGGATTCTAGGGATGTGTTAGTAACGACTTTGGTTATACAATTCCGTTTTCTATTTAATATTCATTTTGTTTTTACTTCGTTTCTTCCCTAAGTTGTTCCATAATACTTCACGTTTGACTGACACATTCGGTGATGGTTAAATATAACTTGCTACATAATCGTGAGAGGAGGTAGGCGAGTTAGATCCACTTAGTAGACACTACAATTAGCTTCCTTAAAACAGCACTGTTAATTGAGAGTGGGGACTTTCCAAAGGTCTTAGGAGCTTTTAGGAGTTACGGATCTAGGATTGGCAACCCTAGTTATAGTAATCTACGCTTGAGCCGCATGGGCAAAACTTATGTGACTCGTTCTATCGAAGGATAAACTATGCTAGGGTATTGTAGTTGGAATTTGTATAACCATAACTGTGAACGCACATCCCTGGAATTCTCTTATCTCTTTAATTATTAGCAATTAGTTGTTTTATTGCTTTCAAACTGTTTTTATTTTTCAAAATCTCCAAAACTTTCGGGTTTTCAAATAGTGAACGAAACTTAGTAGAAGGTAGCCAATCTGTGATTGTTTTCCCTGAGTTCGATATCCGGTACTGACCTTTAGTTATACTATATATACTCTGTATACTTGCAGGTTTATTTAGTGCTAATAAAAAGTGCATCATATTTTTGGCGCTGTTGCCTGGGACAACTTTCACTTTGTGATTGATATCTTCAAACAAACGAATTTGCTAATTTGGATTTTAATTGCTTTCTGTTTTTAATTTTAATTTTAATTTTATTTTTGTTTTTGTCTTTTTCAGGTAGTGTATGCGAACACGTTCTGGGAAGGACATCTTAGTATCGCTCGATCTCGAACTTGAAAGGACACATATGCTTGAAATTTTCCTTATCTTTTTCTTTTCTTTTTCTTTATACTTGAGGACAAATATGTTTTAAGTGTGAGCAGTTTGATAAGGCCTATTTCATGCATCGGTTTAAGGGTAAAATGTATGCTACTTGATCAGTTTATCGCGCAAAGCAAATGTTAATTGTGGAGGAATGCCGTTTGACCAAGGGCAACAAGGCCAAGCTGATCAAGCTGGTACAGAAGGCGAAAAAGGTCAAAAACCGGGTGGGTTGATCACGGGAGTAATCAAGCAGTTAGCCGGGGGACCACTTCGTTCTAGAAGAAAGACACGTGAGGCTGATGTGCTGGATGGCGATCATCAATCGGTTATCAAGGAAGACATTCTAGAAGGGGACACGTGCTGATACGTAAGACGCAAGGACGAAGCCGAATCCCCATTCCGTTATTGAAGAACCGTTGCATTCTAGAAGAATGACACGTATCAATCGATGAGGCGCTCAATCCCAGCAAGGACGAATATTCGTTACCAAAGTTGTTATCCTAGCTGCAGATTGTTGCGAGGAGCTTATAAATAGAGGATGCATCGCCATTAAGAGGAGAATCTTCCTTCCGCTTCTAGTTTAGCTTTTCTTTATAGTCTTGTTTCCAGTTCCAAGTTTTCGCCAGTTCCAAAGATAGCTTAGTTAGATAATCGCAATGGTTAGTTAGAAGAGAGCGACCGAAGGGAGCGCGACAGAGAAATCAATATCTGTTCGGCGTTGTCTCAAGTTCCGACCGAGAGCTTCTCGACTTTCTTTGCTTTCCTACTTTCTTGTTTTTTGAACTTGTTAGCTTAGTTAAATTCCGTGTTGTTTCGTAGTTTAAGGATCTTGCTTGTATTCTGCACGCTCCAATTCTGTGTTTGGAATCTTTTATAAAACCGTAGTTATTTTGTTTTCGGCATCTTGTTTACTGTTCCAGTTTAGCTCCAACTTTAAAAGTTTTCAATCCTGTGTTTAACTATGTTGAATGACAAAGTGATTTGTAGTGCCTAAGCATCTTTAGGTAGTTAGGTCTTTATTTGAGATTGTCGCTTACTTGATCCGTCAGTTATTTTCCAGCATGATGAGTCCCTTGATCCAGTAGTTAGTTTACTTTCCGCCTAGCTTAATCCAATAGTTAAAACTCCCAATTTAAAGCGTGGCAGCAGCCGACCCCTGTTCACTATTCACACACTCAACGCACCGGTTTCTCTGTGGGATCGACCCCGTACTTGCCGCTTTATTGTTAAAGTAGTGCTCGTCTGCGAGTTATAAATATATTTGGGTGAATGAGAAAGAACACCTTGATCAAGTGGCAACGATATTTGCTAACTGATCCACTCGGTTCGGTTATCTTATATAGCTTGATCCATCTGCGTGTACCACCTCCCGAAGCCACCAAAATGGCGCCGTTGCCGGGGAAACATGGTGTTATTACATGGATGTGTTTAGTGCATAGGTGTAAATAGCTTTATTTCTTTTTTTTCTAATCTGTTTTACTTTCCTTCATGAGAATGTACCACCGCGGAGGACACTGGAATCATCCTCCTATATACAGAGATACAAACGCTCATTGGCGAGTCCAGGAAGCCGGTGTTGTTACCACTCGATACATAGCCGCGTTATCTGTAGCAGCAGCCGCTGAGCAATTGACCAGTGAGAAAGAAGGAGAACAGAACTCGCCACTTAAACCACCACCATTTGAACAAACAGAAGTAGATTTGGCCCTTGTTGACAATCATTCGGGAATCGGCTCCCTACATGCCCACGATGAGAATGAGCCCACCCATGCCATCGCTATTACTCTAGGAATGCGAACAATCGCGGTCAAATCAGGGGTGCTAGCCGAATTGTCAAAGTTTTTTGGCCTCTCAAAGGAGTGTCCTTACGCCTTTCTGGAAGAATTTTGCAGATACTGTGATATTCAGCCCGTTCCAGCTGGATCCACATCAGAAGATTATAGGCTCAAGGCTATACCCTTCGTCTTGAAGGGTGACGCAGGGGTCTGGCTGTCGAGATTGCCAGAAGGATCGATTAGAACATGGGCCGAGTTTCGCATGATATTTTTAGACCGCTTCTTCCAAGCGTCGAAGATGAGCGCCCTGAAGAGGGAGATCACAGAGGCGAGACAGGAGTATGATGAACCTCTGGGCCAATACTGGTACAGATTTCAGGGGCTGCTCCTAGTATGCCCTAACTACAAGATGGGAGATCATGAGGTCTATTCAACCTTCTATGGCGGACTCACAGTGGACATCAAAAACGATCTCAACTTAGCAGCCCAAGGGGACTTCTCAAAAACCCCGTTCAGTCAAGTGAAGAGTATTCTGGCGAGGTTGATCAAGGCAAAGAGGTCGTATGAAACCTCTCGCGGCCAATACAGACGAGGAGCAGTGCACGCAGCGGAGGCAAGAAATGACGAGAAACTAGAAGCTCGATTTGAGCAGATGGAGAAGAAGTTGCTAGATGCAGTAGAAAAATCCAGAGCGCCTCCACCACTTGCACCTAAGGAGAAGCCATATGTGCCACCACCGCCAGAGGAGCACCATTACTATTATTGCGAGTTTCCATCTGAAGTGGAGCCGCAATCTCAGGTGAATGCTGTCAGCCATTGGAACGCAAACGTCAACTGGATCCAGGGGAAGCAAAGGGATGCTCCGTGGAAAGATCATCCAAATTTCTGGTGGAGTGATCAGAACCAAAGCCAACCACCTCAACCATCGACACAGCAGATACAATCCTCTGAAGGGCAGCTCAATTGGCCCGCTCGGAACCAAGAGAGACCAAACAACGGAGGGAACAGGATGTCAGGTGGACCACAAGGCAATTGGTCACGCGGTCATCAAGGGAACTGGTCTAGTGGAGGACAGCTTAACTGGTCAAGTAGACAGCGGGAGGGAAACTGGGGCTACAGACATCAAGGCCCCCAGTCAAGAAACCGGGGAAGACAACCGAACAACCATGTGGTTAGCTATGTCCCACCGCATCAAAGAGGCAACCAACAACATAACCAACCACAGTACCAGCTAGAGCACTATGGGCCGTCCGACTACGCTCAGCCAAACCATGGTGGGGGGCCCTCAAATCAAAGATATAACCGACATCCCAATGAAGGCCCAGGAGAAATGATGGTTCCACACCAGCCTAATGATGCGATGCGAGAAATTCAGGAGGCTCAGAAGGAGTAAAGGGCAGCGCTGGACATGCTTACGAAGTAGTTATCTCAAGTTGCCATGTCACTGGGAGAGCTGAGAGGGAACGAAGGGAAAATCCCCGCTACTGTGCAGCAGCCTGGGCGTGAGAACATAAGTGAAGTCTCCCTGAGGTCAGGGAAGGTATACCAGAGCCCCAGCCCACCTGCAGTGTCCCCAGAGTCTACGACTGGACAGAGCCACCAAGAAGAAGGAGAGTCCAGTGGAGCGGATCAAGCCAAAGGAAGAGATAATGGGAAAGCGAAAGTGGGCGGCGAGACCTCAGGAGAGAGACAAGGAGAAGAAGTTGAAAAGGTCAAGCCGTACCCATACAGCGGAATGGTGACCAGGAAGAAAGACGCCACAATCGACGTGACCAGTATGTTCAAAGACGTGGAAGTCAAGGTGCCACTCCTGACGGCGTTGAAGATGCCCCCGATTAGCAAGTTTATCAAGGACTACCTGGCGGGGAAGGTCAATGAAGACGAGAGAATGATCACAGAAGAGAATGTCTCTGCAGTAATCCTGTGGAGCAACCTCCCCTCAAAGAAGACCGACGCAGGGATGTTCACACTCCCGATTTCAATTGGGGATATTCAAGTGGAGCACGCCATGTGCGATCTCGGGGCATCTATCAACGTTCTGCCGTATGCTATTTATAAGAAGCTGGGAGAGGCTAAGCTGGTCGACACCGACATCATGATACAGCTAGCCGACAGATCTTGCATTCACCCGAGGGGAATTCTGGAAGATGTAATCATGAAGGTGAACAATTTTCTGTACCCAGCCGACTTCTTCGTCATCAAGATGACAGAGCCAGCAGAGAAGGAGTCCAGCGGAGTTCTGTTGGGAAGACCATTCCCGTCGATGGCCAACACTATAATCGACGTCCGTAATAGGACGATCAGTTTGGACTTCAACGGAGAACAATTTACGTTCAACATCGGCGAAGCAATGAAGAGGCCGGCAGACAATGAAAATGTGTATTCAGTGGATGTGACCGAGCCGCTGGGGCAGGAGTATTTGGAAGAGGAGTTCTAACAAAGACAGTTCACAGACTCCGCCGCGAACAAGGAAGTTGAGAGAGAAGTCGCCGAATGGTATGAAGCCATGAACGTCGGTGAAATGGATGATCAAGCCATCGCGAAAGCGGTGATGGATTTTTGCGAGCGGCCGCGACCAGCTGGGTCAAGCGGGAAGGCTCAAGTGTCTAGCCTCGAGAAGCTGCCTGATCAAGGCAAGCCATTGAGAAGAGAAACAAAAGAGAATCCTCTGCCTACTGAAACGCCAACACCCGCGAAGGAATTGAAGCCCCCTTCAAGCACATTTGAAGTACGCCTATCTGGGGGAAGACGAAATGAAGCCCGTTATTATCAACAGTCAGTTGACCCAGGGGCAGGAAGACAAATTGCTGGAAGTGCTGAGGCAGAATCAGAAGGCCATCGGGTGGAAGCTGACAGATCTGGTGGGCATCAGCCCAGATTTATGCATGCACCATATCAGATTGGAAGAAGGAGCTAAGCCCCATCGTGATCAGCAGCGCAAACTCAACCCCAACATGAGGGAAGAGGTACTCAAAGAGATAGTCAAGCTGGTTTCTATAGGAATCATCTACTCCATCCCTGATGGCAACTTGGTCAGTCCAGTACATATGGTGCCGAAGAAGGGCATAATCGAAGTTGTAAAGAACGCGAAGAATGAGCTGATTCCGACACGACCAGTCACTGGTTGGAGAATGTGTATTGATTACAGGAAGCTGAACGTGGCCACAAAGAAGGATCATTTCCCTCTGCCATTCATTGACAAGATGCTTGAGAAATTGGCGGGGAAACAATATTTCAGTTTCCTTGATGGGCACAGTAGATACTTCCGGATCGCGGTGAATTCGGAGGATCAAGAGAAGACCACTTTCACCTGCCCTTTCGACACAGTGGCGGACGCAGAAAAAAATATTTGCAGGGGCTTTACTGTATACTCCTTTTGTCCGTAAAATATTGTTCATGTTTGACTCGGCACGAGTTTTAGAAATATGAAGAAACGTAAGTAGAAAAAGTTAGTAGAATGTAGATTCCATAATTATATACTCTCTCCGTCCCAAGATAAGCGAGTCATATTCCTTTTTGGATATCCCACTATAAGTGAGTCATTTTCTTTTGGGAAAAAATCTTCTCTCTTTCTTTATTCTCCATGTACTTTATTCTCTCCACTCCTCTACTTTTCTCTCTCTTATAATTTATTCTCTCCATTTTAACTATTTAAATATCAATTCATTAAATTCCGTGCCCAAAAGAAACGCTTCGCTTATCTTGGGACGGAGGGAGTATTTGTTTTATAATAGAATATGAGTATAATGAGTTACTAGACAGTGAAGTACATCTACTAAAATGAAAAAAACAAATATGAACATTATTTTATAGATGGACCGAAATAACAAATATGCTATAATATTATATAGACAAAAGAAAGTATACTATATCTGAAAACATTAATATACCATACAAATAATCACAATTACAATAATAAATTACATAGTATCACATTAAACTAGTCTAACACCTTATTAAAAGAATAAAACATTTCATATTATAGGTGTGTTTATTTTCATGAAGTGATGACAATTAAATTCTATGTGTTCTCGTCTATTACAAAATTGATGAATTTTTTTTATTATTAATAGTTTGAAAAATATCGTTATTGATATTCACAATTAGAATGTCATTTTTTACTCAGCTTCCATTCAATTTTAATACGAAGAATTTCTCAATAAAATTGATAGACTTGATAAAAAATTAAATCTTCAATTTCTCAATAAAATTTGATTGACTTAATAAAATATTAAATCTTCATTAATTTTTTGACTACTTCTTAAGGAAATTAGGTGCAACTTATTAAGAGAAAGAAGGTGTAATTTTTTGACTACTTATTAAGAGAGACAAAAAACATTTAATAAAAACGCTATCCACTTGACGTTTCTTCGCTACTTTTTAACTTTTAATAATATTTTATTAGTTAAATTTTTTGTTCTCTCTCGTCTTCTTCAAGCATCAGGCAGCCATGGCTTATTTTTCTGCAAAAATTTAATTTCAGCCCCTCCAAATCATTTAATTTCCTACAATTTAGTCTTCAACAATGTTAGATTGGCGAGGGCCGAAGGTAGTTTTCCAAACTTTCAAAAATTTTAGAAGTAGAAAAAACAAAAAAAATTACTTCTTGGGAGGGGCTTTTCCCTCTCCTTACTGCGTCCGCCACTGTTTCGACAACTACGCCTACAGAAGGATGCCGTTTGGCGTCTGCAACGCCCCAGGCCCTTTCCAAAGATGCATGATGAGCATCTTTTCTGATTTGTTGGAGGACTGTATAGAGATCTTCATGGACGACTTTACCGTCTATGGGGACACATTTGATCAAGGGCTGCATAGCCTAAACAGAGTGCTGGAAAGGTGCCGACAGAAGGACTTGGTTTTAAATTTTGAAAAATGCCATTTCATGGTCACTGAAGGAATAGTCCTGGGCCACGTGGTGTTAAGCAGAGGGATAGAAGTGGATCAATCCAAAGTGGCGATTATAGCGAAGCTCCCATACCCGACGAATCAAAAGGAGATCCGAGCCTTCCTGGGTTATGCGGCCTTTTACAGGCGATTTATCAAGGATTTTGCGAAGATAACCCAGCCCTTGACAAGGCTGCTCCAAAATGATGTGGAGTTCGAGTTTTCTGATGATTGCAAAGCCGCCTTCCAGCTATTGAAAGACAGACTGATCAGCTCTCCGATTATCCGCGCCCCCGACTGGAGTCATCCCTTCGAGGTGATGTGCGATGCAAGTGATTATACAGTAGGGGCGGTTTTGGGTCAAAAGATCGATGGGAAAAGTTATATTATCTTCTACGCTTCAAAAACTCTAAATCCAGCGCAGAAGAATTACGATACGACCGAGAAGGAGATGCTGTCAGTGGTCTATGCCTTCGAGAAGTTCAGACCTTACCTGGTGGGCTTAAAAGTGATTGTCTACACCGATCATGCGGCGATCAAATACCTTCTAGCGAAGAAAGAGTCAAAACCGCACCTGATTAGGTCGGTGCTCCTGTTGCAAGAGTTTAACTGGGAGGCAGTTGACAAGAAGGGGAGCGAGAATAGAGTGGCTGATCACATAAGCCGAATTATGCAAGAAGACAATGGGGAAGCCATTCCTGACGCTTTCCCTGAGGAGCACTTGTACCTGATCAAGTTAACGTCCATCCTTCAGTGGATCAACCGAGCTGAGAGGATTGATCAATCTAACCAAGGGAGAGAGATCCAACACAGGCAGAAGGAGCTGTGGTTTACGGACATGGCCAACTATCTGGTGCCGGGCGAGCTGCCCGGAAATGATGAAGCCACGAGAGCACAGAAGCAGAAACTCAAAAGCGACTCTCGATACTTCTATTGGGATGAGCAATATCTATGGAAGATGGGAGCTGATCAAGTCATCCGACGCTACATACCAGATTGGGAACAAGAGGACGTATTGGTCCACTGCGACACACTAGCTTGTGGCGGTCATTTCAGTCCAAAGAAGATAGCAAGGAAGGTACTTGACAGTGGGTTTTACTGGCCCTCCATCCATAAAGACGCCTATGAGTTCTGCAAGAGATGCCCAAGATGCCAGCTGACTGGAGGGATTTCTGTAAGAGATGAGATGCCACATATCCCTATATTAGTATGCGAGATATTCGATGTGTGGGGAATGGATTTCATGGGACCCTTTCCATCTTCTGAAGGCAATCTCTATATTCTAGTGGCAGTGGACTATGTTTTGAAATGGATAGAGGCGAAGGCGACGAGGACGTGTGAGTCCAGGGAGGTGGCCAAGTTCTTAAAATCAAACATCTTTACCCGGTACGGGGTACCGCGAGCCATCATCTCTGATCAAGGGACGCATTTCATCAACAGGACCATCGAGGCATTGATGAGGAAATATGGCATCCACCACCGACTGTCCACACCTTATCACCATCAGTCAAATGGCCAGGCTGAAGTGTCTAACAGGGAGATCAAGACGATCTTAGAAAAGACGGTAAACCCCAAATGGAAGGATTGGAGCCGTCGACTGGAAGACACGGTTTGGGCGTACAGGACCGCTTTCAAGACGCCGATCGGAATGTCCCCTTACCGGCTAGTATTCGGGAAAATGTTCCATTTGCCTGTGGGAGTCGAGCATCAAGCATTCTGGGCGATCAAAGAGATGAATCTGAATGCTGAGTCCTGTACTGAAGAAAGGAAATAGCAGCTGCAAGAGCTTGAGGAGATCCGCCTTGAGGCTTACAACTCTGCCATGTGGTATAAAGAGAGGACAAAAATGTGGCATGACAAGAACCTTCGTAAGAAGGAGATCAAGGTGGAGCAAAGGGTGCTGCTTTTCCAATCGAGACTCAAGTTGATGCCTGGGAAGTTAAGGTCAAGGTGGATAGGCCCCTATACCATCATTGCCATAAGAGCCAATGGAGCAATCAAACTCCAAGGAAGCGATCCTGATTCACCTTCCTTTTTGGTGAATGGGCATCGGGTGAAGCCATATAGAGATGGAACAGAGGTGTGTGTGGTGGACGATATTCCACTGCTCATGCCTAACTCTCTCCAGTGAAAGCAGGTATAAGGAGTGACTGAGTACTCTTGGGTAGTTTGCTTGATCAAGCAACTAAATTCTAAACGTACAAACTGATCAAGTGACGTCCTAAGGGCACTCAGTCAAGTCCTTCGTAGTTAGTGTAAATATTTTTCGTATTATTAGTTTTAAAAACTTAGGAAATTAAGAATTGGAACAAGGAAGAAACTGATCAAGTGGTTAATATTTGAGTATTCATCTAGTATCACTTGGAATTTGGATTTAATTGGTGGGTTACAGTGATTTGATTGATCAAGGCAGGGTGATGAAAGGACACGCTCATTTGAAAAAGTGCGGAAAGACGAAACGTCGGAGAAGGCAAACTGTTGCGTTGAAAAGTCGTACCAAAGGAAGAAGCGTATCAAGGAAGCCAAGCCAGTTATCGCTCTGAAAAAGGACGCAGGTACTTGAAGAGTCGCACGGATACCAACAGTCTGCGTTGGCTATAAAAGGGAGTGTTCTGCACTGTACATGACTTTTTCTCCCAACCGCCTACAGTACACTTGTTTCAGAACCCTAGCCAAAGCACCACAGATTCCACAAGAGAAAAGTGAAACCCCCCCAGATATCAGAAAAAAAATGAAGATCACCGAGATCACCACTTCGTCCAGTGAGGAAGTTTCCGGCGCCAGCAGCAGTGGCCGTGGACTTTCCACTCCAGCCACGGCGGTTCCACCGTCCAAAAACCCTAGCGCCTCCGTTCCACCCCGTCCAGTGGAACTCGTTTTCCAGAGGTGAATAGAGCGCCTCCTCCGCAGCTTACCCACCGGGACAGATTCTGCGGCGGCTTACGCCACCCTTAAAGCACAATTAGGAATTTCCCGGTTTGACAATCTCGCTCCAACTCCGACATCCCAAAATCCCCCACATTCTCCCCCCAAAACATAGTCTCCCCCTCACGCTCCTAAACCTACCCCCATATTCCCGCTGGTACAGTACAACGGAGATGATTTCGACGACAAAGAGGGGGAGGAGGCTCCAGCACAGCTTGTCTCCGCTCACAACGAGGGAGCGGAGTTAGAACCGCTTGTTGGCGATCCTGGCAGGGCTAGCCCTGGACCAGAAGAGGGCACACCCGCCCTAAACATCCTGTCACCAGTGAGTGACGGTGGTTCTAACTCCCCTCCTGTCCAAGGGCCACCACAGATAGAGGTGGTGGAAATCGATGATGATGACGTGGAGGACTTTCCACCTCCTCCCAGCGATGTCCTACTACAACCAAGGGAGGTGGAATGGAACTTCATTCCGAATGTGGAGGATGAACCAGTCCTAGAGAGGGAGGACCAGCCGCTGCGCCGCCGGACGCGCTGTATGAGTATGGACCGCTTCTAGAGGAAGCGGAGGCCCTGAGTGCCAATAAGACAAGGAGGGAGGAGGAGCCAGAACAAAGGCCCCACGTCGTGCGGCGCCTGGTGGACGAAGAAGAGGCTGCTAATGACAGCCATGCGCAAAGAGAGAGGAAGAGAAATGGGAAGGAGATTGTTCTTCCTCCTCCTATGAAAAGCCGCCATGCCAACCATGGCATAGTGATCACAGACGCCGACCAGCTTGCCAACCCACTACCGCAAGAAGGAGATGAGGGCAGTGACACTGAGGGGCGTGCGGTTCGCTGGACCCGGACATCCAGGAGGCAACAAGGAAGGCCTGCAACACCCCCTGCCGCCGACTACCCTAAACAAACTGTGGCCTTGACCGCATACCTCCTCCAACAGATGCTAGAGTTCGACAATCCCAAGTGGCAGGAGGAGGTCAACCAGCGGGTGACCACCCAGAAGAGGCTAAAGGTCGGGAAGAAACTTCACCAGCCCTCCCTGGAGATAATACGAGTGGAGGAGAGTTTCGCCAAGTACATTACCGACATTGGGTTCGAATGGCTCCTAGAGGTGGATGAGACCCCCGTGCCGGAGGTCTTGGCCAAAGAGTTTTTCACTTCCTTCCTGTTTAGCGGTAGTACAGACTTGGAGGTCAGGAGCGTCTCCTTCCGGGTATTTGGCCATGGCCAAAAGATGAGCTTAAATGAGTTCTCCATTAGGATGGGGCACAATACAAAAGCCCAGTGAAAGTGCAGGTTCTCGGTGTCGTGTTAAGCAAGGGTGTATCCACCTGATTAGGATAGAAATCCCAGCCAACCTGAACCTGGTATCAATAATATTCCTCAACCCACTTCTACTGGTTAGTATAGTGGAGGTATGGGTCGAATCCCACACGTGGTGATAATCTGGAGGGGTTTGGTTAGCTACCACGTGTGGGTTGAGATTCTACCTAAACAGGAATTAAAGGTGGTACTCTACTGACTGGGTGGTGTGAAAGTGATTGACATGTAGATGTGTATGTGAGAATGGGGGACACGGTGTTTCAGGGATATGTGGAAAGTAGATAGTTATTATAAAAGGCTAAACGGAATATCAGAGAATAGGTGGTGGTTTGGTGGCTGCACTGTCAGGTCTGTAGGGTATAAGCAAGAAAAGTAAAGGACAAAAGTAAAAAGTAACTAAAAGCAAAAGTGGTCCCAAACTTGGACATGGATGTTGTCTTCTTCAACAAGTATGCACAAAATCAAACAAACTCAAATTCCATGGATGACACTTACAGATTAACAACTTCACAATTCAGATCCACAAATTAACACTCTAAAATTCAAAGATTAATTGAGTGAATTCAAGAATTACACTTACTGGGCGACATGCAAGGTGATAGAATTCACGTAAACTCGGATTTCGCACTTAATCAATTCGGAAACTAAATCTAAACAACAAACTTAACTAACCATCTCAGATCGAGCAACTCCAAATGAAATCATGCTTTCAATACTTAGAAATTATCGTGACAACTAGATCTAAGCTACCTAGGCAGAATGAAACAAATTCAAACCGAAAGAGATGCATAAAGACAACTTCATTGCATAAAGCGTTTGGATCCCAACAAAACACTTCAAAAGATAACAAGTCTTGAATATGCAACAGATCCAACGAAAGGAAAACAAGTAAAGATTAACTAGGAAAGCGAATAAAGATTGTTTTGCCACTCCGGGCGATGAAACTGCTACGACTACGAAATGAACTGGCTGGAACGATGGAAGGTGATTTTCCGGTGGACTTATGGAACTTCAGGTGACCATGGTTGTGGTGAGGGGAGAGAAGATTTTGGACGATGCTGAAGGAATTTATCTACCGAGAGAGAGGACTCTAACTAAGTTTGAATGTCGATCCTCATTCTCTTTCCAAGTGGCTTACTTTTATTGGGAGGCCTGCCCTTGCTTTTTAGGGTAGACTCTCTTCGTGAAATGACTCTTTTGCCCTTGTTTGTGGTTGATCCTTCCCAGCAATTCTTCTTCTCTATCTCGAGCCTTTTTGGCATGCATCCTGGTCAGTATTGCACCTTTCTGGCGCTCTTTTCACCTGAGTTATCCGAACCCTTACGTACTAACTGGTACCCTTTTCCTGCACACTTTAGCAACTATTTTGTAGATATAATCCAATTAAGCACGTTATATTGACCAGTAATCGAGGCCTAGAATGTGACTTATCACCCAGGTAGCCAACGGGGAGTGGTTCGGGCGTGATATCGGCCTCCCACACCGGAAGCCCGACTTCGATCAGCAGGCTGTCAGTGCCGATGGTGCGGTTATCGAGGGAGACTGCTTTTCTGGTGGGGGTGTTGAGGAAGTCGGGACGGAGGTTGGTGGGTTCACCCTAGCCAGAACATCTGTTTCTGGGGTTGGTATCACCGGTGTTCCTCCGGCCATGCTTGATCCGTTTCCGGTTCGGCTAAAATCCACCAATGCAGCCGCCCAATCTTTATTCGGGTCCTGCTGCCTGAGAAACTCCACCAGTTCGTTTAAGGGAACCATCGCCGGAGCCTGAGGTATTGGCGCTTGCGGTTGTGGTTGTGGGCTTGGCGGCCGCTCTTCAGTCGGTGGTTGGATTTCTGGGGTTTCGTCTCAGAGAGTTGAAGGGGGTCTCACCGAGGCTTGTTTGTTGGCCGCTTTCTTCTTTACCATGGTTTGAGTCGGTGGCGGTTTTTGGTGGTGGTGTGGGGAATAATGGGTGGTTACTTTGGGTGAGAGAATGCAGGTAAGGGTTTGTGTGATGAACGGGAATAGGCGGTTGGCTTTTAGAGTGGAATTGGGCAGTGGAGGGTTTTGACCGGCAGTAGGCGGTTTCCAGGTTGCGACGCTTCGGGTGGAAGACGGTTGAGAGAACTCGCTTCTGATTGGACGTCGCCTGTCATGTCTCTGCACCACGCGCCCTCCTAGTCGCTGTCCCCTCCTGCAACGCTACACCCAATGCCAAATTCAAATTTCACTCTATCTTTTTCAAATCTCTCCCTTAACATTTCCCCTCTATATTTTCTAAGTATGGAAATAAAGTGAAAGGACACTTAAATTCAATTAGGAGTTTCACCGAATTGGTATTCTTGTGGTCCGTACGTACTCCAAATTAATATTTAAGGTCCGAAAATATTTTTGGATTTTAATTTTTAATTGCATGCATAAATTTAACTATTAAATACCAAGTATTTACAATATTTACATTTTACTCTAGGTAATTTGGAATTCTACTTGGTCAGCATATGCAAACTTTGCCAAAAAGAAAACTAGCCCAGTGGAACTCCAAATTCCCATCCTACTGGTCATTACGCAACCTTAGTATGTGATTGTAGTGGAATCTCTTCCACTACACACATAGCAGTATTATCCCTAAACACCTTCAGCCTATGTCCATTTACGATAAAAGGTTCAGAGTTAGGAGTACTCCCTAAAATCTCCACCGCTCCATTAGAACCAGGGGCGGACGCAGAAATAAACATTAGTAAGGGCTATATTTTCAAAATATAATTTGACAATATTTTTCTAGGTAATTTATGTGATTAATAAGGGCTTTAATATAAATATAGGTATAAAATAGGAATAAATTATAAAAATTTATTTTAAAAAATGTAAAAAAAAAACAATTCATTAAGGGCTAAAGCCCCACCCTTTGTCTGTGTGGGTCCGCCCATGATTAGAACGGAGTGCGGTTATGACATATGGTCCTGACCACTTCGACTTGAGCTTCCCAGGCATTAGCTTCAATCTTGACTGGAAGAGTAGTACTTTCTGGCCAACATGGAGGTCTTTGATCCTTAGATTTCTGTCGTGCCACAATTTAGTTCTCTCTTTATACCACATGGCAGAATCGAACGACTCCAATCTAAGTTCCTCTAACTCCTGTAGCTGCAGCTTCCTTTCCTCCTCATAGGCCTTAGCATCCACATTAACTTGTTGTACTGCCCAGTATGCTCGATGTTTAATCCCCACTGGTAAATGGCACATCTTCCCAAAAACGATTATGTATGGGGACATTCCTATGGGCGTTTTGTAGGTTGTCTGGTACGCCCACAGAGCATCTTCTAACCTCACACTCCAGTCCTTCCTGGAATGGTTGACAGTTTTTTCCAGAATGTTCTTTATCTCTCGGTTAGAGATCTCCGCTTGACCATTCGCTTGTGGGTGGTAGGGGCTAGATAATCTGTGTGAACACCGTACTTCTTCATCAAGGCTTCGATAGTGCGGTTACAGAAGTGGGTTCCCTGATCGGATATGATGGCCCTTGGTATTCCGAACCGGCTGAAAATATTACTCTTGAGGAACTTGGCCACCTCTTTCGCCTCACACGTGCTCGTGGCCTTTGCTTCTACCCACTTAGAGACGTAGTCAACTGCGACTAAAATATACAGGTTTCCATAGGACGAGGGAAAAGGACCCATAAAGTCCATCCCCCATATGTCGAACAGCTCACAAACAATAACTGGTACTTGTGGCATTTCATCTCGTGCAGAGATCCCACCGGTCAGTTGGCAACGTTCACAGCTTCTACATAATTCATAAGCATCTTTGTTGAGAGTTGGCCAATAGAATCCGCTGTCTAAAATCTTTCTTGCCGTTTTCTTGGGACCGAAGTGTCCTCCACATGCCAAGGAGTGGCAATGTGTCAGTACGTCCATCTGTTCCCATTCAGGAACGCATCTTCTTATCACTTGATCTGCTCCTACTTTCTACATGTATGGGTCGTCCCAAAAGTAGTATTTCGCCTCATAAGCATCTTTGTTGAGAGTTGGCCAATAGAATCCGCTGTCTAAAATCTTTCTTGCCGTTTTCTTGGGACCGAAGTGTCCTCCACATGCCAAGGAGTGGCAATGTGTCAGTACGTCCATCTGTTCCCATTCAGGAACGCATCTTCTTATCACTTGATCTGCTCCTACTTTCTACATGTATGGGTGGTCCCAAAAGTAGTATTTCGCCTCATTTCTGATCTTCATTCTTTTAGCCTTGGTGACGTTTGGCATTTCTGGAAGTTCTCCTGTCGCTAGGTAGTTGGCTAGGTCCGCAAACCATGGCTCTTGCCCTACTTTTTCTTTCCCTTTTGCTGTTATATCCTGGCCAGTGAGCTTCATTACCTCTTCCTAATCAATTTTTCTGACTGCAAAAATCACTTCATACAAGTGTTCCTCCGAGAACCGGTCGTGCACCTCCCCGCTGCTCCCATCTTGCACTATTCTGCTCAAATGATCTGCTACCTTATTCTCGACTCCTCTTTTGTCTTCCACCTCCCAATCGAATGCTTGTAACAGGAGTACCCATCGGATCAGTTGGGGCTTTGATTCCTTCTTGGCAATCAGTTACTTAATGGCCGCATGGTCAGTATAGACGATGACCTTGGATCCTAACAAGTAATGTCGGAACTTCTCGAAGGAATACACCACGGCCAGCATCTCCTTCTCAGTGGTGTCATAATTCCGTTGAGCCTGATTCAAGGTCTTGGATGCATAGAAAATCACGTACCTTTTTCCTTCGATTTTCTGACCCAGAACAGCTCCCACTGCATAGTCGCTGGCATCACACATCACCTCGAAAGGATGATCCCAGTCTGGAGCCATGATGATTGGTGCGGATATCAACTTTTCTTTGAGAAGGTTGAAAGTGGCTTTGCACTGTTCATCAAAGACGAACTCCACCTCATTTTGAAGGAGTCTGGTAAGGGGGTTGGGCGATTTTGGCGAAGTCCTTAATAAATAGTCAATAAAACCCTGCATACCCCCGAAAACCCCTTATTTCCTTCTGGTCAGTAGGGAATGGCAGCTTGGATATGACGTCCACTTTGGCTTGATCCACCTGGATACCTCTCTCTGACATCACGTGTCCTAGGACGATCCCTTCCGTGACCATAAAATGGCACTTTTCGAAATTCAAGACTAGGCTCTTTATTTGACACCTCTCCAGGACTACATCCAAGTGATGAAGGCATGAGTTGAAAGAGTCTCTGTAGACCGTAAAGTCATCCATGAATATCTCTATACAATCCTTGATCAGATTGGAAAAAATGCTCATCATGCATCGTTGAAATGTACCCGGGGCGTTGCACAGACCGAATGGCATGCGTCTATACGCGTAGGTTCCGAATGGGCAGGTGAAGGTGGTTTTGTCCTGGTCTTCAGGGTCCACGTAGATTTGGAAATAGAAGTACTTCTTCCCAGCCAGTCGCTCCAACATCTGATCGATGAACGGTAGGGGGAAGTGGTCCTTCCTGGTTGCGGCAATCAGTTTGCGGTAGTCTATGCACATCCGCCAACCAGTGACTAGCCTTGTTGGTATCAGCTCATTCCTCTCATTTTGAACCACTTGGATCCCTGACTTCTTGGGGAACATGTGAATGGGGCTGACCCACTCGCTGTCAGGCACCGAATAGATAATTCCCAATGACAGGAATTTCAAAATTTCCTTCAATATTTCATCCCGCATGTTAGGGTTCACCTTCCTTTGCGAATCTCGATGTGCTTTCGCTCATTCTTCTAGCCTGATGTGGTGCATACAGACATCGGGGCTTATTCTCACCAAATCTGTAAGGCTCCATCCAATTGCTCTTTTATTCTTGCTCAGCACAGTCAGTAGTTTCACCTCTTGCTCTTTCTTAAGGCTGCTACTGATAATTACCGTGTATAAGTAGGGGTGAGCAAAAAAACCGGAAACTGAATATCCGAACCGAACCAAACCGAAATTTTGAAATTCGGTTCGGTTTTTTCAGTTTTTTGGTTCGGTTCGGTTTTAAAAATAAAAAAATTTCGGTTTTTCGGTTCGGTTCGGGCGAAGAAAAAAATCGAAAAACCGAAAAACCGAATTATATATATATTCTATTAATTTAATATATTATATTATATATAATATATATATATATATATATATATATATTCTTTTAATATATTCTACTATATAATGTATATTATATGTATTATTAATTTTATATTATATATAAATATTCTATTAGTATATATAAAATAAAATAAAATACACATATATAAAAATATATTTATATTATATTTATTTTTTTCAGGTTTTTCGGTTTTTTTTTCAGGTTTTTCGGTTTTGTTCGGGTTTTTCTGTTTTTTAAGTTCGGTTTTCGGTTTTTCGGTTTCGGTTTTTCAGTTTTTCGGGTTCGGTTCGGTTTGGATTTTGAACTAAATTTGGTTTTTCGGTTTTGGTTCGGTTTTGGTTCGGTTTTGGCAAAAAACCGAATTGAAACCCGAATGCACACCCCTATGTATGAGTCTTCCTCCCCGAGGAAGACATACTTCAGGTTTGCTGGCAGTTTCTTTAAATCAACTTGTGGGGAAGTGTGTCTGCGGGTAGAAAGTTTTTTGCAGCATCCTCATCTTTTTCTAATTCACCATCTGAGAATTCCTCTGTACTGGCTGGTAGTTGAGCCCCTGCTGCTCCAATAAATTCCGATTTCTGACAAAAGTCCTTAATTGCTCCTTCTATCTCTTCATCAGTCAACCCTTGGCTGCTGATCAGATCGCACCATGCAGTTGCTTCTACATCAGCCTGTCCATACACATCCAACGCTTGGAGTTTTTCCTGCAATAATTCGGTCTCAAGAAAATCTTGGACTAGGGGGTCAATTACATCAACATAGCATAGATTTTCAGAATCGATAGGCTTCTTCATGGCCTCATTGATACCAAAAGTGAATTTCTATCCATGAAAATCAATTCAAATTGTCCCTTCAGCCATGTCCACGATTGTCTTAGCTGTTTTAAAAAACGGTCTCCCTAACAATATACCGCTAGACTCCCTAGCTTCATACTCACTCATCTTGATCACATAAAAGTCAGCAGGGTAAGTAAAATCATGCACTCTCACCAATACATTTTCCAACACGCCCTCAGGATTTATGCATGACCTATCAGACAGTTGGATTAACACCCTAGTGTTTGACAACTTTACTCCCTTCAACCGATTATAGATTGATAATGGCATAACATTTATAGATGCTCCCAAATCACACATCGCATGCTCGATTTTTACATCTCTGATAGTTATAGGTAAAGTGAACATACCTGGGTCGGCTCTTTTGGGCGGTAGCTTCTCCTGCACAATTGCTGACGCTATCCCTTCCACCATGATTTTTCCATCTTCCTGGGCCTTCCCGGCTATGAACTCCTTGATGAATTTCCCAAGCGGGGGTAGCTTCACGGCTTGGAGGAATGGTATGGAGACATCCAGCTTCCAAAAAATGGACATGTAGTCCACTGGTTTCTCCTTCTTCCTCCTTGTCACGAAACGGTAAGGAAATAGTTTTTTTCCTTTCGCCTCTTCTACCGGTTCTTCAACAGCCTTCCTGGAGTCTTTCTTGGGCACATTCTGGGCTGGAATCTCTGTCGTGGGTTTCGTTTCTTTAGGATGGTCTTCCCTGGGCCGTACGCCTTTGGTTTCATATTTTTCCAATAGATCCTGCATCTGAGGCAGAGGTCTGTTGAGCTCTCCCACCGAGACGATGTCGCTTAGTACCTTCGTTTCACTGGGCTCTCCACTGGGTTTCTTCGGTTGGGGTCCATTATAGGCAGTTCCGGACCGCAATGTGACCTTACTCACGTTTGCCTTTTCAGGTACATGGACTGTAGACGGGAGTTTCCCTGAATTTCCCTTCAATTCACCCATCGAATTCGCCAGCTGGGCTAATTGCCTATTCATCATATCCATGTTCGCCTTATGCTCCTTCTGGGCATTCTGCATCCCCTGCACTACTTTATTATTGGACTGCAATTCACCCTTGATACTCTGCTGCGAAGCGAGCATTTCTCCCATCATGTCCTCCATAGATCTCCTTGACCTGTTAGGATATTGGAACTGATTTGGTCCTTGGTGCTAGTTATACTGGGGGTTTTGGTTGTTCTGGTAATTCTGGAAGTTTTGCTGGTTCTGGTTAGGTGGGTATTGGTTATACTGGGCAGGAGGGTTGTATTGGTCTTGGTGATATTGATTTTGGTTATGGTTCTGGAACTGGTTCTGGTTCTGTTGGTGTTGGGGACCTTGATTATGCTGATTCTGGTAATTTTGGTAGTTCCTCTGGTGTGGTGGCACATAAACAGGGTTTGATTTTTAGTTCTGTGGGTTTTGGTTGTGGGGTTGTTGGTTCCTCCCTGACCAGTTGAATTGGTGGTCGGGGTTTGCTGGGCCACGGTTGGGATTTTGGTTCGGGTGGGGGTTGTATTGGTTCTGACCTTGACCTTGGTTTTGATTTTGGTTCCCATCTCCCCATCGAAAATTTGGATGGTCCCTCCATCGTGTTTCCCGTTGTCTCCCCGGAATCCAATTCCCACTAGAGTTATAGTATCCTACAGCATTGACTTGCTCCATATTGACCAAGTCATTCGGCTGATCGTAGGTTTGCCTTTGATTTCCCTGCCCTGCACCCTTGTAGCTCCCAGTTGGGGAAGGCGGTGGCGTGTTCTTCTCGATCGCGCTCAGGAGCGTCTTTTTCAGCTCTTCCATCTCAAGTCCATCTTCTGCTCTATCTTCTGCTCCTGGTCAGTGGACGAAGCACTCGCAATCCTCTCTCTGCTGTATCCATCCCTCAAATTGTCGTACTCCTTCTTCGGGCTCAAAAGCTTCCCTAGGACCTTTTTCGCTTCATTGACCCATAGTTGCTTGAAGCTTCCTCCTGACGATGAGTTTGCCATATCCTTTGTTGCCTTATTCATCCCTTCATAAAAGGTATGATGTATCTCTATTTCTGCCATACGATGGTTTGGACACGCATCCAAAAGGCTCATATATTTCGCCCAATAATCACTCAGGGGTTCATCGTACTCTTGCTTCACACTGGTTATCTCTCTCTTCAGCGCACTCGTCTTCGATGATGGGAAAAATTCACCTAGGAAGACTGACTTGAAATCGGCCTAATTCTCAATGGAGTTGGGTGCCAGGCGCATGAACCATATGTTAGCCTCCCCCTTTAGGACGAACGGCAAGGCCTTCAATCTGTAGTCATCCTCGGTCGCCCCCGTTGGCCTTCTCTGTGCTTTACAAATCTTACTGAACTCATGAAGGAACTCGTAGGGCCCTTCATAGCTCTTCCCACAGTACGTGGGTAGAATTGCGATAACATGGGGCTTCACATCACAGGTTGTCTGTCCCGGGGTGACAACTAAGGCTTGCGGCGGTTCTCCGTCGACATGCGCGTTCAGCGATCCGATCTCTGGGTCATCATCTACTTGGGCAGCCATCCTCCTTGGGTTACCTTCCAATTGTAGCACCGGTTCTGGTATTCCTCCTTTTATGGTGTCTTGCTCTTCGTCACTACTCGTGCCTAGGTCAGACAGGGCTGTCGACTGGCAAGAACGAGTGGTCACAAGTATAGTCCCTCGTTGGAGTATCTTCGGCTTCCAATGGTCAGGAGCCGAACTGCTTCTCATAAACTGAAATAAAAAGAAAAGAGAAAAAATATGCACAATATATACGCCAAAATATCACGCACAATAGCAATTAATAACGCCATCCATCCCCGGCAGCGGCGCCATTTGAAGGTGCAGGTTCTCGGTGTCGTGTTAAGCAAGGGTGTATCCACCTGATCAGGATAGAAATCCCAGCCAACCTGAACCTGGTATCAATAATATTCCTCAACCCACTTCTACTGGTTAGTATAGTGGAGGTAAGGGTCGAATCCCACAGAGATGGATGCGCTTGGGTAATTGTGGTGATAATTTGGAGGGGTTTGGTTAGCTACCACGCTTGGGTTGAGATTCTACCTAGACAGGACTTAAAGGTGGTACTCTACTGACTGGGTAGTGTGAAAGTGATTGACATGTAGGTGTGTACGTGAGAGTGGGGGACACGGTGTTTCAGGGATATGTGGAAAGTAGATAGTTATTATAAAAAGCTAAACGGAATATCAGAGAATAGGTGGTGGTTTGGTGGCTGCACTGTCAGGTCTGTAGGGTACCAGCAAGAAAAGTAAAGGACAAAAGCAAAAAGTAACTAAAAAGCAAAAGTGGTTCCAAACTTGGATGTGGATGTTGTCTTCTTCAACAAGTATATACAAAATCAAACAAACTCAGATTCCATGGATGACACTTACAGATTAACAACTTCATAATTCAGATCCACAAATTAACACTCTAAAATTCGAAGATTAATCGAGTGAAATCAAGAATTACACTTACTGGGTGACATGCAAGGTGACAGAATTCACGTAAACTCGGATTTCGCACATAATTACTTCGGAAACTAAATCTAAACAACAAACTTAACTAACAATCTCAGATCGAGCAACTCCAAATGAAATCATGCTTTCAACACTTAGAAATTACCGCGACAACTAGATCTAAGATACCTAGGCAGAATGAAACAAATTCAAACCGAAAGAGATGCATAAAAACAAGCATAAAACGTTTGGATCCCAACAAAACACTTCAAAAGATAACAAGTACTAATTATGCAACAGATCCAACGAAAGGAAAACAAGTAAAGATTAACTAGGAAAGCGAATAAAGATTGTTTTGCTACTCCGGGCGATGAAACTGCTACGACTACGAAATGAACTGGCTGGAATGATGGAAGGTGATTCTCCGGTGGACTTATGGAACTTCAGGTGACCATGGTTGTGGTGAGGGAAGAGAAGATTTTGGACGATGCTGAAAGAATTTATCTATCGAGAGAGAGGACTCTAACTAAGTGTGAATGTCGATCCTCATCCTATCTCCAAGTGGCTTCCTTTTATAGGGAGGCCTGCCCTTGCTTTTTAGGGTAGACTCTATTCGTGAAATGACTCTTTTACCCTTGTTTGTGGTTGATCCTTCCCAGCAATCCTTCTTCTCTATATCGAGCCTTTTTGGCATGTATCCTGGTCAGTATTGTACCTTTCTGGCGCTCTTTTACCTGACTTATCCGAACCCTTTCGTACTGACTGGTACTCTTTTCCTACATACTTTAGCAACTATTTTGCAGATATAATCCAATTAAGCACGTTATACTGACCAGTAACCGAGGCCTAGAATGCGACTTATCACCCAGGTAGCCAACGGGGAGTGGTTCGGGCGTGATATCGGCCTCCCGCACCGGAAGCCCGACTTCGATCAGCAAGCCGTCTGGAAGGCCCTGAGACACGAGAGAGCGCCAGCCTTTAAAGCCTCTGAGTCCAGAGGTACTCACATCGCCGACCCAGCCCTACACCATGCCCAGGTCTACCTAGGCTGCAACTTGTTGGGTGATAAGGTTTCTTGTGAGTGAATCCTTCCATGTGCCCAAGAAATACCTAAAATAGTGTTTGATTTCAATTTTTAGTTTTTAAAGATAAAGATAAAGAGCCTAGCCTCAAAAACTAAACTCAAAATGGATTTGGATGGGGAGAAAAGGGATGAGAAGAAAGTGTAATGAATGAGGAATCCTCTTTGGGGACCTATGACCTTCCACAAAAAGATGTGGGCAACCCTAGGCTACTTTCACCCAAAGTAAATACTCCATTGACTCCACATTCATGACTATACCACCATAAATGCATACCTATACTTGATCTAGTCTAATGAACATAAACCAAGCAACCTACATGTAGGAATTTGGATAAAAATCTCACAAGGGAGATGCTCTCAAAGGAGTTTTTAAAAAATCATTCATCAAAGTCTGCAAATAAATGTCTCACAAATGGTATTTATAGCTAGGGTTGGAAACCCAAGAAAAGGGCCCAAAATAAGTGAAAATCGTCTAAAACAGTAAAATCACCCGGTCGGGTGTTTTCGCGAAGTTAATTCACCCGGCCGGGTGAACCTCCCGGACTCCAATTGTGCTCAGCATGAAAACACCCGGTCGAAGTTAATTCACTCGTTATCTCTTCTGCGCGGCTTTGGTTAATCGGTCATAACTCTCTCCACCGGACTCCGATCGAGGCGTGCAATATACTCACGCGACCCTCTTTCGAAGATGAACACATTGGTGGCCTTTGAAGATCGTTTAGACGTCATTTCAATAGGTCGAGTACCCTTGTAATCCCGCTGCGGCTGAAATGTTTGATGCACGGCTCCCATGATCGTATCATCCTCTCCTTGTGAAGGATTTGTCCTCAAATCTGGGCCGTCCCCTACAAAATCAAACGGGCTCAAGTCAGCCACATTAAAGGTACAACTCACGTTATACTCACCGGGAAGATCAATGATGTAGGCATTGTCGTTGACACGCTCTAGGACCATAAATGGGCCATCCCCTCGCGGGGCAAGCTTGGATCTTGCTTTGTCGGGAAAACGTATTTTCCGAAGGTGTACCCACACCCAATCTCCGGTTGAACAATATTTTCTTTCGCCCTTTGTTCACCCTTTGACTACTTGTTCTCCCATCTTGCGGATTCGTTCTTGCACTCGAGTGTGCAAGTCTTGCACAAACTTGGCCTTCTCCATCCCACCTTTGAAAGGAGTTCCTCGACTTGCCTTTGTAGCTCTTGTGTCTCCTTGGGATTCGCCTTGTATGCGGCCCGGTTTGGGAATGACGATCCCGGCAAAAAATCAATTTGATGCTCGATCCCCCTCATGGGAGGAAGTTCACTAGGGAGTTCCTCCGGGAATACATCTTCAAATTCCTGCAACACACTTTGGACAATCAAAGGACACGGGTCAAGGTTAGTAGCTAAGCAAAAATCCTTAGGGACCATGAGAAGAACAGAGAGGTGATTGTTTAGTGCCCACCCAAGGTCGGTTTTACTAGCTATCAAACATTCATTTCCCTCTCTTGTTTGTGGGTGCTCTTCTTTGGACGCTTTTATTTTTCTCTTACCACCCTCACTCTCACTTGGCTTTTTTAGCTCACATTCTTTTACTAGCCTTTTTTCCCTATCTCTCTCTCTTTCCTTTTGTAGATGTTGGCTAGCCTCAAACACGACACTAGGTAGCAATGGCTTCAAACGAACCTTCACCCCGTTGAGCATGTAGAAATACTCATTTGTGAAGCCATTTTTGTAGGCCATTCTATCAAACTCCCATGGCCTCTCTAGCAAGACATGACATGCCGTCATAGGAATGATATCACATAGGATTTCTTCTTCAACTTCCCCAATCTTCAATGGAACTTTGCATTGAGCCTTCACCTTCAACTCCCCGGAATCCCCTAACCATTGCAATTTGTAGGGGTTTGGGTGTTTAAGGACCTTCAATCCCAATTTGGCCACCAACCGGTCACACACCACATTTGTACAACTCCCTCCATCTATGATGACCAAGCACGTCTTGGATTTCACCTTACACTTTACATGAAAGATGTTGCACCTTTGCTCCTTATGCTCCTCAAGGTTGGGTTGTACATTGAGCATTCAGAGTACAACCATGGCCCTTAAGGGTGTATCTTCATCCTCGCCACTAGAGAAAGCTATGTCGGTGTCCGGGCACACTTCTTTAGTGCCCACATCTTCTCCTTCTTCTTCATCTTCCTCACTATACACGCTACCATCTTGCCCGATAACCATTACCCGTTGGTTTGGGCACTCACGTGCTTAATGGCCATACCCCTTGCACTTGAAACATTGAACCTTCTTGTCTTCCATAGGGGCTATAACTTTAATAGGTTGAGTAGCCGGTAAAGCCTTCACGGTCGGTCTCCCTTGGGTATTTGGATTAGCCGTGTTTTCCACCTTTTTGCCGGGAGCGCTCCACTTGCTAGGCCCCGTCCCTCCCCCGGTTTGGCTAGACGCCCATTTAGTCCGGCCAGAAACCAACTCCTTACTTTGCCTCTCAAAAGTGTCGACAAACCCAATCACCTCATCCAAGGAAATTCCCCTCAATGCTTCCACTTGCACCTTGTGCTTCAAGTTGATGTTAAGGCCATGGATAAATCGATCTTGAGTCGCCTCTTCTCGCTCCTCCACTCCTACCTTGCTCATCAATGATAGGAGTTATAGTAGTACTCCATTACGCTCTTCGTCCCTTGCTTCAAATCTTGAAGCTCCCCTCGAAGTCGGAGGAAATAGGACTTTGGTACAAAGGTAGTCCTCATGAGCTCACACAGCTCCGCCCACGAACCCACTTCTCCTCCCCTAACCACTCTTCTCATCCTCATCATATCATTCCACCATGTATCCGCATTGCCACGAAACTCGGCTATGGCCACCTTCATCTTATCAACTTCCGAAAAGTTATGGAGTGAGAAAATTTTGCTCATTTGGGACTCTCATTCCAAGTAGGCTTCGGGATCAAACTTGCCGTGGAACTCGGGAAATGTGTGCTTGATAGATTTTGTGGGATCATCATACCTCGGCTCCATCTCCTCCTCCTCATAGTTTCTATTTCTTCTATGCCTACCATCCCACCCATGGTGCCCCATGTTTCTATTCCCTCTTCCGCCCATCATGTTCCCAAACCTACCATTCCTATTCCAATTTCGTCCTCCTCCATGTCCTCCACGCCCCCCATGATCGTACCAACCATAGGGCTCTTCCTCTCCATTACTCCCCTCGGAGGCATCGTGATGTGTGGGATTGCTCCTAGGGGTGTTTGACCTTGATAGTCGCAAGGCCTTCAAAGCGTTGAGCTCATCGTGGAGAAAAGCTTGGTTTTCATGGATGGATACTTGGTTCTCCTTGAGTTCCTTCAAATCCCCGAATATAGCATCTTGAGTGACATGCATTGTTGTTTGGCCTTCTTTTAGATCCCTCAAATCCATCATAATTTTAGTCATCAAGCTTTTAAACTCATCCCCCGCCAAATTATGACTCGTGCTCGCACCCGGTTCAACTCTCTCCGGTTGCGAATCCCCCATCGTGGTGGATCTAGTACGAGGTGGCATTCAAAATGGTACCTACAATAAGAAATAAAAATAAACTAGGATCTAGTCCTAGGGATTAGTAAAATCCACACTCACACACACAAGAAAGGGAGATTTTAGTAAGAACTCACTTCCCAATTGGTAATCCCACCCCCAATTCACTCACCAATGTCACTCGGAACAAGGCTTAGAATAGAGTGAGGGCTAGGTTTTTTTTTTAATCAAACACCTTTTCGGTGGAGGGTTCGTGGGTCCCTCGTCCCTTTATATCATAGGGTCTAAACCACATCACGGACAGTCCAAATCAGACTTGCCCAAACATTGAGTCGGAGTATCGAGGTATCGCCTCCATATCTTGAAGGGATACCGCTCTACTCACCTCTAACCAAAATGTAAAAATACACCAACGAAGCTCAGATCCTACGAAAAACCGTAACCGTAAATTTGTCTGGCACCAGCCTCTTGCCTTCAAAAACTTGACTCTTCAATGTTCCCTCCTCCACCCTCTCTAACATTCGGAATCCCCAACTGATCCAATCGGGCCAAGGCCTTGGCCAGAGGCGGAGCCGTGTCTTGGTCGAAAGTGATCTGGTCGTCTCGTTGTCGTCCATATGTGAAGTCAGAGGATCAGTTAGCAGACATTCTAACCAAGGTGGTGAACTCTAAGTCATTCAAAGGAGTACTGAGCAAGTTAAGGATCAGAAATCCCGTTACTTAACTTGAGGGGGAGTGTTGGAAAGAAATCATGTAATTAAGACAATTGATCACAAATTGATTCTTACCATAGCTAGATTATCTCCTTACCATATGGAGGATTGATTGTATCTATAAGAATTGTAACCCTAGCACACAATGAAATCAAGAAACATATTCATCAAACTATCGATCCTAGTTTCTTCAGAATTAACCTTCCGTTGGATGTCCACAAGGCAATGTGGAAGAAGGTCTCGGCTAGAGACACGATGCCTTCTAGGTACCCTCACGAGCTTCCCCTTGCCACCTTGTGGATTATTGAAGATTTTTGGGCATTGTGCAATGTCAGGGACGCGAATGGCTTGAGCCACATGTTCCAAGGGAGGTGGCTGTCCTATAGGAGAGTCACCCTCGAGTTTCTTAGCACCCTCAAGGTGCACAAAAACCGACGTTCCCGCATCCCTGAGACGATAGATTTCTGCCTCGGCAACCGCAACCATTCCTTCTCCATGGAGGCTCTTTGCGAGGTGTTTCAATGTTACAACCTCAACCCCGGCGAGGAAGTGGAGTACGACACTCCGATGTTTGGGGTGCCATGACTATCGAGGGGGAGGACTTCATCCCGGCTTATGCCAAATCTTCTTCCATCCGCAACCCCGTCCTAAGGTATCTTCACCGGGCAATGACTTGATTGATGTTTGCTCGAACCGACGGTGGAAGCATCTTCCAAACCGAGTTGGACGTGATGCGGAGTCTCCTCAATAAGAAGGGGATCAACTTTGGAATCCTCTTCACCATCTATGTCGACCGCATCTCGAAGAAGGACGGGAGCACTATTTGTTGCGGGGGCTTGATCACGGCGATTGCCAAACACCTCTGCATCCCGACGACGGACTTCACTCCGAACATGGGTGAGATGTACATCACCTATGAAGTGCTTTTTGCGGTGAGGCTTTTGAAGACCGACTCAAATGGCCAAGCTTTCTTTCTCCAAGTGGAGTGGGATCACTTTCCCGTTCCAATCCAATATTTGATTAAGGTCGGCACGTGGGACTACAAGGCCAATTGGAAGCTCAACACCGCCACCCACCGGAGAGCCATTGAGGCTAACCCCATTCAAGGGGAGTTTAAGAAGAGGAACATGCCGAAGAGAAGGAAGTTGAGGGCCACCGTCGCCGCAATAGGAGAAACCGCCGACGAGGGAGGCCGGATCCCGCTGAGGAGTTCCAAGCCGATACATCCGCCCGACTAGGGGAGATGTTCTCCTACATGCAAAACATGTCCAACACTTGGGACAACCGTTGGGCGGAGCAACAACAAGCCAATGCCTACAATCAACAAGGATGGGTGACACAAGGCGAATGGCGGACGGCGGAGCAAAACTTTTGGGAGCATCAACGGCTAGAAGATGTTCATCAACACCAATCTCATTGGCGCTTTTGAAGACCTCAATGCCCGTTTCCCTCCTCCTCAAGAATGATGAAGTCAAGCTCATGACTCTAAATGAGCACTTGTATAATTTATATTGGTTTTAAGACAATTTTATTTTTGTGTTTTGACAATTTTTGCGTAAGTTTTTGAGTACTTTTTGGTTTAATTTTCGTTTTTGTGTTGATGAAAATTTTTGCAGGTTTCTGGACTCTCGCCAGCGACCGCTGCAGTGTCTGCAGCGGCCCGCTGGCCATCTTCTGGAACGATTCTATAGCTTCGCAGCGACCGCTGGTGGACACCCAACGACCGCTGCCCAAATGAAGTTTCCAGCGCGATTTTTTGAATTTTTTCGAATTTTCACCCCGTCCAGCCACTATGCAAAAAAATTTTAAGGTACGTTTTCCTTTTAGTAGTTTACTCACGCCCCTACCAACTCTACAAACTTATTTTACACTTTGTTGTAAGTTTGGGGGGATGAAGTGGTGGACCGTGAGTCTAGGTTTTTAGTTTTTAGGGTTTTAGTTAAAGTTTTTGTTTTAAAATCCCGAAGGTGAATCCATGTCATGAACGTAACATGAAGAACTTAGAAACACGCATGCTTAGGGACACATTAGACCGAGTTGCCAATGATATGAAGTTCTTTTCATCTTTGATTAAGTATGTCTTGACGTCTTGATTTGATGGTTTGGTAAAAAGGTGCATAATTAGTGAATTACTTGTTCGCCTTGAATCATGCTTATACCTTGTGAGATTTGAGCCTAAATTCTTTCTTGTGTGATTATCTGCATGCATGTACATGTTTCTAGAACTTGCTCCTAGTCTGCCTAAGTTTACATAGTGTTTAAGTTGATTTAGGAGGATGATAGGCCATCTTTTCTTAGCTACTTTTATACCTAAAATTTTCGACCCTCTCAAAATTTTCCCTTTGGAGCCAACTTTTGAGCCTTTAAGCATATTCTTTGGAAGCCAAATAAATGGGGACAATTCATTGGGTTAGTATAGTTTTTATTTATCTTTTGTAAAAGAATTGGAGAGATAAGGAAGAGAGTATAAAAAGTAGTGTGCTTAATGTAGTAAAGTAAAAGTTGTGAAATAGAAAAAATTCAAAATGTGTGCTTGATCTAGAAAGGATGCTTATAAAAAAAAGAGAAAGAAAAGTTGTGAAAAGAAAAGAGAAAAATCAAAGGATTGGAAAGTGAGTTGAATGAGAAAAATAAGTGTTAAAAGTGTCTTGGGTTTTTAGAAAAGTGGAGTCATTTTAACTCTACATGGGATATTTTTATTTTGAGTCACTTTTTAGCCAAATATTCCTCACCTACCAAAGTGTCTACATTACAACAAAAAATAAAGACCTTTCGGACTTTTGATGTTTAATCACATCAAGTAGAGGAGGGATTAGACTTTGAGAAAGCCTATGGTAAACTTTGCATGATGCATGATTTGAGTGCTTATACACTTCACTTTTATACACTTTGAGAGTGAGAGAAAGAATCACTTCTCATCTTTGTATGTTTTCCACATGTGAGTGCATGAATTCAAGGTGTTCCACGAGTTAGTAATGAAAGTGCACTAATAAGCCTTACTTTATTTGATTGTGTTAATACATGCTTGATTCATCTATTCCATACTTTGAGGCAATTACGACGTCTAGTCCTTGTGCATTCCGTGCTTCTATTTTGTGTCTTTATTGTTTTGTTCGAGGACAAACAAAAATATAAGTTTGGAGGAGTTGATACGCTCGGATTTTGACCTGTTTTAAGGCCTATTTTGGTCCATTTTTAATGTCAAAATCATAATTCATGTCAATATTTTGCATATTTTCTCTATTTTGGTATTTTGACGTGTTTTGTGAGATTTGTGCATATTTGAGCCTAAAAAGACAGCAAAAAGTCAAAGTTGGAAATATGGAGCTTTCAAGAAGCCCATCGGTCCACTGCAACACGCACAGCGACCGTTGGGGCCCAACGACCGTTGGGGCCCAACGACCGTTGAGCCAGTAGCGGTTCGCTCCGGAGAAAGTTGTGCTGAAACGAAGAATACGCCCAGCGACCGCTGGGGAGTGCGCAGCGACCGCTCTAAGAGTTTCCCAAGCTACGGGATTATTCACAGCGACCGCTGCAACATAGTGTAGCGACCGCTACCCAAGAGGCAGAGGCTACGGATCAATGTGCAACGACCGCTGGCCAAGGTGCAGCAGTCCGCTGCGAAAACGCGGCCCACGAATTTGACCTACTTTCTCCCCAAGATTTACCAAATTTAGTCACCTTTTACCTTATTTCATGCTGCTTGATTTTTCCTCTATAAATATCCCCTAAAACTTCTTCATTAGTATCTTCTTTTTGCCTTCTAATTTTAGAGCATAATATTGAGAGAGTTCTTCATTGTGCAAGAGGTTGAAGAAGGAATCAAGAGAAGATCAAGGCTACAACGATTCAACCTTTGGGTTTTATTGCTTTAGTTCTTATGTTCTTTTTGTTTTCCATTCATTCTATGTTTTTAGATTATTCAATTATGTGTAACTAAATTCATAGAATTCTAGGAACGTGTTAGTAACGACTTTGGTTATACAATTCCGTTTTCTATTTAATATCCGTTTTGTTTTTACTTTGTTTCTTCCCTAAGTTATTCCATAATACTTCACGTTTGAGTGATACATTCGGTGATGCTTAAATATAACTTGCTACATAATCGTGAGAGGAGGTTGGCAAGTTAGATCCACTTAGTAGACACTACAATTAGCTTCCCTTAAAACGGCATTGTTAATTGAGAGTGAGGACTTTCCAAGGGTTTTAGGAACTTTTAGGAGTTACGGATCTAGGATTGATAACCCTAGTATTATTAATCTACGCTTGCGCCGCATGGGCAAAATTTATGTGACTCGTTCTATCAAAGTATAAACTGTGTTAAGGTATTGTAGTTGGAATTTGTATAACCATAACTGTGAACGCACATCCCTGGAATTCTCTTATCTCTCATATTTTATCTCTTTAATTATTTGAAATTAGTTGTTTTATTGCTTTTGAACTGTTTTTAGTTTTCAAAATCTCCAAAACTTTCAGTTTTCCAAATAGTGAACGAAGCTAAGTAGATGGTAGTCAATATGTGATTGTTTTCCCTGTGTTCGATATCCAGTACTGA
The DNA here is from genome assembly GCF_004379255.2 of Salvia splendens. Taxonomy (NCBI): domain Eukaryota; kingdom Viridiplantae; phylum Streptophyta; class Magnoliopsida; order Lamiales; family Lamiaceae; genus Salvia; species Salvia splendens. Next base: position 16,324,868 of record NC_056038.1, read on the forward strand.
CCTTTAGCTATACTATATATACCATGTATACTTGCAGGTTTGTTTAGTGCTAATAAAAAGTAAATCAATATCATCTCCCCGTTAGACTAATTAATTCTACTAATTAATTCCAGGTAGAATAAAAATGTATTAACAAAGAATGTATATACAATATACCCCTATATTTTAAACCGATTTTTATTTTAACCGATTTTTTTTAACTATTACTCCCTCCGTCCCCCAAAATTCGTCACCATTTGACCCGGCACGGGTTTTAAGAAATATAATAGAAAGTGGGTTGAAAAATTGGTGGCATGTGGGTCCTACTTTTATATATTAGTTTTATAATAAAATATGAGTGTGAATGAGTTAGTGGAATGTAGGGTCCACTATCAAAAATTGTAAAAGTGAAAGGTGACAAATTTTTAGGGACAGACGAAAAAAGAAATAGGTGACAAATTTTAAGGGACGGAGGGAGTATATCTTTACTAAACTACCCGTTTATTATGTTTGTAAAGTCAACTCACTACCAAATTGCATGAATTACTTAAGGTATGAAATTATATACAGTCAATGCAATTAAAATGCTTCCATTTGTTTAGTCAAGTTTCAAATATAGATGACCCCTTTATGTTTTATACAATATAAATGAAATTATATACAATCACTGCAATAATACACTTTCATTTGTTTAAGAAAATATAAAAAATTGAATTTCTTGACTACTAAAAATTTTATTTAACTAGTACTATTATCGAAGTGGTATCATCAAATTTGAATTCCCATTCATCTAGGAAAATTTCATAAATTGAATGTCTTGACTAATAAAAAAACAAAATGATTTGTGTTATAGAGGGAAGAGAGTTGTGTGATGGTATTAGGGGAGAGATAAAATGGAATGAAGAAATATACTCATATGAATCAAACTTCATGTGTCCTATCCTTCTCTCATAGATTTTACTGCAATCGCTCATTGATCTAATGCACCAATCAACGATAATTTATTTTGCAGAAGAAATAAAGTCATTCTTGTTAATGGAAGAAATAATGCATTTGATTAGTTAATGGAAGAAGAAATAATGCATTGATTAGGAAGATGTAATAAATCATTTCCTAAAATGTATAAATGTTGATTATGGAATGCTTAATTTTCCTAAATGATCATAGGAGGGTAATAATGTAATACCTTAAATTAATTAATCATTATAGATTTTTTTAAACGTAAAATACGTAAAATATCCTACTTTGTATATACAATTTTTGGTTAATTTATCACTACCCTTCTAGATAAATGCATTTTGGATTATCAATTTTAGAAGATCTACAAATATTGGACCTTCAATTCTTTGGGTCTTAGACTCGAATGCATTAAATTGCAGATCTATAGATGTGGCAAGATCGAGCCAATTATTTTGTCACATGCCAATTTATTATTCAAATGATTAGGACAATTTCTATTTACCACTCGAATTTGATTCTATTTGTAATTTTCGAAACTTAAACCTTTAAAATGTTGCAAAGGACTTTAAAGTCCTAGTTGTTTGATCCATCTAAAATCAAACTATCCCTTTAATGGACTTTCGAAAAAATGTAAAATACTTTCCCCGTCCTTTAAAAATGAAAACTTTGAAAATGACAATTTTATCATCAATTTAAAAGAAAATATAATTTAAATATTGTTAGTGAAAAATAATACTAGAAGAAAAAAATTTAATAAAAATAGATATAAATTAATTTTGTAGAACGAACTAAAATGGTTCAAAGAGAGTATTTATTTTTGGGACGAGTTTCACAAAAACAGTTTCCAGCATTTTTGTTGTCAAGAAAAGAGTTTATAAACTCGCAATATGCTAGTGGGCTTAGCCCTAAATATGAACTTGCATATCTGTCGGGAATATAATAAAGATAAACTTAATGTTCCGTTGGACTCAAGCCCAAAACACATATTTTTTATTATGTGCCAATTTTAGTCTATGTCTTATCATTATATGAAAATATCTAAGGACATTTTTTTACTCAGCTAAGGATGTTAATTAGAGTTTCTAAATATGCAATGTTGCCTAAGCTTTAAAAAATATCTTTACTTTTGATATCTCAATTAAAATTAAGGAATGCAAACGAAAGTATTTTAGAAAACTAAAAGATTAAGGTGGACAATTATATCATCAATTTAAAAGCATTTTTCTTTGCGCCATCAATTTTGGCCATTTAAATAATAAAAATAATTTTAATTGATATATAAATTTGTAATTAAAACGGCATTGTTGTAATTTTTTTCAAAACTCTCCTCTTATATATTATATGTTTATCTATATTAACGGTGTGTATTTGTTTTTATATACTCCTATTAATGATTGAATATTAAGAGTTGTAATCTTTATATTAAAGTGTAGCTGGCTGCCTATTTGTGTTATATGAAGCGGTGTTGGTACACGTTTGGAATGAGTAATAATGACAATTTATTTAATTGTAATACAATAAGAAATAGAAAATTATTTCTCGCCATTCACTACAACATTATTGTCATTTAATTCCACATGAAAGCTCTACATTCATATTAAAACTGTCAAAATCCAAATCTAAAATGTAAAAATTTCAACTAAAAACCAATTTTAATTAAATTGAATGTTTTTAATTAAAATATTATTCTTCTAAATATCCCCAAAACTCCCCTTTTATATATGTATACATAATAATAATAATAATAATAATAATAATAATAATAATAATAATAATAATAATAATAATAATAATAATAATAATAATAATAATAATAATAATAATAATAATAATAATAATAATAATAATAATAATAATAATAATAATAATAATAATAATAATAATAATAATAATAATAATATAATAATAATAATAAGTTTGTTATAGTTTTGTCAAATACATGTCTTGTATAAAAATTGACATATTGCTCTAAAATTAAAATAAAAGGTCAAGGGCTATAATTTTTTCTGTAACCTGATAAATTCATTACTCCAAATATACCATGGTACTTTGTGAATTCATGATATTTTTTCTAATGGTTTTCAAAAGTTACACATTAGTAGTAGTAATCTAAAAATATCAGTTGATATCCTTTGAAATCTTATACCTTTCCTTTCGTTTTGAGAAACATGCATGTTTATCAATAAAGAGTCGCATTATTGATCTGTTGAAATAATTTTACTAGTGCTTTGTTTTACTCGATCTATTTTTACTCATATATATATATATATATATATATATTAACGTGCAATAGTATTTAATACCTACATAAGGCAGGTATCTCATGATGTATATAGATGAGTAACTCTTATGTTTTTTGAGCAATAATGTTAGTAGTATATCTTATATTACTGGAGAAGAATAATTTAAAATATTATTTTAAAATTAAGCGGTAACTAAACATGTTAATTACTAGTCTTATTGTTTGCCCAATTAGGGTTTTTAGGGGTTGGACGGGGCTGTAACTAAACACGGTACCTCGGTTTGTTTATTAGGCACTCAAGCTCGATTTCGAACCCCTTGAGTGGTGCACGCTTAGGCTCGAGGACCAGCTTGAGCACCGGACTAAACGATTGAATTTGGATCTTTTCAACTCAAATTATACATAAATTTAGAAAATTAGGCCACCAAAATATTCAATTATCTATAGATTTACAAAACTAATCAAGATATTGATCAATTAGAATTTGCATAGAATCTCATACTGTATAAGTAAATAGGTACGTTTTAAATTAATACTAACACATAAGCTGCCTTTTCATACACACTGTTTCTTTCCCATTCAACTACAAATTCACACACACAAAAACATAACAAGTCTTATCATAGCATCACACATGTCACACAAGACAAATAAACCGTAGAGTTCACTTATGCAATTAATTTTCATGTTCAACCGTGCTTGTTTTTGCCGCCAGCAGTTGATGCCGAGTTGCCTCCGCTGCCACTTCCGTGACCGCCTCCGCGAGAGCCACCACTGCCGGTACCATAACCATATCCGGACCCTGAGCCGTATCCGAAACCGTACCCCCTCGAAAACCCGTTAGGGGACTTACCCGATCCCGATCCGTAGCCCCACCCGGATGTTGGGCTGGAGCCCCACGACCAACTATAGTCCCAACTCGGGCTGTGGGCCGCCCCACTGCCTCCGGTCGGAGCCTCCATCATCAGCCGTCCACAACAGTTGGTGGAAGCTAAGAGGAGAAGAAAGAGGACTAATGTAACATGGAAAATTGTTGTACGCATTGTGAGTTTATTTGATCTATCTATTGCGTTAGGCGATTGAGTGAGGCTAGCACTATAGTCTATATATATAGTGGTGGGTGGTAATTGTGTTGATATATATATGGATATTAAATGGAAAAACAATAGAAAAAAGTGGACCTGTTAACACTAGCTAGAGAAGTGCACTTGTCGAAAAGGAGTAGATTTCCCCCACGATATTTGTAATGTGTATCGCCACACATGATTTGCACCACCGCCTAATCTATAAATTATTCTCTAAACCACTGCTTTAGGAATTAAATGGTCCCATCCAGAAAAAATATAGTGTTAGATTTTGAGATTTTAGCGTGTGATTAGAATAAACTACTCTATAGTTGATTATCAAGAAACGGCTATAGTTAGTTATTTGCGCATTGATTTTGAAACAATTACTGGTTTTTCCGTCTGTTATGTAAGAAATGGTACGTGAACTGCTTTTTTATGAACTTACTTATATGTAATAATCATATTTACATATTTCCTAACGACTCATTCTCCAAAATAATGAATTAGGTGGGAATCAAAATTATCTTTGAAAATAAGTCAGCACATTGTTATATTAATTCTTAATTTTCAAGTTTACTTAACTAAATTAATTAACCAAAAAATATTATGGCTAGTACACTACTCCCTCTTTACCACTCAAGATGACCACATTCTTGAGTTAAACAGAATTTTAGTAAAAGTTATTTAGTGTAGTAAAATAGAGAGTGGAAATATAGTTGAGTGTTTTAATGAGAAGAGAGATTTAAAAATTGAAATAAGATACACGTATCATTTTATAAATAAAGTACACTCATTATACTTTCACAATTTGTCAATTGAAAAAATATGTTCGTCTCTTTCAAATAGGAAATATGTTCTTCATTTTTAAATTATGCCGTAAATACCAAAAATGATAATATGAGATATTTTATCTGAATGGTTGATTTATTGATCCAATGAATCATTTTGGTCTTTCATTATGCATTATAGAGGTGATATGTCTATAATGTAACCAACATTCATCCATTGGATCTTAATCTGTATTGTCCAAATTTGTTAAACTTGGGTCACATCTTTATGTTTGTTAGTTTGCATCAGCGGGGTATAGTTGAAAAATGAAAACATGATCTTGAATGGTATATTTTCCATAGAGGTGGAGAAAGGAAAGAAAATATCTACTCCCTCCGTCCCACTTAAAATGAAACATTTGGGATCGGCACGAGATTTTATGTAGTATTACTTTGTGAGTTAATGAAGAGAGAGTAAAGTAAGAGAGATGAAAAGGTAAAGATACAGTTGTTTCCATTTTAGGAAACGTTTTATTTTTATTGTGTCAACTAAAATAAGAAAACTTTTATTTTTAATAGGAGAGAGAGTATAAGAATTGTTGTACTGTACTGACGTGTTTATTATTCCATGATCTATTACTCTTTAAATAGAGTATTATAAGTAGGTGTACATGGTAAGAGAATTACAATATGGAATACGATCAATTCTATTCTTAGGTGGAATCAAACTATTATTGGACTGAAAATTATGATTTGATTACGATTTCTTTTACTTTTCTAACCTCTTCATTGAGTTGAGCTGTGGTGGAATCACCAAAACTCAACTTGCCAAGTATATTGATAAGATTTCTTGCATTGATTGTTTTGATAAGAATATCTGCTAATTGATCTTCAGATCGAACAAATGTTTAACTCCATAACTCCACTTTTGATGTTCTCCTTGATAAAGTACGTGTCTATCAACTTCCACGTGTTTAGTTCGATCATGCTGCAGTCTCTTTGCTAAAGTCAATTCAATCTTCCTCAACAGAATCTCCATCAATCCACTCTTGATTCCCCAAAATTCTGCCTCAATGCTTGACAACGGGACCATTTTCTGTTTCTTACTCATCCACGTCACTAGGTTACCTTCAATAAAGATGAGTTTCCTCTCGTTGATCTTCGACCAATCGGACTACTAGCCCAATCTGCGTCAGTATACTGATGAACTCCTCGATGCTCGTACTTCATGAATATTACACCAAGCCCAACTGTTCCCTTGGGATATCTGACAATTCTAAGCGCAACTCCATAGTGATCATTCAGCGGTCAGTGCATGAACTGACTTACGGCCTGATTGCATAGGCAATATTAGGTCTGATGTGGGATAAGTATATGAGCTTCCCAACCGGACATTTATCTTCTTTGATCTGTCAACTCTGCACTCTCTATGATCTGCAATCCATAATTGTGTACCATTAGTGTGTCTGTTGGCTTGCAGTCCAATAGCAAGCCAACCCAATAGCCCAATTTATGTCCGGATATCTAATCTGCAAGCCAGCCCAATAGCCCAATTTCTGTCCGGATATCTAAAAATGTATTTCTTCTGCCTCATGAAGATCCCTTCTTCTGACCTTAGTATTTCTTCCTCAAGAAGTATTGAGGTCTCCTTGGAATAGGTTCTTCTTGAGCACTATTTCTATGTCCCTCTATTTTTCCTATTTTATCAATTTATCATTAAAACTTGCATTATTCATAAATGAGACTATTGTTTGTGATCATAGGGTGTATCAAGACTATTTTTTATGATCAGAGAGTATCAGACATGAGTCGATCTCAACCGATAATTTCCACAAAAGATGTACCCATGAGTGGTGGGGAGTAGGATGCCTATATTATAAATAAACATTTGGATAAACGCGTGGGAAGCACTTAGAATGAATTGGGGCCACTTAATAATGTTGGACCTTATTTTTCTTCAGTGTGGCAGCCCACAATTATTGGGCCCATAAAACCCACTTCTTACATTAATCATGCTAACATATCTGGATACTGAATATATTCTCCTTAATAAAGTCACACTACATGGTTTTCCTCTCAAAACTCATTATAACAAATCTAAAATAGCAGAACTTATGGAGTTGTCGAGTTGATGACTGAAAAACACTATATTTGTTGCACTGATGAATTGCTTCTTCGTTTAGTCCTTTATCTATAAACTTTTACATGTTAGGTTAAAATTTGGCTTTTCTAATGTTTTAGCGTTGAATATTCGTTTGAAATATATCTTTGGCAAATTGGCTTGAAAGATTTATAAGAATTTTATTTAAACCCTCTCATATATGGTTCATATAGTCAGATAAGAAATCATTAATTATTTGTGATATTTTAATATAGGGAGAATCCTTGCTCTCACGTCAAGTGGTATAGTGAACAGTTTAATGAGCCCAATAACGTGGTTAAAGGAATATGCAAGCTGGCCCATTTTGTCTAGGCCCATCCCTAATTGGAATTACCGCTTCGTTTCCATGTGAGTTTCAATCTTCATTCTTCACTTGGCCCACATCTAGTGAGAGAAACGATACACAATATACTTTCCATCCATAATTAAATGTCGCATATATCTGTTCTGCATAATTTTTAAGAAATTGTTTAACTTTATAAAATAATGTGGATATAAAAAGTTAGTGCTATTTTCATATATTGATTTTTTAATAAAATATTAATAGAATGAGTTAACAGAATCATGACTCACCTACTAAATATAATAAGAGTGAAATGAAATATTTATTATTGGACAGAAAAAATGAAAAAATGAAATATTTAATGACGGATGATTTATATGCACGGCTGAACTGTGTGCTCAATATATTATTACTGGAGTTGCAAATGTCAATGGCTTTATAAACATTGAAGTAATGTGAATTCATAATTTAAAAATCGACCTTACATTCATAAAATATGAAGGTCGTGTATGTAATTGAATTCTTTATTGATGGTTCAATATACGTTGATTAATTAAAAAATTATAACGAAGACAGTCAAAGAGAAATTTGGAGAGTTGTTTAAAATCACAATAAATTCAAAATTGGTTAAAATATGAGTATTAATAATAAAGAAAACAAATCAGTATCAAATGTTGATATTGATGTATATTCCTTCCATCGGTCATTAGAATTCCCATTTTTCTGAGGTACAATTTTAAGAAATGTTAAGAAAAATGAGTGTGAAAAAAGTTAGTAGAATATGAGTCCACTTGTATATATTAGTTTTAAATGAAATGTGAGTTGAATGAATTAATGTAACATGAGACCCTATTACTATTTACTACTCCCACGGTTTCCTCATGGTTGAAGTAAAAAATTTCGGCACGAAGTTTAAGAAATGTACGTTTAATGTATTAAGTAAATAAATAAAAATGTAATACAGAAAAAAGTAGTGAGAATAAATTAGAAAGTGAATAAAGTAGAGAGAATAAAATAAAAGAGAATAAAGTAAAAGGGAGAAAAAATGTTACCATATATAGAAATGAACGAATTATGAGTGAACTTTAAAAAATAGAAAAATAACTCAAATATGAGGAAACGGAGGTAATATAATAAAAATGAACCGAGACTGAAAGGAAATATCTATATTCAATAATCAATAAAATCGATCCTTAGTGGCTATAAATCCAAGATTAGACTAGATCAATTGCAACCACCCAACTTCATTTGGATCATATGCAAATTTGTATGCACTGACTTAATTACATATACGACAAATTCATAGTTAAATGGAGTATGATGCAATTAACCATAATAATTAATTTATTTAAGACCTGTTAAAATGAGAATCAGCAGCGTCGGACACGTGGCACCAAATATTCTGGTGGGAATCAGTTTAACTGAGCTTGAGTAGATGCCCGTTGACATTGGTGTCGCCATTCTGAAAAACCCTGATCTCATGAAATTACCCCTTCAATTTCTTCCCCAAATTCATTCATACGAAAAAGATGCTATGTTCTGGTCGAATTCTATCCATCTCTCACTCCACCACGCCGTTTGATTCATCGGGATCGAGGCGGTATCTCCACAGAAAGCTCCAACCCATCGTGAAATGGCCGTCCAAGGCGTCGGACGCCGGCTCCTCCTCCTTTTCCGCATCCGATGATAAGACTTCCGTTCCGTAAGGGACACGAATTGAATTGTTTTTTCGTTTATTTGTTGTTCTGTTTTTTCAGTAATTTTTTTCTATTTTTCGTGATTGATTGGGATTTATTCTGATTTTATACAGCTTTTGCATAATAGAAGGACCCGAGACGGTTCAGGATTTCGCAAAAATGGAATTACAGGAGATTCAGGATAATATTCGAGGTCGGAGAAATAAGATATTTTTGCTAATGGAAGAGGTACAAAAATTTTGTTGAATTTGGAACCTTATATTCTGCTTGAAGCTTTGAAAATTATTTAATGTATCTATTATACTTTCACATAAATTGATAGGTTCGTCGGCTTAGAATACAGCAAAGGATTAAAAACACCGAGCTTGGGATTGTAAAAGAAGAGCAAGAAAATGAGCTTCCAAACTTCCCATCTTTCATTCCGTTTTTACCTCCTTTGGTAAATGCCTAATTTCGCATTGTCTTGTCTATATTGCATTAACAGCTGAACCTATCTTCAGACAGTGGCATCTGATAATTGATAAGTATGTTCTGTGCAGAACTCCACAAACCTTAAGCAGTACTATGCTACTTGTTTTTCTCTTATAGCGGGGTTCATGCTTTTTGGCGGACTTCTAGCACCCACTGTAAGTTCTAAGGACTCTTGCAATACTACCAACCCACATTCATGTCACCTTAATGTTTTTTTGGGCATTGTTAATTTGCGTTGATCCTGCTAAAAGTTGTGAACCAGCTATAAACTCTATACAATGAAATCTTTCTAAATAAAATAACTGTATATATAGAAGGGAAGAGAGTCAATGTTATTTGGTGTAGATCGGGAAAAGACACTTTTTTTATTCACGATCCGGAAAAGGCACTTGCAACTTGTAATTATGTGACAACTCTTTATGCTATGATATTGTTTCTTTTTTTCTTTTGACAAGTAAGAAGTCTATATGTACATAAATTTTCTTGTGAAGTGACCCTCCTGACCCCCACCCCAACAGGAACCTCTCCCATATAGTTTCTTTTCTCTTGAAGTGTGATTGTGAGCTCCTATATAGATTCGTTTCTCTAAGAATTCAAATGCACTTTCATCTTGACTTCTAGTTTGTGCATATAATTTATGCAGTGTTCCTGTATTATCTTCAGTTTACTCTTACTCCAGTCAAGCATGCTATTTCCTTGTATTTGGGACAATTTTTTTCAGCAGTGTCCTCCAATAGAATTCTTTCAAATTTTTCACCATAAAATTTTCCCTTTCCATATGTTTTATGCATTTGTTATGCAACAGCACTAAAATATTGTCCATGTAGTATGATTCTTGTGACCCCCATTTGTGTAGTATTCTTCAACAGCCGGAATGGCTTCAAATCATTGTAATACCTTTTACTGCATATTTCCAGCTGGAGCTAAAACTTGGAATTGGAGGGACTTCATACAGTGATTTTATCAGTAGTATGCATCTTCCAATGCAATTGAGGTATGGTTCATGGATTCTTGATCACCTTAGCAGTTAGCATGTTTAGATGGTGCAGTGTGTTCCCCATTCTCTATATCTGGCTTTCCTTCTTCTTACTAGGGTCATGATTAGTTTAGCTGTACGATCACATGAGCTGGTCATGGAGCCTAACTGCATGAAAATATCAAAGAAAGAATGTATGATCAGTTAGAAATGTGACTACTGTATGCAAAATTTCTCTTTTCGTCCATGCTCGTATTTAAGAATTATTGGGCACTTTTGTCTTGCATGTCTCTGCTAATAACTTCTGTGTAACAAATTGTCCAGTCTTAATAACTGATCTTCTTTGTTTATTAACATACCCTGGGGACTTTAGAGCTCTCTAAGGTACTCATTTTCCTTCGTGAGGTTTTACCTACAAAATTTATTTCTTTTTTTTTGTTACTGCACAAGTGTAATCTACTGTTGGAAGGGTTATTAATTCTTGAGTTTTCTTCAAATTGTTTGTGTTTCTTTTTGTTGTTGATTTGGAGTTCAAACATTGGCTTCTGCTCCAAAGTTCTTACTTAGAGAATTATCTCTATGAACTTTGCAGTGAAGTTGATCCCATTGTGGCTTCTTTCTCGGGTGGAGCAGTTGGAGTAATATCTGCTTTGATGGTGGTGGAGATAAACAATGTAAAGCTGCAGGAGCATAAGAGATGCAAGTACTGTCTCGGCACAGGTAGTAAATAGATGTCATCTGTGTTCATTATGTTACATACTACATGAGGAAGAAATCTTACTTTCAGTGTAGTATTGAGGACAGTGTAACATTTAACCACGTGATACTTTGCTAGGACTTATGCTTCTCTAGAGGGGGGGGGGGGGGGGGGGGGAGGGGTGTGAGATATGATATTGACTCTATAAAGGATTGAGTATTAGAAGGTACATGGTCAAACAAGCTAAAGAAAATTTTAGTCCATCAACGTATATTGTGGATTAGACTATTATTTTATGAATCTTAGCAAAGTATATAACCTAATATAAAACACCTCCTTAAGGTTTATTACATCCAATAAAAGTGGAATGATACAGGGAAGATTGCTTACACAAATTATGAATTTTATGAGTGGATATCAGTTGGATTTACATAAAACTCAAGAATATACAACATTCAATAAAAAGATAATTACCAATGTTATCAAATAGCGGATATGGCGGCGCCATGGCGCTATGGCATGGCGTTCTGTGGTGGAAATGCCATAGCAACATGGCGCTGCCATAGCACCGCCATATCCGCCATTTGACGACATTGCGTGTGTACCCCATTTAGGAATGGGGCATTATGCAAGAAACATGGATGTTAGAGCTGTATTTTATGCTTTATTAATTGTTTTAAGAGTTTTAGACGTTATATTTTTGTTATTTTCCAATTTTTGAATTATGTATAAATAATAAGTATTATTTTATTTATTTAATTATTGACCGCCATATCCGCCATACTAATACGCCATATCCCTGTGGCGGTTTTTAGGCGAACCGCCATAAGCCGCCATACGAGATTGATAACACTGATAATTACCACAAAAAAAGGAGCGATGCTTTTTCATTAGACTTTCTTCCCTGCACTACTTTGGTAAGCTGAATTTTCCAGTTCAGCAGTACTTTGTGCAGTCAGCTACATTTATTTTCACAAAGTACCTTGTCCTGTTATTGGCAAGCAGCCTAAATTTCTATTTAAAATTTAAACTAGCTACATACAGCTGAGAATGTTGTTGGTGCTTATGAAATATGCTTTCTTACAGGATATCTTGCATGTGCTCGTTGTTCAAGTACTGGCTCTCTTGTTCTTATTGAGCCAGTCTCAACTTATAATGGTGGGGATCAGCCATTGTCACCACCTAAGACAGAGAGGTGCTCCAATTGTTTGGGGGCAGGAAAGGTACGTTCATAGGGCTTCAGGTTGACATTGATATTCCCTTTTCTGATGACAGTGCCTTGTTTCTGTTATCAGATAGGGTAAATGGACTGCTTGAACAATATAATGATTCACAAAGGGTTGGCATTCTTGACCAAAAATATGTTACTAATTGTTAAGATAAGATAAGATAAACCCATTAGTTTAATGTTATAATCATAGTATGCCTAGAATATATAGTGGAGGTCTGTGAATCTGCTTTATTTTGTTAGATTCCCTTAAACCATTTATGTCAATCTCAGAAAATATCTGGTTTAGTTGTTAATATACTTTGAGGTTTGAAGTTAGTGGATTGCTATATTGTAAGATAGCTGACCAGAAGAATACAGATAATCAAAGAAGAGATGTAAGAGATCGAATTCTGTCCAGACAACTAATATTCTGAGATGGACACTCTGGCACACCGATGCACAATGCATCCGCCTTAATTGAATCCTAGTCATGACAACTAAACACTAATTGGGGATTGATGAGCTCTAACTGAATTTAATTAGGGTGGTTGCATCCATATGATTTGGATTCACACGAGTTATTCTCTTACTCCCTCCGTCCAATAATATAAGGCCAAGTTTGACCGGGCACGGAATGTAGTGGAGAGTGAATGGAAAGGGTTAGTGGAATGTGGGTCCTATTTTTATATATTAGTTTTATAATGAAATGTGACTGAAATAAAGTTAGTGGAATGTGGGGTCCATTACCAAAAGTAGTAAAAAAGCAAATGGGACATTTATTCGTGGACAAACGAAAATGGGCGAAATGAGACGTTTATTGGTGGACGGAGGGAGTATATTGCAAGTCATTACATAGGAAAGTTGGTGCTTGGACTGCCAAATGTAGTTTTTCTCATGTGTCTTTTTGCAGGTCATGTGCCCTACCTGTCTATGCACAGGGATGGCTATGGCGAGTGAGCATGATCCAAGGATTGACCCCTTCGACTGATTTTCTTGGAGGTACGACTGCTAAAATGTGAATCTTTTCATCCTCCACAATTTACCACATTTGATCCTAACGTCGTCTGAGATATATCTATCATTGAGTTAGGTTAGAGTCACAACCTGCATAGACTCTTTGGACTCAGTTGTAAAATATTGAACATTCTCTCGCATGAATTGAAAGACAGAAATCCTACCTTGGGAGTGTGACTACAATATTTAGATACAAACGTAATGACACTACATGTATGGTGGTTGCAACTGGAAACACATTATAGCTCGTTGAATGTTCTGTACCTTTATACCTAATGTTCTGTTGGTTCTAACTTTAAATCCAACTTCACTTTTATTGTAAATAAACTAGTGTATCGTTCTATCTCAGAGTATCCATTCACCCGAAACTGATCTGCTTACATTTCTACTTCCGTATCAAATAGGAAATGATCCTCTGAATCATAGAACTACAACAAAATATAGGATCAATCAACATTTATCAAAGAGAACTTAACAAAAATCGACCCAAAAATTCACAGTCAACAAAACATAAAGGTGTGTATAGTATAGACATGGATCTAAGTATAAATAAAATATTATTAACAAAAGGAAATCCTAAATTCTCACTCGTATATCTTCAAATTTGAGCTTTCTTGTAACACCCTTTCCCTTGTTATCTACTTGCACTACATTCTTCCTCATCTTCTTCTTTTGCTGTAAGCACACAATATATCAAATTAACAGGAAAAGGCTATCTAACTATTAAATTGATATATGCAAACTACATAACCAACATACCTGGATACAAATCAATAAGTAAGGTACAAAAGTAGATTAAAATGCACAAAAAAGTTTTAAAAGAAGAAGAAGAATCTGTGTAGCAATAATCTGAGAAATCAGAGGTCTGGACCTCATCCTCATATGATTCTTATATCAATTTACTGGTTTCCATGAGTAAATTTTGTAGTGTATGTTTTTTCACCAATTTTTTTTACTAGCAAAGGTTTTAAAATAGTTCAAATCTGTACAGAAGCAAAAGGAGTGTATGTATATTTATACTAGTTGTCCTCACGTGCAATGCACGGACTATCTATATGACAATATTTTAACTATAAGTACTAAATTAAATACTACTATAAGATTAAGCAGAATAACTTTATTCATTTTCATAAATAGTTAAAATGTTACACTTGTGGAAAAAGTAGAAAAAATATCCATACATTTTTTATTACAACACAAAAAAATAAAATTTTGTTGTGGACGAAAAGAATTAGGCTGACTAAAAATCAAGGTATTATTATCGATGGCCTAATACACCCTCCATAATTTCAATTCCAAATTTTACTCTTGTTACTGATTGAATTGATTGAAATACCTGATTGCAAATCAATCAAGCCAATCCATTTTTTTTGCGGACTATCTTATTTAGTTTTTTTTTATGGAGTAATTAATAGTATCATTTTCCATCATTTACCATAATTTATTAACTGTGTACTCCCCCGTCCCATTAAATATAAAATATTAATTTTTTAACAAGAGATTTTATGTAGAGTTGTTTTGTTAGTTAAGTGGACAGAAATTAAAGTAAGAGAATATAAAAAAAATACTCATTTCATTTATTAATTGAAGTTTCATTTGCCTTCTTTGCCTTCAACCCTCAATTATCATTTTGTTAAATTTGAAAAATAAAAAATGATAAATATGATTTGTTAAACAAAGTTAAATATTAAAGTCCAATGTAGTGGTAATATGAAAATGAATTTGAAGAAAGTGTGCAGTATGTGTGCATGTGTGCAGTATGTGTGCAGTGTTTGTATGTGGAATTGTGTGCCTGTCTGTGTTGTGTTTATGTAATGTGCCCCAATTATATAGTAACTATTTTGAATTCTAATAATTTAGTTTTGATACGAGAGGAATTTTAATTGGAATTGGAATTTAATTCCAAATCCAAATATTTTGCAGCATCATATTTAGATTTAAGAATTGAGCATTAAATGCTTATTGCCATCTTACAGATACATTAGCAAACCAGCTTAAATCTAACCTGACACAATAAATACAAAGTAACCGAATACGGAAACTATGCTGGGTTACGCGGACAATTAACGCGTTCACACTACTAAAATATGAAATGAGTTTGAACCCACTCAGCAATTCAAAATTAGGGAATAATCGAATCTAGTTACACAAAAACGCATAAACGCATCAAATCGCCGATTACCCTTAGAGCTCCAGAAACCGAAGAAACCCTTATGGCATATACAGCAAAAAAAACTCAATAGCATTAACTGGAACAAGATTAAACAAAGAGAATTTAACAAAAATCTACCCAAAAATTCACTGTCAACAAAACATAAAGGTGTGAAACGAGTGTAGGTATATTTATACTAGTCGTTCTCACGTGCGATGCATGGACTATATGTGACAGTACTTTAACTAAAAAAATACTAAATTAAATATTACTATATTTCAAATCTGTGTCGGAGCCAAAACTAGTGTAGGTATATTTATACTAATTGTTCTCACGTGCGATGCACAAACTATTTATGACAGTATTTTAACTATAAAATGCTTAATTAAATAGTGCTATAACTATAAAATACTTAATTAAATAGTACTATAGTTCAAATCTGTATTGAAGCCAAAACTAGGTATATTTATACTAGTTGTTCTCACAAGTGATGCATAGACTATATATGACAGTATTTTAACTAAAAAATCCTAAATTAAATATTATACTATAAGATTAAGTAGAATGAAATATAACTGATGAATACATAATAAATTTATCCATTTTCATAAATAGTCAAAGTGCTATACTTATGGAAAAAGTAGAAAAAAATCTTTATATTTCTGATTACAACACAAAAAATAAAATTTTTGTTGTGGCAGAAAAGAATTAGGTTATGACTAAAAATATAAGTAGAAAAAAAAATCTTTACATTTCTGATTACAACACAAAAAACAAAATTTTTGTTGTGGCAGAAAAGAATTAGGTTATGACTAAAAATCAAGGTATTATTGTCGATGGCCTAATGCACCCTCCATAATTTTGATTCCACATTTTACTCTTGTTACTATTGAATTGCAAATCAAACATGCTGAAAGAGCAGGGTAGTGTTGTGAAGGTAGGTTTGTGTAGTTAACTGATCAGGATGAGACTCCTAACCTAGTCGTGTCGTTGGCACGATGACCTAAAATCCCGGTATCAATAATTTCCTCAACCCACTTCTACTGTTAGTATAGTGGATGTAAGGGTCGAATCCCATAGAGATGGATGAATGCAAATTGTGATTGTGGTGATAATCTGGAGAGGGTTGGTTAGCTACCACGCTTTGGGTTGAGATTTTCCTAACTTCTAACTTACAAGTAACCTGTACTCTTGATGTGTCTCGTTTCATGCATGTGTTCTGTAGTAAAACTACATCAAATTTTGTAAACTAACAATCAATTTTGAGCTGTGTGTGTGAAAAACCGTCATATTCAGAAAAAGGAGCAAATCAGTTGAGCGGACGAACGGATCAAAAAAAGAAGGCAAAAACTGCAGCGTTGAGTTGATCGAGTCAAGAATCAAATGGAGCCAGCAGGAGTTCCTCATGGGAGATAGAGCTAAAGACCCCACCACAAAATGTGAAGGGCAGGAATGACATTTCGGAGAGGATGGTACTCTAGGGATCAAAGCCCTACGTCTCTCTATATAAAGGAAGCCCAACACAAGAAGAAAGGAGTCCCAGCCGTAGGTAGAAGGGGGGTCTCAAACTCACTTAGTTAGAATATCTTTAGGAATTCAGCTCTCTTCTAGGGCTGAAATCGGAGCTCTTGCACTTCATCTTCTTGATTCACGTTGCACACACACACTTGGTCCTGTTTAGTTTAGTCAGTTGGCGTTTGGTGTTGGTTTTTAGTTCTTAATCATTCTGTTCTTGCTATTCCGCTCCGAGAAGGGGGGATGAAACAATGTACTGCTTTCGTTGCCCACTTTTAGTTTACTTTTGGTGTTGTTGACGCTTTGATGTTTTTGATTTAGTAAATTTGAAGTTATGTTTCCGCTTCCAGCTGATGTGTTCTGTCTTCATGTCTGATGTTTCTGATCTGTTTTCGGTTCCTTTTTATGTCGCATGTCTTAACTCAAAAATATCTTGTTTTGTTTTGATTTGGTCAGATCTGATGTTTTATGCTTGAGAGTTTTTAGGTTGTTTAGATCTAGTAGTTTATGTTTTATTTCTGCATGATTATGGGTTAGTTTCTTGTTTACGTAGCCGTAGCTTAGATCTTAGGAGTAGATTTAATTTTTATGAGTTGTTATGATGTTTGATTTTTCGTAACTGTTCAGATCTGTTCTTTGCTCTGTTTTCCATGTTGATTTGGTAAATAAGATGAAGTTGTCAAAAAGCTTTTACTTTATTGTACACTTTGCAGGGGCTAACAGTCCCCCGTTTATGCTATTTGTCCATTTATGGAAAGTTCAGTTAAGTTGATCAAGTAGATTAGTTAAGCTTTCATGAGTTGATCAGTTTAGTTAGTTTAGTTTCTCGAGTCAAGAAGTTTAACTTAACCCACCCCCTAGAAAGCGTGGCCGCAGCCATTTCCCAAGCCATGTCAAGCAAACGAATGTTAAACACATCATCTCTGTGGGATCGATCCTTACTTCCCTATACTAGTTAATAGTATTGTGGGTTAAGTTTTTGAAAACACGTGTTTTAAGCTTTTCCATGCATCTCACTCAAGTTGGATTAAGTTGAGTTGATCAGTCTGAATCTCCACTGGACCCACTTACCTGTTTTCACAGGTAGAAGGCCTACAAATTGGCCAGCCGGATCAGTTTGACAATCTAACTTGAGCAAGCTACAACGATAAAACAAGAGAATGAAGGAAAGGACAGAAGAAGCGAGTTCTCAACTCTACTGACTGGGAAGACTATCTCTTATCTGGGTTAGATGGTGTATGTGAGAGAAAAGAATTACCCTACTGGAGTGCATGTGAGAAGTAGAATTTTACTAAAAATGGTTAAACAAAAGCTGGAGCGAATATCCTAACGAACTGGCTGATGCACTGCCAGATCTGCAGAAAGGACTGACAAAAGCAAAGTACAAAAAGTAAAGTAGCTGAAAAAGCATAAAGTGGTCCACAATTTCAGATCCATTTGTTATCTTCTCCAACAAGTATGCAATTCAACAGAAATAACCAGACTCCATTAACATCAACTCGACAACATTTTTTATAATAATAATATTCAGAATTAAGAACTGAGATGAGCAGATTAAGACCGATAATCTAAAACTAAACAAACTGACTAACATGCAAGGTGACGATAACTACGTAGAAACAGATCTTGAGCCGTGAACTACAAATTAAACGGTCGATCAACCAGAAAATTACTTAACACTTCAGATCTAGCCTACTCTAGAACATTCATGCATCAAACACTTAGAAATTTATGCTAACTACTGGATCTAACTATTCTAGGCAGAAGGAAAAATGATTTCAACCGATAGATAAACAAAAGCAAATTTTATTTCATAAGAGCTAAATATCAAAGCACAATACTTCGGAAACATGGTAGAAGTTCAGATTAAACGGTAAATCCAAAGGAAATAACAAAATACGAGTTAAACTACTAAAGCAAATAAAGATTGTTTTGCCCCACGTGCGATGAAATGATGTTCTAGCGAATTCCGACGACTGGAGGAGGTGGTGGTGAACTTTCCTCGGCGGTGTGCCGAGGTCTTCAAGTGATCATAACTGGCGGCGAGGAACGAGAAGTATCGGAGCTAGTCTCCGCGATGAAGGCGGTTTCTAAATGTGAGCTGGTGTGACTTCGTGTGTGTTTCTTTCTTCATGTGACCTTCTATTCATAGGGTGGCTTGCCCTAAAATTAGGGTTGTATCTTCCTTGTGCATTGTCGCGTTTGCCCCCGTTAAGTAGTTAGCCGTTTCCTAGCAATCCTTCCTTCTCCATCTCGAGCCTTTTGGCATGCATCCTGGTCAGTATTACACCCTTCTATTGTTCTTTTCACTTGAGTTTCCTGACCATTTCCCTGCTGACTTGTACCCTTTCCTGCACACTTGATGCACTTTTTATTAGCACTAAATAAACCTGCAAGTATACATAGTATATATAGTATAGCTAAAGGTCAGTACCAGATATCGAACACAGGGAAAACAATCACAGATTGGCTACCTTCTACTAAGCTTTGTTCACTATTTGGAAAACCGAAAGTTTTGGAGATTTTGAAAACTAAAAACAGTTTGAAATCAATAAAACAACTAATTGCAAATAATTAAAGAAGTAAAATATGAGAGATAAGAGAATTCAAGGGATGTGCGTTCACAGTTATGGTTATACAAATTCCAACTACAATACCCTAGCACAGTTTATACTTCGATAGAACGAGTCACATAAGTTTTTCCCATATGGTACAAGTGTAGATTACTAACACTAGTGTTGTCAATCCTACATCCGTAACTCTTAAAAGCTCCTAAGACCCTTGAAAAGTCCTCACTCTCAATTAACAGTGTCGTTTTAAGGGAAACTAATTGTAGTGTCTACTAAGTGGATCTAACTCGCCAACCTCCTCTCACGATTTTGTAGCAAGTTATATTAAATCATCACAGAATGTGTCACTCAAATGTGAAGTATTATGGAACAACTTAGGAAAGAAACGAAGTAAAAACAAAACGGATATTAAATAGAAAATGGAATTATATAACCAAAGTCGTTACTAACACATCCCTAAAATCGTATGAATTTAGTTACACATAATTGAATAAGCTAAAAACATAGAATGAAGGGAAAACAAAGTGAACATAAGAACTAAAGCAATAAAACCCAAAGGTTGAATCCTTGACATTCTCTTGATTCCTTCTTCAACTTCTTGCACAATGAAGAACTCTCTCAAATTTATACTCTAGAATTATATGGTAAATAGAAGATCCTTATGAAGAGGTTTGAGGGGATATTTATAGAGGAAAAATCGAGCAGCATGAAATAAGGTAAAAGTTTGGTAAACCTTGGGGAGAAAGTAGGTCAAATTCGTGCGCCGCGTTTTCACAGTGGACCGCTGCACTGATACGCTCGGATTTTGCACGGTTTTAAGGCCATTATTTGGTCCGTTTTGAATGTCAAAGTTGCATTACATGTCCATTATTTGCATATTTTATATATTTTGGTATTTTGACATGTTTTGTAAAAAATGTGCATATTTGAGCTTAAAAAGGAAGTCAAAACGCGAAGTAGGAAATCTGGAGTTTTTTATAGCGTCCAGCGACCGCTGCAACATTGCCGGCGATCACCGGTGCTCAGCGGCCGCCATATCCGTTGCGGTCCGTCTCAGGAAATTTGTGCATGGAATGAAGACACGCCCAGCGACTGCTGGGCAAGGAGATTCAGAAGCCTCGGATCAATGCATGGCGACCGCTGGGCAAGGTGCAGCGGTCCGCCACAAAAAACGCGGCGAGCAGATTTGCCCTAATTTTCTCTCCAAGATTTACCATATTTTGCAACCCTTTGCCTTAATTGAGAAGGGGCGATTTTCCCCTATATATAGCCCCTCAATCTTTATCATTACAATCCTCTTTTTGCAACATATTTTCTAAAGATTAAAAGTTAGAGTGCTTCATTGTGCAAGGAGTTGGAGAAGGATTCAAGAGCATCAAAGCTACAAGGATTCAACCTTTGGGTTTTATTTGCTTTAGTTTTATGTTCCAATTGTTTTCCCTTCAATCTATGTCTTTAGATTATTCTATCATGTGTAACTAAATTCATAGGATTCAAATTGTTAGTAACAATTTTGGTTATACAATTCATTTTCTATTTAATATCCGTTTTGTTCTTATTTTGTTTCTTCCTTAAGTTGTTGGATAATGTTTCATGTTTGAGTGACACATTCTGTGATGAATTAATATAACTTGCTACATAATCGTGAGAGGAGGTTGGCGAGTTAGATCCACTCAATATACACTACAATTAGCTTCCTTTAAAACGACACTGTTTATTGAGAGTGAGGACTATTCAAGGGTCTCAGGAGCTTTTAGGAGTTACGTATTTAGGATTGACAACCCTAATGTTTGTAACCAACGTTTGCATCGCAAGAGCATAAATTAGGTGACTCGTTCTATCAAAGTAAGAACTGTGCTAGGGTATTGTAGTTGGAATTTGTATAACCATAACTGTGAACGCACATCCATGAAATTCCCTTATCTCTATACTTTTATCTCCGTGATTTATTTGCAATTAGTTGTTTATTTGCTTTCAAATTGTTTTGTTTTTAAAAATCTTCAAATCATTCGGTTTTTCCAAATAGTAATTGAGTTTTATTAGATGGTAGTCAGTCTGTGATTGTTTTCTCCGTGATCGATATCCAGTACTGACCTTTAGCTATACTATTCCTACTCTGTATACCTGCATGTATTTATAGTGCTAATAAAAAGTCTATCAAGTTTTGGCGCCATTGTCGGGGACGACATTCACTTTGTGATCGATATCCGGTATTGATCTTTAGTTATACTATTTATACTCTGTATACTTGCAGGTATTTATAGTGCTAATAAAAAGTGGATCATGCACCTTGTCCAGCGGTCGCTGCACATTGTACGTAGCCTCTGCCTCTTGGATAGCAGTCGCTACACTATGTTGCAGCGGTCGCTGTGAATAATCACGTAGCTTCGGAAACTCTTCGAGCGGTCGTTGCGTACTCCCTAATGGTCGTTGGACGTGTTCTTTGTTTCAACACAACTTTCTCCGGAGCAGACCGCTACTGGCTCAGCGGTCGTTATGCGTGTTGTAGCGGGCTGCTGGGTATCTTGAAGGCTCCAGATTTCCAAATTCGACTTTTTGCTGTCTTTTTAGGCTCAAATATGCACAAATCTAACAAAACACGTCAAAATACTAAAATAGAAAAAAATATGCAAAATATGGACATGAATTGTGATTTTGACATTGAAAACAGACCAAAAATAGGCCTTAAAATAGTGCAAATATAAAATATTTATTTTTTAACAAGAGATCTTATGTAAAGTTGTTTTGTGAGTTAAGTTGACAGAAAATAAAGTAAGAGAATATCTAGAAAAAATATACTCATTTCATTTATTAATAAAACTGAAGGATTATTTAATTTTTAATTTAAACAATAATTAATTGAAGTTTCATTTGCCTTATTTGCCTTCAACCCTCAATTATCATTTTGATAAATTTGAAAAATAAAAAATGATAAATGTGATTTGGTAAACAATAGAGAAAATATGAAGCAACTAAGTTAAATATTAAAGTCCAATGTAGTGGTAATTTGAAAATGAATTTGAAGAAAGTATGTAGTGTGTGTGCGCAGCATGTGTGCAGTGTTTGTATGTGTCATTGTGTGCCTGTCTGTGTTATTTTTATGTATTGTGCCCCAATTTTATAGTATCTATTTTGAATTCTAATAATTTAGTCTTGATATGAGAGGAATTTGAATTGAAATTGGAATTTAATTCCAAATCCTAATATTTTGTAGCATCGAATTTAGATTTAAGAATGGAGCATTAATTGTTTATTGCCATCTTACGGATACATCAGCTAACCAGCTTAAATCTGACCTGGCACAATAAATACAAAGTAACCGAATACGGAATCTATGCTCGGTTACGCGGACAATTAACGCGTTCACACAACTAAAATATGAAATGAGTTTGAAGCCACTCAGCAATTCAAAATTAGGGAATAACCGAATCTAGTTATACAAAAACGCATAAACACATCAAATCGCCGATTACCCTTAGAGCTCCAGAAACTGAAGAAACCCTTATGGCATGTACGACAAAAAACTTAATGGCATTAACTGGAACAAGATTAAACAAAGTGAATTTAACAAAAATCTACCAAAAAATTCACAGTCAACAAACAAAAAGGTGTGAAACAAGTGTAAGTATATTTATACTAGTTGTTCTCACGTGCGATGTATGGACTATATGTGACAGTATTTTAACTAAAAAATACAAAATTAAATATTATTATATTTCAAATCTGTGCAGGAGCCAAAACTAGTGTAGGTATATTATACTAATTGATCTCACGTGCGATGCACAGACTATATATGACAGTATTTTAACTATAAAATACTAAATTAAATAGTACTATAGTTCTTATATGTATTGAAGCCAAAACTAGTGTAGGTATATTTATACCAGTTGTTCTCACGTGCGATGTAATGACTATATATAACGTATTTTAACTACAAAATACTGAATTAAATATTATACTATAAGATTAGATAGAATGAAATATAATTGATGAATACAAAATAAATTTATTCATTTTCATAAATAGTCAAAATGTTATACTTATGGAAATAGTAGAAAATAAAATCTTTATATTTTTTATTACAACACATATAATAAAATTTTTGTCGTGGTAGAAAAGAATTAGGTTATGACTAAAAATCAAGGTATTATTGTCGATGGCCTAATGCATCCTCCATAATTTCAATTCCACATTTTACTCTTGTTACTATTGAATTGCAAATCAAACATGCCAATCAAATTTTTTGGCCGACTATCTTATTTAGTTTTTTTTAATGGAGTAATTCATAGTATCATTTTCCATCATTTACCATAATTTATTAACTTCATACTCCCATGTCCCACTAAATATAAAATATTTATTTTTTATCAAGAGATTTTATGCAGGGTTGTTTTGTGATTAAAGTGGATAGATAATAAAGTAAGAGAATATCTAAAAAAATACACTCATTTCCTTTATTAATAAAACAGAAGGAGTATTTAATTTTTAATTTAAATAATAATTAATTGAAGTTTCATTTTCTTGCCTTCAACCCTCAATTATCATTTTGTTAAATTTGAAAAATAAAAAATAATAAATATGATTTGTTAAACAATAAAGAAAATATGAAGCAACTAAGTTAATTATTAAAGTCCAATGTAGTGGTAATATGAAAATGAATTTGAAGAAAGTATGTAGTGTGTGTGCAACATGTGTGCCGTGTTTGTATGTGTTATTGCGTGCATGTCTGTGCTATGTTTATGTACCATGCCCCAATGTTATAGTAACTATTTTGAATTCTAATAATTTAGTTTTGATATGAGGGGAATTTGAATTGGAATTTAAATTTAATTCCAAATCCAAATATTTACAACATCGGATTTAGACTTAAGAATGGAGCATTAAATGCTTAATGCCATCTTACGGATACATCGGCAAACCAGCTTAAATCTAACTTGGCACAATAAATACGAGTTAATTAATACATTTATCACCATCTTTGTGCAATTGCCATTGCACAAAGTTGTCAAATATAGCATAAAGTTACCTAACAAAATGTTCTACTCCGTCGTCCAGAGCCTTTGTCCTAGCGGCAAGGAGTTTAAACATTATTGTATGAGGTGCCGAGTTCGAGCCCTCTTGACATCAGTTGAAATTTCCTCTTTTCTATAGGAGTTTATTTGTAATTTCCTCCTTCATATAAGAGTTTTAAAAAAAATGTTCTAGTCCGTCCCGGCTAAGATGACACATTTCATGGCCGGCACGGGATTTTAGGAGTTATTGGTTAAAGTTTTTAATTGGAGAGAGAAAGGTGAGTGTAAGTATTAAAATAGAGAGAGAAAAAAAGATTAATATATTAATAGGAGTAAGAAAAAGTGTTTGAGTGTATTAATTGAAGAGAGAAAGTTTCCAAAAAAGGAAATGTGTCATCTTAAACGGGACGGATGAAGTATAAAAATACAAACATGATCCTCACTGGAAATTGTTTTCATTGTTTTGGGAACTACTCTCACTGTCCCAAGATAGTTGATGGGTTTCTTTATCGTAAGATTTAGAAAATTGATATTAAATGTTAAGTAGAGATACAATAAACTAGGAAAAAAGAAAGAAAGAGAGCATAGAAATTAGACCATTAAATGCTTATTGCCAACTTACAAATACATCGGCAAACTAGCTTAAATCCGAGCTGGCACAGTAAATACGAAATACGGATCTATGTCGGGTTAATAAATAGAGAATTTAACAAAAATCTACCAAAAAATTCACAGTCAACAATGAAACAAGTGTATTTTTTTAGCACGAAGTATATATTTATAAATGTTTTGTTTTTTTGTCAAAAAGGAAAATGACTCAACTTAGTTGGGACGTCCCAAAAAAGAATACGACTCAACTTAGTTGGGATGGATGGAGTATAACAATATACTCTCTCCGTCCCCCAAAATTGACAAAGTTGTGTATGACACGGGTTTTAATATGAAATTGGTAAAGTAAGAGAGATATGGGAAAAAGTAAGAGGGAGAGAGAAAAAGGTAGTGAAAGTATTGTTAGTGGATTGTGGGGTTCACATTATTAGTGGTGTTTATTTGTTCAAAACTTTCCATATTTAGACTTTGTCTAATTTTGGGGTACAACCTAAAATGGAAAAACTAGTCTATTTTTTGGGGGCGGAGGGAGTATATAAAAGATATTTCCTCCGTCCATCGTAAGTGGGGTTTATTCCTTTTTGGGTCATCCCATTATAAATATGAGACATTTCCTTTTATAGCAAAAAAGCAATACTCTATCTCTCCCTTACTGTATCATATCTCCTACTTTTTCTCTGTACTTTTTTCTCATTCCTACTTTATTCTGTCTTCATTTAACCACTAAACATCACTACCTAAAACTTTGTGCCCAAAAAAGAAATGTGTCACATAGAGAAAGAGAGACCATTTAGATCAATTTTTACAAAAATGAATTTGAAGAAAGTCTGCAGTGTATGCAGCATGTGTGCAGCGTTTGTATGTGTCATTGTGTGCCTGTCTGTGCTATGTTTATGTACTGTGCCCCAATTTTATAGTAACTATTTTGAATTCTAGTAATTTAGTTTTGATATGAGAGGAATTGGAATTGGAATTTAATTCCAAATCCAAATATTTGCAGCATCGGATTTAGATTTAAAAATGGAGCATTAAATGCTTATTACCATCTTACGGATACATCGGCAAACCAGCTTAAATCCGACCTGGTACAATAAATACAAAGTAACCGAATACAGATCTATGTCGGGTTACGCGGACAATTAACACGTTCACACAACTAAAATATGAAATGAGTTTGAACCCACTCAGCATTTAAAAGTTATGGAATGACCAAATCTAGTTATATGAAAACGTATAAACACTTTAAATCGCCGATTACCGTTAGACCTCCAGAAACCGAAGAAACCCTTATGGAATATAAGGAAAAAAAACACAATGGCATTAACTAGAACAAGATTAAACAAAAAGAATTTAACAAAAATCTACCCAAAAATTCACAGTCAACAACACATAAAGGTGTGAAACAAGTGTAGGTATATCTATACTAGTTGTTCTCACGTGCGATGCACGGACTATATGTGACAATATTTTAACTATAAAATACTAAATTAAATATTACTATAGTTCAAATCAGTAAAGGAGCCAAAACTAGTCTAGGTATATTTATACTAATTGTTCTCACGTGCGATGCACGGACTATATATGACAGTATTTTAACTAAATTAAATAGTACTATACTTCAAATTTGTACGGAAGCCAAAACTAGTGTAGGTATATTTATACTAGTTATTCCCACGTGCGATGCATGGACTATATATAACAGTATTTTAACTATAAAATACTAAATTAAATATTATACTATAAGATTAAGTAGAATGAAATATAATAAATGGATACATAATAACTTTATTCATTTTCATAAGGGAAATTGGTCCCTAATATCATGAACTTTGCACAAATTTTGATTTCTCCCATGAACTTTCAAATTAGTACCACAAATCATGAACTTTCAGATCAGTTTGCTATTTCCTACGGCATGTCAAAAGTAAAATCCGGCTAGCTTATATGGCATTTTGAATTCTATTTGGCAGAATTCTTATAAGTGGCATGTCATGTTGGCATATCTATTTGGAATATTAAACACAATACTATGTTTACTTAACAAAGTAGAACTCTAAGAACAAAGAAAACAAACAAATTTAATAAAAACATAAAGAATTGAATTAGAAACACACACCAGTGACGCTACGCTAAAAAATTAAAATACAAAACCTTGTTTCTCTTTCACAAACCTTAGGAACGCATTTTAGGGAATTTCTTCAAAGATTCTTGGATTATTGGGGAAATACCAAATCAATCTGAAAGTTTATGATTTATAGTATTAATTTAAAAGTTCATAGGAAAAACTAAAATTTGTGCAAAGTTCATGATATTAGGGATCAATTTCCCTTTTCATAAATAGTCAAAATGTTACACTTATGGAAAAAGTAGAAAAAAAATCTTTACATTTCTTATTATGACACGAAATGTTAAACTTTTTGCAGTATGATAGATAAAAATTTCATGAAAACAAGTTCATTAAAATTGGAAGGAAAATTCAGTCATCCGTTATTTTGACTGTGTGTAAATATAAATATTGTTTATGATAATATTCTCAAACTACACTTTTATTTTTTTTAATATTTCACGCTTTTAAATAACTACTACTACATCACATTTGGATGATTGCACATCTCTTTGAATAATGTAAGTTTATACAACATCACTATGTATTAATCCATATATGCATATGAATTTGCAAAGTGAATTTAATTGAGTATAATATTTTGTGTTTGTGAAATATAAACAGAAAATTTTTTGAAAATTGATTTAGTTGAAAAATATTGTGCAGGTATATTAATTTTTGAGGGAGTTAATTAAAAAGTTTAAATTCTAGAACAATTTAGCTATCATGGAGGACTACATAATTATACCCAAAGCAACTAAAAGCAGAAAAAAAAAATCCACAACCATACGGACTAGGTTTATCAGTAACCATTCAATCCAACTCAATCACCCACTTTTATAAATATTTAAGTAATTTCTATATTAAGCACTCAACCCAACCCAACCCAACCACCCACTTTTTTAATATTTAATAATGTCTTTATACTCCACATCATCGTTCATTTCATCAATATTCATCCAACTCAACCTTACCTTTTTTTATGTCTTATCAATTATCATCCAACACACCATTATATATTCCCTCCATTCCATAAAAATAAGGACACTTTCATTTTCACTCCGTCCTATAAAAATATCTCATTTTCATTTATAAAATGTTCTCTCACACTCGTTACCCTTATACATCAATTTATTTGCAGTTTATTCCATTAGCATGCTCGCGGACCACTCCATTCATTGCCTGCCAAAACACGCATCTTCTCATGCAAATATTCAACTAAGTAGTGCGAAAAGTGATCGAATCCAAGTGACAAAAACTAGCTTATCACTCCTCCGTGCTCGCCTCATTCAGCTTTGCTCACTGCCTCGTGCGCCTCCCCAGACGACACCGTCTGATCCCCGCTGTGGCTCCCTCTTCTGAAGGCACATCGGTATCATCTAAAGGAACTAGGATGTTTCTAGCTGAGTATAGGAGCTATCTACAAGTGACACCCTCACGAGCATGATCGCATAGAAAAGATGTCTTGGAATAGCAGAGATCATTCGTTTGGTGCTTACTTGTGATTTTTGGACCTACAAATAACATTTTTCAGGTGAGAGGATCTCATTTCATCATTGAGGGAACAATACGAAGTATGTACCTTTTTCAACCATGTCCAAGCATAAAGTGTTGCTATACTGTGATCCGCCACAGGGCTAAGGATCGAGCTGATAAGGCTCCACGTACTATAAGATCTCGTTTGGTATACGGAATTGGAATTGAATAGGAATTAGATATCTATGGAATTGAATTTGAAGAAATTGAATTATAATTTAATTTCAAATCCTTAGTTCAGTAAAAATGATATAACTGCTATGAAAATGAATTTAAAAAAGTATGTAGTGTGTGTATGGGTGCAGTGTTTGTATGTGTCAATACGTACACATTGTGTGCCCATTGTGTGTTATGTTTATGTACTATGCACCAATTTTATAGTAGTAACTATTTTGTATTCTAATTATTAAGTTTTGATATGTAATTCAAATTGTTGATACGAGAGAAATTGAAATTTAATTTCAAATCCAAATATTTTGCGGTACCAAGCATCGAATTTAGATTTAAAGACTCCAATTCCACAATCTTCTTCCTTCTCCCACAATCGTAGGCGCCGAAAATTAGGTTTTAGTGTGGAGGTTAGGACACAAATTCACACACTCTTGTTTACTCTTCATCTCTATTTATAAAGCATTCTTTGGGCTAGGTTAGGGATTCAAGGAAGAATTAGATTGGGCTAGCCCATTGAATATTTACTAATTAAATCATTTAACCCATTACTTAATATATATATATATATATATATATATATATGTCCAATGGAATATTATTTTGTACCACTATTGAAATAATATTGATCTCTCATCCAATTTCTAAATTACGAAGACTTGGGTTCTATTTTTTTATAATATTTCCCGCATTTTAAGATTTTTTATCCATTAATTTAATTCTTTTGTTTGCTATGGGACTTGAAGTTTTTCAAAGAGTTTTCTAGTTTGAAACATTACTTATTACTAGTGTAATGACCGTGTTATAGATGGATCTTTAATTTATTTTTCTATTCATTTAAGTTTTGAAAAATTAAGATAACATCTACAACATTTCATTTCTCACATTTCATTTCTAATACTCGTTTATTGAAAAGTACACTTTCAAATTTTTAAAAGTTTTAACTTTAAGCAACATCTACATTTCATTTCTCTAAAACTATGATACATACACTGCAAGTTAATAAAACATACTTCATTCGTCCACGAAAAATAGCCTCATTTCAAACGGCGCAGGTTTTAATGACAATTTGGTAAAGTAAGAGAGAATGAAGAAAAAATAGGTAAAGTATAAGAGTGATGAGAAAAAAGTAGGTAAAGTATGAGAGAAAAACTTTTTTTTTTATAAATGAGATTATTTTTTTGGACATCTTAAAATGATAAAATTTGACTATTTTTTTTTATGGACGGAGGGAGAAAAATACTATTGACATTAAAAACTACTCCACATAACAACACAAAGAAATATATACTCGATTTATATTTTAAGTAAAAAATTAGGATATTTAATTAATATATTATAGTTAATTGAGTATTCCATTATTAAGTAATCTAATCTGCACTTAAAATACTAATTTAATTACACTACAAAATTAATCTCAAATGACCTAAAATGAAAAGTGCGAGTAATAAGTGACGGAAGGAGTACAATATTAATAAACAATATATACTCTATTTATATTTTAAGTAAAAAATTAGGATATTTAATTAATATATTATAGTTAATTGAGTATTCCATTATTAAGTATCTAATCTGCACTTAAAATACTAATTTAATTACACTACAAAATTAATCTCAAATGACCTAAAATGAAAAGTGCGAGTAATAAGTGACTGAAGGAGTACAATATTAATAAACAATATATGCCCTAATTTACTTCCCTATATTTTCACCGCCACGTTTTATCTTCTCTCTTCCAGCCGCTGCTTCTTATCTCTAACCGTTTCTTTCTCTAATTCCCTACTGTACTCAACATTCAGCCACACTCGGCTCAACCCCTTTTTTTAATTTTTTCATAGTAATAAATTTTCTCATAGCTAGATTAATTCATTTGTTCCATTCTTATAGTTAATTCATTGGCTAATAATTAATTAATTTATGTTTTTCACACTAGTAATTCATATTTGTGTAAATTTTGTTATTGTAACATCACACTTTATATCTATTTTTAATACTAATAAATAAAAAAGAAAAGTAGGTCATTTTCGGTTGGACGGATGAGTATACATCAACAAAAGGGTATCCTTATCAATATCATAGATCAATGGAGTAACTGCACCAGTTCTTCAATCCAGATTTGTTATTGTTTTTTTTTGGGGTGGCAAAAAATTTATTTTGTTATTGTTTTTAAATCCAAATTTCTAATTTTATCTTATCATATTTTTTTATATACTTTAGAAGCAAAACCCCTCAAAAAAAGAATCCCAACAGTGGTGATAGTTCTCTTGATCCAAAAAAGCAACAACAACTCGATGTATGTTCGGATTAAGGGATGAGATCGAGCAAGACCGACTAGCTAGAACATCGACACTGATAACATGTTTCCCTATCCGTTGACATCTAGTGTACCGGGACTTCGCCTTGTCCCCGAGCACTGAAATCCGTCCCATGGAAACAAAATCGACGAAGAGGAATGCTAAGGGGAAGGGTATGAACAGTACACCTAGCAATTGACGTAGTCACCGCCTTTCTCAAGATGAGGGAGTTGTCCATGATGATCGCCTCAGTTATTTCTTAGGAGATTCGGGGGATGCATGAAGCTCTAGTTGATAAACTTCGGGATGATGCAACGAATAATTTGCAACTTTTTTTAACTTTCATGAATTTTGAATATATAATTTTAGGCTATGCAATTTTTATGGTTTTTAGGGAAGTAATTTTGTTATTTATATGTGTTACTTAATTTTTGCAAAGTTATAGATGATAATTTAAAAAATGAAATAGTAAAATAAAATTTGTTTTGAGTAAGGATATGTGTAATGGTACGGGGAGAGAGATTGATTGTAGAAGTTATAGTACCAGATAGGAACAAAATTTGAGGGAAATAATAATGATATAAGTATACAGTACGAGAGAGGTATAGACTATGAATGCTCTTAGATGTGAGTTGAATCATTAAAACTGTATTACATTGAAGTTGTTTAGGGATATTAATCGGGTTAATCCGCTCGAGTCATCGTGCTATATGGATGCAAAATTAATTGGATTGGAAATTTTCAATCCTAATCTTATTCCTTCGGGTTTGAAAAAAACATATTAATACTTGTAATTTTAGACTTTAAAAATATAAGTAATATTCCAATAGTATGAAAAATAATCGGATCTTCTAAAAGAGCTGTCAAATTATTAGCAAAATGTTTAAATGTGTAATGATATTAATCAGTAATGTTTATGCAATGTACTACTGTTAGCTAAGAGGTTTCTGTATTTTTAACCTACTACTATTCATGAAATTAATGGCTTGATTGAGAACTTGTAATTATATAAGTGTATTCGAATGAAAATAAGTAACATGATTATTTTTAAAATTTTAAACAAAAATATGTTTTGATAGAAGGAAACAAGAAATTACTTTTAGAGATAAACATAATTAAGTATCATTAAGTAATCACCCCTAAATCATACTCCCTCTATCCCATCACATGTGATGCATTTCTTTTGAGCACAAATTTTTAGGTAGTGGTTCAATAAATAGAATAATGTTGAGTGAGAAAAGAGTAGAGAAAAAAAAAGTAGGAGGGATGATAAAGTAAGAGAGACATAGAGTATTGTTTTTTTGACATAAAAGTAAATGTCTCACTTTTAGTGAGATGACCCAAAAATGAATACGTCTCGCTTATAGTGGGACGGGGGAGTAATTAGCAACGTCAGATCATAATTACAACTTCTACACGTAATTAACGTGATGAAAAATCAAATCTAATTTTCAATTCTTTGGGCTCCATGTTAATGTTTAATTCTTTAGAGATCATATTATTAAGTTATAACTTTTAATAGATGTTCATGAAATATATTTAAGTCTTTGACTTGTTGATGCGGATCTTTCTTCCATCGCTATTATAAAATACTCCCCCGTCCATGAAATATTGTTCAAGTTTGACTCGGCACGGATTTTAAGAAATGTGAAGAAAAGTGAGTTAAAAAAAGTTAGTGGAACGAGGGTCTCATATTTATATATTAGTTTTATAATAGAACATGAGTGTAAAAAGTTGGTAGAAAGTGATATTCATTTACCGAAAATATAAAAAAAAGCAAAGTGGACAACTTTTCACGGACGGACCAAAATGACAAAACATGACAACATTTCACGGACGGAGGGAGTATCAATATTGTGGGACCCGTTATTAACTATACTCCCTCGTCACTTATAAATAAACTTTCAGGACTACATATTTCAAAAATGGTAAAATAGGAGATAGATAATGCTAACTAACTAATGAGAGAAAAACTTGTTAAAAATGGATGTGGACTAATATTGTGAGACAACAAACCAATTAAAAAAAGAGGGGACTATAGTGTTGGTCAGATAGAGAGAAACCAGTCGAGTCGGCTAACGATAACTCACAACTGTATGGTTGTGAGTACTCTTATTACGATTTTTAGGCATTTCATTCTCTAATAACAAGATATACGAGTTGCAATTATTTACATAGCACATGCCCTCCACAATTTAGCTCTCATCTTTCACTATTAGAATAACAATGATTCAACTCAACAAATTAAGCACGCCAACCAAACTAACAATTTTTCTCATGAGTAAGACCACAATAACAAACCATCTTCTTGGGTTGGACAGAACCCAGCTGCCCAAAAACAAATTTGAGTTGAATTCCAGCAAGGAATAGCCGTCTCTCTCCTCCTCACCAGCGGACAAAAAGATCCTCAGAGTCCGGGAATTGATTCCAGATTGTACTTTTCAGAAGATGTAGTTCCATTCTCTTGGTTCTCAAGCGCATCTGGCTTTTTCATGGCATCCAGAGTTTGTAGATATGAGTAAGACGCACTTCGGCCTGCTGGAGGCCCGGGATTGCTAATTCTGCTGGCAAGGAATCGACGAATCAGGCCCCTCAGGAAAGGAGCCATCGTATCTGGTTCTTGCTCCAGGTAATACATTATTCCACCCATACACGCACAGAACAAAGCCACCTGCAAAGTTGAGATACAGATTAAGTATATTTGAATGCAAAACTCTTGATTTTGGACTTGGAAGTGCACTACAGTAGTCATTTGACAATATTTCAGCTAGGCTAACAGTGCATAACGACAGACACGGAGGCATTAGTAAGGGCTCAGATGGTAATCTAGTCTAGGCATAATTCTCTTAACTTAAATTAGTTCTGAAAGATAAATTCGCACATATTATGTGACAAGTCATTATTTCTCTGAAAACCCTAAAAGCTGAGTATATTTCAAGTAGAAGCTCTGCAGTGCAGCACCTAGTAAGCCAGGCAAGCCATTTGATTCACTTTTCCTTAGCTGCCTTCAAATTCAGATGCATGGAGCATTTCCAGTTAAACCAGAATATAATCACTACTAGTACTTGGCAATATATAATGCAAGAAGATTAAGGTAAGAGATAGTAATGGTGCAACAGTGTACGTCATACTCCACGTAAGGACCATAAAAATTACCTCAGCATTCTTGATATCTGGAAGCAAACGACGATTCACCAAAATGTACCACAATGATTCTCCAGCTCTTGGAAGAACGTACAAGGCTAGTTCCCCACGTCTAGCTTTCTTCTCCAATAATACAGACAGGGCGGATAGCCCTCCAGCAAGCCAATAAACTAACTTGTGGTCCTTCAATGCCACTTTTCTATGCAAACATATTACTCCCTTTTTGCACAGGAGATTAAATCAGTACAATTATAATTGGATGTAAGAGCTTATAAACTTAGCCAGAAAAAAACCACCTGAAAGATACCAACAAAGGCGGACAAGAATGAAGTTGAACGAACAGCATTTGTAACAGCAGTCCGGCAGGTACGAACTGGAGCATCTATGAACTGGGGAATGAAAATAATGATAAAATATATATTAACCAACCTAAAACTTCGATGAACTGTATGAAGTAAAAAAAATATTCTGTGAACTGTTGCTGAATCTTGCAAGTCCTTTGCTACATTGTTCACTTCACACTTCAGTAATGCTTAATTTATTAAAACAATGTAATGAAGAGGGTTGCAGAAGTAAAATCATCAAATAACTTATAGAAGTACCTTTTGCAGACGCAGAACAACAAACGGGACAAATGTCAAAGAGAAATACAAGGGAAATGTTTTCCTAAAAGTAGCCTTTGCAGCATTCGCATTGTGAACTAAGCATGATTTTGTATCAGGATGAATGACCGAGCAAGGAATAAGTTCAGGAAACTTATCCAACTTCACATCAGTGGATGTCCTGCCAGACAGGTAAGCAGCTAGTGATGCAACGTCTACTGGAGAGCCTCTACAGCACTCCCTTACAGCCTTGTATACTGGAGCTGCAACAGGGCCTGTTTTCTGAATGAAATCTTGATATGATTTTGGCAAGCTCTCAGGGCGCATAACAAAGGAGTACATAACCTGAGAAGTTCTTATAATCAGAGGAAATACAATATTAGTAAAGCAACTAAAAGCAATCCTTTATGAAGTTCATAAACTACCAGTTCCATGTCTTAGGAATAAGCTCTGTCCAAAGACTACATGTGAGACAATTATGTAATGCTCAACGCACACAAAAAGAAGCAGTAAATCAGATGTGTGGTCTGTAAATTACCTGCGCACAAGCTATTGCAAAGAGTAGAGTGTCTCCATGGTTCCAATGACTTCCCCATAAGTGGAATTTGTTTTTAGATTTAGCCGAGTTATAGGCACACTGTTCAAACAATTAAATAAATTAGATTAGATGGAAATAGAAGTAATAGGACCTCATACATTAGGCCAAAACTGGGAAATGAGATACAGGGTACATGTACCTGAGCAAGCCTAGCCAAAAGATATAAAGCAAGTGTGCGCCTTCTGCTGGAATCATCTAATGCTAGAATAGACAAACCAGAGACTGCACCTGCTAAAATTCTGTTCCATCATCACCTTTAACAAAGTCATCTAAATGGAATTGGATAAGTCATGCAGTAAAAAATCAATCTCAATAATGATGTAGCAGACTAATACTTGAAATCAATTCAAGAATAACAGGAACACCGTTGATGGATCTAATCAGACCATAACTAGCAAAACTTATGAAACATTAAAAAAAGACTGAATGATTTTTTATTAACTTACGCATTTAATGGTGTTTCCTTCTTCCTCGTCTTTCTGAGCAAACACCTCAAAGCATGGTAGGAGCCGGTGAATCCCCCAAAAAGCAAGCCAATTCGACACGCTTCTTCTCTCACTATAAGGTCTTTCTCTGATACGAGTTGCTGCAATTATATTCATGGTTCAATTAAAGATTAATAAACTCTTGAATCGCAAATTTTACTAATCATGGATTCCATCAAACATGCATGCAGACCAAAGTAAAGAGGATCAGGGGCAGGGGCCAAGGTTGGTGCACCAATAACAAGACTATTTGCTGTTTTTCTTAACATACTATTTAGAAGTTGCGTAGCATTTCTTAAGAGGGGTGAGTACATGTGTGTAATCATCTAAAATTGTAAGAATTGTTAACCATGTTTCACTATCATTTTAACTCATTCGTTTAGGATTTTCATAAGAGGAATATAAATGCGCCTAACTTGGCAAATAAATAAAGACAATAGTAAGGGAAAGAAAAAGATGATAGCACAGTATGAACAACATTTATCAGGCTTAGGAGTTCGAAACGTCGAAGTGGGAGAAAGTGGGGAGAGGAGAAATAGTGACAGATCCAAAACACCAAAAATACAAATTAATAGATATTATCGTATCAAATCCATCTCCAGAATCCCTATCCCTGTTCCCATGTTTTTAATGGATAAAGCCTTCCAGCGAGGATTGGATATAGTCTCCAAAATTCATCTCCCGAAATCCCAATCAAACTACCATTTGCTGGTAAAGTATATACCAGCTAATGGTACTTTACTTGACCACAACATATCCAATCAACATTGGAAGGCTTTATCCATTAAAAACATGAGCAATCCAACTTGGACCAATTGACATAGTTTGACTAGACTATCACAAACTATAGGCTATAAGTAGATAATAAGAAAATAAAGAAGTGAAGGGATAGATCAGACAAAGATGAAATCAGCTGAACCAGCTATTAGCCAAATAAAATGGTATGATAAAGCTCAGCCTTTTGTTATGTCAAGAAAGTAAACATAAAAAGCCTGACTTTCACTCTTATCTGTCTAAGTCCACTTAGACCAGAGAAAAGATTGAAGTGATAACATTAAAATGCCACGATTATTTCATGGATATCATATATCTCTAACATATCTTTAGTTACAAATACATGTACGGATTAGGAAACAGAGAAGAAATTAATCCTTCAGCACGAAATGCACATGTAGAGTTAGATTGTACTACTGAATATGAATTGATAGAGTTTGAACTAGAACAACCTAATTAACAGCAAGAAATCAAGACAAGAAAACAAGTTGCTGCAGTGAATATTGAAATTAGGGAATGATAGTTCAAAGTTTGTAATTCTGAAAGACAAACTGCTAGAACTGCTAGATTGTACTTCTAGGACTAGGACTAAGACAATGACTAGACATCAAACGAACTAGAGGAGGAAGATAGGTGTTAAATTTTCGTGATAAAGTAACAGGATCACTATTAAAAAAATCTTCATCCATCAAAAGACCCATAGAGTGATAATACGCATCACAAGCACTTTTCCTTGATATATTCTACCCCATAAGCTTTTCAAAATTCTCATCAATTTTCCAAAGCACGTTTGATCTTTCATCATCCCGATATAACATGTATTCTACTGAATCTTTTTCGTTATACTCTAGCTGCAGAAAATCCAGCAGTAAACTTCGAAACCTTCATATTTTCATCGACAAATAAATGAAACTGAATAACGATCGTATCAATTCCCCCAAACTACCTAATTTAACTAGATAAAATAATTTAATTCAGATGCCAATTCAATTGCAACTCCCCGCATAATCTATCCACAAAATCAGTCGTGATCTGAAATTCAAATACTACCTTGATATCAAGGAGAGAGGAATAGGACTTGAGGCGAGCGAGCTTGAAGGCGCGGAGGAGAATCCCGATACCGACGCGAATCCCGTAGGAGAGCAGGAAGGTCTGGCACAGGTTGCCGACGGCATGCGCGACGCAGGACTCGTCGGCGTGATCGCAGGGAGGGTGGAGGTCGCCCGGTGGGCCCCGCTGACCGTGCTGCATCTCGTAGAGGGCCTCCTTCAGTAGGCGCTCCGCATCGCGCAGCCGGCGCTCCGCTTCGTCGGGCTGCTGCGGCGGTTTGGAGGTGCGCATTTTGGGGCAGGATAGGGCGGTTTCAGCATCTACGACTGCAGCCTTTTTTATTGTTTTCGATTTGCGTGCGCAATTGCAAATGGAGAATTATTAAATTTTATTAGTACAAAAGAGTATTAATTTTATATATTTCATAAAAAAGTTTACTCCGGGTTTCAAAATAATAAAAGTTTCATCAATGCTTTAAATTTGTATAAAAGTTTTAAATTAAAACTTTCTATTTATTATTTCAAACACATTTATTTTTATTACTCACAAAAATAAAAAATACAGAAAAAAATCACCACTCTTCACCATCAAATTAGCGAATTGCATTTTTTTGTAAAAATGAAAAATTAAATATTAACTTATTGACTATTTGAAGCTCAAATTAGTCATTTTATAAAGATGAAATATGGACTTATTTTATACTGTGTTCTATAAAGAATACAATTAAAAAATAGAGTATATTGAGAGACATAATTTTTTTAAACCACGATCAATTGATGGAAGAATTGATATTGAATGTTAGTTTTTTAGAGTGATTAATTATATGAAATTTCTAATTATTCTTTTATTATGATGATAAGTTGGACAAATTATAAATTAATTAATGGTGTTTAAAATATTTAACGGAATATATTAACTTAAAATATTAATGTAACTTTTTGTATAAAATATGTAAACTTAATACGTTTTGTACTAAATTGAAACAAAGGTAAAATATTTGCATGAAATATATAATTACCCCAATTTTATTGTGAGATTGATTATAAAATTCTGCTACTGTCGTAGAAATGGCGTCATGGATTCTCATTATCGGGCCATTTCTGTAATCGGGTCGGGTTGAGTTGTTGCTTCGGATCCCAACTGGTGAAGAGAAGGTGATACCAATACCCAGACATTGGTCCGCGTGTACGACTTCGAAATCCAAACGACGTCGCTTTTTGTCGCTCTATCTTGCCTAATCTACTAGGACAGCTTCAATTTCGTAGCTTTTTGTCGCTCTATCTTGCCTAATCTACTAGGACAGCTTCAATTTCGTAACTTTTTGTGCTGTATCTTGCCTAATCTTCTACTAGGACAGCTTCAATTTCGTAACTACTACAGTACTATTACTTACTCCATCACATAGAGAAATGCACTAATTTAAAATAGTTAGTGCCGTGAAAAAAAATAGACAAAGAATAAAATGAAGAAAAAAATAATGATAATAAAATATAAGTGACAGTCAGAGCATTCACAATGGAATGGCCGATGGAGAGGCCTTCTGATCGGCCCTCCACTGCAGGGAAAGGGCCGATCAACCGCCCCCTCCATATGGCCGATACATCGGCCCTAGCCGATGGATATTGGCTGATGATCGGCCACCAATTGCGGGGGTTGGGCCGATCATTGGTCCTCTCATTTTTTTCTTAATTCTATTTTATCTACTATAAATACCACCTCTCATTTTTTACATATCCCACACCAACATCTTATCTTCTCTTATTTTTCTATACTTTTTCTAGCTCTAGTAGATTATCAATGTCTTTCGGTAGCGATTCCGACGACGAAGTAATAAACCGTGTGGTACAGCGCATGATTGCGAGGGCGGAACGACGTCGTGAAGAAGCGGACCAGGAGGTGGTTCCAAGGCTAATCTGGCGCTGTAAGTCGGTGTCCCGTGACCACACTGCGGCTCACGACTGGTTGTACGCTGATTACATTGCCAAGGACCCACGGTGGGGCCCGACGGTTTTTCGTCGGCATTTCAGAATGTGGCGAGAGGTATTCTTGCACATTGTTAATGGGTTGTCGGCGGGTTACCAAGATTTCCAGCAGCATTGGGATGCCGCTGACAAGCCTAGACTATCACCACTGCAAAAGTGCACAACTACAACTAGGTGCGGCCGACATGTTCGACGAATATCTTCACGTAGCCGACACGACTGGTCGCGATTGTCTGAAGAAATTTTGTAAAGGCGTGATCCAGACTTTCGGGGACCTATCTGCGAAAGCCGACCGCACAAGATTGCCAGTTCTTGCTCGATTTGCACGGGAGGGTGCACGACTTTCCGTGTATGCTGGGAAGCATAGATTGTATGCATTGGCAGTGGAAGAACTGTCCGACGGCTTGGAGAGACCAATTTACGACCGGGTTCAAAGGCACACACCCAACCATCATTCTAGAAGCCATTGCCGACCAGCGGCTATGAATTTGGCATGCGTACTTCGGTGTGGCCGGGTCGAACAAAGACCTCAACATCCTGCAGTCCTCGCCTCTCTTCAACGACCAATGCCAAGGAATAGGTCCCTTGGTTGACTTCACCGCAAACGGCAACCAGTATCATATAGGGTATTACTTGGCGGACGACATATACCCAACTTGGCCCGTTTTCATGAAGACGATCAGTTGTCCAACTGAGCCGAAGAGGACTTATTTTGCCTAACGGCAAGAGGCGGCGGGAAAGGATGTGGAGCGGGCTTTCGGTGTGCTCTAAGCGCGTTGGGCATTGGTTAAAGGTCCAACGCGGTTCTTCTACCCAGGTGATATCATTGTTATCATCTACACTACTATCATATTGCATAACATGATAGTGGATGATAAAGGTGAAGAAGTCGGCAATGTCCCTGTTGAACACACTACAAGACCAGGCCACGGTGTCGCCAGCGAGTCCCACCGTCAGGGTGTCCCTCACGAGTACGCCGAGTGTCTTCGGGCATTTGTTGACATGCGCTAAAAAGAAGCCCATAATCGACTACAACACGATATGATTGAAGAAAATTGGGTATAGAGGCAGAGGCACTGATGCTTTATTTTAGTTTTATTTAAATTTGCATCTCGTTGTATTCTTTTTTCCAATATTGTAATACAACAAAGATTTGTGTATTAATATTTTTGCATTTAAATTTATTTAATTTGATAACATATTAAATATAGAAGTGCAAAAAAATTAAAACAAAATAGTGATGATGTGGAAATGAAATGGAAAGGGATAGGCCCTTTGGAATGGCCCATCCATTGTGAATGCTCTTAAGAAGATATGTAGTACTATTTTTTAATACAAGAGTGAACTGCCTCATTAGTTTCTAACGTTTGGGCTGTGACACTACAGACCCCTAACAAAAAATATATATCCTCAGATGACCCTAATGTTTAATATCATTACAAATGCAGTTTTTTAGCCACTTTTCGAACGAAAATGTTCAAATGGCTTGAAGGGCAATTTAGTCAAATTGTGCAAGCACCTGTACACCTACTCTGCACTCCTACTCAACTTCTCCATCTCTTTATCCCTTATTTATTCAAGAGTCAATTTATCTCTCTCTCTCTTCAATTCATCTGTCTCATTTTAAGTTTAGTTTGTTCTCATTCTCTCTCATTTTTGAAATTGGTTTATTGTACATCCGAACATGAAAGATAACATTGGTTTATCAATATTAATTTTTGAGATCTATATTATTATTTGAAAAGTTACACTCCCTCCGTCTCCCAAATATTGTCTCAGTTTGACCTGACACGAGTTTTAAGAAATAGTTTGAATTTGTATTAAATGAAAGTGTGTAGTGGAATAAAGGTCTCACATTGATTTTTATTATTTTATTCTTGGTTATTAAATGAGGTGTAAAGGGTATACTTAATGATTTTTCATCCATTTTATTTGTGTGATTAATGTCTTAACAAAACAATTATCTGTATTTAAAATTTTTACAAAAAAATTCTAGAAATGATTAATTACACATGACATACCCTTAGTACAAAGGGTATACAGAATTATGGTAAATAAAATGGCTAACAAAATGAATAACTACAAAAAATCGGCATTTTCATTTCCAAATTAGATGCTGCCAAACTAATGTACTCCCTCCGTCCCGCTTTAGCAGTCCCGGTTGAGTTGGGCACACGTTTTAAGGGGTATTTAAGTTTGTAATAAATAAATGATGTAGTGGAGGCTGGGTCCCACTTTTAAACAACTTTTTTACTTTTTTGCTTTTAAGTGTGTAATAAATAAATGATGTAGTGGAGGTTGGGTCCCACTTTTAAATGATGTAATAAATAAATTGATGTAGTGGACATCAATTTTTATGCACCGAGTTCAACCGGGACTCCTAAAGCGGGACACCCGAAATTGATCAACCGGGACTGCTAAAGCGGGACGGAGGGAGTATTACATTTTGGGATTTTTTGGGAGGGAAATCCCAAAACCCACGACACTTAGGAGGGAAATTAATTCAAATTATTGGAGGGAACTACATTTTCAGTACAACATTCTTACACACAACTTAGAAGGGAAATTCAAGCTACCATTATCTATAAAAGGAATAACTACAACAAAATGAGATTTTTAGAACAATTTTCCTCAAAAATATTTCATCACTGGGCTATGGAGCCTGCTGAAAGAGGCTCACGCATGTTAGGAGGCACCACCAAAAATATGATAGGTCAAAATCTGCTACAATCGAGCCATTCAAGTGAAGTACTGAAAGCTCGCTTCTCTTCTCGCTCTATCTTCTCTTTTCTTCTTATCGTTGTGGATTGCTCAAGTTGGATTGTCAAACTGATCCAGCTGGCCAAATGTGTTCCTTCTAC
The DNA here is from genome assembly GCF_004379255.2 of Salvia splendens. NCBI lineage: Eukaryota > Viridiplantae > Streptophyta > Magnoliopsida > Lamiales > Lamiaceae > Salvia > Salvia splendens. The sequence continues at coordinate 16,367,848 of NC_056038.1, forward strand.
CTGCGAATGCCGGTGAGTGGGTCCAGTGGAGATTCAGACTGATCAACTTGACTTAATCCGGCTTGAGTGAGATGAATAGAGGAGCTCAGAAGCGTTTCAAAACCTTAACCCACAGTACTATTAACTAGTATAGGGAAGTAATGATCGATCCTACAGAGATGATGTGTTTTACATTTGTTGCGGACACGAATGAGAATGGCTGCGGCCACGCTTTCCAATGGGTTAAGTTAAACTACTTGACTTGAGAGACTAAACTAACTAAACTGATCCACATACTAAACAGAACTAAAATCTACTTGATCAACTCAACATGCAATTTTCAGAAATGGACAAACAGAATAAAAGTGAATGATTGTCAGTCGCCTGCAAAGTGTACGATAAAGCAAAAATTTTCTAACAATTTCATCTTCTTCACAAAATCAACATGAAAAACAGAACAAAATCAAATCTGAACAATTACGAACAACGAAACCATCACGACAACTTGTAATCTTGAATCAGCTCCTAAAAACTAAATTGCACCTACGTAAATAAGAAACTAAACATGATCATGCAATAACACAAATCAACTACTAGATCTAAACATCCTAAAACAGCTTATCCATAACTTTCTTCACAACTAGACAAAATATAAATCGAAAGCTCAGATCCAACCAAATCAAACCGTAACAAAATACTTGAGCTAAGATATGCATCATAAATCGGACATCAAAAGTAAAGCAGAGCACTTATGCATGGTAAAACAAGACATTACAACGAGAATAGAAATCATAACACTAAATTTACTGAATCAAAACATCAAGAATCTGCAACATCAAGCGTAAACTAAAAATAGACAAAACCAAAGAGAGAAATTGTTTCATCGCCCCTTCTCGAAGTGGAATAGCAGAACCAAACTATTAAAAATGATAAAAACCAACACCAAACCACTACGAAACTAAACAAAACAAGAACCAAGTGTGTATGCTACGGAAATCAGGAGTTTGGAGTGTTGGGAGCCCCCATTTCAGCCCTAGAAGAGAGCTGAAGTCTACTGAGTGTCACCAATTCGAAGCTTCCTCCTTCCTCCTCTATTTTCATTTATAGGAAGGCGTGAGGTCTTGATCCCTAGGGCAACTGTCCTTCGAAAAGTCTTCTTTACCCTTCGCCCGTGGGGATTTTTCTTGTGTGTCATTCAATCTTCTAATCGGGTGCTTCTGTTGCATGTCATGTAGTCCGACTTGATCCGTTTGCGCAGCAAATTTGACTCCCTCTCCTTGATCCATTCGTCCGCCCAGTTGATCAGTTCATTCTTTGAATATGGCGAACTTTCATACACACCTGGCTCAAAATTAGAAGTTAGATTACAGAATTTGGTGTAGTTTTATCACAGAACACATGCATGAAACGAGCCTCATCAAGTACCATATAGGGGTATTGAAAAGGCAGCAAAGAAGTTTGGAGTAAGCCGGGAGACAGTGCAAAGAATCTGGGCAGAAGCAAAACTCCAAATTCTGAGTAGAGTGTCTGTCAATATAAGAGACTGTGTTAGAGGCTACAAGCACAAAGATAAATTTCAGCTTGATCTTGCCAAGGTAAGAGATCTTTCAGTCCTTGAAAGATCTACCATCCGTAAGATGGCTGCCAAACTTGATTTAAGCAATTGCACAATTGGTGGGATGGTGAAAGAAAAGTATGTCAGGCCACACACAAGTGTTGTAAAGCTCATACTTACTGCCTCAAACAAATTAGCAAGAATGAGATGGGGTCTCAGCCATGTTTAACCACTCATAGTCAATGGTAAGCAAAAATAGCACACAATGCACAATGTAGTGCACATAGATGATAAATGGTTTTACATGACTAAGAGTGCGGATAGATACTACCTACTGCGAGATGAGGATAAGCCATATAAATCATGTAAGTCAAAGCGGTTCACCACAAAGGTGATGTTTATGTGTGCTGTGTGTAGACCACATTTTGCAAAAGATGGAGAAGTTATGTTAGATGGAAAAATAGGCATTTTTCCATTCACAACTATAGAGGCAGCAAAGAGAAAATCCAAGAACAGGCCAAAAGGCACTATGGAGACAAAACTCATTCAATCAGCGAACAAGACAGTCATGAGAGAATGCCTAATTCAAAAGGTGCACTGTTTTTGTTTCCTTATTTTTTCCATCACACAGATCATATATGTGTAGATCATACCAGCAATCAGGGCAAAATGGCCAGAGAATATAAGCAAGGAGACATTCATTCAAAAAGACAATGCCAAGCCTCATATAAACCTCAATTATGCAGAATTTCTGGCAGTTGCAAACACTGATGGGTTCGAATTCCATATCAGGTGCCAACCACCTAATTCCCCTGACTGTAATGTGTTAGATTTGGGAATTTTTAGAGCAATCCAATCTCTACAGGATGACAAAGTGACTAAGGGAGTGGATGACTTGTTGAGGAATGTGCATAGCTCTTTTGAAGAACTTAGTGCACAAACACTCAACAATGTTTTACGTACTCTTCAAGGTTGTCTAACTGAGATACTGAAGGTGGAAGGGGGAAATGACTATAAAACTCCACACATGAATAAAGAGAGGTTTTCAAGAATGAGGACACTGCCAATCACCTTGGAGGTTGAAAAAGGGATTGTGAAGGCGGTTGTGGCATACCTTCAACTACCAGAAAATTATGTTAGTACAGCCTATGACATCTCAGGTGTCACTGAAGCTGTAAGATTCTAGTTCAGCAAGTAGGAATCATATTTTTTGTCAGTTGTGTGTGTAAACCACAGAATTAGGTGTGGCTTATGCTATCAACTATTTTTTTGTCATTTTGTAAAGCCTCCAAATCTGTATAGGGGTGGTTTCTAAAATTTAATCCCTTAGAAAGATTTCATCATAGGGCAGTGAAAGAGCAGGTTTGAGCAGGTGTCGCGTCAAGCAAAGGATGTATCCTACTGATCAGGATGGAAGTCCCAGCTAAGCCTGAACCTGGTATCAATAATTCCTCAACCCACTTCTACTGACTAGTATAGTGGATGTAAGGGTCGAATTCACAGAGATGAATGCGCTTTGGTAATTATGGTGATATTCTGGAATTGTTGGTTAGCTACCACGCTTTGGGTTGAGATTCTATCTAGACTGGAAATTAAGGTGGTACACTACTGACTAGGAGGTGTGAAAGATGATTAACAAGCAGCTGTGTACGTGAGATTGAGGGAACACTATGTTTCAGAAAATATCTGGAGGGTACGGGTTACTATAAAAGGCTAAACGGAATATCAGAGAATAAGTGGTAGTTAGGTGACTAGGCTGACAGATCTGTAGGGTACCAACAGAAAAAGGTAGAGAAAAGTAAATGACAAAGCAAAAAGTAACTAAAAAGTAAAAGTGGTCCCAAACTTAGATGTAGGTGTTATCTTCTTCCACATGAATAAACTCAGATCAACAAACCCAGAATTCATCAACTAGAGTTTCAAATTAACAACTCACGAAAATAGATCTAACAATTAAAACTCCAAATCAAAAGATTAAACTAGCGAAACTGAAATTACGCTCACTGGGTAGCATGCAAGGTGGCAGAAATCACGTGAACTAAGCCTTCGCACTTAACACTTAAATCTAAATCTAAATCTAACATCAAACTCAATTCACAAACTCAGAACGATCAACTTAGAAATGAAAATATGCATTCAACACTTGGAAATTACAGTAGCAACTAGATCTACACAATCTAGGCAGAAAGAAACTGAATCAAACAGAAACCGATGCACAAAAACAACTTCATAGTAATAAAACGTCTGGATCTCAACCAAAGCACTTCAAAGTCAGCAAGTATTGAAAATGCAACAGATCCAACGTAAGAAAACAAGTAAGATTAACTACAAAAGCATTAAAGATTGGTTTGCCACTCTGGGCGATGAAACGACTGTCACTATGCGACGAACTGGCTGGTACGAGATAATGTGGAACTCCGGCGAACTGGTGAACTTCAGGTGACCATGGCTGTGGCGAGGAACGAGAAGATGTAGGACAATGCTGAAAGGAATGATCTACCGAGAGAGAATTCTAACTAAGTGTAGAGGTCCTAAAATTGATTATGCCTTCTCTCTTCAAGTGGCTTCTATTTATATGGAGGTTTGCCCTTGATTTTTAGGGTAGACTTTCTTCGTGTAAGTCACTTTTGGCCTTGTTTGTGGTTGATCTTCCCAGCAATCCTTCTTCACCATCTCAAGACTTTTTGATATGCATACTGGTCAGTATAGCAACATTCTGATGCCCTTTTCACCTGAGTTGTCCGACTCTTTCCATACTGACTAGAACCCTTTCCCTGCACACTTTAGCAACTGTTTTGCAGATATAATCCAATTATGCACATTATACTGACCAGTAACCAAGGCCTAAAATACGACTTATCAAACTGCTCACACTTACCGCATGCTTGTCCTCAAGCGTGAAGAACAAACAAAAAAGAAATAAGTCGAATTCTAGTCTGGTTACACCCCTGACCGACTCTATCCTTAACTAGACTCGAAACTTGACGCAAATAAAAACACATGAAAGACACAAAAAAAGAAAAACACATAAACACACAAAAACACTTAAACACATTAATCGGGCTATATTTTCAACCATCCCTCCCCTTGGGATCAGGTGCAATCCGGCCTTAGACAGCCTTGAATTTCTACCGCCCCTCTTTCCTTCCCAGTCAGTACATCTGCTCGTCAAGATCTTAAGAACAACCGAGATCCAATGAGAATTTGCGCTCTCTTCGATCCTTCCAGGTCCTTCGCTTGTTGACCACCCTCCTAGAGGGTCTTCGTCAATCAAGTCAACTGCTCTGCTTCAGCCGAGGAGGGGGATTGAAATTATTCTTTGCGCGCTCTTTTGAGCTTTCGATCAAGATCTTCTCGCTCTTGTTCTCCTGTTGTTTGGAAAGAGGGGACACAATCCGAATAATAAACCGTTTTTTTTATTTTAAATACTCGCGGCCAAACACTAGATTCGCTCAGTCACTCATTCCTCACCAGGGATGTTAGGACTGTATTCTCTCATAATGCTGAACCCCAAATGCTTCGGATTTAGATTTCACGTGCGGCTTCTGAAGGGTCTTTAAAGCTTGTAACGGGGCTATTGGTTTGTAGTGTTTGGGGTGGTTGTTCCTAAGGCTCTAAGGTTCAAAAACTACTACTTATTTTGATGTGGGAGAACTGTGTGCATTTGAGCTTTCGGCTGTTACTTCTCTCGGTTGGACATTTTCTGATATTGGTCTCCAATTGGTCAGTAGCGTCTTGTGGCTTCGCCACCCTTATTCTTTTTTTTTTGTGGTCAAGTGTTTTCGACCATTTTCTTCAACATTCTTTATGTGGCTTCGCCACCCTTATTCCTTCTTATCTTTTTGGGGCATGGAATCTCTTCCTGGTCATTTTTCTCCTTGCTTCTCAATTTCCTTCTCCAGTTGGTTTTCTTCTTGTATGTCCTTTTGGCCAGTTGCCTTCTTGCCTTATGCCTCGCACACACACAGTCCCAGCGGCTAGGGGGTTATATATGGGTGTAGATATGGCTAGAAAAAAAGTTCTAAAGGTGGTTTTTTTTTGGGGAGGGGGGTTTCCTACTGCCTTCAGGTCTTGCCACACGCGGTCACCTCACCCTAGGCATCATGTGGCAGCCACTCTTTTCTTTTCTAGTTTGGTGGAAAGTGGTTCCACTTTAGGCTTTTAACTCACATTTTAAGAGGGCTTTTGCGTTTGGCTCTAAGGATAGACTTTTCTCTCATACTTGCATCATCTGTACTGACTAGGAGATACTAAGGGGGGTGGTTTCCATTGTCCAGCATGTCCTATCTCCCTCAATTTCCCTCACCGTCAGCTCGAGACAGTTGAGTTTTAAGTCCAATCAACACGTATAAAAAAAACTAGACATAGAAAAACACTGCACAAACACTAAACACAGACTACACATATACACATATGTCATACTAGCCATTGCATCCCCCCTCCCACTTCACAAGTGTCTGCCCTCAGATAAGGCTGTGAAGTGGAAAATGTAATGGCTAATATGGCTTACACACAGACATACCAAAACAAGAACGACACATGCTGATACTAAAACTTCTCACACTTAGACTATGCAATAGGCTAAGTGGGAGAGTTTTAAACCTAAACAGATCTTAACAAAAGCAAACACATATATACATAAACTCCTCACACTTAGGCTACGCAGTAGGCTAAGTGTGAGTTAACATGCACACGAAGAGAAAACAACATAAACACAAACACATGCGTCAAAGTAGTAAACCTCGTACTTCTCACACTTAGACTATTGAATAGTCTAAGTGTTATGAATAGGGTTTACACTAACATGCTACACAAAATTACTCTACCTAAAAACAACAAATATAACAAATAAAAAAAACTGAAATTAAAAAGAAAAGAAAACATATTGGTCAGTGGGGTGGTCATATATTTCTCATGCTCCTCCGTGGGGCAGGGGTTGGTGTAGGTGGTTCTTTGGACTCCTCTCTCTCGGATTCGGATTCACATTCCTCAGATTCTGCCATTTCCTTGGTACCTTTTTCCTCTGTCGCTTCCACTTCTATCTCGGTTACTCTTGGTTCATCAGTCTGGCCTCCGTGGCCACTCGGTCCAGCTCCTCAAACTATCTTTCCTGTCGCTAACTCCTTCAGAATACTTTCCATCACATTTGTCAGGCGAGTCAACTCCGCCCTGGCCTGCCTATTCTCCTCCGCTAGCTCTGCCACTGCTCTCTCCAATCTCTCTTGCCTCTACGCTTGAGCTTGTGTTCCCTGGCTTGCTGCAACTCTTCCAGCCGGGATAGCCTCCTCACCCATCGCGTAAAAACGCGGGGCACCTTCCCTGATATAGACAGTGTTTGTGCGGACGAAAAAGGGCGTATCAAACGGGCCAGGAGGGTCCACCATGATTAGGGGAGATAAGCCTTCGGCCTCCGAGATAGTGATGTTGTTCCTTACGAATGCTCCCAAGATATGGAAGAGGGAGAGGTTTCTCGCGGGATGGGTGGCAATGAGATGACACTAATAAGCTGTCCAGAAACCCAGATGTATTTTCCTCCCGCGCTTGGCGCACCAAATGAGGTATAGTTCTGTCATCGATATTCAGACTGCTGAATTCGACTGCCCCAACAAGTTGAAGTCCAAGTAGAGTTGTACCAGGTGTAAAATCGGGTTGTTGAAGTGGATAGAGCGAGAGATAGTGGAAGAAAACTGCCCAGCGTCCGGGTGAGTTAATTCTTCCCATGCCTCCTGGCGCTCAAAGTCTACGTGCCTACGGGGAATGCCCCCGTTCCCTGCTTCTCCACTCCGGCCCTATGGCCTCCTCTAAACTACACATCCCCAATCTTACCGTCCGTTCAATCAAACTCATGCTCACCTCCCTACCGAATACCCTAAAGGTGATAGACTCTTCATCCAAGTCTGTGGTGACCCTAAATCTGAATGTAGTGAAAAACTCCTTCGCCAACCTTATAGGTACACTCGGATCCTTGTTTTCTAAAAGCCAATCAAAACCCAAAGCACGCAAATGCAACAAGAAAGGCTCACGGGCATTTAATTCATCAAGGGAAGGGAAATAAAGTACCTTCCCGCCCTTGAATTGCTTGCTGCTGTCGTCCTTCGTGCTAAAGTGCTTCATGTCCGCAATCAGCTCGTCAGTGAGCTTCACCTTCCAACACCGGTACTTCAATCTCTTTACCGGAGGATGTATTAGCTCCCGATGGTTGTGCGGAAGCTGTTGTGCTTCGTACTCTTCATCCTCTAGAGAGATGTCACTGTCGGATTCTAACTCTTCACTAGCAGTATAGTCGCTGTCGTTTGTCTCCTGACGATATGGTGGGGTTCTCTGATCTGGGTCCGTGATGACGATGCCTATGTTGCCTGTGCGTTGCTTTTTGCTACTTGGCTTCCTGTTAACAGGGGCTTTCCCTTTCTTTTTTCTCTCTTCTTGGTATCTGTCCTCCTCTCTTTCTTCAGCCTCTTCCGGTTTCTTCTCTGCTTGTGTTGAAGGCTTGTCCTGGGCAGTAGGGCGGGTCTCCACGCGGATATGTGTACTATCATCTCTTGGCTCAACGTGACCTACTGACTCAGATGCGAGGTCCAGACCCTCAGCCATCTGCTCAGTCTCATCTCTCTGGTCACTCGGCGTTGTGGAGACCACTTCAGCTGCCGTCGATGCATCTTCCAAGTTAGTAGCTGGAAAAGATTCCTCCCCAGGTTTTGTGGGAGTCACCCTTTCTTCGTCACTTAAAACTTCAACTGGATCTGCTGCTGTGTTCGCCTTCGTCTTGCTGGATGTCCATTTTCCTAGGCATCTCTGTGATACTCTCTTCAGCTTTGGTCGTACTGCCTTGGGATCGTCCCTCAACACCAATTTCCTTTTGACTACTTTCGGTTTCAACACTGAAGGTGCCACTGGTTCAGGCTCCTCTGTTCGTACCACGGTCTCATCCTGATCAATGTGCACATCACTCTCCCCTGCGTCTAGCTGGGGAGTCACTGACTGTGGTACTCGTTCTCCGGTTTGCCTCTCTTCCACCTCTTCTTCTGGCTGATGGGCTAGGCCTTCTGGGTCGTTCCTTGTACTAGCTTCTCCACCCCCTCTTACTGCCTCCGATGCATCTTCTTCTTCCTCACGGGTTACCTCCTTCAACAGCGCCTCAAACTCCCTATCTGTCATAAGGCCTTGCTTTCTGGCCGTTTCATTCAGATCTATCTCTTCCCTCGCCCTTTCTTGAGGGATGGGCTCCGCTGCCGGCGTTCTCTCTGGTTCATCTCCTCACTCCTGGCTCGTCGGCTCCTCGCTCCTTTTTCCCTCACCTTCCCCTGGGTCAGAGCCGTAATAGGCGGAGATGGGTCAATATCCATTGATTCGGTTTCTTGGCGAGTCAGGGAGGGTTTCGAAGGTTCCGATGGTGCGGTCGTCGAGGGAGATTCCCATTCTGGTGGAGTTGTTGAGGAAGTCGGAACGGAAGTGGGTGGTTGTGTTGTGGGTTGCACAATCGGTTCTGATGTAGGTACTGACGGGGCTTCTCCGGTCATGCTCCATTTGCCCCCGATTCAGCTAAAACCGGCCAACTCGGCCGCCCAATCTCGATTCGGATCCTGCTGTCTGAGGAACTCCGTCATTACGTCCAAAGAAACCATCGCCGGAACTTGAGGAATCGTCTCCTGTGGTTGCGGGTTCGGCGGCCGTTCTTCCGTTGGTGGTTGCAATTCTGGGTTTTCTTCCCGACGGATTGAAGGGGGTTTCTCACTGGTTTGTTTCTTTGCACATTTCTTCTTCCCCATGGCTTGAATTGGTGGTTTCTGGTGGTAATGTGGGTGATGGTTTCTGGTGAATGTTGGTAATTTTCGAAAAAGAGAAATTGCAGGTGAGGGTTTGTGAGATGAAAGGGGAGAGACGGTTTAGATATGAGAGTAGAATGGGTAGTTGAGGGTTTGTAACCGGCTAAGAAAGCATACTTTAGTGTTGCTGGCAGTTTCTTCAATTCAACTTATGGAGGAAGTGTGTCAGCTGGTAGAATGCTCCTTGCAGCATCCCCCTCCTTCTCTAACTCTTCATCTGAAAGTTCATTTGTACTGGCTGGTAGCTGAGCCCCTGCGGCTCCAATAAATTTCGATTACTAACAGAAATCCTTAATTACTCCCTCTATCTCTTCGTCAGTTAACCCTTGGCTACTGATCAGATCGCACCATGCAGTCGCTTCTACATCAGCCTGCCCATACACATCCAACGCTTGGAGTTTTTCCTGCAATAATTCGGTCTCAAGAAAATCTTGGACTAGGGGGTCAATTACATCAACATAGCATAGATTTTCAGAATCAATAGGCTTTTTCATGGCCTCATTGATATCAAATGTGAATTTCTCCCCATGAAAATAAATGCAAATTGTCCCTTCAGCCATGTCCACGATTGTCTTAGCTGTTCTAAAAAACGGTCTCCCTAGCAAAATACCACTAGACTCCCTAGCTTCAGATTCACTCATCTTGATCACATAAAAGTCAACAGGATAAGTAAAATCATGCACTCTCACCAACACATTTTCTAACACACCTTCAGGATTTATGCATGACCTATCAGCCAGTTGGATTAATACCCTAGTGCTCGATAATGTTACTCCCTTCAACCGATTATAAACTGACAATGGCATAACATTTATATAAGCTCCCAGATCACACATTGCATGCTCGATTTTTACATCTCTTATAGTTATAGGCAAAGTGAACATACCTGGATCGGCTCTCTTGGGCGGTAGCTTTTCCTGCACAATTGCTGACGCTATTCCTTCCACCATGATCTTTCCATCCTTCTGGGCCTTCCCAGCTATAAATTCCTTGATAAATTTTCCAAGTGGGGGTAGCTTCACGGCTTGGAGGAATGGTATGGTGACATCCAGCTTCCCAAAAATTGACATGTAATCCACTGGGTTTTCCTTCTTCCTCTTGGTCACGAAACTATAAGGGAATGGTTTTTTTTCTTTCTCCTCTTCAACCGGTTCCCCGACAGTCTTTCCGGAATCTTTCTTGGGCACATCTTGGGCTGGAGTTTCTTGCATGGATTCTGCTTCTTTAGGCTGGCCTTCCCTGGGTTATATGCCCTTGGTTTCATCCTTTTCCACTGGTGTTTCGTCCAAGAAAAACGGATCCTGCATCTGGGGCAGAGGTCTGTTGAGCTCTTCTTCCGAGACGACGTCTTTCAGTATATTCGTCCCACTTGGCTCTCCGTTGGACTTCTTCGGTTGGGCCCCCTCATAGGTAGTACCGGACCATAATGTGACCTTGCTCACATTTTCCTTTTCGGGTACATGGACTGTAGACGGGAGTATCCCTGAGTTCCCTTTCAATTCACCCATCGAATTTGCCAGCTGGGCCAATTGTCTATTCATCATATCGATGTTCGCCTTATGCTCCTTCTGGGCATTCTGCATCCCTTGCACTACTTCATTATTAGACTGCAACTCACCTTTGTTACTCTGCTGCGAAGCGAGCAATTCTCTCATTATGTCCTCCATATATCGCCTTGACCTGTTAGGATATTGAGACTGATTTGGCCCTTGGTGCTGGTTATACTGGGGGTTTTGGTTGGGCTGGAAATTTTGGAAGTTTTGTTGGTTCTGGTTAGGTGGGTATTGGTTATACTGGGCAGGAGGTTTGTACTGGTCGTGGTGATATTGATTATAGTTCTGGCCTTGGAAATGGTTCTGGTTTTGGAACTGGTTTTGGTTCTGCTGATGTTGGGAACCTTGATTATGCTGACTCTGGTAATTTTGGAAGTTTCTCTGGTGGGGTGGTACATAGACAGAGATTGAGTTTTGGTTCTGTGGGTTCTAGTTATGGGGTTGTTGGTTCCTTCCTGACCAGTTAGATTGGTGGTCGGGATTTGCTGGGCCACGGTTGGAATTCTGGTTCGGGTGGGGGTTGTATTGGTTCTGACCTTAACTTTGGTTTTGATTTTGGTTTCCATCTTCCCATCGAAAATTTGGATGGTCCCTCCATGGTGCGTCCCGCTGTCTCCCCTGGATCCAATTCCCACTAGAGTTATAGTACCCTGCAGCATTGACTTGCTCCATGTTGACGAAGTCATTCGGCTGATCGTAGGCTGGCCCTTGACTTCCCTGCTCTGCATCCTTATAGCTCATAATTGGGGAAGGTAGTGGTGCGTTCTTTTCGATCGCGCTCAGGAGTGTCTTTTTCAGCTCTTCCATTTTCAAATCCATCTTCTGCTCCTGGTCAGTAGACGAAGCACTCGTAATTCTTTCTCTGCTGTAGCCGTCCCTTGAATTGTCATATTCCTTCTTTGCTCTCAAAAGCTTCCCTAGGACCCTTTTAGCTTCACTGACCTTTAATTGCGTGAAACTTCCTCCTAATGAGGAGTTTGCCAAGTCTTTTGTTGCCTTGTTCATCCCCTCATAAAAGGTATGATGTATCTCTATATCGGCCAAACGATGGTTCGGACATGCATCCAAAAGACTCATATACTTCGTCCAATAATCACTCAAGGGTTCATCGTAACCTTGCTTCACATTGATTATCTCTCTCTTCAGCGCACTCGTCTTAGATGCCGGAAAAAATTCACCTAAGAAGGCTGACTTCAAATCGGCCCAACTCTCAATGGAGTCGGGTGGCGGCGCATGAACCATGTGTTGGCCTCCCCTTTTAGGACGAACGGCAAAGCTTTTAAACAAGAAAAATAGCTATGAAAACCCGACTTTTTCTATGATGCCTTGTAATGCAAACAAGAAAAATAATAGCTATTGTTGTTATTGTTATGAATCTTTTGGATTTTGCCAAGAGGCTTGCCATTGCTTGTCATAATATGTGGTTTCATCAGCTAGCTTCTTTATATTGGCGATATCTTCTTTTCTTCGAAAAAGGAGTACTTCAACCACAGTAAGCAGAAGAGCAGCCTTGCAGACGAAATTCCCGGTCTGTCCGACCATGTCCAGCCCTGTCAAACCATCCATACCATACGCCATGAAGAACCCCACCATCGCGGCTCGACCTGCAACAACTCATTCATCACTAATCTAATGCTTCTCAAACTAAGTGAGTATATAGCATTCCAAATAGGAAATTGTTGTTGAAGTGAGATATAAGTCTTGGCGGGCGAAATTACAATTGAAAATAAAACAAGGAAAATTACACGGAAATAACTGAACAAATTACACGTAAAGGATTGTGGAAAGCGGTAATTCGAGTCGAGGAGTCCTCTCTCCGCAAGACGAGATACGCCCCGGTAGTGCTCACGGTTTGGTGTGTCGTCCCCAAAGATAAAACGACTTCGTCTCTGAAGTAGCAGCACCGCTAGCAGTAGAGCTCCGGCGAACGGGAGTAAGGCGGGGGGCAGAGCTTCGACGGGAAGATTATGCAGAGAGGGAGAGAGCGTGTATGCAAGTATGCTTGTGTATGTTCTATCTAGGAATGCAATGGATGTATGCCTATTTATAGGCCAAGTCCACCTGCAGCACATTGAAGGAGTCAACAGCCATTATGTGTGCCATGATGGCTTGACTGTAACCGCCGGGGGTTATTGACTGGTGCACTAGCCAATGGGAGCTGAAGAGACACGATGCACCTGGACATGCTAAACGACGGGATACACCATGGACCGTCGGGGTCCATCGGGGACCTCCTGTCTCCCGTTATGCGTCGGGGTCCAGCGGGGACCTTTTGACTCCCGTTGTGCGTCGGGGTCCAGCGGGAACCTTTTGTCTCCCGTCATGCGTCGGGGTCCAGCTGGACCATGACGTGGACTAGGACCCGTTGTGGATAGCGTGGAGTTTGGGGTGGTCTAAAAAGAACAAGTGAGGCTCGAACCACGCTCAACGACCAGCAATCCTTCTTCTCCATCTCGAGCCTTTTTGACATGCATCCTGGCCAGTATTGCACCCTTATGGCGCTCTTTTCACCTGAGTTATCCGAAACCCTTCCTACTGACTGGAACCCTTTCCATGCACACTTTAACAACTGTTTTGCAGATATAATCCAATTATGCACGTATGCTAACCTGTAACCAAGGTCTAGAATGCGACTTATCAAACTGCTCACACTTACCACATGCTTGTCCTCAAGCGTGAAGAACTGATTTTGTTTAGGATGCAGTTGGCTGTCAAAACAGCTTCCCCCCATATGTGGGATTTTGCGTGGGATTTTGTTTAGGATGCAGTTGGCTGTCAAAACAGCTTCCCCCCATATGTGGGATTTTGCGTGGGATTTTGTTTAGGATGCAGTTGGCTGTCAAAACAGCTTCCCCCCATATGTTATGGGCATCCCCGAACTGATTTGTAACGCATTCATCATCTCTTTGAGAGTTTGATTATTGCGTTCTGCAACACCATTAGATTGTGGTGAATATGGTGCAGTCGTTTGGTGAATTATACCACTTGCGTTGCATAATTCCTCAAACGGGGCTACGTATTCTCCCCCTCTATCACTTCGAATCATTCTGATTTTACATCCAAGTTGATTCTCGACTTCGTTCTTATTATTTTTGAACGCTTCTATTGCTTCGTCTTTACTTCTTAAAAGATAGACATAACAATATCGTGTGCAATCATCTATGAATGTGATAAAGTATTTTTTACCACCTCTCGTTTGCACCAATTTTAAGTCACATACGTCCGTGTGAATTAATTCAAGGGGTTTTGTGTTCCGTTCAACCGAATGAAACGGTAACTTAGTCATTTTCGCCTCAAGACAAGTTTCACATTTGTTTTGAGTTTCTACTTCATTTGCCTTTAGTAAATCTAAACTTACTAATCTTTTAATGGCATTTGGATTTACATGTCTGAATCTATTGTGCCACAAGTTAGAACACTCAGCCAAGTAAGAAGAAGTAGATGCATTCTTATTATTAGCCAACGGCTTAGGGACATGGCGTACAACTGTAGTAAGGCCATCCACAACGCTGTCTCTATACCGTCTCTTAAACCGTCTCTTAACTACTATTTGAGCACTATTTGAGGGCCCCACTGTCCTTTTTTCCTCCATCTCTTAACTAAGAGACGGAGGCTGCAACGCTCCGTCTCTTAACCGTCTCTATACCGTCTCTTAATTACTATTCATTCAATTTAATTTATAATTTTTTTTAAAACCCAATTCAATTTAAACAAACACACTTTATTAAAATTAAAACAATATTACAACTTAACATTAAAAAAGCGAAGACATAATTAAAATTCTAAAAAAATAAAAATGACATAATTTAATATTCTCCGCCAAAGTTTTCCCAAATGTGCTCAATTAGATCCTCTTGGAGTTGGGTGTGGGCGCTAGAGTCGCGTGTCCTTGCCCGAATAGCCAACCGTTCTTGTATAGATGGATGCGCTCCACTTCGCGGCGGACTACTTGCAGTTGAGCTTCCGGGGGATTCGGGGTCGAACCAATTTCCGGCATCGGGTCCTTCGTCTCGGACAATCATGTTGTGCAAGATTATGCACGTATACATGATGTCGACCATGCTCTCCATGAACCACGAACGAGCCGGGGCTTTGATGATGTTGAAGCGCGCTTGGAGAACCCCGAACGCCCTCTCCACATCCTTGCGCGCAGCCTCCTGCTTCTGCGCAAAAAGAGCCTGCTTTGGGTTCGCTGGCCTGCCGCACGTCTTCACGAAGGTCGGCCACTTCGGGTAGATGCCGTCGGCGAGATAGTACCCCATTTTATACCGTCGGTTGTTGGCGACGAAGTTGATGGCCGGCGCTTTACCATCCAAAACTTCGGTAAAGAGGTCGGACTGTTGGAGCACGTTTACGTCGTTGTTCGAGCCAGGGACCCCGAAGTACGCGTGCCAGATCCAAAGTCGGTAGTCGGCAACGGCCTCGAGTACAACGGTTGGGTGGGTGCCTTTGTGGCCGCTCGTGTAGGAACCCCTCCAAGCCACCGGGCAATTCTTCCATTGCCAGTGCATGCAATCGACACTGCCAAGCATCCCGGGGAATCCGTGCACTTGTTCGTGCAGGTTGAGGAGGAACTGACAATCCTCCGTGGTTGGCCTCCGGAGAAATTCGTCACTGAAGGCTGCCCGGACGCCTCTGCAGAAGTTGAGCAAGCACAAGCGCCCAGTACTGTCTCCGATGTGCAGGTATTCGTCGAATATGTCGGCCGTTTGTCCAGTCGCAAGCTGCCGGATGGCTGCAGTACATTTCTGCAGCGTCGTGTGGCTGAGACGACCGACCGCGTCGAACCCTTCTCGGAAGAACTCCTCCCTGGCCGCCAAAGTATTCGCTATGTGGAGAAATAGCGGTTTCCGCATGCGGAAACGGCGACGGAAATAGGTATCTCCCCAAATCGGGTTATCGCAGAAGTAGTCGCGTACTAACCGTGCGGCGGCTTCCTCCCGGTTCCGATTGATGTACTTCCGGGAGCGTCGTGGGGGTGGTGCGGCTTCCTCCGCCTCTCGTCGTCGATCTTCTTCGAGTGATTGTTCCATTAATTGACGCATTTGCTCAAAAGGATCCATTTGTTTGAGTTGATTGAAGATGGAAATTGGAGTGATAGAGAGGATTTGAGAGGAATAGATGTGTGTTTGTGTTTGAAATGAGTATGGAATAGAATTATTTATAGAGTAAAAAAATTAAAAATTTAAAAAATGAAAATAAATATTTAACGGTAATATTACCGTTTGAAAAAAAAAAATTTTTTTTTTATTAAAAATCGATTTTAAAAAAAAAAAAATGAATTATTGCGTCATCAGTGACGACGCCCACTCGCGGGCCAGCGAGTGGGCGTCACGCACGCATGGGGACGTGCCACGTGTCTCGGGCGCGTGGCGAGACAGCTCGTCTCGTGTCTCTCCGAGACGAGCTACGCGACGAGCCGGTCGCGAGCTGGAGACGAGACGGCCGCTGCAATGCGTCTCGCGGGGGTCTCGTCTCTCCGAGACGAGACGCGAGCCCGGCGCGAGACGCGTTGTGGATGGTCTAAGCTTGAAAAGTCTGTCAGTTACAAAGCCTTTTCCGAGTGACTTTCCAAACTTGTACAAAGAAAACATATCAGATTCAAATACAAGTTTAAACCCCTTATTCACTAGTATTGATCCTGACACTAGGTTCTTGCGGATGTCCGGGACGTGCAGCACATCCTTCAAAGTGATGGTGACGCCGGACGTCATCATGAGAATCGCGTCTCCAATGCCGAGGACTTGAGACGAGGCTTGATTCCTGATAAGTCGTATTCTAGGCCTTGGTTTCTGGTCAGTATGATGTGCATAATTGAAATATATCTGCAAAACAATTGCTAAAGTGTGCAAGGAAAGTGTTCTAGTCAGTATGGAAAAGCTCGGACAACTCAGGTGAAAAGGGCATCAGAATGTTGCTATACTGACCAGTATGCATGCCAAAAAGGCATGAGATGGAGAAGAAGGATTGCTGGGAAGATCAGCCACAAGTAAGGGCAAAAGGGTTATTTCGCGAAGAGAGTCCACCCTAAAAATCAAGGGCAGACCTCCCTATAAAAGGAAGCCACTTGGAGAGAGAAATCATCATCGATCATAGGAACTTTAGGAAAAACACTCTTAGTTAGAGTAGTTCTCTCTCGGCAGATCAGTCCTTCAGCCTAGTCTTTCATATTCTCGTTCCTCGCCACAGCCATGGTCACCTAAGAAGTTCACCAGTTCGCCGGAGTTCGCATTATCTCGTTCCAGCCAGCGTGTTTCGTAGTGTTAGCAGTTTCATCGCCCGGAGTGGCAAACAATATTTATTTGCTTTCTTAGTTAATCTTTATGTGTTTCCTTATGTTGAACTTGTTGCACTTTCAATTTCCGTTTGCTTTTGAAGTATTACGTTTAGATTCAAACACCTTTTATGCAATGAAGTTGCCTTTGAGCATCGTTTTCTGTTTGAATCTGTTTCATTCTGCCTAAGTAGCTTAGATCTAGTTGTTACTGTAATTTACAAGTGTTGCAAACATATTTTCATTTCCGCATTGATAAATCTGAGTTCATGAATTTAGATAGCTGTTAGATTTTAGATCTGAAATGGTTAAGTTTGAAAGCTTAGTCTACGTGATTTCTGCCACCTTGCATGTTACCCAGTAAGCGTAATTTCAGTTTCGTTAATTTAATCTTTTGATTTGAAGTTTAGATTGTAGATCTGTTCTTGTGAAGTTGTTAATCTGCTTTTCTTGTCTATGAATCTGAGTTTGTTAATCTGAGTTTATTCATGTTGAAGAAAAAGACATCCACATCCAAGTTTGAGACCACTTTTACTTTTTAGTTACATTTTGCTTTTTTCATTTACTTTTCTCTACTTTTTCTGCTGGTACCCTGCAGATCTGTCAGCCTAGTCACCTAACTACCACTTATTCTCTGATATTCCGTTTAGCCATTAATAGTAACCCAGTACCTTCCACATATTTCCTGAAACTCATGTTCCCTACTCTCACGTACACAGCTACATGTCGATCATCTTTCACCCCTCCTAGTCAGTAGAGTACCATCTTTAATTCTTGTCTAGGTAGAATCTTAACCCAAGCGTGGTAGCTAACTAACCCTTCCAGAATATCACCACAATTTCCAAAGCGCATTCATCTCTGTGGGATTTGACCCTTACCTCCACTATACTAATCAGTAGAAGTGGGTTGAGGAATTTCTTTGATACCAGGTTCAGGCTTAGCTGGGACTTCCATCCTGATCAGTAGGATACATCATTTGCTTAACGCGACACCTGCACACAAACCTGCTCTATCAATTCCCCATATTGATCTTCCTCCCTTCAACTGCAGTGTAGGAGGCGAACTTGTTCTTATCGGCACAAACGTGGGCAGTAGCTCCAGTGTCGATATACCAGCCACATTTGTTATCAACAAGGTTGACTTCCATGACCACAACAAAAAGGTCACTTTCATCCCAGTCCTTGAACTCTTTTTCAACAACGTGGGCAGCCGGCTTCTTCTTCGGCTTGCGGCAGTCCTTGGAAAAGTGGTCAGGTTTGCCACAGTTATAGCAGTTGCCTTCAACCTTCCTCGCAGGTTGCTTCTTCTTGCCTTGTCCTTTGCAATTGGATGGAAGCGTTTATTGGAGGGACCGCCCCGCTCCAATAGATTGGCCTTTGCCACATTCGGGCCATGGCCCTTAGCCAATTCATCGCGTTTGCGCACGTCTGACTCGATGCGCAGCTTCACGATCAAGTCTTCAAGATTCATCTCCTTTCGCTTGTGCTTAAGGTAGCTCTTGAAGTCCTTCCAGCAGGGTGGAAGTTTTTCAATGACCGTGTCCGCCGTAAGGCAGGGCCATTCCCTCGGCGGCGAGGTTGTGAATGATGAGCTGGAACTCTTGCACTTGGTCCATGATTGGTCGGGAATCGACCATTTTGTAGTCCAAGTACTTGGCTATTACAAATTTCTTAGTACCTGCATCATCACTACGGTACTTCTTATCTAGCATTTCCCACACTTGTTTTGATGTGGGAACAGTGCAATTCACGTTGTAGAGACTATCATCTAAAGCACTTAAAATAAAGTTTTTACAAAGATAGTCTCCTTTGCACCAAGCGTCATACTCGACGTACATCTCGACACGTGTCGAAGTTCACGACGCCCTACGTTTTTAGGTAGAACAACATTTTCTGTTGCCATCTCTTGAAATCCGTTCCCGTGAACTTTGATGGCTTCTCGGCGGGTGGCATCATCCTTGGTGCCATTGGTGTCGAGTTTGTCCCATGAAAGAGACCAAGTCTGTTGCCCCCGTAGGAGCTAACAATTGGTTGGGGCATAGTACCCCCCACAGTTGCGTGGAGCATGGAGGCCCCCGCATTTGTGCCGACCCCGAAGGATCCAGCACCCGTGCCGACCCCGGAGGATCCGACACCCGTGCTGCCCCCGAAGGAGCTAGCACCCGTGCTGCCCACGAAGGAGCTACCACCCGTGTTGACCCCGAAGGATCCAACACCTGTGCTGTGCCCGAAGGCCCCGACACTCGACCCAATGAAGGATCCAATGGAACCACTGAAAGTGGAACCGACCGATCCACTCGAGGTGAATCCAGAAATCGTCCCGAATGGGTTGTCAAACACCCACGGGGTTGTTGAGGAAGAGGTTGAGAAGCCAGGAGCCGCGATCATCGTTATGTCCGACGACGTGTTGACGGGATCGACGAGGGACACAGTGGATGGAACGGTGGCAGCGGCGGTAGACGGGTCAGTCGACATCTCCAAGCAAAGGTGTTGATTTCAGTTCAGTTGGTGTGTGTAAACTTCTTTAGTGGCAAGAATATCTTGTCTTGCGATTGTTGTTGAAGTGAGATACAAGTCTTGCCGGACGAAATTACAATTGAAAATAAAACAAGGAAAATTACACGGAAATAACTGAACAAATTACACGTAAAGGATTGTGGAAAGCGGTAAGCCGAGTCGAGGAGTCCTCTATCCGCAATACGAGATACGCCCCGGTAGTGCTCACGGTTTAGCGTGTCGTCCCCAAAGATAAAACGGCTTCGTCTCTGAAGTAGCAGCACCGCTAGCAGCAGAGCTCAGGCGAACGGGAGTAAGGCGGGGGCAGAGCTTCGACGGGAAGATTATGCAGAGAGGGAGAGAGCGTGTATGCAAGTATGCTTGTGTATGTTCTATCTAGGAATGCAATGGATGCATGCCTATTTATAGGCCAAGTCCACCTGCAGGGCATTGATGGAGTCAACAACCATTATGTGTGCCATGATGGATTGACTGTAACCGCCGGGGGTTATTGACTGGTGCACTAGCCAATGGGAGCTGAAGAGACACGATGCACCTGGACATACTACACGACGGGATACACCATGGACCGTCGGGGTCCATCGGGGACCTTTTGTCTCCCGTTATGCGTCGGGGTCCAGCGGGGACCTTTTGTCTCCCGTTGTGCGTCGGGGTCCAGCGGGAACCTTTTGTCTCCCGCACCCGGTGCATGGGTCACGGGTCACGGTGCGCAGTGCGCGGGTCGCGGGCGGGCGGCGGCGGCGTGCGCATGTGCGCCCGTGTGGGCTCTGTCACCCATCTTATTCCACGAGAATTATTACACATGATAATTCATCTGATTAAATACTGCATCAAAGAAGTTTATCATCCCCGATGTGGGATAATTAACACCTAGTTAATTAATCCCTTAGTCTTTTCACATAGTTCATTTCTAGCTTTATTGTGACCAACTTTAATATATTATTTCTCACTCACCGGGAATCGGATTTGAGAAAATGAATATACTACGGTCATCTACTCGGAACGTAGATCGACCTTATTGTATTTAATTTCACAAAATTAAATGTCTTGTAACATTTATTATTAGTCAAAAATCATTTGACCAAGCACGATTCCAACAGAAATGTGAGGGGGATTTATATAGGTACCGTTGAGCAGCTCAGCCTCGGGGAGGTGAGAATGACGAATCCAAGCCCACCATGGTATAACAGAGCTCCTGAACAGCACCGGTTCTTCGTTTGTTGAGGCTTGTGGATATACTTCCAGAAACTTCCTTCACCTGGCCTCTATCAAGACACAAAATGCCTATCCCTATTTACAGAAACAATATGAAGGATAATGAAAGGGTTGGAGATCCTTACCTTCAACAATAACAGATTCCCAATCTATTCTCCCCTCCTTCACAGACATGTTTAGATCCCACGTCCCATTCTTCCATCTCGCGTCATGAAATCTTGGTTGTGAATGTTGGTCTGAGCTGCTGCTGCTGTTATTAACCAATGCTAATGAAGGCTCTTCGTGTTCTTGTTCTTTCGGTAGTTTTAGACCTTCCACCTTCGTTCGCGCATGACCAGACACTTTCTTGGTGATATGTTGAGAACTGCAAGCTCTTTGTAAGGAGCTTTTTGCTCTGATTCGGGGTTTAGGGATGGCTATGGAGCTTTCTACTCACATTTGGATAGAGTTGGACTCAGCGGCTCTGTTTAGTTTATTGTCAGCTGGACATCTTGGCTCCGTAAATTTTAGACATCATATGGCTTTTATCCGGAGCATGACATCTCAACGGCACGTTCGCTTCTCACACATCTACAGGGAAGGGAACCGGACTGCCGACTTTCTGGCAGGTAGGGGGGTCCAGACCCCTGCCCTTACATACTGTGATCCAATCTCTGCGACTCGGTACCTGAAGGCACTAGTTAGGATGGACCAGCTGGGATATCCTAACTTCCGCTTCCGACGTAGAGATGTGGATTGATCTTGAGCTCATGATGGTTTACCTTTCTTTATATTCATCACTTCCTTTTGTTTATTTGGCACTTCTTTTCATCTTGATAGCATGGAGAATCCCGACTTGTGGGACCTCTGGTTTATATTTTCATGTTCTTATTTTGGATCTTAGTCACTTTTGGGCTAAGATCATATTGTCGGAACATTATATTTTGATCTTATATACGGGTTGGGGATCTGCCTAAACCCTCCGCCCACCTGTCTTTGATTTAAAAAAAAGCACTTATGCCAATTGATGCCATCACTTAGTTAACCAACAAAATATAGTGTGGGTTTGGTTTGCTCTTCTCTCTCCCCCATGTATCTTTTCTTCTTAATTAATGGGTGGGATTTGAGGATAACAAGTGGCAGGGGAGGCCATACCTTATCTTCTGCTACATGCTGCATTATAGCATCTACATGCCTCATGCTGTTCATATGGGTGCATGCACTTAGCTTGCAAATTTATAATTACAAAAAATAATAAAAAATTATTTATACTAAATTAGACACCCAATGTGAAGTATTGTGAAAATATAAAACGAAACTTAGAGATTATGGGGTTGTAAAAGCAGATAAATCAGTAGTTAACCAGATTGCACAACGAAGCATGATAAATGAGTCAATAACGTCGCTCATCAAACTACTACATTTATTTCTTTATGCAAGTTCACATACGAATAAACTTTTCAAAAGGCGCGAAGTGAACAAGGATGCTAGGCTTCCCAACCCCTCAGTAGAGTAGCACGAGCAACACGGTTGACACCCAACGTAAATGCACCCATCCGAAGGTTGCAATCCTGCAACTGGCACATGCCCTTGATATTGTGGAAGGCCTTTGTCATATATCTCTTAAGTTCATTATTAACCTTATCCTCATCCCACATGAACCCTTGAATGTTCTGCATACAGAAATTAGCAGTTTCATAAAAAAAATTTGAAGTGGTTATATTTGGAATGACACAGAGATTACAATATGTTGAAGCAATATAGACAGATGAAGATGTGGCATAAACCAAGTGACACAGCATTACAATTGCATTTTACTCCATTAATAAAGTGAGCAGAAGAACCTTACCTGCACCCACTCAAAATAACTAACTGTCACTCCTCCTGCATTTGCATATATATCAGGAAGTATTACAACTCCCTTTTTAGACAAAATCTGCAGAAGTGGACCAATTTCATTAGAATATTGTCTATACTGGTTTAATGACCTTAAGAAAGACTAGACAACAAGTTCAGACCTCATCAGCATCTGGATCAGTTGGATGATTAGCGGCTTCTATGATAAACTTGGCTCTAACATCTCCAGCATTTTCTCTTCAACAAGAAAACAAACCAATAAAAGTCAGGCAGAATGTAGCATGCAGGAATCATAACTATCCACTGAAAATGTATGAGCAATCATTAGAAACTCCGAGTACAGTCATATGCCTAATCTCTTTCATTTCTCAATGCTGAATCCTGACAATGAAAGAACTATGTTGTTTGTGAATTTTTCTTCATAATCTATGTCGTACGCTTTTCTTTAGGTCAGAAAATATTAGTTATACCAACACAAGCTACTCATTAAAGCAATGTAGTGCAGAGCTGATCGTTGTCCCATTATGGTACTTTAGCCATAATGATGGATATAGTGATTCTATATATTAGAGACAACAAACAAAGTGTACCACAGACTTACCATTTATATATTCAGTTAATCCAGAAACAAGCATAAGTTCCCCGAATATTGGCAGTACACCACCAAAAGCATAGGTCAATGTTACTTGCATAGTTTTTAGATGGGATTCACTCAAGAAACTCATTAAACTACTAGAAATTTCATATGTGGTTTTGATGGTCATTCAGGAATATAGTTATTCAAATGATTTCACGGAAAAAAACCATCTGCAATTCGAGGACCATCTTACAAAGAGGAGAAGACTAGCAAATTTTGTTAGATATATTCATGTTGGACTCTGCTCAGAGGGATAACGAAACTTCACAATATCTCTAAGTATACTTGCTGTATTACCCTATAATAAGAAAAAGAAGCCAATGAAACTAAAGGCTCCTTATTAAATTCAATTCGTTCTTTAAGAAGAGAAAGGAACACTTTTTCTTTAGGACAAGGGATGGGAAAAGCATTCAGGGCAGAAGATTTAATAAGCATTTAGGACAATTTGTTCATCTGCTAATGTAAAATGTTAAACCTGTTTAAAACACCACCAAGAGCACATGGCACGAGAACATCACATTCATGAGCTAGCAAGTCATTTGAGTCCATTGCATCAGCACCGTCGAAATCAGCTAGCTTTCCTGTTGTCTCTTTATGCTGAAGCAATGCCTGTATGTCAATACCATTAGAATTCCTCACTGCTCCAGTGATATCACTCACTGCAACAACCTTGCCACCTTTTTCATGGAAGAGCCTTGCAGCCCATGATCCAACATTGCCAAAACCCTGTGTAATGTTCAAACATTAGATGCTCAACTTTTTATACAAATGTTACTCGAGGAGAATAATGAAGTGAAATTTACTTGATACCTGAATGGCAAAAGTCAGGCCCTTAATTGACTTTCCATGTTCAGCAAGCAATGCTTCAGTTGCGTATACAACTCCACGGCCAGTTGCTGCCTCTCTACCCAGTGAACCACCAAGATCCTGACATACCAATTACAGAAACACAAGATCCTCAAGATGGTAAAATGAGATGATATCTTGAGTTGGAAAAAAATAATCAATTTTACAAAGTTCTAGTTTATAGTTTCAATTCTACTCACAGTTGGTTTTCCCGTAACAACTGCAGGTGAGTAACCATGAAATTTTGAGTACTCGTCCAAAATCCAAGCCATTGTCTGCAAATCACAAATAATTTGTATTTATTCTTATGAATTGAAAAGATAAATGCGATTAAGTTTAATAAAGAAACATAAAATTTACCTGAGCATTAGTGCCCATATCCGGCGCTGGGACATCAGTATTGACCCCAATGAGATCATGTATCTTCTGTGTGAAGACACGGGTAAGGCGTTCTAACTCGCTAATACTTAATTCTTTTGGTGTGCATCCTATTCCACCTTTAGCACCACCATATGGAATATCTGCTACTGCAGTCTTCCACGTCATCAATTGAGCAAGAGCATTCACTTCATCAGGGTCAACCTTTATATAGAATTTGAGTATATCTCAGCATGAGTAGAAGAAAGCCATGCACAATATGACAATATATATTTTAATTCACGGGCAGAAAGGATCCAATACTCAATACACAGGAATATTTAAGCAGAAACTCAAAGATATTACGAGGAAGCAGAAGATCATCGAATGCTTGAAATTTGAATACAAAGTTATCAATGCTAAATATTGGTACATTACTCATTTTATATATGAACCACTGGATATTTGTAAAATGAACCAATTCTATGTTTAGCCTTGATCATAAGAAGAAAATGGCAATTTTAGTTGAGTCTATCACAATCTACGTACCGAACCATGCAAATTTCACACGAAACAGAAACAAACCAGGAGCATGTGTTATATCTGCCAAAAATTGTTGTCTGTAACTATTAAATGAAGAAGACAGAGCACAGAATCTATAGATTTGGAAACAAGGCTTTTCATGAAGACATATACACATCAAGATGGCACTTGTATGCTATTTCTGTCTTGAAGAATCTAATCTATACGCATCCAAGCATTAAGAGGAGGAGGCAGAAAACATCCTCGTCGTATGAGTGCGTTCATCTTAGAACCAGCAACCCCAGAAGGCAGCAACAAGTCAACAACCCGACTCTAAACCCTATCACAGAGCCACAGAGTAGATCACGAGTTACAAACCGACTCAGTGAACAGTGAACCACTATGGTTGGTATGTACATGATTTGGGCTTGCCAGTGGTCAATATTACGTTAACATCTTAAAGAAGCAATCTCATGTATGTTAAGCCCTATCACAGAGCCACAGAGTAGATCACGAGTTACAAACCGACTCAGTGAACAGTGAACCACTATGGTGGGTATGTACATGATTTGGGCTTGCCAGTGGTCAATATTACGTTAACATCTTAAAGAAGCAATCTCATGTATGTTAAGCTAGACATTCAATTTTCAGCACTAAGCCACTCTTCAGATTGCAGGTTTTAACTTTTAACAATTTACATTTCTGCGTTCTTATTAGCTTTACCAATCTAAGCTACGATGATGAATATCCATCCCCTACCTCGTCAAAGAAGGGTTATTAAGAATTTAAAAAAAATTAAAAACTAAAAAAGGCTCAAAAAGCAAATTGAGACCTCTGGATGATATCGGATCCCTCCTTTCATGGGCCCGCGGGAATTATCATGCTGCACTCTGAATCCAATGTAGGAAACCAGCGTTCCATCATCTTTCGGAATCGTGCACTCCACCTGATCATAAACCACACAAATTAAACTTTCACAACTCAAAATGATCGAAACAAGGCATAGATCATTTCAAAACCCCATTTCAATAGATCACAACAAAAACTCACAAAATCAAACAGACCTTAATCTCTCTGAACGGGATCAAAAGGCTCTTCTCAAGCTTGGAGTCAAGACCGAGAATGCGCGCCGCTTGACGGAAGTTGCGATTTGTGGCGGCGAGAGCATTCATCTCAAAAACTAAGAGCTAAAACTTTAACAAATTGAGACGAAAGTAGCAAGAGAAAAATGAAAAAGAGTGCGAGTGAGTGTAAACTACAGACACTGGTGTCGTTTTGATCAGTGAGCTATGTATATATACACAAATGGATTCATGAGGTATTTGCATAAACCTATTTTTAGGAAATATCGGTTTGGCTCTTTGGATATATTGAGGCGGGGGGCTATATGCAGGGGAATTGCTATCCATTTCAATGGACTTTGACTCAGCAATTCTAAATCGAATTAGGTTTTTGAATGATTAGGGGAATTAGGTTTTTTACTGTTTGAGAATATTTTTAGCCTTTTTATTTTATTTTGTATGAGAGAATTTAGTCCATCCCACCCAAAATACCTTAGAGCCTTGTTACATCATTGTCAATCTCTCTCCGACTTATACAGTCACCATCAAAACTCTGATTTATGTTTATGTGTAATGCATAATAGAGCGAAACCATTTTCTTAGGCTAGATCTGCAACTCCAATAAATTCAATGGCGAAGGACAACACTCCCACCACCACCCTCGTCGCCTTTCATTTCTCTAGTGTTGTGTTATGGGGGGAATTCCCTTAACGAGATATGGAAGATAAATTAGAATCGCCAGGATACGTTGCCTTGTCGATCAGCCGGAATCAAGAGCAGTTTTGCGCGAAAATAAAGAAACAAACCATAAGAGAAAATATGTTATTTCATTGATTGATTGAAAGGAAAGGAATGACAATATCTCTTATTCATAATAATCCTAAATACACTAATTAAGGAACAAGAAATAAATATAACGATATGGTAAATCAATAATATACTAAATAATAAAAATATGGGAGATATGAGATATGTGGGACACTCGTATCAACTCCCCTACGGTTAAAATCCGTCTTGTCCTCAAGGTGGAAACCACGACACAACTAAGAGAGTCAAAAACAACTGCTTAGGCGAGGTATTCTTTCCCAGATCAAATGTACACCAAATAGTTTAGCGTCTCCCTCATCATCTCCATCAAATCACCAATGGAGGACCATGTTAGATACGAATCATGGCGGACTCTGAAGTAGCATTGTGGTCGTGATAATCGAGGGCTAAAACAAGGAGCATGTCAACGCGTTCAAGAATGCTAAAACAAGGCATGTCCATCCGCGGAGGGATCAACCGTTGATGAGGCTCGTTTCACGCATGTGTTCTAGCATAAAACTACATGAAATTCTGTAAACAAATGTCCAATTTTGAGCCAGGTGTGTGTAAAAATCTGCCATATCCAGAAAATGAGTTGATCAACTGGGCGGCGGACGAATGGATCAGGAGAAGGGGCCAAAATGCTGCGCAAATGGATCAAGTTGGAGCAAATGGTATGCAGCGGGAGCACCCAATTAGAAGAGTGATGCGTCGCATAAAAAGATCCTCAGGGGCAAGGGGTAAAGTAGACTTTTTATAGAACAAATGCCCTAAAGATCAAGACCTCACGCCTTCTTATAAATGGAGATATAGAGAAGGAGGAAGGAAAAAGCTTCCAGGGCGACACTCATTAGTTTTCAGCTCTCTTCTAGAGCTGGAATTGGGAGCTCCAAACACTTCATCTTCCTGATTTCCGTCACACACACACTTGGTCCTATTTTAGTTTAGTTTAGTGGTTGCTTGGTGTTGGTTTTAGCTTTAATCGTTATGTTCTTGCTATTCCATTTCGAGAAGAAGTGATGAAACAATTTCATGTTTTGTTGTTTATTTTTCAGTCTACTTTTGATGTTGTTGACACTTTGATGTTTTCGATTCAGTAGATTTGAAGCTATGTTTTCATTCCCATCTGATGTGTTCTGTTTTCATGCATTATACTTCTGATCTGTTTTGATTTTTGTTTGATGTCGCATGTCTTAGCTCAAGTGTCTTGTTTCGTTTTGATTTGTTTGGATCTGAGTTTTCTGTTTAAGTTTCCGTCTTGTTGTGAAGGAAATCTTGAGTAATCTGTCTAGGATGTTTAGATCTAGTAGTTTATGTTTCGTTTCTGCATGATTATGGGTTAGTTTCTAGTTTACGTCGTCGTAGCTTAAATCTTAGGAGTAGATCCAAGTTTACACGTTGTTTTGATGTTTCGTCTTTCGTAGCTTTCCAGATCTGCTTTTTGCTCTGTTTTTCATGTTGATTTGGTGAAGAAGATGAAGTTGTTAAAAACTTTTTACTTTATCGTACACTTTGCAGGGGACTGACAATCTCCCGTTTATTCTGTTTGTCCATGTATGAAAAGTTTAGTTAAATTGATCAAGTAGATTAGTTAAGCTTTCATGAGTTGATCAGTTTAGTTAGTTTAGTTTCTCAAGCAAGTAGTTTAACTTAACCCACCCCCTAGAAAGCGTGGCCGCAGCCATTCCCAAGCCGTGCCTAACAACAAATGTTAAACGCATCATCTCTGTGGGATCGATCCTACTTCCCTATACTAGTTAATAGTATTGCGGGTTAAGGTTTTGAGAACACATTTTTAGATCTTCGGTTCATCTCACTCAAGTCGAATCTAAGTCGAGTTGATCATCCTGAGTTTCCAGTGGATCCATTCACCGGCTTTTTGCTGGTAAAAGGCACGCATATGCTGGCTGGATCAATTTGATGATTTAACTTGAGCAAGCCGCAATGATAAACGAAAATGATGAAAGTGAAGACTAGAAAGATGCCCAGGAGTTCTCAAATGGCGCTGCTGCCGGGGATGATGGCGTTTTTCCCACATTTGTTGTGAAACACCTTGGGTGTAAATATTGTTGATATTTTCTTTGTTTCTTTGTTTTGATTTCAGTTGAGAGACAGCTCGGGGCAACAACAGTGAAGAATCAATGTCCTTATCTCCACAAGCGTTTTCCATGCTGGTGTGAACCAAGGGAGCTACTGGAGCAAGAGAACACATAGATGGGCGGAGCGTCTCAGGTTTTACTTAAGAATTTTAGTTTAAATTTTGTAAATAAAATTTTTGTTGTTTTCTGTTTCCCCAGTTCGAAGGCACCGAGTCCAGGAGGCAAATAGAACAAGAAGAGAGAGTGGAGCCACAAACTACTTAAGACGAATCACCTCCCACTACACCAATTGACTCGGATGTCAACTGTGAAGAAAGTGAGGACATCACCTTCGTGAGTCCGCTTGAATCGATCACCACCCTAGACAAGGAGGAAATCCAGGAGGAACCCACCATGGTTTGTAACCAGGAAAATGATCGGAGATAGGTTCACTCTATGCCCATACGGTGAATGAAAGATCATCTGCTATATCTATCACTCAAGGGCAGGAAGTGGTGTATGTGAACCCAGAAGTACTTGTCATCTTACATATCTTTTTGGGAGTTAGTGAGGAGAGCCCGATTGAATTCCTTCGTGAGTTCGAAAAAATTTGCAGAGTGTAGAAAAGGCCAAAGGGGTCAAGTGAGGAGGATTTCAAGATAAGGGTCGTTTCCCTCTCTCTGAAGGGCGAAGCAGATACTTGGTTTAGAGGATTGGAACCCAACAGCATCAAGACATGGTCAGATTTCAAAATGGAGTTCCCAACCCAATTCATTCCAGCAGCAAAAACAAATGCACTGCGACGTGATATCAGAGAAGTTACCTAAGAGTATGGTGAGAGTTTGAGCAAATACTGGCACAGATACAGAAGTCTTTTGGATGCATGCCCAAATCATAATCTGATGGAAGTGGAGGTCTACTCAAAGTTCTACGATGGAATGGATGCAACGAGCAAGGACCTAGTGAACTTATCAGGCGGAGGAAGTTTCTACAAGCCAAGGCTAAGTAAGGCCAAGATTGTCCTGGAAAAGTTTCTAAACGCAAAGGGAGAGTACGATGATACATCAGTGACCCCATTGCAAGAAAAAGTGAAGAGTACTCCCACAGAGGACCATGACAATCTGCTGAAGAGCGGAATTTACAAGCTAGAGGAAACACTCCAGTGAGTGATCGAGTCAAGCCAACCTCAAGTCCTTCCAATCCAAACCCACTTGCAGACTGATCGAGTGAGTCTTCGCCATAATACAGGGGAGTTCTGGAGTTCAAATAGGAGTTGGAACCCTGGAGGTTAAGCAGAGGTGTACCAACAAGAATACCCACACAGTGGAGAATGAAGCTAGGCAGAAGAGTACCCACCTTTCCCATACCATACATACCCTTATCCGATCTCCACCCAAGCACCCTCTTGGCAAATGGGATATCCACACTACCAACCTTACTCTGAATTTCAAAGCCATGAGTTCAACCCACCGACATACCCACCTGACTATTACAGTCAATACCCTTCATTCCCAAGTCATCCTTATCAGACCTACCCTCCTGGGGCAGGGGATCACTTTCCTACATGGTCGAATGAGGATTGGCAAACTGAAGATTCCCATTACTACCAAGACCAAACTTGTCCTGATCCACATCAATATCAACCTCAACCTCAACAGAGTTTTGAACCGCCCCTGGACGAGAATCATTATGCAAATTCTAAAGGGGAGGAGAGTGAGGGTTTGGACGCATCCCATCAAAACATGCAACACTGTTTGAAATTAAATGATGAGTTGACTCTGGAAATACAGCACACTCATGATGAGTAGAGATCCAGCATGGACGAGATGATAAAATAGGTCACTCTATTGACTTAGATGATGAAGGGGATACAAGAGGACAGAGCAAGGTCTGAGGTGAATGAAAAGAGGAGAAATGAAGAAGTTGTGAGTGAAGTAGAGGAAAAGGAGCCATCATAAGCTGAGGAACAGTCAGAGCCATCATGGGAAAAACGAGAAAAAATATGAAACCAGCAGAAGGGGAGTCCCAGACTGAAAAAGGGTCTGCCGCCGTACTTCTTGAGGACAAAGTGTCACATAGCATTCTAGAGGAACCAATGAATGAACCTCAAGGGATGAAAGGAGCAGTCATCGAGCGGTGTAAGGGACTAGACACTGTATTGTTCTCTCTCCAGACAAGGAAAGTGCATGGGCTCGGTGAGAGGGTGGAAAGCTCTACAGCTGCGGTGAAAGGATAAAATATACCGGCAGATAAACTACCCCCAATTATTGACAAGTCTGATGGGTGTTGCTATGAAGAAGAAGGACCAGAGCTGAAGAAGGGGAGACCAAAAAGGAAAGCTGTGAGATTCATCTACTAGGTGCAGCTACAACCATGGCCGGAACCACTTAAGACAGAGAAACCTCCTAACCCTGGACTACGACCCAAGGAAAATAAGAAAGTTCAGGGAACGTATAAGAATCACAAGAAAAAGCGAATTCATCTGAAAAGAAAAGAAAGAATGTGTAGTGGGAGAAATCCTACTATGCACACTCAGCTTGATCAAATAAATAAGTGGTCACTAGACAATTCTCGGAAATTGCTTAAGCTCAATACACATGTGAGCGAAATTCTTGATCAAGTGAACTTCGAGAATAGCCTACGACCGGGAATAAATGTTTTTATTTTATCTCTTGTTTTATTTTAAGAACATACCTAAAGATTAATTTTTTAAAAAAAGCAAAAATATTTTCAAAATTCTGGGACGTACCTGGTAGGGATTTAAATGAAACTTAATCTTGAAGATTTTCTACCAGTTGTTTCACAAAACTTTTCAATTTTACCTTATTTTTTAGCATGGTTTTAGCAATTAAGTGAAAAAGAAAGTTACTGTGCAGCTTTTTGCCTTTTAACCGGGAGAAAGCTAGAAAAGAAAAAAATAAAAGGGATATTATAAATTCTTGAATTTTGAATTTTGGCACAGGAATGAGAACAGGCGCTGACGTCACGGAGATAGTTTCACCTTCCTCCGTTGATATCTAAATGTACTTCTCCCCATCTTTTCATATCTCGACCAAAAAAATTGGACCGCCTATTCTAAAAGAAAAAAATAAACCTCGAACCCTAATCCCCTCACTCTCAACTTTCGGCAAAGTACCTTTTCAGCCATAAATAGACAAACCCTCTACCTCCGGTTTACCATAGAAACCTTCCGCCGGACGTCGAGTTCGGTTGATCCCTGCAACTCCCTGACCAGAGGGCACATCGCCTCCAATTGCACAACCAGTGATGATTCCGAATGTGGGTAACCTGTACTCCGATATCATCAAAGAGGCGATGGCCAAACTAAAGCGTTTCAGAACCACTGCAGAAGAGACAAGCTCTAGTGAAAGTTCGAGCGAGGTTGCAACCCAATCGGGCACTGAGACTAGCCCAACATCGTCATCTTCACTCAGATTCAGCACAGACGACGAAGGAGAGGCGGAGGAAAGCCAGGGGAGGAAGAAAACAGGCTAGACTTTCGAAGAAATCGCCTCCGAAGTGATTAGGGAGATGCGCGAAGCTGAAGAGAGGACGGAGGAAAAATCAAAAGAAAAGCAAGGAGCTGGGGAGCCACTGCAAATCCCTGTAGAAGCGGCCAACAGAGAACATCAAGATAATCTCATTAGGGAAATTCACGACCTGACAGAGACAGATGATAAGGGGGTAGCTGCGTCTAATGACTGGAGGAGTAAAATGGAGGACAAAGTGAACTTATTAATAGCAGAGAATGCAGAGCAAATGCTATGCTGAAGGATCAAAGGGAGCAAATGACCAAGATGGTCAACCTGGTGGATACAGTGATCTCCTGGATGGACAGGGAGACTCAATCATCCAACCAACCCTCACCGGCGGTCTCAGTAGCAGGACGGAGTGCACCTCAGCAGACTATCCCAGATACCAACCTTGCGGGAACCTCGAGGAAAAGGAAGCCAACCACCCTCTGCAGATCCTGCCTCATCTACGGCAAAGAGGACCAGACACTCTGGCTCCCACTGGAGCCAAGAAAAGGACTAAACTAGCAGAACCAAGTAAACTTTAGTTTTTGGTTCAAGTTTACCTCTTTCAACTTGATCGTGCTACTTTCTGCCTGTGTATATATGCTGGTTGATGAATTTTGTATTCTTCTCTCACTTAGCCCACTGTTTGGTCTAATTGTGAGAAGTTTCTGTGTGATCAATGGTGGCCTATGCCTCATGAGATAATTTGTGCTTATGCTCCTGCTAAACTGTTCGCTTGCACCTACCTGTGTATTTGTACTCTTCTCCTACTTAGGCCAGTGCCTGGTC
The DNA here is from genome assembly GCF_004379255.2 of Salvia splendens. NCBI lineage: Eukaryota > Viridiplantae > Streptophyta > Magnoliopsida > Lamiales > Lamiaceae > Salvia > Salvia splendens. Next base: position 16,401,214 of record NC_056038.1, read on the forward strand.
CAAGTGTGAGAAGTTTTTGTTAAAGATATGTTTGTGTAGTTTGGGTTTTCTGTCTATTCTTCTCACACTTGACCTACTTCTTGGTCTAAGTGTGAGAAGTTTCTCTTTTTTTTTTCTTTCTGTTTTAGTTGTTAATGTTTAGAGTTTAACATTTTTTTTATCTTCTCCCACTTAGCCCAATGCTTGGTCTAAGTGTGAGAAGTTTGTTTCTCTACTTTTGACACCAACCACCCTATTTTCCACTTCATCAAGTCACTTGAGGACAAGCTGTAATGAAGTGGGAGGGGGGAAACAGTTGGTGTAGTTAGTGTCAAAGTTATGTGTCTTGTTTAGCCAGGAATCTTCTGTTAGTGTTTTTGCTTGATATGTTTTTAGATAAGAATTGGTTTAAGAAAATGAAGGCAAGATTCCCTTAATAAGAGTGATTGAAGAGATGATACATGTTGATTTGTGAGTTTCCCTTATTTAATAAACCAAAATCTGCTTGGAAGATGTGAGGAAGATAGAAGTAGCTTTAATCTAATCCCTGTGTGAAACTCTCTAAAATGTGAGTTAAAAGCCAGAGTAAAACACTTTCTTCTAAAATAAAAAAATAGAGAGGCTGCCTTGATGCTTAGAGGGAAATGACGCAAGTTAGTGAGGACTAAAGGCAATAAGAACAGCCAGTTGAGCTTAATTCTTTCGAACCAAATGAACCTGCCTCACTGTAAGGGCTCCCCCTAGTTACACATTTTGAGCCTAAAATATGATCATCCCTTCTTTGGAAACCCTAACCCTTCATGTCATTTGAACAAGGGGATGGGCTACAAGCACACATTGATTGAAGGAATTACCGGAGCATGTCGTGAGGATCCCATCGTGAAGACTTCTACCGATGTGAAGTCTCTATTTTTTTATCTTAATCATGTATTATCATTGTACGATTTCTAGATTGTAATACCGACTCTAAGGGTATGTTTTCCCTTGATTTACTTCACCCCCCATCGGTCTATGTTGCTTCGGCTCTTAGGCATGTATCCCTCGGGTATACCCATGTTTGCTTGTACCTCTTTCTTTTATATTCCATTCATTGATTCATCAAAAAAAGGGGATGGGCTAGGGTAACTCACCGTTTGGGGATAGGAAACAACTTGTGGAATAGGGGGGTATAAAACAAAAAGATAGAAAGAAAACGGGCAGGAAACATTGTAACCTGACCCAGAAAAAAAAAGAAAAAAGAGAAAGGCAGAAAAAGAAAGTTAGAAAATGGGCAGGAAGAATGTATAACCTGGCCCACAAAAAAAGAAAATAGAAAAAAAGAGAGAGGGCAGGAAATGATGTAACCTGACCCTAAGAAAAGTTAGATAAATAAGGCCAAAATGGCCAGGGGTATTTCCAAGGTTTCAGATTGTACATATGGAGGTTGTCCTAGTTTTGTCTCTAAGTTCACATGTCATTTATACTTCTATATACGTTATGAACTTAGAACGACTCTCACCTTTATACACTACAACCCTTGCCCCATTACAACCTAAATAAAGAACTTATGGAGTTAGCTTCTATCAACAGAACTAGAGCATCAATGGTATGGCAAAATGAATGAGAGAATGGTCCTACCAATTCTGGTGAGGATTGAGTGACCGAGTGAAACCAACAGTTGGAAGATAGAAGCTATCTTGACAAACAAACAAGCATGATTAGGTAGAAGAGGGGAGGGAAAGAAATCTGAAACTATAGACGATTGGATTGACCTTAAGCTTGTGGGGACGATTGCCAAACAACACAAACCTGTTCTGTCTTTCTTGTCTTTTCATTCTTTCCTTTTTACTCTTCAATGTGTTTAGTTTACTTATGTGTTTCTCCTCTCTAGATCCTTTACATATGTGTTTTTGTTTACTGTTTCAGAATAAGAACCATGCTTTGAAACTTTTCTTTTTTTTTTTCTTTTCTTTCATACTTGAGGACAAATATGGGTTAAGTGTGAGCAGTTTGATGGGGCTCGTTTCACGCATGTGTTCTAGCATAAAACTACATCAAATTCTGTAAACTAATGTCCAATTTTGAGCCAGGAGTGTGTAAAAATCCGTCATATCCAGAAAATGAGTTGATCAACTGGGCGGACGAATGGATCAAGAGAAGGGGGAAAAATGCTGCGCAAATGGATCAAGTTGGAGCAAATAGTAGGCAGCGGGAGCACCTAATGAGAAGACTGATGCGTCGCATAAAAAGATCCTCAAGGCAAGGGGTAAAGCAGGCTTTTCAGAAAACAAATGCCCTAAAGATCAAGACCTCACGCCTTCCTATAAATGGAGATAGAGAAGGAGGAAGGAAAAAGCTTCCAGGGCGACACTCATTAGTTTTCAACTCTCTTCTAGAGTTGGAATTGGGATCTCCAAACACTTCATCTTCCTGATTTCTCTCACACACACACTTGGTCCTATTTTAGTTTAGTTTAGTGGTTGCTTGGTGTTGGTTTTAGCTTTAATCATTCTGTTCTTGCTATTCCACTTCGAGAAGAAGTGATAAAACAATTTTTATGTTTTGTTGTTTGTTTTTCAGTCTACTTTTGATGTTGTTGACACTTTGATGTTTTCGATTCAGTCTATTTGAAGCTATGTTTTCATTCCCAGCTGATGTGTTCTGTTTTAATGCATTATACTTCTGATCTGTTTTGATTTTCGTTTGATGTTGCATGTCTTAGCTCAAGTGTCTTGTTCCGTTTCGATTTGTTTGGATCTGAGTTTTCTATTTAAGTTTCCGTCTTGTTGTGAAGGAAATCATGAGTAATCTGTCTAGAATGTTTAGATCTGATTTTCGTTTCTGCATGTTTAGATCACTGATATGCAAATCCACATAGAAACCATCGCTTTCATCTTTTAACAAAAAGGAGTCCATCATCTTCCTCAACTTGAAAATATCCAACCTATCATGCTCCACTTCCTGCAAAGGCTCTCCGAGTGCAAAAATCTCATTACATGATCCATATATGCCAGCTTTACTGGCATAAATTGATCCACTAACATAAACACTAGAACGAGTTGCCTCTTTTGCTTGTGAAATTACATGCGGGAGATTCGAATCTAATTGCTTTTCATCGGCTCTGTGCAAAATCTTCTCAGTGTCTTACAATACATCTTCTTCCCCAATTTAATTCCGATTAAATAATCGATTGCAGTATCATCATAATGAACTTGACAAGATTGCACTGATTCATCAATATCATCGACAAACGACTCTATGGAGCCATACCTGATATCAGGGCTGCACGGAAGAGAGATCACGGCTGGTAGCGGTGTAACAGCGGGCAGCGGTGTTGTTGAACGGTTGTGGCTTGGTAGATGCCAACAGGAGGGCAAACGCTGCGGTGGGGGTTGCTGGTCGAGCATGAGCTCCTGGTGATGATTGGGTTGTTGCTAGTAGGCGTGCTGCTGGTGCAGATGTAGCTGCGGTGGCTGCAAGGGCCATCCGATTGAGGACTTTGGTTGCTGACCGTAGGGAGGTTGTGGTGTGTGCGGATTGTAGGTTTGGTAGGATTGTTGCCACTCCAACAACTCAAGCTGATGTGCGAGAGTAGGTTGTTACGTAGGAATCACTTGCAGCATATGAGTAAAGTATTGAATTAGTGGCGGTAGGGCTCAGGATCATACGCCAACACGAGACCATAGATCGGGACTTACTGGTCAGGACCGGGCTGGAGGTAGTTCCATAGCTGTCCGTTGGGCGGGTCAGGTGGAGGTCGCTGCTGCACAACAGTAGTTGCAACAGGCCGAGAAGGTTGTTCGTGGTAGGAAATCACCGAAGTTGTATACGACGAGAGAAACTTATCATACTCGTCCAACCTCTTCTCGAATCTGTTTAGGATAATCATTATCTTATCCAATATGTAGGATAGAATGATTTTCTCGTCGGACTTCATGGATGGAGGATGAGAACTGGATCAAAGCACCAATTATTAAGGGATAATTTCCCTTAACAAGATTCTGACATCGGGATTGCGATCGACGGGGAATAAAAGACAGTCCCTGGAGCTTTTTCCATCGATCAAACCAAGAACAATACATAATTCAAATAAAAGCGTGAAAATAAAATAAGGATAATTATTTTTCTGGATTGATTGAGAAGGATACAATGACTGATATTTATAAGACTAGCCCTAACTTAATGAACAAGAAATTAAAGATCCTAAGAATATATGAGAAAGATATGCTAAATCAATATTAACTAAATAATAGATACATGGCAATATTCCTAGTGATATACTCGTATCAACCCCCCCTCCCCGCGGTTGAAATCCACCTTGTCCTCAAGGTGGGAACACGAAGCAAAGAAAAGAGTCGCTGATTACATAAGCTTGACGAAGTATATCTCCTCCCGAATCAAATATGCATGATTGCTGTCTTGGAGCAAATGCAACACCATTCCATAGTTGCTTCACACATTCGACAGTTGTTACACACAACCCTTTCCTTTTTCCTTGACATAATGTCGTCCTTTAATACAACATTAGCTTCTGGCCTAAAATATTTGTTTTCTCCCCTGAACTCAGCCACACTTCTCTGCTTCCTTTCATTCACAATCTTATTCTTCGGCGAAGATTGTGAGTTCACCGAACGAGTTGTGGGCGAAGAAAGCCCGTCATCATCTTGTGGGTCGAGGATAGGAACTTCAATCGAAACACTAAAGTCTTCCCCAGCGTTGAACGGATGGATCAACTGAGCATCGGCATTGAGCGTTGTTGAACAATGACTAACGATTGCAATCACACTAACATCAACAACATAGACTTCCTTAATTTCTTTGTGTAACATTTTTTCTGAGGTTTCTCCTAAACCAGTAGCAGAAACATTGGAACGGCCCGTCTCAGGAATTATTCTCTCACCAAAAGAAGAATTAGAGCAGTCTTCTCGCTCATGTTTCACTCCCTTTGAAATATCATGAGCAAGAGTACTATCTCCACCCGATGAAAACCTCTCACTCCCTTGCTCTGAATTTGTGACCTTCTCATCCAAGCAATTCGGCGGCGGCTGGTAGGTATTTTTAGGCGGTGCTGGGGTTTGTATACTAAAAGATGCTTCGAGCATACATGGCCTTGTACAGTCAACTCATGCACGTATACGAGATAACGTCACATCCACTTGTTTACCTAACTATGAGAATAGATAATATAATATAATGATTTATTTATTGAAATATAAATAAACAAGTCTAAGTCTTCTTACTAAGAAGGTTAAAGTAGGGAATCTGATGGGTTCCCGGTAGGAGACTTGACCAGTTCTAGAAAGAAGAAAAATAAGTTCACAACCTAACAACCTAGATAGGCATTGGCTATCTATTGGTATGGTTGCAGTGTTTGTGATAATTCTCTCTTACCTAAGAAGAGATTAGTAGCACTAGTGTGGTAGAGCACTGAAAGGATCAACTCGAAATATATTCTTTATTGCTATCTACTGAAAGAATATACTTCAGAAATTTTTTATTATTTCTTAGTCTGTGCAAATATTATTAATATTGCTTAATCAGATGCCACTTTGACTTATCAAATTGTGATAGTTTTTCACAACTTAATCATGTTATCTTGCGTGGTAGTAATTAAATAACATGAAAATATTAGAATATTATTTCATAGAATTCGCGTGCCCAGTATTGCATGATTTTATCATCAAGAGGTTTTGAAAAAAGAAATTTATTTTTCAGAAATCTGCGCAGTTGGAATTTTATTCCATGAATAATAAATACAGTTTTAAACTAGAAAACTCTTTGGAGAATTAATTTAATTCAAGTCACATAGCAGACAAAGAATTAAACTAATGGATTAAGATAATCTTAAATGCGGGAAATATTATAAAATAAAATGGAACACAAGTTCTTCAAAATTTGGTGATTTAGATGGGAGTTCAATATTATTCTTTAGTGGAATAAAATAATATTCCATTAGATAATATATTAAATCATGGGTTAATTGATTAAATAAGTTTATTGTCTAATGGGCTAGCCCAACATCTAATCACTTCATGGATCCCCATTGTAGCTCAATAAGTCCATTTTATAAATAGTGAAGAGAGGCGGGAAAGCCTAGTACACAATACACAATTCACAACTCTCCAACCCTAAACTTAGCCACCGTTTACACGGCCTCTCTCTCTCTTCCTTGTCTTGATTTTCGAGCCACACCAAAGGGAAGGCTAGGGTTTTGGTTCTTGTCTTATCTTGTGATGATTCTCGTTTCATGCATGTGTTTTATGTAAAAACTACATCAAATTCTGTTAACTAACAACCAATTTTGAGCCAGGTGTGTGTGAAATCCGCCATTTTTAGCCCTAATCCCCATTGTAGCTCAATAAGTCCATTTTATAAATAGTGAAGAGAGGCGGGAAAGCCTAGTACACAATACACAATTCACAACTCTCCAACCCTAAATTTAGCCGCCGTTTACACGGCCTCTCTCTCTCTTTCTTGTCTTGATTTTCGAGCCACACCAAAGGAAAGGCTAGGGTTTTGGTTCTTGTCTTATCTTGTGATGATTCTCGTTTCATGCATGTGTTTTATGTAAAAACTACATCAAATTCTGTTAACTAACAACCAATTTTGAGCTAGGTATGTGTGAAATCCGCCATTTTTAGAGAACTTAGTTGATCAACTGGACGGATGAGTAGATCAGGAGAAGGAGCCAAATTGATGCGCGAACGGATCAAGTTGGAACAAATTACATGCAGTGGGAACACCAATTCGAAGACTGATGTGCTGTACAAGAAAAATCCCCAAGAGAAAAGGGCAGAACTGACTTTTCAGAGATCAAATGCCCTAGGGATCCAGACCTCACGTCTTCCTATAAATGGACATAGAGAAGGAGGAAGGAGACAACTCAGAACAGTGACGCTCATTAGTTTAGTTTAGTTTAGCTGGTAGTTTGGTGTTGGTTTTTGCATTTTTAATCTTTCTGTTCTAGCTATTCCACTCCGAGAAGGGGTGATGAAATAATTTACTACTTACGTAGTTTGTTTTCAACTTATTTTCGGTGCTATCGACATCCCGACGTTTTGATTTAGTCAATTTGAAGTTATGTTTTGTTTTCAGTTGATTTGTTCTGATTTCCATGCATGATATTCTGATCTACTTTCAGTTTCCGTTTTATGTAGCACATTTTAGCTCAAATGTCTTGTTTCATGTCGATTTGGTCAGATCTGAGTTTTCAGTGCACGTTTCTGTTTTTGATTTAGCCGTTTATGTTTCGTGTCTGCATGATTATGGGTTAGTTTTCTTGTTTACGTAGTTGTTGCTTAGATTTTAGGAGTAGATCGAAATTTATGAGTTGTTATGAAGTTTCATCTTCCATAGCTTTTCAGATCTGTTCTTAACTCTGTTTCCCATGTTGATTTTCGGAAGAAGATGAAGTTGTTAAAAAGTTTTTACTTTATCGTACACTTTGCAGGGGACTGACAGTCCCCGTTTATTTTGTTTGTCCATTTGTGGAAAATTTAATCAAGTTGATCAAGTAGCTTAGTTTAGTTTTCATGAGTTGATCAGTTTAGTAGTTTAATTTTTCTTAAGTCAAGTAGTTAACTTAACCCACCCCCTAGAAAGATGGCTGCTAGTCAAGTAGTTAACTTAACCCACCCCCTAGAAAGCGTGGTAGCAGCCATCCTCAATCTCATGTTTAGCAAACAAATGTCAAGCACCTCATCTCCGTGGGATCGATCCTTACTTCCATATACTAATTAATAGTATTGTGGGTTAAAGTTTTGAAAACATGTCTCTTGAGCTCTTCCATTCATCTCACTCAAATAGGATTACGTTAAGTTGATCAGTCTGAATCTCCACTGGATCCACTCATCTGTTTTTTACAGGTAGAAGGCGTACAAATTGGCCAGCCGGATCAGTTTGACAATCCAACTTGAGCAAGCCTCAACGATAAGACAAGAGCACGCAAAAGAAGCGAATTTCATCCTGTTCATTCTAATTCATAGAATTGAATCAAGATAAGTTGTTTTGTGTATTGGTCTCCCAAGATCTATCTCATTATTGTTGATTCTTCAAGATCTACCCACCCAGATGAACAATCAAGGACGTGGGAATAGAACGGAATATTCGTGGTCAAGAACTCAAGGATTACAAGGAGTTTCAGCTAGCAACATCGATCCAATTTTGGATCAAAAGGTAACAATCAATGATCTCTACATCAAATAGTATACTTATGTGGTTTTGATGTGTTTTATATATAGATCTAGATTTAATTGCATGAAATTGGAATCAAATACATAATCACCTACATAGATCCGTAAGGATATGTTTGTTTTCCATGTCTTTCACTGCGGTAACCCCAACAACTGAAATCAGACAATTTCTTAGGCTCTGATTATGTATTTGATTAATTGAAAATTTTTAAAATTTGTGTAAGAGCTAGGGATTTTTGAAAATCATGCAATTACGTGTTATATGTTTATAATATGTGTTGGATCTATGTTTTTCTTGATTGTATTTTCAGATCCATGACATGATGTTCTAGATCGATGATTGAATATTGAGATTATTGGATTTAAATCCTAAAATCTACAAAATATTCTAGATATATGATGGATATTATTAGATCTATATATTCTAAGTAATATATACTAGATTATATGTTTAAATTGATACATATATGTATGTGTTTAAGTGAATACATGTGTTTGAATCAAGAAATAAGGTTATCCATGATTGAACACTTGGATCGATGAAAGAATATTTTGAATCTTGGATCTAATTCAAGTTTTTCACAAAATAATTCTAGATCTAAGCAAGTATTCATAGATTTACGAATTTATGTTTTTAATATGCTAGAACAATTTAAATTGCTAAAAGCTTGAAATTTAAATATGCATGTTTTGACATGAATATAAGTGATTGTTATAATTGAGAAACGAGAAATCAAATTGAATCGAAAACGAAGAAAAAATAATTGAAACTAGGGTTTCAATAAACCCTAGCTTCGAGCCCACCGGAAATTAGCGACGAGAGAGGAGCTGGGGGTGACGGCCGGTCTTGGTCGTCATCCGGCGACAACTCCAGTTCAGTGGGAGCACGGCGGGTGACGGTTCGAGGACACGGCAGTGCTGTCTGCAGTGGATCGAATCTGCTTCGGAAGATCCGACGACGTGGGCCACCTGTGGATGGTGCAGCGGCTGATCATCGTCGAAGGCGACTCCACATGGGGGGCGATGGTTTGAGGAGACGGCGGCGCGACGGATCAGCTTCACTAAATCCAGCGATGTGAGCCTCCGGCGGCTGGTGCAGCTGATGATAATCGTCGAAGGCGGCTCCATGCGGCGGTGCAGGCAACGGTTGCGAGATCCCGACGACCAGATGCGGAGGGGAGAGGCTACAGCGGTTGACGGCTGCCTGAAACCTTAATTACGGTTTGGGCCGCAATTTTGTTTCCATCCCGTTGTTTTTCGTGTTTTCATTTGGTTTCTTGGTGCACATGTGACGACCCGAACTTTTGATATTATAAATGTAAGAAGTGACGGCTAAATATGTATATGTCCCTCTTTTTCCCAACTTTAAAAAAAATATATATAATAAATATAAATAAACTAATTAATAAAATTATATTAATTTATTCCAAGTATAGCTTTGATGAGTCAAGAGTATGTTATATTAGTCATTTTGATGACTAATCAAAGCTAAGAAAGTAGGCTTGGTTAGTAAATAGTACGTGTCATGAATTGTACATAAAGTTACCAATGAACACTTATATATATATGATCTTCTGTTACACCTCTTTGATGTTTTTTTAAAAAAAAAGAGATTACACCACTTCATAAAATTCACACCTACACTAAAACATACGCTGAGTTTTGAAGTGAAACAAAAAGTAACACAAAGAAAGGAGATTTACGAAGAAAGTAACGACGAAAAACGAAGGATCTTTTCCTAATAGTTGGAAAGTAAATAAGGTGAGCTTTCCATCCTATATATTAATGTGGATAAAAATTGCAAAGTAATTTCGAGATAAGTTATGTTGAAAATCCAAATTTATGCTCGTCAATATTATTGTCCCGTCATAAATGATTTATGCCTATCTGCCTTGGTTATGCCAAATATGTTATAATCGAATTCGGGTTCAAGTAAGGCCGCAAACCTTGCTTGGACTAGTGTACACAAATGGACCGTGAGCCGTTGGCCGGTCATGTAACTGTCGTGGAAGGTGGCCACCTTCCCGGTACACAAATGTTAAGATATGGTAAAGGAACTTAGACCGCGGTTGAACATAGAATTTTAGCAAGCTCGGGGCCTTTTAAGTAAAAAAAATCCATGAGTGTTGCTGTAATGACGTGACAATATTTTCAAATATATAATTGTATCTTTCGGCATTGTGTTCACTGAATACTCCTGTACTCAGCTCTGTATGTATTTCTAAATGTGCAGGTTGAGCTGCATAACGGTGAAGCAAGGGTGTAGAGAGAAAGTTCTTTTGAGTTTGATCTAGTAAGACCTCCGAGGTTTATGTCTCTATACATGAAACTGTGTTGTTTACTTCCGCTGTGAAAGCTATAACTACTAATCCTATTTTGTATCATAACGCTATCTTTTGATCCTATATTACTCCTACTCAAGTATTCCAGGATGTATACATGATATTTTGATAATCTCCCGGTTGAATCTGTACTTGTTATTGCTCATCCCTATTTCTCATCCCCACTTCTCTTAACACTTCCCTTTTAGTCACGAATTTCCATACTATACTATCCTTAGGTAGTGCGGACGTGATAGAGTGGTATCAGAGCAAGTTCTTTTCTGCCCTAAATCTGAGTATCAATTTCTTTTCATTTCTCTGTCTAGACTCTTTTCCACTAGATTGTAAGATGATCAACTCTCAACACTCTCACCTATCGCACTCAACCAGAAGAATGATTCAAAAGGCAAGTTATGTAATTAATGAAAGGAATGAATAAAGAACGAGAAATCGGGTCAAAGAAGAAAATAAGTTATTACCATCTTTCGCTTTTCTGAGCGAAAAATAACAATAAATGGAGGATTATAACAAGTAGAAAGCAACCTAGTAACAAAACTTAAGTGTGGAATCTTGAGGCAATAAGATATTATCATATCTCTTCATAATTTATTTTAATATCACAGATATAGATATACTTATGTGGCACGAAGAGATGTTAATTGATGAATGTTTTAGTGTAGATGGCCCTTTTCCGACTTACCGCTAGGATGAGAACGTCACCGATACAAAGCCCAGAAGATATGATAGAAGAGTACGAGGAATGTGTTATGCGCTTTAATGAAGATCTAGGAGAATTTCTTGCTCGGTTTGGCAAGCTCTGGAGACGGGCCCACCGGTATGGGGTTGATGATATGGATGGGATTTCACGACTTGTTAGTCTACGACCTTCTACTTGGCAGCAATGGTCTAGGATGATCTCCAGGGATTATATTTTCTATCGTAGGCCACGCTTTGTGTACACAGGTGATTTCCTCCGCTTCTTAGGGGAAATTCAGTTGTGTTATACTGTTTACAGACATGCTCCTCTAGGGCCATATATATTGCCTGGTGACCCCATCCCAGCAGGAGGATCCATACTTCCGGGTCAGCCGAGTATCGTGCCTGGTATGATGCCACCTTCTCCTTGGCCCGTTACTCGGGGGACATAAGGCACGATATGAGGCTGAGGCAGGCCCGTCACGACCATTATCCGATGAAAGAAGGTGGTCACCAGTGAGGATCCCTGAGGCGCAAGCACCTATCGAACATGCTACAACGACAGACACGTCAGCAAAGAGGCGCAGACGGGGTAAGGCCCCAGCTTGTACTCCTATCGACTTGAACGATCAGCCAGCTACGGTGGGTATTGGTCGTTTACAGCCTCTATCCGCGACCCCACGCGTATCTCCAGTTGAGGGAACTTCTCTGGTCTCTGTTTACCACCCGCCGACTTCAGAGGAGCTCAAGTTTAATGCCTGGATATTTAGTCATTTTGATGAGATGACTCATGGACGATATAGGCCAGGAGGGAGTCGCATGACTGCCATCGTCATTAGCAGTTCTGATGATGAAGACTTTGAAGAAGAGCCAGAGGAAGAGCCAGAAGAAGGTCTGACTTGCAAGTCAGAAGCCAGTGTCACGAAACCTACAACACCTTAGTAGTAGAATAGATGTGATCATTGTACTTACCCGAAACAGACCCGTGTGAGACTGTTCTGTTATGTTTTTTGTTTTGTGTATAGTATCTACTACTTTTTGTATGATGCATATATGGGTACATGTATTTCATGTTTAGGTTTTGACGATGTTTCGGATAGTAGCATGATGCTTGTAAAACTATATTTTGTACAAAAAGTCCTTTTGGTTACCCAAAAAGGCAATTTTCACATGTATATATAAATGTACATATTTTCAACGACTTCATTATCCTTATTGGTATTGTTGATTCGATTGTATTGTTGAATAATTTTAGTCCGACACAATACAAATAGCGTTTATTTATTTATTTATTCATTTTATCAATCTAAATGGTTTTATCACATATACATTTACACGTAAAGACTTATCAAAAAGAAATGTTTTTTCAATTTAGAATGCCACCAAGGAGAGTTGGGCGACCTCGAGGGAGAGGGAGAGGAAAAGGAATTGGAGTAGTGCCACCACCCGAACATGAAGAATTTGAGGAACAACGCGAAATAACTCCACCACCTCTAGTACCGGATCGAAGAAAAGAAGAGATGTTCCTGAAACAAAACCACCAATATTTGATGGTATTGGTGATCCGACGGATGCAGAAACTTAGATACGCATAATTGAATGCATTTTCGACTTATTTCACTTCACAGATCCAAAGTGTTTAATTTGTGTGCCTTTCCAATTAAAAGGGTCAGCAGATTACTGGTGGGAGGCAAGAAAAAAAAATAATGGGGGCTCAAGAGTTAACTAATATGACCTGGGAGAAATTCAAAGAAGGATTCTATGAGAAATATATTCCCAAAAGTTACCGGAAGAATAAGGAAATGGAATTTTATAATCTGAAACAAGGGAGGATGTCAGTAACAGATTACGAGCGTATATTCACTGACATGTCCAGATATGCCCCGGATCAGGTTAACACAGAGGAGAAAATGGCTGAAAAATTTTGTGTTGGGTTAAGACATGAAATAAGAATGGCACTGGCAAGCCATGGTGGGTTATCTTATTCCGAATCTCTTAAACGAGCGCTTGACATTGAGTTAGCAATGCCAGTAGAGAAACCTATGCCTAGTGTACCACCGCCACATGCTCAAATTCAAAGTCCGGCAAAAGAAAGTGGGATGGTAATCGAACTCAGTATGAACAAAAAAAACCATGGTATAGCCAAGATCGTGCGCAGAACTTTCCGAGACAGTCTACTTTCAATTCAGCGGGAGGCCGGCAAAGTCCCATTCCATGCTCCAATTGTAACAAGATACATAATGGGATATGTAGAGCCGGGACTGAAGCTTGATATAAATGTGGTAAAATTGGTCATTTTGCTAAAGATTGTCCAACCAAGTCTTATGGAAGGGGTACAGGACCCTATCCACTAGGACAACACTCCCTGCTACGGGCGGTAAATGCACAACCTCAGAAAGGTCAGCAACAACCCCCACGATGTCCTCAACACCATCAAGTGAGGCTCCCAACACAGGCCAAGGCCTACGCACTGAGGCGGGGGCAGCCTGATGGAGAAAAAGGAAATCTGGCAGGTATGGCTATGCTACTTGACATGCCTGTCATTTTGTTATTTGATACTGGCGCTTCACATTCTTTTATATCGGACTCTTGTGTTGATACCTTGAAACTGCGTACTGAACCAGCTGAATATAAAATTAAGGTAACCTCACCCGTCGGAGGAATTATAGAAATCACTCGAACTTGCTCGAACATAGAAGTTTTATTGGGGGAACATAGGATCCTAGTTAGTAATTTGAAGGTCTTGAAAATGTGTGATGCTGACCTTATACTAGGAATGGATTGGTTGGCCGAAAACCATGTCACCATCCAATACAAAGAAAGAAAATTTTTCTTTCAAAACACAAGCGAAGAACGAACAAGCTTCTATGGGGTCACCATGAATAAACGAAAATCCATAATCTCTGCCTTACAAGCAACAACATTAATAAGAAAAGGGTATCCCGCTTACCTCGTTTACCTGAACGAGGAACATAAGAAAAAAATAGAAATCGGGGATGTGAATGTCGTGTGTGAGGTTCCAGACGTGTTTCTTAATGTTCTACCTGGGTTACCACCTGATAGACAACTAGAATTTAACATTGATTTGGAACCTGGATTTGCCCCAATATCAAAAGCACCATACCGGATGGCGGCAAAGGAATTGGGAGAACTCAAGATACAGTTACAGGAACTCATGGATCTAGGCTTTATCAGACCTAGCACTTCACCATGAGGAGCTCCTGTACTCTTTGTTAAAAAGAAAGATGGATCGGTAAGAATGTGTATTGACTATCGGGAACTGAACAAGCTAACACTTAAGAATAAATACCCATTGTCGAGGATTGACGATTTGTTCGATCAGCTCAGAGGTGCTAGTGTATTCTCCAAAATGGATTTAAGATCTGGCTATCATCAGTTAAAGATTCGGCCAGAAGATGTACCCAAAACGGCTTTTCCCACCCGATATGGTCACTATGAATTTTTAGTAATGCCTTTTGGATTGACTAATGCCCCTGTTGTATTTATGGATCTCATGAATCGTGTATTTAATCCCTATCTGGATAAGTTCGTCTTGGTCTTCATAGACGATATACTCATCTACTCGAAGGGTGTAAAGGAACATGAAGAACATCTCAGAGTTGCATTAGAAACATTGAGGACTGAAAAGCTCTATGCAAAATTTAGCAAATGTGAATTTTGGCTAAATGAGGTGAACTTCCTTGGACACTTGGTAACTGCGGAAGGCATTCGAGTAGATTCGGCAAAAGTGGAGGCTATACAAAACTGGAAATCACCAACCACCCCTAATGAAATTCGAAGCTTCCTTGGGTTGACCGGCTACTACAGAAGGTTCATTGAAGGTTTCTCCAAGATTGCTAGGCCAATGATGCAACAACTTAAAAAGGGCATCAAGTTTGTGTGGACATCAGAATGCGAACACAGTTTCCGACTACTGAAGGAAAAACTAACAACAGCTTCGGTGTTAGCAGTCCCTGAATCAGGAACAAACTATGTAGTTTACACTGATGCCTCAAAGAATGGGTTGGGTTGTGTGTTGATGCAAAATGGGAAAGTAATTGCTTATGCGTCACGGCAACTGAGGCACCAAGAGATGAATTACCCAACGCATGATTTGGAATTAGCCGCGGTAGTACATGCTCTAAAAATATGGAGGCACCACCTTTATGGAGTTCGATGTGAGATTTTCACTGATCATAAGAGTCTCAAATACTTCTTTGAACAAAAGGAATTGAATATGCGACAGAGAAGATGGCTTGAATTAGTGAAAGATTACGATTGTGGCATAAACTACCACCCAGGCAAGGCTAATGTGGTAGCCGATGCTCTTAGTCGAAAATCTCAGTAATTGGCAGTGGTGATCACTCAAGAAGAAGAACTATGGCGAGAATTCGACAAAATGGGGCTGGAAGTAGTACAACCACCTGAAACAGTGGAAGCAAGGATTTCCACCTTAGTGATGGAACCAGATTTGAGAACTCAAATTATAAACGCACAAAGACAAGATGACATCATGGAAAAGATTCGAGCAAAAGTACGATCTGGTGATGAAAATTTTTTTAAAGAAGAAACAGACAATGCTCTCACCTTCGATGGGAGAATCTGTGTGCCAAATAATGACGAGCTCAGAAATAAGATTTTGAGTGAAGCTCATGACACACCGTATACTGCCCATCCAGGGAGCACCAAGATGTATCAAGACATGAAAAAAAAATTTTGGTGGGATGGTATGAAAAGAAGCGTTACCATGTTCGTGGAAAGATGCCTAGCATGCCAGCAAGTTAAGGCATTGCACCAACGACCTTATGGGAAATTGCAACCTTTAGAAATCCCTGAGTAGAAATGGGATCATATAACAATGGACTTTGTAATAGGTCTGCCTAAAACCAAACGAGGACATACCGCTATCTGGGTTATCGTTGACCGCCTTACCAAGTGTGCTCATTTCATTCCCATTCACATCACTTATGGGTCAGAGAAGTTAGCTCAGTTGTATGTCCAAGAGATCATACGCCTGCATGGAATCCCGATAACAATCACATCGGATCGAGATCCGAAACTCACCTCAAAGGTTTGGAAAAGCTTGTAGAAGGAACTGGGCTCAATACTAAATTTTAGCACAGCATTTCATCCACAAACGGATGGACAGTCAAAAAGAATGATTCAGACCCTAGAAGATATGTTACGAGCAGTCATACTGGATAAGGGAGGTAGTTGGGAATCCGTTTTGCCCTTGATAGAATTTGCATACAACAATAGCTACCAGGCGACCATTGAAATGGCACCATACGGGGCATTATATGGAAGGAAGTGCAAATCGCCACTTTACTGGGATGAAGTTGGTGAAAGAAAGATGCTAGGTCCAGATTTGATAAATGACATGATTGAGATCGTGAAACAAATCCGATTGAGAATCAAGGAGGCACAAGATCGGCAAAAGTCGTATGTCGATGCACGTCGGACGGAGTTGAAGTTTAACATCAGAGATAAGTTGTTTTTGAAGGTATCTCCTTCTAAAGGGATGACTAGGTTTGGAATCAAAGGAAATTTGAAGCCACGTTTCATCAGGCCTTACGAGATTCTTGATGAAGTAGGTCCGGTGGCATATCGTTTGGCATTACCACCAAGCCTTGGGAATGTACACAACGTGTTTCATGTATCTCAACTCCGGAAATATGTTTATGACCCGAAGCACATAACCCACTATGAAGAGGTTAGTCTAACACCAGATTTAAACTATGAAGAGAAACCTATAGCTGTCCTTGATCAAAAGATACAACAGTTACGGAAAAAGTCAATATCAACAGTGAAAGTTTTGTGAAATCACCATGGACAAGAAGAGGCAACATGGGAGTTAGAGGAGAAAATGAGAGAACAATACCCAGAAATGTTTATGTAAGAAACAACAAATTTCGGGACGAAATTTTTTTTGAAGAAGGAGAGGATGTGACGACCCGAACTTTTGATATTATAAATGTAAGAAGTGACGGCTAAATGTGTATATGTCCCTCTTTTTCCCAACTTTTAAAAAAAATATATAATAAATATAAATAAACTAATTAATAAAAGAATATTAATTTATTCCAAGTACAGCTTTGATGAGTCAAGAGTAGGTTATATTAGTCATTTTGTTGACTAATCAAAGCTAAGAAAGTAGGCTTGGTTAGTAAATAGTACGTGTCATGAATTGTACATAAAGTTACCAATGAACACTTATATATATATGATCTTCTGTTACACCTCTTTGATGTTTTAAAAAAAAAGATATTACACCACTTCATAAAATTCACACCTACACTAAAACATACGCCGGGTTTTGAAGTGAAACAAAAAGCAACATAAAGAAGGGAGATTAACGAAGAAAGTAACGACGGAAAACGAAGGATCTTTTCCTAATAGTTGGAAAGTAAATAAGGTGAGCTTTCCATCCTACATATTAATGTGGATAAAAATCGCAAAGTAATTTCGAGATAAGTTATGTTGAAAATCCAAATTTATGTTCGTCAATATTATTGTCCCTTCATAAATGATTTATGCCTATCTGTCTTGGTTATGCCAAATATGTTATAATCGAATTCGGGTTCAAGTAAGGCCGCAAACCTTGCTTGGACTAGTGTACACAAATGGACCGTGAGCCGTTGGCCGGTCATGTGACCGTCGTGGAAGGTGGCCACCTTCCCGGTACACAAATGTTAAGATATGGTAAAGAAACTTAAACCGCGGTTGAACATAGAATTTTAGCAAGCTCGGGCCTTTTAAGTAAAAAAAATCCATGAGTGTTGCTGTAATGACGTGACAATATTTTCAAATGTATAATTGTATCTTTTGGCATTGTGTTCACTGAGTACTCCTGTACTCAGCTCTGTATGTATTTCTAAATGTGTAGGTTGAGCTGCATAACGGTGAAGCAAGGGTGTTGAGAGAAAGTTTTTTTGAGTTTGATCTAGTAAGACCTCCAAGGTTTATGTCTCTATACATGAAACTGTGTTGTTTACTTCCGCTGTGAAAGCTATAACTACTAATCCTATTTTGTATCATAACGCTATCTTTTGATCCTATATTACTCCTACTCAAGTATTCCAGGATGTATACATGATATTTTGATAATCTCCCGGTTGAATCTGTACTTGTTATTGCTCATCCCTATTTCTCATCCCCACTTCTCCTAACCCTTCCCTTTTAGTCACGTTTTCCATACTATACTATCCTTAGGTAGTGCGGGCGTGACAGCACAAGTTTTATAATTTTGGTTTAAAATCCTAAACCTAGAAGAATAACTTAACTTGTGGTAAATTAGAATGATTTAATTAAATTAATCAAGATTTCCAATTTGTAGAGAATTGGTGCCTTCTTTAAAATTGCCAATTAGAATAATTAGCTCAATAATTAATTTAATTTATTAATTAACTGATTTAGATGGATTCTTTCCATCTTGGTAAAGTCAAAATAATTACCATAAGGAAATTCAATATTTGATTGATCTAATTTTTGGCCTATCCATAAATGGATGGAATTTTAAAGAAATATTCTCTCAATTATGCTTTTATAATTTATTTTAATGCTTAATTGAAATTCTCTTTATTTTAATTGGTGGTTTGTGGATTTATTTCCTAGAAATATACCTTGGCAAAAGACATAAGTCTTTTAATTATTTAAAGGCCTTAAAATTTCAAAAATTACATGTTAATAATTGGATAGATTTTAATTGGAATTCAATTCCTAGATTAAAATTTGAATTTTATCTTTAATTTTGTATGAATGTGAATTTATTTCATATAAAGAACGTCAATTTAAATTAAAGCTGTGAGAAATTCATATAGCATTAATTTATTATTAAAATCCTTAATTATTTATTTAAGTTGAATTTTGTCTTTTAACTTTGGTGAAGGTGACTTTTATTTCATCTAGAAAACGTCATTATAAATTAAAGATGTAATAAAATTCTTCTTATCATGTGATTTTATGAAAGCTATGAGAATTTTAATTCTCGAATTTAGTTGGTGTTTTTAAATGGATTTAGTCTTAATTGGATAAATGCAAATTTATATATCCATGTGGACATTATCTTATTAAATTAAAGACTTGGCTAATCTTTTATGATATACACCTAGACATTAATTTATGATAATGATGGATTATTTCTATCAGAGTAAATCCTAAGTATATTAAAAGGTACTAATAATCAAGATACATTGTTTTAATTAATAATGTGTGATTATTTAAGATTAGACTTTAGGTCCTGATAATCTTGTTTATGTGAATGTAGAATTTTAATTCTATCTATATTAGATGTTTAATTAAATAATCAAGTTTTGTCATTATGTTTGTGTGAACTTCTTGTAAGTGTGTTTAAATGTTTTATGATGATTGATGGATATTTAATTGTTTGAGTTGTGATTTTATTTGTTAAAATCTAGTTTAACTTAAGCATTGCCTGTATACTTGTTGTATGATGTGGTTAATGTGCTTTCAATGCCTTAGAAACTTGCATGCATAGCTAGTACATGTGTAGTTATCATTTGAATGTGGATGTCTACCTAATATGCTTAAGTGATAATTGAACAGTAAAATCACAAAATTGATCAAAATACGAAGTAGTGACCGACCTGTCTTTATGGGAGGAACATTACCAGTTTGTAAGTTTAGATTTTTCTAAATAAAGGTTATTAGAATTGGTAAAAATTAGTTTTTCAGTAATATCGCGACTGGTCTTTACCGGAGCAATATTGCTACGAAATTATAAAGACTTGTATTTTAATAATGCTTGGTGAGAGCTATAGGAGGTAATAAGGATCCATGTATTCTGAGATCCATTTCCCAAGGAAAAACTCAAATTGATGGTTGATCTTTCTAATTTTTTGTGGTGATTTTCAATTTTCCAAGCAAACAAAAAGATAAAAATAGAGTCAACAAAATATATTGAATCTAAACTAAAAAGAAAGAAGATTAAGCAATGGATAATGTGGAAAGGGGGATAAATGTCATTGATGGAATAAGCTAAGGCACTTACACCATGCTAACAAGCATCCATGGATAAACCTTCAAGCAATCCACAAGCCTCAAAGTATACCTCTACTTGATTCATACTTGAACTAGCAATTGATGAAAATTTCATTCTTGAACTAGCAATTGATGGAAAAAGCAAACTAGAAAATAAGAAATTGGATTCAAACCCTCAACGGGGAAGAACAAAGCTCACAAGCTACAAATTTAATATTCAACAGAGGAATAAAATGGAAAATGTGCTATTTATAGTTTAGGCCCAAAATTTAAGGAAATGACCCACAAAATCTAAGTATGCGTGATTTCGCCTGGTCGGGCAAATTGTAAGGCGCAAAGTGACCGTCCGGGTGAACTTTTTGCCCAAATGTGCAAAACGCCCGCTCGGGCGATTTCCAAGCCTCATTTCACCCGGCCGCGCGTTTTCTCTAGAC
This sequence comes from Salvia splendens, assembly GCF_004379255.2. NCBI lineage: Eukaryota > Viridiplantae > Streptophyta > Magnoliopsida > Lamiales > Lamiaceae > Salvia > Salvia splendens. The sequence continues at coordinate 16,421,815 of NC_056038.1, forward strand.
TCGTCCTCTCTTCTGCGCGGCTTTAGTAAATCGGCCATAACTCACTCTACCGGACTCCAATTGAGGCGTGCAAGGTACACACACGAAGCTCTTTCGAAGCCGAAGACATTGGTGGCATTTTTATTCAGAGCATTTGGACATCATCTTGATAGGCTGATCACTGGTTGAATGCAGCTGTATGTAAAATCCTCGATGCACGGCTTCCATGATTATATCAGGAGGAATTGCTTGTCCGGTTCGACCTTTCTTTAGAGGAGTTCACGCATAAGTAAGGAATCCTTAGTGCTTAATTTTATGGTTAAAACGCTTTAGCAATATTAGTCAGCCATGCCATTTTTTGTGGTCTCTGGACTATCTGTCGATATTGTGGCCAGTAAACCTAATCAATTTCTTGCATGAATATAACATTGCTTCCTAGTTGAAGACCGTTTGTGCTTGATTTTTATGGATGTAATATGTATGAATTGTTTTGTGGTTATTTACAATTCCATTATGTAAGGATCAGATCACTTAAGATTCACTAATTACCGGGACCTCTTTTGATTTTGTATCACCGCTGAGATGGCCAATCTCAGCAAGAACAATCCAGTTACAAACCCAAGTATTACACTAACACAAACTTGAGACAAATACAAGATTTACAGAAAACCCTAATCTATTGCCGAGTTTGAACCGAATGCAATAGCACCGGATTATTCCTCTGAAATCACCTGCACAACTAGTACACAAGTTAGTAACACAAGGAAATGGATCCCCACGGATATAAGCAACTAAACCGACAACAAATGAAATATTGGAACACAAGGATCAGAGAGTGGCTCAGGTCGCACACACGACTTCACTGGGCCAAGGACCTCCTCTATCTTATCCAACAAGTCACAAGAGAGCACCGTGAAACAATCGGACCCCGAGCTAGGGTTTCCCGATTACTACAACAAGATAAACCGCCCCATGCGTTCAAAGACTCACAACCATAGTCTTAAGCCTCAAGAACACTCAAAACCCACGGATCTATGAAATCAACCGAAGATCTCTCCAGAAAGAACCTGAAACGAACTCAACCGTTTGAATCTCACTCAAATCTCCAGATCAACGCAGGGGTTGAGAGATGACACTCGATCCTCACTAAAATAGAGAAATGAGCCACCGGAGAAGAAGATCGGAAGGCATTTCAAAGAGAGAGAGAAGAGAGTTTAGAGAGAAGCTGGGGCAAAGTCGAGAAGAGAGATAGAGAGTGTACATGAACATACTAAGGAGTCAAGGAGGCACCAGGGAGTGTATAGACTCCAAACAAACACACCTAAATCCAACGATCCAGCGTCATGATCCACGTGGGAGGGCACACGTGGCAGCCATCAGGACAACCATTTAAGTATTTGACCAAATCCGGATTAGATCAACACACAATTGCAAACGGGCCACCAAAATAAACCAACCCAGCTGATTTAATTTAGCAAAGCCCAAAAGTGCAGTCCATCATTTCACATACTCCACCTTGGACTACTTTTGGTAAATAAAGGAGAGCCTTTGTCCACGTGTTGCTTCATCACAACCTACAAGGTTAATTCAAGACACCAAAGAGCCAAGACTCATTAGTCAAGAAATTATCCAGCTTGCCTAACAAGACACCAAATGGCAAGCCAATTAGTCAAGTAGGTCTTTCAATTTTCCTGTGATTGCAGTAGGCCAGAGCCTAGAGAATCCACAAGGTCTTCCCCCGGGACATGCACATGCACATGCTAACCACAATAAAAATGCAATCTCTTAATGCAAGTGAGCAGTTTATCAGCAGGCAAACATTTGGTTCCCATATCAGCAGGGTTATTTTCAGTATGCACTTTATGCAGCAAAATATCTTGTTTTTCAACCACATCTCTAATGAAATGGAACCTAACATCTATATGCTTAGTTCTATCATGAAAGGCAGGATTTTTGCACAATTGTATAGCAGACTAACTATCAGAATACAAAGCTGTAACATATTTGAAGAATTTAAGTTCAGATAGAACTCCCTTTAACCAAATTGCTTTCTTCATAGCCTCTGTGATAGCTATATATTCTGATTTTTTTAGTAGAAAGGGCTACTATGTGTTGCAGTTGGGATTTCCAGCTTATACAAGAACCACAAACAGTAAACACATAAGAAGTGGTGGACTTTCTCATGTCCCTATCATTTGCATAATTTGAATCCACAAAACCACACCGGTTTATACCATCATCACTTTTTAAAAAACACAGACCATACTTAGATGTATGTTTCAGATATCTCAGGAGCCATTTCAAGGCCTCCCAGTGCACAGGTCCAGGGTTTGACATGTATCTACTCAAGCAAGAAACAACATAAGCAATGTCTGGCCTAGTACTAACCATCAAGTACATCACAGAACCTATATCATTAGCATAAGGGACCTTTTTCATAACATGTATATCAAACTCAGACTTAGGACACAAAACCTTACTCAACATAAAATGAACAGCTAAAGGCACAGAGGCAGTTTTAGCAGCAACCATGTTAAACTTATGCAGAATTTTAAGCGCATATGGTTCCTGGTGAAGCACAAGTACAGAATCCTTTCTGTTCCTATGGATATTAATACCCAAAATCTTTTGAGCATCACCAAGGTCCTTCATATCAAAGTTCTCTCATAAAGCAGATTGCACATACTTGATAGATTTAAGACAGGGTCCCATAATCAGCATATCATCAACATATAGCAACAGAAAGACAAGAACTTTATCAAGATTTTTCACATATAAGCAAGCATCAAAGGTACTTCTCATGAATCCAAGTTTTTGCATACAATAATTAAATTTGATATTCCATTGTCTATGGGATTGCTTTAAATCATACAAGGCCTTTTTCAACAGGCAAACATGATTGGGGAACTTAGGATCTACAAACCCTTCAGACTGCTTCATATAAATAGGCTTATCTAAATCACCATGCAAGAAAGCAGTTTTTACATCCATCTGTTTCAGTTCCCAATTAAAATGTGCACACAAAGCAAGCATAAGTCTAACAGTGGTAAATTTCACAACAGGAGCAAATATTTCAGTATAATCTACCCTTATTTCCTCTATAGTATGGGAGTTTATTTCCTCCTATCTATAGTATGAGGTATCGAGTTCGAGCCCTCTTGACTTCAGTTGTAATTTCCTCCTATCTATAGTATGAGAATTTATTTATAATTTTCTCCCTCATATAGGAGTTAATTTGGAAAAAAAATCTACCCCCTCTTGTTGAGTAAACCCTTTGGCCACAAGTCTGACCTTGTATCTCAGGACTTCTACCTCATTTTTTTATCTTATATAACCATCTACAGTCAACAATAGAATCACCAACAGGTAGAGGAACAAGTAGCCAAGAACAATTAACTTTCAAAGACAGTATCTCATCTTCCATGGCTTTCTGCCATTCATTCCAAAACTTAGATTTTACAGTCTGTTTATATGACTGAGGCTCATCACCATCAGATTCATGCACATTAAAAGCTAAAGCAATCAGATTGACCAAACCAGAATATCTATTAGGTTCATTAATGTGTCTTCTGACTCTATCTCTAGACAGGAGGTAATTACTCAAATCTGGACCAGGGTTAACAACAGGTTGATCTACAACAACTTGGTCATCATGATGGATCACATTTTGGTTATCAACTAAAGCAGGTTCAGGCTCAGTTTCAGGCACAGGCTCAGGGTCAGGGGTTATAGGGTTTGAATTCCAGAATTGCTCCACCTCACTTGGAGTATCCTTAGATACCTCCACATCAGTGAGATTATCAGTGGACTCCACCTCACTAAGAGGCTCATTTTCAACACTTGTCGGAGTGGAATCAGGGGCAGTTTTAAGACAGGGAAATTCATCCTCATTGAAGATAACATCTATACTTATAATGACCCTGAAACTAGGCTCACTCCTATTCTAAATCCTATAACCCTTGACACCCTCAGGATATCCAAGAAACACCCCTTTCTTGGATCTGGGGTCCAACTTATCAGTTTTGGTATGAACAAAGGCACTACAGCCAAACACTCTTAATTGTGACCGAGAAATCTTTCTACCAGTAAATACAGATTCATGACACTTTCCCTTCAAGGGGACAAAAGGAGATCTATTAACTAGGTAAGCTGAGGTCATCAAGGCTTCACCCCAAAATTTTTTAGACAAACCACTTTTAGACAAAATGCACCTAACTTTTTCTAGAAGGGTTCTGTTCATCCTTTCAGCAACTCCATTTTGCTGAGGAGTATAAGGGGTGGTGTTGTGTCTTTTAATCCCATACTGAGAACACATTGAATTCATTTGGGAATTACAAAACTCAAGACCATTATCTGTCCTAATTACCTTGATGGTTTTTCCAGTTTGATTTTCAACAAAATTTTTCCATGTTAAAAACTTTTCAAAGACCTTAGACTTGCTTTTCATTAGAAAACACCAAACTTTTCTGGAAAAATCATCAATTATAGACAGAAAATACACAGACCCTGAATGAGTTGAAACAAAGGATGGACTCCACATATCCATGTGTAGGTATTCAATAACACTGTAACTGATATTTTCCGTCACAGGTGTTGGGAAAGACGCTCTATGTTGTTTGCCCAAAACACAAGTGTCACAGAAGGGAAGGCCGTTTTGAAAATCATTTTCAGACAACAACTCATTTTTCTTTAAAATATTAAGACACTTCTCACCATATGACCAAGCCTATTATGCCACATCATGGCTTTATTAACCCTGACCACATTTGAGACATTATTTACACAGGCCAAAGACTGAGGATAACACACATAGAGATTACACTTTTTCACAGCTTTAAACAAGCACATAGCACCTTTACAGATCTTCATAACTCCCTTCCCCCACTTACCCTCTAGCCCATCTAGCTCTAAACATGTACAGGAAAGCAAGTTGTAGCACAGATCAGGCACATATCTCACATATTTCAAGTTTAGCACATAGTCATTACTAAATTTTAAACACACAGTACCAATGCCAAGTATTTGACATTTCTTATCATTTGCCATAGAAACAAAAGTATTTTCAACTGGTTTGAAATCAGAAAACACAGATTTGAATGGGGATATGTAATAGGTGCATCCAGAATCAATTAGTCAGTCATTTATAGTAAAAGAACAACCCAGGGAAGAGTTTACAGATAGAATATCATGGGTCATGAAGCAAACACCTTCAGGATCATTATTCTTGGCCAGGTTAACAATAGAATCCAGATGATTGTTACCATTTTTCTGCTTTTTAGGATTAGGACACTCCCTTTTATAGTTGACCAACCTCTCAACAGTTAAAACATTTCCCATTAGCCCTAGGATTTTTGCTCTTAGACCTGGACCTACTATTTCCTTTCTTTTTCCCATGGTCATTGGAATTACTGTCCTCATTACCCCCTTTTGTTTTAGACCTGCCCCTCACATACAAGGCCTTTGATTAAGCAGATTTAAAAGCATGATTTTCTTTAATTTCAATTTCCTTTGATTTTAAAGAACTGATAATCAGATCCAGAGAGACACTATCCCTACCATACTTTATAGCAGTTTTAACATCATTATAAGAATCAGGGATAGCATTAATCAGAGCAATACTAGTATACTCATCAATAGTTTTGTCACCAGATCTTTTAATATCTTGAACAAGTTTATGAAAAATGTCAATGTTGTCATCAATGTCCTTTGAAAGATCAAGTTTAAATTTAAAAAGCTTTTCCAGCAAATACATTCTTGAGGACATTGAAGTTTCAGTAAACAAGGTATCTAGTTTTGTCATCAATTGCTCCTACTTTCCTAATCACAGAGTCAGAAAGATTTAAAATTATAATTGATCTGGCCAATTCATTCATTTCTACAACCTTATCTTCAGTTTCAGTATCAGGAATGGTTCCTTCTACTTCCTTAAACACTTTTTGCTGAATAAAAATGCATTTTATTTTCTGTTTCCAGATTACAAAATCATTTTTCCAATTGAAGGGCACAATACCAACTGGCTGAGTCATTTTGAGAAAGATTTTTACACACACAAAGACACCAGCAACCCAGAAGGCACAACAAGCAACCCTACTATCACAGAGAGTGGACTTAAACACACAGCAATTAGAGAGTCCACTTAGAACAGTTATGTAGGGATTTTTCATGCAGATATCACAGATGCAAAAAACACAGCAAAGGTACACACACACACAAGAGAGCAATTCACAGAATTCAAAGTGATTCCAAACACAAGAATCAGGTCAGAACTAAGTTCCTCCCTATCTGTCACGTGTACCCCGATAAGAGGATTTGCCAGTTCGCAATCACCCAATGTATGGGGGCGCAGGGGGTCACTCAAGGAGGTTAAGGCACATGGTGGATAGGTAATTCACTCAAGACACAGAGACCAACCTCTGGAATGCACACTTTGAATCCAGAAAAGAAAAGAAAATCACCGAAGAGTCAACGAAAGCAAAGTAAGCAGTAATAGCATCAAGAAGCATGGGAGAAGACATGAGCACATAAACCCTAGGCCACGACCAGTGGCAACTACCAGCGACAACAGCCCAATCCTAGACTAGTAAGCGGTAAAAGTTTTTAGGGTTCACAACCAATATACCAGATCGGATACCCTTCGTTAAGGAATACCCGTCTTACCTCAGGTCCTATTCCGGAGGCCGAGCTTTACTCTGACGAGCCCACGTCCTAATTAATTTTGCGATCTGACGTGCCCAAGTGATCCCCCCGTGGCTCTGATACCACTGTAGGGATAAGATCACTTACGATTCACTAATTACCGGGACCTCTTTTGATTTTGTATCACCGCTGAGATGAGACAAATACAAGATTTACAGAAAACCCTAATCTATTGCCGAGTCTGAACCGACTGCAATAGCATCGGATTATTCCTCTGAAATCACCTGCATAACTAGTACACAAGTTAGTAACACAAGAAAATGGATCCTCTCGGATCTAAGAAACTAAACCGACAACAAATGAAATATTGGAACACAAGGATCAGAGAGTGGCTCAAGTCGCACACACGACTTCACTGGGCTAAGGACCTCATCTATCTTATCCAACAAGTCACAAGAGAGCACTGTGAAACAATCGGACCCCGAGCTAGGGTTTCCCAATTACTACAACATGATAAACCGCCCCACACGTTCAAAGACTCACAACCACAGTCTCAAGCCTCAAGAACACTCAAAACCCACGGATCTATGAAATCAACCGAAGATCTCTCCAGAAAGAACCAGAAACGAACTCAACCATTCGAATCTCACACAAATCTCCAGATCAACACAGGGGTTGAGTAATGACACTCGATCCTCACTAAAACAGAGAAAGGAGCCACCGGAGAAGAAGATCGGACGACATTTCAAAGAGAGAGAGAGTACATGAACAGACTAAGGAGTCAAAGAGGCACCAGGGAGTGTATAGACTCCAAACAAACACACCTCAAATCCAACGGTCCAGCGTCATGATCTGCGTGGGAGGGCACACGTGGCAGCCATCGGGACAGCCATTTAAGTATTGGGCCAAATCCGGATTGGATCAACACACAATTGCAAACGGGCCAACAAAATAAAACAGCCCAGCTGATTTAATTTAGCAAAGCCCAAAAGTGCAGTCCATCATTTCACACATTATATTTTACATGTTTATATTATTGGTGTTTTTTTTCAGATTGAACGAAATGTGCTTACAACTTGGCATATTGGTGTTAAGTAATCTTCCTTGAGAAGAGATAAAAGCATAGAGTAGGGAACCAAGAGAAAATCATCGGAGATTTAGAACATAATCGACAGGTCGCTAGAATAACATTGTTGGAACAAAAAACATCTAGTAGGGTCGTTGAGATTACAACCCTCATACATTTCTTTTGTATTGTGTTCATATCCATTTATGTCAGTTTGATCGTAATAAATTAGTATAGTATTGGCCTTAATTTTTTTTGGTTTGACCATAGGTGTACCGAGCACGCCTTTGGCGGAATCTGAGTATTCCTGCTCGACCGGGTTTGCGAGTTAAGACCGAAAGTCTCCCAGCAGGTGGGGATTTTGAACCCGTGAACTTAAGGTCACCACAGCTCCGCGCTACCGACTGCGCTGCGACCCATTGGTTGGTCTTTGATGAGGCTCATTTCACGCATGTGTTCTGTCATAAAACTACATCAAATTCTGTGAATTAACGTCTAATTTTGAGCCAGGTGTGTATGAAAGTCCGCCATTTTCAGAAAATGAGTTGATCAACTAGGCGAACGAATGGAGCAGAAGAAGGAGTCAAATTTATTTCGCAAACGGATCAAGTTGAATCAAATGGCATAAAGCAGGAGCACCCAATTAGAAGACTGATTCGTTGCACAAGAAAAATTCCCCAAGGGCTAAGGGTAAAACAGAATTTTCAGAGAATAAATGCCCTAAGGATCAAGACCTCACTCCTTCTTATAAATGGAAATAGAGAATGAGGAAGGAGGTAGCTTCCAACCCGTGACGATCATTAGTTTTCAGCTCTCTTTCAGACTTGAAATGGGGCTCCCAACACTCCACACTCCTAAATTCCGTTGCATACACGCTTGGTTCCAGCTTTAGTTTAGTTTAGAAGGTGTTTGGTGTTGGTTTTTGTCATCTTAATCATTTAGTTCTGTTATTCCGCTAAAAGAAGAGGTGATGAAACAATTTCTCTTTTGTTTTGTCTATTTTCCGTTTATGCTTGATGTTACCAACTCTTGTTGATTTAGTTAATTTAGAATTATGATTTCGAATCTCGTTGATCCGTTCTGTTTACCATGCATGATATTTCTGATCTACTTTTGATTTCTGATTTATGATGCAATATCTTAGCTCAAGTGTTTTGTTTCGTTTTGATTTGGCTTGATCTGAGTTTTCGATTTATGTTTCTGTCTAGTTAAGAAGAAAATTATGGATAAACTGTTTAGGAGGTTTAGATCTAGTAGCGGATGTCTTATTTTTGCATGATCATGGTTTAAGTTTCTTGTTCACGTAGGTATAGATTAGATCTTAGGAGTAGATTTAAGTTTACAAGTTGTTATGATGTTTCGTTGCTCGTAATTGTTTAGATCTGCTTTTACTCTGTTTTTCATGTTGATTCTGTGAAAAAGATGAAGTTGTTAGAAAAGTTTTACTTTACCGTACGCTTTGCAGGCGACTGACAGTCATTCACTTTTATTTTGTTTGTCTATTTCTGGAAATTGCATGATGAGTTGATCAAGTAGATTTTAGTTTTGTTTAGTAAGTGGATCAGTTTAATTAGTTTAACTTAACCCACCCCTGGAAAGCGCGGCCGCTGCCATTCCCAAATCGTGTCCGCAAACAAATGTAAAACACATCATCTCTGTGGGATCGATCATTACTTCCCTATTCTAGTGAATAGTATTATGGGTTAAGGTTTTGAAAACACGCTTTTGAACTCTTCTATTCAACTCACTCAAGGCAGATTAAGTCAAGTTGATCAGTCTGAATCTCCACCGGATCCACTCACCTGTGTTCACATGTAGAAGGCGTACAATTGGCCGGCCGGATCAGTTTGACAATCCAACTTGAGCAAGCCACAACGATGAAGCTGTAAAGAAGAAGGAGGGTGAAAGTAAAAAGCGAGCATCTTTCAAATGGCGCAGTTGCCGAGGATGATGGCGTTTATCATACATTTGTTGCATAACACTTTGGTGTGAATATTGTTAATATTTTCTGTTTATTTCTTTTGGTCGTAGTTGAGAGACAGCTCAGGGAAATAACAGTGAAGAATCATGACCTCATTTATGCGGATCGACTGCCTAACCCGCTGGTGTGAACCAAGGGGGCAACTGGAGCGGGGGAATACATAGATGGGCGGAGCGTCTCAGGTTTTGTTAAAGAATTTTAGTTTAAATTTTGTACATATACTCTTTGTTGTTTTTTGTTTACCACAATTTGAAAGCACCGAGTTCAAAAGGCGAACAGAGGAGGGAGTGAAGCCAAACATCGTCCAAGAAGAATCACCTTCCCACTCCACCAATTAACTCGGATGCCAGCAGCAAAGAAAGTCAAGACATCACCTTCGTGAGGCTGTTTGAATCGATAGCCACCCCAGACGAGCAGGAAACCATCATGGTTTGTAATCAGGTAGATGATCTGGAGATAGGTTCACTCTATGCTCACTCGGAGAATGAACCAACACCTGCCATATCTACCACTCAGGAGCAGGAAGCGGTGTATGTGAAACCAGAAGTACTTACCATCTTACCTACCTTTTCGGGAGCTAGTGATGACAGCCCAATTGAATTCCTCAATGAGTTCAACAAAATTTGCAAAGTGCAGAAAAGGCCAAAGAGTTCAAGTGAGAAGGATTTCAAGCTGAGAACTATTCCCCTCTCTTTGAAGGGAGAAGCAGAGATTTGGTTTAGAGGATTGGAACCCAACATCATCAAGACGTGGTCAAATTTCAAGGGGGAGTTCATAAACCAATTCTTTCCAACGGCGAAAATAAATGCACTCCAAAAGGAAATCAGAGAAGCTACCCAAGGGTATGATGAGAGTTTGAGCAAATATTGGCATAGATACAGAGGTCTTCTGGATGCTTGCCCAAATTACAACCTGATGGAAGTGGAGATCTACTCACGGTTCTACGAAGAGATGGATGCAAAGAGCAAGGACCTAGTGAACTCATCAAGGGGGGGAAGTTTCTACAAACTAAGGTTGAGTAAGGCTAAGATTGTCATGGAAAGGCTTCTAAGTGCAAAACGAGAGTACGATGATACATCGATCACCCCATCGCAAAGGAATGTGATGAGTACTCCCACGAAAGACAATGGTAATCTGCTGAAAAGCCGGATTAACAAGCTAGAGGAAACACTCCAGTCAGTGATTGAGTCAAGCTAACCGCAGTTCCTTCCAATCCAAACCCACATCCAGACTGATCAGGAGAGTCGTCGCCAGAATACAGGTGAGATCTGGAGTTTGAATAGGAGTTGGAATCCTGGAGGACAAGCAGGGGTGCAATAATATGAATACCTACACAGTGGAGAATGGGAGAACGGAAGAACCCTACCTCAATGGAATTGGGCAGAAGAGTCCCCACTTTTCCCATACCATACAGAACCTTATCCGACTTCCACCCAAATGCCCACTTGGCCAATGGGATATCCAGATTACCAACCTCACCCTGAATTTCAAAGCCATGAGTTCAGCCCACCGACATACCAGCCTGACTATTCCGGTCATTACCCTTCATTCCCAAGTCATCCTTATCAGGCATGTCCTCCCGATGCAGCAACTCACCTCCCGACATGGTCAAATGAGGATTGGCCAACTCAGGATCCTCAATATTACCAAAGCCAAGTTTATCCTAATCAGCATCAATATCAATCTCAGTCTCAACAGGATTTTGAACCACCCTCAAACAAGAATCAATGTGCAAATTTTGTAGAGGAGAAGAGGGAGGGATGGAACGCTTCACAGCATAATATGAGGAGCTGCATGAGGTTGAATGATGAACTGGTGATGGGGATGCAAACGGCTCACTATGAGCATAAATCCATAATAGCTGAAATGATCAAGCAAGCATCTCTATTAGCAGACATCATGAAGGGGATACAAGAGGACAGAGCAAGAGCTGAAGTGAATGAGAAAAGGGTAGATGAAGAAGGTGTTAGTGAATCCGAGGAAAAGGAACTGTCAAATGATGAGGACAAGTCAGAGGCACCACTGGAGAAGCAAGGAGAGATAGGAGTTGTTGAGGTAGAATCGGCTGAGAATGAGACACTAGCCGAAGAAGAGTTGATTACCACTCCTCTTGATGATAAAGCATCGCAGGAAATTCGGCAAAAGATGAACCTCAAGAGAAAGAAGGGGTAATCAAGCATGGTGTGGAATTCGGCAATACAATATTCTACCTCCAAACAAGAAAAGTGCATGTGCTCAAAAAGAATGTGGAGAAATTCACAGCTGCGGTGGAAGGAGATAATGCACCAGCAGAGAGACCGCCTCCAGTGATCGATAAGCATGATGGGTGTTGCGGAGAAGGAAAGCCAGAGCTGAAGGAGGAGAGACCCAAAAGAAGAGCTGCAAGATTTACCTACTGGGTGCAGCTACAGCCATAGCCTGAGCCGCTTAAGGAAGGAAAGCTTCTTGACCCTGGACTACGCCCCAAGGAAAATAAGAAAGTCCAAGGGACCTACAAGAATCATAAGAAAAAATGGGCACCCACGTTGGTGATGTACCCTAGGAAAAATTGATGGATATGAAGAAGAAGAATTAATTCAGGATCTCCAGTTGATGACCATTCCCCTGAAGGTTTGCCGATTTATGAGCTGATCAAGTTGGAAAAGAACTCAAAACCACTTGATCCACTTAATTGCCAAGGTGGCAACGAGAACCAGAGGATGGATGACCTTGAGGAGGAATGGAAGCTGCCAACCCACAAGCACAGAGGTGCATGGATGATCAACTGGGCAGAAAGTACTACCTCTCAAGTCTCGGTGGAAATTGAAGCAAGTCAAGCTCGGACAAGCATGAAGCGATTAGGAACTCAATTGATCCACCACATTTCGAGAATTACAAAGTTTCAGGGAGTATCCCGCCTTATAACTTTTTCTTTGTTAATCCATCTAAAAAGGAAGATAATAAATAAATCGGCAGTATGTGTAGCAAGAGAAATCCCACTATGCATACTCAGTCTGATCAAGTGAATAAATGGTCACTAGACAATTCTCATAGATTTACTTACTCAACTCAGTACACGTGTGTGAGTAGGGTACTTGATCAAGTGAATTTCGAGAGTTGCCTACAACCTAAAATAAAGATTTTATTGGTCTCTTGTTTTATTTTAAGAAAATTCCAAACAAATTTATTTTTAGAAAATAACAAAATTATTTTTCAAAATTTTTGGATGTATCTGGAAGAGAATTTTAAATTCAACGCAATACTCTTTCAGATCTTGAAAATCCTCTGCCAATTCTTCAAAGAATCATTTATTTTGTTTCTGGTGCTTTATTTTCAAATAAGGATTTGACTGAATAGGTAAGAGAGAGAGAATTACTGAAATTTTATTTTTAACCGGAAGAGGTAGAAAGAGGGGGAAGCTGGAAAAGTTTGAAATTCAAAATCTGGCACTGTAACGCCCGTACTTTTTATGGAAGATGACGCACGTAAATCGAGGAACGGTTGAAGGAATTATATTTGGAACAACACCAAATATTATAATTTTGCGTTGGGCGTTTTTAATCGTTGTGAAGACAAGATAACGAAATTTAATAAAGTTCCCGTGAATTTTTAATTGACGAGGGAAAATACGAAAAAAAATTATAATGTATGAATTTATTTTGGACTTTCCCAAAATAAATTTGAAGTCCAATTAAATACAAAATAATTGGATTCTTATTACTTTTTAAATCCACCAAATAATAGTATGTTATTAATTTGGGCTTCCCATTTATCTTTTAACCCAAACCAAAAATAAATTAATTGAGCCCACAACATAGAAGTGAATTACTTTTTTTTCCAAGCCCAAAAGTTTTCTTCTTCCTCTCTCTCACAAGGTGGCCGACGGTTTTTCCCACTTCATGGGGGGGGGGCTCCCCATTTCCTCCACCTTCTACTTCCACCACTCAAGAGACACCCACTACATCCTTAAACCATTCCCTAAACACTTCACATTACACAACAAAGAAAGGAAAAAAGAAGCGCCGAGAGGAAATTTGCCGAGAGAGAAGGAGGAAGCTTGCACCATCTTGTGTATTCTTCCACCATTTTCAACCATCTTGAGGTATATTATCTTTTCCACCCTCAAAGCATGAGTTTAATATAGCATTTCATATAGCCTTGTTTCATAATTCTTCCATAATCAATCCAAGTAAGAAAACAACTAAGAACTAACCGAACGATCGCCGTATATAACCGAAACTGGGAAAGAACGTAACTTTATAAATATAACGCGCGTAGCGTGACGAATCGGAGTGGTTTCGGTGGAGAAAGACCCGCCGCCGGCGACGAGCAACGGCGGACAGCCGTGCTCGACGATCCGGGGCAGGCGACGGCTCCTGGTGGCGACGGCGGTAGCTCCTCTTCCTCGCGGCAGCGGCGGCGTCGTGGCGATCCCGCAGCGGCGTCACGGCAGCAGCGGCGTCACGGTGACGCAGCAGCTTCCCGACAGCGACTCCGCGACGGCACAGCAACCCCGGCGACGCCAGCTGCGGCGGCAGACGGCTCAAGCAGCGACGGGGGCGAGCCGGAGGGAGAACGACGGTGACGGCAGTGGTGGCGGTCGGATGGCCGAGACAGAGAGAGAACGACGGGAAGAGAGAAAGGGGGGGGGGAGAGAGAGAGAAAGTATGTTGGAGGAAGAAGATAAAGTTGGGCCTCTTTTGTTTTTTTTTTTGTGAAGTGGGCCTTGATTTAAATTTTGTAGTTTGGCCTTTTAATAATTAATTGGAACTTTAATTAATTTTTGGGCTCTTCTTTTAATTTGATGGGCTCACTAATTAATTTTGGAGAAATAAAGTGGCTAAGGAATTTAATCTCTTGGGCCGATAAATAAAATTTAATCGGGGGAAATTATTTCATTAATTTCCGGAAGACCTTTTGAAGAAGAATAATTTACCTAAGTATGAAGTGATACTTTTTCAACGGTAAATAATTACGAAAAGTTAAGCATGCGCTTGAATAATTTTTTAGAAATTATTCCGACGACATGGAAAATACGAGGAGCCAACGAAGGAAAAGAACGAGCGTAAGCGGCCGACCGGCGTCGCACGCGACGCCTTGGGTGGCCGCCGAATAACTGAAAATGTACGAAAACCGAGAAAACGAATTAAAAGATTTAATTAGAGTGCATGCATTCTAAAATGGTTTTTGTTACCGAGATTGATATGAATTTTATGTATTTTCCGAGAAGGTGGTTTGCACGCACGCTAAAAGTCAGAACGAGGAACTTTTTACGGAAATCCTAAGCTTTTGAGGTGGGCTTTATTACTTAAACTCTTTTATTTGAAATGATATGTTATGGTGAAATAAGGGCGGTTTAAAATAGTATGTCATGCCGTATTTTATGTTTTGAATTGCCTATCTGATTGTCTACTAGGATAATGTCCTACTAGACTTTGATGGTTAACGAATTCGGGTCTGACTAGGGAGTGAGTCCCTACTCGGACTAGTGCACTGATGGGGATCGTGAGCCGTCCTTTGTGGTCGGCCGGTCCAGTGATCGAGTTTGTGGCCACATTCTCGTTTCACATGATGGTTCAGATATGGTATATGATGGAGGATGATAATGATATGTGTCTGCAGACACCTTTTAAGGAATGATTTAGTGTTTCTCGGCCTTTTAAAGTAAAACCCGAGTTTCACTCAATGATGGCTTGACACATCTTAACGATGAATGTATTCCGGGCATGAGTTCACTGAGTGCATCAAGTACTCAGCCCCTGCATATGTTTTCCCTATGTGCAGGTTGAGCGTGGACGGGGGACGGAGGATGTTGAGCATTGGACAGAGACAGTATTCAATAAATGATCCGGTTGCTATTGTGTCTTCATACATAGTAGTAGCTAATTCTCAAATGCTTCCGCTATGCCAAGTTTAGGAATTTCTTTGATTTCCTTTGAATTGTCAAACTATGTCATTCACGTTATGTACCTTCGGGATTTGGAACCCTGTTGATAAATGAAATTTCGTATTTTGACCGATATGTCGTACTTCTTTGATTGTTTCCCTTTCTTCCCCGCTTCTTAATTCCCCCACTAGTCACGATTCCCCGTGCTTCCTATCCTTAGGAAGCGCGGTCGTGACAGGCGCGGAAGTCGAATGGTCGCTGATATCATAGAAACTGTTCCCTCTTCTCCTTCTACCTCTATTTATCAAACTCTCTCCTCTCTCTCTCACCTTTTCACATTTCAGCAAACCCTTAGCTTTCTCCAACTCCAAAAATTCCTATTTTTTTGTCTCTCAGATTCAGGCAAAGTCATCCCACACCACCACCCATCGAAAAATCTTCCTTATCTGGCCAAACCTAAAAGTCATCCATAGAGCGACGAGCACGGTTAATTCCATCGACTCCCGTCCTAGGAATAATGACACCGCCAACTCCTCAGTCAATGGTAACACCGACTTCAGATACATCTCAACCAACAAAGATGTCCGTGGGCAGCACGTACTTGAAGATTCTTGAAGACGTAATGGGGAAGTTCAGCCTGAGCAGCAAAATTACTGAAGTTTTCTCCAAGTTGGCCGAGAAATTTAAGGAGGAAGAAGAACAGCCAAACCATATTCCCATCGGATTTCCAACCGGGAAACTAGTCCGACGGAACCAGCGGAGCAACCCCTCAGCACACCAACTACCTCTCAGACTCACACCCTTGTGTCAAGAACCACCAGATCTGCCGATATTCTTGAACAAAAAGCGGAGATCGAAGAGGAGGTGGAGTACGGCGAGGAAGGAAACAACCGAGAAAAAATTGAGACCGGTGGAGAAAAGGAAGAAGAGATTCGGAAGCAAGTTGGGGAAGAATGAATAGGAAAGGCACTAGAAGTGGTGAATGTGGAAGAAGGAGAGTCAGAAAATGACAGGGAAACCCTAAGTGAGAGAACGATTAGGATGAGCTTCCGTACACAGAGGGGGCTGGATAGAGAGGAACTCATAAGCATGCACGAAGAGGCTGCAGTCTTGGCGACCGCGAAAAGAGAAGTTGCGGAAAGGAAGAGAAAGGGGAAACAATTGATGATCCCTAACAAGATTAGGAAATCAAGATCGGCATCATTAGGGGTAGTGATCCGGGAAGCTGATACAAGTCCTGCCCGAATAACTCGCGACCAAGAAGAAGGGCAAAGGATCGGGGCATTTGAGAGGATGGAAGTTGAATTAGACCAAAAACTGCTGGAGGGTATGGTCCATTTCGACGACCCAAAGTTGAGGAAAAACTGCGCTGGGAGAATATCGGCGACGAGACCAGCACAATCAGGGAGGAAGGTGCACTATCCGTCCCTGCTGATGATAGGGGTTAAGGATCAATTCCTTAAATACGTCAAGACCATTGGTTTGAGTGGTTGTTGGAGCATGCACCATGTGAGATGCCGGTGAACCTTGTGAAGGAGTTCTTTACATCCTTCCACTTTGAGTATACTACTGATTTGGACAAGGAGTCCATATATTTCCGAGTTTTCAATTAAGAGAATGGTCATTGAGGTTAGGCCTGCTGAGCCTGGAGGAGGACAAAAGAGGGGATTGGTCTTTACGGGAAATTGGCCAACCCAAATGTACTGAGACTTTCAACGCTGACGAGGCGTGGAATTTGATCGGAGCCAGAGGTGCAGGCCCCTTCAAAACTAGTATGTCTACATGGGAAAAGATTGCAGACCCTGTTTTGAGAATAACGCATTTCTTTTTGGCCTACAATCTCCTTGGTCAATTAAACACTACGATTACCACGATCGAATTATATTTTATGTAGTGCATGATCATGGAGGTTAAAGTGCATTTAGGCTACTAGTTGGCTCATTCATGCCACAAAATAGCCCACCACCCCGTCCGCCATCTATATGTCTGCCATCTGCTGGGAGCTTATCTGATCAGGAACATAATGCCAAGGATGAGGAATACCAAATCCTCCATTGTGATGTGTGAAGATCCAGAAGGGTTAGATACAGCCTATCTCATCAGCATTGGAGAAAAGGGGGTGCAGTGGTGTTTTGTGAGGCTGGGCAATCGGAAGAAGAAAGCAAAGAGGACAGTGAACCCGGGGAGGAGGTAGAAGTGAAGACTCCTTCAACAGAGAGACCACCTCCTACCGAGACAAAGCCAGGAACTCCAGAGGTGAAACCACACTCAGCCGAGAAGAGGTCAGAAGGCAATAAAGAGAAGTGGCAGAGGCTAATATAATTCATGATGAACAAATTTAGTGAGGCCAATGAAAAAAAAACAGGCGTTTCTTGAACTCCAGAATGAGAACATGACCAAAGCCCTCTCTTTGATTGAGAGGATGACCAATCTGGCAGAGCAGAACAATCAAATTGCCCTTCAACTCCTCTCCGCTACTTCTACCTTAAAGGAAGCCACTCCAGACATAACCTCTACCAGGGTATTAAGAAAAAGGAAAACTACCACCACCGCTAGCCAACCACCAACTGAGATACCTACGTCATCATCAGCAAAGAAGATCAAGCTGGAGAGGCAGTCTGGTTCCCAAGGGAGCCAGAAGAAGAACTAAACTAGCAGAACCAAGTAAATTTAGTTTATAGTTAAGTTCTAGTTCTTTTCAGCTTGAGCATGATCCTTATTGTTTGTATATACGCCTTGTTTATGTTCTATGTGTTCTTCTCCCACTTAGCCCACTGCATGGTCTAAGTGTGAGAAGTTTATGTGTAAACATGCTGCCATGTTCTTTATGATGATATATGTTGACTATGCTTCTGCTGCATGTTTACATGCTTTTGTTAGCTTATATGTGTTCTTCTCCCACTTAGCCCAGTGCTTGGTCTAAGTGTGAGAAGTTTGTTTTCTTCATGTTGATATGTAGGTGTTCTATATGTTTTGTTTGCACTTCTCCCACTTTGCCCACTGCATGGTCTAAGTGTGAGAAGTTTCTCTGTTTTCTTTTCTGTCCTGTTTGTTCCAGTATGATGTGTTTACCTTCTCCCACTTATCCCACTGCTTGGTCTAAGTGTGAGAAGTTTGTTTTTCATTTTTGACACTAACAACCCTGTTTTCCACTTCATCAAGTTCACTTGAGGACAAGTTAAAATGAAGTGGGAGGGGGGAAACAGTGGTGTAGTTAGTGTCAACATGGTGTGTTTTGATTAGTTAGGAATCTTCTTTTAGTTGTTTGAATTTATGTGTTTTTAGATATGAATTGGTTTAAGAAAATAAAGGCAAGATTCCCTTAGTAAGAGTGATTGAAGAAAAGATACATGTTGATTTGTGAGATTCCCTCCTTTAATAAGCCAAAATTTGTTTGGAGGATGTGAGAAAGATAGAAGTAGCTTTACTCTAATCCCTTTGTGAAGCCCTCTAAATGTGAGTTAGAAGGCAAAGTAGAACACTTTCTACTAAAATAAAAAAAAATAAAGAGGTCGTCATTGATGCTTAGGGGGAAATGACATAAGCTAGTGAGGACTAAAGGCAATAGGAATAACCATTTGAGCTTAATTCTTTCGAATCATGTGAACCTGCCTCATTATAATGGCATCCTCTAGTAACACCCTTTGAGCCTGAACTGTAATTATCCCTTCTTTTTGAAATCCTCAGCTTTCATGTCATGTGAACAAGGGGATAGATTGGGGCAACTCACCATTCGGGATAGGAAATAGGGTGTGAAACATGAGAATATGAAGCAGAAAGTTAGAAAGAAAACGAGCAGGAAACATTGTAACCTGACCCAAAAAAATTTTAGAAAATGTGCATAAAGATTGTATAATATGACCCGCAAAAAGAGAAGAAAATGGAAAATAGGTGGGTAGGAAATGATGTAACCTGACCCTAAGAAAAAGTTAGATAAATAAGGCCAAAATGGCCAAAGGTATCTTCAAGATTGGGAAAGTCTCAAATTGTACATAGGGAGGTTGTTCTAGTTTTGTACCTAAGTTCACATGTCCTTCATATTTCTGTATAAACTATGAACTTAGAACCCATAAGAACCTCACCTTTATACATTACAAACCTTGCCCTATTACAACCTAAATAAAGACCTTAAGGAGTTAGCTTCTGTCAACAGAACTCGAGCATCAATGGTATGACAAAATGAATGAGTAAATGGTCCTAACAATTCTGGTGAGGATTTAGTGACTGAGTGAATCCAACAGTTGGAAAGATAGAAGCTATCTTGACAAACGGACAAGCATAATAAGGTAGAAAATGGGAGGGAAAGGAATCTGAGACTGTAGACAATTGGATTGACCTTAAGCTTCTGGGGACGATTGCCAAATAACATAAACCGAATCTGTCTTTTCTTTTACATGGAAATGTGTTTCTTTACTTATGTGTTTTTTTCTTTTTCGTAGATTCTTTACATGCTTATTTCTGTTTACAATGTTTTGAATAAGAACCATGCTTTGAAACTTGCCTCTTTTCTTTTTCTTTTCTTTCATACTTGAGGACAAGTATGGGTTAAGTGTGAGCAGTTTGATGAGGCTTGTTTCACGCTTGTGTTCTGTCATAAAACTACATCAAATTCTGTGAATTAACATCTAATTTTGAGCCAGGTGTGTATGAAAGTCCGCCATTTTCAGAAAATGAGTTGATCAACTGGGCGAACGAATGGAGCAGGAGAAGGAGTCAAATTTACTGCGCAAACGGATCAAGTTGAATCAAATGGCATGCAGCAGGATCACCCAATTAGAAGACTGATGCGTCGCACAAGAAAAGATCCCCAAGGACAAAGGGTAAAGCAGACTTTTCAGATAATAAATGCCCTAAGGATCAAGACCTCACGCCTTCTTATAAATGGAAATAGAGAATGAGGAAGGAGGTAGCTTCCAACCCGTGACGATCATTAGTTTTCAGCTCTCTTTCAGACTTGAAATGGGGCTCCCAACACTCCACACTCCTAAATTCCGTTGCATACACGCTTGGTTCCAGCTTTAGTTTAGTTTAGAAGGTGTTTGGTGTTGGTTTTTGTCATCTTAATCATTTAGTTCTGTTATTCCGCTAAAAGAAGAGATGATGAAACAATTTCTCTTTTGTTTTGTCTATTTTCCGT
This sequence comes from Salvia splendens, assembly GCF_004379255.2. NCBI lineage: Eukaryota > Viridiplantae > Streptophyta > Magnoliopsida > Lamiales > Lamiaceae > Salvia > Salvia splendens. Next base: position 16,442,480 of record NC_056038.1, read on the forward strand.
TTATGCTTGATGTTACCAACTCTTGTTGATTTAGTTAATTTAGAATTATGATTTCGAATCTCGTTGATCCGTTCTGTTTACCATGCATGATATTTCTGATCTACTTTTGATTTCTGATTTATGATGCAATATCTTAGCTCAAGTGTTTTGTTTCATTTTGATTTGGCTGGATCTGAGTTTTCGATTTATGTTTCTGTCTAGTTAAGAAGAAAATTATGGATAAGTTGTTTAGAATGTTTAGATCTAGTAGCGGATGTCTTATTTCTGCATGATCATGGTTTATGTTTCTTGTTCACGTAGGTATAGATTAGATCTTAGGAGTAGATTTAAGTTTATAAGTTGTTATGATGTTTCGTTGCTCGTAATTGTTCAGATCTGCTTTTACTCTGTTTTTCATGTTGATTCTGTGAAGAAGATGAAATTGTTAGAAAAGTTTTACTTTACTGTACGCTTTGCAGGCGACTGATAGTCATTCACTTTTATTCTGTTTGTCCATTTCTGGAAATTGCATGATGAGTTGATCAAGTAGATTTTAGTTCTGTTTAGTAAGTGGATCAATTTAATTAGCTTAGTCGCTCAAGTCAAGTAGTTTAACTTAACCCACCTCTGGAAAGCGCGGCCGCTGCCATTCCCAAATCGTGTCCGCAAACAAATGTAAAACACATTATCTCTGTGGGATCGATCATTACTTTCCTATTCTAGTTAATAGTATTGTGGGTTAAGGTTTTGAAAACACGCTTTTAAACTCTTCTATTCATCTCACTCAAGGTAGATTAAGTCAAGTTGATCAGTCTGAATCTTCACCGGATCCACTCACGTTCACAGGTAGAAGGCGTACAATTGGCCAGTCGGATCAGTTTGACAATCCAATTTGAGCAAGCCACAACGATAAAGCTGTAAAGAAGAAGGAGGGAGAAAGTAAAAAGCGAGCATCTTTCAACCTTCCTTTTAATGTCTCTTTGACTCAAAATACGAAGTAGACACAGTTAAGAAACTTTAAGACTAAAAGTAATCATGAGATATTACATGGTGGATATTGACATGTAGTAGGAATTAATCTAAATCCTACTATGCATGTTAATGAGCAGAATCTAAGAAACGTGAACAACCTCTGACCTTTGATTATAACAGGGAGCTGCCTAAGACATTGGGAGAGCGGATTTTGGAAGCAGAGAGCGAAAATTTTGGGACACTTTCAGGTCTCTATTAATTGTCATGCTGTATTGTAGCAAATCTAACAAAATTGGACTTGATCATGTTGCGACATTTACATGGGGAAGGAAACTACGCTTGCTAATGTCTTATCCCATCATGCAACCATGGTCCAAATAGGCATTCATATGCCGGAAATTCTACCTAAAAGGCATAGTATTTAACTTTTGTACGATAGATTTGGTTTTTTTTTTTGAATTCGTTAATAGTTTTCTTATGCTTTTTCTAGCTTTCGTTGTACAATAAAAGATCGTTCATGCACTTGAGATTCCATGTACGAAGCTTGGTATTTGACTTTTGCACGATAGACTACGTGATTCTTGCTTTCGTTAATAGTTTTCGTAGCCTATTTTCTTGTTACTAAAAAGTAAATAATTAAAACTTTGATTTTCTATCGTACAATTAAAATGAAATAAAATAATCTTCTCCAAATCTGTCTTAAGAGCATCTCCAATGGAAATAGGCCAGCCATAGGCTAGCCACAAACTCCTTCTATCACATCATCAGGACAAGCAATTGGACAAGCAATAGGCTACCAATAGGCTAGCCACAATAAACAAAATTATAAAAAAATAAATAATTAACAATCACACAAAATACAGAATTAAATTTACGACACAGATACGGAAAAATTCAATAATGAAAGTAAAATTTAAAAAAGTGCATTAATTAAAAAAAATTACATTAATTTAAAAAAAACCCTCTTCCACACACGAGCCCCCGCCTCACTCCTCGTGGTCGTCGCCGCCGTTGTCGCCGCCATTCGGGACCCCCAAATTTGCGGCATCTGAGCCCGCGTCTGAGCCCCCCAACTGTGCCGAGGTGGCATCCAAATCGACCCGCATATTCTCGAGCATTGAGTGAAGAAACCTCTTCTCCACGGGGTCAGTTGCCGCCCTCCATTCAGCTAAGATCTTGTGCATCTGAGCCCGCGTTTGTTGACGCGCGAAGAAGGCGAGCTCGGTTGGCGACTTGCCAGGGGGGATGCCGACTGGACCTCCTGGGACCCCTGGGCGACCCCTCGCTACCCGTTGCGCCTGCCTTTGACCAACCGGGCGAGTGCGGCGAGTAAACGATGGAGGGGACGAGAACTCCTGAACATCCTCGGGGAGGTCGTGGGAACCGCCGCTGCTGCCGCTGTAATCACCGGCATAGTTCAGTCGCTGCTTCTTCGGCCAGCCAGCATCGACACCGGCCCGAAACTTCTCGGAGTCCATCAGCACCTCATAGCAGTTCCAGTAGGTGAACTCCTTATAAAGCCCGGGCACGGGGAAGACTTTCTCCGCTATCCTCCTGCAGTCCTCGTCAGTTTGGCCACTAGTCTGCATGCGGAGGGCGTTGGTGTACACGCCCGAAAATCGGGAGACCGCAGCCCTGATTCGGTCCCACCCCTTTCGGCACTCCTCCCCGCTGTGTGGCCTCCCCTCCGGGCAAAATGCCTTATAGGCTGCTGATATTTTAGCCCACAAGTTGACGATCCTCTGATTGTTCGAATGAAAGGGATCATTGCAAACACTCACCCAAGCCTTGAACAGCGCGACGTTCTCCGCATCCGTTCACTTCCTCCGTGTCGGGCTGTCGTCATTAGCCGGCTGCGACGACTCGCCGATCACCCTTTTGCCCTTCCCCTTGCCGTTCTTCTTTTTTGGTGCGCCCCGACCCCGCCCTACTCCCCCCGTTTGAACGGGAGTGTCCGCATCCTCGAGATCTATCCCCAACTCCTCTAAGGAGAAAGTATCACACCCAGTGAACTGCGTCTCCGATGGGGTCGATGTATGCGAAGAAGCAGTCAAAAAATTAAGACTGGGGCGATAGACATTGTCCCCCCCGGCGTCCCCTGCATCCCGGGCTACATCCCCGGCTGCCATCCCGGCATCATCTGCATCCCAGGTTGCATTCCCGGTACCCCGTGCCCGCCCTGCATCCCCTGCCATCCCGGCATACTACCCCCGACTGTCATCCCGAGCATCATCTGCTGTCAAGGGTACATGTTGTAGTACCCGGCCATCGGACCCCATCCACCTCCCACGGGTACCGTGGAAGTTTGAGACCCGCTGAGTAGACTCGTTGTTGTTCTCTATTTTGTTTTATTGCTCTTGTACAGAAACTAAGTGAGAGATGAAACTCGTTAAAATAAGCGGTGCGAATGAAAATGACGTGCAAATTGCGTATATATAGTGTTTCGAAAAGAAAAAAAAAAGTGTTGGCCGATCGCTCGCCGATCGCCCGCATACAATGGCGGCCAGCCGATCGGCGAGCGCATCGGCCAATGCTCAAAAATCGGCGTGCACTCGCCGTTTTTCCGCTCGCCGCCTACAATGGTTTGGCTAGCAGACAGGCCTGCGCCGGGAATCGGCTAGCCGGTCCGCTAGCCTCCATCGAAGATGCAATCCAAACCCATGATTTAAATTTTTGTTCCGTCTGCGCACATATATATACACACTGTATCTCATTCTCATACACTCGCACGATTTCTTAGACCTACTCGCATTTGCTAGAGAGATGGAGCATCAGCAGCACGAGCAAGACGACGACGTTTACGGCGGTGACCTGCCCGACGAGGATTACATGGAGTCCGAATTTGACCCTTCTGCCGACGCCGACGCCGACGCCAACGCCGATGCCGAACCCGACCCTGATGCTGAAGCCGCCTCCGAATCCAAAACGCAGGTATTGGGCGCCACTTATTTAATTAATGGTTATGCTTAGGGTTTACTTAATTATTGGTTTAGGAATTCAACGAGTTGGATTTTGTGTGTGATATTGTCGATGTTTTTCGATTCTGTAGGAGTTGGAGAGTATGAAGAAGCGGCTGCAGGAGATTGAGGAAGAAGCAGGCGCACTTCGTGAAATGCAAGCCAAGGTTGAGAAGGAGATGGGGGCGAATCAAGGTATTGTCGAAATTCGCTTACATTAATTTTTTTATACTTTAAGAGTTACAATCTGGGATCTATAGCTTTTAAGTAGTTTTTTTTGTTATATAGCAATGCATAGTTTAAACTTTTCATGGTGAAGATATTGGAACTGCCTATAATTCATTTTTACCCTAACCCTCAATATCAGTAAAGTAAAATGCACAGCAACCTTAGTCTAGGATAAAAGGCTTATGATGCTGTCTTGATATGATTGGAAGTTGAAGGAGAGTATATGTTTTCATGTGTTTTAAAGGCTAGGAGCTAGGGTGGACCCTTAAATGAAACCTAAGTGGTCAAATTTTCATATATGTTTGGCCTAGCTTACAGGGTACTTGCATAATTTCTAATCTCCAATACCTGGATCGGGATCTATAAGGGGAATATATATACCATTAATCTGAACCAAACGGGACCAAGATATTTGGGTAGGAACTAGGAAATACATGAACTGGAAAACCGATCCACAGTTTTGTACTTAACTTCACTAATTCAATAGCCCATACTCAGTACAAAGAGTAAATATACAGATTTTACTAAGATCAGAACCATTGGAATTCAGTGTTGCATAAATAGTATATTTTTTTTTTAAATTTGCAAGCCTAACTGAATTAAGAGATTCCCTGTTCTACCAAAAATCAGAGCAATATTGCTTGGATGTTGCTAAAGCTGTAGTTAGAAAACCAAAGGATAGATTCCTGGTTACTTGTGGCCTATCCTTTCTGATTTATATTCTTTAGCTGGCCTATCTGTTCATTCTACCTGTGCTTGTAAGACATTCTACACAATGTTGTAATCTTCCTAAGGCATAACTGAGGCATTTATAAGGCGAGGTGGTTTGATGCGTATGCCTTAGACTCATTGTCTCCCCCTTGTTTTGCTCTTCCCTAAGGGGTTGCTTTGATACAAGAGCATAATGCCCACAGGAATGTCCATGAATTTTATCATCATCTTGATTAATTAACTTTTAGGTAATAGGTATAAAGCATTTCTATTACATCATGTTGTTTGTAAGAGCTCCCATCCTTCCACCAGATAGTCTGGTTTTTTTCATGGATACTCGGGTTTAAATACCCTTGGATTCATTGTTTGCATACTGGCTTCATATAATTCAAAAAACACTAGTTTTTTGGGCCCAAAAAGTAGACCCAGAAACCATGTAATAGCCTAAAATTTCTTCTTGTGACTCGGCATCTTAGCGGACCGAGGCGTGTGCCAGTCCGGCAAGGTGTTAGACTCAAACCCACCCAGCAAGGCATGTGCTTCGATGCATTTTCTGGCCGTCTTGAGGCATATGGCTCAATCACTTTTAACTTTGTTGAATGTTTTTGGCCTGCTTCTAAGACATCAGCAGTGTGTTAGGAGTGCAGGGTACGCACCCCATAAATCGGGGTGCAATAACAGTTACATAAGAATTTGAATCAAATCTGGAAGAATTTGAGCCAAATCAGGAAGAATTTGAGTTTAAAGAACAACTGAAGTGAATATGCCTTGTTTTTACTGGGGATGTGTTATTGAAGTAAAATGAAAGGAGAAGAAGAAATAAATTATTTGTATAGATGCGGCACTGGTTTTTGGAGCAATGGCAGTTCAGTGAGATACGATTTAAGGGAGGAAATATGACAGATGTCAACATTTATTGTGTTTTAAGTTATTTTAGGAAAAAAATATTTTAGGTTTTTAGGGATTTAAAAGGCCTTCCCCGCCTATTTTAGGGTTTCAGTATTTGAAAAGTCACAGCCACCCCACCTGCGCCGCAGACGCCTCTCCCGCACCCCTTTCATCTCGTTCTCCCCCTGAGGCAATTCCGTTCGGCCAGCGCCCCTAGCACACTTTTAACAACACAGGATGCCAGTTACAAGTCGGACTTTGACAAAATCCTATCCTTTTTATGGTAGGTGAATCTCACATCGATTGATTGCCCATCAAAAACTGGATATGATTGTTCATTATGCGAAGTTTATGCAATTTGATATCAAAATTAATTATTTCAGCAATGCCATTATGTCTTCACCTTTCTTCACAGCTGTAGTGCAATATTTCTTTCTTTTTCTATTAAGTAAGAAGTGTGAATGAAAGCTTTTGTTCCTCTTCCTCCCACTTTAAGCACTTATGTTATGTACCAGTCACATATAGACCTTTGATACCATGCATGTGGTGTCTTTTCTGCCCTTTTTGAAAATTTTCATGCTCTCGGTCATCCATAAGCAATTTAATACAGTAAAAGGAAATTTCAAATCAAGCTTAAGAGGACTTACTTTCTCACCAATTAATGTACTCATTTCTTTGTAAGACACTATTTCTTTATTCGGAAGGGCAAACGGTCATGAAGGGTCTTAATGGTATGCATTCATGGTGCAGAAGAAGTATGCTCTACCTACATCTTTAGCATATTCCAGATTTTCAACTTTCTTAATAACCCTATTTTTCTGATTAGATCCGAATGGCAGAAATTGTGCCTAAGTTACTTTTCCTATGCATATCCAGTTATAGTAGGGGCATACCCAGTTATAGTAGGGAAATTAGGATTAGGACAGAATTTTGATGCAGCTCAGCTAGTAAAGTATATTTCTTGATATATATGAATTGATAAATTTATAGTGATAAATTTAATAATGCAGTGAGTTACTGCTCTATTTAAATTGTTGGGTTTCTGCATTTTTTAAGAAAAAGTTACTCTGTTTATTTTTGTTGATGAATTTTGGATGCTAGCCAAGTCTAAGTTAATATTTAGCAGCTAAAGTTTCATGTGAAGCTGGACACATTTTCTGTTGCTTAAATATTCTTACTGTACTCAAGCGATAATATCTCTGTGAAACAATTAGACCTACACTATTTTCATTCCGTGTGCCTAATTTGTCCCCAAATACAAATTGATCATAATCAATTAAAAGAAAAGTAGAGGCTATTGCCTGGTTGGCTGATCACTTTGCTCTTATATTCTGACCAAACCTTTATATTAATTCTTATGTAGTTACTTTGGAAGTTTAAGCAAGGAAAAGTTTAAACCTTTCCTGGTGAAGAAATTGGAACTGCCTCTGATTCATTTTCACCCTAACCCCTAATATTCAGTAAAGTAAAATGCACACCAACCTTAGTCTAGGAAAAAAGGCTCAAGATGCTGTCTTGAAATGTTTGAAGCTCCGAACCTTGATATGATTGGAAGTTGAAGCAGAATATATGTTTTCGTCTAGGGTGGAACCATAGACGAAACCTAAATGGTCAAGTTTTCATATTTGTTTGGCCTGGCTTTCAGTCTACTTGCATGACTTCTGATCTCCAATACATGAATTGGGATCTGTAGGAAGAATATGTACACCATTAATCTGAACCAAACAGGAACAAGATTTTGCGTAGGAAATGCATGAACCAGAAAACAGATCCTTAGTTTGTACTTGACTTCACTAATCCAATAGCCCATTACTTAGTACAAAGAGTAAATATAAAGATTTTACTAAGATCAAAACCATTGTAATTCAGTGTTGCATAAATATATTTTTTAAAATTTACAGACCTAACTAAATTAAGAAATTTCCTGTTGTTCTACTGTAGGATGTTGATAAAACTGTAGTTAGAAAACAAACGGATAGGTTCTTGATTACTTGTGGCCTACCCTTTCTGATTTATATTCTTTAGCCTGCCTCTCTGTTCATTCTACCTGTTTGTGTAAGACATTCTACACAATATTGTTATCTTCCTAATGCGTAACTGAAGCATTTCCAAGGCGAGGCGATTTGAGGCTTATGCCTCAGATTCATTGTCTCCCCCTTGTTTTGATCTACCCTAAGTGGTTGCTGTGTAACAAGAGCATAATGCCCATGGATTTAACTATCAACTTGGTTAATTTATTTCAAGATAAAAAACATTCCTATAACATGTTGTAAGAGCTCCCATCCTTCCACCAAATAGTCTGTTTTTTCTTGGATACTCAAATTTAAATACCCTTGGATTGATGGATTCATTGTTTGCTTACTTGCTTCATATAATTCAGTAAACAATAGTTTTTGCGCCCAAAAAATAGGCCCAGAAACCATATAATAGCCTAAAATTTCTTCTTGCTACTTGGCGCTCGAGGCGTGTGACAGTCTATCATGGTGTTAGACTCAAACCCACCCAGCAAGGAGCGTGCTTCGAGGCATTTTCTGGCCTCCTTGAGGCGTATGGCTCAACTGCTTTCAACTTTATTGAATGTTTTTGGCATGCTTTTAAAACTTAAGCAGTGTTGTTAGGAGCGCGGGGCGCACTGAGGCGATTAGGTAAAAATCTGGGGCACGGGGCAGTAATAGGTAAATAAGAATTTGAATCAAATAAGGAAAAAAATTGAGTGGATGAATAAGGAAGATTTGAGCCAAATCAGGAAGAATTTGAGTTTGAAGAAAATCTGAAGTGTATATACCATGTATTTAGAGAACTGTGGATGTGTTATTGAAGTAATATGAAGCGAGAAGAATAGATAAATTATTTGTATAGATGTGGCGCTGGTTTTTGAGCAATGGCAGTTCAGTGAGATAAGATTTAAGGCATGAAGTCTGACAGATTTCAACATATATTGTGTTTAAGTTATTTCAAGAAAAAAAATGTTTTAGGGTTCAGGAATTTGGAAGGGTCATAGCCGCCTATTTTAGGGTGTCAGCATTTGAAAAGTCACAGCTGGTCCACCTTAGCCTCAAGTGTCTCACCTGCGCCCCAGGTGCGCGCCCCCGGCATCCCACTCGCCCCATCCACCCTGGGGTGATTCGAGCCTCGCCCCGGGCATACTTTTAGCAACACTGGACTACGTCAGACTTTGACCTATCCTTTTTATGGTAGGTGAACCTCACATCGATTGATTGCTCATCAAAATCTGGATAGGATTTTTCATTTTGTGAAGTTTATGCAATTTGATTACAAAGTTGATTATTTAAGCAATGCCATTACATCTTTACCTTTTCTTCACAGCCGCAGTGCAATATTTTTTTTCCCTTTTTAGTAAGTAAGAACTGTGAATGCAAGCTTTTGTTCCTCCCACTTGAACCACTTTTCTTATGTACCTGTCACATATAGTCCTTTTATACCATTCAGGTCTCGTGTCTTTTTTCTTCCCTTTTGAAAATTTTCACGCTCTCGGTCATCCATAAGCAATCTAATACAGTACAGGGAAATTTCGAATCAAGCTTAAGAGGGCTTACTTCCTCACGACTTAATATTCTCATTGCTCTGTAAGACACTATTCCTGTATTTGGTAGGGCAAACAGTCATGAAGGGTCTTATTGGTATTCGTTCATGGTGCAGCACAAGTATGCTCTACCTACATCTTTAGTAAATTCCTGATTTTCCTTTTATCAAATTATTATGTGGGGTTGTATTTTTATTTCTCCAATTGCTTTATCACCTCCTCAACTTTCCCAGTAACCCTATTGTTCTGATTAGATCCAAAGAGCGAAATTGTGCGTAAGTTACTTTCCTATGCATAACCAGATATAGTCGGCATATTAGGATTAGGATGGAATTTTGATGCAGTTCAGCTAGTAAAGTTTATTTCTTAGTACTATATAGGAGTAGTAATTGATAAATTTTCACTAAAGAATCAATGAATATTACTTTCCTTTTTAATGTTGATGGTAATGTTATATTTTATTCATCCCAGGTTTCATAACTTTTACTTTGTGTATTTTCTCGCTCCTATATAGTGATATAGGGATAAAATTTAATAATGCAGTCAGTTACTGCTCTTTGGAAATTGTTGGGTTTCTGCATTTTTTGAAGAAAAAGTTAATATGTTCATTTTTGTTGATGAATTTTAGATGCTAGCCAAGTCTTGGTATTTAGCAGATAATATTTCATGTGAAGCTGGATTCATTTGCTACTGCTTAAATTTCTTGCTGTACTCAAGTGTTAATATCTTTCTGAAACAATTGGACCTACACTATTTTCTTTCTGTGTACCTAATTTGTCCCCAAATACAAATAGATCATAATCAATAAAAAGAAAAGTAGTTGGCTATTGTCTGGCTGGTTGATCACTTTACTCTAATACTATGATTAAGTTTATATTTAGAGGCAACCACATGTTGCTCGTGGGAAGAAGGTAGATGAAAGAAAAATCGTAATCTTCATATTGTGAATGCTCGACTAATTTGTTGAAGATCTGCTTGGAATTTATAACTAAATACAATTTTTTTTTCTTTTGGGCCTTCTTAGAAGAAGGTGGTTCATCTGTTAGCCAGGCTGAAAAGGAAGAGGTGGATGCTCGATCCATATATGTTGGTAATGTAAGTTTCTCGGTCCATTTTCTGTCTCGAATTTATTAGTGGTCTAGCTTGCTATAAATTTTATGTTCGTTATTTTGCTTTGTGCAATGCCACGAGTTTGCAGGAAAGAAGAATGTCACTCCTGTTGTAATATATATCACACATATTGTTGTGACTTAATATGTCATATCTTATACCGAAATATGTAATGCATTAAATTACCACTCTGTTTGGTGGGTTAGATATATCTCCTATAGTTCTGAGCTCAAGTATGTAGTCAGATATCTACAATACATAATTTCAATATGATTTGCAGGTTTATTCTTTGAGCTAGTTCTGTACTTCTATATTTTGTTGATGTATCATTATATTTATCTTCTATAGCCTAGATGTTTTCTATACACCTCTGATCAGTTTTGCAACTAATGCATGTGTCAAACTAATGTGTAGATATGTAGGATCTCCATACTTTTATAACTTGTAACTAAGAACTATATATGTGAACTGAGTGCCTTTGGGCTTGAAAGTATTTCCATGACCTAAATGCTAAAAAGATAATTTTATGCTATGGGCTGAATCAAACTTTATGTTGTTTGTGCTAAAGAGTTGCATACAAGTTTATTGTCTGATTATCAGATGTTTAATGCCCTGTATGTTTGTAATTTTATCTATGGGTTCAGTAGTTGATTGGTGTTGTAGTTAATTGCATGATTGCTGTGGTCATATCTATTTGCTGCCTGATTCGAACAGGAAAATGTTAATTACATCTACTATGCTACCCATATATTTGATTTTGAAAGTGTGCTCTTGCTGTATGTTGTTTGTTACTCCCTCCGTCCGCCATTAGGAGTCTCATTTCTTGGCGGCACGAGTTTTAAGAAATGTTAAGAAAAGTGGGTGGAAAAAAGTTAGTGGAATAGGGGTCCCACTTGTATATATTGGTTTTAAATGAAATGTGAGTGGAATGAGTGGAAGGTGGGACCCTGTTACCATTTATAGTAAAAGTGAACCGGGACTCCTATTCGCGGACAGAGGGAGTACTTAGTTTATGTCCTAATTGCAAGCATATTATGTATCTGCTTGGCTTAATTGAGCTTTTATTCGTTTTTTCTCCAAATACAGGTTGACTATGCCTGCACGCCAGAGGAAGTTCAGCAGCATTTCCAGTCTTGTGGGACAGTAAACCGGGTAACTATACTGACAGATAAGTTTGGCCAACCCAAAGGTTTTGCTTATGTAGAGTTTGTAGAGGTTGAGGCTATTCAAAATGCTGTGCTGCTAAATGAATCTGAGCTGCATGGCCGCCAACTGAAGGTTCTTGTACTTACCTTGGTCTGGTCAAAGTTTTGGGGAATGTATGCTGATCACTTCAAATCATGTGTATTGTTGTTTAACAGGTCTCTGCTAAGAGAACTAATATTCCTGGAATGAAACAATATCGAGGAAGGCGTCCAAATCCGTATTTTGGTTCAAGAAGGCCTTTCATGCCTGGTCCTCCTGTCTATCCTCCTTTTAGTTATGGGTGAGCAAACCAAATGCCTGTGTTTTGGCTGAGCAATAATGGATAGTCATAAATTGCATTCAATGTTTTCATTCGCCCATTGTGCCTCCGGCAGCCCTAAATTAATTTACAGAGTTCTTCTGGAAAAGAATTTCTAACTGCATAAAATGTGTATATACACTTGTTAATTTCAACTTCCCCAAGTGCATAAAAAATTGTTAAAAACCAGGCAATCACAATGTATTTATCTGACCACTATGGCATGAGTGCTTTTACCTAAAACTAACTGCAATGTCATCTGTTTTACGACTCAACCACAGTAAAGCAACCATTGGCTTTGTATCTCATTAGATGAATATTCCTTCATGCCTAATCTCAATACTTGCATGTGCAGGAGGGTTCCAAGATTCAGGCGCCCAATGCGCTACAGGCCGTATTGATGAAGATTTTTCAGCAGCCTACCGTGCGGCTGAGGAATAACTTGGGTTCAAGCAACTCCATTAAATTGTACCTTCATATGATATACTTATCCAGATAGCTATATGTGGTTAATGGCTAGAGTTATTCAAACTTCTTGTAACTTTTTATTGTAACTTGTGTTAATTTATGACTGCTTATAGGCAAAGGAAGAGAGAAAAGCTGATAGCTAAGGGTCTTCTTATAGTCTATAGTTTTCTAAGAATCTCACATGTTGGTGTGCAGTGTAGCCAACTGTTCAGTGATTACATCTATGCTAGCTGGATATTTGTGACATTATAATTCTCAATCTCATACTGCATGCATTAATGTTGATGCCATTTGGAAATTTTAGTTCGGAAATGAGATAAATCTCTAGAATCATGACTAGCTGCAACTATAACTGATTAACCATTCCAGTCCGTCTGCCATTTGTGCCATTTGTAGTTTTGGTTCACTTTTTTTATTATAAATAATAGGTAGATTCCACTTTTCACTAATTCATTCCACTCACATTCTATTATAAAACTAATTTATAAATATGGGTTACATATTATTATTATTATTATTTTTTCATCCATTTTTTTATATCTTTTAAAACTTGTGAAGAACTCAAATGGAATTCCTAATGGTAGACGGAAGAAGTATTCTTTTATGGTAACGGGAATCCGAGCTGCCATTTTTAATGCCCATCGAGTAAACTCACGTTCCTAAGGGCATCATTAACCCCGTCCCCATTTCCGGCCCCAAGTCCCCTCCACGTCATCATTCCTCTACAGTTGCGGCCCAGGCCCCAACTGCTGTAACCCTGCAGGTTGCGGCCCGGGCCGCAACTAATAAATGACACTATTCACAACTTCAACCTATTTTATTCGTAAATGCAATACGTTGAACAATTCAAACCGGGAAAATACATTGTTCAGTCGAAAAAAGAAAATTACAAATCCTAGAAAAAAAATACAAATCCTAGAGAAAAAAAATTACAAATCCTAAAAAAAAAATATTAAATCCTAAAAAATAAAAATTACACGTCCTAGAAAAAATATTGAAATAATTTAGAGGATAGAAATGGAGAAATTGGTGGAAGAATATTGAAGAAATGGGTATAAATGGACAAAAAAATAAAAAAAAAATACATTTTGGGGGTTTGCGGCCCGTCCCGCACCGTGTAACCCTAGGCCGGGCCGGGCCGCGGGATGCTCACCAGGCCGGGAACGCGGCCCCGGGAGCGGCCTGGGCCGTGACTCGCCTCCGTGTAACGCATGGGACGGGCCGGGACTCGCGATTTGCGGCCCGGCCCCTAGCGTTACCGATGCTCTAAGAAATGGATGCTATTAAATGCATTAGTGTTACTATGTTCTTGTCATTAGGTGTTCCAGTTTATCATTTTAGTCCGTTTACCATTAGGCGTTACGGTTCATTTTTATTATAAATGGTAGGTAGATTCCACTTCCCAATAACTCATTCCACTCACATTCTATTATAAAACCAATATATAAAAATGGACACCACATTCCACTATCTTTTCTTATTTACTTTCTTTACATTTCTAAAAATCTGTACCGAACTCAAATGGGACTTCTAATGGCGGACGTAGGGTGTAGAAGGTTTTTAGCAGGCTCACTACTACTCCCCCGTCCGCGAATAAGAGTCTTGTTTTTCCTTTTTAGTCTATCCAAAATAGGAGTCCCGATTCATTTTTACTATAAATAGTAATATGGTCTCATATTCCACTAACCCATTACACTCGCATTTTATTTGAAACTAATATATACAAGTGACCAATATTCCACTAACTTTTTCCACTCACTTTTTTCTAAAACCCGTGCCATCAAGAAATGTGACTTCTAATGATGGAAGGAGGGAGTGCGACCTATTGGATGAAATTGTTGAGATGGTTAAAGCCACTAAGGAAAATATTGTACTACTTCCGTCCCAATTAAATTGAGTCGTATTCCTTTTTGGGATGTCCCAACTAAGTTGAGTCATTTTTTGACAATAAATAAAATATCCAATCACTTTTACTTTATTCCATCACTTACTTTACTCTTTCTTTATCCTTGCTACTTTATTTCTCTCTCCAACTTGTTAACACAATTTCTTAATCTTTATTCTCAATAGTTTTGACTAAACTTAATTTGGATGGAGGGAGTACCTAAAAAGGTGAAGAACTATGTTAAAGGACAAAATAGGTGGGGATTGGTTCAAGAAACTCTTCTTGAAGTCGGCAATTATAGTGGCTTCAGCGTGTGGTGTGTGAAGCCAAAAATATTGTATTTGACTAAAGACTTGGATGATGTGAAAAACATAAACTGGAGCAGGTATCTGTTGTCGGTGCGATCTAAAACACATAAATTGGCTGAAGCACACAACAAGCACTTTCAGTTGGCCTTTGCATTTCATGGTTGTAACTAGTACTCCCTTCATTCCAAGAAAGATGACCTCTTTCTTGGGCAGTACAAGATTTTATGCAACTTTATTTTCTGTGTTAAGTGGAGAGAGTAGAGTAAGAGTAAGAGTAAGAGTAAGAGTAAGAGTAAGAGTAAGAGTAAGAGTAAGAGTAGAAATAAATGTGTTTCCATTTTATATAATAGGTCATCTTGATTGGGACAAACTAAAAAGAAAGTGTTTTATCTTCAGTGTGACGGAGGGAGTACTATTTTAATGCATGATGTTGATATATATAAAGAGGGGGGGGGGGGGTCATTGACATTGTTCTAATATACTAAATTATTATTTTTTGTGCAGTTATTCTATGTGGACCGAGTTGTTCATTGTAAAATATTGTCGTACGTGAATATCCAACCATGATGGGTTGGACTAATGCACTACCATGAAAAATTAAAGGCAGATGAATTTGGCATAAGATTTTCAACACCACAATTTGAAGTACCCTTCTCTGTGTATAAGAAATTAACCACGTCAAGCATATATGTTGGTAATGTGAATAAGATTAAGAAGAAACAGAAAGATAATGGTGAAGGTGAAGTGAAATTTGTTAATGATGTTATGAATGCTGCAAAGATGATGGCAGATGCTACTACAAATCTGATAAATTTATTGAAGCAAACGCCAACTGAAATACGGTAGCAAAACTAGTTCAAAATAATTTGTTGTAGCAACTGGGAATGATAATCCAAGACTTGATGCTATTGTGAATCCTATTTCATCTTTATCACAGTCAGTGACAAGAACTGGAATGATGCATTGGAATCCTTAAAAACAGCCCAAGAATGAGAGTTACTAGACAATTGAAATGAATTTCCAAGCTTCAGTCTAATTTTTTCTAATAGTGAAGTAACTATTAGGTTCATTTTATTACTTTGTCATTTAATAATTGGTTTGGTTTGTCAAAATTCTCAAGAAGAAAATGATCCTGACATTATTGTCAAGGACTTGAGTTTATACTCATGCTGATGAGTATGTGAGCAATAAGACAAAAAAGTGTTGGTAATGTAAATTAGGAAAATGTTAAAACTATTTTCATTTATATGATACTCCCTCCGTCCTCCAAAGTTTGTCCCAATTTGACTCGGTGCAGGTTTTAAGAAATTATTTAACTTTGTATTAAATGAAGGTGTGTAGTGGAATAAGGGTCCAACATTGAGGAGATTGAGGGTGTATTTAATGTATATTTTTGGTAAGGTTCCAAGTGGGACAAACTTTGTGGGACGGACGAAAATGGTAAAATGAGACAAACTTTAGGGGACGGATGGAGTATTTACTTCTGACATTACTAAGGCATTGTGTTTATATTTCATTCTTATTACGTTGATACGTGCAGGCAAAGATAGATAAAATATACAAGGGAAAAACATTGGACATGCCCAACTAGGGCTGCGTCGATACGGTATATTGTACCAAAAAATTTGTATCGTTATCGTATCGGAAATATCGATATGAAAGAATTTTATATCGTTACCTTCGAAAGTTTCGGTATACCGGATTTCGATATACCGAAATTTCGGTATGAATAATATCTATACCATTAACGTATCGAAATTTCGATATATCCTACCGAACTTCGGTATACCGTTCTGAACGGTAAATCGAGATTAAATGGATATCTATTTATGATTTTATGGTTTCCAATAAATATTTTTTGAATATATAAATAAATTAAATGGATATCTATTTATGATTTTAAACTTTTAATCTTAAAAAAATAAATTATACTCCTTCGTCCCCAAAGAGTATTAACTATTTCATTTTTTGTCCGTCCCTGAAAAGTATGAACTTTCTAATTTTAAAAAAGTCAAACAACTTATTACCCCTACAAGTCATTTTATTTACAACTTATATCATTATTATTAACAACTTATACCACTACAATAATGTGGACCTCACTCTCCACTAACATTATTTACATTACCCTTTCTCTCTCTATCTCTCTTTTCCCCTTATTTATTAAAACTTGTGTCGAACCCATTGTTCATATTCTTTGGAGACGGATGAAGTATTATTATTATAATCAGTATAAACAGTTTTATCGATAATTCAATACGCATTGATTTTCGATATATTTCGGTATACCGATAATATGGATATATATCGTATATTCGATATAAAATGGTATACCGCGGTATAAAGAAAATTCATATCGTTATCGTATCGAAAACTTACGATACGGTATTGTATGGTACCGAACATTTCGGTATGCTGAAAATTCAATATTTTTCAGTACGATACGATCAATATACCCTTTTTCGGTATATTTACCCAGCCATATGCCCAACAACATTGATATGGATAAGAACACGATTAATTTTTCATTGTAGTGACTCTAATTCCAACCTGTTATTTGTTGAGAAAATGTAGTATATAATTATTTAGTAATTTATTATTGAAAAGCAAAAGTAGATTTTTTATAAATTTAAATAAATTAATACTCCCTCCGTCCCGGCTAAGATGACACATTCTTTGGTCGGCACGAGATTTTAGGAGTTATTGATTAAAGTATTTAATTGGAGTGAGAAAATGTGAGTGTAAGTATTAAGATAGAGAAATAAAGATTAATATTTTAATAGAAGTGAGAAAAAGTGGTTGAGTGTATTAATTAGAGAGTGAAAGTTTCTAAAAAAGTAAATGTGGCATCTTAGTTGGGACAAACTAAAAAGAAAAACATGTATCAAATGGGACAGAGGGAGTAGTAATATTATATTCTTGTAAGTAAATTTATGTTATACATAGGTATCTTAAAATTTAAAGGAGTATAATTTATTATTCCGTATTAGTACTATTATAATTTATTATTCCGTATTAGTACTATTTAGCTAGGGAAAATAACATAGTTAATGACATACTCCCTCCGTCCCAAATTAAAACTCATATTTTGTCATTTCAGTCCGTCCCATAAAAAGAGCCATATTTCACTTTTACCATAAATGGTAAATGGGTCTCACATTCTACTAACCCGCTTCACTCACATTTTACTATAAAACTAATATAAAAAAATAAACCCCATGTTCCACTAACTTTTCTAGCCCAATATTCTTTAAATTTCTTAAAACCTTTGTCCACACCAAATGTGACTCATATCTTGGGACGGAGGGAGTAACAACGATTGTAAAAGAATCCAATTTAATCAAACAGTTCGTTGGTATGCATGATTAGGCCTGCGATTGGTAACATAGCAGCCCCAAAAATAGTCAGATCAAAGCCGCAAGTATGGATCAGTAAAGGAAGCCGAGATACAGGCGATTCAAAGTACAACACTAATATATAGGTAAACCTAAAACATAATGAGCATAAGTTGTCAAAAGGTGCACTCCAAAAGGAACTTCGCAGGAGACTTCTTCACTACTAATGTATGCAGAAGAAATGCATATATATTGGCTGCTTACTTGTGTGTCCAAATGCGGGATGCGATCTACATTTGTAGAACTTTTTGGCTCTATTTTGTCTCCCAATCCTTCATCTTTTTGCTTCCTTTAGGTTTTTCTATAGGTGCATTCATTCCAGCCATTTTTTGATTGTACTTTGCCCGAAGAGGATCATTGTAGGTCCATCTGCATAATCAGCAAAGACAATAAGTCAAGATCTCATTACTGTAATGACAAGTGAATTTAGGATGAGAATCATGAAAACATCAATTTAACCTGATAAGATAATCTACATGAGTTAAACCAGCAGATACATCATATTTATCAGAATATTATAGCAAAACATGATTTGGTTAATGATTGTTTAGCTTTGGTTACAAAAGCAACATAGTGCAGACACAATAACAATATAGCGCAAACATAGCATTGCTTCAAATATTCAGGATCAATAAAGATCCTCCACATATATAAAATGCACCAGCAATTAATGTCAGTCTAACTACACTTGTACCCTAGTCAGCCTAAAGAACACATAGGTTCTATAGAAGAAGCCAGAATATAGTGATGAGCATTTAAAATAAACTGATGAAATGAAGACTCAACAAATCAATGATTGAAAATAATTTCAAGGATGTTGGATAATTCGAGGCAAAGATAGAAACTTGAAGGGGAAACATGAACATTAGTGATTTTGTGTCACTAGCAGACAGGAAATGCAGTACTACTATTATCAGATAACATCTATAGGAGCAGCAACAACTAACAACATAACTCAGCATATTAAATGCACAGATCACCAATCTCAAATATCATAAATTCATTAATCCTCTAAAAAACCTCTAAAAATAAACTAAGAACACAGAGTCTCACTTGAGAAAGAGGTTAAACCAGCATTCGTAGTCCAGAAGGCACAAATAGCAGTTGCAGTTTTGTTTAGACTTTTCTGGATAAGATACGAATATGATAACCAAAAAAAATTGGATAAGGACTACACATAGGTGCTATGATGGTCCTTCATGATAGAACAAGCATGTAAACCAAGAGTTTTGGAAGTTGCATTTTAAAAATAAATCACAACAAAAGTCTGTTCTATAACCAATGATACATAGACAAGCTATGATTTAGCATTTTGTACAGTAACTAGTAACATGAATTGTAGAGTAGACTCATCAAGTAGAAATCAGACACACCACAAAACTGACTTTCCAAAGAGACCCATAGTAGTACACATTGTGGCCATTATTGAGCATACGGTATCATATACACATCACAGTGATCACACAAAAAATCTTTATGCATAGTGGGCCTCTAGACTTGCATGTTTCAAGAATTATATACCAGCCAACTCCATAATCTTCATAACTTATTAGGTTCTTTGAACTTTCATTGAGCTATCACCAATTCACCATATAGCAAAGTTGCAAACCATATAATCCCAGGATTAAATTTAATCCCCAACAAGTTCAATTAGCAAATCCAATCAAATAAAACTGTGGTCAGCATGAACTTGGGAACTAATATAAAGAAAAACTCCAGTAGCTCATTTAGCAGCAAGAAGTTTCATATTAGTCACCCATCGTTCATATCACCACCACCAACATTTAGTTAGGTAACCATTTATATTGGGCACAAACACATTAAAGAGATTCCAAAGCATAGACAAGTACTTACGGAGTATTCCAGTCAGTCGTATCCTCATTAACAAGATGAGTCCATTTCGTCCTCCCACTTCGGCCAAAGTGCTTAACCTGCATGACTTTCGGCAATATAGTCTTGTCCATCTTATCTTCTCCAGTGGGATCGGAGAAATCACGAGTGTAAATGGAATGAGCCCCAGCTGTCCCGGCATGATCATCAGCATTCGACTGGAAGAAAGCACCCTTATGGTAGTATTTCTGCATAAATCTCCACTTTTGCTTGGACTGCGACGTAGGTTTTGGATTCTTCCTCTCCCACTCTCTCCTCTCTTCCTCCGTCATGTTCCTGACCCTCTCAATCTCCTCTTTCTCTTTCAGCATAGCATCCCTGTCCTCTCTATCCCTCTTAATCCTAGCAATCTCTCTCGCTTTCCAAGCCTCGTACTCCTCTGCCTCATTCACATCATCGTCGGTATCCACATCAGCAATATTGGCATCCAACTCCATGTTCCTCTGAACCTCAAGATCCTCCTTAATCTTCTCAACCACAATCTCCTTCGTTTCCCTCTTCCTTTCCTCGATCCTCCTCTTCGCTTCCTCCTCAAGCGCCCGCTCCTCTTCCTCCAGCCTCTCACGCTCCGCAATCGTATCCCTCTCCGACTTGGGAACAAAAACAGGCTTCACCATGGCAATGCCAGTGGTCTCTTCCTCCGAATCAGTCTCATACTCCGACGACTCCTCCTCTTCCTCCTCGACCTCATCCTCCTCCTCCTCCGGCAGCAGTGCCGCCTCCTCCTGTTGCCTTAGCAGCAGCTTCTCCCTAATTTTCCTTCTCCTCTCCTCCAACGCCTCATCGTCCTCCTCCTCAACATCCATCCCCTCCAGCCTCCTGCTCTCCTCCTCCACAGTCGAAACAATCTCCGCTTGCCTAATCCTCCTATGATCTTCCCTAACCTCATCGCGATTATCAATCCGACTCTGAGCCAGACGGCGCAACCTAGGATCATCCTTCCGCGCAGCGTTGGAGGCGTCGTTAGAGGGGAAAGCTTTCTCGAGGGCAGCCGACCTCGCCATCCGGATGTCGCCGCCTTCATCGTGGTCGTCCGCCCACTCCGGAGCTTTTCCCGGCCAATACCTTTTCACTTTGGTCTGCCCGATTTTACCCCTGAGCTTATCCCTAACTGCAATCACTGTATCGCTAACCCCCGCCGTCACCGACATGGCTACGGATTACTGAATCTCCTTGCTCAATGCTCCAATTTCAATTCTTATTTTCGTGTTCAGTCGAAACCCTAAACCAGAAAGTCGGAGTAATTTAAGTGTGGATGATAAACTCCAGAATTAGAAATGAAGGAGCAATATAATTGAGAGGAATTGGAAAACAGAGGAGATTTACAAATTTAAAATATTACTACTATCAAATTTAGTTGAATTCAAAAATTAAATAAGGAACAAAAGCAAATGAATGCTACATCTATGTATTCTATTTATTTTTATATTTTATAAAATTAAATGCTCTCTTGTCCTAAAAATTTACAAATTTAAAATACTACTACTATCAAATTTAGTTGAATTCAAAAATTAAATCAAGGAACAAAAGCAAATGAATGCTACATCTATGTATTCTATTTATTTTTATATTTTATAAAATTAAATGCTCTCTTGTCCTAAAAATTTCTCACCCAGATTTGAATATGCAATGATAAAGTAAGAGAAAAAGTAAGTAGAGAGAGAGAAAAGACAACGAGTGCTAGTAAATGATGAGATCTACATTTATATTATACTCCATCCGTCCACGAATAGGAGTCTCATTTCTATTCGGCACGGATTTTAAGAAATGTTAAGAAAAGTGAATGGAATAAAGTTAGTGGAATAGGGGTCCCACTTGTATATATTAGTTTTAAATGATATGTGAGTGGAATGAGTTAGTTAAATGTGTGGTCTCTTTACCATTTATGAGTATTATGAACCGGGACTCCTATTCGTGGACGGACCAATATGAAAAAACGAGACTTCTATTCGTAGTACATGATTACTCCATCCGTCCCTAAAGAATATGCACTTTAGGTTCGACACGGTTTTTAATGTAAAATTGGTAAAGTAAGAGAGCGGTAGAGAGAAAAAGTAATTGAAGTATTGTTAGTGAAGAATGAGTCTCACCTCATTAGAAAGAAAAGACTTTTCAAAATTAGAAAATGCATATTCTTCTAGGACGGACTAAAAATGAAAGAGTGCATATTCTTATGGGACGAAGACAATATTATTTATTGAAAACTCTCCATATTTGGATTTGGTATAATTTTGACCAGTTGCTTAAAATAGTAAAATTAGTCTATTTTCTAATTAAAATAAAAATATTAAACAAAAACATATATTAGAATCTGTTTGTATTAAAGTATTTTAATTTATGAACTAAATTTGACAAGATTATAAATTACTTCATCCGTCCCATAATAATTATCACTCTTATTGTGAGTACAAGTTTTAAGAAATGCAAAAAAAAATTGGTTGAAAATGTTAATGGAACGTAAGACCCACTTTTTACTTGGTTGCATAATAAAATGTTAGAGAAGTGAGTTAGTGGAATGTGAGATCTATTTATCATTTATGATAAAATAAAGTGTGATAATTATTATGGAAAAGATTGAAATGGAAAAGAGTTATAATTATTGTGGGACGGAGGAAGTATTTAATGTAAAAATATCCTATAATTAAAACAATCTTATTAAACAAAATAAAGAAAAAAGAAAGGTTAAAGCTGGGCTTAATGCACATCATCAATTGTTGTTTTTATTGGTGCAGTAGGAGATCTTCCTAGCAAAGCCACAAACTCAAATTGTAGTCATTTTCAGATTGAATCTGGGCTGGGCTTGGCTGGGCCGGGTTAGGATCTTCATGACTCTGGTCATTTTTATTTTTTAGCAAAAATAATTCTTCTTTTTACTTTATTCTTTCTTCATCTCTCTTACTTTATTCTTTCTTACTTTTTCTATCATTCATTTAACACACTATTCTCAAAGTTCGTGCCAAAAAGAAATGCATCTATTAACAAGGAACGGAGGGAGTAGCTAAATAGATTTCGTATTCTATTAACTCATTTCTATTAATTCATTCAACTCATAATTTAGTGAAATACACTTCCACTAATTTTTATACTCTATCCGTCCACGAAAAATATGGCACATTTGTCATTTTTGGTTATCCACAAAAAATAGGGCACATTTGAAGGAAAGTTTTTAACAACTTCTCTCCAACTTTTTTCCCTCTCTCTTACTAATAATATGGACTCCACATTCCACTAACACTACTTCTCTCTTACTTTTTTCCCTCATCTCTTATTTTTTCCCTTCTCTCTTACTTTATCAATTCTATATTAAAACTCGTGTCATTCACAAAGTGTCATATTTTTCGTGGACGGACGGAGTATAACTTTATATTTCTTCAATTTCTTAAAACTTGTTAAAATGGACTTCTAATTATGGATTGATGGAATAGTATTACTCTCCTGTCTACCAATAAATATCTCATTTGTCATTTTCGTCCGTCCACCAATAAATATTCCATTTACTTTTACTAGTCTTTTGATAATGGACCACATATTCTACTAGCTTTATCTCACTCATATTTTATTATAAAACTAATACTACTACGTAAAAGCAGAATCCACATTTTACTAACATTTTTCATCCACTTTCTACTATATTAATTCTTAAAATTCGTGTCATGTCAAATGTGACTTATTATCGTGAACGGAGGGAGTATAATATTAATAAATATCGCACTCATTTAACTCAATTATGTGATTTTGTGATAATTTTAACTTATAAATCAACAATTAACATATTTATCAGTACCAATAAATTATATTTATTGATAATTTTAATTAGCAATGATTTCAGTCATATAAGTGGTGTGCGGTCGACCAACTCCATTGTACGTCAATGGATGCTGCTGAAAAACTTCATTAATCGACTGATGACCCATGGCAGTTTTTTACTACCATGTAAAATTAATCTACTAAGGCTCCGTTCGGTTGCCTGGACTGTCCCTGACAACAGCCCTTCTTCCTCTTTAATCCCATGTTCGGTTGACGCAATTGATTGTTTTGTCGGCCTGTGACTAATTACGGCCCGCATCAAGGCCCGTCTCGACAATAGGTTTTTGGATCGTATCTCGCGACTACCCATCTGGCTCCGACCCCTCCGATTCTTTTAATCTCTTCTCCTCGTCTTTGTTCTACTTTCTCTCTCTCGAGATATATATATATGAGCATACAATTTGCATTTGTATAAAATTACGACGTGGTCATTAATTTTGTCCAGCAATAGAGAGAGATATGACTAAAGTTACAACATTGGAACTTGCAATTACATATTATGACAGTATATTTTATTTTTAAATAGGGAAACGGAATAGTGTAATGCTTCAACTAAAAATGGGTATTATTGTTCTAAATTAATGAGGTTTAAAATCTATTGCTTCACAATAACCATATACTGTAAGTTATAGGAGTAAATGATTTTGTTTGATTAAATAATAATTATTTTATTTAATAGTTAATCATTTAAATAAAATAGATTTAAAATGATAAAGTTATTGTTTACTAACATTTTACTACTAATATTGTCTTAGATATAATCTTAACAACCAAACAACTATATAAAACCCTATACTAATATAGTCTTGGATAAGGCCCATCTCACTCTATCTAATATTGTATCTCCGTATTATTTAATCTCATGAACCGAACACCACCTAACTGGAATTGAGCGAGTTCTTCTTTTATAATTTTAACTTAGCCAAATCAACATAGAAAACAGAACAAAGAACATATTTGAAAAGCTACGGAAGATGAAACATCATAACAACTCATAAAATTAAATCTACTCCTAAGATCTAAGTTATGATCACGTAAATGAGAAAACTAACACATAATCATGCAGAAACGAAAGATAAACTACTAGATCTAAACATCCTAAAAGCTCTCAAACATGAAACATCAGATCTGACCAAATCAAAACAGAACAAGACACCTTTGAGCTAAGACATGCGAGATAAGGATGAACCGAGACACAGATCAGCAATATCATGCATGGAAGCAGAACACAGCAACTGAAAATAAAAACAGAACTTCAAATTTTACTAAATCAAAACATCAAGAGTCATTAACTTCAAAAGTAAACTGAAAATAAACAAGGAAAGCAGTAAATTGTTTCATCACCCCTTCTCGGAGTGGAATAACAGAACCGAAAGATAAAAGTGCAAGAAACTACCACCAAACTACCAGCTAAACTAAACTAGAACAAGACCAAGTGTGTTTGTGGGACGAAATCAAGAACATGAAGTGAAAAGAGCTCCGATTTCAGCCCTAGAAGAGAGTTGAATTCCTAAAGATGTTCTAACTAAGAAAGCTTATGAGACCCCCCCCCCCCACCACTGGCTGGGACTCCTTTTTCTTCTTGTGCCGAGCTTCCTTTATATAGAGAGGCGTAGGGCTCTGATCCTAGGGTACCATCCTCTCTGAAATGTCATTCATGCCCTTCACATTTGGTGGTGGGTCTTAAGCTCTATCTCCCAATGCAGAACTCCTGCTGGCTCCGTTTGATTTTTGACTTGATCAACTCAATGCTGCAGTTTTTGCCTTCTTTTCTTGATCCGTTTGTCCGCCCTACTGATTTGTTCCTTTATCTGAAAATGACAGATTTCACACACACCTGGTTAAAAAATGGCTGTTAGTTTACAGAATTTGATATAGTTATGCTAGAAAAGAGCATCATCACATCCATAGCATCAAGACATTATAAAAGGCAAATTGATATAACAGAAAATGGAAATTAAAATCGTGAAAAAACAATTGGGTTCATTTAATGTAAATGAAAATTTTTATTGAAGGTGATAAAACTACAAAAAAGTTATAAAATATACTTATATGATAAAAGGTGTAACTATTACTACTCCACACCACAAAAATATATAAAATAAAGTTAGCAACAAGATAATTTTATTAGTATTATTTGTGGGAAGCCGTAGAATTACATAAACAGAAATATAAGTATTGATTTAGATTCTTGCAGCCGGCAAGAGCCATGTTGAGGCCTCTATATAAGCAAGGGTAATGAATGGGTTAGCTTCAGCTGGAGTAAGCTTCTTAGCAAACGCGACTCGCTTCTCCAAGTTGGCACCCGGGCCTCGGTTGTTAAATTCACCAAAATATACAGTGCTGCACAAAAATAAAATGATTATAAAATATTGTAAATTCGGTATGAGATTTTATTTAGTGTTGTTTTGTGAGTTAATGGAGAGAGAATAAAGTAAGAGAGATGAAAAAGTAGAAATGACGTTGTTTCCATTACCTGTTAGTTTCGGGATGGAAATTGTTGGACCATCCTTCAGGAATGATAACACTGCTGATATCACATAAGGCAAAGACAACCCTTGGATATGGGAACCATGATCTGCCCAACACAGCATTTGGGGCCGTCCCGGTGATTGAGCAGTGCACGAAACTGAAGCCGGTATCCTCTTTCGCATCATTTCGAGCATGTGCTGTGATTATCGCATTTCCATCTCCGGGAATCACGTGTATCTCGCAATTCTGCACTTGCAACAAATGGTTACAATTCATGAATTTGCATTTTTATCACTGCTTCAACTAACCAGGTACAGAGATCTGGCGCTTCCGAAAATGAAATCAACAGTGCCCTCTATGTAGCAATCTTTGAACAAATGTCTCCCCTTGTAATCAAATACGGTATCTTGATATCCATAGAATTTGCAGTTATAGAAAACCGATGCATCTCCGCCTGCTCTCACAGC
Source organism: Salvia splendens (assembly GCF_004379255.2). Classification (NCBI taxonomy): domain Eukaryota; kingdom Viridiplantae; phylum Streptophyta; class Magnoliopsida; order Lamiales; family Lamiaceae; genus Salvia; species Salvia splendens. The sequence goes on from NC_056038.1 coordinate 16,469,065, forward strand.
TGCTGCCTGAGCTCCCACCATCTTCCCGTCCGGCCTTGGCGCAGAATTCTTACAAAAGTATTGCTAGAATTATTACGCAGCCACATGAATAATTTAATGTATATGACTGTCTTTTAAGATGCCCAATTAAGATGATCTATTATCGTTTAATTCATGGCTAAAGTGATTCTCTATTTGTTCATTTGTTGAGAGATGAAATTAATACTCCATCTATCTCACTAAAAATGCAACATTTTTCTTCTTGTGTTGTTCCATTAAAAATGAAACATTTCCTAAATTGTAAACAACTTTATCTCTACTTTTTCATCTCTCTTACTTTATTCTCTCATCATTAACCCACAAAACAACACTACATAAAATCACGTGACGAAAAATAAATGTTTCATTTTTAATGGGACGGGGAGAGTAGAAAATAAAGTATCTTATATTTGGTCCTCATAAGTCAAAGAATGATTCCGTATTTTTTGTTTTCTCTGTATAGTATATTGAGGAGAATGTCCATGATTGTCTGGAAGACTACAACCAATTCAAAGTCACATCAACTTAAAATCATTCCACAGAGTCTGATATGCTTCTGCTTTACAGTTTATATTTTACTCCATATCTTGGTTTATCATCACAGAGATTAGGTTTTGTGAACATACCACCACTTTCAAATTGACGCCCATAAAATGGTCGGACTCGGCGGTCAGGGTCGCGCTATCCACCGTTCCGTACTTGGCTGCCGTGCCGGCAAAGACCAAAACCGGCATGTTTTTGGGGTCTCCATACAAGGTGACGAATGGCTTATTACTGGGGATGATGATTTTCTCTGTGTAATTGCCAGGCGCAATCGACACCACGACGGGGTGCGCGTTGCCAACGGGAATGCTATTTATGGCTTCAGTCACAGTCCTGAATTGGCCGCCTCCGCCGACCCTGATCACCTTAGGTGGACCACCTCCACCCACCGCCGCTGGCTTCTTCACGGCCAAGTTCTTGTCGAACCAGCTTCCCAATTGGGACTTATCGGCTGGAATTGCATCGTCGGATCGAACGATGATCGGAAGGGAAAACAGGATCACCACCGCAACTACAAATGACATTTTCATTTCTACTTTCTAATCTTGCATGTTTGAAAGGAGCTTGTTATGCAATAATTTGCATGGAAAAAAGAAAAAAAAGTGTTGGAAGAAAAGCATAAAGAAAGGGATGGACAGAATTAGGTTTGATGAGGTAGTGGTTTAGAATTTGTATGTCATGGCTAGGACAATGTTTCATATTTTAGTTGGTTGGGTCAATTTCTAACTTTATATAGTGTTTTCTTTTTTTGGTGTAATGTGGTTTGGACATGTATGGTTGATATGGTTTCAACGTTCAAGAGATTACTTTTTAACTTTGGATGAGAGAAATAATTCAATCTATGCTTTAACGTGTGCATAGCATAAATTTTTAATGTCCAAATATTTAAAGTTGTCATATTGATATAATGTATTGATTAGTTATCAAAGTTAATATATGAAACTAGTTATCATTTTATTACACTAGTCTTACATCTATTATATAGATGTATAGAGTTGTGATCATATGATAACCCCTAAATCACGTAATAATTCTATAACCAAATCTGAACCACACATATTTTCTAATCTTGTGGTTGAGATTCAAACTTAGATTTACTTCATAAAAAAATGCGCGGGGGTAAATATGTCATTTCCCTCATTTAATTTCTGAATTTTGCCAAATATCACGTAAAATGATATATGTTAGGTTTATTGCATAGAATGATAGTTTTGCCGGATAAAATGATACTCTGAGTTGATAAAATGATAATATGTCATTTCCCTCATTTAATTTCTGAATATCGCCAAATATCACATAAAATGATAAAATGATATATGTTAGGTTTATTGCATAGAATGATAGTTTTGCCGGATAGAATGATACTCTGAGTTGATAAAATGATACTTTTGACTGACTGATAAAATGATAAAATGATATATGTTAGGTTTATTGCATAGAATGATAGTTTTGCCGGATAAAATGATACTCTGAGTTGATAAAATGATACTTTTGACTGACTGATAAAATGATATATGTTAGGTTTATTGCATAGAATGATAGTTTTGCCGGATAGAATGATACTCTGAGTTGATAAAATGATACTTTTGACTGACTGATAAAATGATATATGTTAGGTTTATTGCATAGAATGATAGTTTTGCCGGATAAAATGATACTCTTAGTTGATAAAATGATACTTTTGACTGACTGATAAAATGATATATGTTAGGTTTATTGCATAGAATGATAGTTTTGCCGGATAGAATGGTACTCTGAGTTGATAAAATGATACTTTTGACTGACTGATAAAATGATAAAATGATATATGTTAGGTTTATTGCATAGAATGATAGTTTTGCCGGATAGAATGATACTCTGAGTTGATAAAATGAAATTTTTGACTGATAAAATGATATATGTTAGGTTTAATGCATAGAATTATAGTTTTGCCGGATAGAATGATACCCTGAGTTGATAAAATGATACTTTTGACTGATAAAATGATAATTAAATAAGATTTTACGTTTTTAAATGAGCGAAATTTGTATATCATGGGAAATAAGATTTTACGTATAACTGAACCTCATACATACGTGTAACTGAACCTCATACATCTGTATATCATGGGAAATAAGATTTTACGTATTTAAATGAGCAAAATTTGGATACGTAAATTTTATCATGAGCGAAATTCAGAAATTAAATAAGCGAAATGACATATTTACCCTCTGCGCCTTTTTTATGAAGGAAAGCTAAGTTTGAATCTAGACCACGTGATTTTAAAAATGTGTGGTTCAGATTTAGTTATAGGGTTATTACGGAAATTTGGGTTATCATTATAATGCACCCCTAGATGTATATGTGTGTTAATTTAGAAATTAACAAAAATACAGCTAGGAAATTCATATTTAGAGTTTGGGAGGAGGCATTAGCCATGAAGAAGCATTTATAAAATCAAGGCTGATAAATGGCTTAGCTTCTTCTTCTTTAAGCTGCTTAGCAAATGTTACACGCCCCTCAAAGTTTGATCCAGGTCCTTCATTTTTAAATTCTCCAAAAAACACAGTTCTGCACACATTTAACATAGATTGCATTAGTTTCATTCTTTTTTGTTAGGTCCAAATCTAACTCCATATTGTTAGAAAAAGGAAAAGATATTAGCTTGGAGATCAAGAAACGTGTTAGCTTGGATGACAAGAAACATATTAGCTTGGAGGCTAAGAAATACATTAGCTTGGTGCCCAAGAATACTTGAAGCACAAGTTTTGTAATACCTTATATATAATGGTGTCATATTATTGAAGAAGCTAACCAAGTCATCTATCAAAATGTAGTCTTCAAAGTTCTTCGAGGTTCTTTAATTTTAGTATTTACATTTCCGCATTTCAATTCTATTATTCAATATGGTATCAGAGCAGGATCGATCACGGGATTGATCGTTGTCTCTATAGCCAAAGCCAAGATAATTTCAAAAAATAAATAAATAAAAACCTTGAATTTCAATCCCAATAGCCAAAACAAAATACCAATATCTAGCCATATCTATCCAAAAAAAAAAGGGTCTAATCTCTCCAAATTTGGAATTTTAGTTTGTGTTTTTATTTAGTTATGTAATTGGGAAATTTGGTTTTTTCTCAAAATGGATGAATGATGACCGGCTCTGTTTTCTACCCTAAATCAAAACAAATGTGTAAAATTCATAGAAGAGTTGGAGATTGGCACCATCGAGAAGATGATGGAAACTTCCAAGGAGAAGCCCGTTTGAGCAAATTCCGCTGAGAAAGAGGCGGAGAAACCCACTGTAGGGGAAGGAGGCGAAGTAGTTGACAAATTTTCCGGCAGAGGAGGAGAGGAAGTACCCTGCCGGACGGGATGGAGCCGCCAAGAGGGCGATAAGATCATAGAGGAAATACCCTACTGGAACAGATGGAGTCGCCAGGTTTTCCCAAGCCACGAGAAGAAGGCTGACTGCAGATCGGGAACGCTAAGAAGTGAGAAGGCTGAGAAGTGCAGCTGATGGGAGGAGTAGTAAGGGTCGCTGCTGAAGAAGTGTTGATCGGCGCAAGAAGCTAACGATGGAGGAAAGAGGAGAAGGCACACCGAGAAAAGGCAGCGCTAAGGAACGTCCGTCCGAGAGGGAGAATCACTACAGTGACGCCGCACAGCCGTTGAGGCGAGGGAGAGAGAATGTCGATGAAGAGGAACTCGCTGCCAAAAGATGATGTTGAAGGAACAACCACAGAAAAAATCCAATGCTGATCCTCGAGAAAGAGTGAGGAATCATCCAGCCGAGGGGGAGAGAACTGCCATAGCCGAATGATTCCAACTAAGAAGAAGACTGCACGTCGTCGATAGAAGAAAAGCAAGCAGGCACCGGTCCGACAGAAGGTAAGGCCAGAGAGGCCGCATGTCATCCGCCGATATGGTGAGAAGATGAAAGGCCAGTGGCCAACCCCGAGCAACCACGCCCGGAGAAGAAGGCTAACTGTAACCGAAAAGAAATCAACAGTTGTCATGATAAGAAGAAGTTCACGGTTTGTCCGGCCGAGGGGGAGAGGAAGAATGCGACCGAACAACTCCTCTCCAAATCTATGATGGTCGTGAAGGCCAAAGGCCAAAGATGACCGATGATGAGAGGGCGAGAAAGCTGCAAAGGCGCAACCCACACGTCGATGAGTCGCTATGCCTTGATAGAAAATTGATGAATCAATTAATGACTGGAGAAGTCTCACCATTAGGAAGTGAATAGGCGTCGGAGGGACGAGAAGATGCCGCCGGAGGACAGTTTTTCCTCGGGGACGAGAGAAGAGGAAGGAGACACTACGTCTTCTTCATTGTCAGGGTTTCCCGAATGGAAAAGTAAATTTGGGCCTAGTGGTTATTAGGCTCAAGAAAGAAAAGAAATGAAAATAATGGGCTCATAGTTTGAGCTGGAATGGGCCGAGAATGGTCTAAAAAAGGCTCCTGGATACGAGCTAAAACTATCTACGATAGCTCCTGGATATGAGCAAAAACTGTCTAAGATGGCTCCTAAATACGAGTAAAAACTGTCTAGATTAGCTCCACGACAAGATTCAAAACTATCCAAAATGGCTCGTGGATATGAGTTAAAACTATCTAAGATGGCTCATAGATACGAGCTAAAACTGTCTAGGTGGCTCCCGGATATATGAGCAAAAATTGTCTAAGTTGGCTCTTGACACGAGCAAAAACTATCATAAAAAAATTGAAGAGCTCCTTGATAAGAGCCTAAACTTTCAATGAAGAAAAATGAAGCAGCTCCTCAGACTTGAAAATTGAAGATCGTGCAAGTTAAGTATCGAAAGATTCGATACTCAACTTGAAGGGGAGTGTTGGAATGAAGAAATCAATTAAGAGAAAATTAAGGAACCAAGACAGTCAACTCAAGAAGCTTTGAAGATGTTCTTTGTAAATTGAGTATCGGAGATCCCACTACTCAATTTGAGGGTAGTGTTAGAAAAAGGAAAAGATATTAGCTTGGAGATCAAGAAACGTGTTAGCTTGGAGGACAAGAAACATATTAGCTTGGAGGCTAAGAAATACATTAGCTTGGTGCCCAAGAATACTTGGAGCACAAATTTTGTAATACCCTATATAATGATGTCATATTATTGAAGAAACAAACCAAGCCATCTATCAAAATGTAGTCTTCAAAGTTCTTCGATGTTCTTTAATTTTAGTAATTACATTTCTGCATTTCAACTCTATTATTCAACACATATGATATAATCTTGTATATATGCCTTCATGATACAATAAGTTACACACATACATGTTCGGCCATATATCATGATATAGGTCTAACTGTTTTGGGGTAAACATTGTAGTTTTTGCATATGACATTTATAACTTAATTATACCATAATACTTTAACTATAAGTACCCTTAATTTGAGTATGCACACAAATTTTCGAAATTTACCCCAAAGAACCAAACACACAAACTGAACTTGAAATTCATGGATAAATCACAAACCTAAAATTTAAAAGACAATAATTCATTCCGCTCACATTTTATTATAATGTAATGGTACCTGTTATTGTTGGGATCCTTATTGTTGGACCATCCTTGAGGGTTGACCACGTCGCTGAGAAAGGAGTTAGCGAAGACCACCCTTGCATAGGGATACCACGCTCTACCTAAGAATGCAATTTGGCCTGACCCAGTCACAGAGCAATGGACGAACACATAACCCGTTGCCTCTTCATCGCTCGACCTCTGTTGTGCTGTTATGTATGCAATTCGATCTCCAGGAATAACATGTATCTCCGAGTTCTATGGATACCAAATTATATATATAGTCATATCTTTATCAATCAATGATTGAGAAGTGGTTAACTCTTACTAGATAAATAGATTTGCCGCGTCCAAATATGAAATCGATAGTCCCCTCAATATAGCAATCTTTGAAGAAATGTCTCCCTCTATAATCGCATACAGTGTCTTGATATCCATAGAATTTGCAGTTATAGAATGCTGAAGCGTCTCCGCCTACTCTCACGGCCACCGCCTGAGCTCCCTCCCTCATTCCGTCTGGCCTTGGTGCAGAATTCTTGCAATTACAATATTTTGTAAGAGTTTTAATGCAAAACTGGTAAAATATAAAAAAAAACAAATGTAATTGATGTAGTATTGGTGAAGAGTGAAACATATATTATTACTAATGGAATCTGTGGTAATAATAAAGATTCCAAAAATAGAAAGTTGACTAATTTTGTAGAATGGACTAAAATAATAAAGGAAGATAGAAGGAATATTAAATTTTGATATATACTCCTTCCGTCCCAATAAATATGAAACATTTAGTTTTCAATATGATTTTTATGTAGTATTGTTTTGTGAGTTAATGAAGAGAGAGTAAAGTAAGAGAGATGAAAATGTAAAGAGTGTTGTTTCAATTTTAGCAAACATTTTATTTTTAATGGGACAATTAAAAAAGGAAAACATTTTATTTTTAATGGGACAGAAGGAGTAGCATACTAACCACTACTTTCAAATTGACGCCATAAAAATTGGCGGCATCGGCGATCAAGGTTGCGGAATCGATGGTGCCGTACGTTTTCGCAGTGCCGTTGAAAACCAAAACCGGCATGTTGTCGGGGTCTCCCAGCAACGTAATGAATGGCTTATCCTTACCGATAGTTATCTTTTCAGTATAATTCCTGATGGGGTACGTACTAAACAAGCCCAATAGCAGTGACGGCCCATCAGCCCAAAGCCCAAGGAAGAGTATCAGTTCGGCATTACCAAAGAGTTCGGCCCCAGCCTACAGTTCGGTAAAAGCCGACCAATCAAGCTCTACTCTCAGATCGGCAAAAGCTGCTCGGCAATAGTTCAGCAGTTCGGTCTCAGTATTCAACCGAACTGGGAGATAGTGGACTCATGCAGAACCTCCACGACCTCCACTACACGATCTATTTAGTGGTGTCAACTCATGCAGGATCTCATGCAGAATAGCGGACCAAACAAAGAGATAGTGGACCCATGCAGGATCTCATGACCTCCACGACATCCACGACCTAATTAGTGATGATGTAAGCCACGACCTAATTAGTGATGATGTAAGCCACGACCTAATTAGTGATGATGTAAGCCACGACCTAGTTAGTGGTGATGCAAGCCACGATCTTAGTTCAATGTATAAATAGAACTTAGATCAGATAGACTGGAGGAAAAAAAAGCTCTCTAGACATCGAAGATCATATAGCAAGTCTGTATTTGTAAGCTGTAAACCAGATCAAGCAATACAATCTTGCCCTCCTTTCTTCCCGTGGACGTAGATTTACCTCAGTAAATCGAACCACGTAATTCCTTGTGTCGTGATCTATATTTTCTTTTATCCGCATTTGTCACCATCAAAAATTCGCCCAATCATCACTGGCGCCGTCTGTGGGAAACAGAGAACCAAATCTGTGATAAAAGCGAGTTTTTGATCCTCTTCCACCAAAAAAATGCATACCAGATCACATAACACCCATAATACCGTTCGTGATAACCATGAGGAAGCTAGTCCAGCCCGCAGGTCTGGAAAACAGCCTCGGGAGAAATCTACTTCCAGTTCTCACGGAGAAGGAACAAGCCGCTCAAAGACTCATCGCACCGAGTCTTCCCAGCAGCCCGATTTGAACGAGGCTGTCAAGTTGTTTTTGGCCGAGAAGCAGGAAGAGTTCTTAATTTTCCTGCAAAAGGGCCAAAAGCCGGAGACGAAAACGGTGGATTCTCCCTCCTCATCCAGACATGAAAGTCACTACCGCAAGTAGTGCCGTGTCTTCCAGGAAGAAGAATCCTCAACCCCGACATGTTCATGTTCCTCCTCGGTACCGGAATCACAGGAGAACTCCATCTCCTCCATACCGAAGAGATGTCGGGTTCGCCATGTACGGAGCATTGAAGACTCCGTTCTCGGACGATATCACCCGAACTCCCTTGCCACAGAACTACCGAACTCCGTCGATGACTTATGACGGGTTAGTGAATCCTCATGACTTCCTGGGACGCTATCAGTATAACATGGCGAACCAGGGTCTCAATGAGGTCCATATGTGCAAGCTGTTTCCCGAGCTGCTTATCGGGAACGCAAGAAGGTGGTTCGATAGCCTCCCCCAAGGCAGCATTAGATCTTACCGAGATCTAATGGATGCTTTCCACAGGAGGTTCTTTCAGAAAGCGGAAGCCCGAATCACTTCGGCTCAGCTGCTTTCTATACGTCAAGGTCGCGACGAAAAGATCAGCGACTTTATGACGAGATTCCACAAGGAATGCCTACAAGTAGATGATCTCAATGATCTACTTGTCATTTCGGCATTCCAAAATGGAATCCTGCCCGGAGCTCTCTACAGAAAGCTCGTGGAATGCAGTCCGCAAACAGCTCAAGAGATGTGGGACATTGCGGACCAGTTCTCCCGTGCCGATGAGGCAGACCGTCGCAAACGGTCTTTAGACAGCTCATCCCGAGGAGACAGGAGGAAGCCCGATCATAGCGATCAGGGACATCCTCGCCGAACTCCTTTTGGCGATCAGGGACATCCTCGCCGAACTCCTTTTGAAAGGATTCAAAGGACTCCGGTGCAAGACCGATTGGGGCCACGTCTCAATCCTGAGAAGCCGCCCGCTCAGTTCGTACCATTGAACAAGTCGAGAGCGGAAATTTTCGAACTGCATTCCGATATGTTCGAAAAACCAAAGCGGATGGCAAAATCGGCCGCGCGTCGACCTCAGGATCAATATTGCTCCTTCCATCAAGACCACGGTCACGATACCGAGGAGTGCCGACATTTGGCTGCAGGTATTGATGCTCTTGTGAAAGCAGGGACGTTAAAAAAATACCAAAGCAAGCAGCCGAAAAAGAACAAAAAGCAGAGAGGTGCGAACTGCGCTCCTCAGGATCCGAAAAAGCAACAGGACCCCGAAGACGATGACGAGCTGCAATATGATGGAGTAATCCTGACTATTGATGCTCTCCCTGCCGGGAAGACTAAATCGTCCCTGAAGTCAGAGCGCAGAGGCTTCAATCGAGAGGAGCCAACGCATAAAAGGCTGAAGCAGGACGAAGTGATTACATTTTCAGATGCAGATCCCGTCCCGGCCATCTCTCCTCATCAAGACGCTATTGTCATCCAAGCCGGAGTGGCAAACAAACTGATCCACAGAGTGTTTGTGGATACCGGAGCGTCAGTCAGCATTCTTTTTAAAGAATGTTTCGATAAACTAGAAGTAGATCCAGCTCGGCTCAGTCCGGCTCCACTTCCCCTGAAAAGTTTCGCCCAGGAGGACACCCGCCCTGAAGGTATTATCAGCCTTCCGATCACGGTGGGAAAAGCGCCTACAAGCTCCAGTACGATGATCGAGTTCTTTGTGGTAAAAGCTCGGTCCCCGTACAACATCATCTTGGGAAGAGACTGGCTCAACGCAGTTCGGGCCGTTTGCTCTACTTATCACCTCACCATCAAGATTCCCACTAAAGGTGGGATAGCGGTCATCCGAGGTGATCAAAAGAGAGCAAAAGAGTGTCTGCAGATTGCGCTTAAAAGTGCCGAGCAATCAGATCGGCATCATCAAGCATAGCAATCACAGCAGCCGGAGTCAGAGGCAAGCGAAATGACCGAAGTCACACTAGAGTCGAACTCAATGACCGTTCAGTTATACGAAGATGATCCATCCAGAATGGTCAAGATCGGTTTCGCGGGAACGCCTCTACTCCGGGAAAAGACCATCCAGCTCCTCAAGGAGTACAAAGATGTCTTTGCATGGTCTCCGTTGGACATGACCGGAGTGCCCCCTGAGGTAATCACTCATCGGTTAAATATTGATCCTTCAGTCCGGCCTATAAAACAGAAGCAAAGACTCTTTGCGGCAGAAAGAAATCAAGTCATCCATGACGAAGTCCGCCAATTACTGAAAGCGGATGTATTATTCGAGGTGAAATATCCTTCTTGGGTGGCCAATCCTGTGATGATCAAGAAAAAAGAAGGAGGATGGCGGATGTGCATAGATTTTACCGATCTAAACAAGCACTGTCCTAAAGATTGCTATCCCCTTCCGAACATAGATAAAAAAGTAGAAGCTTTGATCGGCTTCGAAATTTTCTGTTTTCTTGATTTATACAAAGGCTACCACCAAGTTTTAATGGATGAGAATGATGCTTCAAAAACGGCTTTCATTACTGACTTCGGCATCTTTGCTTATAAAAAGATGCCATTCGGTTTAAAGAATGCCGGAGCCACATATCAAAGGATGGTAGATAAGCTTTTTCGGCATTTGATCGGAAAAGAGGTTGAAGTGTATGTTGACGACATAGTCGTCAAAAGCAGAAGCACTTCAGAGTACGAAGACAACCTCAAATCCACTCTCGACGTGCTCAAAAAAGCCAACCTCAAACTCAATTCCCAAAAATGTACCTTTTTGGTAGATTCGGGAAAGTTTCTGGGTTGTTGGGTTTCAAAGGACGGACTCAAGGCAAATCCCTCAAAAATTCAAGTTGTTCAGAACATGGCGATGCCGAAGTCCATACATGATGTGCAAAGGCTAACTGGATGTCTAGCCGCACTGAATAGATTCCTTTCCCAAGCAGCCGAAAAGCAACTGCCGTTCTTCAAAGTGTTGAAAAAGGCACCAAAGTTTGAGTGGGGAGCCGAGCAGAAAAAGGCTTTTGACGAGCTCAAAAGTTATTTAGCCAAGCTTCCAATTCTCTCTGCTCCAACAGATGCCGAAGTGATATTCTTATACTTAGCGGCATCAGATCAAACCATTAGCGCGGTGCTTGTACGAGAAGAAGGCCTAAAGCAGCTTTCCATCTACTTTACAAGCCGAGCATTAAGAGGTCCAGAAACAAGGTATCAACCTCTGGAAAAAATTGCTCTGGCGTTAGTAAATGCAGCAAGGAGACTGCGGCTATACTTCTATGCTCACAAGGTATGCGTCTTAACCGATCTGCCACTTCGGCAAGTTTTGACCAAGCCAGAAGCATCAGGCAGAATCGCCAAATGGGCCATAGAGTTGGGAGAACACTCAATCGAATACCTACCTCGGAAAGCCATCAAGGGACAAGCCTTGGCAGATTTTCTTACAGAGGCAAAGTTCGATCAAGTAATCCCTGTCATTGCCGAACAGAAAAATTCTGCCAATACCGAACTAGCACAGCCCCTGGAATCCGAAGTAGAGCCGCCGGATTGCTGGAGCGGATTCGTAGATGGAGCTTCAAATAAAACGGGAAGTGGAGCTGGTATTCTACTTATCGCTCCCGACGGACACGAGGTAACTTATTCACTTCGGTTCTTGTTCCCAACCACTAATAACGAAGCCGAATACGAAGCTCTCCTTGCCGGACTCCAGCTAGCGCAAAGTCTATTTATCAAGTCTCTCAAAATCCATTGTGATTCACAAGTCATAGTGAATCACCTCTTGGGTACAAGTGAAGCCCGTGATGAGAGGATGAGGAAATACTTGGACAAAGCGCAAAGCATTAGCCGAAGTTTCTCTTATTTTCGGATAATCCGCATTCCCAGAGCGGAAAACAGCCGAGCAGATACTTTAAGTAAGTTAGCCTCATATCCAAGCTCAAAGGTGGAGGAATTGATGCACCGAAGCATTGATGAAGCTGAGGTACATTCAGTAGCCAGCTCGCCGAACTGGATGACGCCGATCTTACAGTATCTAGATCAAGGACAACTGCCCGAGGATAAGAGAGAAGTTCGGAAAATCACATGCCGAGCACTTCGGTACGAACTTCATGGAGGAGTCCTATACAGAAAGTCCTACCTTCAGCCGTTATTGCGATGTGTAGGGCCAGAAGAGACGGACTACATCCTTAGAGAAGTTCATGAAGGATCTTGCGGTAGCCACATCGGAGCTAGAGCTTTAGCTAAAAAAGTTCTGAGATGGGGGTATTATTGGCCAACTTTGGTACAAGAAGCAGTGCAGCTCGTCAAGACATGTACGAAGTGCCAAATCCATGCAAATATCCCAAGGATGCCGCAGACCGATCTATGTGCTATGCAAAGCCCTTGGCCTTTTATGCAATGGGGCATAGACATAGTAGGACCACTACCACAAGCTCCTCGGCAAATGAAATTCCTTATCGTTGCCGTGGATTACTTCACGAAGTGGGTGGAGGCTGAACCATTAGCTACGATAACGAGCTCGAAGGCATTGGATTTCGTCTGGAAGAACATAGTGTGCCGATTTGGCATACCCCACATCCTCATTTCGGATAATGGGACTCAGTTCACCGACAAGACATTCAAGAATTGGTGCCAAGAGCTGAATATTCAACAGCGGTTCACTTCGGTCTCCCACCCACAAGCAAACGGACAAACGGAGGTAACAAACCGTATCTTGGTAAAAGGGTTAAAAGCTCGGTTAGAACAAGCCAAAGGACAATGGGTAGAAAATCTCCCTCAAGTCCTATGGTCCTACCGAACTACACCCAAAACCTCCAACGGTGAAACTCCGTACAGTCTGGTGTACGGCACTGAAGCCGTGATTCCGGTTGAGATCGGCGTACCCAGTCCCCGAACTCTAAATTTCTCCTCAGAAATGAATGATGACGGACTAAGAGCCGAACTAGATCTGGCCGAAGAAAGAAGAGAATTGGCCTGCATAAAAGCAGCCAAGTACAAGGAGCAAGTAGCCCGGTATTATAACCAAAGGGTGAAAAAGCTGCAATTTCAAGTGGGAGATCTCGTCTTGAGAAACAACGAAGTAAGCCGAGCAGAAAAGCTGGGCAAACTCGAACCCACATGGGAAGGTCCGTATCGGGTGTCAGAAGTCCTCGGCAAAGGGTCTTACAAATTGACTCACGTGTCAGGAGAACAAGTACCCCGAACATGGCACATTTCCAACCTCAAGAAGTTCCATTTGTAAGAGACAGTCCGGTCAGTCAGTCTTGTGTCTAGTTCGGTCCTAGAGGTATATGCTTTCTTTGTTTTTTACTTGTTCTTTGTGCTTGTTTTATAAAAGTTTAAAATCTTGTTCGTCCTTTTTATTTGTCTATGTGCGTTTTGTCTGTCTATGTGCGTGTCGTCTCTTACAAATGTTACTGAGGTATCTTGTTCTTCGAAGGCTGATCCCCTTTTTAGAACATATATAAGCCAACGATTGTGAGTCCAAGCTTCTAAGGAGGATACAAGACCACAATTCAGCTTAAGAAACAAGCAGTTCGTCTGAAACGAACTGCAACAAAGGGAAAGTCCGATCCACGCGATAAAACTCGCCGAATTAGGACAAGGGAAAGTCCGATCCCCAAATTAGGACAAGGGAAAGTCCGATCCGAGCGATAAAACTCGCCAAATTAGGACACAAGCTTAGTCCGGTCAAAGAAATTTACTTCATAAGACCAAAGACGAGTCCGGTCAAAGAAGTTTACTTCATAAGACCAAAGACGAGTCCGGTCAAAGAAGTTTATTTCATAAGACCGAGGACCAAGTCCGGTCAAAGAAGTTTACTTCATAAGACCAAAGACGAGTCCGGTCAAAGAAGCTTACTTCATAAGACCGAGGACGAGTCCGGTCAAAGAAGTTTACTTCATAAGACCGAGGACGAGCACGATGAAATTTTTCCGCTGAGCTGTAAATACGCAGTGATAGAAGCGAAATGAAAATTTCATTTATTAAATCTTGTTCGGCATATAATTCTGCTGCCCTACGAGAAGGCGTTACGCCATTACAAAGGACTATTCTACTGTCCATGGTTGCTAAAGTTGAGCCATCTATTCACAAAGTCCTCGTGAAACCGAGTTCGGCCATTCCGGGCAGCTGAAGAATAAGCAGGTCGATGAGATGCTCTAATCGACCTACCGCTTCTTCCCTGAGCCCGGGAAGCTCTAGCACCTCGGCGGCGAAGAGTCTCTTCACGAATCATTTGCCGATCTTGCTCACTCATAGTCACCGCTCCTCTGCGAACTTCAGTCCGTCCTCATCTTGACGTCTCCGGTTGTTCCTGAGTTCGTTGCTGACTTGGAGTAGGGTTTTGAGCAAGTGAATCAGAGGTTTGAGCTGGAGTGCGACCATCTGTTGGCGGGAAATGCCTAAGGAATCTCTCGATTGAGGGACGCCGGGAAAGAATGATGTCGTACCGAGAAGCCCAGCGCCGCAATGATTTCACGACTTGTTGGCAAGCCGAGCTCTCCAGCGCATTGTTCCTCCGGAGTACATGATATTCCTCCCACAGTTCGTCAACTCGTTCCTGAACTTCAGAGATGGTCATTCCCACGCGCCTGCAGATGAAATCCTCATACGCAGTCCTCTCAGCGACGGCAGTATTCAGCTCGGCCTCCAGATCCTTCCTTATGGACTCTAAGTCCTTATTGTCGGACTCCAGCTTCACTAAACAAGCCAAGAGTTCGTCATTCTTCATCTGGTCAGCTATGGCTTTTTTCTCAGCTTCGTCTAAAGCGGAAGAGTACAGCCGCTTCCAGTGAAGTACCTCCAGCTCCTTAAGAGTTAAGAATACAAAGCAGCTATGTCAGTTCGGCATTTCAGTTTACTGAGCAGGTAGTAAACCACAACAGGAGTAAAAGAGAGTACGAAAAGCTATACGAAGACACAAGTGTAGAAAGAAGAATTTTTTCATTCATAAGAAAAAAAATTTTTACACGAGGGCTTCAAGGCCATTTTACAAGAAGGAAGAAACTAAACTAAGAGAAGGGAGGCGAAATCATACTCCGCCAGCTTCGTCTCCGGCTCCTCGGTGAGTTTCAGCTTCCTTCTCCTTGTTTGCCTCAGCTTCAGCCTCGGCCTCCCTGCTCCCCCCAGCCTGCTCGGTGCCCCCATCACCGATCAGCAGCACCTCTTGCTCGGCCTGCCCGTCTCCGGTCTGCTGATCAAGCTGCTCGGTCTCACCCTCTCCGTGGAAAATTGGAGCGGGTGAAACTGGCCCTAAGGAGGCAAAGATAGCCTCCATATTCTCGTCCCGGTCAGCTCGGCAACTACGAACTCGGTCAGCAGAAAGCAGGACCGAGGACGAAGCAAGCTCCTCAAGGAGCGGCAGACTCTGGAGACGAGCTGCTATCTCTCGGCCGTACAGCGGCAGGACGACTTCGGGCCCCTGCTCGGCATTATCGGTCATCAGTTTCAGCAGATCACCGACAAAGGCCGAAAATTGATTGCTCAGAAAGAGTTTCTCCGCGAAAGCACGGAGAACCTCCCCTTGGGCAACCACGGCGGCAGCATCCCTCCGTTTCGTCTGCTCTCGCTGGATGATGAGCTGGTTTTTGGCAAACTGGGCTTCATCCTGGGCCGAGATCCTAGCAGCTCTGGCCTTCTCAAAGTCTGCCTTAGCCTGTTCGGCCTGGTGACGAGCAGCCGCCAACTTCCTCTGCATCTCAGCATAATCGTTGGACGCTTTGGAGAGTTCAACGGCGACGAGCTTGGAGAGCATATCGTTCCTCTGAAAATGGAAAAAGGAAAAAGTCAACCGAGGGGCCACAAAAAATACAGGAAAAAAGCAAGGCCAGAAAATCAAGAAGAGAATTCACCTCGGCGAAGTCCGTGGGCCATAAAAAGGGCTCACAGATATGTTCCGAAGGAGGCGCCAAGACCACGTCTTTCTCTGGCGCTCTTGGGGGTTTCTGAATCCTCCCCTTCCCCCTTGCCGAAGTCGACTCCGGCTTCTTTGGATCCGAAGAGGTCTTTTGCCTCTTCGGATTCTTCTCGGCATCAGGCGCCGAGCTGGTAGCCTTCTGTTTCTCCGGCTCCTTAAGCTCGGAGGATTTGCGGCTAATCTTATTTAGCAAGTTCACTGCCAAAAAGCAAGAAAGCAAGGTTAGTTTTCGCCACAAAAGCAGTAAGGCACAAAAAAGAAGTCCTCACCCTCAGTCTCTTCGTCCGAAGACGAGGAGTCGAACACGAAGTCGCCCTTGACGAGCTCAGACTCCAGGTACTGCTTCCTAATCATAGGAATCTTATTGAGCTCGCCCTCGAGCTCGTCCAACGGTTCTAACCGAGGATGAGGAATAACGGACTTCGGCCCTCTCCAGGAAAAGTCCGAAGCCGAAGTCCTATTATAAAAAAAGAAACGATTTTGCCATTTCGGCCATTTGGTTTTACAAAAGGCTCTAAAGGGCTGTAAAGGGATCAAGTAAAACCAAGATCCCTTCCTCTTAAACTGGAAGAAATTAAGGATTGCCCTCAGAGACAGATCCTTATCTAGCCTACGCAGTTCGGCAGCAAAGGCCGATAAGTGCCTCCAAGAATTCGGAGTCACCTGACCTAAAGGGAGTTGGAAAAAATCAAGAAGCTCTACAAAAGGTGGGGGAAGAGGGAAACGAAGCCCGCATCCTAAGCAGGCTTCGTAAACGGTGGCATAACCCTCCGGCGGCGAGTTAGCCCTATGATCGTCGTCGGGAATCACCACCTTCCCCCCGGGAAGAAGATATTTTCCGTGTAGGGATATCACAGTGTCCTTACTCAAGATGCTGTGAAAGTATTCTACGGTCTTCTCCCCGGACTCTTTCCGGCTAGAAGATCCCTTACCCCCTTTCCTACCACTACCTGACTCAGAAGAAGAAGAAGAAGACATGGTTCTTACTCTTTGAAAGTCTGAAGAAATTCTGAAGAAATTCTTGAAAGCGGAAGGAAATTTTTACGCAAAAGAGAGAGAATGCAGAAGAAGCAATAGCAAAAGTGTTCAAATGATGAAGAAAGGACGTATTTATCAGATTCGGAGAAGATTTCAAAATCATCGCACCGTTTCGAATCCCACCTTTTCAGGATTCAACGGCCGGATTTTACTGTCGCATTTAATGCAGTCACGCGCAAGGCACGTCCCCTGACGTCAGCCTCCCCCGTACCTTTATCCAGAATGCCGAAGTGACTCGCTTCGCCGAAGTGATTCACTTCGCTTTTCGGGGGGGTAGTGATGGGGTACGTACTAAACAAGCCCAATAGCAGTGACGGCCCATCAGCCCAAAGCCCAAGGAAGAGTATCAGTTCGGCATTACCAAAGAGTTCGGCCCCAGCCTACAGTTCGGTAAAAGCCGACCAATCAAGCTCTACTCTCAGATCGGCAAAAGCTGCTCGGCAATAGTTCAGCAGTTCGGTCTCAGTATTCAACCGAACTGGGAGATAGTGGACTCATGCAGAACCTCCACGACCTCCACTACACGATCTATTTAGTGGTGTCAACTCATGCAGGATCTCATGCAGAATAGCGGACCAAACAAAGAGATAGTGGACCCATGCAGGATCTCATGACCTCCACGACATCCACGACCTAATTAGTGATGATGTAAGCCACGACCTAATTAGTGATGATGTAAGCCACGACCTAATTAGTGATGATGTAAGCCACGACCTAGTTAGTGGTGATGCAAGCCACGATCTTAGTTCAATGTATAAATAGAACTTAGATCAGATAGACTGGAGGAAAAAAAAGCTCTCTAGACATCAAAGATCATATAGCAAGTCTGTATTTGTAAGCTGTAAACCAGATCAAGCAATACAATCTTGCCCTCCTTTCTTCCCGTGGACGTAGATTTACCTCAGTAAATCGAACCACGTAATTCCTTGTGTCGTGATCTATATTTTCTTTTACCCGCATTTGTCACCATCAAAAATTCGCCCAATCATCAATTCCCGGGGCCAATCGACACCACCACGCGTTCCTTGTTCCCCGAGGGGATGCTGTTTAAGGCATCGGTTACCGTCTTGAAATCGCCACTACCGTCCACCCGGACATTGATCACCTTCTGAAAGCTTGAGGCATTGCCTACTGTGGT
Source organism: Salvia splendens (assembly GCF_004379255.2). NCBI lineage: Eukaryota > Viridiplantae > Streptophyta > Magnoliopsida > Lamiales > Lamiaceae > Salvia > Salvia splendens. The sequence continues at coordinate 16,487,342 of NC_056038.1, forward strand.
TTCGAACCAGCTTTCCCTCTGAGATTTATCGGCGGGAATCATGAATTGGCCGTCGTCGGACCAAACGATAGGAATGAAACAGAGAATCAAGAGGAGTGTATTCATGATAGTAATAGTACTATGCGACATTTTCATTTAGATACTATCTGCATGTCTTAGACAATTTTATTTTTGTCGTTTGGGTTAGTTTATAAGATATTTATATACTAGTGTTTTGTTTTTTCCGTTGAAAATTAGCATTTATGAAAATTTACAAACATGCATTTATCCCATGCAAACCATGGCAGTCCGTTTTTGAATTATTATTTACAAAAAAAATTCTTGAAAAATTGTATTTAAGATTTTTGAATCGAGGAAAAGCTACTAGAATGTATGGAGTAGTATTAAGCTTTGAGTCAAGCGTATGTATCTCATCGCCACTACTGCCACCGACTATATGCCTTTCGTTACAAAACCAACATAATATTGGAAAGTAAAATGTGAAAAACGAAATAAATAAAAAGTTTTATGGACTACATTGTATTAGACTAGAATGATTTCTCAAAATGGTTACACAATCTCTTAGAGCATTAGCAATAGAAGGGCCCTATCTTCCTTCAATGGAATGGCCCTCCCATTTCCATTTCATTTCCACAGCATCATTTATTTTGTTTTAAATTTGTAGCACTTATTTTTAATATGTTATCAAATTAAATAAATTTAAATACAAAAAAATATTAATATAGAAATCGTCGTTGTATTGCAAGAATGGAAAATAGAATACAACGAGAAAGGGAAAAAGAACCTACATTAAAAAAAATAAAATCACAAAAAAATAACAAATAAAAACCTAGAAATGATCATCATTAAAAAACACAAATACGAGTCAGACGTCGTCGTCGGCGTCGGAATGCAGACCCGGCTGTTTCTTCATCCTATTGATAGTTTTCCAGATGTTCGTCTTCACACGATCATCCAGTTCTTCTCGATCCAGCCTATAGAACTTATACAGCTGAGCGTAGCCGGCAATTATTACATCACCCTTCGGGTCCCCATCGGTCGACTGGGAGACGCTCCCCTGAGACTTCCCCTTCGCCGCTGCCTTCGCCGCTTTCACTCCCATTGGGCGCCGAGTAGTGGGTTGAACTACCTCAACCGACTCGGTGAAGTCGGTTGGTGTCGGACCGCTGCCGCTCAAACTCTGGGATCCAACGAGCTTCGTCCTCCTCGAGCCTTTCGCCACTGCCGCCTCAATTCCCACCCGAAATTTTTCTTGATCCTTCAGTTTCATGTAGGCTTCCGAGTGTTGGAACCCGGCGGTGTTGACGGTACTTAGTGTTGCCCACGGTTCCAAAGCCGGCGGTTCACGGTTCCAGTTCCGGTTTGAACCAGAACTGGACCGTGAGGCTATTTCACGGTTCCAGTTCCGGTTTGAAAACCAGCGGTTCTGTTCCGGTTCGGAACCGCCGGTTTTCCACCGGTTTACACTGTTCCGGTTCGAAAACCGGCGGTTTCACGGTTCGTTTTTTTTTGTAATTTGAAATTTGGACTTGTACAATAAATTTGAACAAGACAATGGATAATTTAAATTGAAATAAGACGAATAAGGTGAAAATGATATCAATTTTATTGAATTTGAGTTGTAACGGACAACGATACATTACAATTTACAATACATATACAAGTATACAACATACAACAATGTAATATAATTTACAAGTGTCGTCGGAACGTAAATATAAAAACATGAAATAGGGGGAAAAGGAAAAAAATTGAAAAGGGCTTGAGCTCAACTTAAACTTTAAAGTTAAACTTTTCAAATTTAAGTTGAGTTGCCTACGTATCCACAATTTTATTGAGGAATCAAAGCTCAGTAGTTCTCTTACCTTGCTTACCTTTTTGGTCGGCCGTGCTCACCATTCACCACCCCCTCCCCCCGTCATTGCTATTGTTGAGGGCTCTCGCTTCCGACCTCGTCATCGCCATCGGTGGAAAAGTCTTCACCATCACTCTCTACACGGAAGTCGAAATCCGGCTCTTGTGCTCTCATGTCCGCATTTGCCCAATCATCAAGTAACATAGTGGCTTCCATATTTTTAGCGGAGAGATTGCTCCTTTTGTCGTCTAGAACACAACCGCCGACACTAAACGGTGGAAGCGGGAACGGCAAAAATCTCCTTAGCCATTATCGAGAGTATCAAAAACTCTTTGTCATGTGTTCCCCACCAATTAAGGACGTCAATTTGTTGAGTAGGAGGACCTGCATCTTGAAAAATAGAGCGCGATTCCAAATATATATCTAACTCACTAGTAGCTCTAGTCCTATTGGTTGTAGTACCGTATAGATCTTGCAATTGTGATACTACGTCTGGATCAATCATGACATTGCTAAAGTTCCCGCCACCAAAATCAAATGTAGAAGGACTAGGAGGAGCACGTACCTGGTGAGCGGTGTTACACCGCATTTCATATTCCGCATAGAGAGCATGAAGTGCACTATCTAACCTTAGTTTGATTTCATCAACATTCGGAAAACTTATTTCGAAGCATTCTCCTCTTGTCAAGCCCATTTCACGAAGTTGAGAAAAATCCAAATCGTGCAAACAACCATAGTACATGTCTAAAATTTTATGAACACCATGCAACTTCCACTTTGGATCCAAGCATTTTGCAATAAAAAACACATTTGGAATACGGGCAAAATATTTTAACCATTTTTCAACCATATAAAACAAAATAGCCTTCAACTCTATGAATTGAGTATTTTTCATACACGTCTTAAAACCAATTGCCACATACATGCAATGCTCTAAAACGCGCACAGAAGTAGGATAATAAACACCAGATAACTCAACTGTGGCATTTTTGAAAGCTCGGAATAATCGAAACAAATCCATATTGTGGTCCCAACAAGCGGGTATCAAAAGCAAATCAGAAGGAACATGAGGGCAAGTTCTAAAAAAATCACATAAATATTCAATGTGGTTCAACGTTGACTCCAACATATCGTACGTTGAGTTCCAACGAAGTTGAAACATGCAAACGAAAATTGGTGTACCTGCACTGCTTGCTATGGCAATATTTCTTCCAAGCTCTACCAATAGGAGCTTTGTTATGAATCGACTTAACATCAGTTCTAATAGGATCAACATACTTTTGCCACAAATCGATCGCATCTCGAACACACAAATTCAAAATATGGGAAGTACATCGTACATGAAAATATTTGCCATCAATAACAGGAGAACATGCACTTATTAGTTCATCTATACTAGCAGTGTTAGTGCTTGCATTATCAAAACCAATGGAAAAAATTTTATTGATCAATTGAAATTCATTCAAAACTTGAATGATCAATTGAGCAATTGCTTGTGCAGTGTGTGGTGCGGAAAATTCCCGAAATGCAATCAAACGTTTGTTTAAAGTCCAACTGTGATCAACGAAATGCACAGTGGTGCTCATATACGAATTTTTGCAAAAACAATCAGTCCACACATCAGAGCAAATCGAAACTTTATGACCCAAGTTAACAATAAACGTACCTAATTGCGCATTCTTTTCCATGCATTGTCTAACAACAGCTCGAGTCATAGAAGTTCGACTCAATTTTCTTGCAGCGGCATTATAAACTTGTCGCATACTCAACTCAAACGCATCGTTATCAAAAGCATTGAACGGAAAATGTTTCATCACGGAAAATCTAGACGTCACATTAAGAACATTTTTGTGATCATATTTTAAAAGAGTATTGCTACACATACCTGATGTTTGGGATGAACCCGTCCCACTCCGGGTCCCGACTCCACGTTGAAAGTTGAGTTGAGTTTGGGTTGGAGTGATACCAAACTCGACCGGATGCGCTTTCTTCATGTGACGGGTAAATGTACCATATCCTCCACCCTTTCGGAATGTGTATACGTTTTCGCAATAGTTGCAATACACATTATAAGTGTCCGGATCGGTACTATCTTGTACCTTCTTGAAATGTTTCACCATGATGTTTGAGGTTAAAGACCTTTCAATTGGTTTAGAAGGTAGAGGAGGGTGTCCACGACCACAACCACGATGGCTCCTTGGTGGTGGTGGGGTGGCATTTCTTGAACCTCTTCCGCCTCTTCCTCTTCCCCCTCCTCCTCGTCATCATCATCATCGTCGTCATCAAGATTCACATGGGTTGGAATTTGTTGAGAATAGGCACCGCGACCGGGAGCACCACTACCGGTACCAACATAAGCATCGCCTTAGGATTGAGAGCGAGAGAGAGCAGTAGCATTGGCCATATCTTGTTCTTCTCGAATCTATAAAATAATATTTGTATTGTAAATATCAAATAGAATTATGAACAATAATGTAATGTAATTCATAATTAATTATATTAGTAGATAATAATTATTAACCTGCCACGCATCCATGTTCCTTTGAGAAATCTCATCAATAACAGATCTTCGACTTGGCCTCTTGGACTTTCCTTTTCCCTTTCCCTTATCAACACGACCTTCTCGGGATGAAGATATCTTGATAGTAACAAATTATGTAGTAGAAAACTAGAAATATGGAATAATATATTTTTTTTGTTTTAGCAATTGAGAAAGAAAGACAACTTATAGAACTACGGGAACAAGTATAAGTGTATAACAATGCGTAATAAGAGTAGCACTTGAATAATTCAAATGTAAGCACAATAGCACAAATGAGAAATGAGAGACAAAGAGAGAGAATTGAGAGATTGAAGAAAGAAACTCTTATTAACACAAAAGTGGGGTGAATGTAAGTGAGGATAGAGGGGGTATTTATAGATAAAAATGGGGGGAAATGGATGAATTTGAATTCAAAATCAGAATTAAAATAAAAATTGAATTTAAAAAAACCGGCGGTTTTGTCCGAAAACCGCCGGTTTCACCGACAAAACCGCCTGTTTGGTCAACAAACCGGCTGCAAAAGCTGCTATGTGTCAGCCTCGTGTTCCGCACCGCCACCGAAAACCGTCGATTTCACGGTTAACCGCCGATTTTCGGTCCAAAAACTGTCGGAACCGGCCGCCCCAACCCTCCTGAAAAAGTTTCCCTAGATGATGCCTCGGTTACCGTGCCTGAACCATGAAACCGCCGGTTAACCGGCAGTTCGGTGACGGTTCCGGTTCAAAAAATCTTGAACCTGAACCGGACCGCGGTTCCAATTGCGACGGTTTCGGTTCGAGGAAATTACGACGGTTCCGGTTCGGAACCGGAACCTGTGGGCATCTCTAACGGTACTCGCGAATTGGCCTAGCAACAAATCCCGCACATCGTCGTAACGCATATCGCTCGTCATCATTCGACAATTGTTCTCGTATATGCCATGAAACTTACCGATGTGGAACATGACACGCTCGAAATGCTTGCGAAGCTCCGGTGCCTTGTGAGACGGTGCCCCTTTAGGCTTCACTCCCTCCTCATTGTATCGTTGCGCGATGCGGGTCTAGAAACCAACCTTCCGTTGGTTGTTACTTACAACAGCATCCTCGCCGATATCGATCCAACACCTCGCCAGAGCAAGCGTCTCAGCTGGCGTATAGAAGATTTGCGGCCTCCTAACCTTTGGAGCAGGCGCCGACGGCTCCGCGGCCTTCCTCTTCGCTTTCGCCTTCCTCTTCTCCTTCTCCTTCTCCTTCTCCTTCTCCTTCTCCTTCTCCTTCTCCGGCTCCTTCTCTTTTGGAGGTGATGGATGCATCTCCTCCACTTCATACTCTTCCGTACTGAAGCTCGGATCTGTGACTGGAATAGTTGTAGATCCGTGAGTGTCGGGTGTAGAACTCATCATCTCTGGGCGGTACACCGCGTCCCAGTAATTTGGGTCAATTCCTCTTCCGATGCTCTAGTGGAACGCCTGTGGGGTAATTGGCCTACCAGTACCGACAAAGGTGCTGCCAGAGAATTGAGAGAAGGCCGCGGGTTGGTTCCCGGTAAAGTAAGGAGTGAATCCTCCGCTGAATATGTTGCCACCGGGAACTTGGTTGAAGAAGGGATTTTGCTGAGATGGTGGAGGGTGGTTGAAGTAGGGATTTTGCAGAGTGGGTGGAGTTTGGGTATCAGGAGGAATTTGGGTTCCACCCATGTATGGGCTTCCATCGCCGGATAATTGGAGAGAGTTGTCGGAATCCATTTTCTTGAGAGAGGAAGTGTAGAGTGAGAAGATGAGTGATGGAAAGTGGAGGGGGGTGAGTGAAAGTGATAGGAAATGGAAATATATAGAAAATAAGAAAAAATTTGAAAAAAAATATATGAGAGGGCCTTCGATCGGCCCTTCCTCCACAATGGAGGGCAGATAGAAGGGCCCTTCTCATCGGCATAGGCTGATATATCGGCCATTTGGGGGGGGGGGGGGGGGGTCAAAGATCCTTCCGCTGCTATGGTGGATTGCTAATGCTCTTATAACTTATAGGCTCCAATTCTAACTATACTTGGAAAATATAATTTTTATAATCTTTAATTATTTTCCTTCATTATTTTTGCCAAAACTTCATCTCTTGATTTCTTGTTCTCCTATAAACTGATTTCTTCATTCCAACACATATATAGATTGAGTTGTAAAAATTTTAAATTTACTTTATTCATATTTGTGTTCAATATACACATTTTGTTTAATTATATTCATATTTTGTATTTATGTCAGCATAAAAATATTTATATCGTTCTATTAAAACTTTTGCTTAGTGCCAAAGGAGATGGAAGAAAAGAATTTAACAAACACTATAGAGATTAATAGTACTAATAGTATCGATGTATAAACTGTATTGTTGTCCAAATTTTATACTAGTGCTTTTCAATAACAGTTTGAAACAAAAGTGAATTAAACTGTAGCATGATACACCCCACCGTCCAACAAAAGTAGTATCACGTTTCTATTTCATTCTATTCGTACTAAAATTTTAAGGATTCTTTAATTTATTACTCTATTTTAATTCACCTTTTCTTAATTCTCTTACTTTACCTATAATTTTCTTTCTCCTATTTTTATCCAATTTTTTCCTCACACTCTTACTTTATCTATTTTATATTAAAACTTGTGTCGCCCATCAATGAGACTATTTTTATGGACGGAGGAAGTATAAAGTATAATATTCAATAATTATTTTGAAATAAAATCAAAGATTAGTAACCAATTATACATAAATGTCATAGTTTAGTAATCATTTACTGTTAAATTAACTCTCGTATATAAAGAATTTGCATAATGCATTAATACTATTTTAGAGTGTACGTTAAAATTGGTCTGTGAAAAATACTATATAGTGTTTACACATATTATGTCATTGTACTCGAAAGAATCACATCATGTCTATAGAAATTTTAAAATATCATTTGAGGTAATTTTCCTTTTTTATCCCTCAATCCTAGAAGAGTGTAAATATCTCTCTCTTCCCTCCTTTAATACGTGACTCTATTTGTAGTATTTATATAATCTGCCTCTTTAATTAGTTCTACTCTAAATATCATACATATATTTTAAATTCACATTTATATCATTAATTGTCGTTTTTGCTAACTAAACTATTACGATTATCAAATGTTTGATAAAACGTTGAGTATTTTATTTTTACGTGAATATAATGTGATATAGGAACTCCAAAAAATAATAAAAATGAAATGAAATACTCCATATGTCTCACGTTACTTGAGTCACTTCTTTTTCGCAATCGTTTTGGAAAAATGATAATAAATAGAGTACTTAATTAAAGTGTAGAAAAAGTAAAGTAAGAGAGAGAATAATATAGAGAGTAGTATTCTCTATATTATTTTCTCTTTTTACATTACTTTGCTTTAGTTATTTAATAATACTGCGTCGATAATTAGTTATTAGAACAACATTACATTACATAAATTGTGATGCTTAAATGTAATTAACATTTCCATTATTCAACTGAAAAGAAATTAATATTGTCTACTCATAGATATCTCCAGTACAATATGCGTAAATATGACTCATCCTCATCCAAACCGCGTCTCGATTCATTTTGCAACGATCAACTGATTCATCAATCATTTTAACAGTGAAACACGCATCTGGAAGTTGATTAATTTGAAGGCAGCAATCATGCCCAGCAAGCCCATCAAGTGTGGGTCTAACTTTTTCTTGATAGTCCTGGCACAAAGCTTCGAGAGTTCTCTTTAGACACTCTGGATCCATAGTACTATAACAGTTCTCAGCCAAACCTAAATTCAAGAATAAAGCTTTATTCAATAGGAGAAAAAACATAATCTTAATCATCATCTTTGATTTTGAGTCCATGTTCATTTTTATTTTATGTTGAGTAAGATTGAAGCTATTAGAACCTTTATAGTACGAATGTTATATAAATATCCTGCATTCAGTATATCAGTTAAAACTCATTAAATATGATATTTTAATAGAATAAAGTTACAATTATTTTATAGAAATCGTTTATAAATATATGAATCATTAATCATGGGTCATGTTCAAAGTAAGCAGTACTCCAATTCACAACTAAGACCAATCCTGTTTAAAAAAAAAAACTAAGACCAATCCTACACCATTAGATCTTAAAATGAGTGGATGAGATTAAAGTTTGCGTATTTCAATAAATAGTATACAAAACATCAACAAAATGGTAAAATAGTCAATCTGTTATAATATACTACTTTTGTCCCATTAAAAATGAAACTTTTTCTTTTCAGATTGTCCTATTAAAAATGAAACATTTCCTAAATGGAAACAACTCTATCTCTACTTTTTCATCTCTGATAAGACCTATTTCATGCATCGGTTTAGGGGTAAAATGAAGGCTACTTGATCAGTTTATCGTGCAAAGCGAGTGTTAATTGTGCAGGAATGCCGCTTGACCAAGGGCAACAAGGCCAAGCTGATCAAGCTGGCGCAGGAGGTGAAGAAGGCCAAAACTGGTGGGTTGATCAAGGTGGTGATCAAGCAGTTAGTCAGGGGACCACTGCATTCTAGAAGGGGGACACGTGAGGCTGATGCGCTGGAAAGCAATCCTCATTCGGTTATTGAAGAACCACTGCATTCTAGAAGGAGGGCACGTATCAATTGAAGAGGCGCGCAATCCCAGCAAGGACGAATATTCGCTGCCGAAGTCGTTATCCTAGCTGGAGATTGTTGCGACGAGCCTATAAATAGAAGACGCAACACCATAATAAAAATCTTCTTCTTCCTCCGGTCCCTTAGTTTAGTTCTCGCCTGGTTCCAAGTTCTTCCACGTTCCAAAACAGCCTAGGTTAGAGAGTAGAAATGGTCAATTAGAAGGAGAGCGACCGAATGGAGCGCGACAGAGAAACCCAGATCCGTTCGGCGTCGTCTCAAGTTTCCGACCAAGAGCTTCTCGGCTTTATTCGCTTTCTTACTTTCTAGTTTTAGTTGTTTAAGTTTAATTCCGTGTTATTGTGTAGTTAAAGAATAGTTCTTGTTTTGTATTTTGCATGTTCACAGTACTGTTTTGAGTTCTGAGTATAAAAATAAAAGTTGTTTGCTTTCGGAATTCTTGTTTACTGTTCCAGCTTAGTTTCGTTTTGAAATCCCAGATCGAGTGCTTGAATCTTCATTATGTTGAATGACGAAGTGGTTTGTAGTTTCGTAGCATGTTTAGGTAGTTAAGTTGTTATTTCAATTTGTTGTTTACTTGGTCCGTTATTTATTTTCCAGCATGATGAGTAACTTGATCCAGTAGTTAGTTTACATTCCGCCTAGGGATTTCAATCGGGCCAGCCCACCGGGTTTCGGGCCAACCCTATTCAGGTTGCGGGTCAATCGGGTGCGGGCTAATCGGGTTGTTATTTTTTCGGGTTATAAAAGTTCAGCCCTAACCCTAAAAGCTCGGGTTTCGGGCTAGCCCATCGGGTTAATCGGGTTGCTACCGATAAAATTAACATGCAATCAATTCAATAAATAATGGTGAAAATTAGTTATATTTATAAAATGTAAAATATTTAATTATGATAAATTTGAGATATATGCGTAAACTCAAATATTAACATGATCAAATACTAATATTTGAGATTTATGCAACATAAAACATAAACATCAAGAAATTTTAAAGCATGTTTAAAAATTTAAATATATTTTTTTAGTGAATTTGAAGTTTCTAATTCATTTATCTATTATTATATTAATAAAAACTTAATATATAATTTATATATTTAATATATAAAATGGAAAGTTATTTTTTCAGTAATCTGTATTATATAATAATCAATGAAGTGTCGAATTAGAGTCAAACAAATAGAACAATATAAATTTTATCGGGTTTCCGGGCCAGCCCATCGGGTTTTCGGGTCTGGCCCTAACGGGTTGCGGGTTAATCGGGTGCAGGCTAATCGGGCTGTAATTTTATCGGGCTGGAAATTTTCAGCCCTAACCCTATAAATTCCGCCTAGCTTAATCCAGTAGTTAAAACTCCCAATTTAAAGCGTGGCAGCAGCCGAACCCTGTTCACTAAACATACACTCAACGCACCAGCTTCCCTGTGGGATCGACCCCGTACTTGCCACTTTACTGTTAAAGTATTGCAAGTTAGGGAGTTACAAATATTTTCGTGAAAGAGAAAGCGCCTTGATCAAGTCGCAACGACTATTGCAAACTGATCCACCCGGTTCAGTTATCTTCCCATATAACTTGATCCACGCGAAATACCTTTCGCCAAATGGCGCCGTTGCCTGGGATGCATGGTGTTATTACATGGATGTGTTTAATGCATAGGTGTAAATAGTTTTATTTCCTTCTTTTTCTAATTTGTTTTTCTTTCCTTTTATGAGAAGGTACCACCACGGAGGACACTGGAATCATCCTCTCATCTACAGAAACACAAACGCTCAGTGGCGAGTTCATGAGGCTGGTGTAGTAACCACTCGTTACAGAGCTGCGTTAGAAACAACCGCATCGTCATCTACTGCTGAGCAACTGGCCAGTGAGGAGAAAGGAGAGTTGTCCGCGCCGATTAAACAGGAAATACCATTACTCGACGAAGCAGAAGCAAAAATGGCCGTCGTAGACAACGATTGGGGAATTGGCTCCCTACACGCTCATGATGAGAAGGAGCCCACTCATGCCATCATAGTTACCCCAGGGATATGGGCAATCACAATCAAATCGGGGGTGCTAGCGGTGTTGTCAAATTTCTATGGACTCTCGAAGGAATGCCCTTATGACTTTTTGGAGGAATTTTGCAGATATTGTGACATTCAACCAGTACTAGCTGGATCCACGTCAGAAGATTACAGGCTCAAGGCGATACCCTTTGTTTTGAAAGGTGATGCAAGAATCTGGTTGAGAAGGCTGCCAGAAGGCTCGATTAGAGCCTGGGCCGAGTTCCGCATGATCTTCCTGGACCGCTTCTTCCCAACATCAAAGACAAGTGCCTTGAAGAGAGAAATTACAGAGGCGAGCCAGGAGTACGATGAGCCTCTCGGGCAATATTGGGACAGATTCCATGGACTGCTGCAAGCGTGTCCTAATCACAAAATAAGAGAGCGGGAGGTCTATTCAACCTTTTATGGTGGGTTGAATGTGGACAGCAAAAACGACCTCAATCTAGCTGCCCAAGGGGATTTCTCCAAGACCCCATTCAGCCAAGCGAAGAGCATCCTGGAGAGATTAATCGAAGCAAAGAGATCGTATGAAACCTCCCGCGGCCAGTACAGACGAGGAGCGGTGCACGCAGCAGAGGCACGAAGCGACGAGAAGCTGGAGGCTCGATTTGAGCAGATGGAGAAAAAGCTGCTAGAAGCAGTAGAGAAGTCCAGAGCGCCTCCACCGCCTGCTCCCAAGGAGAAGCCATATGTGCCACCACCGCTGGAGGAGCACCATTACTATTACTGCGAGTTCCCTCCTGAAGCAGAGCCGCAAACTCAGGTGAAAGTCGTCGGCCATTGGAATCCAAACGGCAACTGGATCCTGGGAAAGCAGAGGGATGCTCAGTGGAAAGATCATCCCAATTTCAGGTGGAGTGACCAGAGCAAAGGCCAGCCGCCTCAACCATCCACACAGCAAATACAACCTATGACTCATCCTCATCCAAACCGTGTCTCGATTCTTTTTGCAGCGATCCACTGATTCATCAACCATTTTAATAGAGAAACACCCGAATGGAAGTTGATGAATTTGAAGGCAGCAATCATGCCCATCAAATGTGGGTCCAACTTTTTCTTGATAGTCCTGACACAAAGCTTCAAGAGTTCTCTTTTGACACTCTGGATCCATAGTACTATAGCAGTTCTCAGCCAACCCTAAATTCAAGAATAAAACTTCATTCAGCAGGAGAAAAAATATAATCTTAATCATCATTTTTTATTTTGAGTCCATGTTCATTTATATTTTATGTTGAGTTAGATTAAAACTATTGAAACCTTTATAGTGCGAATGTTATATAAATATGCTATATTCTGTGTGTTCGTTAAAACTTATTAAATAAGATGAATAAAGTTACAATTCATTTATAGAAACAATAAATAAATATATGAATCATTAATCACTATATAACAAGATAGGGACGGATCTGGTACGAAGAGAACACATGACCTATAACTTGATCAAACTTTTCGTACATTAACTCATTAGTCCAACAAAAGTCATTTACTCAATTTGTTTACTGAGGCTCAACACTAATTAAACCATTTCAACCCAAACACCAACAATTACTTGAAACTTCAAATCAAAACAATACGGATCATTTCTTCCCCAAATTTCTAAATCCCTAATTGAAGATAAAAGTTTCTCCCCCTCTTCATCAAACCGTCAGTTTCTCTCCCTCTCCTTCCTGCTCACTCTTCCGTCGTCGCTGAAAGGCTAAGAGCTAACTTCTTTATCTCTTTGTTATCAAATTCCTACTTGAGTTCTTTCCATTAGGCAGTAGCAATGAGAAATATTTACTTGACTATTGAGGACTATTTGAATTTCTTTGGCCGATTTGTGATTGCTCAGGAATGACGCATATTCATTTATTTTTTACTAATTTTTAAAATAGATTTCACATTCCACTCCTATTTTATTATAAGTTAATACTACATACAAAATGACGCACATTTCATAAATATTTTCTTTGACATTTTCAGACAATGGTTTCAATTATTTATTTTGTGTTATACTTATGACTTATGAATTGTTTTGATATTTTGATAATTTCTATTTTTCACTTTATCTCTATTCACATGAATTACGTCTACATTTATATTATTTGATATATTATAAACATTAGAGTAATATATTTATTTGATTTAATATTAAAAGGCAAAAAAATTAGCCTAGATTAGTGGGTCTCTCGACCCAGTCGACTCGTCGACCCGCGACCCGAATTTTCACCTTATCGACCCGGTGCGACCCTCGACCCTAACAACACTGGTCCAGGCGGGCAGGGGGGACCGGGGATGCAACCCCCTATGCCATTGATGCTGGGATGGACATCCGGGATGCAGATGACGCCAAGGTACCCGGGGATGCAGGGGACGCGGGGGGGGGGGGGGAACGTCTATCGCCCCAGTTTTGATTTTGTTACTGCTTCTTCGCACACATCGACCCCAGCGGAGACGCAGTTCACTGGGATTGAGACTTTCTCCCTAGAGGAGTTGGGGATAGATCTCGGGGATGCGGACACTCCCGTTCAAACGGGGGAGTAGGGCTGGGTCGGGGCGCGCCCAAGAAGAAGAAGGGGAAGAGGGTGGTCGACGAGTCGTCGCAGCCAGCTGGTGACGATAGCTCGGCACAGAGGAAGTGGACCGACGCGGAGAACGTTGCGCTGTCCAAGGCATGAGTGAGTGTTTGTGATGATCCTCTCGCCTCGAACAATCAGAGGATCATCAACTTGTGGGCTAAGAGAGCAGCAGCCTACAAGGCATTTTGCCTGGAGGGGAGGTCACGCAGTGGGGAGGAGTGCAGGAAGGGGTGGGACCAAATCCGGCAAGGGGTCTCCCGATTTTCGGGCTTGTACACCAACGCCCTCCGAATGCAGTCCAGTGGCCAAACTGACGAGGACTGCAGAAGGATGGCGGAGAAAGAGTTCCTCGTGCCCGGGCTTTACAAGGAGATCACCTACTGGAACTGCTACCTGGTGCTAATGGACTCCGAGAAGTTTCGGGCAAGAGTCGATACTGGCTGGATGAAGAAGCAGCGCCTGAACTATACCGGTGATTACGCCGGCGGCAGCAGCGGCGGTTCCCACGACCTCCCTGAAGATGCTCAGGAGACCCCGTCCCCTCCCGCTTTTACTCGCCGCACTCGCCCGGTTGGTTAAAGGCGGGCGCAACAGGCTCGCCAGAGGTCCGAGGAGGTCCAGTCGCCATACCCCACTGTTGGCAGCCCGACAGTCGACCTCGTCTTCTTTGCGCGTCAACAAACGCGGGCTCAGATGTACAAGGTCATATTTGACTGGAAGAATGCCACTGACCCCGAGGAGAAGAGTTTTTTCATGCACTGCTCGTGAGTATGCGAGCCGATTTGACTGCAGCCGTGGCACAGGTGGGGGGCTCAGACGCGGGCTCAGATGCCGCAAATTTGGGGGTCCCGGATAGCGGCGACGATAGCGACGACGACCGCGACGACGGCGAGGCATGAGGCGGAGGCGGGGGCTCGTGCGTGGAGTAGAAGTTTTTTTAAATTAATGTAATTTTTTTTGTTAATGTATTTTTTTTAATCAATGTACTTTTTAAAATTTTAATATTATTATTGAATTTTCCCGTATATGTGTCGTAAATTTAATTCCGTATTTTGTGTGATTGTTAATTATTTGTTTTTAATAATTTTGTTTATTGTGGCTGGGCTATGGCTGAGCTATTGCTTGTCCAGTTGCTTGTCCAGATGATGTGGCAGAAGGAGTTTTAGTGCTGATGATGTGGCAGGAGGAGTTTATGACTGGGCTATGACTGGGCTAATCTTATTGGAGATGCTCTGAGTACTCGATCAATGGATATATATTGGCTTCATGTTGCAGAAAAGTCCTCCTTGGAGACTTTAATTAAGGAGAACTGGTATTATGTGAAGTTTCAAAGTACTAGGTTGTAAGAGCAATCTGTTTTTGTTGTGGCAGGTGGTGCATAGAGAGATTGCAGGGATTGACTTGCCTTGTTTGGTGAGTCTTTGGTCCTTCATTACTAAACAAGGGTTGTCTCACTTCTTATATTAGGGCTTTTTTTAATTTCTTTTATCCTTAGTTATTAACTCTTTTTGGTATCTTGCAGGTGGTATCCATATGAGATAAAGAGCTATTGTGCTGACTGCCCTCGGCACGGGCTGAGCTGAATGTGGCCGAGATGGGTGTGGTTTGGGCCTGGGAAGGAGAAGCCCAGACTGTATATTATGCTTAACTTTAATATTTGTGATTCATAGGTATATTAATGTATAAATAATCACTTGTAAAGACACATTATGTACTTATATTTTGTTTACTAAAAGCAAAACACAAATCCGTTTTAATTATGTTCTTCGTCCCCTTTTTATTTGAAATTCGCGATTTAATAAATAGTCGATGACAACAAAGCAACATTTCCTCAGATTAAAGGTAACTAGAAACAACATGCGTTCCTTATTTCAATGAAAATTATAAAGATACGTTACTTATGAGTGCGAGAATTACATTATCATAATAAAGTATGTGGATAATAAAGTAAGACAGAGAATTTTTTGCAAAAAAAAGAGAAATGACTCACTTATAATGGGACACCATAAAGGAATGTGACTCACTTATCTTGGGACGGATGTAGTAATTAAGAAGCTGAATTTAACCGAAAACTTTGCCTCTTCATTCATTAACAGAAGATAGAAATCAAAATCCAAAGGCTATTGCAGAAAAGAATGCCAGCTGAAGAAAGTGCATTTCCGTGGCATGTCGTTGCAAATGTGACATGTAAACAATAAAATGCAATATACATTTATAAAAGTTGTAGATGGATTTCGGAAGATTGCATTTTAGTTATAGGCAGAATGCATTTTATATTGCAATTTAATCTCAACATAGTGACGTTTTCTTTTGTATCCTAATTTATGATAATTTTTAAAAAATTCAAACGCCAGAAATTACATTTCAATTTTTATGTCCTAAAAGTATAAGCTTTTTGTAGCGTTTTATGACTAAGGTGTACAAAATGAAAAATAAATGACTTAAAAGTAAAAATAATATTTTGCATTTTCCATAGACTTGCGAATTGATTATTTCAAAATCAGTGATCTAAAAGATACAACCGACCAATTTTAAATTGTACTTAATATATGAAAATTATCCCTTCCAAAAATGGCTCCCAAATCTCAACTATTCCGTAATTGCTTTAAGTTTAAACTTAAATACGTATGATACTCCGTACAAAAACGAAACAATCTGTGATTAGTTGATATAGATTTACAATCAATCGAGTGCAACTAAAACTTTTAACAAGTAATATATAGTGATTCAATCATTACAAACATATTTTCCTAAGTGAGTATATACAGTACTAAAGCTTAGTTCTGATCATACGTGGAAATGATTCTTTATCAAAGTTTAACATTGATTTCCCGCTATTTTAAATCATGGTTCAAAACCTTGTGTACTTACATATACATCTATATAGATGTATATGTGTGGATTTAAAAATTAATAAAAATACAGCTAGTAGAGTTTGGGAGGAGGCATCAACCATGAAGAAGCATCTATAAAATCAAGGCTGATGAATGGCTTAGCTTCTTCTTCGCTAAGCTGCTTAGCAAATGTTACCCGCTTGTCAAAGTTCGATCCCGGGCCTTCATTCTTGAATTCTCCGAAAAACGAAGTCCTGCACACATTCAACATTAATTACATTCTTGTTTATTATAAAAAAAAATACGACTCAGCTACAATTAATATGAATTTAATGGTACGTACCTATCATTACTAGGATCCATTTTGTCGGACCAGCCTTCAGGGTTGACAACGTCGCTTAGAAAGGTGTTCGCGAAGATCACCCTTCCGTAGGGAAACCACGATCGGCCTAAGTATGCGGTTTGGCCTGACCCAGTCACGGAACAATGGACGAATACAAAACCGGTTGTTTCTGTATCGCTCGACCTCGCTTGTGCTGTTATGAATGAAGTTGGATCTCCAGGGATAACATGTATCTCCGAGTTCTTTAAATACGAAATTATAATCAAATCAGAGCGAAACTAAGAAGTGGTTAGTTAAAAGTGATGGGACTTACCATATAAATAGAGGTGCCGGATCCAAATATGAAATCAACAGTCCCCTCAATATAGCAATCTTTGAAGAAATGTCTCCCGTTGTAATCGAAAACTGTGTCTTGATATCCATAGAATTTGCAGTTGTAGAATGCTGAAGCGTCTCCGCCTACTCTCACTGCCGATGCCTGAGCTCCATCCTTCTTTCCGTCTGGCCTTGGTGCAGAATTCTGGTTAAGAAAATGATATTTATTGAATTAAATAAAGATAATAAAGTAATAGAGAAAGTGTAAAGTAAGTTAGAGTAGATGTTTTTTTTTTTTTTAGCCAAAAATGGAAATCAAGGACAAAATGAATCGCATATGGTGGGACGTAGGGAGTACTAACCACTAGTATCAAATTGACACCGTAAAATTGGTCGGCATCGGCAGTCAAGGTGGCGGAATCGACGGTGGTGTACGTTTTGGCCGTCCCGTCGAAAACCAAAACCGGCATGTTGTCGGGGTCTCCCTGCAGTGTGATGAATGGCTTATCCGTACCGATAG
The DNA here is from genome assembly GCF_004379255.2 of Salvia splendens. Taxonomy (NCBI): domain Eukaryota; kingdom Viridiplantae; phylum Streptophyta; class Magnoliopsida; order Lamiales; family Lamiaceae; genus Salvia; species Salvia splendens. Next base: position 16,504,990 of record NC_056038.1, read on the forward strand.
TTATCTTCTCGGTATAATTTCCTGGGCCAATCGACACCACCACGCGCTCACTATTCCCCGAGGGGATGCTGTTTATGGCATCGATCACCGTCTTGAAATCTCCGCTGCCATCCACTCGGACATTGATCACCTTAAAAGAGCTCGAGGAGTCAGAAACATAGCCCACCGTGGTCTCGAACCAGCTTTCCAACTGAGATTTATCGGCGGGAATCATAAACTTGCCGTCGATTGAAAGGAAACTGAGAATGAAGAAGAAGAGTGCTTTCATGAGAGTAATAGTATACGCCATTTTACTTTGTGAATGTGATAAATTCGATAGAGATTACTGGGTTATATATTTAAGAGTTTAGATATCAAGGAAAATTTAGAAACATGCAGTTAATAGCCATGCAAACCATGGTAGTCTTTTTTGTACTATTATTTACAGAATCAAGCTATTGATTTTGTTAATTAGATTTTTTTATAAACCAACTCTGATATTGTACTATATACTTTCGAATATAAAGTGCTTGTATTTGGATATACAATTGAAGATCTTCATTGACTTATTTATAGAGAATCATACCTTAGAATATTCATTGGTAGTATCAAATAATCTCATTTTTTAAAATTATTTGAATTGTTGTGATGTTTATATGGCAAAGATTATTACCGATCGCACAGTTAGAATGTATACTGGTATTGAATACTTACTTGACTATTTTTTTATTTTTAAGTTATACTAATGTATAGTACTCCATTGAATAAGTATATTTTTAATATGAATATTATGTAAATTACTTAACTTGGACTAGAATTTATTTTTGTACTTTAAAGTTTAAAATTTACCTAATAATTATATATTGATATTTCATTTTTATTTGATTTTATATGTAATTTTAATAATATGCCCTTTCAGAATCGTAGGTGGCCATAATAGCAGGTATGCCAATGCAGCCCGCAACCCGTGGGTTGGCCCGAATAGCCCGCAAAATTTATAGGATTAGGGTTGAAAATTTATAGCCCGATAAAATCACAGCCCGATTAGTCAGCACCAATTAACCCGCAACCCGTTAGGGCCAGACCCGAAAACCCGATAAAAATTTTATTGATCTATTTGTTTGACTCCTAATTGGACACATTCGTTAATTATTTTTATAATATAGATAACTAAATAAAATAACTTTCAATTTTATATTAATTATACAAATTATATATTAAATTTTTATTAATATAATAGTAAATAAATAAATTAGAAACTTCAAATTCATTAAAAAATATTTAAATTTCTAAACATGCTTTAAAATATTTAAATTTATGTTTTATTTTGCACAAATATCAAATATTAGTATTTGATCATATTTGTGTTTGAGTTTAAGTATATATCTCAAATTTATCATAATTAAATAATTTATATTTTATAAATGTAACTAATTTTTGCCATTATTTAGTGGATTGATCGAGTGTTAACGTTATCGGTAGCAACCCGATTAACCCGCTGAGCTAGCCCGAAACTCGAGCTTTTAGGGTTAGGGTTGAATTTTTATAACCCGAAAAAATCACAACCCGATTAGCCCGCACCCGATTAATCCGCAACCCAAGCAGGGTTGGCCCGAAACCCGGTGGGCCGGCTCGATTGACATCCCTAATTAGCATGCTTGTAACTTGTAAGTAGTTGTAACCATGCAAAGGCCTAATAACTTAGCATTCATAATATTCTAGTTTTTTTATTATACTTTTTTATTCACCATTCGACCTAGTAAAGATAACTCAAGAAAATTCAAGGAAGATCTATCACTATATTTAACATGTAACTCTTTATAAAAGATGTCACTGCCGCATTTTGCTAAGGATAGCGAAAGTGGATAAACCGCGACTAATAAGAAGGGTTTAAAGAAACGGGAAAAGAAAAGGGGCAGAACTTGAGGAATTTCACAAAGGCCAAGTCGATTGATATCATAAAATAGAAACCACGTATTCAATTACATGGTCTTGGAAATAGAATAAACATTCCATCAATAAATTCGTGTTCGATGGTGAGATTATGAAATTTTCACTTCACAAAAGTACATCGGAATAGGTCATTACTAAACGACTTCGTGTATGAAGACACAAATTGTTGGAAGATCCACTTGATTATTTAATAACATCGACTCTGATCATCACTCCATCCTCTTGACGTTCAACCTGCACATTTATAAATACATGCAGGGCTGAGTACAGGAGTACTCAGTGGACACGTGCCAAAAGCAAAACATACATTATATACAGTTGTCATCATCACAGTAACACACGGGGTTTTTCTTAAAAGGCCCGAGCTTACTAAATTCTTTTGTGAGCTAAAAGTTCGTCTGTAGACCAAGTTCTTTCATCATTCATCATTCCTCATTCATCATTCTTCATTCCTCATTCACCATTCCATTCATCATTCCGCATTCATCATTCATCATTCATCATTCATCATTATGTTCCATTAATCATTTATCATTCCATCGTGCCGGGAAGGTCGCTACCTTCCGCGGACACCATAGCCGGCCAACCCTCTTGGATGGCTCATAACCCTCGCGCGCTCTATTCCTAATCGTAACGTTTTGGCATAGCCAAAACCAACAAACTTACAATCCAACAGATAGGGAAAAATCGGGTTTCTGGGGCACTTTACATTAAAGATAATATAAATGTACCCATTTTATTATCTATTCCACATATGGGAAAAACGCCAATGAAATTGGCGTGTCTTTAAGTAAAAACGCCAATATCAATGGCGTGTTTACACGTAAAGACGCCAACGTAGGTGACGTTTTATACTTGTGTCCTATTTTGGGCGTATTCTCTCCAATTGCAATTACGTTGAAAAACGCCAACTTGGTTGGCGTGTATTACTGAAAAAACGCCTTTGTAATTGGCGTGTGTATTGTTGTAGAAACGCCAAACAGATTGGCATGTTTAAGCAAAGACGCAAACACGAGTAGCGTGTTTACTGAAGTCTCGAAAAATGCCAACCTGAGTGGCGTGTTTACTTGTTTTGCGAAAAACGCCAACTTGAGTGGCGTGTTTACCAAGTTGCGAAAAACGTCAACCTGAGTGGCGTGTTTTCACAGGCTGATATGCCAGCCGTGCCTCCCCCAAATCGCAAAAATCTCACAATACACACACTTCGCGATTTCTCCAAGCTGCGCGCCCCCTCTCCGCGAAATCGCCCTCCTCTCCGTGATTTCGGCCTACATTCATCAATCGGTGCTATTCTTTCCCAAATTCATCTATTTTCTTCGGTTAGTATGCTTACCTTTTACATTATTAGAGTAGGTGGTGGATAGTTAGCTACAGTTTGTAATAGGTTGTGAATTGAGTAGAAATATTATGCATTTTGGATTGGTTGAATGACATTATTGTTGATTATTATGTTGGATTGTTTGGGTTTAAGTGAATTTGTGTATAAATTTGATTATAAACCTAAACCCTAGGGTTGTTATAGCTAAAAAATTGGGCAAATTGTTTTGGTTTATGTGGGTTTTGGTTGATGTATGTTGATTAGTTTGAATTGTTAAATTTGTTTATATTGTTAGGTTTGTCAAATTGAAATTGGACAAATTGAAATTGTTAGGTTAGGCAAAATTGAAATTGAGCAAATTGAAATTGTTAGGTTAGGCAAAATTGAAATTGGGCAAATTGAAATTGTTAGGTTGGACGAATTGTTAATTTAAATTGTTAATTTTGTGTAGGTGAATTGGATTATGATTTTGAATGTGCAATGTTGTGTAGGTGAATTATTTGATGTTGGTGTTCAATTTTGTGATATTGGATTAAATTGTATCTAATTATTGAAATGGTTTATGGTTGGTTATTGTTGAATTTGGATTATGAATGTTGTGTAGGTAAATTATGGCATCATCTTCAACCTCTCGTCGTCGGCTTGCATGTGGTCCTGCGGATCCATCTGTATTATATTTTCAGAGACAACACGTCTCTAACAACATATGGGCAGGAGTTCCATCCGAATATGTACGCTGCCGACGATATGAAGGAATAATTTGGGATGTTCCCATCCATCAATATGTCTTGGCAATAGTGGACCAGATGGGGTTTGGGGGTATATTAAGGTGTGGTAAACCAAAAGACATTGACCACCATCTTAGCACAGCTTTGATTGAACGTTGGAGGCCAGAGACTCACACGTTTCACTTTCCAGTCGGTGAAGCGACTGTGACACTGGAAGACGTGGAGGTCTTATGGGGCCTGAAAGTTGATGGAGAGGCTCTGACAGATTACATCCCCCCGACGAAAGCGGGATATTGGAAGGACATGTGTTTGGATTTTCTAGGATTCATACCGGACGCATCCGAGTTGAAGGAAATGGCTTTTAAGCAGACAAGCTTATCGCGTCAATTGAGGATTGAGCTGTCTGGTGACCACGAACACAACATATATGCTCAGCGGGCTCGTATCTATTGTTTGCTATTACTTGGTGGTCTGATGATCCCCAACGGCTCCGGAAATAAAATTCCGTTCTTCTACCTACACTTTTTCATGGATATAGAACGGTGTTCTACATATAGCTGGGGTGGTGCGACGCTTGCTTGCTTGTACCACAATTTGTGTGAAGCGGCCGTTGCTAAGAGGACGGATGTAGGGGGAGCCTTAACTCTATTACAGCTTTGGGCTTGGGAGAGAATCCCAAATATTAGACCGAGGATGCTAGATCCCGTGCATACAGACTATCTACCATGTGCAAGCGCGTAAGTTGTTCACTAATTCATTTTTTGTTTAATGTTCATCAATCTTCGTGTTCTTTGCTCATAGTTTAAATTTTTTAGATGGAATGGTCCGGCGTCATATGTAAAAGCACCCGGACATTGTATTGAAAATTTCCGAGATCAGTTCTCCATGATGCATCCTAATCAGATACTTTATATACTTATAAATTGTTTTTTGTTTTTTGTTTTTTTTGAAATTATTTTGAAAAATTTGTATCACATGTAGTTTATTTGGAGGCCTTATCTCCACCGAGAGTTGCCGGAAAGTTGTGATGCCGGTCGTCCTATATGGATGTCGATAACAACGCTTATTTGTTGGAATCTGGCTGAGCCACACCTGCCACACCGAGTGTTGCGCCAATTCGGGATTGTCCAACCGTATATCCCGGATCTCCCCCGGTTCCACGGTTCTGATTTTTTGAAACAAGATCGCCGTGGAAAATCTGGTCGGAATTGGGTTCAATGGCACGCCAATTATATATAGGAGTGGGACAACATGCACTTTACGATACGGACTGATCTGGAGGACAGTACTGAGCCTGTTGCAACGGAAGAATATATGAATTGGTTTCGCCATATCACTGTGGTGTATTTAACTAAACCCGGCGTGCATGCTGAAGAGGGATTCCACGAAACGGCATCGTCTCATAACTTTACGGTACATTATTTATACTTAACTAAACCCTGATTACTTATTTAAATTCATATTATGATATGTACTTAACTTAGAAAAATTGTAGGTGCAGACGCTTCACAATATACGCCACTTTCTAAGTGGCCGAGCTGCGACAGGACATTTCTGTCCGGATATGGAAACCATTTCGAGGATGGTTGAAGAAGGACTGCAGATATCCGGGGAGGCTCAGCTAATGGACTACCGTCCTTCGCAGCGCTCTGCAATGGACGTGGACGTACCCGTAAGGCAAAAGGCAAAACGACGAACTAAAAAGAAAACCGCCTGCGGAGAGTCGTCATCTCAGTTCGTACACAACTCCGATGACGATTTTGTGGAACCACCTCCACCGAGCTCTGCACTTCGAGGCCGTCATTCTGTCAGCCACACCGGTGGTACCGGAGAAGATATTGGCCTCAGTGATGTCCCCGCTTCTCCACCGCGGTCGTCTGTGCAGGATGATTTTTTTGGGGTGGATCTTGAGAACGCTGTTGTTCAAGATACTCCTCCCTCAAGGATCCCTAGATCTACATCCAAGATTGGGAAGGGGATACGACGCCTGTTTATGTGGAAAAGTCGTGATGATTGAACTAATTTGAACTCTTTACATTAGTAATTGGATACATTCTCTTGATATTAGTGTTTTTTCATTGATTTTAACTCTTTATATTAGTAATTTGATATTGGTGTTTTTTCATTTGCTTTGAACTCATTGATTTTAAGTCTTTATGCTTAAGTCTTTGGATGTATGAATTATTATTTCGTAGTTGAAATGAAAACTGGCAAATAAAGATATAGAGGAAATAGCGACATTCTGAACAAACGCGCCATTTCCATTGGTGTCTTAGGTAAAACGACAATGCATATGACGTGTTTTGTGAAAAACGCCAATGTCATTGGCGTGTCTAAGTTAGAAGAAATTTTGGCCAGTTTTTTCACGACGCATTCTGAACAAAAACGCCAGTCCCGTTGGCGTGTTTTATTAAAAACACGCCAGTCCCGTTGGCGTCTATTGAAACACGCCATTGGCGTGTTTCAATAAAAAACGCCACCCAAGTTAGCGTTTTTAGCTGATCATTTGATACTTAAAACGCAATTTTACTCAATATATAAGTAAATACAAATATTACCCAATACATAAGTCCAAATATTACTAAATACAGAAATCCAATATTACACAATGCATAAGTTCAATTGTCTCACCTTTTCCACGTAAAAAAGCTACGGATACCCTTCCCGATTCTGGCGGTTGAGAGTCTAGACGGAGGAGTATCTTGCACAACTACATTCTCTAAATCAACCCCGAAAAAATCGTCTCGCACAGAAGACCGAGGTGGAGAATGTGGGACATCACTGAGACCGATGCCTTCGCCTGTACCATCAGTGTGGCTGACAGAATGACGACCTCGAACTGCAGATCTTGGTGGAGGTAAAGGCATAAAATCGTGATCGGCATCATCAGTGAGACTGACAGAATGACGACCTCGAACTGCATATCTTGGTGGAGGTGGAGGCATAAAATCGTCAGCGGCATCATTTACCAACTGAGTATCCATCCTTGAAAGAGCATTCGGGCAGTTGCGCCTGTCGTGACCTGGTTGACGACAATGTTTACATCGGCGTCGGGCTCGTGGCTGGTCAGATTCACGGACATCCATCTGATTAGGAATCCTAGTAGTACGGTATCGACCGCGACTTTTAGGCATTAACTGAGCTCCTGAACATTGCAAAGTCCATTCAGGCACGACCCAATAATCTTGGTGTCTGGGTGGATTGAACACCGTAGAATATTGGTCTACCCAAACACTTATGCGGTATACGGGATCAACAAGCGACAGCATGCTGTCGTTTCTAAACCGCGCAACTGCCGCTGCATGTGAACATGGAAGTCTCCACATCTGCCACTTTTGACATTTGCAGTGCGACTCCAAGTACTTTACCTTCCACTTATTAGCGCCCTTTCCACCAATTCGACGCTTTGTTCGAACCACATAATGGCCTGCAATTGTGTTGGGTGCTCTCACATTATGTAATTGACCTTTTGCATCATTTTTGCACACCTTTTCATGCGCCCACGGGGTAAGTGGTGTGGCACACTGTGTTGATGCAATTGACCGGTCATTGAACCATTCTATTGTCCTCCATAATATCATATCAATGCAAGTTTTAATTGGGAGTTGTCTTGCGCCTCTCAACACATTGTTGTAAGATTCCACCAGATTAGTGGTCACCTCACCCCATCTTTTGTGTTTGTCATACGCCAGAATCCATTTTTCTAACTCCACGGCATCAAGGTACTGCAAAGCCTCGGTGTTGACGTTTCGAAGTAAACGACATCTGATCTTAAACTTGCGCTTCTTGGTAGCAATACCAATTTTCCAAACAAGTCTTTTGACCATGATACCTTTGTGATTCTGCAAAACATTCTTTCTAACATGTACCAAGCAAAATCTGTGATGACCCACATTGGGTTCTTCTTTCCATATGAGAGAATTCATTGCATCTATGATTCCCACATGCCTATCAGATATGACACATATTTCATGTTTTGCTACATGAAGTCTAATGCGTTCCATAAACCAATTCCAACTTTCTTTGGTTTCCTCATCAACAATGGCATATGCAACAGGCAAACATTTCTTATTAGCATCAAATCCAACGGCAATAAGAATTTTACCTCGACATCGTCCACGTAGATGAGTTCCATCAACCGTTAAAACTGGTTTGCATAGTTGAAAAGCCTCCACAGCTGGTCCAAAAGTCCAGAATACGTACTTGAATACCTTGTTCATACCATTGCTTAATATGTCATCGTGCAACCATTCCACAATTGTGCGAGGATTTTGTCTTTGCATTTCATTCAAATAAGCTGGTAACACTTTGAACGACCACTCCCATCCACCGTATACAAGCTCAATCGCTGTCCTCCGAGCATACCATGCTTTCTTGTAACTAACTTTGACATGAAATCTATTTTCAATATCCGCCACAATTGCTTTTACCTTGTAGCAAGGATCGTTTTCTATCTGATGGCGAACACTCAACGCTATCATACCCGACGAAAGACTAGCGTGACCATTATAGTTACGATCCCCCATGCAAGTATGAGCAGTGCTAAACACTCTAATTTTCCAGTGTTCATCATGCTTCCTCAGTGTTGCTCGGCACTCCCACAAGTATGGCGGTAAGGACTTATCTTTCGGATTTCCTTGTGGCCACTTACAAACTGCATGCCATCTCTTTCCTTTACTTTCAGCAACTGTATATTGTCAGATTTTTTCCAAATGCCAATGAGTCACAGCTGCCTTCAATTCCAACTTCGTTCTAAATTTAGTATGCAAACCGACATTGCTAGGATCTTTTTCACTCCAATAATGCACACTGGGATCATCACGCTCAAAGTTTTTGGGATCAAAACTATCATATGGACCTGGTAAGGTGCGAAAATAGTTGATTCCATGCTGTGGGAACTGTGGAACTACTCTTCCTCCAACTGCCCTTCCACCAACTGATGTTTCTCCAACTGCTGTTTCTCCAAATTGTGGATCACCAAGTGGAATGGATGGTCTTGAAGCAACAAATTGTTCATCATCTGACGGATCACCATCTGAGTCTGTACTAACCGTGTCGGAATCTTCAGAATAATAAGGTGATTGTGGATCAAGAAAGTAGCTTTATCAGGACCTATTATGTCCTCAACCACATCACAATTGTCACATTCCCCTAAATGCATGCCTCCGACTTCAAAATCTTGTGTTACAGTAAAATATGGTTCTTGGGCTCTCGTAGACATACCAACATCAAAATCTTGTGTTGCAGCAAAATATGGTTCTTGGGCTCTCGTAGACGTGCCAACATCATAACTTATGACATGATGACTATGATGTTGAGTAATTGCCGAATACTCAACATATAATTCAATTACACCTCCAATAACTATACTCTCACTAAACATTAGTTGCATGCATACTTCTTCTAGTTGAACACCTATAAACGTGACTCCGGATCCAAAGCATATAGTACGCTTCCATATTATTTGAATTTTGTTTTCATATATGCTTATCCCCATCCTTTCACAAATTTTTTCCACAAGTTCATCGTACGAAATTGTTTCATCCAACATAATGAATCCTTTAGCAAAAGGAGGATCATACGAAATAACTGCTCCGGGAATTATCTTTCCACCCCAATATAAATTGACACACCACGTCATACAATCTGCAATAATGTAAAACACAAATAAATATGTATTATTTTTACATTCATCATTATGTAGAGTGACCCAAAAATTTGACAAAATATTTCTATTAAATACACTACAATATATATTATCATAACAATCCATTAAATATTGGTAACAAAATTAAATATACTACAACATATAATAGCATAACAATTGGTCAAAATATTTCTATTAAAATATATACTATCATAATAATCCATCAAAATATTAGTGTGCCCATAACAATTGGTCAAACTATTATATTAATTACACTACAATATATATTATCACAACAATCCATCAAATATTGGAAGACTACTGTTTAGAAGAATGAGTCTAAAATTTGATATACTAACCGATTAGAAGGACTAATGTTTGGAAGAATAAGCCAAAATCGAAATCTCCACACTCAAATCCACCACCAGGTCGACCCGAGCGAAAGGTTTTTCCGCCTTGGGAAGGGTTTTCGTGTTTTGGGGAGGGAAAGTGTTTAGGGTTCGCGATGTTGGGGGAGATCTGATTGGTATATGGTTCAACAGAAACACGCCGACTAGGGTGGCGTATTTATGTTAAACGCGCCATTCGAAATGGCATTTTTTAGATTAACACGCCAACTACATTGGCGTTTTTAAAATTAAACACGCCAACACAGTCGGCGTTTTTCTTGTAACACGCCAATTAAGTTGGCGTTTTTTATGTAGCTGTATTTGGCGAAAATACAGCTAAAATACGACGAGATTATAAAACGCCAATGTTTTTGGCGTATTTACTTATAGAAACGCCAATGCGGTTGGCGTTTTTCCCATTTATGGAATAGATAACAAAATGGGTACATTTAAGTAATCTTAAAGGGAAACTAGCCTAGATACCCGATTTCCTCAACAGATAGTCCTCGAAAACAAACATATTATGGCATGACAACAATTTAAAAAAATCATAGCTCCATTTGAGAAAAATGTGACATTTCATAATTTCACAAGTATTTGATTTATATTCACACTAATGTGCTGGATATTAAAAGAAAGCTCACCTGATATGCTTATTCATCAATTCAATTACTCGTGTTGGCCTCACTTGCCCTTGAGCAATTTATCCTTTGAAAAATAAATAGAGTAGCACGTTAATTAGTACTTGAACTATTTCTCTTGAGAAAGAATGCATCCATCCTATTGGATAGCACCTATATCCTAGCCTCGGCTTATAGGATTCTAAATCCTACCTCGGCTTCAGTACTCTGCAGAACTTAATTATTCACTTCACTAACTTTGGAGAAATTCAATTTTCTCTAAAATAAATATTTGGGCACTTATTTAATAAAATATGGATTCTTGGAAAATCCCTTCTTAAATCCTTTTCTTCGGATTTTTCTTACAGCCGCCCATGGCGTCACGGGGCGATGCTGGTCGGCCTATTCGCTTCTCCAACTTCAATATTTTCCATCTTCGAAAACTTAGTAAATTATTCGGGAATTAATTAACTCCACTTTCTAGCTCCAAGCTCAAATCCTTAAATCAATTCCATCTCGACCGAATGAATTTCCAAGCCCGGCGAAATAAATCTCGGTCCCAACTAATTAATTAAATGGGACTAGTCCCAAAAGTTAAGTAGTAATATTCCATCACTACATATAATTTATTTAGGCCCAAACTATAATTAACTTGTAGTCCGTCAACAATTAGTCAAGTCCGGCCATCATGCTAAATAATTTTCGTCCCAAATCCTTCATTAGCTCACTGGCCCAAATGTTCCATTTAATTTCTTGGCCCAATTTAAACAAAAAAATGGCCCATCATAAAAATATACTCTTAATTAACGAAGCAGCGGCGCTGATTCCTCTTCTCGCCTTTCTCCGGCGAGTTTTCTCCGGAATGTAGCAGCTCCGCCCCCCTCTCGTTCTCCGGCGTCCTCTGGCGATTCACGCCCGTCGGAGCACCAGCCGCCTCTCGGCTCCCTCCGACGAGTTCTCCGTCGCCGTCACTCGCCGTTCGCCGCTGCCTCCTTCGCGAGGCAGCCTCGACACTCACCGGCTACTCGGCGTTACCGCCGGGGCCCCGCTGCATTTCCTACGTCGGCGAACCGTGTCAGCTTTCTCCGTCGTCGTCCCGATCGGACAGCCCCACGCTCTGAAGCTAAGTCCTCTCCCCTATCCCCTTCTACTCGATTTCTTTTGAGTTATGGCAGCAACTATGTGATTTAAAAGCATTGACTATGGTTGCGATCAAACCTTAATCTTGTGACATTAATTATTGTATCTGTTCTTTTGGGTTCATGGTAGAAGTTTCCTATTGTGAAATTTGCCAGTAGCCGTGGCACTTAACTCTAAGTTCTCTAAGTTTTTGTTCTGGGCTATTTACTGCGTTGGTTCTACATGATGCAAGAGAGGGTGTTGTGGTGATGAGGGGATTACCTCACTTGGTGAATCCTTGGTTTCTTGGCTGCCCTCCTTGCTCCTCCCCCTTCTGCTCTCTTCTTATGATATATTGTGAAACTTGTGGTGATCGAAAAGTGAGGGGGAAGAGAAGGGCTGTGGCTCCTTATATAGCTCTCAACTGTTGGCAGCTTGTGCCCGGAAACTTGGGGACAAAGCCTCCTATTTTGGGGCTGTAAGCTCATCTCTACATGTGCTAATCCAAATGTTGTTACCTATTTGGTGAAATTTGGGGAAATAGATTCACTCTCTTGGCTGTAACCTTTAGGCTGCTTCCTTAGCCTCGATTTGGTGGCAATTGAGCCAGCCTGCTCCCCTTTTTGGGCATTGGCGATGACTTCATCTCATGCCCTCCTTACTGTCTCTACTCCTTTTTGGGAGATTGAATGAAATCTTGGTTTCTGACCATCTTTTGGTCTTTGGCGATGTTGCTTTGCACTCCTCACTTTACTACATTTATGAAAGTCTCAACTTTTGCTCCTTTTTGTTGCTTTCTAACCCCTTTTGGCTCTAACTTGTAGGGACATGGGTTGTCATCTTTTGGAGCTTGTGGAAGTGGAATCGAGGAAGAGAAGAAGTGTAAAGCCCGTACTTTTTATGGTACTTGGAACAACACCAAGTTACTACGAGACAAAATAATAATTTGTCTAAACGAAAGAAAACGAACAAAAAATAAATATAAACACTTGGGCTCTCAAATAAATGAGCCCAAACAATTTAATTAGAGTTGTGGGAGATGTCTTTGAGCCCAATTCTTTGTCTTCTTCACGTGAATAACTTCAAGATCTGCTTTCATCCTCCGTAAATTCCTGCCGCAAAAGAAATCGGTGCAGTTTTCTTCTCTACACTCCCAGCCGTTACCTGCGCAATAAAACACCCACATTAACCCTCATCATTAGGATTTATCACCATTTATTTATGCGGCCACTAATTGCCATTTAAACAACCCATTTAACTTCCTGATGGTGCTCCCTCAAATTCTCGACTGAACCACCATTTCCATCACTTTCACCTTCTGCAAACACATCCAAATCATACACTACCACCAAGTTGTTCAAGGATAGAGACGAAAAGTTCCAAGTTTTCAAGCAATCATACTCTTAGGTAATGCTATTCTTTTATTCCATGTGATTTGTTTCACAATTCCTTATTCAAATATGTACAACCACAGTGGGTGCAGATAATAACCAAGGAAGACACTTAATTCATATTTCTTCCACAAACCTCAATTGGCCGAAGGTATACTCAAATTGCTCATTCATTACATATACATGAGGATTTAGCATATTGTTCACAACATATCATTCACACATAAATCTCCCACACAAGTAACTTAACCAATCGAACATCACGAATCGAAACCCCCTTGCTGCGTTTTGAAAACTGAAAACGAAAGAACATAACTTTGTAATGAGAACTTATCTTTCGGGACGGTTCGGAGTTGTGCGGGGCTGTTCGGGTTGGTTTCGGGGCGTTTCGGGGTTGGATCGGTGAGGAACGATGGCTGTCGAACACGTTCGGGGTAGTACAACAATCAAGAGGCGATGACGGATGACGGAGACTATCTGGGAGTGTACGGGCTGCTGAACAGCGGCCATCGGGACGAACTGCTGCTGATCGCAGCATTTGTGCACAGCAGCGACAACCAAGCGGTGGTGACTCCAAGGAGGTGGTGGTGGTGGCGAATCGGAGAAATTGCACCGGCAGCGACTGCCCGTCCCCCTCGCTGCATCGGCGTCTTTCCGCGGAGGAGACGACGGTGGTGGTGTTCGAGGATGGTGACGGAACGGCGAAAGGTCGCCGGCTGGTAAATGGAGACAGACGGAAATTTCGTTTCCGCAACTGAGGACGTTTGGACTTCTTTGATTTTGGGGATATCGAATTGGGGAAGATGAGATGTTAGACCATCAGCAGTGGGGCGCCCTAAGGCGGCTCTATGGCGCGCCACGTCAGCATTTTTATCCTTCTCCTTCTCCAACTGCAGTGGGGTGCCCTAAGGCGCGCCCTATGACGAGCCGCATCATCATTTTGTTGTTTTGTTTAATTAATTTAACTGTTTTCAAATAACACGTAACGAGTAAAAAAAACGACTAAATAACAAGCGGCAAAGTTTTAATAATAAAAAAAATTACACCATTCAACTAAAAAAAGAAAAAAACTAAGTCGGGCCAATTCCCAACTTCCTACGCAACTCATCGAGTAATGCACGGAGATACTCGGCTTGTTCGGGGTCGGTGCACTTCTTGAGAGCCTTGTGCATCTGCAACATCATCCTTGCCATCGACGCTGTAGCTAACGACGCAAACGCGGTGGCCGTCTGCGTCGGGAGCTCATCCGGGTCCGGAACAGGGGTTGCAGCGGTCGACGATGACGTCGCGGTCGCCTTCCCCTTGGCCTTCGCAGCCTTGATGCCGGGAGGACGCCGGGAGGACACCGGTGTGCCGGAACTCCCTTCATCCACGTACGTCCGGTTGAGGTCAACCGGGTTAGTGCCGCTGCCGCTGCTCGTGTAGTCACCAGCTTCGGTGACCTTCGTCCTCTTCGGCACACCAGTGTGCAGAATTCCACCTCTGCTTCTCCCTCAAGAGCGCTCAGATGGCCTCGTGCTTGAACTCGCCGAACATCGACCGGTACGACAACATCGCTTTAGAGCGCACGTCGTGCACGCTCTCGCTGCTCCCCTATGACCGCGCGCACTTCTCGAACTCCGCCGAGTACAAGTTCACTTGCTTGTTGATTTGATCCCAGTGCTTGCGGAGTTGCTCACTCTTGCGCTTGTACGCGGTTGGCGGCTTCACCGAATTGTAGAGGTCCGCGATGCGCTCCCAGTACGAGGTCTGACTCTGGTTGTTGGCGAATATCGGATCTTCCGATATATCTACCCAACACCGGGCCAAAGTGAGAGTTTCGTCGTCGGTGTAGTTCGTACGGCTGGGGGAGTACTCATCGCAGTCACTGGGAGGCGGCAACTTCTGCGCCCGCTGCCGGTTCCGCTTCGCCTTCCCCTTGGCGGCACCGGTCGCTGCGGGGGCGGGATCGGCCGATGCGGTTGGGCGATGCGGCAACGGCTCTATATCATACAACCCATACGATTCTGTACTGAAATCGGGATCGTAATGGGTGTTGTCGCCGAACGAACGATAATCGCCGGGTTCTGTACCCGGCCAATGCGCCTCTCCGCTAAACGTAGGGCTATTGGGGCTTGAATCCATTTCGTAGTAATTATGTAAATGTAAGTTTCGAAGATGAAATCGTGTGAAATGAAATGTTACAAATGAACGCTATTTATAAAAAAACAAAACCGCGTGCCATCGTCCGCATCCTTCACAATGGGGCGGACGATGTCGCGGATGATGGCCATCGTCCGCGACCATCGTCCGCGACGTCCGCAATGGAGCGGATGACGCCATCGTCTGCGGTTTAAGTCGCGCCCGAAGCATAGGCCGCGACTATCGTCCGCGGCCTATGCCACACACCCACAGTGGGGGCGGACGATGAATGGCGCGGACGATGCGCGCCATCGAGCGTGCCATCGTCCGCCCATTGAGGATGGCCTTAAGAGAGAGAGGGAGGAGTTGACCGATAGTGAAGGGAGTTGGGGGATCCTTGTTGAATTCCTTTTTGGGCTTCCTCTTAAAAATTTTTTTTGGGCCACCTAATTTTTTTTGGGTTGGACTCATTGAATAAAATGGGAGGGATAAGGTGGGCTGGAAATTAAATAAATCTTTGGGCTGATAATTATATTTATCCTAAGTCTGAAATAAATATAATTTTCAAAGAGAAGCAGTGGCGATAATTTATTTATGAGCTTGATTAATTTTGAGGTCCTGTAATTCGATATCGCGGAGAGAAAAAAAAACGAGGAGCTAACGGAGGAAGTATTGGTGTAAGCGGCCGACCGGCGACGCCTTGGGCGGCCGCCGAATAATAAAAAATACACGAAAACCGAGAAAACGAGATAAAAGACTTTAATTATAGTTAGGGATGTCAATGTAACCTGAACCCGCGGGCCGGCCCGAATAACCCGATAAAAATACAGGGTTAGGGTTGTAATTTCGCAGCCCGAATTTAAAATCGGGCCATTCGGGCTGACCCGTTCGGGTTGTCGGGTTATGCGGGCTGACCCGATCGGGTTACGGGTCGGCCCGTCGGGTTGAAGGCTTCTGCACAGTTAGCAGTTTTTGTAACGGTCATAACTTTCTCTACAAAGCTCCGATTGAGGTGTGCAATATATCCACGCGAAGCTCTTTCGAAGACGAAGAGAATGATATGTATTAGAGGTTTATCAGACTTCAAAATTGCGAGAAACATTGACTCAAACAAGGCTGCTGCACATCCACATATTTTGTGTACATTTTCTAATCTATTTTCTATCATTTCTCAACAAACATGTAAACATACCAAAATATAGAAATATAATCAAAATCATCCAAGACAACCCTTTAAAACCATGCAAAATCCAAATACGTCAACCGACTATAAAATATCACGAAAAAAATCACTATGTGGTTCATGGATTCATAAATACTCGTATATAAAAGCTTTCTTTTAGTATATTTCCAATATAATAGTGCAAAGTGTTTTGACGCCGCTTCGTCATTTAATTATGCGTACTTTGATGATTCTTAAAACAAAGATAAATTATTATTTGACTTATTTACAGCTGGAATAAATTAAATTTGACCAATCATAATTCAAGAAAATTTAGAGTTACTCCAATTAGCTAGCATCTTGATAATTCACTTTTTAACAATTCAAAATATTTTTGTTACATCTACGATGTACCTCTCACGTTATGAAAATTTATTTAATTTTCTACGAATTGATTTATGTTTGAATTTTGAAACAAAGTGTTGATTTATATTTTAAATACATAAACATAAACATAAACATACTATTGATAGATATTTTGTAAATAATTATGTAATGAATAAGTTATTTAAATTTAAATAACTTAATCTTTTTTAAAAATATTAAAGAAAATTAAAAATACATATTTCATTGTTAAATGATTAATTAAAAATATGTATATAATTAAAGAAAATTTAAAATACGTATTATTTTTTTGAAAATATTAAAAGAATTAAAAATACGCATTGACCCGAATAACCCGGTGGGTTAGCCCGAAACCCGAAGGGTTAGGGTTAGGGTCGAACTTTTATAACCCGAAAAATCATAACCCGAATAGCCCGTACCCGAGTGGCCCGACAACCCGAACGGGTTGGCCCGAACCCGAACGGGTTGGCCCGATTGACATCCCTAATTATAGTGCATGCATTCTAAATGTTTTCTTTCTTGAGATTGATGTGCACTTTAATTTTCTTAAAAGGTGGTTCGCACGCTCGTTAAAGTCGAATCAAGAAGTTTGTTAAGGAAACTACTAAGCTTTTGAGGTGGGCTTTATTACTTAAACTCTTTATTTGCAATGATATGTATATGGTGAGATAAGGGTAGTTTAACTGTTATGTCATGCCGTATTTTATGTTTTGAATTGCCTATCTGATTGTCTACTAGGACAATGTCCTACTAGACTTTGATGGTTAACGAATTCGGGTCTGACTAGGGAGTGAGTCCCTACTCAGACTAGTGCACTGATGGGGATCGTAAGCCGTCCTTTGTGGTCGACCGGTCCAGTGATCGAGTTTGTGGCCACATTCTCGTTTCACATGATGGTTCAGATATGGTACATGATGGAGGATGACAATGATGTTTGCATGCGCATGCACCTTTTTATGGAAATGATTTTAGTGTTTCTCGGCATTTTTTTTAAAGTAAAACCCGAGTTTCACTCAACGGTGGCTTGACATAACTTTATTGATAAAATGTATTTTGGGCATGAGTTAACTGAGTGCATCAAGTACTCAGCCCCTGCATATGTTTTCTCTATGTGCAGGTTGAGCGTGGACGGGGGACGGAGGATGTTGAGCATTTGGACAAAGACAGTATTCAATAAATGATCCGGTTGCTATTGTGTCTTCATACATAGTAGTAGCTAACTCTCGATTGCTTCCGCTACGCCAAGTTTTAAAACTCTTATGTTTCCTTAATTTGTTGAACTATTTTCATTCAAACTATGTTGCTTCGTGATCTCAGACTATAATTTGATAATAAAGTTTCGTCTTTTGATCTACATGTCGTACCCCTTGATTGTTTCCCCTTTCTTCCCCGTTTCTTAATTCCCCCATTAGTCGCGACCCACCATGCTTCCTATCCTTAGGGAGTGCGGTCGTGACAAGAAGATGAGGGAAAGAGGAGGATTTTTATTCCCACACTTAGATTTAGTTACTCTATTGGTCTAGTATCCAAATACTTTAGTTTGACATCTTTGAAATGCTAGTTGTAGCTTCCATTTTGTATTTCAACATGTAGCTATTGTGTAAGCAAAATCACACACATCTCAATAAGATTGTGTAGTCCTTTTCCATTATATGTAAATCCTCTTCATAAAGTATTGTACTAATTTATTCTCTTTTCCATTGCATGAATAATTTTTTATTCTTTATTCTCCAAGATCGAGCACTTATAATTTTAAAGGTCGGGATTACAACCGAAATTCTCCGATCACACATTTTCTAAACGAAATTAATTAAGCTAATAAATCCGATTTATCTCAAGGAATGAAATTTCGGGGTGTCTCAAAAGATGTACTGTAATAAAAAGTTTATATTAATACACTGCTGCAAAAATGAATGAATACTAGTTTCTTGTCTTGACTTTTATCTTAATAGGAGTATTATTTTTCTAGTTGATGATATACTTGACTGTTTAATTCTTAGTGTTAAATAAGTTGTAATGGTGGGACGTAATGATAAATTGATGTACGTGAGTAATAAGTAGATGACAACTTTTGATAAATGGAAAGGGTCATATATTGGGACGAATATAAATGGAAAGAACATTTTTCTTATTGGGACAAATGGAGTATATTGATTGAAAATTATATGATATCATAGAATCGCTAAAGATTTTGATAGCATATGCATGAATTTATAATTTCACATACTGACATACATTGTGGTACATCAATTGATCTATTTCTGTTTCCAATAGTATTTGATTGATCTTATAAACTCTTTATAACTTCCTCTATCTTGAAATTATATGATTTAAAATAACTTAAAATGTGATGTTTATCATGTTATTCCTAAGAGTATATGTTAAAGTAAGGTCGTATAGTATCAAGGTTATTCAATCTTGGAAAGTTTATATGAATTTCACCTTAGTTTGCGCAGATTAAAAACAAATCGAAGCAGCTTACTTTAGTATTTGAAATACTACCTCTTTCATAAATTACATGCACATCAGCAAATGATTGATTTTATATCTTTGCATAGCGTTATTTTACTTATTCAGTTGTAGTTTGAAATATTTGATGGAGAAATTTTTACTACAGCCACAAAATAATTCAGCCATTTAAAAACACAAGAGGAGTAGATGCACATAATCCACAAGCAAACTTAGTTCGCAACATCAGAGATCAGAGAGATGAGGCGAAGCGATTGAGAGTGACTATGCCAGAAAGCGCAGCCTTGTTTCGTTCTTTGACCTTCACCTGATAAATCACACTGCAAATTCCAACCACTTGTAAGCATACCAAACTAATTCATCCAATATAACTAGTAAATGTTAAAATCATATTTACCTCAACCCTTCAATCCACATTTCTGTTATCAATTTTTCACCTGGGTATACATGTAACAGAAATCTCCCAGTTATGTTGCGGATCATGTTTTGGTCTCCCCTACAGATGCTATTAATGATGGCTCTAATTGCAAACCCAAGAGTGCACAGTCCGTGCAAGATTGGACGAGAAAATCTGATGTGTCCAAATTTAACAACATGAATAGACATGAACGATACATCAATTCAAGGTTTTGCATTGAATTTTAAACAAACTTATATGCTAAAGTTCTTGTTCCAAAATTTTAGGGAAGTTTAATAATATCAGTATCTGGGACTGGGATTGCTGAAATTTCGAATAATAAAGACACTGGGAAACCGGAAAAAGCACAGAGTAAGGGAAAAAAATTCAGTTTAATAGGTACCCGGCTATTTCGGCAACTCTAGGATCTGAGTGCAATGGATTGTAATCACCAGAAAGCCTGTAAAGGAGGGCCTGCATCATTTACTGAAAAATTCAAAAACTACAAGCATATGCAAGTGACTAGATGTGATGAGTTATTTAATCAACATGTAAGTGAACAACAAATTATCAAAAAATCATAGCCAGCTTTCTAGTTACTGGGAAAAAATAATAAATCCAACATTGTGAAATTTCTCAATTCTCATTCATCAATCAGTTTAGCACAAAATATTACTCAGAGTTGCTTTTACATATCAAAACCCCAAGTTAAAGAAGAGAGAAATCACTTGCTTTGTTTTATACTTGAAAGCATATGTCCACTTACAGTAACCCAATAGCACATCATAAACATATATCAAACCAAGTGGCAGGTTATAAAAAGAATTTGTTTCCAAATCAAAATATAAGACATGATTTGAGTGGAAGCCTGGAAGGTATTTGGTATCTTATTTATAAACAGCAATTTGACTGGCTGGCACATAACTTTTATCATCAATTTATATAAGAGGTTAGTTTCTTTTTCTCTTTTCACCATTTTTCGCTTTATTGGGATGATAAGTCATGAAGATGCTAGCTCGAATAAACAGAAAGATCACCACCAAAAAGAAGTGACAACAGCGAGACACAATCCAGCTAGCCATGTATTTATGATAAATGATGATATTGATCACTGCTACTGGCTGATATATCTTTGATTGTTACCATTTCTCTATTCCTATGCACCCATGTGCTTCTGAGCTAACAACCATATCTGGTCCTAAAAATAAAATCCCACATACCTGTGACGGATGCGTGCATTCTTCAAACACAACAAATGGTTGACTTTTAGGAATTTTGTAAGTTGATATTTGACCGGAGGGGTATTTTGTATAAGAGTAAGGCTGGGGTGATTGTGAGAATCCACCAGCACCACGCAAATAGACAGCCGCCCTGTTAAACAATATAAATATATATCAACTTTCAGGATAACATAAATTAAAATAAATTATTAAAAAGTCCAGTGGCATAGATGTATATGGGGTACAGAGAAAACCTTACCGTTGCATGCACAGCTGCACACCAGACTCTTTTTCATAACTTAAAATCTCAACCTCGAGAACCGTTGACTTACCTGAAAGGAGATCCCAATATGAGCTTTCTTTTATGAAACATTCAACCATGAGGAAGAAAGTAAAAATCATAAACAACACAAAAGCATACTATTGCCTGAAAATCTTAATCCCAATAGAGGCTTAGTGAGGACAATAAATTACAAAATGTATTTTATAAGATACAACAATTCATACTTTTTCAACCCACGTGGACTTCTAAAAAAGGTTAAATCCTGAGAAGAGGATCTAATTATTGTTTATTTAGAGTGGCACCTGGCGTTTCTGGGAAGGCATATTTTTTGTTACCTTAAGTTGGCGCTCACTATTGCAAAACGATATAATCAATATTCAATATAAGTTCTAAACATGATTTTAGCCTGACTCATTCATCGTAAGGAAAAGGATATAAGAAATCTCCCATTGAGGGTACGGTCAATATTTGAAGTAAACCTTTATCATGCAACCCAGAAACCGTAGCCTTATTAAGTATCTGTATCAAAGTAGACATAAACTAATCAGCTCAAGCAAGCAGAAAAAACTAACAATCCAAAATAAGATGAGTGAGAACCTTACACAGCCATTAGAAGGAAGAGGTTTGTATATCTCTATGTACTGTTGCCCATGTAATAGAAGACGAGGGTCAAATCTGGAATTGAAAAAATTCCAGAAATTACTTAAAGCTAATATGCTCGACTAGCCATTTCCAGAATTGTATGCTTAATGTCAAAGCACACAGATGTGCCAAGAAAATTGACATCATTACTCACACCAAACCAGGCATCTCTATAATCTGTGACTGAAGTCCAGCAGAAAATAAACTAGCAAATGTTGGCAAAACCTGTGGATGTACGAAGGATAAAAATTAATATATTTCTTAACCAGCTCAACAGCACACAAAATTCGTATAAAGAAAATAAACTTTCTCAATTTCTTGCTTAAACTTGATTTCATTTCCCATATGAAGGGGGTGAAATCAGATAAGTCATACAAAATACAAACAAGATACTGAGTAGGCCAAATTCAAGTCCGAATATAATTATAGTCATCATATTTAATCTTTCGGACTTGCTTATGATCACCTGCAAACAGAATCAACAATCAGCCACAATTGGCCATATATCTTTATAATAACCAACCAGCATATATTGGAAACAAGGACAAACCTACAAGGGCACACATGAATATAAATTTTATTTTTAATCATATATACAACGGTAAGATATCCCTAATGAAGTAACCTCAATTGATTGTTGCCCATCCTGATGGTAAACATATTTCAGCTCATTATCATCCACCGGATCTCTCGAGCAAGCTCCAACACCAAGTGCATATAGTGCAGCGTCCCTGGCAATCAACCAACACCGTCAGTTTTTTGCTCTTTTTTTTACTGCTTGAATCACATACTGAGCAATAAACATAAAAAATAGCATTTTTCTCAACTTAGATAAATTCAGGCCGGCATACCTTTCAGTATAGCTGTAGGTTGACTGATGCGCATTTTCACCGCCAAAAAAGAAGGATAGATCGAAAAAACGAAATTAGGAGGAAAATCAAGATTAAAAAAGAAAGTGAGAAAAAGTGCGGAGAAATCTACCTCAGGAAATTTGTATGAAATAACCAGTTGGGGATCAATCTCCGCTGTTCCAGCCATAGACGATTCCGATTGGCAAATTTGCAGATAATATTCAAAATTAAGAGAGATGTTTAGAAAAGGGGTATGCGGATGGGAACGGATCCTCTGCTCTGGAGGAAGCTGCTGTGCTTAATACGCAGCGTTTAATCCTCCCCGAAACGGCGTCGTTTTGCTGATATCTCAATTCAATCCCAAGGAAATTCCTTCTCTCTTGGTCTTTTCGTCAAGCAATTGGCAGACACTGCCTACATCTCAGAAAGACATCTAACCCAAGCATACCACTGTCCTTATACATATAAATCAAATACTACATGAAATGCAACACACACTATAAGGATTCGTTTGGTTACTATGTTTCACACAGATTAGGATTCGAAACCATGGTGAATCCTGTGTTTGGTTGCCAAATGAGTTTAGTTCAAAGCCCGTGTTTCCAAGCGAGGCCCGCACTGTTCAGTTGGTTTAGTCAAGATCCGGAACTCACTCCATACCCCCAGATTGAGTCCATCTAACCTCGATTTCTGTGACCAATAATTCAATTTCTTCTCTTTTCCCCTTCTTCCTTCTCATTTCAAATTCAGCTTTCCCCTTCTTCCTTCTCATTTCAAATTAAAGCAAAGCTGAATTGACTTCAATGAAGAAGACCCCTACACCACAAGCTTCCCTTAATCGGAGGAAGAAGAATTGACCAGCAACAGGCGACAACGACGGTCGAGGTGCGACGGAGAAATCTACGGTTAGTTTTCATTTTTTTCTCTTGGGTGAATGTTTTGCTTCTCCCTTTGATTTTGTAGCTTCTAACTTCGTTACTCTCTCCATCCAAAATAAAGTGAGTGCTGCCAGTTTCTACATTTCGTTGTTTTTTTTTGTTTTTTTTCGCCTGCATGAATGATACACTTCGTTACAGAAGTGGGATGAAAACAAGGTTAAAATTGAATAAATTCACATATGCATAGAACACTTTCCAGTTTTGATGTTGGTATTTGCGATGCCTGATGTGTGTGTACGAAGCAAATCTGTTATTTATAGTGTGATGCTGTTGCTTTGTGTTTATGTTGTTGTTTTATACAATGGTTGGAACACTTGCGTTATCGCATTTGTAAATGGCACGGCAATGTACATAGTTCGTTGTTCTTCAGGTACTTACCATAGGTTTGAATAGTGCTATGATTTATGTATCATTTTCCCTTTTTCTATACTTTTATTGGATGAATTGTCTGATAATTCTCAAATCAAATGAAGTAGTGAGGTGTTGAGGTGATAATGAACTCAAAGTCAGTCCTTCGAGTTGATTAGTTTGCCTTGCTATCTGAGTCTTTGGTGTTTGAATAGATAAATGTTGCAAATTCGTTCAGTCAGATATATGGTGGACATGCTTCTCTGATTGTGATGTTCAGATTCAACTCAACTGTGTTTAGAATAATGAATTTTATTTCATTTTTTCTGTGCAGAAAATATCACTCATCGACTTTGTATGTTTATCATTCATGGCACCTCCGTTATCTACCTCTATATCCATTTACCTTATGGTAGAAGACATAATGAATCTTTTCCATATGCAAACTACCATAATCTTGTATTTTTATTTGAGGCAAGGTAGACGTATGCGTAGACGTCATAGACGGCACTTGATTAGGCATTACTCTCTTATAGACCGGATTCCACCACAAGTCCGGCATATGAACAGACTTGTATCTGTTAGCGACATTGACTGCTTAGTCAACCTTCGAATGGATAGGAATACCTTCGGGAGATTGTGTCTTCTTCTAAAGGAAGTTGGGGGGTTGTGAAATGGTAGATATGTATATGTGGAGGAACAGGTTGCCATGTTCCTAGGGATACTTGCACATCACAAAAAAAATCGTATAATAGGTTTCAACTTCAAGCGGTCTGGTGAAACTATATCACACTATGTGCACCTAGTTTTAAGAGCTGTTATAAGGCTACACATAATTCTCTTACCTAAACTGGAACCTATCACAGATGACATTGGCGACCTAAGGTGGAAACATTTTAAGGTACTTTATTCATTTTAAGAACACTTTGTTTATGTCAGATTGCTTCTGAGTTAGACTTAATTATTTCTCTCCTTCCAAACCCTTGGTTTCCTGTCTTATAATGATTCATAGGGATGTATTGGAGCTTTAGACGGAACATATATCAACGTTCTTGTCAGTAACACTGATAAGCCACGTTATCGCAATAGAAAAGGTCAAATCGCAACTAATACCCTTGCAGCCTGTGACCGCAAAATGAGGTTTATGTATTTTTTACCTGGTTGGGAGGGCTCAGCCGGTGATGCTAGGGTGCTTCGAGATGCAGTGACTAGGGAAGATGGTTTAAAGGTGCCAAAAGGTTGTTATACATATAAATTCTTAGAAATTATGTATATAGGTTATGCCTTTTAATAATATTATGTTGTTGTATACTAATGAGAATATGGTTGTACGTCTTGATCTAGGAAATTACTTTCTATGTGACAATGGATATGCAAACGCGGAAGGTTTTCTGACTCCCTTTAAATGCATTCGTTACCATTTATAGGAATGGGGTGAAGGCACACAAAGACCACAGAACGCACGCGAGTTGTTCAACTTAAGGCACAGTAAAACACGTAACATTATCGAACGTGCTTTCGCTGTTCTCAAAATGCGATGGGGTGTGCTTCGGAGTACTAGTTTTTACCTTATAAAAACTCAGATTAGGATGATCATGGCATGTTTTCTCTTGCATAACTTTATACGAGGTGAAATGACACACGATCCAGTTGAAGATGCACTTGAGATTGAGACAAATGAGGAGACAGATAACAATGACTACGATCACATGGAATTTGTCGAACAAGTTGAACCAAGCACTGATTGGACTCGAATGCGGGAAGACATGTCACAATCCATGTGGTTGAATGTGTGTATTTTGACATTAGATAGTTATAAATCTAGTTTCATACAGATAGTTAAGCATGTCATATTTTGCTTGTTTCATTTGGTACTGTTTTTTGGTATTCGATTGTGCGTGTTTCTAACAATTTGATTTTGTTATGCAGCGAGGCAATGTCGACATCAACTGAAAATGGTGAACTAATACCAGAATGCACTTGTGGGCGTGGGAAAATGAGGTTATTATGTGCAGGGAAAGAGGCAACAGTGGCCGATTTTTTTACAAATGTCCGGCAGGCATGAAGCATCCTGGATCGTTTTTGTGGTGTGATGACTTCCATAGCCAACAAGATGGGGGCCGTATACCAGATTTTGTCTTGAATCAGGGATATCGTCCAGAGAAACCTGTTAGCAACATGGTGACTTCCAAAAATACAAGTGTGACTCCAAGTGAAGTAGGTTGTAGATCATGCGGTCGTTGCCGGGCTGAGGCAAAGATGAACATGGTTTTAGCTTTCATTGGAGTAATGTTGTTTATTCTTGGGGTTATTATTGGGAACTTGCTTTAGGTTATTGTGTCGATAGGTTGTTGGCTCGGCTAGAGCGTTACTGACGAACCTATCTATCTATGTATTTGCTGTCAAACAGGTATCTTTTGTAAACACTTTTGTAGACCCAATTTGGTTGGTTGTATTTGTATGCTTTTCTTGAAATTTTTCATGTAATGTTTGTACAGTGGATAGCGAATAGGATAAAAAAAAGGAACTGGATAGTGAATAGGATAAAAAAAAGAACACAAAAGAATGGGAATCAATTGGTCATTAATCATTAATCAATACAATTAATAGTCCATGGTTCTAATTTTGAAGTGTATTCATTATTTCAACGTCTTCTTTTACTCAATTTGTACACATTCTCTTTCTGGTATGAAAATGTAATGAATATTGCGGTATTTATATATACCAAAGAAAGAAGAATATTGAAGGAAGTAATTTGAAAATGGCTGAAAATGTAGACAGTATATGCTTTTGTAGTACTCCCTCCGTCCAATTCAAGATGTCCATATTTCTTTTTAGTTTGTCCCATTTAAGACAGTTAACTTTCTATATTTGAAAATAAATCCATCTCTCCTCTTGCCTCATTACAATATTCACTTATATTTTTTTCTTTACTTATTACACCTTATAACTCTTCCTAAAATCACATGCCACCCAAATGGTAGGAGGTTGGCTTAGCATTTATTCAATACATCCATTTTTTTGGACATTCAAATAACTCTTCCTAATCTATGCTTTTGTAGTACTCCCTCCGTCTAAATGGTAGGAGGTTGGCGTATCATTTATTCAATATTCAATAAATCCATTTTTTTCATATTTGGACATAGTAGGAGGTTGGAGTAGCATTTATTCATGAGCATAAAAAGGAGTGATTGGATTAGATATAAAACTACTCTGTTAAATGCAGCAATGCGACCAATTCCAACTTGTATTATTTTAATCAAAATTTTTTGGTAGCAAGTAGCCCACAAACCCAAATTCGGCTATATATATACACACATATATGTCATAAGCTCACACACCGACACACCCTTCTGCTCTCACAATCACACAAAATAAACCCATGGCTCACCAACTTCCCCCACAAAGCTCGTTCTTGTATTCGTCCAACTGGACACCCGCGCTAGATTCACTCTTGATGGGCATCATGATAAGGCTGAAGAGCGAAAATAATTGGGATGGTGGGACGTACCCGAGCTACTTCATCCTTGAAGCCCAGTCGGTGATTCAACACGAACTAGGTCTCTCTTTTGACTGGGCTGTTAGCAATATTTGGCAGTAAAATATTGACAGTAACATAAGAGCATTTCGTTCATATTCCTCTCGCATAATAGGGTCTATTTTCGACTACCCAATGGCACGGCAAAATAATATACGATGCAAACAAATCCAACACAACAACAAAATGTAGATAACATCTTGCAACACGAGATGCACAGATGATGATTCACAAAATATCTAAAGCACCTCATTCGTGTAATTAAAGGCGACGACCATCTTCAAAATCTAAAATCTACCACATACCTTATCTATCTGTAGTTTAGGATCGGTAATACTTGCAGTGATTTATTGATGGCCAATCGCCACCGAGCGTTGAGGTCTCCGACGGCGCCAAAGTGTGAAAGCACTCCCGCCCAAATTTCAGCTTGGAGAGGGAACGAAATGAAATTATTTGGGTTAGGTCTAAAAAAAGGCTGCAATTGTTTATATATGAGTCAATTAGATTGGTGTAAACTCACGTACACAACTCCTACCAAACATCAGATGGGCTTTTTATCTACATGCCAATATAAAACCAAACATTAGTTATGTTACCCCCATCTTGGCCCAAGTTCCCATCTAAGTATGATAGGAAAATGTTAACCATCTAGTGAACCAAACGAGTCCTGTGTTTTTCTTTCTCATAAACAACATCAATTCTATAACTCCTCTACAAATACTTCTGTACAAGTCTTAACAACATCAATTCTATAACTCCTCCATTTCCACTCCAAAATCAATACTAAAAATATTAGTATAGGAAAACAAACAACAAAAGCTCCCATTCTCAAACTTTTTACACGTACCCTCTTCCACCTTACTTCAACAAATATAAGAAATAAAACAAAGGATGCAAAATACTCTCATCCCAGAAACCGTCGTTTTCCTTCTCTCTCTCAACTCCCTCTTTCTCTCCAGAACAGAACTCGCCCAAAATTCCATCACTCTCTGGCCCTCAATTCCTCTCACAAATTTTAGCAAAACAAAGATCAATCAATAGATGAGAGGCTTCCTTTGGGCTACTGGGGTAAGTACACCGTAAGTACCAAAATGTTTCACAATATTTTAATTTAATAGTAGTATAAAAAGTTTTAAGTTATCATATACTTGCTCCGTTCCTTAGTAGTGGTGACATTTCTTTCGTCCACGGAAATTAAGAAAATGATATAATGTATTAAATTAAAAGATAATAAAGTAAGAGAAAAGAAAAAATAGAGTGAATAAAGTAAGAGAGATGAAAAAGTATATGAGAAGAAATGTATTGACTTTTACTAAAAAAGAAAAATGACACCACTAGTATGAAACATACCAAAATGATAAAATGACTATAATACTACGGAACAGAGAGAGTATAATATCATACAAAAAGTTTGATTAATATAAAAAAATTAAGTTCTCATATATACAATATTATACAAAAAGTTTGATTAGTACATTTAAAATTTCCAACACTATTACTTTTTCTTATTTTTCACCAGTACACTCTAAAATTAGCTACCAATATCAGCTGAAATTACATGCGAATTCATTGTTTGATAAAAGTCTATATGGCAATACTTGGGTATTAATTAATGAAAATAATATTATGTTTTTGCACTGCATAATTTTGGAATGGATAGGATGAAAAATAAGAAAAAGTAATGGTGTTAGTGATTTTAGAAGGAATATATTTTTTTAACAGTAATCAAACATTTTGCATGATACTTCCTTCGTCCCACTTTAGAGTCTCATTTGAGTTCGGCACACGTTTTAAGAAATGTAAAGAAAAGTTGGTGAAAAAAATAGTAGAATCTGGGTCCTACTTTTATATATTAGTTTTATAATAAAATGTGAGTGGAAAAAAGTTGATAAAATGTGAGACCTATTACCATTTATGAAATATTATAACTGAGATTTCTAAAGTGGGACACCAAAAAAGTTCATAAAATGTGAGACCTATTGCCATTTAAATTTTGTATTAAAGATTCATTAATTATACTCTACTTAATAGTAGTGGATTTAATTACTACTACTTCCGTCCAATAAAAATAGAAACTATTTTAAGTTCGATTGAATAGTTTAGTTGCATCTTATATTTAAGTGAATCTAAGCACTACTAAATTGTTCAATTATTACTAAATTCAATTGAATAGTTTAGTTACATGTTATATTTAAGTGAAAATAAGCACCGTTGAATTTTACTCATTCAATATAACTCATTAATCTCACCCACATTATTAAGTAAACATTTTCAGATGACGACGCACTAAAAATGGCTCCATTATGTGTTAATGCTGGCGAGAGAATAATGTCACATCTTGCATAACGTAAACTGATCCAAATCAAATTCACGATTTTCAGATAAGATACATAAGTTCATGAAGTAATCTGATACAAATCGAACGCTACTCACAAATTCTTCGCATTAATGACTTGCAGAACGACGGAGCTCAATAAGTTATAAAATACACATCTTCTTACTGTCTGCAAAATCTATAACCACACAACATTGGGAACATCAGTCTCCATTGATTCAGTAGCCATCGACAAATCTGAATTGCCACAGCCGATTCGATAGATCGATTCAGGATAGGCAAACAAATTCAGCCACAACTGATTAGAAGCGGTTTCGCCGGGAGGTTGAAGTGAAGAATCGAATAATGGGGATGTTTATTGTATTGTGATTGTTCTCTCCTAATTACAGAGTTTGTAGCCTTTTTAATAGGCCAATAACCTAATTTACATAAGGTAATACAACCAAGGATCCTAATCTATTTCCGAAGAATGTTCAATTAGGATCAATCACATTAATGTGTGATTTCTTTCCAACACTCCCCCTCAAGTTAAGTAATGGGATTCCCAATGCTTAACTTGCCCAATACTTCTCTGAATGACTTGGAGTTCACCGCTTTAGTCAGAATATCTGCCAGCTAATCTTCTGACTTAACAAATGGCAACTCAACAATCTTAGCTTCAATTTTCTCCTTGATGAAATGCCTATCTACCTCCACATGTTTGGTTCTGTCATGTTGAACCGGGTTCTCGGAGATGCTAATCGCAGCCTTATTATCACAAAATAGCTTGCACGGCTCGGGTGTGTCAAGATCAAGCTCTGTCATGAGCCTCTTCAGCCAAAGTATCTCGGTGAGACCACTCCTGATTCCTCGGAATTCTGCTTCAGCACTTGAAAGAGCCACCACTTTCTGTTTCTTGCTTCTCCAAGTAACAAGATTTCCCCCAACAAAGGTAAAGTACCCGGCAGTGGATTTTCTGTCATTCGGGTTCCCCGCCCAATCTGCATCAGTAAAGCCATTGATTTCCAAATGCCCATGTTTCTCAAACAATATTCCATGTTTAGCAGTGCCTTTCAAGTACCGGACAATCCGTAGAGCAGCCTCCCAATGTTCTTCATGTGGGGAATGCATAAACTGACTTACTACCCCTACAGCATATGATATATCTGGTCTCGTGTGGGACAGATAGATGAGCTTCCCTACTAGTCTTTGATATCTCCCCCTGTCTTTGAGTCTCGCCCCTTCAAGTATCTGCAGTCCGTGATTCTGTATCATCGGAGTGTCGGCTGGCTTGCAATCTATCATCCCGACTTCAGCTAGAAGATCAAGAATGTACTTTCTTTGGTTGATGAAGATCCCTCGTTCGGATCTCAAAACTTCAATTCCTAGAAAGTACTTCAGGAGGCCGAGGTCCTTCATCTCAAACTCCTTGAACAAGTTCTTCCTCAGTTCTTCGATTTCTTTTTTATCGTCTCCCGTGATGATCATATCATCAACATAGATGATAAGACAAGTGATCTTCCCATCCCTCTTCTTGATGAATAGTGTGTGGTCCGAGTTGCTCTGTTTATAGTCATACTTCTTCATTACCTCGGTGAACCTACCAAACCAAGCTCTCGGAGACTGCTTCAATCCGTACAACGTCTTCTTGAGTTGACATACTTCCCCAGGCTGGAATTCCTCTACAAATCCCGGGGGAGGGATCATGAATACTGGCTTCGGCAGCTCACCATGTAGGAACGCGTTTGTAACATCAAACTGGTGGAGGGGCCAGTCTTTGTTTGCCGCGATGGAGAAGAGGACTCTTACTGTATTGATCTTGGCCACTGGTGAGAAGGTCTCTGCATAATCAACTCCATATGTCTGAGTATATCCTTTTGCTACAAGTTGTGCCTTGTACCTCTCAATTGAGCCATCTGGCCTTCGCTTGATTGTAAACACCCATCTACATCCGACTGCTTTGACCCCTTTTGGCAGCTCTCCCTTCACCCATGTATTATTCTTCATCAATGCTTTCATTTCAGTGAACATGGCTTCCCTCCAATGTTTCTGCTTCATTGCCTCTTCTGCGGTTTGTGGAATTTCTTCTTCCTCATAGAGTGCCGCCTCGAAAGCTCGAGCCATTTTAGTCAGATTTCCCTGTACAAAGTTCGCCACTCCATATCTGCTCTTTGCACCAATCTTCTCGGGGGAGTACCTCTTCGGGGGAATGCCTCGGGTGCTCCTAGGTGGAAGAATGTATCTCCCAGTATCACTATCCACAGTGTTATCCACATCTTCTGCATCGTTAGTAACAACTGTAGTAATCTCCTCAGTCTCAGATTCAGAATTTACCTCGGATATTCTTGGAGGAGGATGCGGAGGCGATGGACGAGGAGACTCTCTTGGGGAGGCGTGCTCGGCGGTAGTGACGACTGCCTCTGTTTGATCCTCAATTGAAGGATTTGGAGGTAGCACAAACCAACTTAGACAGTCCCCGTGATTAGTTTTAGGATTTTGCTCCCCCTGACTGCTAAGGTGGTGTGGGTAAAAGTACTCAGTTTCAAGGAAATTACAGTTTATGGTAGTGACAATTTTCTTAGTCGACGGATCAAAGCATCTGTACCCTTTCTGGTTTACCCCATACCCAACGAACACACATTTGATTGCACAAGGGGAGAATTTGGTTCTCTCGTGTTTAGGAACGTGGACATAAACTGTACATCCAAAGACTTTTGGTGTCATGCTGAGGGATTCGGGTATTTTGGCTTGGGTGGATAGAATATCGAGGGGAGTTTTCTTGTGTAGGATTTTTGTTGGCAATCTGTTGATAAGGTAGACGGAGGTTGCTATAGCTTCAGGCCAAAGAAAGGTTGGAACTTTAGATTCAATCATAAGGGCACGGGTAACTTCGAGGATGGTACGGTTTTTTCTCTCAGCCACCCCATTTTGTTCTGGTGTATAGGCACAAGATGTTTGATGAATTCGTTCTAAAAAATTCAGACATGGTGTTGTTAACGAATTCCCTCCCATTATCTGACCGAAGAATTTTTATGGTGGTTTGGAACTGAGTTTGGATCATATGGAAGAAGAGGATAAATTTGTCGGGCACTTCAGATTTGTGTTTTAAAAAGTAAATCCACGTCATCCTAGTGCAATCATCAATAAAGGTAACGAAATATTTGTAACCATTCCCCCCAATAACAGGTGCAGGACCCCAAACATCAGCATGCACTAGATCAAACATAAATTTCATACGAGTATCTGAGGGTTTGAAAGATTGTCTGTGGCTCTTGGCCAAAACACATGTCTCACACGAAAAATCTTTAGGAAGTGTGAAATCAGGAAACAAAAGTTTAAAATAACCAGGGGATGGATGTCCTAGTCTTCTGTGCCACAGCCAAGTCTCTTCTTTCGTGGATCCGTGAGCCAGCATTGCACTGCCATGGTGAGCTACCCCATCCACGTAGTAGAGTCCTTGGTTCTCAGTGCCACGCCCAACGATCCTCCTCGTCCGAATATCATGCAAAACGCAAAAACTCGGATGCATTAGGAGTGTACAGTTCAACTCTCTCGTCACATGACTTACAGACATCAATCTCTGAGATAAACTTGGAACAAATAAGCAGTTTGATAATCGAAGATTTGGTGAAATCTCAATAGTTCCAGTCCCGGCCACTGTAATTAGTTCCCCATTGGCAGTCCGAATAAACGTTTTAGTAATTTCCCCAAAGTCAATAAAATCAGTTCTCTCTGGAGTCATAGTATCTGTGGCGCCACAATCGAAAATCCAACCCTTTCTATTTATCCTATCCCCATTTTGTACATTAAACGCAGCGGAAATATTCATCAGAGGTGCAAAACGATTTCCGATCCTAATTGTATCTTTTTCTGGGGCTGACTTGATATTAAAAAATCTCGTGGGTGGTTTATCACGTTTTAAAAAATCAGGGGGCTTATATGAAAAGTGGGGTGTCTGGTGCAATTTAGGCAAACATGGAGGACTTAATTGAAATAACTGAAAAGTGGTAGGGTTTGGTGGGTGACCAAACCCTTTACCTCCATTGTTCACGCCGCCTCCCCAATTCGTCGTCCCCTCCGCTCCAGTCCGTTCCACAAAGTTCCCGACCCGGATTCCACCGCCTCCGCCGCCGCCGTTGTTCACGCCGCCACCTCTAGGGTTGAATTCGAGATGGTGGTTGTTCTCTCGTTTGTTCCCGTCGCCAATCGTCCCCTCCCGCTGGGCGATTTGGGCGTTCTGCCTCTGGTCCGCTTCCGCGATATTGGCAGTGGCGAACTTTGCCTGAGCCCGTGCTCTCTGTCTCTCGTCCCACCAATCCGGGTATCCCACCCGTAGAAAGCAATTCTCCCTTGTGTGTTTGTTTTTCCCACAGTGTGAGCACCATAGCTTGCTTTTGTCTTGTTTTCCTCCGTTCTGGTGGCTGGCTCCTCCGGTAGGTGGAGGTCGCGGTCCATTCCGGTTGTTCGGTCGGTCTTTTTGCGCTCCAAATCCGTAACCTATCTCCCCCGATGATGCATCGGCGCTTCCCGCGCTAGAGAGGTCTCCGGTGATTGAAGAGGACGCCGGTGGCATGATCTTTCGTCGAGCCGCCTCCCTCTTCACAATTCCGTAGGCCTCTTCGACTGAGGGGTACGGCTCCAGCTTGAGTATGTCCCTCCAAATCCCGTCGAATTCCTCATTCAACCCGGTGAGAAATTTGATTAATCTCTTCTCGCTGTAGAACTGTCGGAATTGCCTAACTCCTTTATCGCAGCATGTTACTGGCGACTTCTGGGTTCGGTCGACACTCACCCACAAACCGTGGATTCGACGGTAATAGGTTTCGAGATCCATATCTCCTTGTCTAATCGAGATTACCTTGTCTTCCAGGTCGTATATGAGATAAGGGTCAGCCTTGCTCTCGTAGGTGACTTGTAAGTTGTCCCACAACGCCTTGGACGTCTGATGATGGGCAAAATCCGAGAGAATATCAGTTTCGATATTGTCGACGATCCATGAGAAAACCACGAGATCGGTTTCCTCCCACTCGCGGTATCCCTTGCTATCTGGTTCGGGTGGGTGGTTCGTCGGTGATATGGGAGTATCCCCTTCGACTCCCTATCGCGACTTTCATTAGTTGTGACCACAACGGGTAGTTCTTCCCGTTCAGTTTGAACGCCACGGTAACATTCCTGGTCGTTCTCAATCTTGATTCGGTTGTAGGTTTTTCCTCCTCGGAATCTGACATATCTGTGTTTAAGGGTAAGGGTTGGTACTGTGTTTGATTTTGGTCTCTTGGTCGAGAATTAGTTAGGCGATGATGAAAGGTTTCTGAGCCAGAATCTCTCCTGCTCTTGATGCCATGAAGAATCGAATAATGGGGATGTTTATTGTATTGTGATTGTTCTCTCCTAATTACAGAGTTTGTAGCCTTTTTAATAGACCAATAACCTAATTTACATAAGGTAATACAACCAAGGATCCTAATCTATTTCCGGAGAATGTTCAATTAGGATCAATCACATTAATGTGTGATTTCTTTCCAACATGAAGGATGCAATCAGAGATTGTGGTTGGGTTCGAAAAAGAAAATAAGGAAAATATCGTGATTGAAATATACAAAATACCCAGCTGAAAATATGGCACCAAATCTACCTAACCTTTCACGATTTTTGAATATTTTTAAAATATAATACAGTATGCCACGTGGTAGATTGTTGCTCCATTCGAATGTAGTATCAAACGGCTGTAATTGGTGGTACATTGTCATTTTAAATAGAGTTGTCAAATTAACATAACCCTAGTATGATACTCGATATGTATATATATGCTTAGACGTCCCCAAATCGAACCAGAACCGGAACCGGAACCGTCGGCGACGGTTCGAACCGTGTCCGGAACCGCCGGTTCCCCCGGGCCGATTCAGGCTCCAATTGTGTGCAAACCGTATCCGGTGGTTTTGAACCGCAGGTTTCGTCGGAACCGGCGGTTCGGCGGTTCCGACAGCTTTTCAGGCCTATTTCCGACCTACACACTAGACTTTTCAGAAACCGTCAGCGGAACCGCCGGTTTTCGTCAGAAACCGTTGACGAAACCGGCGGTTCCGTCCAAAAAACCGCTGGTTTTTTTTGCTTGCAAAAGTTTTGGATCCAAAATAAAGACTAGTTGGTACTTTAAAAATTTTATATTTTTATTACAACAATTTGGCTTCTATTGATCTTGAACCACTCCGAGCTTTGCAATCGAATGACGAGGACGACGACAACAACATAAACCTAGCCCAAACATTCCAAATAAACCTCCCCCACCTCTCAACCCTGCAAAGAAGTTTTGAGTTCGACTTGCGGGCTCTATTTCACGATAACAAAGCCAAGTACAACAGTACCCACCAAGTGAGACCTAGACCCCCCGTCAAACACATAACTTTGGCTTCTTCCAAGTTGATGACCCCGACGCCCAATCCCAATTGGCGGACCTATACGGCTACAGCAGCGGAGGAAGGACGGTAAATTCGGCAAGTGAGTTAGATTTATTTTGACTTACACTTTTCTTTCAATGATGAAGAAGGAGGTCCCGTTCCCCAACAATTCGACGTCCTAGATTGGTGGAAATCACACGAGAAAGATTTTCCCATCCTTGCATCAATGGCCAAGGAGATCTTTTCGGTTCCGGCTTCCACTGTCGCCGTCGAGTCCACCTTTAGTGTTGGAGGCAACGTCTTGGACGACAGAAGAAGTGGACTCACCGAGCAAAACATGGAAGCCACCATGTTACTTGATGATTTGTGCTCCGCCGAAATTAGAGACCAAGAACTAGATTGAGACAATCAAGTAGTACAACCCGACCAAGACTACTTCCCCGACGAAGAGTAGGCCAATTCCTCCGATCAAGCCAAATAGGTAAGCATGGTAAGAGAACTGCGTGGACTTTGATTCCAAAATGCAATTGAACATTGAGGATACGTAGGCATCTCAACTTAAATTTTAAATTAAGTTGAGTTCAAGTCCTTTTCCTTTATTTCTTTTTGCTCCCATTTGTTTCGAATATGTAATTTGTTAATCAAGACTTTAAGTCTTTTGTAATTTATAATTTTTAAGTTGTAATTTGTAAATTTTAAGTTGTAATTTGTAATATAGTTGAAATTTGTATCAATAAAACTGCATTTGTACATCGCATTACTCTAATTTTATTTATGCAAGTATATTTACATTTTATTTATGCATTTGTACATCGCATTATGTAATATAGTTCCGGACCTTGATGTGAACCGCCGGTTCACGGTTCAGGAACCGGAACTGTCCAAGCTAGGACGGGCCGGTTCAGGTTCAAGAAAATCATGAACCGGAACCGGCGGTTCCGAACCGTGAACCGCCGGTTCCTGAACCGTAGTGACGTCTATACATGCTACGTATATATTTGTCAAACGAATTACTTATACAATGACAGTAATGATATTTTATTTTGATTCGAAAGATAATGGAAGGTTTAAGTCATAGAAAGTTGATGAAATTTTAAATTATATATGGGGCATTTAAAATTTCCATATTACTCAATTCGTCCACCAAAAATAGACAAAATTATGAATTACACATGTTTTAATGTATAAGTGATAAAGTAATAGAGTAATAAAAAAAAGTAAGATAGAGTGAGGAAAAAAGTAGTAGAATGAGTGTTAGTGGATTGTTGGGTTCATATTATAAATAATGTGTAGAATTATTATTTTTTGAAAACTTTCCATTTTTAGACTTAGTCTAATTTTGATGGACACCCCAAAATAGTAAAATTAGTCTTTTTTTATGGACAAATGGAGTAAATGATTCATTTAGTCAACACGTGTGGAGTGTATTCTTCCAGTTGGACATGGGGCCCATATATAATTACATTTGTCAAAATATAATTCGTGGGGCATACCACATCATTTTTCCACCTTGGTATACCTAGACCACAGAATATTTTCTTATTAAAGTAGTTTTAGTGGATAGTAGGACACACATTAACATTATTATTATTATTATTGTTATTATTATTATTATTATTATTATTATTATTATTAGGGCATGTTTGATAATCTAGATATGTCTAGAAAAGAATAGAATTGAATTTTTATCTGCACATTTCCTTCGGTTTGGTACAAAGTAAATGCTTAACTGGAAGCCAGAGAATTGGACTAGGCCCATCGAGCTAATTTTCCTTTTTTCTACTCAGTTACGTAACTCACCATGTTCACTCTCTCCCCCTCTTCCCCTCGGCAGCCCACCTCTCTTTCTATCTCTCTCAATTTCTGGTTGAGTTTGCAAGTTCGAGCCCGAGGGAAGTGTTTCCAAGGTCGACGGTAGTATTTCCAAGACCGACAACTCTTTAATTTACCATCATTTCTCCCTAATTGTTCCGGCGATTCCTTCAGCATAGTCGGCGCATCAATCTTCAAATGCGGAAGATATGGTTATATTGGTATTTCATTTTGCTTTAAACCTCATTTCGTGGCTTTGACCACCGGATTCTCCCTCACGATCGCTTCCCGGTTGGCTGATTTGTAAGCATAGCTTCTGTCATGCCTATCTTTGTACCGATGATCGGCGCAGAAAAGGCATGTGGAATAATGGACTCCATTTGGTCTTGCTGTTTAAATCTGCTGGGCTGATTTATTGATGGCCCAATTACAAGTATGGCTTGATCCATTCTGGACTTGGCCCGTTACTTAAGTGAGCTACCCGATGGCTACCACGTGTCACCTCCACGCGGATCATGGCGCTGAGCCGTTGGATTTGAGGTGTGTTTTCTTGGAGTCTTTATTCACCTCCTTGACTCTTCACTCTCTCAATCGATCCTATCCACTCCCTCTCTCCTTTGAGTCGGCTCTCTGGCTTCTCTCTAGAAACCTCTCTCTCTCTCTGAAACTCTGGCCGTTCTTCTTCTCCGATGGCTCTTTTCTCTTCTTTTCTGTGAGGATCTAGTGAGATCTCTCAACCTCTGAGTTGATCTGGAGATTTGTGTGAGTTCGAACGGTTGAGTTCGTTCTCTTGTTGTTTCTGGGAAGTTGTTCGGTGGTTTTCTTAGATCCGTGAGTTCTAAGGGTTCTTGAGGTGTTGTGGTTGCCTCGGTGAGTGGTTGGACGCGTGGGGTGGCTCTGTGTGGTAGTAATCGGGTAACCCTAGCTCGAGGTTAGATTCTTTCCACGATGCTCTCTTGTGACTTGTTGGATAAGACGGAGGAGGTCTTTGGCTCTTGTGAAGCCGTGTGTGCAACCTGAGCTATTCTGTGGTCTTTGTGTTTCAAGTTTCTTTTGATTACGGTATAAGTGTTGTTTAGATTCGAGAGGATCTGTCACCTGTTATTACAAACTTGTGTGTGAGTGTGCAGGTGAATTACGGTGTAGGAACCGGTGCTATTGTAAGCGGTGCTATTGTACTCTACTTGTCTGGTTGTAATATCTGGTTCCATATTTGGCTTGTTCTTACTGAGATTAGTCATCTCAGTTGTGATATAACAAAGAGGTCCCGGTAATTAGTGAATCCTAAGTGATCTGATCCCTACAGTGGTATCAGAGCCACGGGGGGATCACTTGGGCACGCCGGGTCGCAAATTAAAGGAGGTGGGCTCGTCAAAGTAAAGCTCGGCCTCCGGTATAGGCCGTGAGGTAAGTCGGATATTCCTTAACGAAGGATATCTGCTCTGGTATATTGGCTGGAACCCTAAAACTTTTACTGCTTTCTAGACTAGGACTGGGCAGTTGTTTCTAGTAGTTGCCACTGGCCGTGGCCTAGGTCTATGTGCTCTTGTCTTCTGATATGTTTCTTGATGCAAATACTGCTTAACTTGCTTCCGCTGTTCTCTCTGTGATTGCTTCTTCGTTGTTTGGTTCAAAGTGTGTGTTCCAGAGCTTGATCACTGTGTCTTGAGTGAATTACCTATCCACCATGTGCCTTAACCACCTTGAGTGACCCCCTGCGCCCCTATACATTGGGTGATTGCGAACTGGGAAATCCTCCTGCCGGGGTACACGTGACAGTGACAAACACAGATTTTGCATGTTTTTAAGGACTAGATTTGACTCGTTTTAAATGTCAATCATACAAATTATGTTCTTAAATTGCATATGTTATACATTTGGTATTTTTGACGTGTTTGTTGATAAATGATAGAAAAAAATAGAAAAAGTTGAAAAAAAAAGGCCAAAGTGCAGCAGCCTCTGTTCGAGCCCATTCTGGAAGCGATTTTGAAGTCCAATCGGTGCCTACTAGATACCAGTCTCTTCGTCTTCGAAAGACCTTCGTGTGGATACCTTAAACATCTAAATCGGAGTTTTGTGGAGAAAGTTATGGCCTTTTTACAAACATCGCGCAGTGCAGTCAAAATCTGGCGGAAATTAGGCGGAAATTCACGGAAGAAAAGAAATTATTATATTGTGAAGCCAAATCTCTCCTATTTCTTGTAGGGCACGAAATTTATCAAAAATTAACCTTTTTCCAGCCTATAAATACCTCTGAACCTAATTCATAATCTTTATCTCAGAGTCTCCAATCCTTTTCCATCTCTACACCTCTTTCCAATCCATAATACACACATAATTCATCCATCTTCCATTGGAGCGGAGCTCTGCAGATCCAGGCAAGAGAAGACTGAAGATTGAAGATTCAACCTTGGGTTTTATCAATTTCTTTCATGTCTCGTACTTTAATTGTAGTTTTTACTTGTCTATGAGTAGTCTTTTGTAGAATTTTTGGTATAGATATTCGATTGAATTTCCTTGTTAGCTCTTGCAGTTATTTGATTTATCTGGTGCTTTCTATGTTCAATTGATTAGATACCTCTTGAATACATGTTAGAGTTGATTAGAGTACTCGGGAGACGAAATAATTGACTTGGAAAAATGGATAATTCACACCTTAATTCAATAGAACTCGGGAGAGTTGAGGTTTTGAGTGAGGTCTTTGATCTTATATGCTTTTAGGAGTTAGGGGTTTAAGGGTTAGAAGGGGACTTCAATCCTATCACCTAATCTACAGGTTTCTCACCTCGGGAGGGGGTTTAATCTATAATTGTAATCGACTTAATAGCTCTAGAGACCGTAATTCAAGGAAGTCGATTGTGTTTTTGGATCCTAAAATTATACATTCTTAAGCCTGCTTTTTATTATTTCTTTTTATGTTTTCCATTTTTTTGTTTATTTCTTTCAGTCTAGTTTAATTAATCAACCCAAAAATCACATGTCTCTGGATAGTATATGACGCTTA
Organism: Salvia splendens; assembly: GCF_004379255.2. Taxonomy (NCBI): domain Eukaryota; kingdom Viridiplantae; phylum Streptophyta; class Magnoliopsida; order Lamiales; family Lamiaceae; genus Salvia; species Salvia splendens. The sequence goes on from NC_056038.1 coordinate 16,546,036, forward strand.
GTATATGGTAGTCAGTTGCAATCTTATTCCCTGTGTTCGATATCCGGTACTGACCTTTAGCTATACTAGATCTACCCTGTATGCTTGCAGGTATTTTTAGTGCTACTAAATAGTGCATCAAGTTTTTGGCGCCGTAGCCGGGGAATATTATTGCTTTAAGTTGATATTGTAGAACGGTTGATAATACTAATTTGGAGTGTAATTTTTTGTATAGTTTTGTTTTAATTGTTTTTATTTTATTTGTTTTGCAAGGAGCACGAAGTACAATAGTGAATTACTCTGCGCTCCTATGGAAGATGCAATTATCTGCTACAACATTTGATATACTCCGTAGAGTGTGGGTGAGATATAAAATATGCTTGCTCTCTTGTTTTTGTTATTTTTTACCGTTGGTTTTCTCCTCCGTAGAGCTTATGTTAAATAAAATAAAAATAAAAAAATTATTTTCTTTTTTTTCCTTTTCCGTTTGAATTTTTCCTTTTCTTTTTTTTCTCCTTTTTTTAACCTTCTTATTCTTCATTTCTTTTAAAGAAAATCTTAAAAAAAAACTAGAACCTCTTTCCCTTTATTTTTATTATTTTTTTTTCTCCACATAAATCACCCACTCGCACTTCACGTTCACATCACTTAAGCAAATTTTTTTTACTCTACCAATTATTCATGTGCTTAGCTGTCAATCAACACAAGGTACGTTCTCTTTTAATTTCTGAGCTTTGATCTTGAATTCTTTCATTGAATGATTTTGTTGTTGATATATATATATTGGGAGTTTGGATAGGAGTTTGATGAGTGACGATTTAATTTGGATTTATTTTTGGTGAATTTGTTAGTTTTGGATATTTGCAAGAAATAGTTGTTGGGTGTGCTTGGGTATGTTTGGTCTTTGGTGGATGAAAATTGAATATCACTTTGGCTTGATTGTTGATACACATAGTTCATGTTCATAGCGTTGCGAGGCTATTTTATCTTGCATGAATTGTGTTTTTAGGAGCTTAAATTGTTTTGCGTGATCTTGGTCTATTGTTGAAATTTTTTGCAATTAATTGGGGGATAGAGAATATTACGGGGGATGAAAAATGAGCATGTTAAGGTAGATAATTTGATTTGCATATTTCATGCCTTGATATGATTAAAGTTTAGGGGATTGCCACATGTTATGCATTGTACTCTACTATAATTTTCTTCATTTTATGCTCACATTGCGAAATTGTAGGTACATAAGGCATCCCAAAGAAAATTCCGAGAATGGGGGATATTTTATGAGCCTCAAAGAACGTCAAGCTAAAGACGTTAACCAAGCGCTTGTTGGGAGGCAACCCAACATTGGTATTTTTTTAATTAAGTTTGATTTGTTTTCTTAGTTTACTCACATCTCCACAGACTTTGCAAACTTATTCTTAACGTAGTTTTGAATAAGTTTGGGGTGATGAAGTGGTGGACCGTGAGTTTAGTTGTTTTTACTTATTTTTGTTAGTTTTTTTTAATAATCCCGGGGTGAATCTTGTCATGACCATAACATAGAAAATTTAGAAATACTCATGTTTAGGAACATCAGACTGAGTTGCCTATGATTAAAAGTTCGTTTATGTGTTGATTGAGTTGACTTGATGCATTGATTTGAAGGTTTAGTGAAAATGTGCATAAATAATGAATTACTTGTTTGCCTTGAATCTTGCTTATACATTGTGAGATTTGAGCCATAAATTTATTTCTTGTGTGATTTATCTGTATTCATGTATTTGTTTCTAGAACTTGCTCCTAGTCTGCTTAAGTCTGCAAAGTGTTTAAATGATAAAAGAGGACGTTAGGCCATCCTTCTTAGCTACTTTATATATCCAATTTATTGACCTTACTCAAAATATTTTTCCCTAGCTAGCCATTTTGAGCCTTTAAAGCCTTTTTCTTTGGAAGCTAAATAAAGGGGGAATATTCATACACTCTTGGAGAAAGTTAGTTCATATTTTGTGAAAAGAGTTGGAGAGATAAAGTAGAAAGAAAAGTAGTGTGCTTAGTTGTGAAAAGTGCATAGACATCTGTGGTTTGAATGAGATAATTGGTTGTGCATAGAAAGAAAAAAATGTACAAAAAAAAATGAAAAGAAAAAAAAATCAAAGGAATTTGGGAAGTGAGAAGAAATTTAGACAAAGTCTAGAATTTACTGAGATTCGAATTGTTGGTGCAGTGCTATGTTTGATGTAGTAGAAATTGATCACTTTGCTATGTTTGGGATTAGTCACTTTTTAGCCATATTTCCTCACCTTACCAAAGAGCCTACATTATAACCGAAAATAAAGACCTTTCGGATTTTTTATTTTAATCACATAAAGTAGATGAGAGATTAGACATCGAGCAAGCCTATGGTAAACTTTGCATGTTGCATGATCTGAGAGCATATATTCTTTACCTTATACACTTTGAGAGTGAGTGATAAACACATTCTAAACACTTGTGAGTGCATGTACTTCTAGGTGATCAACGAGCTAGTAATGAAAATGCACTAATAAGCTTTGCTTGATTTGATTTGTATTCTTGTCAAACTCTTCATTTCTTGTTACAATTTTCGAGGCAACTATGAAGTCTAGTTCTTAGCATCCGTATTTCTTTAGTAGTTTTTCTCTTGTTTTGTTTGAGGACAAACAAATAATTAAGTTTGGGGGAGTTGACAAACACAAATTTTGCATGTTTTTAAGGACTAGATTTTACTCGTTTTAAATATCAATCATGTAAATTATGTTCTTAAATTGCATATGTTATACATTTGGTATTTTTGACGTGTTTGTTGATAAATGATAGAAAAAGATAGAAAAAGGTGAAAAAAGGCCAAAATGCAGCAGCCTCTGTTCGAGCCCATTCTGGAAGCGATTTTGAAGTCCAATCAGTTCCTACTAGATACCAGTCTCTTCGTCTTCGAAAGACCTTCGTGTGGATACCTTAAACATCTAAATCGAAGTTTTGTGGAGAAAGTTATGGCCTTTTTACAAACATCGCGCAGTGCAGTCAAAATCTGGCGGAAATTAGGCGGAAATTCACGGAAGAAAAGAAATTATTATATTGTGAAGCCAAATCTCTCCTATTTCTTGTAGGGCACGAAATTTATCAAAAATAAACCTTTTTCCAGCCTATAAATACCTCTGAACCTAATTCATAATCTTTATCTCATAGTCTCCAATCATTTTCCATCTCTACACCTCTTTCCAATCCATAATACACACATAATTCATCCATCTTCCATTGGAGCGGTGCTCTGCAGATCCAGGCAAGAGAAGACTGATGATTGCAGATTCAACCTTGGGTTTTATCAATTTCTTTCATGTCTCGTACTTTAATTGTAGTTTTTACTTGTCTATGAGTAGAACATCTTTTGTAGAATTTTTGGTATAGATATTCGATTGAATTTCCTTGTTAGCTCTTGCAGTTATTTGATTTATCTGGTGCTTTCTATGTTCAATTGATTAGCTACCTCTTGAATACATGTTAGAGTTGATTAGAGTACTCGGGAGACGAAATAATTGACTTGGAAAAATGGATAATTCACACCTTAATTCAATAGAACTCGGAAGAGTTGAGGTTTTGAGTGAGGTCTTTGATCTTATATGCTTTTAGGAGTTAGGGGTTTAAGGGTTAGAAGAAGACTTCAATCCTATCACTTAATCTACAGGTTTCTCACCTCGGAAGGGGGTTTAATTTATAATTGTGATCGACTTAATAGCTCTAGAGACCGTAATTCAAGGAAGTCGATTGTGTTTTTGGATCCTAAAATTCTACATTCTTAAGCCTGTTTTGTATTATTTCTTTTTATGTTTTCCATTTTTTTGTTTATTTCTTTCAGTCTAGTTTAATTAATCAACCCAAAAATCACATGTCTCTAGATAGTATATGACGCTTAGTATATGGTAGTTAGTTGCAATCTTATTCCCTGTGTTCGATATCCGGTACTGACCTTTAGCTATACTAGATCTACCCTGTATGCTTGCAGGTATTTTTAGTGCTAATAAATAGTGCATCAGACAGATAGGGAGGAACTCATTTTCTGACCAAATTCTTGAGTCTGGAATCACTTTGAGTTGTGTGAAGTTGCTTTCCTGTGTGTATGTGCTTGTTCTGTGTTCTTGCATCTGTGTTTCTCTGCATGAAAAATCCCTACATATCTGTTCTAAGTGGACTCACTAAGTGTGGTGTGTTTAAGTCCACTCTCTATGACAGTAGGGTTGTCTGCTGTGTTTTATGTGTTACAGGAGTCTTTGTGTGTGTAAAAATCTTTCTCAAAATGACTCAACCAGTTGGAATAGTACCCTTTAATGGGAAATTGATTTTGTCATATGGAAACAGAAAATAAAATGCATTTTGATTCAGCAAAAGGTTTTCAAGGCAGTAGAAGGAACCATTCCTGATACTGAAACTCCTGATAAGGTTGCAGAAATGAATGAATTGGCCAGGTCTACTCTAATCTTAAATCGGTCTGATTCTGTAATTAGGAAAGTTGGAAACATTGAATCTGCCTCTGAGCTTTGGACAAAACTTGACACTCTGTTTACTGAAACTTCAATGTCCTCAAGAATGTATTTACTTGAAAAACTTTTCAAATTTAAACATGATATTTCAAAGGACATTGATGATAACTTGATACTTTTCAGAAGCTTGTCCAAGATATCAAAAGGTCTGGTGATAAAACCATTGATGAATACACTAGCATAGCCTTAATGAATGCTATCCCTGATTCTTATAATGATGTTAAAGCTGCTGTAAAATATGGAAGGGATAGTGTTCCCCTGGATTTGATTATCAGTTCTTTAAAGTCAAAAGAAATTGAAATCAAAGAAAATCATGTTTTCAAATCTACTCATTCCAAGGCTATGTATGTAAGAGGCAGATCTAAATCTAGAGGGGGAAATGAAGATAGTCATTCAAAAGAACATGGTAAAAAGAAATGAAAGAGTAGGTCCAGGTCAAGAAGCAAGAATCCAAAAGCAAATAGAAAATGTTTTAACTGTGGTGAGGTTGGTCACTATAAAAGGGAGTGTCATAATCCTAAAAAGTAGAAAACTAGTAATAATAATATGGATTTCCTTGCTAACCTGGCAAAGAATAATGATCCTGAAGGTGTTTGTTTCATGACTCATGATATTCTGTCTGTAAACTCTTCCCTGGGTTGTTCTTTCACTAAAAATGACTGGCTGATTGATTCTGGATGCACCTATCACATATCTCATTTCAAATTTGTTTTTTCTGATTTCAAACCTGTGGAAAATACTTTTATCTCTATGGCTAATGACAAGAAGTGTCAAATCCTTGGAATAGGTACTGTGTGTTTGAAATTCAGCAATGGTTATGTTTTACACTTGAAAGATGTGAGATATGTGCCTGATTTGTGTTACAACCTGCTCTCTTGTACTTGTTTGGAATTAGATGGGCTAGAGGGTAAGTGGGGGCATGGTATCATGAAAATCTGTAAAGGTGCTATGTATTTGTTTAAAGCTGAAAAAAGATGTAATCTCTATATGTGTTCTGCTCATCCTGTGGCCTGTGTTAATAATGTCTCAAATGTGGTTAGGGTTGATAAAGCCATGCTGTGGCATAACAGACTTGGCCATATGAGTGAAAAGGGTCTTAATATTTTGAAGAAAAATGAGTTATTGTCTGAAAATGATTTTCAAAATGATCTTCCCTTTTGTGACACTTGTGTTCTAGGCAAGCAGCATAGAGTTTCTTTCTCAACACCAGTGTCTGAAAATATCAGTCACTATGTTATTGAATACTTACACATGGATGTGTGGGGTCCAGCTTCTGTCTCAACCCACTCTGGGTCTTAGTATTTTCTGTCCATAATTGATGATTTTTCCAGAAAAGTGTGGTGTTTTCTAATGAAAAACAAATCTGAGGTCTTTGAAAAATTTTTAACATGGAAAAATCTTATTGAAAATAAAACTGGAAAAACCATTAAGGTCATTAGGACAGACAATGGTCTGGAGTTTTGTAATGCCCAAATGAATTCAGTGTGTTCTCAGTTTGGAATTAAAAGACATAGGACCACTCCTTATACCCCTCAGCAAAATGGAGTTGCTGAAAGGATGAATAGAACTCTCCTAGAAAAGGTTAGGTGTCTTCTGTCAAAAAGTGGTTTATCCAAAAAATTTTTGGGGTGAAGCCCTTATGACCTAAGCCTACCTTGTAAATAGATCACCCTCTGTTCCCCTAAAAGGAAAATGCCCAGAATCTATTTTTACTGGAAGAAAAATCTCTTTGTCTCATTTAAGAGTCTTTGGCTGTAGTGTTTTTGTTCATTCTAAAACTGACAAGTTGGACCCTAGATCCAAGAAAGGGGTATTTCTTGGATACCCTGAGGGTGTCAATGGGTTATAGGATTTGGAATAGAAGTGAACCTGGTTTCAGGGTCATTATAAGTAGAGATGTCATCTTCAATGAAGATGAGTTTCCATGTCTTAGACCTGCCCCTGATCCCACTCCTCTAAGTGTGGACAATGAGCCTCCTAGTGAGGTGGAGTCCACTGATAATCTCACCGAAGTGGAGGTATCTGAGGATACTCCAAGTGAGGTGGAGCAATTTTGGATTCCAAATCCTATCACCCCTGAGCCTGAGCCTGAACCTCAACCTGAGCCAGAAACTGTTTTACTTGACAATCATGATGACCAAGTTGTTAACCCTGGTCCAGATTTGAGTGATTATCTCCTAGCGAGAGACAGAGTCAGGAGACACATTAATGAACCTAATAGGTATTCTGGTTTGGTTAACTTGATAGCCTTGGCTTTTAATGTGCATGAATTTGATGGTGATGAGCCCCAGTCATATAAACAGGCAGTAAAATCAAAATTTTGGAATGAATGGAATAAAGCCATGGAAGATGAAATGCTTTCTTTGAAAGTTAATTGTACTTGGTTGCTTGTCCCTCTACCTGTTGGTGCTTCTGTTGTGGATTGCAGATGACTGTATAAAATTAAAAATGAGGTAGAAGGAATTAGGTACAAGGCCAGACTTGTGGCCAAAGGATTTACTCAACAAGAAGGGGTAGATTATACTGAAATTTTTGCCTATGTTGTCAAATTCACTAGTGTTAGACTTATGCTTGCTTTGTGTGCACATTTTAATTGGGAACTGAAACAAATGGATGTAAAAATAGCCTTCTTGCATGGTGACTTAGATAAGCCTATCTATATGAAACAGCCTGAAGGGTTTATAGATCCCAAGTATCCCAATCATGTTTGCCTGTTAAAAAATGCCTTATATGGTTTAAAGCAGTCCCCTAGACAGTGGAACATCAAATTTAACTCTTGTATGCAAAAACTTAGGTTTATGAGAAGTACCTTTGATGCTTGCCTCTATGTGAAAAATCTTGATAAAGTTCATGTCTTTCTGTTGCTATATGTTGATGATATGCTAATTATGGGACCCTGCCTTAAATCCATTAAGTATGTACAATCTGCTTTATGTGACAACTTTGATATGAAGGATCTTGGTGATGCACAAAAGATTTTGGGTATTAATATCCATAGGAACATAAAGGACTCTGTGCTTGTGCTTCACCAGGAACCATATGTGCTTAAAATTCTGCATAAGTTTAACATGGCTGCTGCTAAGACTGTCTTTGTGCCCTTAGCTGCTCATTTTCTGTTGAGTAAGGATCTGTGCCCAAAGTCTGAATTTGATATCCATGCTATGAGAAAGGTTCCTTATGCTAATGCTATAGGTTCTGTTATGTACTTAATAGTTAGTACTAGGCCAAACATTGCTTATGCTGTTTCTTGCTTGAGTAGATATATGTCTAACCCTGGACCTGTGCACTGGGAGGCCTTGAAATGGCTTTTGAGATATCTGAAATATACATCTAAGTATGGTCTGTGTTTTATGAAGAGTGATTGTGGTGTAACTCTATGTGGTTTTGTGGATTCCAATTATGCAAATGATAGGGACAAGAGAAAGTCCACCACTTCTTATGTGTTCACTGTTTGTGGTTCTTGTATAAGCTGGAAGTTTCAACTGCAGCACATAGTAGCCCTCTCCACTACAGAATCAGAATATATAGCTATCACAGAAGCTATGAAGGAAGCAATTTGGTTAAAAGGAGTTCTTTCTGAACTTAACTTCTTAAAATCTATTCCTGCCTTATATTCTGATAGTCAGTCTGCTATTCAATTGTGTAAAAATCCTGTTTTCCATGATAGAACTAAGCATATAGATGTTAGGTTCCATTTTTATTAGAGATGTGGTTGAAAAACAAGAAATCATGTTGCATAAGGTGCATACTGACAAGAATCCTACTGATATGGGAACTAAATGCTTGCCTGCTGATAAACTGCTTACTTGCATTAAAAGGTTGCATTTTGATTGTGGTTAGCATGTGCATATGCATGTCCCGGGGGAAGACCTTGTTGATTCTCTAGACCTTGGTCTACTGAAATCTCAAGGCAAGACAAAAGTCCTACTTGACTAATGAGCTCTGTCTCTTTGGTGTCTTGTTAGGCAACCTGGTTAGTTCTTGACTAATGAGCTCTGTCTCTTTGGTGTCTTGTTCTAACCTTGTAGGCTGTGATGAAGCAACACGATGACCAAGGCTCTCCTCTGTTTACCAAATGTAGTCCAAGGTGGAGTATGTGGAATAATGGACTCCATTTGGGCTTGCTGTTTAAATCTGATGGGCTGATTTATTGATGGCCCAATTACAAGTATGGCTTGATCCATTCGGGACTTGGCCTATTACTTAAGTGAGCTTCCCAATGGCTGCCACGTGGAGCTCTTTCTACTTTTGTTCTAGCCGAGTAATGGAATTCCATTATAATGAAGGAGATTAGATTTCTTCCCAAAGAGGGAGTGACGCATAAGAGATATGCGTCGTTCCTTAATGACGCACAACCCTTATGCGTCTTTCGTTAATGACGCACACTGGTTATGCGTCGTTTAAAGACGCATAAGGGTTGTGCGTCTTACCCCAAAGACGCATAAGGGTTATGCGTCTTACCCTAATGACGCATAACCCTTATGCGTCACGCTGGTAAGCATTCCCGCCTGTCACCCGGGTGACCCGGGTTCGATCCCCGGCAACGGCGCATTTTTTAAGTGATTAGTATTTGATAAAAATGAGTTTTTCTAAACATTTGTTTTTGGCAAATAGATATTACTCTTATAAAAGAATTAATTAAAGAAGTTAATTGGAATTATAATGGATCAAAAAAGATGATTTCTCATTCCTTTCACTCTTTTACGAAAATAAATCATAATCTACAAGAATAGTCACTTTTATATGCAAGTATAATAATAAAATGAGCATATAAGTACAAAAATATATTTATATTTACTATAAATAATTAAATTAAAATTACTTTAGAACACAAAATTCATCAAGACCACGACGTCATTTTGGTATAATTCTATTATACTAATATTAGAATAACTAAACATGTAAGAATACTACCGTAAAAAAGAATAACCATACAAAGCTAAGTAATCCGATCTTGGAAATGTAATCATAGAAAGCTAATTAAACATGAAATGCAATAGTATGATATTAAAATCGTACTCAATTATTATAATAATGCATTACTATAATTGTAATACTAATAATTCAATTTATAATTAACTATTTATTAATATAATTATTATGTTATCACTTAATCTTATTAAGAAAATTTTAAAATAATTATTAAAATTTAATTATTAATTCAACTATCATATTAATTCATAATTGATTAAATTTATTTATCAAATACTAATCACTTAAAAAATGCGCTGTTGCCGGGGATCAAACCCGAGTCACCCGGGTGACAGGCGGGAATACTTACCAGCGTGACGCATAAGGGTTATGCGTCACTAGGGTAAGACGCATAATCCTTATGCGTCTTTGAACGACGCATAACCCTTGTGCGTCATTAACCAAAGAAGCATAAGGGTTATGCGTCTCTCTATTAACGACGCATAACGGTTATGCGTCACTCCCTGAGTCGGAATACAACTAATCTCCTTCATTAAAATGGAATTCCATTAACATGCATTACCAAAAATAGAATTGTTCCCTGCCACGTGTCACCTCCACGCGGATCATGGCGCTGAGCCGTTGGATTTGAGGTGTGTTTTCTCGGAGTCTTTATTCACCTCCTTGACTCTTCACTCTCTCAATCGATCCTATCCACTCTCTCTCTCCCCTTTGAGTCGGCTCTCTGGCTTCTCTCTAGAAACCTCTCTCTCTCTAAAACTCTGGTCGCTCTTCTTCTCCGATGGCTCTTTTCTCTTCTTTTCTGTGAGGATCGAGTGAGATCTCTCAACCTCTGAGTTGATCTGGAGATTTGTGTGAGTTCGAAAGGTTGAGTTCGTTCTCTTGTTGTTTCTGGGAAGTTGTTCGGTGGGTTTCTTAGATCCGTGAGTTCTAAGGGTTCTTGAGGTGTTGTGGTTGCCTCGGTGAGTGGTTGGACGCGTGGGGTGGCTCTGTGTGGTAATAATCGGGTAACCCTAGCTCGAGGTTAGATTCTTTCCACAGTGCTTCCTTGTGACTTGTTGGATAAGACGGAGGAGGTCTTTGGCCCTTGTGAAGTCGTGTGTGCGACCTGAGCCATTCTCTGGTCTTTGTGTTTCAAGTTTCTTTCGATTACGGTATAAGTGTTGTTTAGATCCGAGAGGATCTGTCACCTGTTATTACTAACTTGTGTGTGAGTGTGCAGGTGAATTACGGTGTAGGAACCGGTGCTATTGTAAGCGGTCAAGGCTTAGCAATAGATTAGGGTTTCTGTAATTCTTGCTATTGTACTCTACTTGTCTGGTTGTAATATCTGGTTCCATATTTGGCTTTTTCTTACTGAGATGGCTATAACAAAAGAGGTCCCAGTAATTAGTGTATCCTAAGTGATCTGATCCCTACAAGGCATCCCATCGGAATTTGGACTGACCTACCTTCTTTCGATTTTCTCGTTGATGAATCTGGGTTCAACTCCCTTTGATTGCATTTCGTTTTTTGAATATATACAAAATAGTTTTCATCTTTGATAAATATACAGTACAATGTGTTTTAAATTTTTTAAGTTTCATTGGAATTTGCAATTTGTGTAGATAATGACTTGATAATAATTAATAATTTAGTGAAAGTTACATAATGTGAAAATGAAAGTTACAGTTCAATGGAAATTGCAGTTTTCATTTTATAATAAGTAGTAATTAATAAATTATTTTACTAATCCAATAATTCCTAATCTAAGTTCATAAGAAGGAAATACGTTCACATCTCGAACAACGATAATTAAATCTTATAGGTGTATATCTAAACACAAAGCCTATATTTCGTATCTTGATGTGCATATCTTCACATATCTTACATTTCTTATCAAACAGACCCTTATAGTTAATTGTCAAGTTTGTGGAATGAATGAATGGAGGTTGAATCTCCATTGAAGGAGATGAAGAAATGTTTACAGAAAAACAGAGTAACACTGTAAGAAAGAGGAAGGAGAGAGATAGGAGTGGAAAGAGGAAATTTCATTAAGGACTACATTGTGGAAAAGTTGTTTACAAATTACATTAATTTGCCTTATATATAGGCTGGAAATAAGCTAACTAACAATACTCTAATATTAATATAGTCGCATTCAATTTAGTCTATACACTTTTTTTCGAAGTATGATTTCTTTCGATTTATAATTATACTTGGAATGTAATTTTTAATCAATATTCTATGGAGTATAAATTATTTTTAGCTTTTAGATTTGTAGCGATCGAATTTAATTAATTACTTCATATCACGTTTCAACTTGCGTTGGAGTTGGAAAATAGAATATAATTCTAAATTAGTGTGCAAATTATAAATTAACGTAAATTTTGAATTATGAGAATAGAAATATGATTGGCATAAATCTGTCCGTCAATATGAAGGTTCATGGCTTAGTTTTAAGAAATATAATAGATATTAGAACTAAAAATGTTAGATATTAGAACTAAAAATGTTAGTGAAAGATAGAGTTCTATTTTTATATAGTACTAGTTTTATATTCTCTCAGTTACACAGTAGTAGATTTATTTCATTTTCTGCACTCGTTTTGAAAAAATAATTATAAATAGTTAAAGAGAAAAAAGAGTATAATAAGAGAGATAATACTATAGATAAACTTCTTCTTTACATCATTCTCTCAGTTAGTTAGCTCTCTCTTCACTTTAATTGTTTATTACTATGTGAAACAAGTATCCCATTTTAACTGAAAATGACGAATAAGAAATGATGACATTCTTTTTATAGTTAAGGAGATAGGAAAAGAAGACCGGAAGGTTTATCTAAAGAAAATTTTCTTATCCCTTAATTTTCTTATATTACATTTTTATTATAGTTTTCTTATATTTTATTTTATTTTATTATATTTCAAATCAAAAGTCACCTGATTATTTAAAAGTGAGAATTGTTACTGAACTATACGATTCTTGATCGCATAGATTGTTGTATGTGAGTGTGAGTGATAGTTGCTCTAGCGCAAAAGGTCTGACAAATTTTTGATCCGATACGATAATTCGCCACGAATCCATATGAAGTTTGTTAGATTTTATATACTAGAAATCACCTTTCGAGTGATTGAATACTGTGAAAACTCTTATTTTATTTTCCAAGGAATAAAATAGATTATTTTTATCATAATGTTGTTATGTTTTACATTTAATGGATGTTTATTGCATATTTAAATGTATAAGCAACTTAACAAAGTCTAAGTCTTTGTTTTAGTAGACCGGTTGTGGGCGTCGATCACTTTAAGGTAACACTGTCAGTTCTGAACAAAAAAACAAAGAAGAATCTCACAACCTAGATGGGCCTAGACTACCTATCGTGAAAGGTTGCAATGTCAGTCTGCATATTTCTAAGCCTTACTGAAATAAGATGACATTGGTATGGTAGAGTACTGAACGAATCTAACACTGAGACAAGTCTTTATGCTATCTACTGAAAGACGAGGTTTTGATAAATGTTTACTTCTTAATCAATGTATGTTAGCATTGAACATACGGTATTGATTATGCACTACTTTGACTTATCAAATGGTGCGGGTTTTTCGCAACCCAATAATCCTGAAATATTGGGTAGTGGTGATTAATATCTAGCGGTGCTAGGATTACTATTATGTTGAATCGTGCATTATGTGAGTCTCGTTTGATAATGTCCTCAAGAGGAGTGCGAAATAAGGTTTTATTATTCGGAACCTAGCTAGTTGGAGTTTGATTACTCTATGAATAATAAATAAGTGTTTCATACTAAGTCCACTCTTTGAATAAATAAGATACTAATTAATGAAGTCCATAGCAGACATTAATTAATTAATGGACATTTATATCTTAAGCGCGGGAAATGAACAACAAAATGGAAACCTGAATTACTTGTAATTTCGGATTTTGATGGACAATGCAATATTACTTCTGTAGTGGCTGCTCGTAATATTCCAATATAAGCTTATATTAAATTGGGGTTCAATTTAATTAGTAAAAAGCTAATTGGGGGAGACTATATCCAAAACCTTTCATAGATCTATGTCTGTGCCCAATATGAACTTAATATAAATAGGAGAATAAATGAGACAGAAAATACACTTTTTTCTACTAAAATTTTCTTCCCCCTCTCCATATAGAAGAGGACGATTTTTCTCTTCAGCTCTCCCTCATGAGATTGAATTTTTATGTCCTATTTATTCAAGTCCTAGTATCCCGGTAAGATCAGCCCACACTGATAACGGAATACAGTTCGGGAACCAGCCAGAAGGTCCGTGGTCGAGTACTCGACATCTTCACGAGTAGAAGTAGCGAGCAATCGTCGATTCTTTAGAGAATCATCAAAGTATTATTCGTACTCCGTAGAAAAGCATGTTTTAGGTTTCAATTATACTTAAAGCATGTTTAATTCAAGTTATGAGCATGATACATGTGTAAATTACGTGAATAGATTTTGTCTAAATAATCTGCTAAATAGATCGTAATTATTATCTGATTTATTTGATGCACGCTTCCGCTGCCAACCCCTTCAATTGGTATCACAGCCAGTCTTTGGCTCTTATTATTTGGATTTAAATTTCGCGAAATTCATGTATGCATGTGTTATTTAATTTCGAAGCATGTTCTTGTTTTTAGTTGTTATTTTATATGCATGATGAACCAAAGAACTATCGAATCAAAGAACTTGAATTGTTTGAATATTTGAGACGTGCGATCCGTCGGCGCTTGCACCGATACGGATCGCGCTACGTATATTCAAATTGGGGATGTCGAAATAGTGGGAGTGAAGGGATGTGATCACACGGCGACACGCAAACGAGCAAGGGCTCGCACGCGTCGCCGGAGAGAACGCGAAACCCTAGCCTATTCTGGAAACTATGTCGCGACAGTGGGAGCATGAGGTATGCGATCACGGACCAACGCACAAACGAGCAAGGGCTCGTGCACACCGCCGGCTGAGACCGCGACACCTCAGGCGGTTCCCGGAGCTACGATCGACAGAGGGTACGGTTGGTGACGCCACTAGAAAACCCTAACCCTAGGAAGAACCCTAACCCTAATCATGTTTCATGTTGTGCGACGTTTGGTCGAGAGTAGCACCACCATTGTGTGGTCGCTGTTGGTCGATAGTAGTCAGACCGCTACGGAGTAGACCGCTACGGAGTGGCGCAACAGCTGCTGTGCGGCTGGGAGGCGGGAATTAAGGGTGCATTGCGACGATTTTTTGTCACGAAAGGGAGCCAAGATCAACCGTGCATGATGCGGTCTTATGGCCAGAAGCTGGATGACATTACGCCGTTCCAGCGATGACTTCGCCGGTGTTTGTCGTCGTCATCGATTCGTGCGAACCTCGATCGACGAGATAACGATGAAAATATTATTTTTATGATTTTTAATTCTAAAGAAGTCATTAAAATATTGTTATTTTATATTAGAATATATATTTGGAAAGATTTCCCTAGATTTTAGGAATATTTTAATTATTGACTATATCTGTGGAAATAAATATATTCCAAGATGATATGGACAAGAATAATTTAATAGTTTCCTAAATATTATATATCTTGAATCCTAATTAGGATAGATATGTAGGAATACATTAAATAATATAATTATTCTCTTAATAATCTTGAATACGGAATTAATTTAAATTTAATTTTTCAGTGCAAGATATAAATAATTCAATTTATTTTAGATACATCTTATAGAAGACATGAATAAGAATTAAATTTTAGTATGTTAATATAATTTCCTTAAATAAGATACCAAAGATAATAAAAGTTTTAATTATCTAGCGAATTAAATACCAAAAGAATTTAATCAAGCCTTTACTGCCTTAAGGCTTAGGATAATTATTGAAAAATCATAACCAAAATATCTAAGCTATAATTACAGACTTTGTTTGTATATGGTCTCCGTCGATTGGTCTGCCAATTTATGAAGCTAGTTTCTAATTTATCGCTACCCATATGTGGAGACAATAATTGATGCACTTTTTATTTGCACTATAAATACCTGCATGTATACTGAGTAGGAATAGTAAGCTAAAGGTCAGTACTGGATATCGATCACGGGGAAAACAATCACAGACTATCTACCTTCTACTAAGCTTCGTTCACTATTTGGAAAATCGAAAGTTTTGGAGATTTTGAAAACTAAAAACAACTTGAAAGCAATAAAACAACTAATTTCAAATAATCAAAGAGGTAAAATATGAGAGATAAGAGAATTCCAGGGAAGTACGTTTACAGTATGGTTATACAAATTCCAACTACAATACCCTAGCACAGTTTATGCTTCGATAGAACGAGTCACATAAGTTTTGCTCATGCGGCACAAGCGTAGATTACTAAGACTAGGGTTGTCAATCCTAGATCCGTAACTCCTAAAAGCTCCTAAGACCCTTATAAAATCCTCACTCTCAATTAACAGTGCAGTTTTAAGGGAAGCTAATTGTAGTGTCTACTAAGTTGATCTAACTCGCCAACCTCCTCTCACGATTATGTAGCAAATGATATTAAATCATCACCGAATGTGTCACTCAAACGTGAAGTATTATAGAACAACTTAGGGAAGAAACGAAGTAAAAACAAAACGGATATTAAATAGAAAACGGAATTGTATAACCAAAGTCGTTACTAACACATCCCTATAATCCTATGAGTTTAGTTACACATAATTGAGTAAGCTACAAACATAGAATGAAGGGAAAACAAAGTTAACATAAGAACTAAAGTAATAAAACCCAAAGGTTGAATCCTTGTAGCCTTGATCTTCTCTTGATTCCTTCTTCAACCTCTTGCTCAATGAAAAACTCTCAAATTTATGATCTGGAATTATATGGCAAAAAGAAGATCCTTAATGAAGAGGTTTGAGGGGGTATTTATAGAGGAAATTTCGAGCTCCAACAAATAAGGTAAAAGGTGTCTAAGTTTGGTAAATCTTGGGGAGAAAGTAGGTCAATTCTGTGCGCCGTATTTTTTCAGCGGGCCGCTGCACCTTGGCCAACGGTCGCTGCATGTTGAGACGTAGTCTCTGCCTCTCAAACAACGGTCGCTGGAAATTGTTCCGTAGCTTCTGGATTATTTGGAGCAGTCGCTGCGCATTTCTCAGCGGTCGCTGGGCGTGTTCTTCATTTAGCACAACTTTCTCTGGAGTGGACCTCTATTGGCTCAGCGGTCGCTGGCTGCGTTGCAGCGTACCTTTGGACGTCTTGAAAGCTCCAGATTTCCAACATCGACTTTTTGCTATCTTTTTAGGCTCAAATATGTACATTTCTCACAAAACATGTCAAAATACCTAAATAGATAAAATACATAAAATATGGACATGAATTGTGGTTTCGACTTTAAAAACGAACCAAATAAAGGCCTTAAAACAGTGCAAAATCTGAGCCTATCAATAATCCTACGAAATAGCGAGTTCATAAGGGCGGACTTCTCAAATGTAAATAGTATGAACTAAAAAGTGGTTTCTAATATTATCGTCACCCATTATGTGGGGACAATAATCCTAAGAAACTACAAGATTCAGATGTTCAAACAGAATTTATGAGATAGCTTGATTTTGTTATCAGCACATGAGAATTGTTATGGGAGTGTGTTGTAGAAATGAAACTCTGTAATGTTAAATCTGGTGGTCTTGCTTAGGCAACATTAGGCGGCCATACCATTATGTGGTCACTGGACTATTCGTCGGTGTTGTGGCCAGTAAAAATGTTAAAATTTTAATGCGTATTGACCTCTTATGGAGGGTACAAAATTTTAATTTTACAGTTGTAAGATTTTGATAAGTTTTATGGTTAATCTACTCAATTATCTTACATAAGTTTATGACAAATAATTAAATCTTCTATTTTGCAATGCAAATTAATTCGTCAGAATGTCACTCAATCCTCTTTCTGCAATTCTCAAAGAAAACAAATTCGAGGGCCAAAATTACATAGAATGGAAACAAAATTTGGACATCGTTCTCATAGCAGATGAGTACAAGTTTGTGCTCACTACTCCACAGCCTGCAGTGCCAGCGGCTAACGCCTCACAGGCACTACGAGATGCACATAGGTGGTGGCATAAGCAAATGAGATGGCTAAGTGTTATATATTGGCCTCCATGTCAACAGTGCTTAGACATCAGTATGCTGCCATGGCGACTGCTGCCGGAATCATGCAAAATCTCACAAATCTTTTTGGTACTCAGAATCGAGCGGGAGTATCATAGCGAAGACTATGAAGGAAGGAAAATCTGTGAGGGACCATGTCCTCGAGATGATGAGCCACCTCAATCAAATTGAGGTTTTGGGAGGGACGATCGATCCCGAGTCCCAAGTCACTATCATCCTTCAAAGTCTACCCCCAGCTTTCAGCAGTTCAAGCTCAACTTTGAGATGAACAAGAGGAACTACACCTTGGCTGAATTGTTGATTGAACTTCAGTCGACAGAGGATCTAATGATCCAAGCTAAGGCAGCGATGGTTAGTTCGACACATCATTCCTCTGGCCCTAGGTTTCTTACCTTTTAGACATGACATCCATCTATCTCAAGAGATGTGTCCCAAGACACCGTCTGAGATAGAAGAGATGAAAAGGATACCATATGTTTCGGCAGATGGTAGTCTCATGTATGATATGCTTTGTACAAGGCCTGATATTTGCTTTGCCGTTGTCATGGTGGCAAGATATCAGTCAAATCCGGGCCAAGGACATTGGACTGCCGTAAAGAACATACTTAAGTACCTGAAAAGGACTAAGGACTACGTTCTAGTTTATAATGCAGCCGAGCTCTGTCCTTTGGGATACACTGACTCAGACTTTCAAGCTGATCAGGACTCGAGAAAATCTACTTCTGGATATGTGTTCACCTTAGGAGGTGGTGCCGTAATATGGAAGAGTGTAAAGCAGAAATGCATTGCGGACTCTACCATGGAAGCCGAATATGTGGCCACTTCGGAGGCTGCAGAAGAAGTATGGCTGAAAAACTTCATTTTGGACTTACGTGTGGTTACGAATTATCCCAAGAGCATCACCATTTATTGTGACAATTATGCTGTTGTAGCAAACTCGAAAGAACTACAAGCTCATAAAGCGAGCAAACATATAGAGAGGAAATATCATATCATAAGAGATATTGTGCAGAGAGGAGACATACAAGTAGTCAAGATTGCGTCATAGAACAACCTAGCAGATCCTTTTACGAAGGGCACTAGCAGTGAAACCGTTCAAGAGCCATGTTGAAGGGATAGGAGTTCGACTCACTCAAGACATCAACTCGCTTTTAGTATAAGTGGGAGAAATTAGATGTATTGCACATTTATTTGTATACTCGGAAGCTATTAGAGCATAAGTGGGAGATTGTTAGAGTTTGTATACTAGAAATCACATTTCGAGTGATTGAATACTGTAAAAACTCTTATTTTATTTTCCAAGGAATAAAACTGATTGTTTTTATCATAATGTTGTTATGTTTTACATTTAATGGATGTTTATTGCATATTTAAATGTATAAGCAACTTAACAAAGTCTAAGTCTTTGTTTTAGTAGACCGGTTGTGGGCGTCGTTCATTTTAAGGTAACACGGTCAGTTCTAAACAAAGAAAAAGAAGAATTTCACAACCTAGATAGGCCTATCATGAAAGGTTGCGATGTCAGTCCGCATATTTCTAAGCCTTACTAAAATAAGATGACATTGGTGGGGTATAGCACTGAACGAATCTAACACCGAGACAAGTCTTTATGCTATCTACTGAAAGATGGGGTCTTGATAAATGTTTACTTCTTAATCAATGTATGTTAGCATTGAGCATACGGTATTGATTATGCACTACTTTGACTTATCAAATGATGCGGGTTTTTTCGCAAACCAATAATCCTGATATATTGGGTAGTGGTGATTAATATCTAGCTATGCTAGGATTGCTATTATGTTGAATCGTGCGCGATGTGAGTCTCGTTTGATAATGTCCTCAAGAGGAGCGTGAAACATAGTTTCATTATTAGAAACTTAGCTAGTTGGAGTTTGATTACTCTATGAATAATAAATAAGTGTTTCATGCTAAGTCCACTATTGGAATTAATAAGACATTAATTAATGAAGTCCATAGCAGACATTAATTAATTAATGGACATTTATATCTTAAGCGCGGGAAATGAACAACAAAATGGAAACCCGGATTACTTGTAATTTCAGATTTGCATGGACAGTGCAATATTACATCTATAGTGGCTGCTCGTAATATTCCAATATAAGCTTATATTAAATTGAGGTTCAATTTAATTTGTAAAAAGCTAATTGGGGGAGGTCATATCTAAAACCTTCCATAGATTCCTGTCTGGGTCCAATATGAACTTAATATAAATAGGAGAATAAATTAGACAGAAAATACACTTTATTTTCTTCTAAAATTTTCGTCCCCCTCTCCATATAGAAGAGGACAATTTTTCTCTTCAGCTCTCCTTCGTGAGATTGAATTTTTATGTGCTACTTATTCAAGTCCTAGTATCCCGATGAGATTAGCCCACACTGATATCATAATACAGTTTGGGAACCAGCCAGAAGATTCGTGGTCTAGTACTCGACATCTTCACGAGGAGAAGTAGCGAGCAATCATCGATTCTTTGGTAAATCATCAAGGTATTATTCCTACTCCTTAGAAAAGCATGTTTTAGGTTTCAATTATACTTAAAGCATGTTTAATTCAAGTTATGAGCATGATACATGTGTAAATTACGCGAATAGATTTTGTCTAAATAATCCTGCAAAATAAATCGCAATTATTATCTGATTTATTTGATGCACGCTTCCGCTGCCAACCCCTTCAAAGTTAACCCGACTTGAACATGTACGTTTAGAATTTGGGTCTTATAGGATCGACCCAATAAGAACCCGAAGATAACAGCTTGGGTTGGGTCGGGTTTGGGGTTATCCATTAAGAAAAAAAATTACTTACTTTAATTATTTTATTAATTGAAAATAATATTAAACTTTAACTTTAGTTATTTTGTAAATAATTAATTTTATTAATTATTTTTTTATAAATTATGAAATATTATACTTTGATTATTAAAAAATAATCATTTTAATTATTATTTAGATTTTAAAAATAATAATTTTAATTATTGAATTTGTAATATTTTATTTTATCGTGTAATATGATGTTTTTGTCGCTACTGTTCGAGTCAAGTTATATTGTACTCCCTCCGTCCCGGCTAAAATGACACATTTCTTAGTCGGCACGAGATTTTAGGAGTTGTTGGTTAATGTATTTAATTGGAGAGAGAAAGAGTGGGTGTAAGTATTAAATGGAGTGAGAAAGAAATTTTAATATTTAATTAGAGTGAGAAAAATGTGGTTGACTGTATTTATTGGAGAGAGAAAGTTACCAAAAATAGATATGCATCATCTTGGTTTGGACAAACGAAAAAGAAAGTGTGTCATCTTAACTGGGACGGGGGGAGTATAATACTCTCTCTGTTCCACTCAAGATGTCCACATTCTTAAGTGCCACGTGAGTTTAGGAGGAGTTGGTTAAGTAGAGTTACTAGAGAAAAAATGGTAGTTGAAAATTTTAATGAGGAGGGAGGAGACAGAGACTTATTTTCAAATATAGAAAATAGACATCTTGAGTGGGACAAAGGGAGTAACTTACTATCATTAACATAGTGCTGACATTTTTTTTGGATGACACGATATTCAGCACGAATCTGACACGAATCCATTGGGTTGGAAACACGATAAGAACACGATGATTTTGGGTTGGGTCGATAATGGGTTGGTTGACTCGATAACTACCCAATCCGCATGATTTGACAGCCCTAATGCAAACCCTTAATCTTCAAAAACACTCTCTTTGTCCCTCCATAAACTATGTGCTATTCTTGGTATGAGATTTAAGAAATTGATATTTAAAAAATTAAGTGGAGAAAAGATAAAGAATGAGAGAGTAAAAAGTAGAGGAATAAAGTAGGTGAAAGTGAGATGAAAGTCACTCCTTGTAAGTGAGTCGTATTCCTTTTTGGGTCATTTCACTATAAGTTAGTCATTTCCCCTTTTAGCAAAAAACAACACATTTAGTCTCGCTTACGTTATTCCCTCTCTCATATTTTATTCTTTCTCCCTTATTTTATTCTTTCTACATCTCTCTACTCTATTCTCACTCCTATTTATTGTCACTCCACTTAACTCACCAAACACCATTTCTTAAATTTCGTATCCGTAAGAGTGTCTCACTTAAGGTGGGACGGAGAAAGTATTATTTTTTGCTAAAAAGGAAATGACTCATTTTGGGTAGGATATTCCAAAAAGTAAAGTAACTCACTTATGGTGGGATGAAGGAAATACTCACTTCGTCCCACCATAAACGAGGCGCTTCTTTTTTTGCACTCGTTTTTGGAAAAAATTATACTCCCTCCGTCCCTGAAAATTTGTCACCTATTTCCTTTTTCGTCCGCCCCTAAAAATTTGTCACATTTCAATTTTACCATTTTTGGTAGTGGACCCTACATTCCAATAACTCATTCACACTCATATTTTATTATAAAACTAATATATAAAAGTAAGACTCACATGCCACCAACTTTTTCAACCCAATTTCTATAGCATTTCTTAAAACATGTGACGGGTCATATGGTGACAATTATTAGCGACGGAGGGAGTATAAAATAGTTAAAGTATAGAAAATGTAAAGTAAAAAGGAAGAATAATGTAGAGAATTCTCTCTCTTGCTTTACATTCTCTCTACTTCAACTATTTTATATTATTTTTCTAAAACAAATGCAAAAATGAAGCGCCTCGGTTATGGTGAGACGAATGGAGTATGTAACAACAAGCTAATTATTTAATAATTTGAATGAACTACAAAAATATTCTTTGACCATATAATTTGCATATTGATCACAATCTCTAATGAACTTTATTAGCATGGACAGATCTTGAACAAACACCAAAAAATACCGTACTTCATTTACTAGCAGAAAATTTCGCTACTAATTGTCATAATTTCCTAGTAAAAATGGTTAGCATCGGATTAGTAAACGACAATTGTGCATTTGGTCATTGTTAAATTTTAGCCGTCTGTTGACAATTGAGCTTGAATGAAGAGAGAAAATGAAAATGCACTCCAAAATGTCTCGAGTCTCCAGAGTTCTTCGCATAGTCGTTCGCCGTCTACGAACCTAACGTTCTGCTGGTTTGCGTTGTCACTCCAGAATTTTCTCGTGGTCTGGTGAACGTGCATTGTCTCTCCAAAACAATGTGAACGTCTCGCATTAGCCGCCCAGAACATCTCCAGCGGTCCATTTATCCATTTGGGTGGATAAATGTGCAAATTCTTATTTTAATTTAGCTTTTTCCCCACGCGATTACTACATGAGTCACTTGATAAAATAAATATAGAAGCACTAGGAAGGAAGGGGAAATCAGGGAAGAATGAATTAACAAAACCAAGATAATTGCGTTGAAGTAAAAAATCTTCATATTCGTCATGAATTTATGGGTTTTTCCTAGGTTTGATGTTGTTGAGACCATTATGACCAACTAGATTTGCATTGTTATTCCTAGCATGTAATTGGATATGATATTCATATCAGACTAAGTCATGCCAAAAACAATGAATGAGGAGACCCTCATGAATAGAGATGTGTTAGAGAACAAGAGTGAAAGAGAAGGTAAGTGACACTTGTGAATTGGAAATAAGATTGCAATTGACAAGGTGAATGATAACTCCTTCGAAAGAAGGCCTCGGCTACAATGCCTCTAAAATACTTCTGAAAAGATGTTGTCCTTTCTAACCTCCACCACATTTACAACTTAAAAGGTAAATGCAATGATTAAAGAAATAGTAAATACTACATAAGGACTTGGTTTCCCACTACTGCATTACAGCTACTCTAGAGTTACCCAAGGTTTAGGGTTCCGGCGGTTAATCGCGAAACTGTAATCGGCAGTTATGGTTCCGATTACACTACTGCATTACCACTACTCTATAGGTGCCAAAGGTGTACGGTTCCAACGGTTAACCGCGAAACCGTAATGGGCGGTTACGTTTCCGAACCGGAACCGTGAAATTTTACCCGAACCGAAATCGTCGATTTTAAAAGCGTGGTTCGGTTCAGGTTTAAAAATCCCAAACCGAAACCGTGCCGGAACCGCGAAAAACTATCGGAAAACAGTGAAATCGAGCCGGAACCACAAAAAACCACTAAAAACCGACGGTTCGGAACTGTGTAAAATCGTTAAAACCACCGGTTCTGAACTGAAACTAAAACTGGAAGTTTTGGAACCAAAATCGAGCAATTTCCAAAACCGGAACCGTGGGCACCTCTACGCTACTCTATTATTCTATTCTCATGTAACTGCTCTCATTTATTATTCCAGAAACCTCCTCCATTATCACGTAACAGTCATCTCATTTATTCCTCCAGAAACCCCCTTTCTATCATTAATCTTTCCCGACCTCCACTCGGTCAACCTTGAAGAGTGCACCTTCCATTTCAGCACCTCCAAAATTTGTCACCTTTCAACTTCCCCGTTTGTAAACGAGCCAAGGATGATCCCTTATGGAAATATTAGGAGGCATATTCAAATCAGGAGTCAATCGTACAATCAACTTTGCCTACACCACGAACAACGTGAACATACATACCACTGCACTTCATCAACTTAGTGAACAATTGTAGTCTTTTTCATGGTCGTGAGTACGAGGATCCCATCATTCGCTTGAACGCATTTTAGGAATTAACGATCAACTATAGACCTCCACATGACCGGATCGAGAAAGCTTTATTCTTTTTTCCCATTAAAAGATAAAGTAAGAGATGGTATAACTTAATACTACTGTCATTTGTCACCCCAAGATTACAAGACTTTAGACATGATACTGCAATCTTTTATGATATGTAGTCTCTTTCCGATCTAGGTTGTAAATACTAATTTATTTCTGCAAGAAATCAAGATAACGATCATTTAGCGATGACATGATCACCATTGCTCCTATAAAGTAGAATAATTGGACTATTTGTTTAATTAAAATCAAGAACAAAAATGTAATGTGACAAAATTAATTCTTCTCATTTAGAATAGGAAAATAAGATTATACTAATGTAAATAAACAACTTGAAGCATGCTCTTAGTATCTAGCATAACACATAAGTCATAATCCATGTGTCTATATTCTTCTTATTCATGTCACCACCGCAACTGTCAATACATTGGTCACCATTGCCACGAATCTTCGGCTATTTCATTTCCCTAACACCTGCACCCTGTTATGGTGTCGTTCCGCACAATCGCCTGCATCTCTCCACTAATCTCCCCTCATCTTTGTTGCATCGCCACCACCTGTTTCCCCTAATAAAGAACCACAATGAAATTGGTGGTTGAAGACATGCAAATAGTGAAGATGAGACCTTATTTAGGTGTTTGTTATTTTAGGTCTTGAAATTGAGCTCGTTTATTGAATTGATTGACGTGAGAGGGAAATTGGTGAAAGAGAGAGCAGGAGAGTGTGAGAGAGAAAGTGGCGTGAAAGAGGAAGAGACAGTGTCAGCTAGGGAGTATAATAAAATGACTTTTATACCCTTTTAGGATTTATAGACAAAAAAGGAAAAAAATCAATAGATGATATTTTAAAATTTCCATAGATCTATAATTAGAATATTTTCCTAATCTAGGAACCTAAACGGTGCAAATTTTATTTTTTAGGGATCAAAGTATAGTTTATTTTTCCTCTTAATTTACAGATCGGTGAAAATATCTTAGTACCAATTCATTTATAATTAATCATATATTAGAAACATATAGTATAAAAAGAAAAACAAAATACACACAAACAAATATTAATATCTAGTGACAAAAGGCCATACCAACTGTGGCATATACTTCTCAAACTTCTTATCTCCACACTCTCAAATAAATAAAGTTAAGAGTGTCCACAATGGGGGAGCCGCGGCCCGCGGCTCGGTGCGCGGCCCCCCATTGCAGAGAGCCGAGAGCCGGGGTGCAGGGCCGGGAGCCGAGGGTGAGCCGCGGCCGCGGCCTTCACGCGGCTGAGCCGTGGGAGCCGCGGCCCTCCACTGCAGCGGGCAGCGGGAAATTTTTTTTTTTTTTAAGTTTCGAAAATTACTTTATAAATATACACTCCCATTTCCATTTTTCCAACTCCATTTTACTTCATTTTGCTCCAATCTTTCCTTCCAATTTCAATACAACCTTGGAACTATGGATTCCGACGATGAACAATTCCAACAAGCGGTAGATCTGGAGTTCCAAAACCTTGTTGCAGCGGTGCAACGTGAAGCCGACGAGGCGGAAGATGCGGCGGAGGCAGCGGCGGCGGCAGTCCCTCGGCCATTCTATCATCGGCGATTTTTCGACCGTGATCATACCGGGGCTGACCGCCGGTTGATGGAGGACTACTTCAACGAGAACGCTCGTTATCAGGCAGAAATTTTCCGTCGGCGATTCAGAATGTCGCAACGTCTCTTCGTCCATATAGCGACGTGTTTGGCGCAGCGGTTCAGGTGCTTCAACTTGCGATATGATGTCTCCGGCCGACCCGGCTTGTCGACATACCAGAAGTGTACCATGACAATTAGACAGCTTGCAAAAAAAAAAAAAAAAAAAAAATTAGACAGCTTGCATATGCCGGGCCCGCTGACATGTTCGACGAATACTTACAGATGGGCGAAACGACTGCCCTAGAGACGTTGAGGCAGTTTTGCAGGGGCATTAAGGATATCTTCAAAGGGGAGTATCTACGGAAGCCATCGGCTGATGATTGCCAACGTCTGATGGATATGCACGGGACTGTACATCATTTTCCAGGGATGTTGGGGAGCATCGATTGCATGCACTGGGAGTGGAAGAACTGCCCGGTGGCTTGGAAGGGGCAATTCACTTCTGGTTTCAAAGGCCGACATCCGACGATGATTCTTGAAGCAATTGCTGATTACCGCTTGTGAATCTGGCACGCGTATTTTGGGGTCGCTGGATCGAACAACGACATCAACGTTCTACGATCGTCCCACCTGTTCAATGACGAGAGCCGGGGTGAGGGTCCGCAAGTTAGATTCAAAGCCAACGGCACTCAGTACAACATGGGGTACTATTTGGCCGATGGGATATACCCTCGCTGGCCCGTGTTTGTGAAGACGATCCGACAACCCGTTGGACCGAAGCAAACCTACTTCGCGAAAAAACAAGAGGGTGCTAGGAAGGATGTGGAGCGAGCTTTTGGTGTACTCCAAGCGCGATGGGCAATTATACGGTGCCCGACTCGACAATGGCACGAAAATGATGTCGCAGACATCATGACTGCATGTATCATATTGCACAATATGATAATAGATGACGAAGGATTTTCTGCAGAGCAGTGGACACCGGAAGATGGTGCTAGTTCGAGCTCGGGTACTGCCATGGAGCCCCTGCAGATGGGTGTACCACGTAGTAATGAATACTTGATCCAGCGGTACACCGACATGCGGAGTCAAATATCGCATTCATCACTGCAGGCTGATATGATTGAAGAGGTCTGGTACCGTAGAAGTAGCGCCGTAGAGTGATTTGGGTTTCCCCCAGTGTTTTTAAACTAGATCACTTTCGTTGTATAATTTTCCTATTTTAATATAATACAACGAAATTATTGTTACATTTTTTTAGGTTGTGAATTTTTTTTGTTTATAATCCAAATTATTTTATTTTAATTAAATTTATAAATATCATAAATTTAAAGACTAATAAAATTTATTAGACATAAATTAAAAAATATTATTACAAAAGCAAACAAATTAATTTTATTTTTTTGGAGAGGGCCACATTTCGTGGCCCTATTGTTTTTATACATTTCGTGGCCTTTTACCATTGTGAAGGCCACAAGAGAGCCACGAATGGTGGCCGGGCCACATTTGGGGGCCTTCAAGGGCCACCATTGTGGACACTCTAAAACCATTTTTTTAAGAGAGGGGTGAAATTAAATGGAACTCTATGAAAGTTGATTTTAGGTAATGAAAGTCTTCTTGTTAACACAGAATAGAAAAGCTTAACATAGTATTTGTCATTTCTCTTTGCAATTCAATTCATTTTATACCATCCTCCCCTCTTTTGATTACTCCATATCCGCCTTTATCTCTCTCTCTCAATTTCACTTGTCTCTATCTGGTATGTTATGTTGATCTCCAATTTTACCAACCAAGAAAAGAAAAAGGTCTCTCTCACTCTCTCATGTTTCACTATCATGGCTTCAAACAAAGTCAACAACAACGAGCATCGTCACTCTTACTCTGCATAAATAGTTCAACATCATCAGATGCTACACAATGATCAAAATCGATCATCATCAAAATCAATATAATAATCTCATGTATCCATGCTAATATCTGGCTAGCTTCTTATTTAATTCAATTTGTTCTTGAACCCTAAGTAAGACTGGGCAAAAATACCAAAAAACTGTTATTGTTCGCATAGTACCGGAAAATACTGAAAGTTACCGATTTTTGGTATATCGTAATTTTTGATATGGCGATATCGTCCCGTTAGTTTCGATACAATAACAGTAAGAATTTTCTTATACCCCGGTATATTGTGGTATACCGAAAATATGATATACGCCAATATTACAAGTATATCAAAATCTGAAATATATATCAAAATCAATACGTATCAAATTAACGATATATACCAATTAAAATAATAATATAATTTAAGATTTTCAATACGATATACGGTAATCCTAAGAGCATGCACAACGCTGCCATCGTGGAGAGCACCGTGCGTGCCGTCGGGACGAGCTTGCTCTTTGCTGCGCGCATGCACTCTCTGCAGTGGCACGATGCGCCAGCGCACGTGGTGCAACTTAGGCTGGCGGAGGGGGTGAGTGAGCGTCATTTTTTAAGGCATTTTTTTAAAAAAAATCCGAAATAATTTCAATTTTTTCCCACTTCCCAAACTAGAGCCTTTTCATGATCGTTTTTTCAATTTTTTTAAATTATTTTTTTCATTTTTTATTCCCTAATTCATTAAATTATCTATAAACTCTCACATTCATCACCCATTTCTTACATCAAACCAAACCATCTCTCACTAATACTTCTTCATACAATTATTTTGCATCAATTCACAAAATGAATCCGAATGAATTTAATCGGTTGATTGAGGAAGCGGAGCAAGAAGAATAAGAGTATTATCAACAATACTATGCCAACTATGTTGCCGCCCCCCTCCCACACAACCAACAAGAGCTAGATGCTCTAGTTCACAAAGTGCATTTAATGATGCTTTCATTTTGGACGAATGGTAGGGTTTTTAGCAAGATCGACAGGATCATGGTGAACGAGGGATGGCACAACGCGGGCTACCTCATCTCAGCCTGCTTCCTGCTTCCCTCCACCGGGGGCTAGAACAGACCATTCACCGGCCATCGCTTCCCTTTCTGGGGAATTGAGGTCCTTTCCTAAACCCTTCAAAATTTTCAATTTTTGGCTAACACATGCAGGATTCGAGCCACTTTTGAGAGATTACTTGAGGATGCCTATCCAAGGATGCAAACAGTTCGTCCGTATGGAAAGGGGAAAGGAGATCAAGAAGATGCTCAAGGCCTTCAATTTTAAGGAGTTCAACAATCTTTCACAAAGAGTCAAGGACTACACCAAGGAGTTGGAAGACCTTCAGTTGGTAGCTGACAGAGACACAAGGAATGTGGATATTCAGGAACGTTTCAGAGAATTCACGCCTAAAGTTCTTTTCTACAGCACATCAGAGAAGGCTTTCTATGGACAGAAATCACGCCTGAAGCACCTTCTGCAGAGCGACAGGAATGCAACTTTCTTCCACTCCCTTGTCAAGAGGAACAACTCGAGGAACTTGATCACTCTCCTCTGCAGAGAAGATGGTTAGGTAGCATAGGATCAAGAAGAAATCATTGACAGCATTGTCCAATATTACAAGGGACTCCTGGGAACCGAGGAAGTTGTTCAACCACTAAGGATCCTAGGTTCTAGAAAGAGGTTTCAGACTTGAAGATGAAGACAATGAAGGCCTCATCAAACAGGTGACCACGAGATCAAGGAAGCTCTCTTCAACATCAGCATCGATAAGTCACCGGGTCCGGATGGGTACACATCAACCTTCTTTAGGAGGCACTGGGAGTTCATAGAGGGAGACTTGGTCAGTGCGGTTAAGAAGTTCTTCACCACAGGAAGGCTCCTAAAAAGCTTCAACACAACAACCATTTCTCTTATCCCGAAGACCTCCACGAACCAAAAGGTCAGTGACTACAGACCGATTGCCCGCTGCAACGTGGTCTACAAAGTGATCACGAAGATCATCTCGAAGCGGCTTGAGTTGCTTCTTCCCAAGATTGTTAGCCCAGCACAGTCAGCTTTCATTTCGGGGCGGAGTATCATGGACAACATCTACCTTGCAGAGGAAATTATGAGGGGTTACGCAGTAAAGAGGGGCCACCTAGGTGCACTGTCAAGATTGATCTCTGGAAAGCCTACGCACAGTCAACTAGAGTTTATTCAGGGGCGTTCTCCAAGGCCTCATATTCTACCCTTCTTTCGTCCACCTGATCATGGAGTGCGTCACTTCACCTTCGTACACAATCACGGTGAATGGTAACCACCATGGCTACTTTAGAGGTAAAAGGGGTCTTAGGCAGGGAGACCCCATGTCTCCTTCTTTGTTCATTTTATGCACGGAATATATGTCTCGTTTGCTCCTTTCTCGCACTACTAGGGGTTTTCATTTCCATAAGAAATGCGAGCGAGCGGGCATTACTCACCTTGCTTTTGCAGATGACCTCCTTCTGTTCGGCAGGGGAGACATGATTTCTATGCAGATTTTGGCAGAAACCATGAAGGAGTTTTCGGCATGTTCAGGGCTTGGGATCAACCAGAGCAAGTCTAACATATTTATTGCATGCACCATCAAAGTTCCCATGGAGACATTGCTGTAAGTGTTTGGATTCCCAGAAGGCACCCTCCGTATCAAATACTTGGGCATTCCTCTCGCATCAAAGAGACTTGCTACCTCAGACTATGGCCATCTGATCGACAACTTGACGGACAAGATTAAAAAGTGGCCAAGTAAGACTCTTTCTTTTGCAGGGCATTTAGAACTGATTACATCTGTCTTGTAGGGCATGGAATCATACTGGCTCCAAGCCTTTCCGATTACTGGGACCGTCATTGAGAAGCTCATTGGTATTGCTCGTTCATTCTTTTGGGGGAAGAAGTATGGTCAAGTTGCTTGGGATGATGTTTTCAAGCCAAAGAAGGAAGGAGGTATGGGAATCATAAACCTCAAGGCTTGGAATTCGGCACTTCACGCCAAGACCCTCTGGAACATTCATTCAAAGAAGGACTCCCTCTGGATTCGATGGATTCATGCAGAATATATCAGGAATGGTTCGATCTGGGAGTGGACGGCACACAAGAAGAACAACTCCATGCTCATTAAGAAGCTCTTATCCATCCGGGATGAGATGCTGGACAGATATACTAGAGACGAGACCACAACACTCTGGAGCACACGGTTCGCGGAAAAAGGGGTTCGTGAGGCGTATGAGTGGTTTAGGCAGAAAGGTGAGATATGATCCTGGGCTAAGTATGTATGGAATGACGTTGTCCCTCATAAGTACTCATTCATTACTTAGCTAGCACTTCGAGGACGCCTTTCCACACGAGATCGCCTCTACTTCTTGGAGAACTTAGACCCTACATGTCAGCTCTGCCAACGGGAGAAGGAATCAGCAGACCATCTCTTCTTTAAGTGCTCGAAGATATGTCCAGTTTGGGCACAGATCATGTTCTAGCTTGGCATTGCGAGGACATCGACGACGATTAGGAGTGTCATCAAATCGGCCGGACGGCAGACTAGAGAATCACATATAGTCCAGATGGAGAAGAGGATTGCGCTCGTGGTTTTAGTGGCGATCATTTGGAGGACGCGGAACAAGGTTATCTTTGATGGGAAAGCATGGGACACAGCTAGGGTCATCTTTGAAATCAAGGAAGCTACCTACAACATCTTGTACTCACGCGTCCCGCACGAGCATGTTCTTCTCCACATTCCAGAAAGATGATGGAGCTCGGCATTTGGTTGTTTGGTCTCAACACACTTTGAGTCACTCATCAGGGTACTCTTTTTCTCTTTGGGGAGTTTTATCCCAAGGGGTTTTAACAAGGCCCGTCCACTATGGGTTTTGATGGGTGATTTGAAATGTGATCGGTCATGTTGGGGCCCCGCCCCTTGCGTTTTGGTTCTTGGTTTCTCCATGTTGCTTTGTACTAGCCGACCTGTGGCTTTTTCTTTTATTCTTCCTCGGGTATGCCCGAGCGTATGATGTAAACGTTTGGTTTGGTTTTTTAATTTATTTATTCATCAAAAAAAGAAGTGTTAGACGCTACGTCCATCGTGATCGGGAGGGAGCCTACGAAAAGCTTGTTCGCGATTATTTTTCCGACGAACCACAGTTCCCGGAGGATTACTCCCAACGTCATTTCCACAAGTATAAACATGCGTTTATGCACATCGTAAATACATTAGCTTTGCAGAAGTCTGTGATGAATATTTCCAAGGACGACCAGACGCAACCGGTCATCTAGGTCTCACGGCTTTGCAGAATGTATGTCCGCCATCGGACAGCTCGCTATCGAGAAAACGTCAAATATGTTCGACGAGTATTTGCATGTGGGGAAAACCACTAGACTCGAATGCCTCAAGAAGTTTTGCACCGACGTTCGCCAAGCTTTCGGCGAGGAATACCTTCGGGCACCCAATTCCGAAGATTGTCCAAATTTACTTCGTCTTCACGAAGCACGTCACAGCTTTCTCACGTTCTTGGCAACATTAACTGCATGCATTGGAAGTGGGAGAATTTCCAGATGGTTTGGAGGGGGGCATACTTAAGCGACCACAAAGGTAGCCACCCGCCACTCATCCTGGGGGCGGTTGCCGACTACCGCCTATGGATTTGGCATGCATATTTTGGTGCAACTGGATCGACCAACAACTTGAGCGTGCTCCACTCTTCCCCCCTCTTCAATGAGTTTTAAGATGTGTAGCACCGACAGACAACTTCAAGGCCAACGACCGTCAATACCGCATGGGTACTATCTCGCCGAAGGTACTTACCCGAGGTGGACGACGTTCGTGAAGACGCTTAACATGCCACAAGAGCCAAAACAGATCCTTTTTGCCCAGTGTCAAGAGGCGGCTCGGAAAGATGTCAAAAGAGTGTCGGGCATCTTCAAGCCCGATTCAACATTGTGAAAGCCCCGACTCGGATGTGGTAAGTAAACAATCTTATCGACATCATTTACGCGTGTATTATCTTGCACAACATGATTGTTGATGATGAAGGACCGAATGCAGCATTCTGGTTCGACGAGGATAACCCCAGAACCTCATCTAAAAGCTCTACCCCACGCCGAGGTGCGCACCCATCAGTGCGCGAGAGGATAGTAATAAGAACAATGATGCGTGATACCAACGCCCACCTACAACTACAAGAAGATCTAATCGAACATATTTGGGCGAAATTCGGTTCCACTAAAATTTTATAGATAGCCAGTGTTATCGATTCCAGTAGACGCACATCATCGTCATTAGAGAACTCCTTCTTCTAATTCTTTGCCTCCATTTAATTTTTAGGATTTAAATTATGCAAGTTAAAATTTTAGGATTCCAATTATGTAAGTTTTAATTTTTTTAGGAATTTTTAATGCTATTTTTGGGGTTTTTAATAAAGTTTTATTAATAATGAAATATTTTTAGTAATTTGTAGTTTTTAAATTGAATAATACAATAATATCACACATGAATAGTGAAAAACATGTTTTTGGGAGAGCATGGTTGTGGGGTTGTTTTTCAGCTAAAAGTAGGGAATAAAATATAAAAAGTGGGACCGGACCCATGAATAGTGAGAGCATGGTTGTGGGAGTTGTTTTTTAGCTAAAAGTAGGGAATAAAATATAAAAAGTGGGGTCGGACCTATGAATAGTAAAGAATGTGGACTCCGTAGAGAGCACTGTTGTGCATGCATGCTAAGTATCCTTCATATTTTTATATGAATTTGAAGTGAGATAAATATCAAATTTTGATCCTATTTTTCCTCTCCATTTTGTTCAAGTGTGTTAAATGATTGCAATTATTTGAATTTTCAGTTACATGTCGTATTTATTTTTTATATAATTATTATAACTATAGGCTGGTAAATATATCTAGTTCTGACCTGTGTAACATTATAAGGTTTAACATGTAAGACACCATTACATTATTTATTTATTTTGGAGTTAGTGTTTAATTTAGTGGTAAGAATAAAGAGAGTGGAGACAAAAAAACATGTTTCCTTAACATTCCTTAAACAACAAATACTAAGATACCATTACAAATCCAATTTCATGTGTTATGGAGGACTAAGGTGTTTGCCTATTTAATGATATATTATTGGTCACATTTTGATGAAATAATGATAAAGATAACATAAGTGGACAAAATATGGCAATTCATAGTAGTAGTTAAAAAAGTATCCGACCTGGCTTAAAGGGGCATCGAATTAGCAAGCGTTAGAGAAATTGGTCCAAATCATGCACTACAATCCGACAAATTTATAAAGTTCCAATGTTCTTTTTTTTACTGTGAATAAGTAGGACTAGTAAAGTTTTTATTCTTGCTCAACAGCTGAGGATCAGAGCTTCAAAATCCCTTTGATATAAATTCTTGTACCAACATATACTAATGTAAATATGTTGTAACATGTGGAAAATGTGGGAGACCTTTGATGTAGCTAACAAAGAAGGTAATGGAGGATGATGAGGAGTGGACAACCTTAGACGAAAAGGCCCACTCGACCATCATGTTGATGTTATCATCGAAGTTGCTAATCAGGAGACTGTTGCTGCCCTTTGGACGAAGTTGGAGAGTCTATACATGACGAAGTCTCTAACCAACAAGTTGTTCTTGAAGCAACGTTTGTTTCGATTACGCATGTAAGAAGGTATGCCCCTTTGGGATCATCTGAAAAATTTGAATAAAATTTTGCTGGATTTGCGTAATGTTGATGTCATGAGCTGTTAGTTGCCCGTGGAGGGCAAATTTGAGGCAAGGATGAAGAAGTTTGTTTGTTTGGTAATATGATGATACATTTGGAAGGAGGATTCAAGTCAAGGTAGAGATTTGTTAGTATGCCTTGAATTTGTTTCCTAATTGGGATATGATTATGTTTCCTAATTGGGATAAGATTATGTTTCCGAATTATGATAGAATCTCATGTGTGCCTATTTATATGTGAGTAGAGCACATAACTCTGTGATTGTGATCTTAGATCTGAAATTTGTAACTGCAGTCATAATACAATTTGTTCTTCGTTTTTACCTGTGGATGTAGCCAATTGGCGAACCACGTAAATTCTGTGTCTCCTTACGTTCTTTCGTTTGTCGATTACACAATTGCCCTATTCTGCTGTAACAGAAGCAACCATTACTATCAAACAATCCAAATCACAAAAACAGAGCGTGTATATTATGCATACCTTCTTCACGTCGTGAGTGTGTATACAATTAAACAAAAAGTAATCAAAATCACTCGTACATACAAAATGTTTCACCACTGTTTCAAATTAGTACAAAAAGTTTTAACTTAGCATATATCATACAAAAGGTTTAACTAGTGATCCAAATTAGTATATTCCATCCAAATCACTCTAACACCGTTACTTTTCATCCTTCCCACCCCCTTCTCTCCGAGATTAACCCATAAGCAGCGTACGTTCTCAACAACGCAGTTTGCACAAAAGGGTCAGATTGGTACCCAAGCTTCGCAGCCAGCCCGTGCATTATCTTCCCTTCACCGAGAGATAGAGCCTCGACGCCGCTTTGAGCAATGACGGGAAGGTGGAAACTGAACCTGTCAATGGAGAAGAATTTGTTCCTCATCGCTTGAAAAACACGAGCGCCTTGTGGGGATTGTCTCAGCGGGAGAGGTGGTTGCCGATCTTGTTGGTGAGCTGGCGCGGTGGCGGGCGGTCGACGGGGATGAAGGAGAGCAAGGAGAGGGCGTAGGAAGGGAAGGGGAGGGTTGAGAGGAGGAGTTGGAGGAGGTTGTGGCAGTAGAGGGAGTTACAGAGGATTTGCTTGAGGTGGGGGGAGGGTGGTAGCTGTGGAGATATGAGGTGGGTGAAGTTGGGTGGAGTGCTGAGGGAGAGCCTAACTACGAATTATGGACTTCAATATATTGGAATGACTAATGAGTGAGAGTGAGTTCTCTCTAAAAATTTATGACTGCAATATGTTTGATGAAGTTGAATAGAAAAGTAACGGTGTTAGTGTTTTGGATGGATTGTACTAATGTGGATCACTAGTTAAACATTTTGTATGATATGTGCTAACTTAAAACTTTTTGTACTAATTTGAAACATTGGTGAAATATTTTGTATGTTTGGTGTAATTATCCCTCAGGATTTGGGTAGTGGACTAATTTAATTTCTATATTTATTTTATTTATAATTAAACAAAAAGTAATCAAAATCCCTAACTTTAAAAAAAACAAATTAATGCAAATTTCTTTTATGTTTTGGTCAATTTTTCTAATTCATTCTTCTTTCAAATTTTAAGATTCTTATGTGTATTCAATACAGTATTTTATACAATTAGAATAATAATAATAATCGTCATTATTATTATATTATTATTAATGTTATCTATTAATAAATTTCTAGGAAATCCTAATTTAAATTTTGAATATCTTAATTCTTATTATATTTCTATTATTATTATTTTATCGATTAAAACTTTTATAAAAATCTTTTTTCAATCATAACGCCTGTTACTTAATTAAATTTAATTAATTATTAGATGTTCAAAGCTCTAACAACTTTTTTTAATGTTTCCAAACACAGAACAAATAATCAATCAGAAATCATAATTTCATAATTATAAGCCCCAACAACATTAATTTTCTGATGAACAGATAAGCCATTTATGTTTCATCTTTTGAGGTATACAATAATTCTACCGGAAAGATAAATTACCTCGAAAACAATACTCCGTATAACTTATTAATATTTATACTTGTTATTAATTCTTTATTTTATTCGATGTCAAGAGTTTTATCCCCTCTTCTATCAACGAGTTTATCCCACATCAACATTATTTATTTTGTTCTATTGTAGTATATTCTAATATCTCAAATATTATTATTGATGTCAATCAATTCCTTTTCTCTATCAAAAGTGTGGGGAAGAACTCATCAATCGGATCAATAGCAAAGTTGAATCCACAGGGCATCTACCTCAACTTCATTTTGAGGCGCCAAATCTAGTTAGAGCTCGCCTTTGGACTCCTTCAGTTGGTATCATCTTTATCTTTTTATTTTATCCTCTTTTAACTTAACATTATTTACTAAAATCTCGTGTTTAAAATAAATGGCTCTACTATAAAGGGAGACGAACAAATATAGCAAGTGATCTCTCCGTCCACCATTTATAGTCTCACTGTGACTCAGTACAAGTTTTAAGCAATTGTTTGACTTTGTAAAGTAAAATGGAGAAATGAATTAGTGAAAAGTAGATCACACATTTATATACTTTAAATGGAAAAAAAGTAAATGAGACTTTAGATCAGTCTTGCCACGATAGTAAAATGGGACATTATTCCTAATATGAATCTTAGGGATTTAAGACACATATATTTGCCTCAAACTTGCTCTTGTAAATATTTCAATAACTCAAACAAACCCAACAAGAAATGAAACAATAAAAATGGTGGAAAAGGGAGAAGGTGAAGGTGTTATGATTTAGATAGATGCTTGGAACCTATGAACCTTCTACAAAACAATTAAGACAACCCAATGCAACTTTCACCAAAGCAAGAATCTAATGGCTCCACAAAACTAACAACACAAGAACTAGAATTGCATACCTTAACATTCAACCTAAGCCCGGCAATAGATTGGAATGCAACCACAAGGGATTTTGACAAATCTTCAAAAATGAAGATGGGTGCTCACAAATTGAGTCTTTGTTCTACAATATCATTCAAAAACTGATGACAAAAACCCTAGACATGTGTATTTATACTATGAGTGAAAAATGAGCAAAATAAAACAATTCTTGGTCACAAAGACACATCCCAGATAAAACGTCCGACCGGGCGTTTCCCTAGGCTCATTTCGCCCGCCCGAGCGAAGTTTCTGGACAAAAATTGATCTCTCGGCAAAACGAGGAAAAATGCTCGCCCGCGAGTTTCGTTATGCATTGCGCGACTTTAGTCAAATGACCATATCTCTCTCATCCGAACTCCGTTTGGGGCGTGTGAGGTACCCACGCAAAGGTATTTCGACGATGAAGACGATGGTGGTCTTGAATCAGAATTTGGACACCGTCTCAGTAGGCATATTGACGTTTGAACAGACCTCCACATTCGGCTTGACTCCTTGTCATGTCTCCACCCTCTTCTCGGGCCCTAATCAACCCATCGCCCTCGACATCGTTGTGTCCTATGATTGTGAATACATGGATTCACATCAATTCCACTGAGTGAGTATCTAACTATTATTTGTGGTTGATGCAGGTGGGCTCTATTTTAATGACTTCATCGTTGCTGCTAAAATAGATGAGATTAAGGTATCAGATCTTCAGCCGAGGCTCAGAGTGGGGGCTTAAAAACTTTTCTCAAATGCAAAATTTTCATAGATTTGTATTGTTTGTAATGCTTTTATAATTATTGAGGTATTCATAAATAGTAACAATACATATCAAAATATTAACCAATATCCAACATCAATCGTTACAAATTCAAAACTGCAAACAATTTAAATTAAAGTCAATCAAGAGGGAGACAGACTTCCACGCTGGTGGTCTTCACCATACCGCAAACAGGGCAGCACTTGGCGCCAGCATCACAGCGTTTGCAGACGCAGACGTGGCGGCACGG
Source organism: Salvia splendens (assembly GCF_004379255.2). NCBI lineage: Eukaryota > Viridiplantae > Streptophyta > Magnoliopsida > Lamiales > Lamiaceae > Salvia > Salvia splendens. The sequence continues at coordinate 16,584,417 of NC_056038.1, forward strand.
CCACACCATCACGTTCGCCAGCTCCCTCTCGCACACCTTGCAGTCGAGCCTGACAGGCCGCACGCGGTCAGGGTCCTCGAACGACGACTCCCCCTCCTCCTCCACCGCCTCTGCATAGTGGCGGGCCGCGTTGGCCTCCTGCAGGCCTTCGCTAAGCGACATCACCGCGTGCTCCAAGTACCTCACCCTCGCCAGCAGCCGCTCTGCCTCCCACTTGTACATCGCTGCCAGCCTCTCCAACTCCTCGTTGCGCTCCGCCTGCGCCTTCATCCGCTTCGCCATTGTCTCCTCCATCATCCCCACCACTGACTGCCGCAGTTTTTCATTCTGTTTTAACCAAAATACTTAATCAGTTACAACCGAAACATGTTTGGTAGGGTAAATAACTCATCTAGGGATGAAATTTTTTTACATAATTCCATTCCCAGATGAGTTATCTACTGCGCTTAGCGCTTAAAAATTAGGTCATGTGATTACATGGTAAGTTATAATTTGATTTATTTGATCACTCTGGTCCATAATGTAGTTGTCGTCGTCATCATTGTTGACGGTCAACAGGGCCATGTACGACAATGGTGTGGCGGCAGCGGCAGCGTTGTTTAGTAATTTGTGAACATGATGTTGGAAATCATGGAAGAAATCAAGGAATATTCTACAAAGATTGCATGAAATCAGACACGAAATTGAGAAGATTTCTAGATGATTGATTAGGGAAATAGATTGAGAAAAATCTTACCTTGTATAACATCTCCTTAGCCTATATATCGTGTATCATTGTCATTGTGAATAATATAACAGAAATATACCTCTCTACATGGCATCAAGAGCAGGTTTAAGGCTCAGAAACAAATCATCATAGCCCAGAAAATACCCTTCTCGACCAATACAGGCGAGAATCTGTCCAAGGAAAATGTCAGAAAACAAACCCGATATTGAACCCATAGCCGAAAAAATCAGATCAAGTAAGAGCGTCACCATAGCCTTCAAATTGAATGGCTCGAATTACTCACTATGGGCACGATTAATGAAGGTGTCCATTGGCGGCCGAGGAGTCTACCGCCACATCTCCGGAGTACCGTCCCCACCGAAGCCGGGGGAGAACGGATTCACATATTGGGAAGAGATAGACTTGATAGTCTTCTCTTGGATTATCGACAACATGGAGACGAATCTCATAGCCGACTTCGCACACCACCAAACAGCGAAGTCCCTGTGGGATACGCTCGCGGTGACATTTGCGAGTTCATCGGACTCGTACCTAATTTATGACCTGCGAGACAAGGTGAGTAAGATTTTGCAAGGAGATTCAACGCTAGAAGCGTACTGGAGCCGTTTACACGGTCTCTGGATCGATATCGATCGATGTTCACACAAGACCGTGAATTGCTGCGACAAAGGAGTGGAACAATACCGAGAAATCAAATCAGAATTGCGTCTATTCAAATTTTTCACCGGACTAAACGAGAAGTATGACTGGATCCGACGAGAGATCCTCAAAGAGGATCCCTACCCCTCAGCCGACGTAGCGTATGGATGGGTGAAACGGGAGGCAGCTCGACTCAAGATCATGTTACCGGCGTCCGATTCAACATCCATCACTGTCGGGAATGAAGCATCGTCGGGGGTCGGATTCGGATTTGGGGCAAGAGAGTATCGTCCACAACAGAAACAGAACCGAGGTCAGCCGACGCCGACACCACGTTCGGCCACCAACCGCCGGGGAAACAACCGGCCAGACAAGTCAAACCTCTGGTGCTCCCATTGCGGAATGCACAAACATACCAAAGAAACGTGCTTTCAATTGGTAGGATACCCAGAGTGGTGGGAGGAAGAGAAAGCCGCCAAAGCTAAGGTTGCCGTCGGAATCAATGGCGGAGGGAGAAACCAGATTGAAGGGGGTCAAGCCGTGACCGGATTCCAGGAGAGGAGGACCAAAGCCGGAGGCCTCTCGACCGGCGGTGGCGGCCGCAGTGAGAGCAGCTATGACGGAGGGAAGACCGCAGAGGCGATGAGCGCCTCTCTCAGAATCGACGACGGCGGAAATGGAGGTACAGGGCTGGGGGATGAAAACCCTAGCCCATTTAGAAAATGCCTTGCAATTAAATCCCCAACTCCTAGGAAATTTGGTATTTTACCCCATTCTGGTAGTTATAAACATAGGACCCCCCAGAGTTTTGATAATTCCAAAAAAGACTCCATCATCTGCAAAAACATGTTTTCACCCCTAGAAAATCTATCTTATGCTTTTGAGGCCCAGGATTGTGGTATTGTTAATGACACGGGATGGATCTTCGATTGTGGGGCCACTGATACTATGTCTTACGATCGGAATGATTTTTTAGAAATTCATAAGACCCCAAAATCACACATAAAAACTGCAAGTGGGGGGATAACACCAGTTGAAGGGGCGGGAACTATAGAAATTTTCCCTAATGTTCACATTCCTAACTGCCTCTATGTTCCTAAACTGTCCTAGAAATTAATGTCAATCAGTCATGTGACGAAGAATTTGAATTGTTCTCTGCTGATGCACCCGAACTTCTGTATGTTGCAGGATATCCGGACGGGGAAGATTATTGGACGTGGCACTGAGCGTCGTGGGCTCTACTTTGTGGACGAGATTGCTCGACAAGATGGTGCGGCAATGCTTGCTCACGGGTCCACTAATCAAGATACTTTGCTCTAGCACCGTCGGATGGGCCATACCTCTCCGGGGTATTTGAAATCCTTATTTCCTAAACTCTTTGTTCCTAGAAATTTTTCATGTGAAGCTTGTGTTTTGGCCAAGAGCCACCGAAACTCTTTTAATCCAAATGATACTCGTGTTGACACTGTTTTTTCCTTGATTCACTCTGATGTGTGGGGCCCAGCGCCTGTAGGAACTAGTTCTGGCTTTCGATATTTTGTGATATTTGTCGATGATTGCAGTAGAGCTACTTGGGTTTATTTCATGAAACATAAATCGGAAGTATATGATAAATTTGTGATGTTTTATAAAATGATTCGAACTCAATTTCAGACGTCTATCAAAATCTTGCGATCTGACAATGGGGAGGAATTTTTAAATAGCTCCATGACAAATTTTTTCAGTGAAAATGGGTTAGTACACCAAACTTCTTGTTCCCACACACCAGAACAAAACGGGGTAGCAGAACGAAAAAATAGAATCATCCTTGAAATGACCCGAGCCCTCTTATTCGACTCTAAGGTACCCCCATCCTTCTGGCCTGAAGCTATAGCCACCTCCGTTTACCTTCTTAATCGCCTTCCCACTAAAGTGCTAAACCGAAAGACCCCTCTAGATCATCTATCTACCTTAACTAAAGTCTCATCAGCCTTATCCTTACCCCCTAGGACTTTTGGTTGCTCCGTCTACGTGCACGTCCCAAAACATGAAAGACATAAATTCTCTCCTTGTGCAATTAAGTGTGTTTTCTTGGGATATGGGGTTAACCAAAAAGGCTATCGATGCTATGAACCCAAGACCAAGCGAGTCATTACCACCATGAACTGCAACTTCCTTGAAACCGAATTTTTCTACCACCTTGGGACTTAGGGGGAGCCGTCTGTCCAAAATGACTCCCTTCGGTAGTATGTGCCAAGTACCTTTGATTCGGACCCAACAGAGCAAGTTGGCACTGTTCATGAGCCGATCCCATCTACAGAGACGATCCCGATGACGCTTCCGCCGCGCACCTCTGATCCAACCGTAACGGAATCCGAGGTAATATCTAGTAATCCTGAAATTTCAGATATCACCCCTAACTCACTTGATACAGAAGACGAGGAGGATACCACTATTGATCAGGATACAGGGCAGTATGTACTCCCTCCTCGGAGTACGAGAGGAGTTCCGCCAAAGAGATATTCGCCAGAACGAATAGGAAGGAAGAGCAGGTACTCAGTACCAAACTTTGCTGAAGCCAACATATCAAAAATGGCTAGAGCGTTCCATACGGCACTGTGCGAGGAGGAGATCCCTAGAACCTTTGAAGAAGCTGTCAAAGTTAAGCACTGGAGGGAGGCAATGCAAGTCGAGATGAGGGTACTGAAAAGAAACGGCACCTGGGAAGTTAGCCCGTTGCCCAATGGAAAGCACACAGTTGGCTGCAGGTGGGTCTTCACAATTAAACGGAGACCAGATGGAAGTATTGATCGATACAAGGCTCGATTGGTAGCAAACCCGCAGATACTCCTATGGTGTATCATTGTCATTGTGAATAATATAACAGAAATATACCTCTCTACACATGAGAGCGGCGGCGATCGACGGGAGCACTGGTGGAAGCGAAGTGAGGATTGAAGGTCTCAACTTTTGTCACCTTCCTTTTTCCTAGCCTCTTCGGCGCTGCAGCGTTGCAGGGAAACATCGTGTATTGAACGATGTTTGAAGCGAGAAGAGAAACCCGTGGAAGGGAGGGAGAGTGGTAGAGGGGAATCAACGATGGAGGATTATTATAAAGAGAGGGAAACGGGGGAGGAGATCCATCCCAACTATTCATTACCAACAGACGCCTACTTCCATGAAATAATATGCTTCCATCATATACAAAAATTTTAACGGACTTGAAAAATAACCGACCAAATTGGTTTTAGTTTCTTTATCATAAGCTTTTTTAAATATTTAAAAAGTAATTAATTCACTTCTAATTATGTTTAGAGAAAAAATAAATGTACATAAATTGTACATGTACGTGATTGGGGAGCACGTGTTCTTTCACCCTTAGAATCACAACATCCTTCCAACCATATGCTGCCACGTGGCACTTATAAGCAACAAAACAACGTTATTAAGCAACAAAATTAATGAATGACATTGACAGATTTTCGCGAATTGCATAAACTGCATTTAATGCAACATAAAGTCTTTTATGCAATCCACGAAAATCCTTCAATGTCATCTACTAATTTTGTTGCTTAATAACGTTGTTTTGTTGCTTATAAGTGTCACTTGGCAGCATATGGTTGGAAGGATGATGTGATTCTAATTAAAAGTTAGTTTTGTTATTTATTGGTTTTAGTTTCTTTATCATAATCTTTTTTAAGTACTCCCTCCTTCCCAACTAAGTCAAGTTGTATTCCTCTTTGGGATGTCCCAACTAAGTTGAGTCATTTCCTTTTTAAACAAAAAATAAAATATTCAATCACTCTTACTTTATTTCACTATCTACTTTACTCTCTCTGTATCTTTCCTACTTTATTCTTCTCTTACTTTTCAATACAATTTCTTAATCTTCGTGCTCAAAAATTATGTCTCAACTTAGTTGGAGCAGAGGGAGTAACTAATTCACTTCTAATTATGTTTAGAGAAAAAATTAAAAATTTTAAATTTAACTTAATTTAATTAAAAGTTAGTTTTGTTATTTATTGTATTATATGTAGCAATTAGAAAGAAGTGACATTAGAAATTTATGTGAAATTGTAACATGATTTCGAGCTTGATTCGAATTAATTATACAATATTTAGTTTAGAAAATATTTTTTTCTTAAATTTACAAATATTTAAGTTAAAATTTCAATTATTTTTCGAAGTGTTGCAAAATGATTAGTATGAAATTTATTCAAAATCAATTAATGTTGATAAATCGATTTTCAATGTAAAATGTTAAAAAAAAGTTCGATTATGTACGTTTTGAAGGGGTTGGCAGCGAAAGCGTGCATTCAAATAAATCAGATAACGAAAGCGATCTATTTAACAGATTATTTAGACAAATTCTATTCGCGCAATTATCGCATGTATCATGCTCATAACTCAAATAAATCATGCTTTAAGAATAATTGAAACCTAAACCATGCTTTTCTACAGATTAGCCATTTTACCTTGAGGATTCTCCAAAGAATCGAAGATAGCTAGCGCCTTCTCCATGTGAAGATCTTGAGTACTAAATCACGGATCTTCTTACTGGTTCTCGGACTGTAAACTGATATCAGGATGGGCTGATCTCACCAGAATACTAGGACTGATATAAAGAAGATGGAAAACATATCTCATGGCGGAGAGAAAAATCGTCCCCTATGAGGAATAGGAGGGGGACGAAAATTTGATGAAAATAAAAGTGTATTTTCTGTCTCCTTTATTCTCCTATTTATATTAAGTCACATATTAGGCTTATTCAGTGATCTATGGAAGGTTTTGGATATGACCTCCCCAATTAGCTTTTTACTAATTAAATTGAACCCACAATTTAATATAAGCTCATATTGGAATATTACGAGCAACTACTGTAGAAGTAATATTGCATTGCCCATCCAAATCCGAAATTACAAGTAATCCGGGTTTCCACTGTTTGTCATTTATTTCCCGCGCTTAAGATAGAAACATCCATTAATTAATTAGTATCTGCTATAGACTTAATTAATTAATATTTTATTAATGCAAAGAGTGGACTCAGCAAGAAACGCATATTTATTATTCATAAAGTAATCAAACTCCAACTAGCTAGGTTCCGAATAATAAAGCCTTATTTCAGGCTCCTCTTGAGGACGTTATCAAACGAGACTCACCTCACGCACGATTCAACATAATAACAATCTTAGCACCACTAGATATTAATCATCACTACCCAATATACCAGGATTACTGGGTTGCGAAAAAACAGCACCATTTGGTAAGTCAAAGTAGTGCATTATCAATACCGTATGCTCAATGCTAACGTACATTGATTCAAAAACAAATAATTATCAAGACCTCGTCTTTCAGTAGATAGCATAAAGACTTGTCTCGCTGTTAGATCCAATTCAGTGCTCTACCACATCAATGTCATCTTATTTCAGTAAGGCTTAGAAATATGCGGACTGACATTGCAACCTTTCACGATAGGTAGTGTAAGCCTATCTGGGTTGTAAAATTCTTATTTTTCTTTTGTTCAAAACTGACTGTGTTACCTTAAAGTAGACGACGCCCACAACCGGTCCACTAAAACAAAGACTTAAACTTTGTTAAGTTACTTATACATTTAAACATGCAATAAACATCCATTAAATGTAAAACATAACAACATTATGACAAAAATAATCTGTTTTATTCCTTGGAAAATAAAATAAGAGTTTTTACAGTATTCAATCACTCAAAAGGTGATTTCTAGTATACAAACTCTAACACGTTTATGAAGGGGTTGGCAGCGGAAGCGTGTATCAAATTGATCACATAATAATTATGATCTATTTAGCAGATTATTTAGACAAAATCTATTCGCGTAATTATCACATGTATCATGCTCATAACTTGAATTTAATCATGCTTTAGTGTAATTGAGACCTAAAACATGCTTACAGCGGAATTAGCCAATTTACCTCATTAATTCTCCAAAGAATCGAAGTTGGCTAGCGCCTTCTCCACGTGAAGATCTTGAGAACTAAACCACGGATCTTCTGACTGGTTCCTGGACTGTACGCTGATATCAGTGTGGGCTGGTCTCACCAGAATACTAGGACTTAAATAAAGAAGACGAAAACTGCTCACGGAAGGGGCTGAAAAATCGTCTCTCTTGTGCAAGGAGAGGGGGACGAAAATTTGGAGAAAATATTAAGTGTATTTTCTGTCTCCTTTATTCTCCTATTTATATTAAGTCACATATTGGGTTTAGTCAGGGATCTATGGAAGAATTTGGATATGGTCTCCCCCAATTAGCTTTTTACTAATTAAATTGAACCCACAATTTAATATAAGCTTATATTGGAATGGTACGAGCAGCCACTACAGAAGTAATATTGCACTGCACATCCAAATCTGAAATTGCAAGTATTCCGGGTTTCCATTTGTTTGTCGTTCATTTCCCGTGCTTAAGTTAGAAACGTCCATTAATTAATTAATGTCTGCTATGAACTTAATTAATTAACATATTATTAGCTCCAAGAGTGGACTTAGCAAGAAACGCTTATTTATTATTCATAGAGTAATCAAACTACAACTAGCTAGGTTTCGAACTTTTGAATAATAAAACCTTGTTTCGAGCCCCTCTTGTGGACGTTATAAAACGAGACTCACCTCGCGCACGATTCAATATAATAGCAATCCTTACACCGCTAGATATCAATCACCACTACCCAATATACCAGGATTCTTGGGTTGCGAAAAATCCGCATCATTTGGTAAATCAAAGTAGTGCATAACCAATACCGTATGCTTAATGCTAACGTACATTGATTAAGAAATTAATTATCAAGACCGCGTCTTTCAGTAGATAGCATAAAGACTTGTCTCGCTGTTAGATCCAATTCAGTGTTATACCACACCAATGTCATCTTATTTCAGTAAGGTTTAGAAATATGCGGACTGACATTGCAACTTTTCACGATAGGTAGTCTAGGCCTATCTGGTTTGTGAAATTCTTATTTTTCTTTGTTCAGAACTGACTGTGTTACCTTAAAGTGGATGACGCCCACAATCGGTCTACTAAAATAAAGACTTGGACTTTGTTATGTTGCTTATACATTTAAATATGCAATAAACATTTATTAAATGTAAAAAAAACAACATTATGACAAAAATAATCTGTTGCATCCATTGGAAAATAAAATATAGAGTTTTACAGTATTCAATCACTCGAAAGGTGATTTCTAGTATACAAACTCTAACAGTTTATCACTACCCGTATGTTTAATACTCCCTTTGTCCCATTAAATATGAAACGTTTTCCTTTTTGGGTTGTCCCATTAAAAATGAAACGTTCCTAAAATGGAAACAATACTATCTCTACTTTTTTTCTCTCTTACTGTACTATCTCCTCATCAACTCACAAAACAACACTACATAAAATCTCGTGCCGAAAAGCAAATGTTTAATTTCTAATGGGACAGAGGGAGTAGTATTGATTAAAGATATCCTCTAATTTTGATGCACAACGCTTACGTACTACTCCCTCCGTCCACTAATAGGAGTCCCATTTTTCCATTTTTATTCATCCGTGAATATGAGTCCCGGTTCATTATTACTATAAATGGTAATATGTCTCTCATTATACTAACTCATTCCACTTACATTTCATTTAAAACTAATATATTCAAGTGCAGTACACATCTCATTAACTTTTTTCCACTCACTTTCTTAACATATATCTTAAAACCCGTGCCGCAAAGCATGAGACTCCTAATAACGGACGGATGGAGTACAAACCAACGGAATAATTTTCCCGCCCTATTTTCACTCTTGAAGTTAAGTCGTTTGTAAAAACAATTTAATTCGTGATTGAAGCTTACTTTTCTATTTCAGTCCGTCCGTAACTAGAAATTTTGATCCATTTTACTACTCTGTCCGTTCCACTTTTAAGTGAATCATTTTTTAATGTCCCACTCTAAATGACACATTTTTAAAAATAGAAATTATCCCTCTCTCTACTTTTTCCCTCTCTCTTGCTTCATCCGTCTCATTCAAGATGTCCACATTTTTTAATAACACAGGATTTTAGGTGAAATAGAGTGGAAAATGTGATTGAATATTTTAATGAGGAGAGAAGAAAGAGAGAAATTTATGTCTAGTTATAGATAATGGATATCTTGAGTATGACAAACTAAAAAGGAAAGATGAATATCTTAAGGGCATTAGCAATGGGGCGCCCTGTAGGACGCCCTAGAGGGCGCCCCATCATCATTTTGTCCTCCTACCCTTCCACCTGCAGTGGGGCGCCCTATAAGCCGCCCTATAGGTTTCACTATTGTTTTGTTAATTAATTTAAATGTTTTCAAATATGTCAATGCAAAATAATTAAAAAACACCACGATTAATTAAAAACGGCAAATCCTACATTGATTAAAAAAATGTTACACGAGTTAGAAATGAAAAAAATGTTGACTACTCTACAAATTCCCAACTTGCAGCGCAGCTCATCGATCATCCCCTGGAGGTATTCGGCTTTGACCGGGTCCTGACACTACATGAGGGTGTTGTGCGTGTCCAACAACGTCCTCAGGTTGGTGGCCCCAACTCCGCGTAGGCAAGTGACGCCGGGATCAGGGTCGGGGTCGGGATCGGCGATGGGGGGGCGGCCGCTGCTTGTGAGGAGGATGTCGCCTTCGCCTTCCCCTTGTTCTTCGCAGCCTTGACGCCAACGGGACGACGGGAGGACACCGGTGTGCCAGAACTCTCTTCCTCCTCATACATCGTCCGGTTGAGGTCCACCGGATATGCGCCGCTTTCGCTGCTCGTGTAAGCACCGGCTTCGGTGGTCCTCGTCCTCTTTGGCGCAACCGATGGCAGAATTCCACCTTGGAACTCCTGCTTGTCCTTCAAGAGCACCCAGATGTTGAAATGCTTGAAGTCGTCATACAATGACTGGTACGACAACAGCGCTCTATCGCGCACATCGCTCAAACTCTTGTCGCTTCCCTGCTCCCTCAAGCACTTCTCGTACTCCGCCGAGAACAGGTTGACTTGCTTCTTCACCTGATCCCAGTGCTTGCGGAACTGCTCCCTATGACGCTTGTACACGCTCGGCGGCTTCGCCTCATTGTAGAGTCGGCGATGCGCTCCCAGTACGCAACCTGCTTTTGGTTGTTCGCAAATACCGGGTCCTCCGAAATATCCACCTAACACCTCGCCAAGACGAGGGTTTCATCCGGTTGGTAGTTCGTCCTCTCGGGGGCGTACTTTTCATTCGTTTCCGGAGGTGGCAACTTGTACACCCGGTGTCGGTTCCACTTCTTTCTGGCGGGGGCAGCGCGACGGGAAGGGGCGGCGGCGGCGGGTTGGAGACGGCTCCATGTCGGACAGACCCTACGAATCCGTACTGAATTCGGGATCGTACTGCGTGTTGGAGTCGAAGGGCCGATATTCGTCAGGGTCTGTACCCGGCCAACGTGCACCACCCCCAAACATCGGACTATTCGGACTTGGGTATTCACCGGAATCCATTTTATAGTATAATTTGAGAGTGGAAATGTGAATGGAAATGTTAAAAATGAATGTGGGGTAGGGGGTATTTATATAAAAATAATTTTTGAATTAAAAAAAAACGTGCTGCATCGTCCGCGCCATTGTCCGCGTCGCCCACAGTGAGCAGACGATGGCGCGGACGATGCCCTATCGTCCGCGGACGATCTATAGGGCGCGGACGATGCATCGAGCATCGTCCGCACACCCACAGTGGTAGACGATGGCGCGCCCGAGGCATCGGGCGGCCTATCGTCCGCCCCATTGCGGATGCTCTAAATGGGACAGATGGAGTATTTTATTCTCTCCACATAACTCACAAAATAACACTGCATAAAATCTCATATTAAAATAGAAATGTTTTATTTAGAGTGGGACGAAGTGAGTATAAATAGTAAATAGACTTATATTTTATTAGTAATTCATTTTCTCATATTTTATGATAGTAGTATATAAATAAAACTCACAATCTATTATAGATATCAATAAAGACGACCCCTCTTTTGGAGGAAATAAAGTAAGATAAATATGTTTATAAATGTGTTGACTATACAAAAAAAGAAATATCTCAGCGAATTGAAATGTTCCATATGATGCGAAGAGGATAATCTTTTCTTTTCACATAACCTAAGACTAAAGTCCTTCCAGAACCTCGTAGCTCGACATACTGTATGATTTTGTGCACCACAATTTTACAAAAACTAATTCTGTACTGCGTTGTAGTACATCATTGTACTGCAAAACTCATATTCATACACTCAACTACGTTTATCTCGTGTCACACACACGCATTGCATCGTAGCTCTCCTTTTCTCTAACATTTTCATCTCAAGTTATGGCAGCGGCTGTCGCCACTCCTTTAAAATTCACCTTTTCCAGTTCCCACGGCTCCACGCGGCGCCTTCAATGGCGGAACAGTCAGGTTGGTGCTCGCTTCAATACTTTGTATTTCCTACTCATGGCGATGTCATTCCATTGAATTTCTGATTCCTATTGCAGAGAAGCATCAAGAGGCCTTATCGCGGTGTGATAACAGCGAAGGTCGAGCATAAGCCCCCGCCTTACTCACTTGTAAGATAATTGAGCATTAGGTGTGTGTTAACTATAATACTATCTCTGATAGTTTGAATAATGGGGCTTTCTTGAAGTGAATGTGTAGGAAGCTCTAGAACCTCATATGAGCCGTGAAACATTTGAATATCATTGGGGGAAGCATCACAGGGCATATGTTGACAACCTTAACAAGCAAATTGTTGGGACTGAACTAGATACCCTGCCCTTGGAGGAAATCATACTTGCCACTTATAACAAGGGTGATCTCCTTCCTCCCTTCAACAATGCTGCTCAGGTATATCATATTCATCTTCAGCCATTCGAGGATTAGTCAGCAATTGGAGTTGTCAAATGTCATCATCTTGTTCATTATTACTAGGTGTGGAATCATGAGTTCTTCTGGGAGTCAATGAAACCCGGTGGTGGAGGTCAGCCATCTCAAGCAGTTTTAGAATTGATCAAGAGAGATTTTGGCTCTTTTGAAGCTTTTGTCACTGAATTCAAGGCGGCTGCAGCAACGCAGTTCGGTTCTGGTTGGGCTTGGCTCGTGTGTAAGCACTTCTCCTCTTACATTGTCTTCAAACTGATAACCAGAGTTGATGGTTTTGGTTTCTACACGTCGCAGATAAAGCAAATAAACTCGACGTTGGAAATGCAGTGAATCCGGTTCCATCGGAGGAACACAAGAAGCTAGTGGTGGTGAAGAGTCCAAATGCTATCAATCCTCTTGTCTATGATTACTCTGTTAGTAAACTTTATTCTCCAACTCGTCTCATCACAGTCTTTCAATTGGTATATGTTTATTACAGCTGTGCTTATTTTTATACATGTATATTGTTTTCTTTTTCGTTTTGGGTATGGTGTTGCAGCCGCTGCTGACGATTGATGTTTGGGAGGTAAGCAAAATTGGTAGCTAGCTAAGTAAACACTTCAAAATTATAAATGAAAGACCCCAACTAATTTGCTTTCTTGTTGATTTTTTCAACTGTCCCTGTTCAGCATGCCTACTACCTTGATTTCCAGGTAATCTTCCATCTCTTTAACCATGATACTCGTGTTTATGTGCTTTGTTTGTAGTGATAAAAAGAGAATTTGTTACAGAACCGGCGGCCTGATTATATATCGACCTTCATGGAGAAACTGGTTTCTTGGGATGCTGTGGGTTTGAGGCTTGAAGCTGCTAAAGCTAGAGCTGCTGATAGAGAGAGCAAGAAATGAACATGAAGGGGACGACAGCCAGACTGATCCGCAACCGGTAGAAATGTATGTGACTGATTCTGAGGCTGATTGAGTTCAACACATGCTGTTAAGGGAGAGGTGTTTCACACATGCTGTTATCAAAGTTTTCATATAATGGCGGAGTCTTAGAAATAGCCAGAATGCGTAGTGCTGTCTGTCCAACAAAACTGTAATTTGTTAAATATAAATTTCTGGCATCACTATCTTTATGGATTTTCTCAGTGATCCCAAATAAAATAAAAAAACTGAGATGAACGACAATCACAACAAAATAAAGATTGTTGTTTGGATTCAGAGTGTTGCTAGGCATGCAATAATACTCTTTGCAACAAATTCAGCTTCCTTGAGTTTCCCTTGAACTTCAAACTCACAAGGCAGTTGAATCCCTTTCTCAAGCAATTCATAGTATAGGCTCATCTTGCATGCGTTCCACAAGTAGACTCGAGTATCATTTGCACCACTGGCTAGCATGCTCCCTGCGGCCGACCACTTCAAACCAGAGACTTCACCCTTGTGCACTTTCACACGGCACGCTTGACTGTTCCTCACTCTCACTGCCACAAAACTCTGATCATTTCAACAGTCTTGAGACTATATTGAGGATGAATAAAGAAGCAACCTCATTTACCATCATGGTTGATGATCGCTCCACTAGAGCTTCATCAAGTTAGTGTGTGACCATTCCACGCTATAGATCCCACACATCCACGCTGACCCTCTAACAACCTCACCTACGTAAAAAGACATGACAAGAACTGAAAACCAACGTCGTTAACAGATAAATAGTGCACGATCAGCTTGTTCATCGGGCCACTTCCTAGATGGAGCGACTCAGTATCATAGAGATGAATCTTAGAGCAACTATACCCCGCTGCTACAACTTCTCCATTTTCAGACCAGTTTACACTACCAAGATAGTCGGCTTCGCTCGCTTCTGATACTAGTTCAACTTTACAAGTATTTGCATTCCACAAGTATAATTTCTGTCAAGAGAGCAGCAGCTAGCAGGCTTGGTTTGTCTTCCCCCAATCAATAACGTTGAGATAATAGTCGTGACTGATTCTTGGCTTGGCGCATCCAGGAAACGAGCTTCACCCTGGCACGACAAGCTAGTTATCATCAAAGGAAAAGACGAGCAAGATCTTGGAAACATAACTATTTCAGTGAGTCTGAAGAAGCAAACGTAAGGTAGTTCAAGGAAAAACTCTTCATTAATCAGGGTGTGTTTGAAAAATTCAGAAATATTAATAAATGATTATGAGCTATTAGAATCAACAATTCAATATAGCAGTCTACGGAACCATACAGCACATCAGACAATACAACACAGCACCCAAATAATTGCAAACAATCAAGTACAAGGTTTCTGTGAAGTATAACCTGTTTTGGCTCGGAAAAATATGGAACTCGATTGGCATCTATCACTGCTTCCATCTTCACCTGTACTTTGTTGAAAGCACAATACGTACAGTAGAAAGCTGCAAGTAGTGCAACAGCCACATTTTGCAGATGTAAACACTTTAAACTCTGTGCCTAATGTTACAAACACTAAAAATGGAACAAAGAAAGGAAAGTTACCAGAATTTGTCTTTTTAAGTTTCGATCACCACGAACCCAATTTCATCATTGAGCTAACAAACCGTTACGAATTAAGTGTTCGCAATAATCCATCTATTAGACCACCATTGCAAGGTCAGGAATTGCACGATTGTGATTGCGTAAATTCAAGAACACCATAATCAGAAGCCATGCATCTGTAAAACATAAATTCAAATAAGAATTGAATGGTTGAAAAGGCATGACCGAATGACAATTGACAGAAACCACATTTATTTATAAGCTAATCAGAAGTAACAAAATTAATGTTTATTCAATCCAAGTCAGGCTGAATTTCTTCTCTATGAATAAATTAGGATGCAAATTTGAAGAAACTACAAAAGCATCACACCTTCCTTCAAGATCAGATCTAGCTTCCGAAACAGAGCAAAATGCTGAAAAAGCTACCAAAAATCAACATAAAACAGAAATAAAGGAATACATATAAATAGTAAAGAGCAGCAGCATCTTAAGCCACCAATGAAGTTTTAAATCCTGACATTAATCAGAACAGTAAAGAGCATCGCGCACACATTTGCAAGCTTGAAACCTTTAATGCAAAAATGCAAACCATGAGGGAGTAAGAGAGTAGTTACTTACTGTAAGTGATGCAAGAGCTTAAGCTAGAGAGAGAGAGAGATTTGTGTTCGTCCCTTTCTGTTGATCCCAAATAAAAAACTGAGATGAACGACAATCACAAACAAAATAAAGATTGTTGTTTCGACTCAGAGTGTTGCTAGCATGCAATAATTCTCTTTGCAACAAATTCAGCTTCCTTCAGCATCCCTTGAGCTTCAAACTCATTTCTCAACTCTTCAAGGCAGCTCACAGGTAGCTGAATCCCTTTCTCAAGCAATACATAGTAAAGGCTAAATGCATCCGTTAGCTGTCCAGCTTCACAAACTCCGGTCACCACTGCAACGCATACCTCCACGTCTACATTCTGCTCATTTTTCAGGCTAAACCCCAGAAGCTTCGATGCCTCCAAAAACTTATTATCCTTGCAGAGGAAGGATATCACATCTCCTATGTTCACAACAAAGCCCTTTTCATACAAACTCTTCACAAGCTCAAATGCCCGCTCCTTCATCCTAGTCTTGAACAGCAAACAAACTGCATTGGTCGATAGATTGATATTCGGTCTAATCTCATTGTTCAACATCAGCATCAACAAGTCTGCAGATTCACTAGCACATCCCTTTCCATTGAGCTCCATAAGAATACGATGGAACGCAGACGTCCTTGGGAGATGAGAGCTTCTCACCATCCTCTCCAAAGTGTCGAGTGCAAGCGTTACCTCACCTTCTCTCAACAAACCATCAATCAGTGCCTCGTAAATCTTCATACTAGGCACCAAGTCTCTTCTAAGCATCAAGATTAGTAGCTTGTGTCCATCCTCAAATTCCCCCTCTCGACACTGGCCTAAGATTAAGGTTTCAAAAGCAAGAGGATCCGGCTTCCCTCTTCTCATGAGCTGCCTAAACACTCTCTCAGCTTTTTTAGTCTTTCCATTTGCACACAAATGCTTAAACACCGGATTGTATGATGCAGTAAGAGGTATGCTGCTTTTATCACGCAACAAAATCTCCTGCTCGTATACCTCATCAAATAACTCATCCGCCTTGTTAAAACTCCTCTTGTTGCACAAGGCGCGGATGAGGATGCTATAGGTAGCTGAATCCTGCTCCACCTTCAGCTCCTTCATCTTCTCAAAAACAATGAATGCCTCGTCCAAACTCCCCCTATCACAATGTGCACTCAAAATCGTGTTGAAAGTACACGAATCTGGAACAAATCTTACACCATCCTCATCCCCTAAAACCTCTTTCACCATATCCAACCTCTGAGCCTCACAAAGCCCTTTAATGATAGTGTTGCAAGTGATGTGGTTAGGCTTAATCCCTTTACCAACCATCTCCTTCAATACAACCAATGCCTCCTCAATCTCTCCTTTCCCACAATACCCTCTTATCAAAGTTGTGTAACTAACCACATTTGGCCTCAAATTCTCACATTTTTTACGCATACCATTCATCACATTACGCGCAATATCAACCTTCCCAGCCCTACACAATCCATCAACTATCGTGTTGTACGTTACCAAATCCGGCTCACACGCAAATGTATCCATTTCCCTGAAAAATCTAAACGCTTCATCAACCATAGAGTTCTTGCAAAAGCCCCGAATCAAGACGTTAAAGGTGTACGAATCGGGCTTCACCCCGAACGTCTTAAGCATTTCATCATACAGTTGGAAGACCTTCCCAACCCGCCCCCTTTTCAGCAGGATCAAGAACAAGCTATTGAATGTGACAATCGAGGGCGAAATGGCCATTGACTTCATGGCCTCAAATACCTTGACGGATTCCTGGAGAAGGCCAGCATCGGCGTAGCTCCGAATCAAGCTGTTGAAGAACTTGTCGGTGAGAGGGACGGAGTTGCCGGACTTTTTGGGTATCGATAGGAGGAAGTTTCGGGCCGGGTTGAGGTGGCGCGCCCGGCCGAGGATTTCGAGCATCATGAAGTAGGAATGGGGGTTGTGGGTGAAGCCCGAGTGGTGGGCCCAGTTGAAGAAACGGAGGGCTTTGGATGGGGTTTTGATGCGGCGGAGGGTTTGGAAGAAGGTGGTCTGAGAGAGAGGGGTGAGGAGCGAGAGACGGGCTTCGAGCTGGGCGGGGGGGCGGACCAGAGGCTGGTGTTGATGAGGGCGGAAATGGTTCGGGCTTTGTTGGTTTTGACGGGATTTGCATTCTGAGGAGGCGCTGCGGCGGTGGTGGATGTGAGTGGCGGGTTTTGAAAAAGATGTTTGAGAGTGGGAGGGAAGACTGAGGTGGAATATGGAACCTTGAATTGTGGAAATTGAGTTGTTGGATTTGCTTTTAGTTTCGTGCGGTTGAGAGCAATGACGGATCCACCGCCGATCCGTGAGTACCTCCGAGAACCTCCCAGAATCGTCCGTTGACCCATGGCTGCTCCAGCTCCGACGCCACGCTATGGCTGCTTCGTCTCCATGGAAGAGGAGGTGAATAGTTTTTTTGAAGATGAGAGTTTTGGAAAGAGAAGGAGAAGAGAGCGCAGCGCTGGTTCTTTTTTTAATTTTTTCCTTAAATTTTATACTTAATTAATAAGTACTACTTTACTTTAAAATGTGCTTGTTTAGTGGGTTTTATCATATAGTCTAAGTTCATTGAAAATTGTGCAGAATATTAAGAAATTGGTAATAAGTACGACCCATTAATTTTAATTTTAATTTTAATTTTAATTTTAATTTTAATTTTAATTTTTAGGGGACCTTAATTTTTGTATATTTACAATTAAAATTAAACAGTATGATAAGAGGTTAACAAATGTATATGATTAAAAATGCATAGCATATCTCACTAATTTAAATAAAATTATTTGAAATATTAAAAAAAATTATCACAACCTAAACAGTTTAATTATTAAAGTTGTGAGAGGTGTGATTTTTACACTTTCAAAATATGAATACGAATATCATACTAGTAATTAATTATTCGGTCTGACTAAAGATAATGGAGTATAATATTTAAATTGTAATATTATAATAATTATTTAAATATTATATATATATATATATATATATATATATATATATAGGGAGATGATCAAAATAAGTATGTGTTTAAATCCAGAAATGCAGACCAAATCTTGGCCCTAGGATTAGATGATCTAATGGTCAATAATTAACCAAAAAAACGGAAGGTCATAATTAAGCAATTTTAGGTCATATTATAATATTTAGGTTTAATGTCATGCTAAGATCGTTTTAGGTCATGCTTTGTTAGCATGACCTAAAAATTACCTAATTATGACCTAAAAGTGACCTAATTATGATATTGTTCTGCGTTTCTGTATTTAAATCTAGTTTTGCATAGATCAAAACCCTATATATATATATATATATATTTAAAAAAATTCAACCCCACTAGTTTGGTTTCGTAGATCTGTCATTGGCTGAGAGGGAATGGAAACATGCTGGGGAAGATAGGCCGACGCCAGAAAAAACATGAGGAATAAAAGAAAATGGAGTCTGAAGATGGAATTCGACTTAAGAAAGATTAAGTTTTTTAATTAATTTAGACCATGCTCAACCGTGCTCCCCGTAGCATGCTCTTCACTATTTATGGACCCGATCCTATTTTTATTCATATTTTATTCTCTACTCCTAACTAAGGCACGACATCCACAATCATACTCTTCCCCAAGAACATGCTTTTTACTATTCAATATTTATGGGTTCACTATTCTATTATCAATTTAAAAACTACAAATACTAAAAACATTTCAGTAATAATAAAACTTCATTAAAGAACCACCCAAAATGACATTACAAATTTCTAAAAAATCAAAAGTTACACAATTTAAATCCTAAAAATTTACGAGTACATAATTTAAATCCTAAAACTTAAAAAGCACATTAAAAATTACATAATTTAAAATTATAGTTACAAAATTTAAAAATTACACTTCTGATGGCAGCGGCAGTGGCGACGTGTTCAAACAAGACGTGAGGAGTGCAATTGTTTGTTGAAGTGTCGCTCGCTCTGACGGCGACATACGAGAAGTGTCAGCCATTGTAGAAACCTACAACATTCCAAATAAAATAGGTGTGGAAGAACTGGGGGTCGTTTGTTTTGGTGCGTCTCATCCCTTCCTCTCCCGTGATTTGGCCCGTCTCGTCCCCTTCCTCTAAACATACTTGAATTGAGAAAAATGATTGAGAGATAGTTAGCTTTGATATAAAAAACTGGGTAATGAAGGATAGTATTTATAGATGATTTGGATGAATTTGGGATAAGAAAATGAAAAAAAAAAGTCATAAAACGACCATATTTTGGGAAGTGGGAATTTTTAATTGAATCTTTCTAATTTTTTTGAAATTTTATGGATTTAAAAAAATAATTTAAACGGATACAAACGACGCCAACTCGTAGGAGGGCGAGTGGGCGTCACGCCCAACCCACGGCGCGCCAAGTGGGCTGAGCGCGTTCGTCGCGTGCCGTGCCGACAGCACGAGCGCAGATCTTCCTCAAGGCACCATTGTGCATGCTCTTATTTTTACGGTATAATTAAGAGCACCCACAACGCTATGCAAAAAGAGAGGCCATACTGCACCTGGGGGCTGGCCAGGGCCTTGCGCATTGGAGGTGATGGTGTTGCGGCCATGGATGCGCTCGGGGACAATGGAGAGGCCGGGGCCTGCGCCCATTTACGGTCAGTCCTGGTGTTGCGAGCGCATGCGCTGAACCCCAAGCCTAGGCATGCACAAGGGTCAAAAACCGCCGGTTCAGGGTCATGAACCGGCGGTTCAAGGGTCGGGGAATGTATGAACCTGAACCGGCCCGCCTAGCTCCCGGCGGTTCCGGTTCCGGTTCAAAAAACTGGCGGGTTACGGGGCGGTTCAAAACCGCCGGTTTTCGGCTTGAACCGCCGGTTCCGGGCCGGTTCGACGGTTCGACGAATTTTTTTTTTTTTTTGCATTTTTCAACTTTTCAATTTTAATCAACTTACATTACACTTTTCAAGTTTGTTTTTTGTATGAAATGTGAGTAAATAAAATTGAAAAAAATACGGATAAAGTTGCAATTTTATTGAAATTGCATGTTTACAAATTACACGTTACAAGTTACAACAATTACAAATTGAAAACATATGGCGGTCTTGAAGTCTTAAACAAAATTTAAATACAAATGAGACTACTAGTGAAGAACTAATTACAAATGACAAGAAACGATGTTGAAGTTCTTAAACGTATAAGTGTATTATATATATACTCTTAACCGGCGAAGAAGATCTTTCTACATAACTAAATTAAGGACACCTTTAGCAATTCAACTTTAAATGTTGAGTTTCGTCTAACATATAGTAGAATTGTCAAAAGTTTCCCTCATTTAGCCGTATAGAGAAATATACTTCATCGACTAGAGTATATACAAATACAATTAT
Source organism: Salvia splendens (assembly GCF_004379255.2). Lineage (NCBI taxonomy): Eukaryota > Viridiplantae > Streptophyta > Magnoliopsida > Lamiales > Lamiaceae > Salvia > Salvia splendens. The sequence continues at coordinate 16,605,139 of NC_056038.1, forward strand.
GTAATTGTTTTTGCATATACAAAAACATATGGCGGTTCAACCCTAAACCGGCGGGTTGTCCACGGTTTCCGTCAGAAAACCACCGGTTTCTGACCGAAAACCGGCGGTTTCTGACCGGTTTTGCAGGCCTACACACTGACCCTACGGCCTAGCCTCTGAAAAGTTGCCGGAACCGTCAGAAACCGGCTCCCGAACCGGCGGTTTACCCCGACAAACCGGCGGTTTACCCCTCAAACCGGCGGTTTACCCCGCGAACCGCCGGTTCCAACGGCTATACTAAACCCCTACGTGAACCCTACGAACCCCTAACCTAGGAAACACTATTTAACCCTTTGAACCTGCGGTTCGAACCGCCGAACCGCCGGTTTTGAACCGCCGGTTCAGGTTCAATATATTGCCGAACCTGAACCGGCCCTTCCGACCCTTCAACCCTTCTGCCGGTTCAACCCGCCGGTTCCGGGCCCGGTTCCGGTTCATGAACCGGCGGGCCCGAACCGGCGGTTAACCGCCGGGCCGGGTCGGTTTGTGCATGCCTACCCAAGCCCATTTTTTTAAAAAAAAATTGATTTTTTGCCTATTTAAACTCCACAACATTTTCATTCTCTCTACATTATTTTCTATGAATTTTTCGAAGTATAGTTCAACATTTTCAATTTTTAGAAGTTTTCATTTTTGAATTTTAGGACTTGTAATTTTTAATTTTTAGGGTTTGTAATTTATAATTTCCGAATGAAAAATGAATTTTTTGATATATAATTGTTCATAGTTTTCAATTTTAAGAATAAAATAGTTTGAAGTTGTAATTATTGCAATTTAAAGTTTGTGTCTGAATAGGGTCTGCGGGGTTGTGGGAGTTGTGGTCTATGCAAAAAATGAGTTGACATGGCAGGGACTTGAGGCATGGTCCCGAGAAAGGATTGTGGATGCCCTAAAATACTCAAAACTGCTGCAATGTTCACAAAATTCTCAAAGTATACGAAAATAGGGAAAATTCTCAAATCCATGTCCATGGATTTAGCATTCATTTTTTGGGGTCTCGGGACTAATAACAATATCAATGTCCTAAATAAATTTGCCATAGCTATCAGATTTTAGATGGTAGAGCATCGACAATAGCTTTCACGGCCAACGACTGACAATACAACATGAGATATTATCTCACCGATTGTATCTATCCGAAGTGGGTGACCTTCGTGAAAATAGCAAGAGATTGCTCAAAAGGATGTGTAAAGAGCGTTCGAGGTTTTTCAAACACTAGTCGTGATTATCAAAGCTCGTGTAGTATGTGCAAAACTTCTCCTACATCATTTTTCCGTGTATTATCATACATAACAAGATAATTGAAGACAAAGGGCCGGCTGCAGCAACTTTGTTCAACGATAATACCCCCGGTAGCTCCACTGCAAGAACTCTCCCACGCTAGGATGCACCAACAGTATTTTGTGAGCTCCTAGATCGTCGGGCATCGGCGCATGATTCCACTGCCCACCGCCAACTCTAGGATAATCTAATCGAACATATTTGGTCGGGATTTGGCAACAAGTAAGGATTTCGGTCAAGTGAGACCCATAAATAGTGAAAGGAATGGATAGTTTATGGATGTATAATTGCATGTGTAATCTTTTGAATAAGGAATGTAGTAAAAAGTTGTGTGAAAGAGGGAAGGATAGCAGAGGAGATGATTGTTATGAATGCTCTTACATCTTACCGAACCATGTTACCTGACAACTAAGATCATATTCAATGATACAGTAAAACTTAAAATAAAGTAGGAAAATAGATTCAATGGTACTTCAAAACTATTCTCGTTTTTCATTTTGAGTAAAATATACTCATCTTTAGGTTAACATTTTGTGAATAAAAAAGGTACTCTCTCTATCCCATTAAAAATGAAACGTTTCCTAAAATGGAAACAACACAATCTCTTTTTCTTCTCTTACTTTACTCTCTGTTCATTAACTTACAAAACAACACTGCGTAAAATCTCGTGTCGGAAACCAAATGTTTTATATCTATTGAAATAGGAGTATAATATAGAGAATATTCTTTTAAATGTAAATATAATATAAATGATTAGAGTAAAATTACTATTTAATAGTATGATATTTACACTAAAATGTTTTAATTTTTTTTGCAAATAGTTGGAGATTTCGATGGGTAAAAGTGATTTTGAATATATAGCACAGTAGTCAGTAAGCAATAATCTCTTATCGACTCTCGTGTTTATGGGCCTTCGTATTAAAGCCCACTAAAAATCGTCTAAATTTCTCAAATAGGCAAATCCAATTTTGCCAGTCCTCTCTCTCTCTCAAACGAAATCGACAACTGAAACAAGCGCCTCTCTCCCAAGATGCTGCGACATGGTTCACGATCCCTCTTCAACAGAGCCTCCGCCACATCCATGAGGTGGCGTCGCCAGTTTTCCTCGGATCTCCCTGCGGAGACCGCCGAAGACACCAAGTTTGTGGAGTCCTGGAAGAAAATGAACCCCAATATGGACCCACCCAAGACCCCATCGGCGTACATGAAGCCTCGACCACCCACCCCTGCCAACATTCCGTCCAAGCTCACTGTCAATTTGGTGCTTCCTTATGATTCTGTTTTATCCTCCAAAGAGGTAATTTCATTGATAATCATATCGTTGATGTCAATTGTCCCGGTGTTTGTAATTTGGAATTGATTATAGAGGTTCTAACTGTTGTCTTTTAATTTGAGCTACTGATTGTAGGTTCTTATTGTTTTTTCCACTCTTTTACTTTTGGCTATGGTTGTATGCTGTTGAAAGCCCTATAGGTGGATTTGCAAATCTGAATTTTGCTTTTCAGTTTATCTAAATTCGGATTTCAGAGATTCAGAAATCGATTTATGTTTCATCGCTTTGTAAGATGGATTGTCCATACGCATTGATCTTATTGTAGAAGACCGAGACTTTCAGTTAAAAATGCTTGGCTAGTGATGAATTTGCATCTTTTGTTACAACTTGTTTTGTACTTGTAGACAGTAAGCATGTAGATAGGGCCTTTACATGGCAATGCACATTATAAGGAGCAAATTATAGATTTGTTCCTTATTTATTTGAGTCAACCTTATGGATTACCTGTGTTCGTGTTGTCTTATGGATTTGTTCTCTCTTTGGGAAGGACCTGTAAATATTTCTCCTGATCAGTTTCTTGATAAGTTAATTGTACTTTTATGTTCAAATCCAACCACTCTTCAAAAATATTACTCTGTTACGAGGTTTCGGACTAAACTCTTTGGCTAAGAAGTCTTGGGTGTGGTGTAAACATCAGGTGCTCTCGTAGCATTTACAAGTTGGGTTATCTTTTATCATTCATTTTAGATGCGAGTATCACTGAGAATAGTATGCTCATACTATTCAATTCCTGCATCTATTTGTTCCCTGTCTAATTCAACGTTACTGTAGTCTCCTGTCAAATTAATGCAGCTAACAGTATATCACATGTTTTCGAACTTGGAAACACAGGACGGTTCATGATTAATTTGTTTTCCCAGTTGGAAACTTTCCCATTTTATTAGTACTCCCAGCAATTGCCACTATGTTACCCTATTTGGACTTAAAACTAAGATCCATATCATGTAAACAAGTCAGTCACTGTAATTTAATTTATTGGAATCAAATAATCAATGTATCATAGGTACTTCAGTTGTTTCACTTCCTGCTCTGATCTGTTCTGACGGGGTGGTATTGTTTTGGTAGCTTAGTAGAGAACATGTAAATTGATGAATGTGCACCTATTGTGCCTACAGGTTGATATGGTCATAGTCCCGGCAACTACGGGACAAATGGGTGTTTTACCTGGTCATGTAGCTACAATTGCGGAGCTAAAACCTGGGATTCTGTCTGTTCATGAAGGCAACGATGTGACTAAGTATTTCCTGAGCAGTGGTTTTACTTTTGTCCATGCAAACTCTGTTGCAGATATAATTGCTATTGAGGCCACACCGGTAGATCGCCTGGACCCAAATTTAGTTCAGAAAGGCCTTGCAGACTTTCAACAAAAGCTAAACACTGCATCAACAGACGTGGAGAAAGCTGAAGCACAAATCGGCATAGACGTACACAGTGCTCTCAATGCTGCTCTTACAGGTTAAACGTACTGTGGAGTCGATTGATTTATTTCTGCTTAGGGAATTCTTTTTGTACCCTTTTTCAAGGCTTTATGCTTGTTGATCAAACTTCGATCTCAGAATTTGTTGTGAAAGGATTTCTCAAATAAATAATGCTCCCATCTGGGTCTGATGCATTTCCCTTTAACTTGTGATCTGGTGGTGGTAGCCAGAAAACAAATTTGCAATTGAATTCATCTTTACAAGGTCATAATACTGTATTCTTAACCTGAGTTGCCATGAAACTTGCGTATTGTAGTCGATGAATACAATAGTATGTTGATCAAAACTGTTGGTGTGTAAACTATTGCTATCATAGATTCATATAACAGCCCACTTCTTAAGCTACATTAGTTGGAGAGTTGAAAATCTCATCACCTTATGGCTGATGTCTTGAGAGAGAGAAGGCTCTCCAAATAGGACATCCGTGAATTGCCAGGGGGCGCTGGACCAAACACATTCCAGAATCGAAGGGCCTCGTCTTCTCCGGCTGAGGCGACAGTCAGACCATCAGGGCTCTGTCGACGACTAATTTTCAGTATATACATTGGTAACACTACAGTTCTTATTGCATCAGGTTATAAATCAGACCTGAGTTAGATGAAGAACCCGAGACATCGCGTTGGCAGATTCTCCTATTCGGGACATGGAAGGGTACTTCCACAAGCATAACTGGTTTTGGCATTCGTAGCCATAGCCATGCCCGCTTAATAACTCTTTGTGATGCCTGTTCCATTGCAGCCCACATATCTGTCAACAAAATCATCACCATAATCAATAAATCTTCTGATCACAAAAGGAAATCAAACAATCAAACTCGCCTGTGACTTAGTTTGTGTGCTAGAGGTGCAGGTCCCTTTTTGAGTGTTCCATAGCTTTATATTGCCATCGTCCAAGCCACCACCAGATGCTAGCACGTTGTAGTCGTGAGGGCACCACGCCAGAGCTTTAACTGCTGCACAATGATGATCGAATCTGTAAATGTGATGGGTTTGCGCTCATCTTGCATGCGTCCCACAAGTAGACTCGAGTATCATTTGCACCACTGGCTAGCATGCTCCCTGCGGCCGACCACTTCAAACCAGAGACTTCACCCTTGTGCACTTTCACACGGCACACTTGACTGTTCCTCACTCTCACTGTCACAAAACTCTGATCATTTCAACAGTCTTGAGACTATATTGAGGATGAATAAAGAAGCAACCTCATTTACCATCATGGTTGATGATAGCTCCACTAGAGCTTCCACAAGTTAGTGTGTGACCATTCCACGCTATAGATCCAACACGTCCACGCTGACCCTCTAACAACCTCACCTACGTAAAAGACATGACAAGAACTGAAAATCAACGTCGTTAACAGATAAAGAGCGAGCAATCAGCTTGTTCATCGGGCCACTTACTAGATGGAGCGACTCAGCATCATAGAGATGAATTTTAGAGCAACTATACCCCGCTGCTACAACTTCTCCATTTTCAGACCAGTTAACACTCGCAAGATAGTCGCCTTCGCTCGCTTCTGACACTAGTTCAACTTTACAAGTATTTGCATTCCACAAGTATAATTTTCTGTCAAGAGCAGCAGCTAGCAGGTTTGTCTTCCCCCAATCAATAACATTGAGATAATAGTCGTGGCTGATTCTTGGCGCATCCAGGATACGAGCTTCACCCTGGCACGACAAGCTAGTTATTGTCAAAGGAAAAGACGAGCAAGATCTTGTGAACACGTTTACCTTGGGGAATCTTCGCAACGGTCTACAAGTAAGGGCCTCGTTGTTACTACAGCGCGTCTCATCAATCATAGGGTTCAGTTTTCTGCTTGATTTGGGACTGCCCCTGAAAACAAGCATTTGAAATGGCCTACCTTCAGCATTCAAGGTCAGATTGCTCAAAGATTTCCTATATTCAATCTGTGATGAAAGAAAACATCAGTGGAACAGCTCAGACCCTTCAACACCTAACAAACTCAATTGCCACAAAGTAGAATCGAATAAAGCATCATAACTTTTGATTTTTGAGGCCATTGAACACAAATTTAATCCGAATCAAGAAATACTGAATTGAATTTGAAATTCAAGAATAATTCGAAATTGAAGAGCTGATACGTGATATATAGATACAATAAATCTGACGTGTGCACGCAACCATGCACACGAGTGTAGTCGATCGGAGCTGAGCTAAGAATAGTTAGAGCTGAAATGAGAGTTAGTTAGAGTCAGTTAGAGCTGTTAACCGAATGTTAGTTACACACTTAGCTATATAAGCTGATCTCACTCTCATTTGTATTCATTCATTCACACAATTAATGCAATTCTCTTCTCCGATCAATCAATCTTCTTCTCCCCAGATTTCTATCTGCGTCGGTGCCATTCCGGTCGCCGTTCTTAGCTCCGGCAGCCCCAATTCCGCACCAAGTGGTATCAGTGGTAACGACCCTTCGCCTGTCATGGTGGAAACACGCTCCGGCGACATGCGTCGCGTGGAGGAGATTCTCGCAACCGCGCTAGCCGACTTCTCTGCAAAAATCTCTGAATCTGATCGCAGACGCGCAGAGAAAGATTCAAACCGCGACAATGCTGATAAGGCTCGAGATACAGCTGTGCAGGAATTACGTGAAGCTATTCTCGCGCTGCAACTTCAACATACTGAGATCCTCAACCGATTCATACCGAATCCTCACGGAAATCACCCTGCTGGAGGTATTCCTCACAATCAATTTGGAGGAAATGGACCTCAACGCCAACCTTACTTTGCTACTCGCCAATCGAAGGTCGGCTTCCCGATCTTCTCCGGTGAGGATCTAGCAGGCTGGATTCTAAGGTGCGATCATTTCTTCACCGTCGATTTGACTCCAGAGGAAGCCAAAGTTCGTTTAGCTGTGATTAATTTCGAAGGCAGAGCACTCCAATGGTATCAGAATTGGTCGAGATACCAGGATCGAGCGATGGCTACTCCTTGGCCGCTATTTCTACAAGCACTCGAAGGGAGATTTGGAGAGCAACTACTTGGCGATCCTATGACAGAACTACTTACCTTGAAACAAACAGGTTCCTTCTCTGACTATCATGACCGCTTTGAACTACTCTTAGGTCGTGTAGCTATCTCTGAATCTTATGCCGTGAGTCATTTCATAAACGGTTTGAAACCTTATGTGCAAAAAGCTGTGCGCATGTTCATGCCTCAAACACTTGTGCATGCTTATGCTTTAGCTCGTTTACAAGATATGTCGACACCGATTAGAGAAGGAACTACTCAGAATAATAAGCGATTTACTACTTCTGATACTAGATCTGTACAAGCACATAACGCTACTCCATTGCTTCCTACTCCAACCACACCTGCCTTTAAATCTAGACGTCTATTAACTGAGGAAGAGATGGCTGATAAGAGAGCTAAAGGTATATGCTATGGCTGTGATGAAAAATTCGAAAGAGGACATAGATGTGTTAGAAAGCAACTCTACTTACTAGAAATAGATGATGGGTTATTACCTGTGGATATGACCTCTGATCAAGGGTATGAAGAAGTAGGTGATGAGGATAATCCTCTGATATCAATTCATGCCATTAGTGGCTCATCTTCTAGGAATTTCAGAACGATGAGAGTCACTGGCAGGCTTGAGAAAAAGGCTCTCCACATTCTGATCGATTCTGGAAGCACACACAACTTCTTGGATCTACAAGTTGCTAAGAAACTTGGCCTTCTACTTACTAAAGTACCATCAGTTTATGTTGATGTAGCAGATGGAAATAAATTGGAGTGTAACTCTATGTGCAAAGGCTTGAAGTGGTCTTTAAGGGGCACCACTTTCATCACTGATGTGCTTCTTCTACCTCTTGGTAGCTGTGATATGGTACTTGGAATTCAATGGTTGGAGACTTTAGGGGATATCCAGTGGAACTTTAAGAACCTAACTATGGAATTCACATTGAATGGGAAGAGACATTTATTGAGGGGTGGCTATAATGATCAAGTTGTTCAGACTGTATCAGCAAAGGAAATGAATAAACTTCTTACTAGTGATGGGGGCATTCATTTGTGTTGTATTCAAGTGAATAAGGAAGGGCATTCTGAGCTCTTAACTATACAGAACACTCAGGTTCCAGAGCAGCCAATTCCTTCTCAAATTCAAGAGTTTCTGGAGGAGCACAGCTCTGTTTTTGCTGAACCTACAGCCCTTCCACCAATGCGATCTCATAACCATAAAATTTCCCTTGTCCATGATGCAACTCCAGTCAACTCGAGGCCTTATAGGCATTCAGCCTTACAAAAGAATATTATAGAAAAGCAGGTTTCAGATCTCTTACAGCTGGGATTTATCCAACCCAGCTCCAGCCCCTTTTCATCTCCAGTGGTTCTTGTTAAGAAAAAGGATGGCACATGGCGCATGTGTGTTGATTATAGAAGGCTGAACAAGATTACTATCAAGGATAAATACCCAATCCCACTCATTGATGAATTATTGGAAGAGCTTAAGGGAGCTATGGTCTTCTCTAAGATTGATCTAAGATCTGGTTACCACCAGATCCGAATGGAAGTGCAAGACATTCCAAAAACCGCTTTTAAAACTCATGATGGTCACTATGAGTTTGCGGTAATGCCTTTTGGCCTCACCAATGCCCCGGCTACATTTCAAGGATTGATGAATGATGTGTTTCGACCTTACTTAAGAAAATTTGTGCTAGTTTTCTTTGATGATATTCTGGTTTATAGCAAGAATATGAAGATTCATCTTGATCATCTCAAAGTGGTTTTTCAGAAACTACAAGAACATTCTCTATTTGCTAAAGCTAGTAAGTGTGAATTTGCTAGACAACAAATTGAATACCTTGGTCATATCATCTCTGCCAATGGTGTTTCTACTTATCCGAAGAAGCTACAAGCAATGCAAGATTGGCCTACTCCTTCGGATGTCTCCAAATTGAGAGGATTTCTGGGCCTAACTGGCTATTATAGGAAATTTATCAAAAACTATGGTATTATATGCAAGCCTCTCACTGATCTTTTGAAGAAAGATGCCTTCCAGTGGACTGCTGACTCAGATAAGGCCTTCTCTGCTCTGAAGCAAGCTATGATATCACCTCCAGTGCTAGCCTTGCCTGATTTCACAATCCCTTTTGTGGTGGAAACGGATGCCTGTAGCTATGGCATTGGAGCTGTGCTTATGCAGCAAAATCACCCCATTGCTTTTATAAGCAAGGCTCTATCTCAGAAAAATAAAAGGCTTTCGGTTTATGACAAAGAATTGCTAGCAATTGTTTTTGCTGTCACTCATTGGAGCCATTACTTGAGTGCTATGCCTTTTGAGGTTCGCACTGACCACAAAACGCTCAGCCACTTGATGAAACAGAGACTAACTACACCAGGCCAACTGAATTGGCTCTCTAAACTAATGGCATTTGATTTTACTATCACATATAAGCAGGGTGTTGAGAACGTTGTTGCTGATGCACTATCTAGGGTACACTCTTCTGAAATTTTCTGTATGGCAATCACCACAGTAACTACGGATCTGTACCCCTCTATTCAAGCTACTTGGAATTCTGACCCCTCCTTGAAGCTACTAATTGAGGAACTCAAGCAGCATCCTACCACTGCCTCAAAATTTTCTTGGCTGGGCGACCAATTAAGAAGAAAAGGACGGTTAGTTGTGGGAAATGATGAAACCTTGCGCTTAAAAATCATCCATCTTTTTCACAACTCGAGTTCTGGGGGGCATTCGGGCGTGTTAGCGACATATAAGAGACTATCTTCTCTTTTCTATTGGTCGAACATGGAAAAACAAATCCGCCAATTCATTCGAGAATGTGATACTTGCCAACGATTTAAGTATGACAATAGTGCTTCTCCGGGCTTACTTCAACCTCTACCTATTCCAGAGGCTGCTTGGTCTCAGGTTAGTCTCGACTTCATTGAAGGACTTCCTTTATCTCATGGCAAATCTACAATCCTAGTGGTGGTCGATCGATTAACAAAGTATGCTCATTTTATGTGCCTCACTCACCCATATTCAGCTTTATCAGTCGCACAGGCCTTCCTTGATCATGTTTTCAAGCTTCATGGGCTCCCTACTATCCTCATTAGTGATCGAGACAAGGTATTCCTCAGTCAATTCTGGTCAGATTTCTTCAAACTGCAGGGAGTCGAATTACACATGTCCACGGCCTATCACCCTCAATCCGACGGACAAACGGAGGTTGTAAATCGTTGTTTGGAGACCTATCTCCATTGTATGTGTGGAGATCAACCAGCTAACTGGAGTAAATGGCTGAGTCTCGCGGAATTCTGGTACAATACTTCATTCCATACGGCTATCGAGACCACCCCATTTGAGGCTTTATACGGTTACCCACCTCCTCTTCATATACCTTATTTCAGAGGTGATTCAACGGTACACGACGTTAATGAGAGCCTTTTAGCACGAGAGGCCATGTTAGACGTGCTCAAGTTCCATTTGGGGCGTGCTCAACGTCGCATGAAGCAGCAACATGACAGACACCGATCTGATCGTCACTTTTCTATTGGCGATTGGGTCTATTTGAAGCTACAGCCTTATCGTCAAAATACACTCCGTGATCGTCAATTTCATAAACTTAGTCCGAAATACTTTGGTCCTTTTAAGGTGCTCGATAAATATGGGGAAGTCGCGTACAAACTAGCTCTACCGACTGAAGCAAAAATACATCCGGTTTTTCATGTTTCCCAACTGAAGAAGAAGCTCGGCCCTCTCTCACAACTCCACGGCACTCTTCCAGTCATCGGCAACTCTACATTCCTGGAACCAGTCCAGATTTTGGATAGGAAATTGGTGAAAAGAGGCAACCAACCGGCAACGAAGGTCTTGATTCATTGGGCGAACTCTTTTCCTGAGGATGCAACATGGGAGTATCTTCATGATATTCAGGAAAGATTCCCTCTTTTTCAACCTTGAGGGCAAGGTTACTTGAGGGGGGGACGTTTGATACGTGATATATAGATACAATAAATCTGACGTGTGCACGCAACCATGCACACGAGTGTAGTCGATCGGAGCTGAGCTAAGAATAGTTAGAGCTGAAATGAGAGTTAGTTAGAGTCAGTTAGAGCTGTTAACCGAATGTTAGTTACACACTTAGCTATATAAGCTGATCTCACTCTCATTTGTATTCATTCATTCACACAATTAATGCAATTCTCTTCTCCGATCAATCTATCTTCTTCTCCCCAGATTTCTATCTGCGTCGGTGCCATTCCGGTCGCCGTTCTTAGCTCCGGCAGCCCCAATTCCGCACCACTGACACTAGATTTGGTATGTGTGGGTTGTGCAACAGTGGCGTTGGTCAATGCACCGTGGGCTTGATCGAGATCCATCAGGCTCCGACTTGGGATAAACCTATCGCCCTTGTCGAACAAAACAACAAATTGACAGAAATATAAAGTAATTATCGAAAAAATGCGAGAAATCATTCAAAAAAAATAGGTACTGGAAAATCATATTTGACGGGGCTGTCGTGGAGGCGAGTTGGAGAGTACCAATCGGAGGCCAGTCTCCAATCCGTCTCATCATCCATTGTTACTGCTTCAGAAAGTTTTCGGAACACTGAAAATTATGTTTTGAGAGGAATTCATTTTCCAGATGAAGAATGATGCTATTTGGCGCCAAAGGCGTTGCGTTTTGTTGCCGTTGGATCTTAGCAAAACCGTTGTCAAATTATTAAGAGCACCCACAACCGTGCTCTTGCCAGCGAGCACGGTTGTAGGCCCGGCCCCACTTTTTCTGTCTGCTCTATGGCAAGAGCACAACATCCACAGCTGTGCTCTTCCGCAAGGACGCACACAATTCAATTTAAAATTCAATTAAACAAAAACATTAAAATTCATTAAAAAAACCTAAATAATATTACAAATGACAAATAAAATAAAAACGACATAATTAAAATCCTAAAAATTAAAAATTACATAATTAAAATACTAAAAATGAAAAAAACCACTACTCGTTGCCGAATTTCGCCCACATGTAGGGGTGTGCATTCGGGTTTCGGTTCGGTTTTTCGCCCTAACCGAACCGATCTTGAAAAACCGAATTTCGCCTAAAATTAAAACTGAACCGAAACCAAAAACCGAAAACCGAACTTAAAAACCCGAATTAAACCGAAAAACCAAAATTATATAAAAATCGAAAAATCGACGTGCGAGACAGTGGCGACTCGACGGCGGAGCATCACGTGCGGCGGAGAGTCGAGGCTGCAGGCGATTCCCGACGCGCAATGGCGGTCGTGGGATGAGCAAGCGGCGACTGAGGCGTCGGCGGAGATCGGCTAGCTCCAAGCCAAGCTCGACGACGGTACCTCCGAAACGGCGGTTAGTGGATCGACTCGTTGAGAGGAAGAGAGAGAAGTTAGGGTTATTCGTTTCAACCAAGATTTTGATTTGTGAGGGAGAAATGAAGGAGGGGTGAAGTAGACGGAGGGAGGTGGGGAGAAGGCGGTGTTGGAGGTTGCGGGACGCCGCAGCGAGGCGCGGGAAGGGCGGCTGCCCTGCGTCGTCGACGAGAAGGATCAGAGAGATGTAGGCGATCTAGGGTTTGAGATGATTTGGGGATTTTTGGAGTGGTAGGGAGGGAGTAGGCTTACGGATGGGAGTATAGTAGGAGATTGGGCCATTTTTTTAAAATTGAATTAGGCCACTGAAAATAATTAATTTGGGCCCGGTTTTAAGAGTCATTGAGTTATTGAGTTTAATTAGGGTTTTACTTTTAGTTATAATTAAATAATAGTAACATATATATATAATATAAATAATTAAATAAATTCGGTTTTTCGGTTTTTTTTCTTCTCCCGAACAGAACCGAACTGAAAAACTGAAATTTTTGTATTTTCAAAACCGAACCGAACCGAAAAACCAAAATAACCGAACCAAATTTCAAAATTTCGATTTGGTTCGGTTCGGATATTCGGTTTTTGGTTTTTTTCCTCACCCCTTGTAATAATGGAGTGCTCATTTCAGTTGGAAGAAGCTCGGCTAGAAAGGAGTTCGGTAAGCTCGGCTTACCGAGCTGGAACTAGCCTGGAACTAGCCGAGAAGAAGAAGAAGGCAGAAGTCGGTAAGCTCAGCGGTAAAGAAGCTCGGTATGGAAGCTCGGTATGGAAGCTCGGTAAGGAAGCTCGGCGTTGAGCTGGAATGAGCCGAGAAGGAAGAGTTCGGTTGTAAGCCGAGAAGGAGTTCGGTATTGAGCCGAAAAAGGAGTTCGGTCTTGAACCGAGAAGGTAGAAGCAACCTAGCCGAACTAGCCGTTGGAGCAGCAGTTAGTTAGCTGAGGTGTAGCGGTTATTCTTCTTGCTTTCTTGATTCTTCTTGTAGTTAGTTAGTAGCAGTTGCTACGTGATTATGGAGCTTTAAATAGCTCACCGTGTATGTAGTTTAGAGTAGAGTTTTATCAATAAAGAGTTTTCCAGTTTTCTCTCCAAGATTATCATCTTCGATACTCAAAGTGTGAGTGTGTGTGTTTCCTGCATTGTGTGATCTCATACAACAGTGAGTGTGTGTGTGATCTGTTTGAGTGTGTGAAAGCCTTGTGTGCGTAAATCCCAACAAGTGGCGCCGTCTGTGGGAAAGGGATATTGAAGCTGATTTGCAGAGGATCAAACGGTTTCAGAGATGGCAGCAAGGCTTGATGCAGAGAAGTTCACAGGCAAGAATGATTATGGCCTGTGGAAGATGAAGATGAAGGCGGTTTTAATTCAACAAGGCTTGGCGGCAGTTCTTGCAAAACCAGATGAGAAAGGAAAGGCTCCAGTGCTTGATGAAAAAGCTCAGGCAAAGATGGAGGAGATGCAGCTCAAGGCACATTCTGCAGTGATTCTGTGCCTTGGAGATAAGGTCTTGAGGGAAGTTCAAGAAGCCAAGACTGCGGTGGAGATCTTGGACAAGTTAGATGAAGTTTACTTGGCCAAATCCTTGGCTAACCGGCTGTATCTCAAGAAGAGGCTGTATGCCTATAGTTTTTCTGGAGATAGGTCCATCATTGAGCAGCTAGAGGAGTTCAACAAGATCATTGATGACCTGGGATCTGTTGATGTCAAGATCTCAGATGAGGATAAGGCCATTCTCACATTGAATGTCTTGCCTAGCTCGTATGACCAGCTAAGTGATGCAATTATCTATGGAAGAGATAAACCTATCACCTATGCAGAAGTCTATTCAGCCTTGATGGCCAAAGAACTCCAGAAGACAGCCAACAGAGGCTCTGCAAGCTCCAATGTTCAAGCTGCAGAGGCCTTGAATGTGAAGAAGTTCAAGAAGCAGAACTTCAAGAAGAAGTTTGAGGGCCCTAAACCCTCAAGTTCAGATGCTCAGAAGGAAACCAGAGCTTGCTATTGGTGCAAGAAACCTGGACATTTGAAGAAAGATTGTCATGCATGGAAGAGAAAGATGGCCTCAGAGGGACACAATCAATCTGATTGTGTGGAGAGTGCTGATCCCCCGGCTCAACTCATGAATATCAGTGATAGTGGGGTCCAGTCATAGGTGGATTATGGACTCGGGGTGCAGCTTCCATATGTGCCCCAATAGAAGCTGGTTTCATGATCTTCAAGAAGCATCGGGTACGGTTGTTCTTGGTAATAACCACATTTGTCAGATCAAAGGAATAGGGAAGGTAAAGCTAAGCCTACAAGATGGCTCTATAAAGATCCTAACTGGGGTGAGGTATATTCCAGAAGTAAAGAGGAACCTCATCTCATTGGGAATGCTGGAACAGAAAGGGTTCACCATATTGATGAGTCAAGGAAAGTTGTTTGTGAAATCTGGAGATGCAGTGATGATGGAGGCTGACAGAGAGCATATTCTCTATTATCTGAAGGCTAAGGCTGTTGATGGAGAAAGCAATGCAGTGTCAGATGATTCCATAATGCTATGGCACAAGAGATTGGGCCACCCAGCCGAAGGAAGCTTGAAAGAACTCATCAAGAAGGGTCTGATCTCTGGAGATTTCAACAAGATGGACCCCTGTGAGCAATGTATACTTGGAAAGGCTAAGAAGGCACCCTATCCTACAGGTATTCACTCTTCTACAGCCCCTTTAGACTACATACATAGTGATCTTTGGGGGCCTTCACCGGTGTGTTCAATTGGTGGAGGAAAGTATTATCTAGCTATCATTGATGACTATACAAGGAAGTTGTGGGTATATATTCTTAAAGAAAAATCTGAAACACTCACAAAGTTCAAGATATGGTGTAAGGAGGTTGAGCTAGAGAAGGGTAGAAGTGTTAAATGCTTAAGGACAGACAATGGCCTAGAGTTCTTGTCTGCTGAGTTTGATCTGTTTTGTAAAGAGAAGGGTATGAAGAGGCACCGGACTGTTCCTGGTAATCCTCAGCAAAATGGTGTTGTGGAGAGGATGAATAGGACAATCCTACAGAGGGTGAGGTGCCTACTTCTTGGGTCTGGTTTGAGCAGCAGATTCTGGGGTGAGGCTGTGTATACAGCAGCCTATCTCATCAATAAATGCCCATCTACTGCCCTGAAATCTGAAACTCCTGATTACATGTGGTATGGAGCTCACAGTGACTACTCAAAATACAAGGTGTTTGGGTGTGCAGCCTATGCTCATGCTAGGCAAAGTAAGCTTGAAGCTAGGGCTCTGAAATGTATCTTGCTGGGGTATCAGAGAGGTGTTAAGGGGTATAGGCTCTGGTGTATTGAGCCCGGTAAGCAGAAGGTCTTGGTGAGTAGGGATGTGGTGTTCTTGGAGGATCAGATGCCATTCCTGAAAGATAAGCCGGACTCCAATGAAGATGAGGGTGATTTCTTCAAGGTGGAGCCTGTGGGGGTTGGCCTAGGAGCAGGTGGAGTCATTGACTCAGGGAGTGAGTCTGATTCAGATAAAGAAGAGGCTCCAACTCAGGGCAACCAGGCTGGTGAGTCTATATCAGACTCTATCAGGGACTATCAGCTTGCAAGGGACAGAGTTAGAAGAGAAACAAGGCCACCAACAAAGTTCTCTGATGTTGTGTATTATGCTCTGTGTGCAGCTGAAGGTATTGATGGTGCAGATCCACTCACATATAAAGAAGCTATGCAGAGTAAAGATAGAGAAAGATGGATTGAAGCCATGAATGAGGAAATAGAGTCTTTACTCAAGAACAAAACATGGATTTTGGTGGACAAATCCAAGCTGAATACAGATGGAAAGGAGAGGAAGCTGATCAGTTGCAAGTGGTTGTTTAAAAAGAAGGTAGAAACCACTGATAAAGACAGAATCAGGTTCAAGGCAAGGCTGGTGGCTAGAGGCTTTACACAGCAGGAGGGAATCGATTTCAATGAAGTGTTTGCACCTGTTGTGAAGCACACTTCGATTAGGATTCTATTGGCTGTGGTGAATCAGCTTGACTGGGAGCTACAACAGCTTGATGTGAAGACAGCCTTCCTCAATGGAGATCTAGAGGAAACTATCTTCATGGAACAGCCAGAGGGCTATGTGAAGATTGGAGAAGAAGGCAAGGTGTGCCTGTTACAGAAAAGTCTTTATGGACTTAAGCAAAGTCCTAGACAGTGGAATAAGAAGTTTGATGCACAGATGAAGAAGATTGGCTTCTCCAAGTCAGAATATGATGATTGCATCTACATCAAGAAGGCAGGCAAGACTCCCATTGCCTACCTATTACTCTATGTGGATGATATGCTACTTGCAGGGCCTTCTATGACAGAAATTCAGAAAGTTAAACAAGATCTGAAGTCAAGCTTTGAAATGAAGGATCTAGGAGAGTCAAGGAAGATCCTAGGCATACATATTCAGAGAGATAGAGGCTGCAAGAAGCTGTGGATGCTGCAAACTGACTATATAGAGAAAGTTTTGCAGAGATTCAAAATGGAAAATGCAAAAGCTGCATCAACTCCTCTGTCCCAGAGTTTTAAGCTATCAAAGGAACAAGCCCCTAAAACTAAGCAAGAGGCTGATGAGATGGAGGCTATCCCTTATGCTAGTGTGGTTGGAAGTGTTATGTACACTATGATTTGTACAAGACCAGATTTGGCTCATGCTATCTCAGTGACTAGCAGATACATGGCAGACCCGGGGAAGGAGCATTGGAATGCTCTTAAGTGGATATTGAGGTACATGAAGTCAACTAAGGACTGGGGGATTGTGTTCAATGGCTGGGAAGGTGAATCTGAGGAGGTTGTGCAGGGCTATTGTGATGCAGACTATGCTGCAAACCTGGACAACAGAAAGTCCCAAACAGGTTATCTTTTCACCATGTTTGGAACTGTAATCAGCTGGAAGTCAGGGTTGCAAAGTGTTGTTGCTCTCTCAACAACAGAATCAGAGTATATAGCTCTCACTGCAGCTGTACAGGAGAGTTTTTGGATTCAGGGAGTGATTTCTGACTTTGGTTTTGACCAAAAGACAATGGTGATTCATTGTGACAGCAGCTCAGCTATGTGCTTGGCTAAACATCCGGGTTTTCATGAAAGGAGCAAGCACATAGACATAAAGTTGCATTTCATTAGAGATGAGATTGAAAAGGGGAGAGTGAAGGTGATTAAGATTAACACCTTGCACAATCCGGCTGACATGCTAACAAAGTCTCTAGGTAGAGACAAGTTTGATCATTGCAAGAAATGGATCAATGTTTGTGCAAGAACTGAGATGAGCCCTCAGGTGGAGAATTGTAATAATGGAGTGCTCATTTCAGTTGGAAGAAGCTCGGCTAGAAAGGAGTTCGGTAAGCTCGGCTTACCGAGCTGGAACTAGCCTGGAACTAGCCGAGAAGAAGAAGAAGGCAGAAGTCGGTAAGCTCAGCGGTAAAGAAGCTCGGTATGGAAGCTCGGTATGGAAGCTCGGTAAGGAAGCTCGGCGTTGAGCTGGAATGAGCCGAGAAGGAAGAGTTCGGTTGTAAGCCGAGAAGGAGTTCGGTATTGAGCCGAAAAAGGAGTTCGGTCTTGAACCGAGAAGGTAGAAGTAACCTAGCCGAACTAGCCGTTGGAGCAGCAGTTAGTTAGCTGAGGTGTAGCGGTTATTCTTCTTGCTTTCTTGATTCTTCTTGTAGTTAGTTAGTAGCAGTTGCTACGTGATTATGGAGCTTTAAATAGCTCACCGTGTATGTAGTTTAGAGTAGAGTTTTATCAATAAAGAGTTTTCCAGTTTTCTCTCCAAGATTATCATCTTCGATACTCAAAGTGTGAGTGTGTGTGTTTCCTGCATTGTGTGATCTCATACAACAGTGAGTGTGTGTGTGATCTGTTTGAGTGTGTGAAAGCCTTGTGTGCGTAAATCCCAACACCCCTACCCACATGTGTTTGATTAGGTCTTCTTGTAGCTCAATGTGGGTTCGGGTATCGCGCATTGTGTGTCTTGTCTTGATCCTCTGGCCCACCGTCGTATGCACACCTCGGCGTGGGGGAGACCGCGCGGTTGAGCTTCCTGCTTCATCCTCGTCGTAGAAGCTAGCCGTCCTCGGTCCTTCGTCGGCTATGATCATGTTGTGTAAGATAATACACGTGTACATGATGTCGACGATATTATTCACGTACCAGAGCCGAGCCGGGGCCTTCACAATGTTGAATCGGGCTTGAAGGACCCCAAAGGCTCTTTCGACGCTTTCCGCGCGGACTCTTGACGCTGCACAAAAAGAACCTGTCTCGGGTCGTGCGGGTTGCTGAGCGTCTTCACGAAAGTTGACCACCTTGGGTAGATACCATCGGCGAGAGAGTAACCCATGTGGTATGTATTTCCGTTGATGGTGAAGTCGATCGCCGGTGCTACACCATTCATCACATCATTGAAGAGTAGTGAAGAATAGAGCACGTTCAAGTCGTTGTTGGATCCGGCAACGCCGAAATATGCATGCCAAACCCATAGGCGGTAGTCGGCGACCGCCTCAAGGATAAGTGTTGGGCCGCCGCCTTTGTGACCGCTTAGATGTTGCCCCCTCCAAGCAGTCGGGCAATTCTTCCACCTCCAATGCATGCAGTCAATGCTGCCAAGCATTCCGGGAAAGCCATGGACTGATTCGTGAAGACGAAGCAACCGTTGGCAATCATCGGTGGTGGGTACCCGAAGGAAATCATCACCGAAAACTGAACGAACGCCCTCGGAAAAAAATTTTAGACAAAGGATTCCAGTGGACTCACCGATATGCAAATACTAGTCGAAGAGGTCAGCCTTTTGCCTAGTAGCGAGTTGTCGGATGGCACACGTACACTTCTGCAACGGCGTGATACTTTGCCGGCCGGCTGCATCTGGACCTGTTTGGAAGAATTCAACACGTGCGGACAATGTGTTGACAATTCGCATAAACAAGCGCTTTGACATGCGAAAACGGCGTCTGAAGTAATCTGCCAGAAACCGCGGCTGGTCGGCAAAGTAGTCGGCAACGAGCCTGTCGTGGGCTCCCTCCGGGTCACGATGGATGTAGCGGCGAGTTGATCTAGTTCGTTGAGGAGGAGGAGCGGGGGTATTCGCCGCGACATATGCTTCCTAAGCGGCACGATGTTGTTCGTAGTATTCTTGTTCTAAGCGCTCCGCTTTCGCCATAAGATGGGTGAAATCCAGTTGAGGTTTTGAGTGAAAGATGAAGGTGTAGATAGTATGTATGAGAATTATGAATGAGAGATGAATGAGAGATGATTTGATGTGATAAATGGATGATGAATGTGTGTATTTATAGATGATTTTGGGGGAAAAATCAAAAAAATTCAGAAAAACTGGCAAAAAAACGGCCATATTTTTGGGATTTGGAAAACAATTTTTTTTATTTTTTATCGATTTTTAAAATTAAATACCGAATTTTTAAAAAATAAAAAATAAAAATATTCAAAGGCAACGGCTATGCCGTTGCCCAATCGCGTGCCGCCACGTCACCTGCTCGCTGGCACGGCGCTGCTCGATGCATCGAGCAGCGCCGTGCCAGCGGAACGAGCGCAGCAGCGGACGACCTCCTCCGTGCCGCTGGCACGGACAGACGGACGGCGTCCGTCCACCGTTGCAGATGCTCTAACCCTTCCTCTTCTTAATTTCATTTTCTTTCCGATTTTTTAATTTTCTTCGAGTCAAAATGAAATATGTGTATATATAAAAGAAGTTGTTGAGATAATTACCACCTCCAACCATACACCAAATCCCATTTTTAGTGTAAAAATGTTCTCCAACCATACTCCATACTTAAACCCATT
This sequence comes from Salvia splendens, assembly GCF_004379255.2. Lineage (NCBI taxonomy): Eukaryota > Viridiplantae > Streptophyta > Magnoliopsida > Lamiales > Lamiaceae > Salvia > Salvia splendens. The sequence goes on from NC_056038.1 coordinate 16,625,421, forward strand.
TTTGGATTTTTTTTTTAATGAAACAACACCAAATTTAAAGTAAGCACCAAAATTGAGCATCTATCGCAAAAAAAAAATTATATATTGCATAATAGTCCTTATAATTAAATAATTATAGGGCAATAATTTGTGTACTGCTATAGTTGAATCAGCCGCATTATTTGCACATATTGAAAAAAAATTATATATTGCATAATAGTCCTTATAATTAAATAATTATAGGGCCATAATTTGTGTACTGCTATAGTTGAATCAGCCGCATTATTTGCACATATTGAGTAGAGATATGTAATATGTTAGCTTGTTGTACTAGGGTCTAGGAAATCTATTTACACACAATTTTTTCATGGAATTTGCAAATAATTTTCCGAATAATTAAATTGGAATTAGCAAGCTGAGCATAACTTATGTTTTTTTCTTTGCAAATAATAACTAATAAATTCACTAATATAGGAATGAATATTGCTTAAAAAATCTTGTTATTATTGCTTACCGTTACAATTATGTATCAATAGTTTAAAAGTTGTTCGGCTAAGATTCGTTCATTACTAAAGAACTATGGATGAAGGTCGCACAACAAGAGCAAGTCTTTATTAAGAAAGCAAGTTAAACCTCAATGCATTAAAATATTACTCTTTATTAAGAAAGCAAGTTAAACCTCAATGCATTAAAATAAAATAAAGCACGAACAACAAATGATTGTAATAAAATGAAAAACGTAATAATAATCTAGTAAATCAGAACCAGATCCTCCAATATTGTCAAAGTACAAAGAATATGCTCTAGTTGCATAGTCATCTGGTTGGTCTTGTTGCTGAGCTCTTTTCTATAAAATGCGTCCCCGTTCAGCTTAAAAATAAGCACGACTTTGAGAATCTTCTATGGAGCTCAAGTTCATAGCCATTATTTTATTTTCGTCTCTCATTGTTTTGAGTTCTTGAGCCACCTTTTGATTTTCCACAAACTTAGTCATGCGATCATTTGCTTTTTTAATACCTTAGTTTATTTCCTCATTTTGTTTTTCAAGAGTAGCAATAAGAGAGGTTGTATACTCGGATTGCTTTTTCTTTAGTTTAGCCTTCTTTACTCCGATTGGCCTTGATGAAAAAGAACCCCCATGTCCCTCGTCATCATCACAACTAATAGGAAATGAAGACAAAGTTTGAGAGCAATGCAAAATATGAGTCTGGCCTTCTGAATCAGAAGACTGAATTCCACGTGATGCTTGTTGTCTAGAGGTCCCTACACAGTCTTGAATTTTTCAAAATTCTTAATCATTTCTCAAACATGAGAAAATTTCTAACCTAATTTGTAGTTTGAATCTTTCTTGAGCAATTGTAGAGCTTCATTCATCTACAAATGGTTATAATCAATTAATCACATGTACATGAGAGGAAATTTAACATTAAAAACTTGATTAAATACTCACTATGTCAGCATTTGAAGCACCACTTTGATTTCTTGCTTTAGCTGCTCGGATACATCCATGGAATTTCTTTGCAACTTTTTCAATCGTTTGAATACGAGTCTGCATAGATCTTTCTGTATGATATGGCCAAGTTGCATCTCTAGTTTCATTGAATCCATCTTCCACACGCTTCCAAAATCGTTGTGCTAATTGAGATGTTCCATTGATTGGATCTTGTGAAATTTGCATATAAATTTGACATAAAAGAATGTCTTCATTCTCTAAATAACTTTCTTTACGAATCGACATTTTGTGAGGAAAATAGCAAATGTAGTTTTCTCTAATTGATGAGATTCTGTCATTTATATAGGGAGAATAAGAAAGTGACTATACTCTATAGTATCCTGACTATATCATCCAGTCCAACTTTTGAATTAGTATGTTTAGGATGTCTGCATTAGTATGTTTACAACTAATTTAGAGAAACCTAGGATGTTTGAATTAGTATGTTTACAACTAATTTAGAGCAATTTAGAATGTTTGCAACTGGATCGAGTCAGTATTTTTACCTTTTCTGTAGGAGAAAATTTGTGTGTTTGCAACTAATTAAATTTGACTTTGAATTTTAGTCCATCCGCCATTAGAAGTCATGGTTCACTTTTATTATAAATGATAGGTAGATTCAACTAACTCATTCCACTCACATTCTATTATAAAACTAATACTCCTTCCGTCCCACCATAAGCGATGCGCTTCATTTTTGCACTCGTTTTGGAAAATAAATACTCCATTTGTCCCATTAAAAATGAAATGTTTCCTAAAATAGAAATAACATTATCTCTACTTTTCCCTCTCTCATCTTTAACTTACAAAACAATTCTACATAAAATCACGTGCCGAAAAGCAAACGTTTCATATTTATTGGGACAGAGAAAATACTATAAAATAGTTAAAATGGAGATAATGTAAAGTAAGAGAGAGAATATTGTAAAGAAGAGTCTTATCTACGTTATGTTATTTCTTACTTTACATTTTATCCACTTTCACTATTTTATACTATAATTTTTTCAAGACGAGTGCGAAAATGAATCGCTTCGCTTATGGTGCGATGGAGGGAGTATATAAAAATGGTTCGTACATTCCACTATCTTTTCCCACTCATTTTCGTTTATATTTCTTAAAATCGGTGTCGAACTCAAATAAGACCCCTAATAGCAGACGGAAGGGTATCTTTATTTTCTCTACCTTTTTAATTAGTAAGCAGGCCTATTATGCTCAAGTTAATGGGCCTCAAATGTTAGCCCACAAAGTGTATCGTCTAAATTTCACACAGCGGCAATGCAAATCTCATTTTGCCAGTCCCATCGTCCCTCTCCGTAACACACGCACACAGCCCCAAAATGCTGCGACATGGTTCACGATCCCTCTTCAACAGAGCCTCCGCCACATCCATGAGGTGGCGCCGCCAGTTTTCTACGGATCTCCCTGCGGAGACCGCCGAAGACACCAAGTTTGTGGAGTCCTGGAAGAAAATGAACCCCAATATGGACCCACCCAAGACCCCATCGGCGTACATGAAGCCTCGACCACCCACCCCTGCCAACATTCCGTCCAAGCTCACTGTCAATTTGGTGCTTCCTTATGATTCTGTTTTATCCTCCAAAGAGGTAATTTCATTGATAATCATATCGTTGATGTCAATTGTTTGCAATTTGGTATTGAGAGGTTATAGGTTTTGACTGTTGTCTCTAGTTTGTTTGAAGATGTATTCTTGGAATGGTTCCTGAGCTATTGATTGTAGGTTAATACTCCTATTGTTTTTCCCCCTCTTTTACTTTTGGCTATGGTTGTATGCTGTTGAAAGCCCTAAAGGTGGATTTGCAAATCTGAATTTTTCTTTCTAATTTATCTAAATTCGGATTTCAGAGCTTCAGAAACCGATATATTTTGCATCGCTTTGTACTATGGATTTTCCATATTCCTTTTAAAATTCATTGATCTTATTGTAGAAGCCCGAGGCTTTCAGTTGAAATGCTTGGTTTGTGGTGAATTTATTTATTAGATGCTTGGGTCGATGAATTATTTATTTATAGGTTTGTTCCTTATTTGTTTGACTGAATCTTATGATTTACCTGTGTTCGTACTGTCTTGTGGATGTGTTCTTTCTTTGGCAAGGACCTGTAAATTTTTCTTCTGATCTCTGTGGCTTTCAGTTTCTTGATAAGTTAAATTGAACTTTTTATGTTCAAATCCAATTGGCACTCTTCGAAAAAATTACTCTGTTGTGTGGTTTCGAATTAAATTCTTTGTCTAAGAAGTCTTAGGTGTAACTCTGTGAAACATCTACTGTAGGGTTATCTTTTATCATTCATTTTAGATGCCTAGTATCGCTGAGAATAGTATATGCTCATACTATTAAATTCCTGCATCTATTTGTTCCGGATCTAATTCCACGGTACTGTAGTATCTCCCGTTGTTAATGCAGCTAACATTACATCGCATGTTTTCGAACTTGGCAATGCAGTAGGACAGTTCATGGTCAATTTGTTTACCCAGATGGAAAATTTCCCAAGTTAATATTACTCCCTGCAAATGCTATTATGTTGCTCTATAAGCCCCATTTAATTTATTGGAATCAAATAATCAATGTATATAGGTACTTCATTTGTTTTGCTTCTTGCTCTGATCTGTTCTGACGGGGTGGTATTGTTTTGGTAGCTTAGTACTCCCTCCGTCCCGAGCTACTCGCTCATTTCCTTTTCGGCACGGAGATTAAGGAATGAGTGTATAGGAAAGTAAAAAATGACGGCTATAGGTGAAGATTTTTACTAAAAATGGAAAGAGTGCAAGTAACTTGGGACGCCCAAAAAGGAAATACGTGCGAGTAGTGCGGGACGGAGGGAGTATAAAACATGTAAATTGATGAATGTGCACCTGTTGTGCCTACAGGTTGATATGGTCATAGTCCCGGCAACTACGGGACAAATGGGTGTTTTACCTGGTCATGTAGCTACAATTGCCGAGCTAAAACCTGGGATTCTGTCTGTTCATGAAGGCAACGATGTGACTAAGTGTTTCCTTAGCAGTGGTTTTGCTTTTGTCCACGCAAACTCTGTTGCAGATATAATTGCTATTGAGGCCACACCGGTAGACCGCCTGGACCCAAATTTAGTTCAGAAAGGCCTCGCAGACTTTCAACAAAAGCTGAACACTGCATCAACAGACGCGGAGAAAGCTGAAGCACAAATCGGCATAGATGTACACAGTGCTCTCAATGCTGCTCTTACTGGTTGAAATGGTGTTTTAGTTGGATCCTTTTGTATGTGTACGCCCTTCGCAGAAGGTGGTTTCGAGCTGCTCTTCAAACCAGTCAATCTCGTAAGGAATCCTGCCATGAAAAGACTTGTTGAATAAATAGCGCTGTCGTTCGGCTTTTGTTCTTTTTATTAACTTCTTGCTAGGATGATGATAATAACCATGATATATGTTTGGAGAGAGATTAAATGTGTAGTCAGTCCGCAGCTAGAGGTGATTGATTTGAGAATGGTTCATGATGATGACGATTGATGCTTGTACTAATTTCGACTTCCAAGCTCGTATTTTGCTAATGTACCCAATATTTATGTGAAATCAATGTTTCAATCTTCTCTCTCTTGTAGAATTTTATTTTCAGGCTGTGATTGGATTGTTGAATATTGAGAATAGGTTTTTAATTTTGTTGTGAAATTCAGTTCCTTCGAGTGAAGGGTTTGTCTACTGATTTTTTTAGGATTTTAAAGGTCCATTTCATATTGGGATATATAAATCCTTGCATGAAATATTTTGCAAACCAACACTCTTTAATTAAAAGAACGAATGGAAAAAGAAATATTCAATATACAAATTTAGTTACACTTACACAATATGAATAAAAGGTTGTACGTTAACAAAGAAAATTGCTGCACAAAAATTTTACATAATGGGTCTTCCGATCTATCCAATTTTTCTCCCTAAATATTTTTCTTTGTTGAATCCAAATATACATACTCTGGTCTGCGAAAATGAGTGGCATGAAGTATAAATCAAGTTTTTATAATATAATACTGTATTAAGTTTATTATTGTATGTAAGGGCATCCACTAGGGGCGGCGTCGCCCCGCCTAACTATAGTGCAGGTAGCGTCCGCCACGAGGTGGACGCAATTTTTGGGGCGGAAGGTCCTCCGGCGAGAAGAGTGTGAGGACGCGCCGAGGGAGATGCGCCGAGCCGATAGGCGCGCCGGCCTATAGCGCGGCGCTGCTGATTGTGGCAGATGATTTTTTTTTTTATATAAATTCAATTTAATTTACATATACATACACCTCATTCCCTTCATTATTTTCACACCATTCCAACTCTTCACTCATACTTTCTCTCACTAAAATTTGTGGATTCAATTGGTATTAAAAATGGAAGATTTGTTAAATGACGCGTGGAATTCTCTGATTCAAGAGGTGCAGAACCAAGCCGACGAGGAGGATGCGGCGCGATCCCTCGTGCAATTACTCGTCGTCGGACCATCCAACGAGGCCATAGCGGAGCACACCAGCGTCTAATGGCGGACTACTTTGTGGATAACTCTCGTTATCCACCCGAGATTTTCCGTCGGCGATTCAGAATGTCGCAACGGCTCTTCAACCATATAGCGACGAATTTGGCGGAGCGGTACCGGTGCTTCACCCTTCGGAGTGATTGCACTGGCCGGATCGGGCTGTCTATTTTTCAGAAATGCACCGCTGCAATTAGGCAGCTTGCCTATGTCGGACCGACTGATATGTTCGACGAATACCTACAGATGGGTGAGACAACTAGCCTAACGGTGCTCAGGCAGTTTTGTAAGAGGATCCGGGAAATATTTGGTCCGGAGTTCCTACGAAAGCCCACCTCTGATGAGTGCCAGAGACTGCTAGATATGCACGATTCGGTTCACGGTTTCCCAGGGATGTTAGGAAGCATCGATTTCATGCATTGGGAGTGGAAAAACTGCCCGGTGGCGTGGAAAGGTCAGTTCACTACTGATTTCAAAAGCAAAGGTCCATCGATGATTCTGGAAGCCGTTGCTTACTACCGTTTGCGGATCTGGCATGCGTATTTCGGTGTTGTAGGTTCGAACAACGACATCAATGTTCTTCAGTTATCGCCTCTCTTCAATGATGAGTGCCGGGGGAAGGGTCCAGAAATCAGCTTCGTAGCCAACGGAACGCAGTACCGTAGGGGATACTATTTGGCAGATGGGATATATCCTCGGTTGCCCGTATTCGTCAAGACAATTCGCCAACCGGTTGGACCACAAAAACAATATTTTGCGCGAAAACAAGAGGCTGCTAGGAAGGATGTTGAGCGAGCTTTTGGTGTGCTCCAAGAGCGATGAGTCATTATACGGTGCCCGACACGAGTTTGGCACGAAGATGATGTCGCGAATATTATGTTAACATGTATCATATTGCACAATATGATAATAGAAGATGAAGGATTTGCTGCAGAGCGCTGGGCACCGGAAGTTGGCGCAAATACAAGTCACGGTGTTACCTCCGTGCCGATACAAATGGGTTTACCACGTAGTAATGAATATTTGCTCTAACGTTTCACTGATATGCGCAGGAGCACAGCACATACCACACTCCAGGCCGATTTGATTGAAGAAGTTTGGGCACGTAAGGGAGGTGGCGCAGCGTGAAGAACATTATGATTTTCTATTGATTAAATTTTTGTTGTATAATTTTTTCATTACTTTAATACGACGAAAATTTAGTGTTTAATTTTAATTTATTTAACTATAGCTGTTTTTTTCTAATTACGTATAGTCCGATAATTTTAATTATAATTAAATTAAAATAAATGAAAAATGAAATAAAATGAAAAGTGGCTAAAAAAGTATCCACTATAGCTACGGACACTTTTTTTGTGGGCGTGGACAAATAAACTGAGGTTGTGGACAAAAAAAATGGCGAGACGGTTGGAATGTGCGCTTTATAGTTGATGCCCTAATATCATTGTAAATCAAGTACGGATAAATTTGAAACAGTTAGTATTTAATTTTAATGTGATAATAATTGTTTGCGTATTTAAATTTGCATATTTTAATAGTATTAAAATAGTAGGAGTTGTAGTTGGATTTTCTTCAAAAATTTGTGGTACCCCATTTTAAGTTTTAACACACATACACATTGGATAAAAATCAAATGACGCGGAGTTAGATTACTAATGCCATTCTTTCTCAAAGCATGGAGAAGCTGAAATCAGTGATCCCAGAAACCCTTAAGCACAAAATCTCACACAGCACTGCCGCCGATCTCGATTCTACTTGCTCTTCTCTGCTCGAGTTCTTCACAAATTTGCCCCCCTTTCACCAGGTACTGCACGCCTCTCATACATACACTGTTCGCAAATCAAAGTATATTATGGTTTAGTTTATCAATTTCGGTTGAGATGCAGTTGGTTAGGGATTTGACGGACCCACGAGTGGCGCTGTGTGGAAAAATTAAGGAAGCTGCGCTGGAAGCCAAGGCAAAAGGCAATCAATGCTTTACCAATGGGGACTATTCCAACGCGTTGCACTTCTACTCTCAGGTTGAACTTGAAATGAAGTTGCAATTCTATTGATCTCTGTCTGCGTTTTGAGAATTGCAGTTCTACTTGATTGCACTGTTATTATAAGTTTAATTCATAATGATTTGTGTTCCGGTCAGGTATTAATGCGTAGGGTGCTCATTTTACACCTCTTTTATGCTTAAAAAGATTAAGCTAAATCATTGTCTTCTAACTGTATGTGGATTAAACAGGCGTTGCGCAGTGCCCCTATGGATGCTGAAGATAATGAGAAAAATCTGGTTGCAACACTGTACCTCAATCGTGCTTCCTCATTACATGTGAGTTTTAAAGTGATGAGCATTTTCAAGCCATGTATGTTACTGTTTAGCACTCTTGTATCACTGGGATGGTTTCTCGTCCTATTGAATATTTGGGGTAACAAAAGAGACCTTCAGTGCTAGCCGGTTAGAATGGTTAACATGTTGATTTTATATCATAGTTTCTTTTTTATTTATCTTCAGAAATTGGGACTATTTATGGAAAGTCTGCAGGACTGCAACCGCGCCCTCATTCTGTCTCCTGTGTATGCAAAGGTGAATTCATAGTTTTTTTTTGTGGTAGTTCACTGATCTTATAATTCAATCTGAATTCTTAATAGAAAATATAGTCATGTCAATGATTTTCTAACCGTCACATTCTGATTATCTTGCTTGAAAGTTCATTATTTAATAGGTAATGATACTCGCTTCGGATACATCATATTTATATTTCTGTTTTTGTCCTTGCACAACATCAGTAAGTGCTGCTGAAATAATGTAACAAGGGACTGCGTCTATCCTTTCTGCTATCTGAATTTGTCATTTCATACATTAACAGATTAACTAGATTGTTGAACTTGTAGACATGGTTTAGGAGAGCTAAGGCCAATTCTTCATTGGGAAACTATGAAGATGCTATCAATGATTTCGGCGTTTCCATGGAGATAGAGACATCATTGAGTGTAAAAAGACAGATTGAAAATGAGTTAAATCAGTTAGTGGGCCAATCCAGGCTGAGAAGTAGTGCCAAAGAGAAACAACATGATTGCAGTGCAGGTTTGTGATCCCTCGCAATTTAGGCTGTTCTTTTTGTAACTAATCATCTTGTACTAGTTCCGCACTGTGCACTTCTAACTAGGCTTCTTTCTCCTTTTTGCAACCAATATAAGAATTCCTTTTAACAAAAACCATTTTATCTTGATAATCAAGCTGGTGACGACAACTTCATAGGAAAGGGAGAAAACCAATTTTTAGTGGCATTCCGCCTGCAGTGTGTCAATTAATCATTATTATGACTATAATAATAATAATAATAATAATAATAATAATAATAATAATAATAATAATAATAATAATAATAATAATACTCCCTCCGTCTTGGCTAAGATGACACATTTCTTAGTCGGCACAGGATTTTAGGAGTTATTGGTAAATGTGTTTAATTGGAGAGAGAAAAGGTGGCGGTAAGTATTAAAAGGAGAGGGAAAGAGTGTTGAATATTTAATTGTAAAGAGAAAAAGTGGATGAGTGTATTAATTGGAGTGATAAAGTTTCTAAAAATAGAAATGTGGCCTCTTATTTGAGAAAGGAAAGTGTGTAATCTTAAATGGGAATGGAGGGAGTAATAATTATTAGTTTGAATCTTGTACTCAATTCTATATTAATCTATTCGTTCGTTCATTCATAGTTGAAGCACTTATTTTGGCAAGGAGTTTAAAAAATGAATGTTTAGTGTGCTAAGTGGGTAGGTAATAAAGTAGATAAAGTAAGAGACAGAGAAAAGTAAAGAGAATAAAATAAGAGAGAGAATGAAGTAGGAAAGGAAAAGTGAGTTAATTATTATCATCTAGAAATTTCTGAAATGGAAAAACGACTCAACTATGAAGGAACGAAGGGTGTATTAATTGGCAAAAATGAATTTCACTTTTTATATTATACTCCCCCCCGTTCTTGAAAATGTATGAATTATTTCCTTTTTATTTCGTCCCTGGAAAGTATAAAATTTCTAATTTTGGACCGCAGTACACTACCCCACTCTTCACTACTGCTACTTTCACTACCCTTTCTCTTACTTTATCAATTGTGCATAAAACTCGTGCCCAACCAAAGGAGTGGAGTGTCCCGGTATTATGTGACACGGGACACGAGTTTGAAGAAATGTTAAGAAAAGTGCGTGGAAAAAAGTTAGTGGAATATAGACCTCACCTCCCTCTGTTCCCAAAGAATAGTCTTATTTTTTCCATTTTGATCCTCCTACAAAATTAGTTCACTTCCATTTTTGTCAAGCTTTTCTCTCGTATGACATTATCCACTAACAATACTCCAATCATTTTTCCTTTTTCTATCTCTCTCCTAATTTACAAATTATGCATTATAACCTGTGTTGTCCCCAAAGTCCTATTTTTAAGGAACGGAGGAAGAGTTAGTTTTAAATAAAATGTGGAATGAGTTAGTGGAATATGGGACATACTACCGTTTATTGTAAAAGTGAGACTCCTATTGATGGACGGACCAAAATGGAAAAACGAGACTCCTATTGCCGGATGGAGGGAGTATCAGTTTAATTGGTCGATTTGTAATGCCAGTTTCAGAACAAACTGATCCTGCAATATTTGCATTTCACACAGATAAACTCTAGATATAGTTTGCTGGTTTGCTTGTTTACTGTGATGCTGTTGCATAATGGACTTGACATTGTTTGTTTAACATATTTGTTATTTCCCAAAGAAGTCACTGATAATAGCAATAAGCGCTATAAAGTATTGAGACAACCTGACTACAATTTGCAGAAAACATTCTACTAATGATGACAGGAGAACTACTTTAACCCTCGTGCTTTACTAAAACCCCCATATGAATACTTTTTTCTAAACTAGAACTCTAGAAGGTTAACTGATCGGATCTGTAATATCTTTTTGTTCCTCTTTGGTCTTACATCACACCTTTTCTCTTTCATGTGCCATCTCATTTGCCCATTGCTTCCTCCATAGTATGCTATTTGGAGACAAGCCCATTTACTTTCATGATTCCTTATACGTAGGTCATATATGACAGATGGACCACTTCAAGTAGAACTCCAATGTGCCTCGACACCAAATAAAGGAAGGGCGATGATTTCATTGACCAACATTCCTATGGCTTCTTTAATTTATAAGGAAGATCCTCATGGTGTGGTATGAAATTTAGGCATTCAAAACTGTTTTACTACTACCTCCGTCCCACATTAAGTGCCACATTTTGCCATTTCGGTCCGTCCCACAATAAGAGTCACATTTCACTTTTACAATTAATGGTAAGTAGACCCCACATTCCACCAACCAATTCTACTCACATTTTATTATAAAACTAATATATATAAGTGGGACCTATAGTCCCACTAACTTATTCAACCCACTTTTCTTTACATTTCTTAAAATCCGCGCCCACACTAATGTGACACTTAATGTGGGACGGAGGTAGTATTAATTAAATGTGGTTTTCTTGGCAAGCTATATGATATTCTTTTATCTTCTTGGCTTCTTCATCCTATCAGGAATTTTTCTTAGGAATAATAGTGGTGTCCTATTATAGTTTCACTTTATAGAACTAATGAATTCCAAAATAGATTGAAATGATTGTTGAGTGCTAAATATGTGTCTATAGACCGAAGTTCACAATAGTACTTGCATTTTTTAAAATTCTCAAGATGACAAAGAAACTGCTTGGTATTTGCATTTTTTAAGATTCTCACATGGTGTTGCTGCAGATTATATTGAAGCATTGTCGGGAAACTCATTGTGCTTTCTGCTTTAATGAACTACAAGCAGATACAGTACCATGTGTCTCTTGTTCAATTCCATTGTACTGCTCTTTGAAATGCCAAGTTCAGGCTGGAGGAGAGGATTTTCTGAAGTATAAGGCCGAATATGGATTTAAACTGGACTTATCTGATGACCTTGAACAACATATAAGAAATGTGACCTCACCTAGCTTTAGTAGTCCAGACGTCAAACATTTTGCTGAACATAGGCATGAATGTCAAGGCATGCATTTGCCTGCAGTTTTGCCTTCTGATGTGGTTCTAGCTGGGCGGATAATTGTTAAGCACATAGAAGAGCAGGCTTATGGAGGTCTTGATCATAATGTTCATAAGATTCTGGTATTTTTTGTTTTTTTCATCTCTATTAGCTGACTCGTTGCAGTTAATCTGACAACTCTTTTTATGCCTAGGATCTTTGTCAGAATTATGGACAGCTTTCATCTGACACCAAACTGGAGTTTCATGTTTACTCTATAATTCTTCTGTGCTGTCTTCAGCGGTTTTATGCCGCAAAACTTCCTTTAAACTCAACGATAACTTCAGAGGTAGATCGTGGTGCTGATAGTGATAAAAAAGCTCCACTGATTACCTGTTGGAGTATCTTTTCCCTACATGTACTGTCTAAATTTTCTTGGTTTGTTTATTTCATTCATTTACAATGCAGATTATTATGCTTCTCTCCAAAATCCGGATCAATTCAATGGCAGTTGTCCGAATGAAATATTCAGATGTAAAGCAACCTCTAAATTATGATCTAACAGGTTCTATAGAACAGGTAATACTTGCTAAGGAGAAGTATTTCGTTTCTTATAAACTATACAGCCTGAAGTGTCCCATGGATATTTATATTGAGATTTCTTGCCATATTATTGAGGATTGGAAAGAGCTGTTGACGGTTCGTTCTTTACTTTATTCCATAGGTTGGTTGGATATGAATAACCTTTAAGCTTTTATGTTTAGTGGAGTCTGACTTTTGTTTTCTGCTAACTAAATAAGATTGTCTGGAGGGCACAAAAGCATATGTTGGTAACAGCATTACTGAAAATGTACTATGAAAACAAATTGATTGTATGATATCATGTTTCTAGTCAATTGTCTTCTCTTTACTTTGAGATGTGAGGAAAGCATGACAGCAGAAACGTCATTGAAGTGTGTAATTTGAGGTCAGAAGCTGGAGATAGCTGTAGGGTATGTGTCTTGTTGGGAAGTAAATTCGTATGTTGAGAAACAATATTCATGAATTTCAGTACTTTGTCAGGAAGCATTACTAGGGATGAGCAGTACATAACAATAAAATATATTTATAGACACATATTAGAGAAAAGTAGTAGTTGATTATTATCACTGTACGAAGCACCTATATGACTTACTTTCCTTTTTTATCCGTTCCAATAAAGATGACCCTTATTTAGAAAATAATCAAAATATTCAACTATCTTCGCTCTCTTAATTTAATCCTTTCTCCTATTTTAAAACATTCAACCATATTTCCTCTCTATTACTTTATCCATCTTTCCTACTTTAAAACACTCAACAATCTTTTCTCTCTCTACTCCTTGAAATAAGAGTGCATAGAATCCCATGCCGTCCTGCTAAAGGGTGGTTCATATTCCCTGCGACAGAGGGAGTATATTACAAAGATTTGAGCCGGACGAAACTGATTTGGGATACTTATTCAATAACCACTTCCCCTCAAGTTGGGGCATATATATTGACCACATCCATTTGATACAAAGTTCGAGAAACATTTCGCTGCCAACGAATTTGTGGATGACGAATTGAAGGTGAGTAGTAATCATCTCATTCAAAACACACTCTTGAACTAAATGACAATTAACCTCAATATGTTAGTCCTTATGAAAAAACGAATTATATGCAATGTAGATAACAACTTGGTTATCACAATGCATAGGTAAAGGTTCATTGAAACTTGAAATTGAACCCCAATTCCCCATGTAGATTCTTACCTCCAACCATTAGCAGTATGAGCCATAGCTCTATACTCAACCTCAACAGACGATCAACATCAGGATATCCTTCAACGTTTAGATGGCCATTCTTCTTAAATAACAATTCATTTCTATGAGATGCCTTGACATATTGAAGTATTCAAATAGCAACATCCATGTGACTTAAGATGATCCAAAAAACGACTGACTAAAACAACAACAATGGAAATGCCATGCCTTGTTACCTTCAAATAGATAAGTTTTCAAACTAGACGTCTATACTTAGCTTTATCCTTCAAGAAATCTCCACTCTCATCTCAAGCACAACACTGGGGTCAATCTCCAGAGGATATCAACAAGCTAAGCTTCAAGTAGTCCAATTTCTTTTAGTGCATTTGTATCATACTTTTGCTAAGGTAGAAAATCTCCAAAATTTCCTTGTGCAATTCCAATTATTAAGAAATACTTAGGGCGCCCTAAATCCTTAACAAAATGTTACTGCAAGTATTCCTTAGTCTCTTCAATTCCATGAACATCACTTCTAGATATAAAAATATCAAGTATTCCTTAGTCTCCTCAATTCCATGAACATCACTTCTAGATATAAATATATCATCGACATTTACAATAAGAATGACAATTCCTTATGCTTGATGTCGCAAAAACGGAATGATCAGATTTGAATTGCTTAAAATCAATAGTTTCATGAAGAACTTATGAAGCCACGCCTTCAGACTTTGTTTAAGGCCATAAGTTGTCCTATTGAGACTACAAACATTAACATCCCTTTGCAGGATATATGGACAGTTTTAGGTCTAACATTGAATAAAGGCATAAGATCTGTCGTAGTTGCACTACTGGACTTGATAACAGACTAGAGAGCTATCACCTTTGAAAGCCCACTTTGGATGTCAAATAAACTTGCGGCTTATATTATACTCCCTCCGCCCCAATAAATATGAAACGTTTGCTTTTCGACATGGCATTTTATGTAGTGTTGTTTTGTGAGTTAAAGAAGAGAGAGAAAAGTAAGAGAGAGGAAAAAGTAGAGATAATGTTATTTCTATTTTAGGAAACGTTTCATTTTTAATGGGATAGAGGGAGTATTATATTATGATCTGGTATTGCCTTTTGTAAATTCCTTCATTGGGCCTTACACGATTACTTGAGTTTTTGTATCTATTGGTGACAACATTGAATATTCCTATGGGATAAAAAGCTTGCTTTTATTTTAAATTTGTAATCAACATCTTTTTTGTTTGCATGTCAACTAGCTATTTGATTTGAATAGAATGCTTAAATTTTTTGATTTACTGAACCTTTCTGATGTTGTTTTATAGATTGAGGTGGCTCAAGCTGTATATTCAGGCGGAAGTTTATTTAACCATTCATGTGAGCCAAATATTCATGCATATTTCCTTTCACGTACCTTGTTCATGCGAGCAACAGAAAATGTCACTGCAGGATCAGAAATGGAACTCTCGTATGGCCCTCAGGTAATAATATCTTCCATATTGCTAGAAAACTTAATTAAAAATGAAGTATTTTATTCAAAACCCTGTTCATGTTTAAATGTATGGAATTGTTAATTGCGGCGGCATTAAGAGAAAGTTGTTACAGTGATCAATCTATAGGAAGCTACAGCAAACCTAGAACATATGATTGGTTTACTCATTCTATATGCAAGCATAACGTGCTATAAACTATTTTATTCAAAACCCTGCTCGTGTTTAAACCCTGTTCATGTTTGAATGTACAGTACTGTTAATTGCAGCGGCATTAAGAGAAAGTTGTTACAGTGAGCATTTTATAGGAAGCTACAACATACCTAGAACATATGATTGGTTTACTCATTCTATATGCAAGCATAATGAATGTGATATGAATATTTTTTATGAATTGTCTATTGATGGCAGGTTGGGCAGTGGGATTGCGGCGAGCGTCGTATGTTTCTGAAAGATAGATACTCGTTTATTTGTAAGTGCAGCGGTTGTACACAAGTGAATCTGTCTGATCTTTTCCATGGTGGTTATCGGTGTATCAAGCCAAATTGTGATGGAGTCGTGCTGGATAGTAGTGTTATTAAATATGAAAAGGAAAAGATCGGACATTGTGAAAGGCTTAGCTGTTTGCAGGTGTTATGCTTTGTCTTTTCAACCTGAATGTTTTCATAATCAAAAATATCATCAGCAAACCTATAATAAAGTTTTACCAGACTCTGCCATTTATATTAATATGGAGCACTTGATTATCACTCTTTTATGGACCTTAAGCATAACACGATTTAGAGTTCATACATTGTAATTTGTAAACAATCATCACAGTTTTAGTTGCTGCAAGTTATGTCAAATTATAGTATGAAAAATTGCTTTTCAGACTATCATCTTAGATCTTTTTACTATCAATAAGCATCAAAATAGACCATATTGCCTTTCACTCACATGACAAGCTATTATGGCATCATCAAAGATGATCAAAAAATGTAAGCTAACTTGTACTATCTCTTATGTTGATCCTTTCATTATATGGTATTGAAGGACAATGTGACAAGTGACGATAGCTTCAGCAAGTTAGCTCATTACATGTATGAGCAAACAGATTACCACTGGCTTGAGCCAGGATCTTGCTTGGGTTGTGCAACTTTTTGTGATTTACAAGTGACAAAGAAATCAATAAGCAAAGCTGAGGTCCATATCCAAAGGTATTTTTAAACCTTATATTTCACTATAGCTGCTCTTCTTCAATTTTTTTATGTCAAGATTCTGGTGCCTAGGAATAAAGTGTTCTTGAGCTTGCTTGTATTATCTGGTAGCATTTTTTCACGTGTCCATAACTGTTATTTTTAGTTATGAATTTGATCATCCATTTTATTGGTCAGGATGAAGGATGCAGTGACTTCTGGTGCTCGCACAACTAATCTTCTTATGGATGCTTTGAGATATGTTGATATATTACGAGCAAAATTACATCCTTTCAACAGAAGACTTGCTGAGGTAGGTTTAGGTTTTGCTTTAGATTTTGATATCTATGTAATTGCATTATATACTTTTATACTTTTTTGTATCCTATCTTTCACTTAGTCCATCCATGATCCATCTGCTGTACCAGACTTTTGAGGTAGGAATTCTGTTGGATTATCTTTTACCAACTTGATGTTCCAGGTGGAAGATGACATTGCACAGGCATTTTGTTTGATTGGAAATCTACAAGCTGGAATGGACCATTGTCGAGCCTCAGTTAAGGTGAGCTTTCATTTGAGTATGATTTTAAAGCTAGAACAACTATCTATTTTTATATCACTTGTACCTGACTCTAGGGACCTCTAGATTTGAGGATTACCTATCTGAATTTTATACCTTAGTGCCCATATTCCTGCTTATAAAGATTATACTATTATGTACCGCATGGATGGGGATCTGTCTCTAAGCAACTTTAGGGGCTTTTGGTCGAGGGGAATCAGGGAAAAAAAATAGAATAACCACCCATGACCCTTTACTGTGTGTTTCTGTGTTTGTATGGCGTTTTCAATAATTATATTTCCCCATTTTCTTTCACAGTCACCATCGTTATGTCATTCCCCACCCCACTTGAATTTTTCTGCTTCCCTATATCCCTCTTTCCACCTACACCCCACCCCACCACCCTCTGCAACTTCATCACACAATGGCCTCCTCCTCCGCCGCCCTCACCTCCAAAGTCCAACCCCACCCCTCCACGCAATTCCTTTTGTGGTTCTGAATCTAAAAGAATGGAAAATTTAGGATTATTCCTTTACTCTCTCCTAGTTTCCTTTTCTTGATTCCTCTCCCTCCCCCCTTCCACCTGATCTAAATAAATGTCACTCTATTTCTTGTGAGAAGATACAGCCTTCCAGTGTGGTGGATGGTTATATACCGCTCCAGTTTACCCTGCTTGTCAAATTATTTAGAACTTCAAGAAGAAAATTAAAAAACCTACTCCCTCCGTCCCAAGGTAAGTGACACATTTCCTCTTTTGGCAAAAGTTAACCATTTTAATATCTCATACTTTATTCTCTTCACCTATATACTTTATCTCTCCTCTCTCAACTCACTGAACACCAATTTCTCAATTCTCATGCCCAAAAGAAATGCGTCAATTAACTTGGTATGGAGGTAGTACTTAAATTATAAATGACGATTTTCGGTTATAGAAGTAACCACTCTATGGAAACATTTATTGATTGAGGTCTATAGTAATCTGCCTATGAAATAAACGTAAAAATGTCTTGTAAGCTGCATTGACAGATTCCAAAAGAAAAAAAAACAAATTGCGGAATATGTCTTATGTTTAAATGAATATACCTGGTTGATGTGGAATTTTCTTGTTTGTTAACTCTGAGTTTAAACAAACAGATCCTGGAGAAGCTCTATGGTGAAAGGCATATCGCCATAGGAAACGAGCTGATTAAACTAGCATCCATTCAGTTTTCCATGGGCCAAGAAATTTCGTCCGACTACACAACTAGGATTGTTGCAATATTTTCTCGATACTATGGATCTCATGCAGAGATCATGTTTCCTTATGTGCGTTACCTTAAGAAGCAGAGTTGCAGAGTTGTTTGACCACTAGTTGGTCTTGTTTATCTTTCTACATGAGTTTAACGGCAACTTCTGTAAATGCATCTGATCTTGAAATCAACTGGAACCGGAACTGTGGTCCAAACTGAACTTGGTTCTTTGAGGTTCCGGTTTGATTCTAACTTGTCCGAATCGTGTACCGACCGTTAAGTCTGGTACTAGAGGTGCTAAAATATGGAACTGGAACCGTGGTCCAAACTGAACTTTGTTCCTTGAGGTTCCGGTTTGGCTCCAGCTTTTCAGAATCGTGTACTGACTGGTACTAGAGATGCTAAAAAATCAAACCGGAACCTTGGTCCAAACTGAGCTTTGTTTTTGAGATGCCAGTTTAGTCTCAACCTTTTCAGAATCGTGTACTGACGGCTGGTCTGAACCGAACCTGAGTCAGTGAACATCTGTAAGCTCACAATCAATTGCACTTGTGAGTCGTATGTAGTCATTAATGATAGATATGGTGTGTATTTCCTGTCAATTTGATTTATCAAAATAGAATTATGTCATACATTGATAAATATTACCCGCAGAATGATCAGGTTGAGTAGAGACTGCTGTCCATGTTTGCGTGACATTTTGTCGATTTTTCCTATTGTTCACATTTTCCTACCGCTTCTAGCATCCATATTCAACTCACAGACTGATAAGAGGTGCCCACGGTTCCAGAACCGGCGGTTACGGTTCGAAACCGCCTGTTCCGGTTTTGGAAATTGCCGAATTGGAACCGAACTGCGAGGGTGTTTCGCGGTTACGGTTCCAGTTACAAAACCGACGGTTTTTCGACGGTATTTTACGATTTTTCACGGTTCCGAACTGCTGATTTTTTGCGGTTCCGGCTTGGTTTCACGGTTTTCCAGTGGGTTTTAGCGGTTCCAGTTTGGAACCTCTCGGAACCGGCGGTTCCGGCACGGTTTCGGTTCGAAAATTTTTGAACCTGAACCGAACCACGGTTCAAAAATAACGGTTTCAGTTCGGATAAATTCTCACGGTTTCGATTCAGAACCGTAACCGGCGGTTACAGTTTCAGTTTTAACCGTCGGTTCGGTAAAAATGTCTGTAACCACCGGTTCGGTAAAAATGTCCTAACATTTTTTATATATAGACCTGAGTGCTAACATTTTTTATATATAGACCTGAGTGCTCTGTCTCATAAAATAATGATATTTTTCATTTTGGGATGTCACATAAAAATATTTTATTCTATTTTTGGTAACTTCTGACCTCATTCTTCGCTAACAATATTATAATTATTTTTTTCTTTCTGTCTCCCTATTACTTTACGGATTGTGTATTAATTCTCGTGCTGTTCCAAATGTTAATATTTTTGTAGGACGGAAGGAGTGCTATTTATCACTCCAAAATATGTGGAGAAGAAGAGAGGAGGAAGAAATTGGGAAGAAGAGAGAAATAGAAATATGGCAAAAAGTTGGATTAAAATGTGCACTATATGTCAAATCTTCTTTCACTCTTATCACAAATAGACTAAAATATCCTTTAGAAGTTTGAGTTTAATTTTGCCAAAAAAATATATCTAAAAAGTGAAAAAGTACTTTAAATAATATTTAATCAAATTTGAAACACTTCTAGTGATACTTTTAAAGTTTTGGTACCTAATTTGATACCAATCCATAGTTGAAAAATCTAAAAACTATTCACTCTTATTTAACATATTCTACTTTATTTTATATACTGTATCCGACTCCTCAAGGTTAGATTTCTTGATTCGTCACTAACCCTACAAAACATTATGTTAGTGACGAAAAGGGCAAAACTTACATAAAATAATGAAAGTTGAAAGAACACTAGCATTAAGCCCAACTAATCGTTAAATTAAACAATTTTATGAAAAATATTTGTCGCTTAGAATAGCAACCTCATAAATCATACGCACATTGTCCCGCGTCTTAAAGCAAAACTTTCTTTTTCTACACGAATTTTTATATAATGTTACTTTATGATTTAAAGTGAAGTTTTACACGAAATTTTATTATTTCATAATTTAAGTGAAAAAAGAATAAAGTAAATATTAACTCAACCATAAAAATAGATAAAGTTGTATATAGCACAGATTTTAATACATAATTTAGTAAGTACGAGAGTGAGAAAAAATGTGATTAAAGTATTGTTAGTGGATTGAGAGGTCTATATTATTTGTAGTGTTTAAAATTTTTCATTTTTTAGAACTGGTCTAATTTTTATAGACAAAGCTTACAAGATATCTCCATTTTAAGAAATGTGTGAAATGTCAAAAAAAAAGAAAAAATTCGAAAATAGGTCACTGGAACATCTTAAAAATGAAAATGAGCAAGTGGCATTGAAATGGAAATGTGAACAGAAAATAATCCATACTTTATTGAGTAAACAAGGGCATCATAATTATTTAAATTTAGCATCATAATTATTTAAATTTAGCATCATAATGGAAATGCCTCGAATATAACATTTACACCAGGAAATATTGGACTGATAGAAACTAAAATTTGAATGATTACACAAGATTTGATACAACCAAATGCCAAGCTGCATAGACACAAATACAACACAATGATCATCCAAAAGAGATGAAATACAAATGTTGTGCGATTTGTGTCCAAGAGACATAGCTAAGACTTCTAAATTCTAATCTTGTTTTCTTTTACATGCTATAATCAATTCAACCATCGAAACGAATCTGAAGGTGGTCTACTTTGTCCGGATCATGAAATTGTATTGTGCAAAAACATAAGTTATAACAGTCCTGTCCTACCTCCAAGTTGCAAGCTACCCGTAGAATCGGGATTACAGTTTTCATGTCCTATTTGCTGCCTTTAAATGCTGAAAGAGAGAAGAATGACCTTGTTGCTGAAAGAAAATGTATACAAATTTATTACACAATATTGAAATCATACGGCGTACGGAAGCAGAATGGAAAAGGCAAAATCTAATTTACCTTTCGTTACAGTCCCAGAAGCAGAAACATTTCCCTCCTGAAACTGCTGAGATAAACTCTGGGCATCAAGCTTCCTAATTCTTGCTTGAGCTGAAACACAAAATGTTTCATCATGAGGCCATATTTATCACATAGGATAAACTACTTCAGCAACAAATCATGAATGTGTAGTTATAGCATATTGCTTTAAAATATGAAGGAGTGGCAGGTTATGTTCTATTCTCAAAGACTTCACAACAAGAATTTAAGCTTTAACACCATTACCATGTTGTTCATAATCAGAGAAGTTCTTCTGGTGCCCATTGTTCTTTGAATGATGGGTTGCTATCCTCAACAGATTTTCAGCACTTCTCTTGCTTGTGAATCTGGAATCATCAGAATCGTCCTCTCCTTCAGAAAAGACAGATGGGCTAGACCAACCTGTTGAGTTCGCATCAGTTTTACTCTTGCGGGCAAATTTTAACAGCCTCTTTAACCCTTTGGGTGCATCTTTGTGGTAGACCATTGCTGGAGGATTTTCAGCAATCCCCCATTCACTGGAATCAGGTTCACTGCTCTCCTCAAGAAGCATCTGTGATAGGGAATGACGAATTCGAGGACTTGACGCTTCAATAGGCGCCTTATAAGCTGGTGAAACCCCTTTTTGGTTACTGTATTCAACAGAGTTCATGGAGTGATCTTGCTCCTCTATTTCCACCCAAGCTGTTGGTGAGATGGTCAATTCTTCTTCAGCCTCAGCCTCAGCCTCAGCCTCAGCATCAGCTTTCAATTTAGGCTCTTCTACTCTGGCGGTGCTATCACCAGTGGTAGGGTTAACCTCACCTAAATCTTCCTTGACGTTACATTGTGGGGGACTCTTTGTGCTGGTCCCAGATTCTGTGCAAGTGTGAACTTTAAAGTCTTCGTTTTCCCTTTCTTCATGCTGACCAGCTAAATCAGATGACTTAGAAACTGTTGGTTTGTCATCGGCCAGCATCAGATACCCAGCCTTCCTCAATGGTTCTGGAGGAGATGCTTTTTTCTTCACAGTTGGATTAACACTGGAGGTATTTTTAGAGCCTTTACGAAGAAAAGGCTTTGATTCCAATGGAACTACACTGTTCTTCTTTGTCACCTTGTTATATAAATTAGGTTTCGCAGAGGAAACAAGATTTTCTTCTGTGGCAGTTTGAACGTTGCTTTTGACAGTTTTCTTAGACTTAGTCACAGATTGCTTTTGTTCAATGGCAGGTTTCAGGGTCTTCTTGCAGTCATTTTGATTCGGCGTTACAGATTTTGCTTGTATTCGAGATGTCTCTACTTTTGAGCTAACCTGAGAAGCCGGCACTGTTTGCTGTGGCCTTCTACGAGTTGGCACAGCACCAGAAGCTGATTGCAGACTCTGGGTTTTAGCAGGAGATGGCCCTCTAGTTCCAGGGGATTGCCCTCTAGCTGCGGGAGATGGAATCGATGGCCATGATTTACGAGTGGCAGGCAATGAAGAAGCTTTTGTAGATACTTTCTTAACAGCCCCAGCTCTAGGGTTTTCTACCTTGGGATTTACTGGTGGAGATGCAATAATTTGTGGTTTCTGGAGCTTCTTCACATTATGTTTTCTACCAATATCACCATTTGCTGGGCTCAGTTGTGATTTTTTTGTATCAATATTTTGTTGCATCCCTTTAAGGTGTTTGTCTTTTCCTTCTCTTTTTTTTGTAGCTTCTCCCCGAAGTTTCTCATCCCTCTTCTCCTTGTAGTGATCATAAAATCCACCTCTCTTCTCAGACGGCAAGCTTTGTCTTTTGCTACCAGCTGGCACAGCAGTACGAGTTTTCACAGGTTTGGTTTCCATCATCTTCATCAGCAGTTCATTTAGTTCTGCTTCCTTTTGACGGCTCCACTCTGCTGAGGTGACTATTTTTTCATTAATGTCAGTTGATTCAGTCGGACAAGTATCCTCTTGCATAACCATAGGAGTGCATGTTTCTTTTTCAGGTGAATTCAACTTTGCATCTGATTCACAATGCTCAAAAGGGAAGTCTTCTGAAGCAACTACCTGCTCTGCTTTGGACTTTTGGGAACTATATATTACTTCCTTGCTTTCTACATTATTTAGAATCTCAGTAGCAGAATCCTCAGTAACATCATCTTGAGGACATTGTGAAGAATCTTCGCCCATTCCACTGCTCCATCTTCTCAATACAGACTTGTTCACTCCAATTGATGCACTCAACAAGGAGCTAGCCTTCTGACTATCCAATGTTTGATCCTTCTGTTTTCTTTCAAAAAGATTTATCGCATCTTGTACACTCATTCTCTTCGCATTATTCTCTGGTTTTCTGAGCCCTTGCTCCAAGCAATCTTCATCACTATCATCTGCAGAGTCTTTAGGTAACATTCTATCCCGGGAAGGAAAATAGTTCAGACTTTTAATAGTTATTGCAGTAGACCTTCGAGATCCAGATCGTCCAATTTGTACCCTCCGCATTGGAGATGCTGACCTCCTAGGTGAAGCAGATCTTATAAGAGTCCGACTTCTTTCCGTGGACGGTTGCTCTTCCTCACTTGAAAAAGAAGATTCATCACTTCCTGTTGAGCTTTGCCTCTCTACCTGTGCCGCTTTGGCAGGTGAGACGCCATATATTACTGGAAGCTCTGAACAAGGAGATTTAATTGGATGATTGCTCCTTTCTCTCGGTTTTAACCCATCATTTTCTGAAATTTCAACAGCCTGAGCTCCATGTCTCAGTTCTAAATATTTTCCTAATGAATCACTGCAATGAATACATGATAGGCATTATAAATAGATCCACAGTTTCTGCAATGCAGAGAAGTTAAAACTTTGACAAGGAAAACAATCAGCCCAGCTCATAACAGCCAAGAGTACCTCAAATCTGTTGATCCAAGATGTCGAGAAAACTTTTCTACATCAGTCATCTCCTCCACAGAGTATCGAGAACCAGCAGCTTGGTCAAAAGCAGTTGTCAACTCATCTCGCAGGGCATTAAGCCTCAAGTCCATGGCCCGCAACAATTCATTCCTGCAGGCCACCAATTGTCAGAGTACAGATATGGTAATTGGAACTTTAAGTAGCAGCAGACAAGTAACAGACATACTTGGAAGCACTTGAGTTGTCAGCCTGCACACAAGCCATTACCAGAATAGGCAGTTAATATAACACCGACAAAGATCTTCAATCTAGATTGAACAAAGCAACAAACTTGAAAAGGCGTAAGATCAACTCACTTCTGCTGTAGATCCTGCGTCATCCGTGCAGTTGTCATCTGACAGAGGAAAATAAGGGAAACTTAACTTTGTATTTGGATATAAATGACGGCAAGCTTCTATTCCCTAACAATAGAGACTGCTCTCAGCTGGGTTTTCTTTTTGTTAGGCAAGAGGTTATTCCTAGAATATACATGCATAAGACCTTTTTGTGTTGAGTATTCAAATAAAACCAGAAAAATGTTGCTTATTAAAGACAGTTGTGAATTACAAATAGACATCCTTAAAGCACATTGCCCTCAAATCAAGGTATGAGGACACTTACCAGATAGCCCACTTTGGAACTGATATTCTTTACCCTGTGGAAAGAATTAAAATATCAGATTTAGCACTGGAGAACAGATATCAACTTCGGTGGAAATAACTAGTTTTACCTTTGCATATAAAGAAAGATGGAAACTGCGAGCCTCCTCCAGCTGAGATATCTCATCTTTCAAGGAATTAGTGACTTCTAATATGTCTTCTGACCCAATTATACGTAGGAACCTATTTCATGAAAATAAAGTTTGCATGTAAAGAGGATACAAGAACTGTTGCTTATTTGTAAGAAAATAGTCAAAAGAAGAATATCTGCTAAACCTTATCAATGTGGATTTAGTAAACCATTCATTGCCGTGCAAATTTTCTGGTGTGGAAAGTTTATACTTGTCATCAGATCCTTTTGAATGCAAAGCTTTGATGTCAACTGAATGCAGCAATAGATGCTCCAAGAGTCCAGATTTGACTTTCTCTTTCTTGTTAGCATAGCATACACATGCCTCATATCTTTAAAAAGCAACAAACAACCAATTAAAACACCAATAACTAAGATACCCTGGCAACAGACTCAAACATCACCCAACAGTAGAAATAAGAGTCCTAATTTCGACACCCTCTTTTGACTCACACATTCGTAACTACTCAAAAATGATAACTTTTTCCAAAACTAAATAAAAGTACCTAACATAATATTATAACCAATGATTTGAAAACATAACTATTTTAGTGAGTCTGAAGAAGCAAACTGTATCCGGAAAAACTCTTCATTAATCAGGGTGTGTTTAAAAAATTCAGAAATATTAATAAATGATTATGAGCTTTTAGAATCAACATAGCAGTCTACGGAACCATACAGCACATCAGACAATACAACACAGCACCCAAATAATCGCAAACAATAAAGTACAAGGTTTCTATGAAGTATAACCTGTTTTGGCTAGGAAAAATATGGAACTCAATGTAATCCACTGGAATGTTGGCATCTTTCACTGCTTCCATCTTCACCTATACTTTGCTGAAGGCACAATACATACAGTAGAAAGCTGCAAGTAGTGCAACAGCCACATTTTGCAGATGTAAAACTTTAAACTCTGTGCCTAATGTTACAAACACTAAAAATGGAACAAACAAAGGAAAAGTTACCAGAATCTGTTTTTAAGTTTCGATCACCACGAACCCAATTTCATCATTCAGCTAACAAATAATTTCTCGCAAACAATCCATCTATTATACCACCATTGCAAGGTCAGAAATCGCACGATTGTGATTGCGTAAATCCAGGAACGCTATAATCAGAAGCCACACATCTGTAAAACATAAATTCAAATAAGAATTGAATGGTTGAAAAGGCATGACCGAATGTCAATTTATAAGCTAATCACAAGTAACAAAATTAATGCTTATTCAATCATAAGAAAATGTAAAAGCATCATTCACACCTTCCTTCAAGATCAGATCTAGCTTCCAAAAACAGAGCAAAATGCTGAAACAGCTACCAAAAATCAACAAAAAAAACAGAAATAAAGGAATACATATAAATAGAACTCTAACGCAGCAGCATCTGAAGCCAGCAATGAAGTTTTAAATCCTGACATTAATCAGAACAGTAGCGCAAACATATGCAAGCTTGAAACCTTTAATGCAAAAAAGCAAACCACGAGGGAGTGAGAGAGTAGTTACTTACACTGGAAGTGAAGCAAGAGCTTAAGCTAGAGAGAGATTTGTGTTCGTCCCTTTCGCTTTTCTTATTTGAGGTAGAGAGAGAAAAGCAAAGGAGACTCTTGTTTGAAGAAAGAGAAACCCCACACCACACCACACCACACCACACCGCTAGATTCAAAAACACAATTCTTTTAATATTAAATTCTTTACTTAAAATAAATTGCAGGTTTTGTTTTTTAGGCATGAATTAAGAATGGATTTCCATAAAATATACATTCATCACTCAAGATCTTTAGTTGACAGCATCTCTATTTAAATGATTTAAGTGTACATTATCTTTTTTTTATTTTTTACCTCGCCACATTTGCACGATTTGTATGTTAATTTATAGATAATAAATTTGTTAAGTTTGATTCATAGTTTTCTTGAAAGCATGATTGGAGTATTAAATAAGGGAAGAAATAAGAATACCAGCTGTTTGGGCCACACCATTAAATGACAATAACACCTCTAAAAGCAGTTTTTTTCTGCTGTCCATAATTTTCTTTCCAAAATATATAGACCCTCCGTTAGGGTTGAGCAAAAAAATTGGAAACCGAATATATTCAGTCTCAATTTGGGATTAAGGTGATAAACTCCGTAGAAAACGACCCATATACTATATATATATATATATATATATATAGAGTTGTGATCATATGATAACCCCCAATTTGTACGATAACCCTATAACTAAATCTGGACCACACATATTTTCTAATCTTGTGGCTGGGATTCAAATTTAGATTTACTTCATAAAAAAAGGCGCAGAGGTAAATATGTCATTTCTCTAATTTAATTTCTGAATTTCGCTTCATTCTTTCATTCTCTCTCGGTTCGATTCTCTCATCTTTCTCAGCGATTTTGTTTCCATATTTCTCTTCTCATCGATTGTGTTCCCAGATTTGATGGTGTTGAGGGAAGAATTCTGGTTGATGAAGCTTCTGAAGCGGCCGACGACGCCGGATCTGGAACAGAATCGCACCCCGGAAGAAGGCCGGCCGAGAAATGTTGAATTCATGGTTACAGAAGAGAAGGTAAGCAAATTATACTTTTATTGGAATCACAAACCGTTGATCTTTCAATAGTTTTTCTTTCTGTTTTTGGTGTGCTACTGATTTGCAACTGAAATTTATTAAGGTTGATAGAGTACTCGACACTTCTGTTGCTTTGCTACTTTTTTTATTTATTTGATTATGAGAAATATAAATTGTGAATTACACTAAATTATTTGGTTTTGTTTGCTGCAACATTATCAATTTATACCTGCTTCTTTATTTCAGCTTAGAGTTCATAATTTGATGCTTGTTTGTTATTTTTTTATAGATCAATGCATTCATGCACTGCTTTTTAGCGGCTAGAAAAATTACTACGTTGTATGATTTGGAAGTGGCAATATGTGAGAGTGAGGGCATCAAAAAGTTTGAAGAGCTGGAATTGGGTCCTTTGGTGAAGCACCCACTCGCTGTGCATTATTTTTCTCTGACTTCTAAAGTTACTGAAGTTTACAGAATAAGAACCGAAGAAATAATAAGAACTGAAGTTTATTAATTTGATGATGATTTTATTCAAATGGGTGAGATCTTTTTTATTTGTTCAGTAAAAAAAATTTTGAAAGAGGTTTTAGTGTCTTTTTTATCTGTAATCTTGCCTAGTAGTTAAACATAAAAAAACATTTTTTGTATATCTGATTAGCTATCCAATACATAGTTGTCTACATGTTCTTCATTTTAGTGATGCTAAAATGATAGTTTTGTCGGATAGAATGATACTCTGAGTTGATAAAATGATAGTTTTGCCGGATAGAATGATACTCTGAGTTGATAAAATAATAATTTTGGTTAGTAGAATGATACTATGAGTCGATAAAATGATAGTTTTGGTTAGATAGAATAATACTCTGAGTTGATAAAATGATAGTTTTGTCTGATAGAATGATACTCTGAGTTGATGAAATGATAGTTTTGGTTAGATAGAATGATACTCTGAGTTAATAAAATGATAGTTTTGGTTTGATAGAATGATACTCTAAGTTGATATAATGATAGTTTTGCCAGATAGAATGATACTCTGAGTTGATAAAATGATAGTTTTATTCCTGTATACATTTTAATAATCCCACTTTGCTCAATCAAAAGTCTGCGTTTTGAATCGGACCCTTTTAAGTAATTCCAGTTGATCAAGTTGGTGGTGATAGGGATCTTGGCATCTTTACCAAGTTCGCATACAAGCTAGCAAACACACCACCCTATGAAAAATGATACTGTCACTACTCTTTTGGTTACCAAGTTATCATATAATTTTACAGTCCTTCCCCGGAGGCTCGTCGCGGTCGGGCAGCCACTCGACGGTGAGGGAGGGCCACTCGAGGGCGTGTGTTGATGGAGTACGTACTAAACAAGCCCAACAGCAGTAAAGCCCATCAGCCTAAAGCCCAAGAAAGAGTATCAGTTCGGCATGACTAAAGAGTATCAGTCCGGCATGACTAAAGAGTTCAGTTCGGCACAACCAAAGAGTTCGGCCCCAGCCTACAGCTCGGTAAAAGCCAACCAATCAAACTCTGCTCTCAGGTCGGCATCAAGCTCTACTCTCAGATCGGCAAAAGCTGCTCAGCAATAATTCAGCAGTTCGGTCTCAGTATTCGACCGAACTAGGAGATAGTGGACTCATGCAGGATTTCCACCTCCACTACACCCACGATCTATTTAGTGGTGTCAAGCAGTCATTAACTCATGCAGGATAGTGGACCCATGCAAGATCGCCACGATCTCCACGACATCCACTGCCTAGTAAATGGTGCTGCATGCCACGATCTTGGTTCAATGTATAAATAGAACTTAGATCAGATAGAAAAGGGTTAAGTTCAAAAGAAGCTCTCTAGAGAGAAAATATCAAATAGAAGTCTGTATTGTAAGCTGTAGAAAACAGATCAAGCAATACAACTCTGCCCTCTTTTCTTCCCGTGGACGTAGATTTACCTCAGTAAATCGAACCACGTAAATCTCTGTGTCGTGATCTGCATTTTCCTGCATTCATCACCATCAAAAATTCGCCAAACCATCACTGGCGCCGTCTGTGGGAAACAGAGAACCAAATTTGTGATAAAGCGAATTTTTGACCCCTTTTTCCACCCAAAAAAAAAAAAAAAAATGCATACCAGATCACATAACACCCATAATACCGTTCGTGATAACCGTGAGGAAGCTAGTCCAGCTCGCAGGTCTGAAAAACGGCCTCGGGAGACATCTACCTCCGGTTCTCACGAAGAAGGAACAAGCCACTCCAGGAGTCATCGCACCGAGTCTTCCCAGCAGCCCGATTTAAATGAAGCTGTCAAGCTGTTCTTGGCCGAAAAGCAGGAGGAGTTCTTAACCTTCCTGCAGAAGAGCCAACAGCCGGAGAAGACAACGGCGGATTCTCCCTCCTCATCTAGACATGAAAGTCACTACCGCAGTAGTGACGTGTCTTCCAGGAGAAAGAATCCTCAACCCCGACATGTTCCTGTTCCTCCTCGGTACCGGAACCACAGGAGAACTCCATCTCCTCCGTACCGAAGAAATATCGGGTTCGCCATGTACGGAGCATTAAAGACTCCGTTCTCGGACGATATCACCCGAACTCCTTTGCCGCGGAACTACCGGACACCGTCAATGACTTATGACGGGCTAGTGGATCCTCATGACTTCTTGGGACGCTATCAGTATAATATGGCGAACCAGGGTCTCAATGAGGTCCATATGTGCAAGCTGTTCCCCGAGCTTCTTATCGGGAACGCGAGAAGGTGGTTCGATAGCCTCCCCCAAGGCAGCATTAGATCTTACCGAGATCTAATGGATGCTTTCCACAGGAGGTTCTTTCAGAAAGCGGAAGCCCGGATCACTTCGGCTCAGCTGCTTTCTATACGTCAAGGTCGCGACGAAAAGATCAGCGACTTCATGACAAGATTCCACAAGGAATGCCTACAAGTAGATGATCTCAACGATCTACTTGTCATTTCGGCATTCCAAAATGGAATCCTGCCCGGAGCTCTCTACAGAAAGCTCGTGGAGTGCGGTCCGCAAACAGCTCAAGAAATGTGGGACATTGCGGACCAGTTTTCCCGTGCGGATGAGGCAGACCGTCGAAAACGGTCTTTAGACAGCTCATCCCGAGAAGAGAAAAAGAAGCCCGATCAAAGCGGCCAGGTGCTTCCTCGCCGAACTCCTTTTGAAAGAATTCAAAGGGCACCGGTACAAGGCAGATTGGGGCCACGTCTCAATCCTGAGAAGCCGCCCGCTCAGTTCGTACCATTAAGCAAGTCAAGAGCGGAAATTTTCGAACTACATTCCGATATGTTCGAAAAACCAAAGCGGATGACGAAATCAGCCGCGCGGCGACCTCAGGATCAATATTGCTCCTTCCATCAAGCCCACGGTCACGATACTGAGGAGTGCCGAAATTTGGCTGCAGGTATTGATGTTCTTGTGAAAACAGGAACGTTAAAAAAATACCAAAGCAAGCAGCCGAAAAAGAACAAAAGGCAGAGAGGTGCGAACTGCAATCCTCAGGATCCGAAAAGGCATGAGGATCCCGAAGACGACGACGAGCCGCAATATGATGGAGTAATCCAGACTATTGATGCTCTCCCTGCCGGGAAGACTAAGTCGTCCCTAAAAGCAGAACGCAGAGGTTCCAATCAAGAGGAGCCAACACATAAAAGGCTGAAGAAAGACGAAGTGATTACATTTTCAGATGCCGATCCCGTCCCAACCATCTCTCCTCACCAAGACGCTATTGTCATTCAAGCCGGAGTGGCAAACAAACTGATCCACAGAGTATTTGTGGATACAGGAGCGTCAGTCAGCATTCTTTTTAAAGAATGTTTCGATAAAATGGAAGTGGATCCAGCTCGGCTCAGTCCGGCTCCACTTCCTCTGAAAAGTTTCGCCCAGGAGGACACCCGCCCTGAAGGTATTATCAGCCTTCCGATCACGGTGGGAAAAGCGCCTACAAGCTCCAATACGATGATCGAGTTCTTTGTGGTGAAAGCTCGGTCCCCGTACAACATCATCCTGGGGAGAGACTGGCTCAACACAGTTCGGGCCGTTTGCTCTACTTATCACCTCACCATCAAGATCCCCACTAAAGGTGGGATAGCGGTCATCCGAGGTGATCAAAAGAGAGCAAAAGAATGTCTGCAGATTGCGCTTAAAAGTGCCGAACAATCAGTTCGGCACCATCAAGCATAGCAATCACAGCAACCGGAGTCAAAGGCAAGCGAGATGACCGAAGTCACTTCAGAGCCGAACTCAATGACCGTTCAGTTATACGAAGATGATCCATCCAGAACGGTCAAGATCGGCTTCGCAGGAACGCCTCTACTCCGGGAAAAGACCATTCAGCTCCTCAAGGAGTACAAAGATGTCTTTGCATGGTCTCCGTTGGACATGACCGGAGTGCCCCCCGAGGTAATCACTCATCGGTTAAATATTGCCGAACAGAAAAATTCTGCCAATGCCGAACTAGCACAGCCCTTGGAATCCGAAGTAGAGCCGCCGGACTGCTGGAGCGGATTCGTAGATGGAGCTTCAAACAAGATGGGAAGTGGAGCTGGTATTTTACTTGTCGCTCCCGACGGACACGAGGTAACCTACTCACTTCGGTTCCTATTCCCCACTACTAATAATGAAGCCGAGTACGAAGCCCTCCTGGCCGGACTCCAGTTAGCGCAAAGTCTGCTCGTCAAATCTCTCAAAGTCCATTGTGATTCACAAGTCATAGTAAATCACATGTTGGGTACAAGTGAAGCCCGTGATGAGAGGATGAGGAAATATTTAGACAAAGCGCAAAGCATCAGCCGAAGTTTCTCCTATTTTCGGATAATCCGCATTCCCAGAGCGGAAAATAGCCGAGCAGATACCTTAAGTAAGTTGGCCTCAGATCCGAGCTCAAAGGCGGAAGAATTAATGCATCGAAGCATTGATGAAGCCGAGGTACATTCAGTATCCAGCTCGCCGAACTGGATGACGCCGATCTTGCAGTATCTGGATCAAGGACAATTGCCCGAGGATAAGAGAGAAGCTCGGAAGATCACGTGCCGAGCACTTCGGTACGAACTTCATGAAGGAGTCCTCTTTAGAAATTCTTACCTCCAGCCGTTATTGCGGTGCGTAGGACCAGAAGAGACGGACTACATCCTCAGAGAAGTTCATGAAGGATCGTGCGGTAGCCACATCGGAGCCAGAGCTTTAGCTAAAAAAGTTCTGAGATGGGGATATTATTGGCCAACCATGGTACAAGAGGCAGTGCAGCTCGTCAAGAAGTGTACGAAGTGCCAAATTCATGCAAATGTCCCAAGGATGCCGCAGACCGATCTATACATTATGCAAAGCCCTTGGCCTTTCATGCAATGGGGCATAGACATAGTGGGACCACTTCCTCAAGCTCCTCGGCAAATGAAATTCCTTATCGTTGCCGTGGACTACTTCACGAAGTGGGTGGAGGCTGAACCATTAGCTGCGATAACGAGCTCAAAGGCATTGGACTTCGTCTGGAAGAACATAGTGTGCCGATTTGGCATACCCCACATCCTCATCTCGGATAACGGGACTCAGTTCACCGACAAGACGTTCAAGAATTGGTGCCAAGAGCTGAATATTCAACAGCGGTTCACTTCGGTCTCTCATCCACAAGCAAACGGACAAACGGAGGTAACAAATCGTATCCTGGTGAAAGGGTTAAAAGCTCGGTTAGAACAAGCCAAAGGACAATGGGTAGAAAATCTCCCTCAAGTCCTATGGTCCTACCGAACTACACCCACAACCTCCAACGGTGAAACTCCGTACAGTCTTGTGTACGGCACTGAAGCCATGATTCCGGTGGAGATCGGCATACCCAGTCCCCGAACTCTAAACTTCTCAGCAGAAATGAATGACGACGGACTGAGAGCCGAGCTAGATCTTGCCGAAGAAAGAAGAGAATTGGCATGCATAAAAGCAGCCAAGTACAAGGAGCAACTAGCCCGGTATTACAACCAAAGGGTGAAGAAGCTGCAATTTCAAGTGGGAGATCTCGTCTTGAGAAACAACGAAGTAAGCCGAGCAGAAAAGCTGGGCAAGCTCGAACCCACATGGGAAGGTCCGTATCGGGTGTCAGAAGTCCTCGGCAAAGGGTCTTACAAATTGGCTCACATGTCAGGAGAACAGGTACCCCGAACATGGCACATTTCCAACCTCAAGAAGTTCCATTTGTAAGAGACAGTCCGGTCAGTCAGTCTTGAGTCCTGTTCGGTCAATGTGCTTTTTTTGGTTTGCTTGGTCTTTGTGCTTTATTTGGTTTGCTTGGTCTTTGTTTGTCTCTGTGCGTTTTGTCTGTGTGTTTTGTCTGTCTCTGTGCGTGTCGTCTCTTACAAATGTTACTGAGGTATCTTGTTCTTCGAAGGCTGATCCCCTTCTTAGAACATATACAAGCCAACGATTGTGAGTCAAAGCTTCTAAAGAGGATACAAGACCACAATTCAGCTTAAACAAGCAGTTCGTCTAAAACGAGCTGCAATAAGCCAACGATTGTGAGTCAAAGCTTCTAAAGAGGATACAAGACCACAATTCAGCTTAAACAAGCAGTTCGTCTAAAACGAGCTGCAATAAGCCAACGATTGTGAGTCAAAGCTTCTAAAGAGGATACAAGACCACAATTCCGCTTAAGAAACAAGCACTTCGTCTGAAACGAACTGCAATAAGCCAACGATTGTGAAGTCCAAGCTTCTAAAGAGGATACAAGACCACAATTCGGCTTAAAAATCAAGCACTTCGTCTGAAACGAACTGCAACAAAAGTCCGATTCACGCGATAAAACTTGCCTGAATTAGGACAAGGGAAAGTCCGATCCACGCGATAAAACTCGTCGAATTAGGACAAGGGAAAGTCCGATCCCCAAATTAGGACAACGGAAAGTCCGATCCGAGCGATAAAACTCGCCAAATTAGGACACAAACCAAGTCCGGTCAAAGAAGAGTTCACTTCATCAGACCGAGGACAAACATCAACTTACCCTGTACCTTTATCCAGAATGCCGAAGTGATTCACTTCGCTTTTCGGGGGGGGTAGTGATGGAGTACGTACTAAACAAGCCCAACAGCAGTAAAGCCCATCAGCCTAAAGCCCAAGAAAGAGTATCAGTTCGGCATGACTAAAGAGTATCAGTCCGGCATGACTAAAGAGTTCAGTTCGGCACAACCAAAGAGTTCGGCCCCAGCCTACAGCTCGGTAAAAGCCAACCAATCAAACTCTGCTCTCAGGTCGGCATCAAGCTCTACTCTCAGATCGGCAAAAGCTGCTCAGCAATAATTCAGCAGTTCGGTCTCAGTATTCGACCGAACTAGGAGATAGTGGACTCATGCAGGATTTCCACCTCCACTACACCCACGATCTATTTAGTGGTGTCAAGCAGTCATTAACTCATGCAGGATAGTGGACCCATGCAAGATCGCCACGATCTCCACGACATCCACTGCCTAGTAAATGGTGCTGCATGCCACGATCTTGGTTCAATGTATAAATAGAACTTAGATCAGATAGAAAAGGGTTAAGTTCAAAAGAAGCTCTCTAGAGAGAAAATATCAAATAGAAGTCTGTATTGTAAGCTGTAGAAAACAGATCAAGCAATACAACTCTGCCCTCTTTTCTTCCCGTGGACGTAGATTTACCTCAGTAAATCGAACCACGTAAATCTCTGTGTCGTGATCTGCATTTTCCTGCATTCATCACCATCAAAAATTCGCCAAACCATCATGTGTGATGACCAGATCGTAGAGGAATGGGGTGTTCTTCTTCCAAATCTTGTACTCCTCGTTGATGAGGCGCTCCTCGATTTCCCCCCGCATTTCGTCCTCGTCTTTCCCCATTTTTGCCGAGAAGTGGAGGTTTTTGAAGGTTGATTTTGATTTTGGGGAGGGTTTGGAAGGAGAGTTTGGAGGGAAGAAGAGAAGAGAGATATTCTGTTTTTTAATTTCTGGTTTTGTAAAAGAATTATATACTCCACTCCATATAAACATTATTTGATGGGCTTCACTAGTGATTTTAGTTAGCAGTTTGCTTGCTGGCTACATGCGTTTTTATTTTTGACATTAGAGCTTCATGCTGCTGGAAGGGAAATTGATGAGTTATATCTCAGCATGTTTGTCAGTTAGTGTTTGTCAGTTAGGTTTGTTATCTCTCTTGGTTTAGAGCTTGTCAAAGTTGCTACTTCACACAAGGTTTGAATTAAAAAAAAAAAAATTAAATATCAGTTTGTTATCGTATTGCAAAGGACACAGCAGAGGACACGACAAAACATGATTTGTAATTGAAACTATCATTTTATCATTTCAAACTATCATTTTATCCACTGAACTATCATTTTATCATTTTATGCAAAAGTATCATTTTATCATTTGAAACTATCATTTTATCCTTTGAAACTATCATTTTATCCACTGAAACTATCATTTTATCCCCTGAAACCATCATTTTATTAAGTGCAACTATCATTTTACCTTCTGAAACTATCATTTTATATTTTGATAAAATAATAGTTGCATACAATGATAGTTTAGCAGGATAGAATGATACTCTGAGTTGATAGAATGATACTTTTCTTGATCAGCGGCGCTGATGGCCACTACGAGAAGGGGCAGAAGGTGGAGATAAGAGTTCTCTCAGTCAACCACCACCACGACCACGGCGCCGCGGGTCCCTCTCCATCGGTTCGAAACGGCAGCGACCATGCCCCTGCCCCTGCCCCTGCTCCCGCGCATCACAGCGGCGGTGAGATGCTTCGAGCCGGTGTTTTCATCGGCGCCGTGATGGCAATAATGTTTGCTCTTGTTTAGGGTTTGGAATGGATTTGTTAGTAAAAGTTTCGTTGTTTGTTTCATGAATGGTTTGTTTCGTAATTTTTGTAGGAAAACGTGTGGAAATTGGAAAAGGCAAGGCCTTTGGCCCTTCACTTTGAGTAACCCCCACATTATTTTATGTAGTGTCTTAATGCATGGATCTTTCATGTCTCCATCTCTAGCCTATATAAGGCATAGAGTTGTAGAGAGGAAGTACACACAAACAAAACATTCTATCTTCTCTCTAGCTCTCAAGCATTCTAGTTTGCTTTTTAAGAGCATTGTCTAGCTCGGTTCTCGGAACTCCATCAAGTTCGCCGGTGCCTAGCGGGTTTGAGGTGCTTCTACACGCTAGGAGGAAGTCGTTTTATCTTTGGGGGCAATACGCCATTCCGTGAGCACTAGTCGGGGCGTAATTTGTCTTGCGGAAAGAGGGCTTTCCTCGACTCGACTTATAAATTTGGTTTGCTTTATTTTCGTTGTAATTTTCATTCCTCTATTTGTTGCAAGTTTCCTTTCGATTGTAATAGTTAGAGTACCGCCTGTACACGGCTTGAGAATTTCTTCCCACTATTTCTAACAATCGCAAGACAAATTAGTGTACTCTTCTAAGACAGGATTATACCAATTGAAGTTGGAGGAAACATGAGCACCAAAGCTGGAATGAAGAAACGAACAGTCGCAATGTTCATGGGCTACGAAATGGTTAATTCCTTGAGATCAATTCTCTTGAGAATTGTGTTTATCGTTTGTCAGTTGACAAGCAAGACCAATTTAGACTTGGTAGTAATAATTGGGATGCTTGTGGTGTTGAATATACCAATGCACATATGGTTCGATATAATTGTATACTTATTGTTGGAGACGATATTGTGCAAATTATTTGAACGTGTTGTTATAAACAAAAAAGATCACGAGGTGGTCGCAATGGTCTCCGACGTGGACCATGGTAATAATCCAAATGAATGGTTTGTTGATACGGGTGCCACATGTCATGTGTGCTCCGAGAGAAGCGTTTTTTCTACTTACAAATCTGTTGGAGGTAGAAAAGTACGCATGGGAAACCAAGCCTCTTCTGAGGTGGTTGGTGTGGGTAATGTGTTCCTAAAATTAGGATCCGGAAAAATTCTTACCCTTAAGGATGTACTGCATGTCCCAGTCATCCGAAATAATTTGGTGTCAGGCTCACTTCTAGTAAATCATGGATTTTCACTAGAATTTGAGTGTGAAAAGGTTTTATTGACCAAGTATGGAAAGTTCATAGGTGAAGGCCACCTAGTGAATGGACTTTTTGAGCTGAGCGTTACGGTCATTCACCGTGGAAAAGGAATAAGCAATAAGGAAGATAACACATCCTCTTATTTGCTTGAAAGCTCTGATTTATGGCATAATAGACTGGGACATGTAAATCTAAATGCTATAAAAAGATTAGTAAATCTTAATTTACTACAAGTAGATAAGTTTAACTCACAAGAAAGATGTGAAGTGTGTGTTGAAGCCAAAATGGCTAAACTGCCGTTCCATTCGGTAGAGCGAAGCACAAAACCTCTTGAATTGATCCATACAGACGTATGTGATTTGAAATTTGTGCAAACAAGAGGTGGTAAAAAGTACTTCATCACATTCATAGATGATTGCACAAGGTATTGTTACCTTTACTTATTAAGAAGTAAAGATGAGGCAATTGAAGCGTTTAAAGACTTCAAAAATGAAGCCGAAAATCAACTTAATTGTCGAATTAAGTGTGTTCGAAGTGATAGAGGTGGTGAGTATGTAGCGCCGTTTGCAGAATTATGCCATGCAGGTGGTATAATTCACCAAACCACAGCTCCATATTCTCCTCAATCAAATGGTGTTGCTGAACGCAAAAATCGAACACTAAAAGAGATGATGAATGCTTTGTTGATTAATTCAGGATTACCCCAGAACATGTGGGGTGAGGCTGTGTTAACAGCGAATCATATCCTGAACAAAATTCCACTAAAAAATAGGGATGTAACTCCTTATGAGTTGTGGAAAGGGAAGAAACCTTCGTATTCATACCTCAAAGTGTGGGGGTGTTTAGCGAAGGTAGAAGTGCCACCTCCGAAACAAGTTGCAATAGGCCCTAAAACAGTCGATTGCATCTTTATTGGCCATGCACTTAATAGTAGTGCCTATCGTTTCCTAGTCCATAGGTCAGCTGTGCCTGGCGTGGCTGAAGGAACAACGATTGAGTCAAGGAATGCTATATTCTTTGAGAATGTTTACCCTTGTAAGAGGCAAGAGGATCGTTCTAGTGAAAGAATGATAGATGAATCCACTAGTTCTAATCCTCCAAAAAGGACGAGGTCAAGTCCTGAGGATGTTGAACCAAGACGTGGTAAAAGAGTTAAAGTTGCTAAGACATTTGGTCCCGACTTCATAACTTTTATGTTGGATGACGAACCAAAGTCAGTGGCGGAAGCTTTGTCTGGCCCAGACGCAGCGTGGTGGCAAGAAGCTATCAACAGTGAGATTGAATCCATCATGAGAAATAACACTTGGGTGTTAGTAGACTTGCTTGAAGGTTGTAAGACTTTAGGGTGCAAGTGGATTCTGAAAAGGAAATATAAGCCCGATGGTACTATAGATAAGTACAAAGCTCGCCTAGTTGTCCAAGGCTTTAAGCAGAAAGAAGGGCATGACTTTTTTTATACCTATTCACCTGTTACGAGAATCACTTCCATTCAGGTGCTTCTTGCGATTGCTGCTTTGCACAATCTTGAGATTCACCAAATGGATGTGAAAACTGCGTTTCTGAATGGTGATCTGGAAGAAGAAATATATATGGAACAACCCGAAGGGTTTGTTGTGCCTGGGCAAGAGCGTAAAGTATGCAAACTGGTAAAGTCATTATATGGGTTGAAGCAAGCACCATTACAATGGCATTTAAAATTTGACAACGTGATGTTGGCAAATGGATTCACTATCAATGAGTGCGATAAGTGTATTTACATTAAGAACACAGATAACGGTTTTGTTATTGTGTGTCTTTATGTAGATGATATGTTGATTACGGGCAGCAATAGTGCCATTATCAAAGAAACCAAAAACATGTTGAAGAGAAATTTCGACATGAAAGATATGGGTTTAGCTGATGTGATTCTCGGAATCAAAATTAAAAGGAATCATGAGGGAATTGCTCTGACACAATCTCATTATATTGAGAAAGTGCTAAAGAAATTTCACTCGTTCGATTGTGAGCCAGCTAAGACTCCATTGGAACCCAACGTGCATTTGAGTAAGCACACGGGTGAGCCTGTAGCTCAAGAAGAATATGCAAGGATCATATGGAGTTTGATGTTTATCACAAACTGCACCCGACCAGATTTTGCGTGTACGGTGAATAAGCTGAGCCGATTTACGAACAACCCAAGCAAGGAACATTGGAAAGCTCTGCGTAGGGTTTTGAGATACTTGAAGTATACTCTTAACTTTGAGCTGCAGTACACAAGATATCCCCAAGTACTTGAAGGGTACTGTGATGCAAATTGGATCTCTGATTCAAAAGACTCATTTTCGACAAGTGGGTATGTGTTCACTGTGGGGGGTGGTGTTGTCTCTTGGAAATCAACGAAACAGACATGTATTGCTCGTTCCACCATGGAATCTGAGTTTATCGCATTGGATAAAGCAGGGGAAGAAGTCGAGTGGCTCAGAAATTTCCTAGAATGTATTCCATGTTGGAAGAAGTCAGTGCCGACAGTAGTGATATACTGTGATAGCCAAGCAGCTATAGGGAGAGCAAATAGTAGCTTATACAGTGGTAAGTCTCGACATATTCGTCGGCGACATAATACCGTCAGACAATTGATCACAAGTGGTGTTATCACAGTTGACTATGTAAGGTCAGTGGATAACTTAGCGGATCCGTTAACAAAAGGTTTAAACCGTGATCAAATGCATAAATTGCTAAAAAGAATGGGACTGAAAACCACATCTTAAAAGATGATTATAGTGGTAACCCAACCATACGATTGGAGATCCTATGGGCTTGGTTCAATGGGAAAACGAAGCTATATGAATCTAGTTGTAACACTCGGAAGATTTTTAATCTTCGCCCATTCTTTAGAAAGCATTGAGTGTTGTAACCTGCTTGTGGTAAGAGGCTAAGTTTTGACTTTTAATGATTCTTAGAAACCCCGAGGAGGTGGGTATTGCAGGATACCTAGAAAAGAATCACCTATGTAAGTGAAGAAGTGTGGGCCGCTTCAACATGTGAATCACTTATGAGTCCAAAGTGGTGTTCCATGGCCAGTAAAGGACACAAACGTGAGAACTGATGAGTTTGTAAATAATATTGTGTCAATATTATTGTCTCGGTATACACCAAGGAGGAATGGTTCAAGGCATCACGTCCACCAGGCCGCCGGTATGCCCGATAGTGTTGACTATGGAAAGTTCAAAGCCCCAAGCTACTATTCCAAATGCAATATTGTTTCTCGAAAATTGAGCAAAGAGTCTGCATACATGCATACATGTCTAGTGTTGGTTTGAGCTTGCAGCGCTCTAACCAATGTGGGGGATTGTAGGAAAACGTGTGGAAATTGGAAAAGGCAAGGCCTTTGGCCCTTCACTTTGAGTAACCCCCACATTCTTTTATGTAGTGTCTTAATGCATGGATCTTTCATGTCTCCATCTCTAGCCTATATAAGGCATAGAGTTGTAGAGAGGAAGTACACACAAACAAAACATTCTATCTTCTCTCTAGCTCTCAAGCATTCTAGTTTGCTTTTTAGGAGCATTGTCTAACTCGGTTCTCGGAACTCTATCAAGTTCGCCGGTGCCTAGCGGGTTTGAGGTGCTTCTACACGCTAGGAGGAAGTCGTTTTATCTTTGGGGGCAATACGCCATTCCGTGAGCACTAGCCGGGGCGTAATTTGTCTTGCGGAAAGAGGGCTTTCCTCGACTCGACTTATAAATTTGGTTTGCTTTATTTTCGTTGTAATTTTCATTTCCCTATTTGTTGCAAGTTTCCTTTCGATTGTAATAGTTAGAGTACCGCCTGTACACGGCTTGAGAATTTCTTCCCACTATTTCTAACAATTTTCAATATGTATCTAATTATTTGCGTTAAGTTTTACTGATTTTGATTTTTGTAACACAAAATACGAACTAAACACGTTATTATTGTTTTCCTTAATTAGATGTGAAAATCCATTCGTATTATATATTGCTATTGCTCATGATGAGAGAAGACACCGCGCTTATTTCTTATCTCTCTTCTTCGGTTTTTCTGGCTCTAAAAAACTTTGCTAGCTCCTCGACTTACCTACACGTTGCAAAGATTACAATCTCTGATGATTTTCAATCTCACCACGCTACCTCTATGTTCCGTTAATTGATGCATGCGGTATATGCCTAAATTTCTACTCCACATCAATTCAGAAACAAACAAAACTAGTTCTCAAACACCTGCTCCAACGTCAGCCGCGACCTGCACGCGGCGCATAAGTAATTCATCACGTAGCGAGTGATCGGATGCAATCCGCCGCCGGGGAATTTCGCTCCATTCTTTCACTCCCACTGCATAAAATGATAGTTTTGGCGGATAGAATGATACTCTGAGTTGATACAATGATACTTTTACTGATTTGTAGGTATGTACATAAAATGATAGTTTTGGCGGATAGAATGATAGTTTTGGCGGATAGAATGATACTCTAAGTTGATACAATGATACTTTTACTGATTTGTAGGTATGTACATAAAATGATAGTTTTGGCGGATAGAATGATAGTTTTGCCGAATAGAATGATACTCTGAGTTGATAATCTAGCCCCCAATGCTTTCCTCGCTTCAATTCAACCCATCATGCAACTTGCCGCTGAATCTTTGCATAGCGGAACTACACCCACAACCATAAGGCCACACCCAACTGATTAATAAACCACTCTCATCTCATAACGAGATTTACTCTCACGGCAAATAAATCACAAATTTAAAGATTTACTCTCACGGCAAATAAAGTAACAAATACGATTATCTGTAGAAAGATTCATAATTTCGATGATAGCGAAAATCCACACCTGCCCACATAATTTCTCTTTATTAGCCTTTTATCTTTTTTTTTCTTGACAAATCATAGTATGAAACAAAATTATACAAAAATAAATCTGAGATGTTTTTATTTTATTTTTAATGATAAATGAAACAAAAATAAATGTATCTAATATTGGTATAAGGAGAAGAAACAAAAATAAATGTATCTAATATTGGTAAAAGTCCGATGAGTTACACCTCCTATAATCAATTGATTCATAATGATTTCTATCAGGTTTGTTTTTTTATACTTATTATTTTTTAAATTTCATTTTATCATTTGAAACTATCATTTTATCCCTTCAAACTATCATTTTATGATGCAAAAATATCATTTTATTAGCCAAAAATCTAAAACTACCATTATTAAACAAAAATATCATTTTATCACTTAACCTATCATTTTACCCAGTGAAACTATCATTTTATTCCTCGAAACTATCATTTTATCCAACCAAAGAACTCAAACAATCAATTTATCATTCAAAAGTATCATTTTATCATTTGAAACTATCATTTTATCCCCCCAAACTATCATTTTATGATGCAAAAGTATCATTTTATCAGTCAAAATTCTAAAACTATCATTATTAAACAAAAATATCATTTTATCACTGAACCTATCATTTTACCCACTGAAACTATCATTTTATCCCCCGTAACTATCATTTTATCCCCGAAACTAGCAATTTGAGTGTGAGAGAAATAAAAAACAAACATTTAAGGTAACCTTAAAACACTATTATACGATTTCACACTGAGATTTTAGAAAAATTTATTTATACGTAGTGCAACTATCATTTAAGGTAACCTATCATTTTATCCCCTGGAACTATCATTTATCAAGTGCAACTATTATTTTACCTTCTGAAACTATAATTTTATATGATAATATTAGCTTTCAATACAACTTTCAGTTTGAGTGAGGGATTCAGCTTGTTGTTCGTCGATAGAAATCGGAGGGGAAGG
The DNA here is from genome assembly GCF_004379255.2 of Salvia splendens. Classification (NCBI taxonomy): domain Eukaryota; kingdom Viridiplantae; phylum Streptophyta; class Magnoliopsida; order Lamiales; family Lamiaceae; genus Salvia; species Salvia splendens. The sequence continues at coordinate 16,668,790 of NC_056038.1, forward strand.
ATGATGCAATATTATATATATTATTTCCAAATAATATATATTTAATATTTTCCTTCCAGATTCCCTTTTGCATAGAAAACTACCAAAAAGTTTCAGCAGATTTGGAGAGATTTGAGCAGACAACAAAGTTGACGAAAAGCTCAGATTTGCTTAGAGAAAACTACCAAAAGATTTTCCTTCAAGATTCCCTCTTTTAGTTTTTCATTCATCCGATTCCAAATCACCAAACCAAAATCGAATCCCCCACTGCCTTCTGCTATTTCTCTATCAAAATCACAATCATAATCACTTCAAAACAATTGTTGAATTCTGTTCTACGCAGTTGAATAGATTTCGACGATGAGTGGGAGATCCTCTCCGACGAGGACTACCTCGAAAACAGCGACGAGGCTGGCAAGCAGATTTACTCGCGCAACCCTCCCTCGGCGTCGGTTGTCCACATGAAGTAGCTTCGTCGGCTCCGGCATCGTCCTCGGCGTCGGCGGAATCTCCACCGCGAGTCAGACGCCTCTCAAATCGTGTGCCCAATTTTACAACGAAATGACAAATTTGCCCTTAAGATATCCGAATATGATAGTTTTATTTGATAAAATGATAGTTTTTTTAGATTAAATCTAGACCACATATTTTAAAAATGTGTAGTGGAGATTTAGTTATAGCGTTATCACACAAATTGGGGTTATTATTATAATGCACCCCTATATATATATATATATATATATATATATATATATGATATTAACATAAAACTAAACCCTAGAGATTCTCAACATTATTCTCTCTCTTACTTTACCATTTCTTCAATTTAACTATTTATCATCATTTTTACAGAATGGGTGCACAAAAGTGACAGGGATTCCTAATGACGGACAGAGGGAGTAGAAATTTAATATGCGAAGTCTAGAGAATAAAGTAAGATAGAGGATAAAGTATGAGAGAGAGTGTGTGTTTTGCTTTTTGACAAATATAGAAATTACTTTATTATATTGGAACGTCTCAAAAAGGAATACAATCTCTATTAACATGGAACAGATGAATAATACTACTATATTAAAAGGAATTAAGCTTTAAAAAATAATGAAAAGACTATATTCGTAGAAATTTTAAAAATGTTTTAGTAGAAAATTTTTTAAGCCATTAATATATTTTAAAATGCGTAGTAAAAGGTAAAAAAAATTGAATAAAGTTGGATAGAAAATCTGAAATGCTCTTCCTTCGAGTCTAACTCGCGTCTGAGTAGAGGAATGAGAGCTTTCCGTCAGTGCGCAGTGCGCTAGATAACAGTCCGTATCTCATTTTTATTTAATGCAAGTTTAAAACATGTGGAAGAAAGTAAGTAGAAAAAGTTAATCAAATTTTGAATTCTATTTCTATGTTATTTATAGATAGTCAATATAATGATTTAATGATTACGTATTCATTTATCTAAAATGAAAAATATATACTAAAGTCCATTTTTGTTATAAATATATGGTATTTTATAATTTTGAACCACAATATTAACCTTTTGATTTGTGAATCCCAGACAAACAAAAACGATCCACTTTTGATCTTTTTTTCCGACTCCGTCAAATTTTGACGGTCAACCTTTATTAAGTACATTTTGACTAGAGTAGAATACACGTAAATACTAAATTGATACTTACATTTGGTTCGACACGAGTTTTAAATTATAGTATTGTAATTGGTAAAATAAGAGAGATAAATGGTAGTGTGAATAGTGTTATTGAAGAGTGGGCTTCACATTCTTAGTAGTATAGTGTAATAGTATAAGTTGTAAGTTAAATGATGGGTATGAACTATTTCAAAATTAGAAACTTCGTACTTTTTAGGAACACTAATATAGAAATAGTTCATATATTTTGGGGACAGAGGGAGTATTAATTAACAACTAAAAAGTTACTGAATTTTTGGCGAGTTCTTTCAATTTTTGTTATAGGACACTAATGGAATTCCATTTTAATGAAAGAGTATAGATTTATTCCGACTTAGGGAGTGACGCATAACGCTTATGCGTCGTTATTAATGAAACGCACAACCCTTATGCGTCTTTGATTAATGACGCACAACCATTATGCGTCGTTAAAAGACGCATAACCATTATGCGTCACTCCCTAATGATGCATAACCCTTATGCTTCACTAAATAAAGACGCATGATGGTTATGCATCTCTCTTTAATGACGCATAACCCTTATGTGCCATCTTCAAATATTAAGAGTTGCACCAAACTATTCTCTACACTTATGGAATTTATTTTAATGGGGGCCTCCCAGTGTGTTGTCAAAAACGCGACTGGGGCGCGGGTCGCCATGATCGAGGCCGGCTTCGCCCCAACATGGGTGAGCCGAGCGAGATACGTGGGGCGCCGTCGGGGCGCGCTCTGGGCGGTTGGGGCACGCTCGGAGCGGTCGAGGCGACTGGACACTGGCCGACGCAACTACAAAATTTTTTTTCCCTTTTTTTTCCAATTTACAAATTTTGAAAAATCAAGTTCAACCCTCACCAAATAGTGATGCGGAAGATTAAATCGATGGAAACTAGAGGATAAAAAGGGCTGAAACTTAAATTTCTTAAGTTGCAGAGAAATGGTTTCCCGTATCTTGAGGAAGAAGAAGATATACATGCCAATAAAAATAATACTTATTATAATCATTATTTAATTTAACTTGTTTGAGTTATTTTTTTGGAAAATGTACAAGACTGACATAAATTAAAAGCGTGCCTATAGGTAAACTTCTTCGGTCTCTACTTTGAAGAAATGTAAGACGCATACTTATATTGAGTAGTTTCAAAATTATTTAAAATTAAAACTAACTAATTTTATTTTCTAGTACTTCAGTAGCACCTTTTTTTGTTGTTGATTTTTATTGTTAGTTTCAATTTTCTAGTTCTTCCAATCTGTTTATTTTTAATTTAATTATGCGGAACAAAATATTTTTTTCTTTATATTGTTAAAAGAGGCATAACCCTTATGCGTCACGCCCTAATGACGCATAACCCTTATGCGTCACTAAATAAAGAGGCATGATGGTTATGCGTCTCTCTATTAACGACGCATAATAGTCATGCGTCACTCCCTGAGTTGGGAACCCTTCATTAAAATGGAATTCCATTAACCTGCATTACAAAAAAAAAAGAATTTTTTCAATTTTTGGCTAACACACCCTATCTCTCTCTCAAATAGATAGATTCCCCTTCGCCTGTTTCAACTCATGTGATTATTCGTTTTTCCCAACCTCCTCAATTTCATCTTCCGATTTTCTGCCTTCTGATGGGACATGGTTTCACCCACGAATTGGCTCTACGATTGTGAATTTAAAGGATATCACACTCCCAAATGCCAGCCGCTCCCAATCCCAGATTTTCTTAGCCCTAATCATCCCTCTTCCCAAGAGGAAAGAAGGGGAACGGCAAGGGTGGACCCGACAACGACAAGTTCCGCTACAAAGGCATCCAGGAAATTACAACGACGACGGGTTGTCTTGTCAATCATTGTTATCACGGAGCAGCTCGTCGTCGTCTTCCACCACGACGAAGCAGAAATTGAATTTGATGTCGGATGTGGCATTTGTGGGACGAGTTGATGGAATTCGGCGACAAGTATGTGGGTGTTGGAGACTTGGGAGGTGACGTCGGAGTGAACCGCCACATTAATTTCCTCAGTCTCACTGCCTACATTCTACATTGCATTTTAATTGGAGATTGCTTGTGTTGCGATTGCACTGCGGAAACGGATCTATTTACGTGATTATGTAGTTAATTCAGTTATTGTGTAAAATAATTGAATATTTGATAAATCACATAAATTCACATAAAATACGTAAATTAAATGTGATTTGGTGAGTATATTTTGATTTTCTAAAGAATCGACGTTGTTTGCACCTTCTCCATGTACTTTGTTTGTACTCTACCTAAAATTTTCTAACCTATTCCCAAACTCACGTGCATCCATTTATGTGGACAAATCTAAGATGATACATATATGATTGATAGATATGAAGACCAGAACCTAGATCTAGAGAAGAAGGCAAGAAAAATTCTAGCATTCCCATGATTAAGGAGAGAATTGCTCGTCTATCCAAATTGATGAATACCAATTTAACTTGTGCCTCTAGTGGTGTTTCATCAACCGTGAAAAAGTGTTTACAGCAAAAAAAACCACCCATTCAAATTATTTATAGGGAAAATTTGAAACCAACCTTAAATTATTTAAGTGTGACGTGTTTGTGGCTTGCGCGAGGCGTGAGAGTTATCTCCCTGGATATGTTGTAGCTTAGCCATACGCTTCGTGTGTTGGAAGTATAGCGTCATGAAGTTGCCATGGAGTTCCTTCAGAGATCGATCGCGAAGGTGATCCAATTGGTCTCAATTGATCGGAAGCATTGGACAATCCGCCTGATGAAGAATGCACAGCCTCTTCCAGTCGCTGAATAGATGCTTTGATGGATCATGTTTGGCCCGCCATTTGAGCAGAATCGTCAAGGCTAATATCATATGGTACGAAACTAGGATTGACAGAGTAAGGAAAACAACCGGAGATGATTGTTCTACTTGAAGAACTCAGATGAAGAATGAAAAGAAGGATTAGCCGAATTGATATATCTTATTCATGAAAAAAATGAGTTTTTTTGTTATTTAAGCGTTTACATATGTAAGCTCTTAATATGAGTGAATTAGCTCGTTAATCACTCAATAATTGTCACTTAGAGCATTAGCAATGGATGGACCATCCTCTTTTTTTTCTTTTTTTTCCACATCAACATTTTACCACACTTATTATTAAGGGCCTTATCTCCCTGTAATGAAAAGGTCTATCTCAAGGGCCTATCCCACCCATTTCATTTCAACATCATCAATATTTGTATATTTCAATTTTAATTATTGGTAACCGGGTGGAATTTGGGTTCCGCCCGTGCATGGGCTTCCATCGCTAGAATTCTCCGAAGTGTTGTCGGAATTCATTTTGTAGAGAGAGGAAAAGAAGTATAGAGTGAGATGAATGGAGTGAAATGTAAGAATGGTATATGGAAGTATATATAGAGGGTGAAAAAAGAATTAAAAAAAGCAAAATCGATGAAAGGGCAGATCATCGGCCTTATCTCCACAATGGAGGACCGATCAAAGGCCCTATGAGATCGGCCAAGGCCGAGACAACGACTCTTTGGGGTGTTTGGGGGAGGGCCGATCATTGGCCCCTCTTCCATAATGAAGGGCCGATGCGGGAGCCGATCACAGGCTCGATTGATCGCTCCCCATTGCTAATGCTCTTATTCCTAAACGAAAGCTAACAGAATGTTGTTATTGATAACAATAAGTAACCACTCCTCCTAGCTGTACAGAATGCCTGCAACATCATCATTGACAACAGGAACCAAGAAGAAGACTAAGAACTATTCATTCAGAAACAAAGAGGAGCAATTTACAGAGAAACAAGATTATCTTGCACAACAAGCACTGTTCTTACACTGTCTCTTACATCTACACACCAAATGTTACTGATATCTTAGTTAGGTCCAAAGCGCAATCGAGTAAATCAACAAACATGGCGCCTACAAATATATAGCATCATGATCACAGACAACCCCCCCTTCATGGGGGTGGTCAGAAATTCACAAAACTCAGATAGAGGAACCAATGGTTTAGCATTCTATTAAGCAACAAATGTTCATCTGTATGAAAATGGGCTCCAACTCATCACCATTAGTTGGACCATACATGAACAAGACCATGCCTATTTCCAGTGTAGATCTCATTGCGGTCTTCATCGTAGAAGAGGGCAGTGATATCTTCCAGGGCCTCAGCAACAGTGCTGATTCTAGAAGCTTGAATGCGCTTCCTTGAGTTGCACTTCTTTCCCCCACAACCTGCACCGCAGTTGCATTCATTCATCGGAAGACTATTGCTCGCTTTTATTTTTGCCAAGCACTTCCCAGTTAAGATATTGCTGATGTTGATAGAACCCGCTGTCAACAAGAAATAAATGAGAAACAATACCAATGTAAGACCATTCCTTAGAGATTTTCATATTAGCTTAGTTCCTATTACATTCAACAAATATTAAACTAACCTGTAATGCTTAGTGTAAGAAAAAATTCATATTAAAACTACAAGAACCAAATCTTCACAGATAATATTTTGACATCGACAGAAGGGCACGAATGAACATTAATATCAATACAAATGATAGTACATGGACCCATTTTCTTTAAATGTGTAGAAACTTTTTCTCTAATAAAGCATAGACCATGTAATAGAGGTAGAGAACTTGAACAATTATAATCAGAATGGATATGAGCATACCAATCCCATCAGATAATGGTTCATCAGAATCTGCTTTGCAATACGAAATGATGAGATCCTGATCGCTTGTAATATATATGTTGTTAGTGTTGCAATCAGGATGCCATAAAAGGTGATCCTCAAACGAGGTCACAAGTTCCCCTCTGAAGTTCCAGACAGCAACTGTTCGGTTTCTGAACGTCAGGAATAATTGGTTCTCGTACAGAAATATGAATGCGGAAGGGGTCATGAACTCGGTCCGGCTAACTTCTGTTATCTCAACATTGCGAACCTAAACAGACAGAAGTCAGATTTCAGAAAGGACAAGAATGTCTCAATTGTAATATACAGACACTTACATCAACAATCTGGAGATTTTCATTTTCTTGCTTGACTAAAAGCTTTTCATTGAACTGTTCAATGAAATCAACCTTCTTGTTTCTATGAAGAAGATGGTTGAACGATTTCAAAACAGTCCCATCTTCAATAGAGAGAATCTTCAAAGGGACAGCGCCTTGGGTTTTTGTAAATATCAAAAGCATGATTCCTGGACTATTGTACAAAAAATATGCAAAAAAATTGAACATACATAAAAATGCCACAAGAACACTATCATAGGGCAGAAAGTAGAAACAACATAAAAGAACTTTCACAACCTTCAATTGTGACAGAAAGTAATTCAGCGAATAGAATTACTCAAGTATGCATAAAATTATAATAGCACAGTTTACAGACCAAAACCATAGTTTCAAGGGTCTGATTCAGTATTCCAATAAAATCCCAAGGGGAAAAGAAGCATTCCCCCATCCCCCAATATAAGTTTTTGGAAATGAATATATACAAGAACATCTTACTTAGAAACTATAACATTACCTGATCTTAATCTCCTGAACATTTTTATCTGAAATTGAGTATAACATCGTGTAGTTTTTCAAGTCAAAAACCTTGTATATGCTGAAAGAAGACAGTTGTAGCTATCAGAACAAGTGTCAAATAAATGATTATCCACTTATCAGCTAAGAGTTACCTGTCTTGTGCGGAGTAAGTAAGAACCTTTCCATTAACATCATCAAACTCAACAAAACCAGGCCACTTCAATGACTCAGATTCGAAAAGAGGGAAGCCGGCATCAGGTTTGCCTCTTCGTATGTATCTAAAAGATGGGCCATTAATGTGATAATAAGTAATGGATGCAAACATAAAAGAAACAGCAAGCGAATGGTGAGACGGAATTACTCGATCCTTGTTGTTCTGCATTTTAAGGAACTAAAATTATCTGAAGCATAGACTGAAACAGTGATTAAAGAATCATTATTTTTGTTGTAGAATAAGCTTCGAATGACTTCATCAGGACAAACATTCAAGAAGCATATCCTCTGGTTAGTCTCTGCATCAAATGGGTGAAATATATAAGCCCTTACAACAGCCAGGAGAATGGACAAGGAGCTTAAATTTCAGTAGTAAATGTACCTCGACTAAATGCTGCACAGACACCAGATTGGGCAAGTGCAAAGACAATATCACGGGCAGCAACTATCTCAATAATTTTTGACCTCTTCTTCAGAAATGGTAGCGACAAAGAAGAATATCCCTTGGGATCATGAGTATCATACTCCTCCTGAACCAAAAGATCAAGGTTGGTATTAGTTCATGTACATACGCAATATTCTATCCATTGAAGACAAGGGAAACAACAAAAATAAAGAGGTCTAAATGAGTTGTTGCCTATAATGTGCTCAGATTGGCACAAATGTTATTACACATACATCAGATTTTGGAATAAAAACTTAGCAGCTAATGTACAGGAAAAAATGGCAAGAACCTGCTCATCGTATACACCAAAACTAGAGGATTTTCATAAGCAAGAAATAACCAAAAATGGCAGGTGCCCACATATTTGCACCTCAATCAAATTTCTCAATAAACTAAATTAATAAAGTTTATGAACTTAAACAAATAAAAGATAGCAAATTGCTCATTCACTCTGCCAACATGTAATACAGCAAATAAAAGACAGCAAATCGCTCATTCACTGACATAAATTGTATCTTCAACATGCTCATGGGTTGCATCATGTATCCTCTTGATTTTCTAACAAACTCGTACCAGTGTCACATAGATCATCAAAAATTGTATCTTCAACATGTCATATGCTCATAGGTTGCATTATGTATCCTCTTGATCATTTTCACAACTTAGGTGCATAATTAGTTCATGTAAGTAGCTTCGCGGACATCGCACTTTCAAGAACCATTGAGTGCATAACATCTCTATGTGGAGGTTGACCAAAGAATCATAAACAATGTCACAACACACTATCACTATCTAATATGTCTCTCAGCCTCCTTTATAAGTCGTGGCATGTTAGCATCACAAAAGGCCAATAGCAATCTAGATAAAGATTGAAACATCTATCCGTGTAAAACTATCACAACAACTGAAAAAAATACTGGCATCTTCCGTTTAACTCTCTCCACACAAAAAGGTAAACAACACCACCGCTCTGGTACACAGATCTACATACATAAACGCATATACATGGCAATTCAAGTGAGAAAGCATAAAAAGCCCTAAATTTTCTGTGCGTCAATACATAATTCAGAAAAGCTGAAATCATCAAACACTTGAATTATTCAAATGGCCCAAAACCAAAACCATAAAAGGTTGAAGCAAACATTATGAATTAAATCAAGTAAACCTGCAAGCGAATGTTGCGGAATCGCTCCTGAGCATCACTCATGCTAAAAGCACGGTCACGCTTCGATGAAATCTCCCTTCTCTGCAGCTTCTTCACGCTGTTGACAAAGCCATCTAAACCGCCGCGCGGGCGCTTCTTCGCCACCACTCGCCGGCCACAGCACGGCCTGGGGCTCGCTGTTATTCTCCGTCCGTCCATGTTGGATTATTAGACTAATACGCACCCTTTTTACAAAGAAATCTAAACCCTAATGCACATACGAGCTTGAATTGTAACAGCAAAGAAAGAAACCCTAAATCTCCGGACCCAGAAGAGATTAGCGCCCAAGGTCCGGAACGAAATTGAAACGAAAACAAGAGAAAAAGAGATTCCCCTCTTGTTCAAAAGTGAGTATTTGAATTAATTGTCGCATTTACGCAGATTTGGATATGTACGAACTGTTTCTCTCTCTATAGCATTAAACAGGTGAAGACAATATGGCGAAGAGTAAAGGTTTTGCTGAGCAAAAGAGGGGCCTCAAAATACAGAAATTTGTCGGATTTTTGAAGCGTTTCCATTTTCCAGATAGACAACAGCATCCCACGGTGTAATATTTATTTACTTTATTAAGGGCATCCGCTATGGTGCGGACGTCCCCGCGCACCTTCTAAAAACACATCCTGTCACGCCATAAGGACTTCTCATTGCACAGTGGCAGACATCCCCAAGGACATCTCAACGAAGATCCTACAATAATAAAAATTCACCAAATTAAACAATTTACGGAATTAAACAATTTCGACACAAAAAACGGAGAAATTGCAACCACTCTATTTTAAAAAAACATACATAATTATTAAAAGTATTTATCTTCGAAAGAAAAGTATTTAGAGAGAGAGATACGGTAACACCCCACTTTTTGAACCCTAATTTTCAAACCTAAGACTATTGCTTTTATTTCTTTTAATGTCGTGAATTAAATGACGAGTGGAATTGTTATGTGATTCCTTTGGTGACCTAATTTTGGTTGTAGTTATGATTTTGGGTTGACTGAGTCAACTTTGTTGAATATGTGACGTGACTGCTTTGAATAATTGATGTGGGGTGAAATTAAATGTTTTTTTTAATAATTGATCATTTGTTATGAGAGCTAGAAATTGTGAAGTAAATCACAATGCGAATTTAAATAATTCTTTTCCGAGAGGAATATTTATTGGACTCAATTTCGTGTTGGATCCGATAAATTGAATAAATAATACAAAAATCCAGTCTGATAGAAAATAAATTGTGGGCTATACAATTTAAATAAAATACAAATGATGTTGAGCCCAAACAAATTAAATCCTACTAAATGATTCCAAGAATTTAGAAGATCCCAGCGCAGAGTTTCTCCTCTCCAAATCTGCCGTATTTCTTCTCCCAATCAACAAATAATTCTACAATTTGAGAATTAGTCCAAGGCAACAATTAGAGTCCAAATTAATTGTGAAATCAACTAACACGATTTTTTTCCTTTATTTATTCAATCTGCTCCAAAAATAAACCATCCATCAACCTTTAATTGCTATTATTTTTTTGAGAATCAATTACCTATTTTACGTTCCCTCTCCCACGCTCAATAACCGCTCCTCCTCTGCAAATCTCTTCCAAAATTAAACCACAATCAACTCTCAATTGTGAACCATTTTGAACGGTATATTAATACCCATACCCTAATCCCTTTCCCTCACACAAATTCGCAGTCACTCACTCTCACTTTGCACCTCAAAATTTCCTCAAGCGGCGGAGGGAGCAGTAGGAAGAAGGAGCTCATCTTTTCCCCAACCAAATCCTAATTTCACCACGGTAATCATTTTTTTCACGTTTCCCCCCTTGTTTTTCTTCGTAAGGTAAATTCACACCAGAACTTTTTTTGACAGAAATTTGGAACCAAATCCGGAAAGGGGGAAACCTGAAGCTTCGATCTTCTGTCAAAGTCGATTTGTTCAGCGAAGGTATAAACCTCTCCCTTTCTATTAATTCTCCAAACATCAAGCATATCGCTTTTTGCGTCAATCGAAACTCGAGAACCGAAGTAAAACAATCAACTTAATCAAAATTTAAGAACTTATCTTAAGGGGGCTAATCGGGGTGGAATCGGCGACGCCGTGCGACGACAGTGGTGTGCGCGGGGCGGCGAATTGGAGCCGACCAGCAGCTGCTCGATATGGACTACACCTGAACGGTGACGAAGTGAGCGAACCACGACGCGATCCTGCTTGACAAATTTGGGGATCTTGTTTTGTCTTCTTGTAAGAGAAATCGAGGGAGAGATAGAGAGAGTTAATTGGTGGGTGCTTCTGTAATCTTCAAATCAAGTGTTGCAAATTTAAAAAAAAAACTGGGATGTTCTTGGTTGAGAATTTGCAGAAGAGAGAGAGGCGACGGGTTTTGGAAGGAGATATGTGCTCTCTTGTTTCTTTCTTGAGAAAAATATATGTACCATCCTTTTAACATTATTTTAATCTAATTTATGTTTTCTTTTAAATGGAACAGGTGGTATTTACGTGTAGGCATAATAGTTCATAGGAATAAGTTTCCACTTATTTTATTTCATTTGTTAATGATAGTTCTAAATAAAGGGGGCTATCTGTGTTGAACAAAAGAAAATGGAAGGATGACTGTACGTGTAGTCTGGGAAGGGAGTATTTTCATTTGTGTTAATTAAACCATTTTTCTTTCTTTGGTTGAATGGGTGTGCTTAATTAATTTGGGCCGATTCTTTTAAGGCAGTGGTCGACTCTTTTTAAATCTCTTGGGCTTGATATACTGACTCTTTTATTAGACTACATGGTGTTTTAATCTCTGGGCAGTGTTAATAAAATTTGTTGGGACGTGAGCGGGCGAAATTAATTGAAAAGATCAAGATTTAATTGGGAAGAATTCATAATCATATCGGTGGAATAATTGAAGCTTTAGGGTGCAGGCATCTTAGCTTTTGCTTGACTTCTCATGTTGATATATGTGCTATTTCCAATATTTAAAGGTGATATCTTGCGCGCGAAACTTGATTCCAAGGGAAAGGATATAGTTGAGACTTAAGCGCTTTGAGGTTGGCTTTCTTTTAAATAAGGACAATGTCCTAAATGTTTTATCGATGGGAATGAAATTGAGTTTATCATGTCTTGTTTGATTTTAACGTGCCTATCTGATATGGCTTTATGCCATTATTATCTAAATCCAATTCGGGTCCTCGTAGGGCCGCAAACCCTACTTGGACTAGTGTACACCTATGGTAGATCGTGTGCTAGCGTACGGGCTGGCCGGTCTAGTGACTTGGTTTGTGGCCACATTCCTTGTCATGTATGCGCAGATATGGCTAACGTCTATGGGAAAATGACTGATCAGTCGACTTTTACTATGGGAAATGATTTTGAGTGCCTCGGGCCTTTCTAAAGCTAAACCCCGATGGTTACTTACATATGGCATGATAAATAATATTTGGTATTGCAAATGTTTTCGGCATGAGCCCACTGAGTATTATTATAGTACTCAACCCTGCATGTGTTTTCCTTATGTGCAGGTTGAGCGGCGGCGAGAGTATGGTGGTGTTGAGCAAGTTAATTGGAGAATGCATTGTTTATCTTTGAATTATGAGTGTCGTTGTGTCTTCACACATGACGGCACTCTTTCTCTTGGTCGTTTCCACTGTGGCATTTCTTTTACTTATCATTATTGGGCCTGCAACTTAAATTGTTTGGATATTGAATACTTGGGATTTTACTAGTTTATGTCAAATTCTTGGTCGTTTTCTTTGAATATTAATTGTTGGTCCAACTCGTTATTGTAACCCTAGTTCCCTTCGTCTGCTTATTGAATTCCTTTAATCACGATCGCCCGTATTTATTAAAAATAAATGGTGGTCGTGACAGTTTGGTATCAGAGCCTCAGTTTCTTTCCGCTCTGGACCCAAGAGTCTTTTGGAGTCAAAATCTATACTTGCATTAATTGGCTAAAGTGTTAAACATCGAAGGCTCAACACCACAACTCGCCACACCCAACCACGAAAGAAGAGGTAAGAATATTTTGGCGACTTTTAAATGAATTACTGAAATTTTTGAAATTCGATGGAAAAATGGTTCCTTGTGAAAATGGCAATTTTGGGTCTATTGGAAATTTAAAGTAAATGCTATGGCTTTTGGAAAAATGTTGTGGTCATACGAGAGTGAGACACTATGGGAGTATGTGATTGAAGGTGTTGAATGTTATGGATATTGAAGTGTGCATATGAATCGCATGCTTGAGGCGGAGACTTGTTATTACATGTTTGAACTGCGAATTTAACTTGAAGGACATACATGTTTATTACTTGAGCGGAAATTTATTTTTTTATGCCTATGTGGTCGAAATTGCATGATTACGAAACTGTGAATACAAAGCATGATGAGTGCATAGTTGCAATTTTGTGGTTGTGATACAGATGTCCATGAACTGTACGATTTATGAAATGTGATTCCATGGACGGTTGGATTGATTGAGTTACTATTTTAAATATTAATATACACTGGATGAAATGTTGTGGAATGGCAAATGGTTTATATGGATAAACATATTTGACTGCGCAATATATAAATGACGTTTTATGTGATGATAATTCATGATTGTTGAAATACGAGGCATCGTATAGAATCATTATGAAAGTGAAATGTGGAATTTTGAACTTTGTTGCAAACGTATAATCCATATGAAGCTTGAATTTAGCAACGATCGAATATATGTTGAAGTATGAGACTATGAACTATGTCTGCAAAACATAGAGTGCCTAAGAAATATGCTAGGCTGAACGTGCTCGAACATAGTTGTAAATTGATAACTACAATATCACTTTCTTGAGTGATGGGACAAACTAAAACATATACTTCGAACTAGACGGATTATTATAATTGCCTATTGTTTTCCCTGATGATAAGAACAAAACGAAAGGAAGTTTCTAATGAGATCAAGACAAGAAGAAATGTTAGGTGATGTATCCTTACAACGATGAGAAATTGTGCCTGCAATCAAATAAAGTGAATGCAATCGTGCATAACATGTTAATGCGATGACACGTTGCAAATACGACAACACTTATGACACGTTAAGGCCAGGAAGGTTATTACCATGTTTTAATGAGAATGACCGCTAGGGCGTGCCAAAAACAATATGAAGATGTGACCTTCAAGGACAGTTAATTGCTGTAACGACACCAAGAATCTTGACTTAGAATATAGAGTGCCACTTTTGTAGCTAGAATGGATGAATTTAATTGACAGTACTTACTTGGATTCTCAGAAATTTCTTTCTATGAAGCTCCTTGACAATGGTATTCTTTTCGTGCATTTAAAACTTTTGATTGACCTGCAATTTGCAAGTGATGCATCACTGTTTCCTTTTAGTGACTCATTCTTGTTCCTCTTGAGTCATTTTCGGAGCCATTTTAATCAAGGGCAATTTCAATAGTGCTCCTCATGTTGAAACCCGTTCTGATCCAAGTAAGACTGTTAAATAGATTTCCAAATTCTTGATACAAGACTCTAAAAAAAAAACAATGGCTCGATCTCTGCAAACACATATGAGGGATAAGTTTCAAGAGACACATACAAAAAGATGATACACCAACAACACGAGGAGTCGAATATTTTTGCATCTATGCTTAGTTGTAGCAAGCGGCCGAAGAATCGAACGTTATGCCATACCTAGATATTAGGTCTTGAGAAATTGAAAGTTGAGAGAAGTCGTGTACACCAAATGATCATGTTATGCGGCACAGAATTTATGTAAGTGGTTGATCAAGGGATATACGGATAACAACAGAAAGTTGTGAGTCGTAGTATTTAAAGATCGTCGTATAAGATCATCACTGTACGATAGTATTGGAATGAAAATACGAACACCCTGATAGATTAAGATATACGAACGAAGGTCGTCGATGAGAGGATACCGTCCAGCAAGTGGCGAAATTGAATCAACTAAAATGGGAAACAATCGAAAGGAGAAACGTCTGCAAGCACCATCACTATCACCTCCTCCACCTAAGCCAAAATGACATATTGAATAGTTTTTGCTAGAGCAAAATCCTCCTATCTTCAATGGGATAGGAGAGCCAACAAAGACCGAGACTTGGATACGCGTATTGGAGAGCATCTTCGAATTCTTGAAGTGCACTGAGGAAGAGCATTTGATTTGTGTAACCTACCAACTCACGGATTCGACCAACTTTTGGTGGGACCAAGCAAAGGACCTGACCCCTAAGTAAGTGAATACAATGACATGGGAGGACATTAAGACGGAGATATACAACGGGTATATTCCAAAAAGTTACCGAAAGGCGAAGGCGGCCGAGTTTTACAACCTCGAACAAGGGCGCATGTTAGTGCCAGGATACGACCACACACTTGAGACATGGCTCGGCATGCACCCGAACAAGGGATACCGATAAGAAGATGGCTAAGAAATTCCGTTCGGGACTAAGGCATGAGATAAGGATAACATTGGCCAACCTTGGGAGACCTGCCTACGCAGAATCGTTGACTCGCGTACTAGACGTGGAGGAAGCTATGCCCAAGGAGAGGGCGATGTGAAACACTACATTGGCTTTACCTCCACCACATCATTCCTGGGAGAAGAGGAAGTGGGATGGGAATAGGACCCACTATGAAAACAAGAGGTACCAGCCCACCCAAAACCGACCACAGTATAGGGGCAGACAAAATTTCTCTAACCAGAGGGGTGACTTCCGACCTAGACCACCACAATGCAATGTGTGCTCCAAGTACCATTTCGGAGAGTGTAGAATGCAGAACACTACCAAGTGCTTTAACTGTGGGGGATATTGACATAATTTTGGGAATGGACTGGTTAGCTGTGAATTTTGCTACTATTCGTTGCAAGGAGAGACAAATATCCCTGCAAGCCCCGAGGAAGGAACCCACCATATACTATGGGATCTCGATGAACCGGCGAACATCTATCATCTCCGCGCTTCAAGCTAGTACGATGGTGAGAAAAGGGCGTCCTGCTTATCTTGTCTCTCTACAAGGAGATGAGAAAGGAGAAAGGAAAGTGGAAGATGTTGTCGTTGTACGAGAATTTCCAGATGTTTTCCCCGAAGCCTTGCCTGGACCACCGCCAGATCGACAATTGGAGTTCACAATCGACCTAGAGCCAGGGTCGGCACCTGTGTCCAAGGCACCATACCGAATGGCGCCTAAAGAGTTAGAGGAACTCAAGATACAACTTCAAGAGCTTATGGACCTGGGTTTCATTAGACCCAGTGTCTCACCGTGGGGCGCTCCTGTGCTTTTTGTCAAGAAGAAGGATGGGTCGATGAGGATGTGTATCGACTATAGAGAGTTGAACAAAATGACCCTAAAAAACAAGTATCCACTGACAGGTGTCCCGGACTATACGCTGATATTTGTGTGGGCAAACCTCACCAACGTACTAGGACTCGAATAATGGAAGACAGAACTCAGCTCACGGAGGAGAGCACAATTTTCGAAAATTCTCTTAAAGAAGGGGGACGAAAATTTTATGAATAAATTGTTGTGTTTTCTGTCTCCTTTATTCTCCTATTTATATAAGGAAGAATCTGGAACATGCCTCACCCAATTAGCTTTTTACTAATTAAATTGAACCCACAATTTAATATAAGCTTATATTGGTATATTACGAGCAGCCACTACAGATGTAATATTGCACTGCCTTCCAAATCCGAAATTACAAGTATTCCGGGTTTCCTTTAATTGTATTTGATTTATTTCCCGCGCTTAAGATGGAAACATCCATTAATTAATTAATGTCTGCTATAGACTTAATTAATTAACATATTTCGAATTCCAAGAGTGGACTTAGCAAGAAATTCTTATTTATTATTCATAGTGTAATCAAACTCCAACTAGCTAGGTTCCGAATAATAAAACCTCGTTTCGAGCTCCTCTTGTGGATGTTATCAAACGAGACTCTCCTCGCACACGTTTCAACATAATAGCAATCCTAGCACCTCTAGATAATGATCACCACTACCCAATATACCTGGATCGTTGGGTTACGAAAAACCCGCACCTTTGGTAAGTCAAAGTAGTGGATACTCAATATCGTATGCTCAATGCTAACGTACATTGATTAAGAAATTAATTCTCAAGACCTCGTCTTTCAGTAGATAGCATAAAGACTCGTCTTGCTGTTAGATCCATTCAGTGCTATACCACACCAACGTCATCTTATTTCAATAAGGTTTAGAAATAATCGGACTGACATTGCAACCTTTCGCGATAGGTAGTCTAGGTCTATCTAGGTTGTGAAATTCTTATTTTTCTTTGTTTAGAACTGACCGTGTTACCTTAAATTGGAGGACGCCCACAATCGGTCTACTAAAACAAAGACTTAGACTTTGTTACGTTTGCTCATACATTTAAATATGCAATAAACAACCATTAAATGTAAAACATAACAACATTATGACAAAAATAATCTGTTGCATTTATTGGAAAATAACCATTAGAGTTTTACAGTATCCAATCACTCGAAAGGTGATTTCTAGTATACAAAACCCTAACACTATCATCTCCGCGCTTCAAGCTAGTATGATGGTGAGAAAAGGGCGTCCTGCTTATCTTGTCTATCTACAAGGAGATGAGAAAGGAAAGTGGAAGATGTTGCCGTTGTACGAGAATTTCCAGATGTTTTCCGCGAAGCCTTGCCTGGACCACCGCCAGATCGACAATTGGAGTTCACAATCGACCTAGAGCCAGAGTCCTGATCAGCTTGAAAGTCTGAGTCAGTATATCCCAAAGGACAGAGCTTGACTGCATTGTAAACTAGAGCATAGTCCTTAGTCCGTTTAAGGTACTTGAGTATGTTCTTTACGGCAGTCCAATGTCCTTGGCCCGGATTCGACTGATATCTTGCCACCATGCCAACAGCAAAGCAAATATCTGGTCTAGTACAAAGCATAGCATACATGAGACTTCCAACTGCCGAAGCATATGGAATCCTTCTCATTGCTTGTATCTCAGACGGCGTTTTAGGGCACATCTCTTGAGATAAATGGATGCCATGTCTAAAAGGTAAGAAACCTTTCTTGGCGTCCTGCATGCTAAAACGACTAAGTACTATTTCGATGTAAGATTATTGAGATAAGCACAACATCTTCTTATCTCGATTCCGAAGAACCTTGATCCCAAGGATGTGTCCCTCGTCTCCTATATCCTTCATCTCGAACTGGTTTGACAACCATGTTCGAACTGATGACAACATCTTTTTATTGTTTCCAATTAGAAGAATGTCATCTACATATAAAACTAAGAACACCACATTCCCCTTATCAACTTTCTTATACACGCAGCTTTCACTTGGGCACTTTTCGAATCCAAACTTGCAAACAGTTTGATCGAAACATTGGTTCCACGATCTAGATGCTTGCTTGAGGCCATAAATGGCCTTCTTAAGCTTCCAAACCATGTGTTCTTTGCCCTTTATGGCATATCCTTCGGGTTGTTCCATGTAGATGGTCTCCTCAAGACTGCCGTTTAGAAATGCAGTCTTAACGTCCATCTGCCATACATCCCAATCCATATAAGCTGCAATAGACAACAGTATCCGGATCGATTTGAGCATGGCCACTGGGGAGAAGGTCTCATCATAATCGATGCCTTCCTTTTGGGTATACCCCTTGGCCACTAGTCTTGCTTTGAAGACTTTAACTCGTCCATCGGGTCCACGTTTACGTTTATATATCCACTTGCTCCCAATGGCAGTACAACCTTCGGGTAGGACGGACAAATCGTAGACGTCTTTGTCTATCATAGATTGTAGTTCCGAATCCATTGCTTTTACCCATTCGCAATGATCGATATCTGCCAGCGCCTCCGCAAAGTTCCAGGGATCTAATACATTGCTGTCCGAGGAGTGATCCATAGATTCTCCCAAACCAATGTATCTGTCGGGCTCATTTGAGACCCTCCCACTGCAGCGCGGCACTACAATATTTTGAGTAGAAGTTGAAGTTTCGGGAATTGTTTGTACACTTGGTACTTATTCTTGGTTAATGGAACTTGTGACTGAAGTTAGCTCATCAAGAGCCACTTCACTGCTGGGTTTATGATTCATTACATAGTCTTCCTCTAAGAATGTCGCGAGAGTGCTCACAATGACTTTCTTATCTCGGAGACTGAAGAATTCATAACCTTTCGTTCCTTTGGGGTATCCTATAAACAAACATACCTCCGTCCTAGATCCTAGCTTAGTTGGATCCTTTTCCAATACATGAGCCGGACAACCCCAAACCTTGAGATGTGCTAGATTGGGCTTACGCCCAGTCCACAACTCATATGGAGTTTTAGGTACGGATTTTGATGGTAAATTGTCTAAAATGTGACTTGCGGAAAGCAAGGCCTGTCCCCAAAACGAAATAGGCAGACGTGCATAACTCATCATCGATCAAACCATGTTTAATAAGGTCCTGTTCCTTCTTTCAGCCACGCCGTTCTGCTGGGGCGTGCCCGGCGCAGTCAGTTGGGATTGAATTCCCACTTCCGATAAGTAGTCCAAGAATTCGGCACTGAGGTATTCGCCTCCACGATCAGATCGTAGGCATTTGATATTCTTCCCATGATACTTCTCCACAAGAGTCTTAAAGTCTTTAAACTTGTCAAAAGACTCTGACTTGTGACGCATCAAGTAGACATATCCAATTTTTGAGAAGTCATCAATAAATGTGATGAAGTATCGAAAACCACTTCTTGCCTCAGTTGACATTGGTCCACATACATCGGAATGAACGAGCTCAAGTACTTCCTTGGACCTATTGCCCTTAGCCTTAAAAGGCCTCTTGGTCATCTTGCTTTCTAAGCATGACTCACACTTATGAAAAGGTTCCTCCTCTAGACCTTTGATAAGATCTTGTTGAACAAGAGAATGGATCCTCCTTTCATTGGCATGACCAAGTCTAAGGTGCCACAAGTACATTTCGTTCATTGAACTTGAAGGTTCTTTTCGTTTATTTGAAATTTTTGATGTTGTATTGAGTTCTGATTTGCGATTATTAAACTGTGTAGAAGTGATTGTGTACAGATTGTTTTCCATGATACCACGACAAATATAAGAACCATCTTTCTTAATAACGCATTTGTCATTAAAAGAAATCAAATATCCATCATAAACCAATTTAGAAACTGAAATTAAATTTCTTCTAAAAGAAGGTATCAACAAAACATTCTTCAAAATCAAAAATCTATCACTACTAAAACGCAAATAAATGTCTCCCACTGCAACGGCCGCCACTTTGGTAGCGTCGCCCAGCTGGACTTCGATCTCACGATCATGTAGCCGTCTTGTCACCTGCAATAAGTCAGGATCAAAACAAATATGATCAGTGGCTCCTGTGTCAATAACCCAAGTGCAAATTGATGTCGAAGTCAAACAAGACTCGACAACTAGAGCCTGGTGCATACCTGTAGCCTTGCCCCGTTTAGGACAGTCTGGCTTCCAATGCCCCTTCTCTCCACACTTGAAACACTTCCCCGTAGGCTTCTTGTTAGCCCTCTTCTTCTTCTTTCCCTTAGCTATCTTGGCCGGTCCTGAGTTCGGTGCCTGCCTTTTTCCTGCTCTAGGCTTCAAGCCAGAGGAACGAGGCGCCGAAATCATCATGGCCGCCTTAGCCTGGACCATAAGGTCCTCTGCCGACTGAAGTTCAGTCAACAGCTCCGCCAAGGTGTAATTCCTTTTGTTCATCTCAAAGTTGAGCTTGAACTGTTGGAAGCTAGGGGGAAGACTTTGAAGGATGATAGTTACCTGGACTCGGGATCGATTGTCCCTCCCAAGACCTCAATTTGGTTGAGGTGGCCCATCATCTCGAGGACATGGTCCCTCACAGACGAGCCTTCCTTCATTGTCTTCGACATGATACTCCGAAAGGCTTGAGACTTAGCCGTTCGATTCTGAGTACCAAAAAGATTTTTGAGATTCTGCATGATCTCGACGGCTGTTTCCATGGCTGAATGCTGATGCTTGAGTACTGAAGACATAGATGCCAACATGTAGCACTTAGCCATCTCATTCGCCTTATGCCACCGTCTGTGTGCATCTCTGACTCCTGCCACAGCGGTAGCCGCCGGCACTGGAGGTCGCGGGGTGGTGAGCACAAAGATGTACTCATCGGCTGTGAGAACGATGTCCAAATTTTGTTTCCATTCTATGTAATTTTGGCCCTCGAGTTTATTTTCTTTGAGAATTGCGGAAAGAGGATTGAATGACATATTGACGATTTGATTTGCACTGCAAAACAGAGTATTTTACTATTGTCATAAACTTATGTAAGAAGTTTGATTAGATTAACAATAAAACTTTTCAAAATCTTACAACTGTAAAATTAAAATTTTGTACCCTCCAGAGGAAGTCAATACGCATTAAAGTCTTACAATTTTACTGGTCACAACACCGACGAATAGTCCAGATTCCACAGAGTGGCATGGCCGCCTAATGTTGCCTAAGCAAGACCATCTCTTTAGCATTATAGAGTCTCATTTCTACAACACACTCCCATAACAATGCTTATGTGCTGCTAACAAGATCAAGCTATCTCATAAATTCTGTGTGAACTTCTGAATCTCGCAGTTTCTTAGGATTATTGTCCCCACAGAGCAGGTGGCGATAATATTCGAAACTACATTCTAGTTCATACTATTTATATTTGAGAAGTCCGCCCTCATGAACTTGCTATTTTCTTAGGATTATTGTCCCCACAGAGCAGGTGGCGATAATATTCGAAACTACATTCTAGTTCATACTATTTATATTTGAGAAGTCCGCCCTCATGAACTTGCTATTTTCTTAGGATTATTGTCCCCACAGAGCAGGTGGCGATAATATTAGAAAAAGGCTTCATGAATTGCAGACCAATTGATGGAGACCATATACAAACGTTGAGTTCATAATTATAGCTTAGATATTTGGGTTATGGTTTTTCTTTAATTATCCTTAGCCTTGAGGCAGTTGAAGGCTTAATTAAATTCTGTTGGTATTTAATCTACCGATCGCACGTCTCGTACAATCGAGTAATTCAAGTTCTTGATTCGATGGTTCTTGAGTTCACCATGCATAATAAATTAAACAAAACACCAAGAACATGCTTCGCAATCAAATAATACATGCATACATGAATTTTGCGAAATTTAAATCCAAATAATCAGAGCCAAAGACTGGCTCTGATACCAACTGAAGGGGCTGGCAGCGGAAGCGTGCTTGACAAAACGGATCACATGAATTTGATCTATTTAGCAGATTATTTAGACAAAATCTATTCGCGTAATTATCACATGTATCATGCTCATAACTTGAATTAAAACATGCTTTAGCACATTAAATTCCTAAAACATGCTTACTACGGAATTAGCTAATTTACCTCGTTGATTCAATCAAGAATCGATGATGGCTTGCTCCGTCTCCACGTGAAGATCTTCAATACAAGACCTCGGATCTTCTGACTGGTCTCTCGGACTATACGCTGATATTTGTTTGGGCAAACCTCACCAACGTACTAGGACTCGAATAATGGAAGACAGAACACAGCTCACGGAGGAGAGCACAATTTTCGAAAATTCTCTTAAAGGAGGGGGACGAAAATTTTATGAATAAATTGTTGTGTTTTCTGTCTCCTTTATTCTTCTATTTATATAAGTCACATATTGGGCCCAGTCAGGGATCTAAGGAAGAATCTGGAGCAGGCCTCACCCAATTAGCTTTTTACTAATTAAATTGAACCCATAATTTAATATAAGCTTATATTGGAATATTACGAGCAGCCACTACAGAAGTAATATTGCACTGCCTTCCAAATCCGAAATTACAAGTATTCCGGGTTTCCTTTAATTGTATTTGATTTATTTCCCGCGCTTAAGATGGAAACATCCATTAATTAATTAATGTCTGCTATAGACTTAATTAATTAACATATTTCGAATTCCAATAGTGGACTTAGCAAGAAACTCTTATTTATTATTCATAAAGTAATCAAACTCCAACTAGCTAGGTTCCGAATAATAAAACCTCGTTTCGAGCTCCTCTTGTGGATGTTATCAAACGAGACTCTTCTCGCACACGTTTCAACATAATAGAAATCCTAGCACCTCTAGATAATGATCACCACTACCCAATATACCTAGATCGTTGGGTTACGAAAAACCCGCACCTTTGGTAAGTCAAAGTAGTGGATACTCAATATCGTATGCTCAATGCTAACGTACATTGATTAAGAAATTAATTCTCAAGACCTCGTCTTTCAGTAGATAGCATAAAGACTCGTCTTGCTGTTAGATCCATTCAGTGCTATACCACACCAACGTCATCTTATTTCAATAAGGTTTAGAAATAATCGGACTGACATTGCAACCTTTCGCGATAGGTAGTCTAGGCCTATCTAGGTTGTGAAATTCTTATTTTTCTTTGTTTAGAACTGACCGTGTTACCTTAAATTGGACGACGCCCACAACCGGTCTACTAAAACAAAGACTTAGACTTTGTTACGTTTGCTCATACATTTAAATATACAATAAACAACCATTAAATGTAAAACATAACAACATTATGACAAAAATAATCTGTTGCATTTATTGGAAAATAACCATTAGAGTTTTACAGTACCCAATCACTCGAAAGGTGATTTCTAATATACAAAACCCTAACACTATCATCTCCGCGCTTCAAGCTAGTACGATGGTGAGAAAAGGGCGTCCTGCTTATCTTGTCTATCTACAAGGAGATGAGAAAGGAGAAAGGAAAGTGGAAGATGTTGCCGTTGTACGAGAATTTCCAGATGTTTTCCCCGAAGCCTTGCCTGGACCACCGCCAGATCGACAATTGGAGTTCACAATCAACCTAGAGCCAGAGTCGGCACCTGTGTCCAAGGCACCATACCGAATGACGCCTAAAGAGTTAGAGGAACTCAAGATACAACTTCAAGAGCTTATGGACCTGGGTTTCATTAGACCCAGTGTCTCACCGTGGGGCGCTCCTGTACTTTTTTTTAAGAAGAAGGATGGGTCGATGAGGATGTGTATCGACTATAGAGAGTTGAACAAAATGACCCTCAAAAACAAGTATCCACTACCGAGGATAGATGACCTATTCGATCAACTCCGAGGAGCCGGTGTGTTCTCAATGATGGACTTGAGGTCCGGATACCACCAATTGAGGGTACGAAGGGAGGACATACCGAAGACCGTTTTCCGCACAAGATATGGTCACTATGAGTTCGTTGTGATGCCGTTCGGATTGAAAAATGCACCTGCAGTATTAATGGATTTGATGAACCGAGTATTCCACCCATACTTGGATAAATTCATCTTGGTCTTCATAGATGACTTACTTGTCTACTCGAATAATGAGAAAGAGCACGAGGAGCATCTGCGAATCACCTTGGAGACGTTGAGGACCGAGAAGCTATACGCCAAATTCAGCAAGTGTGAGTTTTGGCTGAAGGAAGTCAACTTTCTTGGTCACATTGTGTCGGCAGAAGGAATCCGAGTGGATCCCGCCAAGGTTGAGGCGGTACAACAATGGAAGGCACCTTCGACACCAAACGAGATTCGAAGTTTCCTGGGTTTAGCAGGATATTACCGAAGGTTCATAGAGGGATTCTCCAAGATAGCGAGACCAATGACCCAACAACTCAAGAAGGGGGTAAAAGTCAATTGGACCCCGGAGTGTGAGGCAAGTTTTCAACTTTTGAAGGAGAAACTGACCACTGCACCAATCTTAGCGGTGCCAGAGCCTGGAATGAACTACGTGGTCTACATTGACGCTTCGAAAGTGGGACTTGGATGTGTTTTGATGCAAAGCAACAAAGTGATTGCCTACGCATCACGACAATTGAAGCCACACGAGTTGAACTATCCAACCCACGACTTGGAGCTAGCAGCGGTTGGTGAAGGACTATGACTGTGGCATCAATTACCACCCCGGCAAGGCAAATGTAGTGGCAGATGCCTTGAGCCGGAAGGGTCATTCCCAACTGGCCACTTTTCTCACCAAAGAGGAAAGCTTGATACGCGAATTTAGCAAGATGCGTTTGGAAGTGGTAAGGGCACCTGAAATGGTGGAAGGCCGAATTGCCACCTTGGTGATTGCACCTGATCTAAGAACAAGAATTGCTGAAGCCCAGCGAATGGATGCGAAATTAGAAGAAATTCGAGTCGAAGTAAGAACTGGCGAATCTGGGAATTTCCATGAGGAATCCGACAATGCTCTCACCTTCGAAGGGAGACTTCGCATACCGAGTGACGAAGGACTCAAAAATGAAATCATGAGTGAAGCACATGAGACTCCTTACACTGCTCACCCGGGGAGTACGAAGATGTATCAAGACTTGAAGAAGTCCTTTTGGTGGAATGGTATGAAGAGGGATATAGCGGCATTTGTGGAGCGCTGCTTAGCCTGCCAACAGGTGAAGGCTCTACATCAACGACCGTATGGAAAGCTATAACCGCTGGAGATTCCTGAGTGGAAATGGGGGCACATCGCCATGGATTTTGTAACGGGATTGCCAAGGTCTCTTAAAGGGAACACCGCCATTTGGGTAATTATAGACCGACTCACCAAGAGTGCACACTTCATACCGATTCCCATAACCTATGGATCAAACAAGCTAGCTCAAATTTATATAAGGGAAATAGTGCGACTGCATGGAGTCTCAGTGACGATCACGTCTGAACGTGACCCGAAGTTCACTTCAAGATTTTGGATCAGCCTACAACGTGAGCTAGGAACTCGATTGAATTTTAGCACAGCGTTTCACCCACAGACAGATGGGCAGTCCGAAAGAACGATCCAAACCATCGAGGATATGTTGAGAGCTGTGGTGCTCGACCGAGGAGGAAGTTGGGAGTCCGCACTACCACTGATTGAGTTCGCCTACAACAACAGTTTCCAGGCAACAATAAACATGGCGCCGTATGAAGCCTTGTATGGGAGAAAGTGTAGATCCCCGCTCTACTGGGACGAAGTTGGTGAGAGAAGAGTACTTGGACCCGATGCAGTTGAAGAGATGGTTGGAATTGTTCGACAAATTCGTGAAAGGATAAAAGAAGCTCAAGACAGACATAAGTCATACACTGATGCCCGGCGAACCGACTTGCAATTTCAAGTTGGCGACAAAGTTTTCCTCAAAGTATCCCCGTCGAAAGGGATAACGCGTTTTGGTGTCAAGGGAAAATTTAAAACCGCGATTTATTGGGCCTTATGAAATCCTTGAAGGAGTGGGTCCTGTTGCATACCGTTTGGAGCTACCCCCAAGCCTTGGAAACGTGCACAACGTCTTTCATGTGTCGAAGTTACGGAAATACGTGTTCGACCCAAAGCACGTGATTCACTACAAAGAAGTCGCTTTGAACCCAGACATGAGCTACGAAGAGAGACCCCAAATGATTTTGGACCGAACGGTCCAGAAAGTGAGAAATAAACCGGTTGCTTACGTGAAAGTACTTTGGAGAAATCATGGGCACGAAGAAGCCACATGGGAGAATGAGGACAAGATGAAAGAACTGTACCCTGAACTCTTCCCTTATGGATACCAAATTTCGGGATGAAATTTTTATTAAGGTTGGTAGGATGTAACGCCCCACTTTTTGAACCCTAATTTTCAAACCCTAAGACGATTGCTTTTATTTCTTTTAATGTCGTGAATTAAATGACGAGTGAAATTGTTATGTGATTCCTTTGGTGACCTAATTTTGGTTGTAGTTATGATTTTGGGTTGACTGAGTCAACTTTGTTGAATATGTGACGTGACTGCGTTGAATAATTGATGTGGGGTGAAATTAAATGTTTTTTTTAATAATTGATCATTTGTTATGAGAGCTAGAAATTGTGAAGTAAATCACAATGCGAATTTAAATAATTCCTTTCCGAGAGGAATATTTATTGGACTCAATTTCGTGTTGGATCCGATAAATTGAATAAATAATACAAAAATCCAGTCTGATAGAAAATAAATTGTGGGCTATACAATTTAAATAAAATACAAATGATTTTGAGCCCAAACAAATTAAATCCTACTAAATGATTCCAAGAATTTAGAAGATCCCAGCGCAGAGTTTCTCCTCTCCAAATCTGCCGTATTTCTTCTCCCAATCAGCAAATAATTCAACAATTTGAGAATTAGTCCATAGCAACAATTAGAGTCCAAATTAATTGTGAAATCAACTAACAAGTATTTTTTTCCTTCACTTATTCAATCTGCTCCAAAAATAAACCATCCATCAACCTTTAATTGCTATTATTTTTTGGAGAATCAATTACCTATTTTACGTTCCCTCTCCCACGCTCAATAACCGTTCCTCCTCTGCAAATCTCTTCCAAAATTAAACCACAATCAACTCTCAATTGTGAACCATTTTGAACGGTATATTAATACACATTCCCTAATCCCTTTCCCTCACACAAATTCACAGTCACTCACTCTCACTTGCACCTCAAAATTTCCTCAAGCGGCGGAGGGAGCAGTAGGAAGAAGGAGCTCATCTTTTCCCCAACCAAATCCTAATTTCACCACGGTAATCATTCTTTTCACGTTTCCCCCTTGTTTTTCTTCGTAAGGTAAATTCACACCAGAACCTTTTTTGACAGAAATTTGGAACCAAATCAGGAAAGGGGGAAACCTGAAGCTTCGATCTTCTGTCAAAGTCGATTTGTTCAGCGAAGGTATAAACCTCTCCCTTTCTATTAATTCTCCAAACATCAAGCATATCAATTTTTGCGTCAATCGAAACTTGAGAACCGAAGTAAAACAATCAACTTAATCAAAATTTAAGAACTTATCTTAAGGGGGCTAATCGGGGTGGAATCGGCGACGCCGTGCGACGACAGTGGTGTGCGCGGGGCGGCGAATTGGAGCCGACCAGCAGCTGCTCGATATGGACTACACCTGAACGGTGACGAAGCGAGCGAACCACGACGCGATCCTGCTTGACAAATTTTGGGATCTTGTTTTGTCTTCTTGTAAGAGAAATCGAGGGAGAGATAGAGAGAGTTAATTGGTGGGTGCTTCTGTAATCTTCAAATCAAGTGTTGCAAATTTTAAAAAAAACTGGGATGTTCTTGGTTGAGAATTTGCAGAAGAGAGAGAGGCGACGGGTTTGGAAGGAGATATATGCTCTCTTGTTTCTTTCTTGAGAAAAATATATGTACCATCCTTTTAACATTATTTTAATCTAATTTATGTTTTCTTTTAAATGGAGCAGGTGGTATTTACATGTAGGCATAATAGTTCATAGGAATAAGTTTCCACTTATTTTATTTCATTTGTTAATGATAGTTCTAAATAAAGGGGGCTATCTGTGTTGAACAAAAGAAAATGGAAGGATGACTGTACGTGTAGTCTGGGAAGGGAGTATTTTCATTTGTGTTAATTAAACCATTTTTCTTTCTTTGGTTGAATGGGTGTGCTTAATTAATTTGGGCCGATTCTTTTAAGGCAGTGGTCGACTCTTTTTAAATCTCTTGGGCTTGATATACTGACTCTTTTATTAGACTACATGGTGTTTTAATCTCTGGGCAGTGTTAATAAAATTTGTTGGGACGTGAGCGGGCGAAATTAATTGAAAAGATCAAGATTTAATTGGGAAGAATTCATAATCATATCGGTGGAATAATTGAAGCTTTAGGGTGCATGCATCTTAGCTTTTGCTTGACTTCTCATGTTGATATATGTGCTATTTCCAATATTTAAAGGTGATATCTTGCGCGCGAAACTTGATTCCAAGGGAAAGGATATAGTTGAGACTTAAGCGCTTTGAGGTGGGCTTTCTTTTAAATAAGGACAATGTCCTAAATGTTTTATTGATGGGAATGAAATTGTGTTTATCATGCCTTGTTTGATTTTAACGTGCCTATCTGATATGGCTTTATGCCATTATTATCTAAATCGAATTCGTGTCCTCGTAGGGCCGCAAACCCTACTTGGACTAGTGTACACCTATGGTAGATCGTGTGCTAGCGTACGGGCTGGCCGGTCTAGTGACTTGGTTTGTGGCCACATTCCTTGTCATGTATGCGCAGATATGGCTAACGTCTATGGGAAAATGACTGATCAGTCGACTTTTACTATGGGAAATGATTTTGAGTGCCTCGGGCCTTTCTAAAGCTAAACCCCGATGGTTACTTACATATGGCATGATAAATAATATTTGGTATTGCAAATGTTTTCGGCATGAGCCCACTGAGTATTATTATAGTACTCAGCCCTGCAAGTGTTTTCCTTATGTGCAGGTTGAGCGGCGGCGAGAGTATGGTGGTGTTGAGCAAGTTAATTGGAGAATGAATTGTTTATCTTTGAATTATGAGTGTCGTTGTGTCTTCACACATGACGTCACTCTTTCTCTTGGTCGTTTCCGCTGTGGCATTTCTTTTACTTATCATTATTGGGCCTGCAACTTAAATTGTTTGGATATTGAATACTTGGGATTTTACTAGTTTATGTCAAATTCTTGGTCGTTTTCTTTGAATATTAATTGTTGGTCCAACTCGTTATTGTAACCCTAGTTCCCTTCGTCTCCTTATTGAATTCCTTTAATCACGATCGCCCGTATTTATTAAAAATAAAGGGTGGTCGTGACAGATACTGTTGGTTATTTTAGTGTAATTGAATTAACTTGATTGATCAATATTATAATAATGAGACACCATATAAGTTTGGAAGTGCGGAGTGCAGGCTTGTTTGAATTCATTGTGATTAGACGGGGGTTCGGGGGTAGCGCCCCCGAGTTGTAGGGTCCAAGGGGAGAAATTTTTTATTTCCATTAAAGTTGTTGTGTAGAAAATTCATCCGAAAATATAATTTCTGATAGTCGAAGGATTGATTTGCAATTTTTGAAACTCCTTAAAAAACTGTTAAATTCAGTTAAGAAATGGAAGAGACGCAATGCTTTCTGAAGAGACGCGATGTTTCGTTTCAGGCCGTATTTATAGAATTTTCGAAAAAAAAATCAAATAATCAGGACGTCCGTGCGGACGTCCCTGGAACGCCGCAGAACTCCGGTGTCCACAGCGGACTTCCGTATCCGCGTCACCCTTACACAATGGCGGACGTCCGGCACGCCGGTCAGATGTCCGCGGGACGGCCGCCATTGCGTTCATAATAATAATAGTACAAATAATTACTGTTTATTTTGATGTCACATGTCCTTTTAGTCCTAGCAATTTTACTGAAAAGTGTGATATGAAATCCAATTCAATTTAGTAACATATTTTAATTTCTATTAATAGTAATAAGTTTGGGAATTTATATCAAGTGTATAGATAAAAATGCAAAGAGAAATATCACGTTCTAGGATTTGAACTTCAAAAATCATTGTTGATATTTATCGAAAAGTTCATTATAAGTAAGAATTATTATTTGTCTTTTAGTTGACTTTTGATCAAATATACTCCCTCTGTCCATAAAATATTGTCCAAGTTTGACTCGGCACGAGTTTTAAGAAATCTGTAGAAAAGTGAGTTGAATAAGTTAGTGGAATTAGAGTCACACATTTATATATTAGTTTTATAATAGAATGTGAGTGTAAAGAGTTGGTGGAAAGTGTATCAAAAATAGAAAAAAAACAAAGTGGACAACTTTTCACGGACGGACCAAAATAGATAAACTGGACAACATTTCACGGACAAATGGAGTATAATTTTTAAATTTTGTGAATTGGATTACACTTTTGTAACATTCGCAATTATTCTATATAATTTGTTTATCGCATCCATTTTTAAATTTTGTGAATTGGATTACACTTTTGTAACATTCGCAATTATTCTATATAATTTGTTTATCGCCAATTATGCGGCGCTATTTAATGGCACGACATTAATGCGTTCCAGATATAACAAAGTGTCCATATTCGTAAGTCATTGCATTGTCTCTCATCGCTTTGATTTGCTAAAAAAATAAAGCTTCAGAATCTACAATCGTACTAATAAAGGCGCACAATAAATCGTATAGGACAATTGTGATATGTGATATGTGAATGTTTTAAAAGGTATGTTTTAATTTGTCGATCGTAAAACTTATGGGGATTGGCCAAAAGTCAATTAAAAATTATGCTTTAAATTACAATTTTCCCTACATACAAATGAAAACTGCTACTTTAGCTTCGAACAAACGTTCTTTCAATACTTCAACTTCAAATAAACCTTCTTTGAACCGTCAACCCCAAATTTGGTTTTTAAAATGTTGTGCTCTCATTTATGTGATCCCTGAAAAAATAATATCACCAAGCGTCCATAAATTAAGCTATAAATACAGACAAAATCCTTTTTTTAAAAACTTTTTTATATGATTTTTTATTTTATTTTATCACTTTTCGTCCTCTCTGACACGTCTTCATGAACTCATCTTTCCTATACTTATGTAGTGAACCTAGGTGACACACATCATGCAATCCGTTAAAGAACCTAGGGTTATCAAGGACTCGATCCCTGACTCATTGAGCAAATGAAGCCTTGACGGTTGTCATCCGAGATTTAATGCAAGTAGAATAATCAAGGGTACAAGAAGGACGAGCCGAGAAGATATTGCCGAAGTCAAGAGGGGTCAGAATCTCTCACCTGTCCAAGTAGCTTGTGCCACACAAGCCACCCGGCCGATTGTGTTTTTTTGGGAAGACAACTCGGCCGAGTGACCTTCAAAGAAAGGGACAAAGAGTTTGACTCGAACAAGTGGCCCTTTTGTCATAAAGCCACTCGACCGAGGTCGAAAAATCGAAGAAAGAGTTAGAGAGTTTGACTCTGCGACTGACTCTTTCACTATAAGACCACTCGACTGAGTAGCGGTCTTCGGGAGGCCTCTAGAGAGCATGACTTGGCCGAGTCACTTTCGGCTATAAAGACACTCACCCTAGTAAAGACGAAACGTCTCCATATTTCGAAGCTCATTTTCGAGACTTTTCACATTCTAGTTTCTTCGTACCATTTAAACATTATGTAAAAACATCTCACAATAGACTTTTAGCATATTTTGAACCTTGTTGAAATGCTTTTATCTCATATGGAAGGAAAAATTCATTAATTTCAATTTATTTTGGTTAATTGAGTGATTTTGCATTAAATAATAAAAATTACTCTTCCAAATCTTGAACATGGAAATACTTTGAATTTAATTTTTCATGTCTTATTA
The DNA here is from genome assembly GCF_004379255.2 of Salvia splendens. Classification (NCBI taxonomy): domain Eukaryota; kingdom Viridiplantae; phylum Streptophyta; class Magnoliopsida; order Lamiales; family Lamiaceae; genus Salvia; species Salvia splendens. Next base: position 16,700,918 of record NC_056038.1, read on the forward strand.
AGAATTAAATAACTTGTTTATTTTAGATATATTTTATAGTAGACATGGATAAGAATTAAATTCTAGAACAATGGTTTCATAAAGGAAGATACCAAAGTAAATAAAAAATTTAATTATCTAGGAAATCAAATACCAACACAATTTAATCAAGCCTTAATCTGCCTCAAGGCTAAGGATAATTAAAGGAAAAACCATAACTCAAATATCTAAGCTATAATTACGAACTTAATGTTTGTATATGGTCTCCATCAATTGGTCTGTAATTTATGAAGCTTATTTCCAATGTTATCGCCACCCATTATGTGGGGACAATAATCCTACGAAATAGCAAGTTCATAAGGGCGGACTTCTCAACGATAAATAGTATGAACTAGAATGTGGTTTCCAATATTATCGCCACCCATTATGTGGGAACAATAATCCTAAGAAACTACGAGATTTAGAAGTTCACACAGGATTTATGAGATAGCTTGATCTTGTTAGCAGCATATAAACATTGTTATGAGAGTGTGTTGTAGAAATGAGACTCTGTAATGCTAAATTTGGTGGTCTTGCTTAGGCAACATTAGGTGGCCATGCCATTATGTGGTATCTAGACTATTCGTCGGTGTAGTGACCAGTAAAATTGTAGAGTTTTAATGCGTATTGACCTCTTATGCAGGGTACAAAATTTTAATTATACAGTTGTAAGATTTTGAAAAGTTTTATGGTTATTCTAATCAAACTCCTTACATAAGTTTATGACAAATAGTAAATACCCTGTTTGCAGTGCAAATCAAATCGTCAAGATGTCATTCAATCCTCTTTCTGCAATTCTTAAAGTAAACAAACCCGAGGGACAAAATTACATAGAATGGAAACAAAACTTGGACATCGTTCTTACAGCAGAAGAGTACAACTTTGTACTCACAACCCCGCGACCTCTAGTGCCGCAGGCTAATGCTGCGGTAGGAGTCAGAGATGCACATAGACAGTGGCATAAGACGAATGAGATGGCCTGCATGTTGGCTTATATGTCTTCAGTAGGGATGTCAATGTAGCCCGCAACCCGTGGGCTGGCCCGAATAGCCCGCCAAATTTATAGGGTTGGGGCTGGAAATTTCTAGCCCGATAAAATTAAAACCCGATTAGCCCGCACCCGATTAACCAGCGACCCGTTAGGGCTAGACCCGAAAACCCGATGGGCTGGCCCGAAAACCCGATAAAATTTCTATTATTCTATTTTTTACTCCTAATTCGACACTTCATTGATTAATTTTAAAATATAGATAACTAAAAAAATAACTTTCAATTTTATACTCCCTCCGTCCCATGCTACTCGCACTTTTCATTTTAGGCCGTAAATTTGGGATTGATTTTTTTGTGTAATTAAAAAAGAATTTTAGGTGTAATGAGACATCACTTAATAAAAGAGCTCTTAACTTAAACTAACATATTAATTAAATGCATTAATTCTAACTTAAATTATAAATAGTGTAAGGACTTTGTGACGAGCCGAAAAGCAAACGTGCGAGTAGCACGGGACGGAGGGAGTATTAAATATACAAATTTTATATTGAATTTTTATTAATATAATAATTTATAAATAAATTAAAAACTTTAAATTCACTTAAAAATATTTAAATTTCTAAAACATGCATTATAATTTCATGAAATATCTCAAATATTAGTATTTGATCAAGTTTATGATTGAGTTTGACCATATATCTCAAATTTATCATAATTAAATATTTTACATTTTATGAATATAACTAATTTTCATTATTATTTATTGGATTGATCGCATGTTAATCTTATCGGTAGCAACCTGATTAACCCGCTGGGCTAGCCCGAAACCCGAGCTTTTAGGGTTAGGGCTGAACTTTTACAACCCGAAAGAATTCACAACCCGATTAGCCCGCACCCGATTGACCCGCAACCCGAGTAGGGTTGGCCCGAAACCCGATGGGCCGGCCCGATTGACATCCCTAGTCTTCAGTACTCAAGTATCAGCATTCTGCCATGGAAACGGCCGTCGAGATCATGCAGAATCTCAAGAATCTTTTTGGTACTCAGAATCGAACGGCTAAGTCTCAAGCCTTTCGGAGTATCATGTCGAAGACAATGAAGGAAGGCTCGTCAGTGAGGGACCATGTCCTCGAGATGATGGGCCACCTCAACCAAATTGAGGTTTTGGGAGGGACGATCGATTCCGAGTCCCAAGTAACAATCATTCTTCAAAGTATTCCCCCTAGCTTCCAGCAGTTCAAGCTCAATTTCGAGATGAACAAAAGGAATTACACCTTGGCGGAGCTGTTGACTGAACTTCAGTCGGCAGAGGACCTTATGGTTCAAGCCTGGCGTAGGAAAGAAGTCGGCACCGAACTCAGGAGCAGCCAAGATGGCTAAGGGAAAGAAGAAGAAGAGGGCAAACAAGAAGCCCACAGGGAAGTGTTTCAAGTGTGGTGAGAAGGGGCATTGGAAGCCAGACTGTCCTAAAAGGGGCAAGGCTACAGGTATGCACCAAGCTCTAGTAGTCTAGTCTTGTTTGACTTCGACATCTACTTGCACTTGGGTTATTGACACAGGAGCCACTGATCATATTTGTTTTGATCCTGACTTGATGCAGGTGACAAGACGGCTACATGATCCAGCTGGGCGACGCTACAAAAGTGGCGGCCGTTGCAGTGGGAGACATTTATTTGCGTTTTAGTAGTGATAGAATTTTGATTTTGAAGAATGTTTTGTTGATACCTTCTTTTAGAAGAAATTTAATTTCAGTTTCTAAATTGGTTTTTGATGGATATTCGATTTCTTTTAATGACAATTGCGTTATTAAGAAAGATGGTTCTTATATCTGTCGTGGTATCATGGAAAACAATCTGTACACAATCACGTCTACACAATTTAATAATCGCAAATCAGAACTCAATACAACATTGAAAATTTCAAAGAAACGAAAAGAACCTTCAAGTTCAATGAACGAAACGTACTTATGGCACCTTAGACTTGGTCATGCCAATGAAAGGAGGATCCATTCTCTTATGGAACAAGATCTTATTAAAGGTCTAGAGGAGGAACCTTTTCATAAGTGTGAGTCATGCTTAGAAGGCAAGATGATCAGGAGGCCTTTTCAGGCTAAGGGCAATAGAGCCAAGGAAGTACTTGAGCTCGTTCATACCGATGTGTGTGGACCAATGTCTACCGAGGCAAGAGGAGGTTTTCGATATTTCATCACATTTATCGATGACTTCTCGAGGATTGGATATGTCTATTTGATGCGCCACAAGTCAGAATCCTTTGACAAGTTCAAAGACTTTAAGGCTTATGTGTAGACGTATCATGGAAAGAGTATCAAACGCCTGCGATCTGATCGCGGAGGCGAGTACCTCAGTGCCGAGTTTTTGGACTATTTATCGGAGTCGGGAATTGAATCCCAACTGACTACGCCGGGCACGCCCCAACAGAACGGCGTGGCTGAAAGAAGAAACATGACCTTGTTAAACATGGTTTGGTCGATGATGAGTTATGCACGACTACCTGTTTCGTTTTGGGGACATGCCTTACTTTCCGCAGGCCATATATTAGACGACTTACCGTCAAAAATCCGTGCCTACTACTCCTTATGAGTTGTGGACTGGGCGCAAGCCCAATCTAGCACATCTCAAGATTTGGGGTTGCCCGGCTCATGTATTGGAAAAGGATCCAACTAAGCTAGGATCAAGGACGGAGGTATGTTTGTTTAAAGGGTACCCTAGACGATCGAAAGCTTATGAATTCTTTAGTTTCTGAGACAAGAAAGTCATTGCAAGTACTCACGCGACATTCTTAGAGGAAGACTATGTAATGAATCATAAACTCAGCAGTGAAGTGGCTCTAGATGAGCTATCTTCTGTCACAAGTTCCATTAACCGAGAACCCGTGCCTAGTGTACAAACAATTCCAGAAACTTCAACTTCTATTCCAAGCATTGTAGTGCCGCACCGCAGTGGGAGGGTCTCTCATGAGCCCGATAGATACATTGGTTTGAGGGAATCTATGGATCAGTCCTCGGACAACAATGTATTAAATACCTGGAAGTTTGGATTCGAAAAATTCCCAAATGAAAGGTGCATGTATAAGAAGATAGAAAAAGAGAATGTTGTGTTCTTAGTTTTATATGTAGATGACATTCTTCTAATTGGAAACAGTAAAAAGATGTTGTCATCAATAAGAACTTGGTTGTCAAACCAGTTCGAGATGAAGGATATGGGAGACGCGGGACACATCCTCGGTATCAAAGTTCTTCAGAATCGAGAAAAGAGGATGTTGTGCTTATCTCAAGAACCTTACATCAACACAGTACTTAGTCGCTTTAGCATGTAGGATGCCAAGAAAGGTTTCTTACCTTTCAGACATGACATCCATCTATCTCAAGAGATGTGCCCGAAAACGCCGTCTGAGATACAAGAAATGAGAAAGATTCCATATGTTTCGGTAGTTGAAAGTCTCATGTATGCTATGCTTTGTACGAGACCTTATATATGCTTTGCTGTTGGCATGGTGGCAAGATATCAGTCGAATCCGGGCCAAGGACATTGGACTGCCGTAAAGAACATACTCAAGTACCTTAAACGGACTAAGGACTATGCTCTAGTTTACAATGCATCCGAGCTCTGTCCTTTGGGATATACTGACTCAGACTTTCAAGCTGATCAGGACTCGAGAAAATCTACTTCAGGATATGTGTTCACCTTAGGAGGTGGAGCCGTAATTTGGAAGAGTGTGAAGCAGAAATGCATCGCGGACTCGACCATGGAAGCCGAGTATGTGCCTGCTTCGGAGGCTGCAAAAGAGGCAGTATGGTTCAAGAACTTCCTTATGGATTTAGGTGTGGTTTCGAATCTGCCCAAGAGCATCACTATTTATTGTGACAATTCTGGTGCTGTGGCAAACTCGAAAGAACCAAGAGCTCACAAAGCGAGCAAACATATAGAGCGGGAGTATCATATCATTAGAGATATAGTGCAGAGAGGAGACATACAAGTGGTCAAGATTGCATCAGAGAACAGCCTGGCAGATCCTTTTACAAAGGCATTGGCGGTGAAACCGTTCGAACGCGACGTTGAAGGGATGGGAGTTCGACTCATTCAAGACCTCAACTCGCTTTCAGTATGAGTGGGAAAAATTTTTAAGACGTGTGCACTACCATTTTGTATACTCGAAAGCTGTTTTGAGTATAAGTGAGAGACCGTTAGGGTTTTGTATACTAGAAATCACCTTTCGAGTGATTGAATACTGTAAAACTCTATATATTCTTTTCCAATGAATGCAACAGATTATTTTTTTCATAATGATGTTATGTTTTACATTTAATGGATATTTATTGCATATATAAATGTATAAGCGAACGTAACAAAGTCTAAGTCTTTGTTTTAGTAGACCGGTTGTGGGCGTCGTCCACTTTAAGGTAACACGATCAGTTCTGAACAAAGAAATATAACCTAGATAGGCCTAGACTACCTATCGTGAAAGGTTGCAATGTCAGTCTGATTATTTCTAAGCCTTATTGAAATAAGATGATGTTGGTGTGGTATATCACTGAATTGAATCTAAAACGACAAGATGAGTCTTTATGCTATCTACTGAAAGACGAGGCCTTGATAATTAATTTCTTAATCAATGTACGTTAGCATTGAGCACACGATATTGATTATCTACTGCTAGGATTGCTATTATATTGAATCATGCACGAGGTGAGTCTCGTTTGATAACATCCACAAGAGGAGCTCGAAACCTGGCTTTATTATTTGGAACCTAGCTAGTAGGAGTTTGATTAATCTATGAATAATAAATAAGCGTTTCTTGCTAAGTCCACTCTTGGAGTTTATAATATGTTAATTAATTAAGTCCATAGCAGACATTGATTAATTAATGGATGTTTCTATCTTAAGCGCGGAAAATAAATGACAAACAAATGGAAACTCGAAATACTTATAGTTTCGGATTTGGATGGGCAGTGCAATATTACTTCTTTAGTGGCTGATTGTAATATTCCAATATAAGCTCATACTCCCTTCGTCCCACATTTGGAGTGACAATTAGTTATGACATGGGTTTTAAGAAATTTGTGGAGTGTGTAATGAATGAAGTGAGAAGGTAGAGTGTGTAATAAATGAAGTGAGTAGGTGGAAAGTGAGATGAGTTGACTTTTTTTAGTTTAAAATTGTTTCTTTTTTTACTTTATTTAATTTTGGTTGTTTAAATAATTTAGTCTTATTGTTTTTAATTTTACACTTTGGTAACTCTATTTCCTTTACATAAAATTAAGCTAGGACAAAATTAAAATTGAAACTAAAATTTGAACACTTTGCTTTCCCCTAATATTCGGCCTGCATCAACACAAATTTAAAGAGGGAACTCATTCCATTTTCATTTACTCAACCTCCAAATTAAGGAGGGAAAAATGCATTACAATCCCATGGAGGGAAAAATCCAAAATCAAAATAAAGGTAATCTACATCTATAATTACATTCACTCCACATTTACTCCAACAATTGCCAATTCCACCTACCTACACACCAACCAAAAGGTATTTATATGTAAATTCCCCTCAGAGCATTTTCATCATAGGGGAATGGAAATGGATCAAGATATGGAGCAACAGATGGAGCAGGAGCATGTTCAGGATGCAGAACTGGAGCAAGGGCCGAGACAAGGCCTGAGTTTGAGCAGCCAAATGAAGAACCATATTGTACAGTTCCTACAACAGCAATGCCAAGCTGGAGCACTGCCACATGGTTCATTTCAAGAGGCAGCCAATAGATTCAAAGTGCACAGAAGTACAGTGAGCCGCTTATGGGGGATAGCCAAGAAGTAAATTTCAGATGGGGAACCTGTTATCATGAGGGGTAGAGCATCAGGATATACTAAGAAATCAGGTAAAGTACATTTCGGTGATGAAAAATTCAAACAATTGTCTTTTCTTGAGAGGTCTTGCTATAGAAAGCTTGCATATAAAATGGGAGTTAGCAAGACCACATTTGGTAGATGGGCAAAGAGTCACCTGATAAGGCCACATACAAATGCCATAAAACCAGCACTTACTGAAGCAAACAAGATCAGTAGAATGAGATGGTGTCTTACTCATATTCAGCCAGCTTTGTATGAAGGAAAGCTTCTTTATCATGCATGCTATGCACAACACAATTCATATTGATGAGAAATGGTTTTACATGACAAAAGCTTCAGACAGATACTACCTGTTGCCGGATGAGGATGAGCCTTACAGGGCTTGCAAGTCAAAAAGATTCATCACAAAGGTGATGTTCATGTGTGCTGTAAGTAGGCCACAGTTTGGCACAGATGGTCAGACCATCTTTGATGGTAAAATAGGAATATTCTCATTCACAGAACAAGTTCCAGCCAAAAGGAAGTCCAAGAATAGGCCAAGAGGGACATTAGAGACTAAACCTATACCATCAGTTAACAAGGAAGCAATGAGAGAATATCTCTTGAATCAGGTATGGATATTTTTATCCCCTCACCTTCCTATCAGACATTGATAATGTCATCATTTAGCATATTTTCATTGATTCATTCATAATGCACAGATTATTCCAGCAATCAAGGCAAAGTGGCCAGCCAATGCAAGCAAGGATATATATATCCAACAAGATAATGCCAAACCTCACCTAAGATCTTTTTGACTCACAATTTGATGAGCTTGCAAGTTCAGATGGATTTAAGTTCCATCTAATTAGCCAACCAGCCAACTCCCCAGACACCAATGTATTGGACCTTGGCTTTTTTAGGGCCATTCAATCACTACAAGATGATAAAGTAGCAACCAACATAGATGAATTACTGGGTAATATCTGGAGTTCTTTTGAGGAACTCACACCACAAACTCTGAACAATGTTTTTTTAACATTGCAAAGCTGCCTCAGCAAGATCCTAGAAGTGCATGGGGGCCACAACTACAAAATACCCCACTTGAACAAGGAAAGGCTGAGAAGGACAATGGGGCTTCCTACATCCCTAGAAGTTGGGGAGAATCTGGTCAAAGAGAGCTTGGAGTATCTACTACTACCTCAGAATGATGTGGGTGCCTCATATGACATAGGGCATTTAATGAATGTTTTACAGCTCTAAATAGGCCACTTGGATCTTAGGGTTTACAGTATAAGCATCAAAGTAGTTTGGTGTTTAGGATGTAAACTTGTTTTTTTGGTTATAGCCTACATTTTGGGTTAGGATTAATAGGCTGATTTCTGTGGGTATGGTAACTAGGTCTGCTTGTAAATCTATAGCCTACATTTTGTATGAATTCCAAGTGTAATTTTGCAAGTCAGAGCCTCCAAACCATCAAAGGGGTGGCTAGGTTCACAAAAACACAACCAATACAGAGGCATCATAGCTGAGCATGCATAACTCTCAGAAAAAAAATAATCACAGAGGAGCAACATTGCAATTCAGACCCAACAAACCAATCAAAGGCTGCAATTTTGCAAATCAAAGCCTCCAAACCATCAAAGGGGTGGCTAGGTTCACAAAAACACAACCAATACAGAGCACTCACAAAAACTTCATCACAGAAAAACAACATTGCAGGTCAGAGCCAACAAACCAACCATATACAGCAAAATAGCAAATCACAGCCTCCAAACCATCAAATGGGTGCCCATGTTCACAAAAAACCAACCAATACAGAATGATGTTACTAAGCATGTAGAACTCTCAGAAAATACATCATCACAGAGGTACAAATTTGCAAATCAAAGCCTCCAAACCATCAAAGGGGTGGCTAAATTCACAAAAACCAACCAATCCAGTCAATACACAGATAATTAGATGTTATTCATCACAAAAACTTCATCATATGACAACAAACAAGATCAATTCAACTGAAATAGCCTCCAAACCAAGCAAAGGGGTGGCTCAGAATTGAGAAAATACCCACAGTTTAGATGAGATCTTTCATGCCAGGCAACAAGATCAGCAACATAGCTTTCTCATTCTCGGTGTACTTCACCTTTGATGAGGAAGCTGGTTGAGGTCCAGATTCGTCACAGGGGAGGGTATTATTTTTGTGTTTATAATGGCATTTGAGTGATATTTATAAAAAATCGGCTTTATAAAAAATCAGCAGCATAGCTCTCTCTCTCCACCATTTCCCGTCTCCCACATTATATGTAAGAATTATTATTTGTCTTTTAGCTGGCTTTTGATCAATTATATAATTTTTAAGTTTCGTGAATTGAATTACACTTTTATAACATTCATAATTATTCCATATAATTTGTATATCGCCAAATATGCGGCGCTGTAGACTGTAGTGGCACGACATTAATGTGTTCCGGATATAATAAACTGTCCATATTCGTTTGTCATTGCATTGTCTCTCATCGCTTTAATTTGCTAAAAACAAATCTTCGGAACTTACAATCGTACTAATAAATTGGCGCACAATAAATCGTATAGGACAATTGTGATCTGTGAACGTTATAAAAGTTATGGTTTAATTTGTCGATTGTAAAACTTATGGGATTGACCAAAGTTAATAAAAAAATGTAGTATTTTAAATCACAATTTTCCCGTACAAATATATAGTTTTAATGGAAATTTATCGACAATTATTATGATAAAAATGACTACTAATTCAGCTTCTAACGAACATTCTTTCAATACTTCAACTTCAAATAAACCTTCTTTCAACAATCAACTTCAAATTTGTTTTTTTAAATATCATGCTCTCCTTTATGCGATCTCTTGAAAAAGTTAATATCACCAAACGTCCCTAAATTAAGCTATTAATACAGACAAAATCCTTTTTAACTTTTTCAGACGAAAATATGTTTATATTTTTGCACTCTTTGTCTTCTCTCACACGTCTTCATGAACTCATCTTTCCTATTATGATGCGAACCTAGGTGACACACATCATGCAACTGACATGTTAAAGAACCTAGGATCAATATAAGGTCTTGATCCATGACTCATAAAGCAAATAAAGCCCGGAGTGTTGTCATCTAAGATTTAATATAAGTTGAATAATCAAGAATAGAGGAAGGACGAGCCGAGAGATATTGCTCGAAGTCAAGAGGGATCAGAATCTGTCACTCAACCAAGTAGCTTGTGCCACACAAGCCACTCGACCGAGTGCAGTTTGAAGTTTTACCTTCAGTTATTAGCTTGATTTCAAGGTAGTTTAGGTTTGATCCCGACTCAAATTTGAGGTCTAAGAGCATCTCCAATGGGGTAAGGTATATAGAAAAAGTATATCATCTAGTTACCTTTCCAAAAAGTTTTTAAAAAAAAACTCCAAAGAGAAACAATATATAGTTATTTTCTAAAAGTAAAGGTCAATTTTGGTTCTAAACATATGACCGAAATACGAATTTGGTCCAAAACATTTACTCTTTGAAAAAGGTCCATAACAAATGAAATTCTTGTCATAGTGGTCCTTTGTTTTGGTTCCGTCCAAAACTAACGGTCAACTCCTGATTAGTGATATTTTTTTACTGTATTAGTGAATTTTAATTAGTACAAACCATCTTTCTTTCTCCTTCTCGTTCATCTCAAGAACCCTAATTTTCTCTGCAAGAACACACTACCTCAACTCCCAGAATTCTCTTCCAATTCACTATTGAATACCCTATGAAGAAATCGCCCAGCAAAACCACACCTAAACACCTATTTTCTGACTCCCATGAGTCTCGATTGCTGAGTTAACAATCATTTTCTGACGATGGTGGAAGCAGCCCAGTCTGGAGGAGGTGCTCGATGGTGAGCTGTGAATCTTCATGGAAGCAGCATCTCCACATCGGCTAATCGTCACGAAGAGAGAGCAAGCTTGGAAGTGGTCGTGCTAATTGCATAGGGGCATGACCGAGAGGGTGTAGCGGTGAGCAGGGAAACGATTGAGAAAGACAAGGGAGAGCCGTAATGGAAAGAGAGAAAGAGAGGGAGGCAAATCTGGAACAGTGTGACGACGACGGTAAGGCGCCATCACATATTGGCTACGGCGGAGGAAAAGAGCTGGCAGGCGACTGATGGAGGCGACCGCTGGAATTGAGACAGAAAAGAGAGTGAATCGGTTAAGATTGAGGAGATAGAGACGATAAGCGTGAGAAAGAGAACCGGCAGCGCCGCAATGGTAGCGGCGGTGGGGCTAAATTTCGCCGGCGGGGAGAGAATTTTAATGTAGGTGAAGGAGAGAGAGATGGGAGTCGTGAATTTGGGGTTTGTCTCTGATTTTTAGAGACGAAGTCGAAAAGTGAGATGCTTAAGCACCACACCAGCGAAGACGGCAACGGGCGATTATGCCTGCGTACCCTGATTATGCCGGCGATTTGCTGGTGGAGACAGGTTTTTTGACGAAGAAGGTGGCTAGTTTTTTTTTATTTTTAATTTTATTTTTTTACTTAATTATAGATTAATATTCTAATTAGGTCAAAATATGGTTAATTAGCATTGACTGTTGGTTTTTTAACGGAGCCGTTAAAAAAGGACTACTTTGACAACATTTTTATTTGGTATGGACCTATTTTTCAAAAAGTGAATGTTTTGGACCAAATTCGTATTTCGGCCATATGTTTAGGACCAAAATTTACCTTTACTTTTTCTAAAATAATACTTCCTCCGTCCTACAATAATTGTCACTCTTTTCCATTTCGGTCCGTCCCACAATAATTGTCACACTTTATTTTTACCATAAATGGTAAGTAGGTCTCAAATTACACTAACTCACTTCACTCACATTTTATTATAAGACCAATATAAAAAATAGGTCCCACATTCCACTAACTTTTCCAACCAACTTTTCTTTACATTTCTTAAAACCCGTGCCTACAATAAGAGTGACAATTATTATGGGACGAGAGGGAGTAAAATTGTCACGCCCGCATTTTCTAAGGATAGAAAACACGGTTGATCACGACTAGGGGAGGGTTAAAGAAGCGGGGAAGAAAGGGAGAAAACAACACAACTCGACCATAGCTCAAAACAAATGGGAATAGCTCGAATAAAATCAGAGTATCATTTCAACAATCAACAACTCCAACTGAAAATATCTCAACAATACACGAACTCAAAAGAAACAATATTTAGCGGAAGCATTTCGAGAGTAGAATAATGTTATGTATGAAGACACAACATATTCTAGACATTTGATAGACATTCTTCACTTTTATGCTCAACACCCACCACGCTCGTCACCGCTCAACCTGCACATAGGGAAAACACATGCATGGCTGAGTACTTGATGTACTCAGTGAACAAATGCCAAAACAATTTTATAAAAATAAATTATATCATGCCACCATTGAGTGACCTCGGGGTTTTAATCTTGAAAAGGCCCGAGACACTAAAAATATCTCAAACAAAAACTTTCAACTCATCCTCAAATCCTTTTTCCTCATCATTTCAAAACACAATCATTTCTCCTTGATTTATTTAAGAAACTGCCATATCTGTTGTTTACGGTGCTGTGTAAGGGGGCCACTTTCCACGAGCACGAAAACCGGCCAACCCGTTCGATGACTCACGGTCCTCATCATGTACACTAGTCCGAGTAGAGACGCACCCTTGCTAGGACCTGAATTCGATTAAACTCATAGTAGGGACTCACTCCCCAATAAGTAATCATCAACATCATCATCTCAAGTTCTCAACAACCTCAACAACATCATCTCAACAATCTCAACATACATGACAAGGAATGCGGCCACATTCAAAGTCACTAGACCGGCCAACTCGAAGAGACAGCGCACAATCTACGTGGTGTACACTAGCCTGAGTAGGAACTCACTTCCTAGTCAAACCCGAATTCGATTTCAATAGGTCTAGTAGGGACAACTCCCTTGCTAAACAAATAGATAGGCATTTCTCAAACAAAAGCATGGCATGACATTCCCTTTGCAAACTTTATTTTCCTCAAAAACTTATTTAAAGCATAAATCATTTTTCTCTATCAAGATCGAGCATCATCTCATATCACATCAACAAATCGAGCAAATCACAAATCACTCGATAAATCAACACATATATCACATAACATCACTTTCACTTTAATTATTTCACTTTAAGCACATAAATCACATCATCATCGAATAAAATTAATGATACTTGCAATCTCAGTTAAAAGGAATTTCGCCACATAAAATGATGCTCGAATCAAAATATTAAAACTAAAGCTCTTGAAAGTATTTAGTTCGAAAGCCCACAGTAAAACTTTAGTTCGAAAGCCCACAAAATACTTAGTTAGAAAGCCCACCTCATTCGTTTAATTTTCTGAATTTGAGCTCCTTACTTCGACTCCAATTTTGTTCGCGGAGAAAATTCTTCCTTGAGTCCATGCTTTCCTTCTTCCAATTATTCCTGAGCTCGGGCGGCCAATCGCATCCACTCATCTCATGTCTGCCAGCTCTCGGTTTCTCAGCTCTACGCCGTCGTTCTTCCAGTCGTACCGTCATTCAGCTCCACCACCACCACGAGTAGTAGTATGCCCGTCGCCTCTCAGTTTCACATAGTCACAGCCGCTGTTGCTGCAGTGCTTGCGGCAGCTCGGCGTCACACTTCACTCTCCCGGCCTCTCCCTCGTTCTACTCTTTCTTGTATACCATAAGCACCGCCGCTGTTTTGGGCCCGCTGTCACGGCCGTTCAGCCGACTCTCCTCTGTTCTTGGCTAGCTCTTCCCGTCGCCACCTCTGCTCCGGCCGGAACCACGCCGTCTCCCTCGCTGCTGGAGCTTGCGCAGCCTGCTTCTCGACACTGCACCACCGCCACTGTTCTTCGTTGATTTGTCGACGCGAGCTGCTGTCCGCCGCTGCACGGTGTTGTTCGCACCCAACGCCGGCACCGTTGCTGCTTTCCTCCCACCGTTGCTGCTGTTCGCGAGCTGCTGTCCGCGAGTTGCTGTCACGGTGCTGTTCGCACCCAACGCCGACACCGTTGCTGTCACAGTGCAGTCAACGTCGCATCACCGCTGCTGTGCAGTTTGCACCCGATGCCTGCACCGTCGTCCCCCTCATCTCCTCCTTCTGTCTCCGTTTCAGGCTCCGCAGGTTGCCTATTCCGATTCTGCATCTTTACTTCAGTGCCTGAGAAATTTTCCGTCCTCAAAATTCAGACAATTAATACTATAGCAGTGTATGTCCAGAAAACAACATGTACCCTGAATTGAAGCAGATGTAGAGAAGAAATGGATCGAGAAAGCTGATCTGCGTTGTTTCTCTCTCTGTTTCTGGCTTTCCCCTCTCTTGGAATTGATTGAATATGATGAATCATAGAGTCGTGGGCAGATTGGTATGCGTAGAAAAAATCTCGTGGATCATTGCAGTATATTCCCAGATTTTGTGGAACTGATTGAACTGAAGAAAAACGTGGAATCATGGGGAGATTTGAGCTGAAGCATATCTTGTATGGTCTTATGTTGGGCTTTTCCAAAATTAGGGCTTCAAAAAGTAGTTTCAAATAAAATGAATTGGGCTTGGAAAATTAAATAAATTGGGGGTAGAAAAGAATAATTGGTATAAGCCCAAAATGATATATCCTTCTATCGAAACAAAGAAAAAAAAATGTTCAGGTGCACAAACGATGTCACTACGAGAACAAATAAAAATGGTAGAAAAATCAGGGTGTTACAAAAATAGTACAAGATGTTCCAAAATATAAGAACATCCACAATGGGGCGGAGAATAGCCCGCCCAATGCATCCTCCGCTCTATTGTTCACCAATGTAGGTGGGCAGCCGATGCGGCGGACGACGCATCGTCCGCCCATTGCGGGGGTGCGGACGATGGGAAGCAGATTTGTTTTTTTTTGTATTTTATTCTATAAATATATACCACTTTTACTTCTCATTTCACTCCTTTCACTCCATTATTTTCTCCCAACAATTTCTTTCAAATTCAAGTATAATCCCGACGGTTTCCCAGATCCGAATAGCCCCTACGGATTGCCGATGTTCGGCGGTAGTGGTGTCGGCTGGCTGGCCGGGTACAGAACCAGACGATTACTGGTCATTTGATACGTCGGGTTCCATTGAGTCCAATTGGGATCCTAACACCCAATACGATCCTGATTTCACCACTGATTCATACGGGCTCGACGACATGGAGCCGAGCCCCGCCGCCCAGTCAAGAAAGGAAAAAATCAAGGTGAGAGCCAAGAAGTTACCGCCGGCAGAGGTCCACCAAGAATATGCCCCAGGGAGGACGAACTACATCATCGAGGAGACCATCCTTCTGACGAAGTATTGGGTTGATATTTTGGAGGACCCGGGTGTTCTACAACAACCAAAGGCAAGTCGTGTACTGGGAGCGCATTGTTGAACGCTACAACGAACAAAAGTCGGCGGCGTCTTACAAACGCAAGAGGGAGCACTATGAACCTATTCTCATTCGAGTACACGGAGTGCATGAGGGAGCAGGACAGCAACGAGAGTCTTGATGATGTACGCGAAAAAGCGTTGTTGTCGTACACGTCTTTGTACGGCGACTTCAAGCACTACAACGCTTGGCTCTTGGTGAAGGAGAAGCCGAAGTTCCAAGGAGGGATAATGCACGCGTTCACTGCGTCGAAGAGGGCGAAGTACACCGCTGCAAGTGAATACACGAGCAACAATGGTGGAGTACCTGCAATGGACCTCAACAAGTTTGTACACGATGATTACAGTTCTGGCCCACCGATGTCCACTGGTAGGCGTCCCATTGGCAACAAATCTTTCCAACAACAAGGGGAAGGGGAAGGCGACGACCTCAGAAGACCCGACACCGTCCCAGGCCCTGTCCCCAGCCCCGGTCCCTGCTTCGGGTGCGGCGCAGGACTATGGGGGTCGCCGCGCAGAGGACGTTGTTGGACATGCACAACGCCCTCATGCACTGCCAGCACCCGGGTATTGCTCGGTACCTTGAGAAGCTGATCGATGCTCCAACGCCAGTTGAGAATGGACTAGACCATGTCTCCCGCCTTATCCGTAGTGCAATTATTTTTATATCCACTCTTCCTATCTTCCTCGCGTTGTAACTTTTTTTTAATTAAGTAAATATAAGGTTTGCCTTTAATTTGTGGTGTTTTTATATTTATTTTGCTAATTTTACATATTTGCAAATATAAAAAATAAATACAAAATAGTTAGTTAAAAAGATAGGGCAGACTATAGGGTGGGCTATAAGCCGTCCCATTGTGGATGCTCTAAAGACATAATACCTTCCCCATTTGAAATGATTTTTCATGAAAAGAAGAAAAATATAATAATTATAAGATTTTACCTCTCTATTGATGGAGATGCAATGGAGAGATAAAGATACCTTTTAAAAATGAGAAAATATATAATACATTATCAAATAACTTCCCCTTTGGTGGTGTTTAGTTTGCAAGATAAAATAATACCAAGATACAATCAAGGATTGAGTTGTGAGATTATTTTAGTTATAAGGGGTTAGCTATGACTAATTATCCCATGATTATCCATCTAGGATTGAGTTGTGGGGTTGAATCTCATGAACCAAACACACAATAAATTTAATCCCGGATATAATCTTCCAAACCGAACACCCCCTTTGTAGAATGATTTTTTGTGAAAAAAGGGTAAATATGTATTTATAAGACTTTATATCTCCATTTACCTTCATTCACAATGATGCACATTTTATTAACAAAAAAACTAACCGCAAGTATATAATGTAGAGATAGTATAGCTAAAGTCGGTACCGGGTATCGAATCTCGAGGAAGAGAATAGCAAACTATCTATCATAATCGGGCGTCATATGCTATATGGGAGACACAAGGTTTTTAGTTTAGTGAACCTGACATAAAATAATAAATAACAAAATAAGGCATAATGTAAATAATAAAAATCAGTAAATAGAAATAGTTTCTATTTCTATGAGATTTGGATGTAGTACTAAATTGATGAATTAATTTGGGGATGAAAATATAGTATGAGATTGGCTTGTCCTGTTAAAATAAGATTTTTTTTAATGCATGCACTAATTTTTAAATTCATGATAATGAAGCTCTTAGAGTTAAAATTTTGCCTAAGAGCATCTCCAATAGCGGCGAGTGCACCGGCTAGCCGATTCTTAGCGCTCTCCGGTCCGCTCGCCAAACCATTGCAGCCGGCGAGCGCCAAATCGGTGAGAAAAACGGCGAGCGCACGCCGATTCCCGAGTGCTCGGCGATGCGCTCGCCGATCTCCTGGCCGCCATTGCAGGCTCCAATCGGCGAGCGGGATTTTTTTTATTATTTAATTTTCGAAACACTATATATACGCGATCTGCACGTCATTTTCATTTGCACCACTTGTTTTAACGAGTTTTTCTCTATCTTAATTTCTGTACAAGATCAACAACGCGAAATGAGTAACGCGAGTGGTAGTAGTGGTGGTAGTGGTGGGGATGCTGAGGAGTTCGAAAGACGTTTGAACAAACAGTTGGAGGCCTATACATCCCGAGAGATCGACCGGCTAATACAACGAGCCTTGCAGCCGGCGGTACCTCGACCCGTTGTCCACCATCGAGCAGTGATTGATCGGGATCACGTAGCTGCACATCAGCGGCTATTTGACGACTACTTCGCACCGGAGCTGCGGTTTAACGCCAACATTTTCAGGCGGCGTTTTAGGATGAGCAGGGCCCTGTTTATGCGTATTGTTGACGCTTTGGAGCGTCGATATCTGTGTTTCCGCTTCAGGCACGATGCGGCTGGCAGACCCGGCCACACACCTATTCAAAAGTGCACTGAGGCAATCAGGCAGTTGGCCTACGGAGGCGCGGCAGACATGTGGGAAGAGTACCTCCACATCGGCGAGTCGACTGCCCTTGAATGTATGAAGTATTTCTGTCAGGGCGGGGTTGAAATATTCGGTGATCAGTACCTTCGAAGCCCTACCCCCGAAGACTGCCAGGAGCTGATGCAGATGCATGGGGCGAAGCATGGGTTCCCGGGTATGTTAGGCAGCATAGATTGTATGCATTGGGAGTGGAAGAACTGCCCCACTGCCTGGAAAGGGTTCTACACGACCGGCTACAAGGGAAAGAATCTCACGATGATCCTCGAGGCCGTAGCTGATTACCGGCTGTGGATTTGGTATGCATATTTTGGGGTAGCCGGGTCGAACAACGACCTCAACGTCCTCAACTCATCGCCCCTTTTCAACGAGCAGTGCCAGGGCGTCGGTCCGACCATCAGTTTTGTCGCCAATGGGAACCAGCATGATATGGGCTACTACTTGGCGGATGGGATATATCCTAGGTGGCCCGTCTTTGTGAAGACGATCAGATGCGCATCAGATGAGATGAAGGCCTACTTTGCAGAACGACAGGAGTCGGTGCGCAAGGACGTGGAGCGCGCATTTGGTGTGCTCCAGTCTCGATGGGCGGCAATTAGGGGTCCAACGCGTTTGTGGCATGTCGACTGCATTGCTGATATAATGTACGCCTGTATTATCATGCACAATATGATTGTCAAAGATGAAGGTGTACAACTGACTAGTTGGGCCAACAACGATAATGAAGCCGGTCCAAGCTACGGCGTGGCCACCCCCAGCGTACGAAGTGGGGTACCTCACGATGAAGCCGGCCGTCTCCAAGCACATGCCGACATGCGCCAAGTGGAAGCTCATATTCGACTCCAAAATGATTTAATTGAAGAGTTGTGGGCGCGGAGGACTGCACGACGTTAGTTTATTTTGTAATTTTGTAATTTTTTAATTTTGTAATTTTTTTAATGTACCTTTTTTTAATTTAAATGAAATTATTGCATTTTCCCGTATTTGTGTCGTAAGTTGAATTCCGTATTTTGTGTGATTGTTATTTTTATAATTTTGTTTATTATGGCTGGGCTATGGCTGAGCTATTGCTTGTTCAGTTGCTTGTCCGGATGATGTGGCAGGAGGAGTTTTAGTGCTGATGATGTAGCAGGAGGAGTTTGTGGCTGAGCTATGCCTGGGCTATGCCTGGGCTATTGTATTGGAGATGCTCTAATCGTGGAAACAGTCAAAATAATACGAAAAAATGAATAAAAAATACTCCCTTCGTCCGGCAATAGGAGTCCGGTTTTTCTATTTCGGGACGTCCGCGAATAGGAGTCCCGGTTCGCTTACCATATTTGGACAATTTAATTACCCCCCCCCCCCTTCTCACTAATTTACACAATTGCCATTAAAAAACACCCCCATCCAACTTTAATTTCACTCTCTCACTCTTATTCTCTCACCCTCACTCTCGGTCTCACTCTCCCAATCGCCGCCCTCCTCCTCCTCCTCTCCCAATCGCCGCTCTCTCAATTACACTCACCCCAACCCCAATTCGAGATGGCGTCGAACGAAAATTCATGGAGCGGAAGCAACGCCGCGGGAGGCGACGGAGCTCCGAAGCTGTCAAAGAAATTCAGCGAGAGTTTCGTGAAGACCAAGGAAGTGACCGCCACCGGATGGTAGAAAACTAAGGTTGTGGCGGCGGTGGGGTATGCGAAGACCAAGGTAGCGGCGAAGTAAGTGAAGGAGGGGGCAACCGTCGGCGTCAATTGGATTAAACTCAAGTACAACAAAAGCAAGCTGTTCCAGAAGAAATAGGGGGAGAATTTTGCCCTAATATTGTAGGTGGTGTTTCTAATTCGATCGATTTGTTGACTTTTCCTTGTGCTATGATTTTGTTTGAGATTTGTTGCATTGATCCAAAATTGTTGGAAATTTTAGTGTAATCATCGGTTAGAATTGAATTCAGATTTGACATTAATTGACTTTTTAAATTTTGGCGGCCATCAATTTAATTGGCTTCTTTGTCCTTCCATTGCTTATGCCCTTGTTTAATTTAAAATAATTTAGGTGGGTCCCAAATTTCACTATCACACACCATTTATTACACACTCCAATAACTTTCTTAAAACCCGTGCCCTGGAGAAATGGGACTCCAATTGCCGGACGGAGGGAGTAAATGACAAAAAAAAAGCAGTGGAGGACTGGAGATAGAGGACGGAAGGAATAGAATCGGGGATACAATGCCCACCTGCAAATCAAATTACTTCAAATTATCAGAAATAAATCTGTAATGGTGGTTGCAGCGGCCGTACAAGTCGGTAATCTTCCCTCCAAGTTTCACCGATTTCTTCCTTTGGCACCCAAAATCGCCGCCCGAATGAAGGCCAACTCTGCGCCACTATTCGTATCAATGAATCCATCCGACGTGAATCTGTATCGGCTGAGAGAGCTGTACGCCGTCTGCGACCACTCCTGCCACCGCTTCCCCAATACCGACGGCGCGGGCAGAGTGGAGCCAGTCGACGCGCTCAAGCTCAGCACCGCCCTTTCCCACAGCTCCGTCATCGTCTCCGTCTTCACGAATGCCGAATCGGTGCCGAGTGTCGGTGGAAATTGGATCAGAAAACTGACGCCGAAAAATGGGAGGCTGATAGGGTTTGGCCGAGCGGTTTCCGATTTGGGACTCACAGCTCAGCCAGCATCTATGACGTCATGGTTAGTTTTTATTACTACATTTGTATTCGTTTTTATGCATTTGAGCATTTGACTCCTTTTCTTTTTTATATATATAAAAGAAAATACTCCTTCCGTTTCTTCATAATTGAGTCATTTTTTTATTTCGAAAAGTTTCTTCATAGTTGAGTCATTTCCATATATAGTAATTATTTTCTCTTTATTAATTTACTCTCTCATACTTTATTCACTTTCTACTTTATTCTCTCCAACTTTTTCTCTCTCTTACTTGTTTTATCTATTTATTCAACACACTCAACATCTCTTTCTTAAACTCCGTGCCGAAAAGTTTCGCCTAAACTATGGTGAAACGGAGGGAGTACTTCTTTCTCCTATCACACTTATTTCTTTCTCCTATTGCAAAATATTTTAACTGAATTTAATTTTTCTTTCTCCTAGGGCAAAATATTTTAACTGAATTTAATTAAGAGAATAGTACTCCCTCCGTCCCGCACTACTTGCACGTTTCATTTTCGGCACGGAGATTAAGGAATGAGTGTATAGCAAAGTCAAATATTACGGCTGTAAGTGAAAATTTTTACTAAAAATAGAAATAGTGCAAATAACTTGGGACGCCCAAAAAGAAAATAAGTGTAAGTAGTCCGGGATGGAGGGAGTATTACTTTTTCTTTAATTAATAAAAAATGAAATATTAAATGAATCTACATGGCTCAAGTTGCAGTTTGCAAAATTATATCATATAATTAAATTAATATTATGTTTAGTTCATGAGTTTAAGTTTCGTTACTTAATATAGTCATCTGAAAATTAGATATCACAACTTAATCCTAGATTATATTTTATTACTCTCTCCGTCCTTTTTTAGCTGAGTCGTTTTCCTTTTTGGGTTGTCCCACTGTAGCTGAGTCGTTTCCTTTTTTTTGGCAAAAATCAACGACTTTTCTTCTATTTTATTTTACTCTCTCTTATTTTATTCTCTCTCATCTCTCTATCTTTTTTCTTTCCTAATTTATTATTTATTTACTTAACTCACATCATACAACTTTGCTTAAATCTCGTGCCGAAAAGGAACGCTTCTACTATAAAGGACGGAGGGAATAGTATTTTATGTAGGAAACCGAACACGACCTTATTGTATGTTCCAGTTTTGTAAAATCAATGGAGAGAGCATAATGCAGCTGAATGGTTTCTCTTGTTTTGCCAGCAAATAACTGGTCAGGAGCCCATTCTAACCTTGGAAAATAGAACTAGCTTACAAATATGATACTGTTGCTTTGGCATATTTGTATGCTCTTATCAAATCAAATTAGAAGATAATATAGTTTTCTAAACTTGGCAAATTCATACAGATCGTTTCACAATGGTGTGCAGGTTGTAAGGGAATTGGTGGGACGATTGTTAAGAAGATAATAAGGTTAGTAGTAGCTGGTAGTGGTATGGTTACTAATAATCTCTGGGGTTTATGTGACATTCAAAGTATAAGTGCCTGAAAATGTTGCAGAATGCTCATTAACAGACACATATATGATATAGGTGCCCTCTGCAATGATAACGAAAGGTAAATTCTTTATATTGCTACCACTTTACAGCTTTGAACAACTTATAAGGTTTTTGCAACACTTTTAAGGGAAATATGGGTCCAATTCTAGTAGTCTTAGTTGTCTATTATTTCACTCAAACTAAAACGATGCCATCTTCACATTACGCGCAGGCTATTTTTCAGAGCATGTGGATTTGGAGACGATATGCTGGGATGTATACTGCTGCTGCTGCTGCTGCGGAGGAGGAAAAGGATATGATAGTTGCTGGCATAAAGCTGCTTCTACTTCCTCCTCAAAGACAATTTAAGCACAAGTATATTCACAGGTAAAATCAGGGAAGATGATAATTTGTAAACCATATTAAAAGGAAAAATAACTTCAGTTCTTATAATTAAAACATGAAGAAATGGTGTATATGATCAATTGAATGACAAAACACAACCAGATCCCAACAAATCCTAAAACTAGTTAAATTTGAATTCAAATTTTACACAAATAAAATATAATGTCTATTTAGTAAGATAAGATTGGGCTGAAAAATCGGCTCAACTGGTGGGCTAATTCGTAGACCGGCTCATGTTAAGCTCAACCGATCAATTTTTCATGTCCACATAATAAAAATCACAGAGGGTCCAACCGAACTCTCTTATAAGCATACTTTTATATTAAACCTATCAAATTATTGAAATATAGTTTACGGGCCTAAATTTCAATTTGGATGTATTAAAGTGTAATTCTTTTAGAGAGATATGGGCCATGGAAGATCCCTTATTGAGCTTGGGGCATCCACAATGCGGTGCAGGGGATGGGAGGGACGGGCATCTCTAAGTGGAGGGAAAGCTGGGAGCCAGCCATGCTGGTGCTCCCTCCACCAATAGATTCGCCCTCTCACTAAGAATGAGAGAGAGGTATTTTTATTTGTTTATATTTGAAAATGTTAATTTTATTATTTTTGACAATAGCATTCTTACCTTTTATTTTCACATCATTCATCTTCTCTTCTTTATTTTCTATCAATCACTCAATTTATTCTTATACTTTTTCATTCACACCAAATTTAAAATTCATTATGTCTAGTGACGCAAGAAACAATAGTGTGATTGGTTCATTCGTGAAGGCTACAACATCAATACTCTATCCTTTGATAGTATTGTTGGGGAAATTGAATAAAAAAGACGGATAGTACCAAACATCCCTACTCAAGCGTTCGACACTTTCCGTCTTTTTTATTCGATTTCCCCAACGTACCTACAATACATATGCCCTTGATGTACGAGCATAGTACTCCCCGTGGAGGCGAAGTGTAGTTTTGAAGCGCATAACAACCGAAGATTCAGTTGTCAAAAACCAACAAAAAAGGAAAGGCTTTCTGGGATCAAGTTGTTGAAGCGCACAACTCCATATGCCTGGAATGCACCCTACCCTGCAAATTTAAAAGGATTTGGTCTCATATCTTCGAGTGAGCTCGAAAATTCAAAATTATACGCTATCTATCAAGAAGATTACAAGCAGTCTTTCAAGTTTGTCAAAACTAATGATTAGGTTTGCTGCTTTGAAAAGAGGATAGGTGGCGTAGAATCAGGCTCGAATCGCATAAAATACATTGAGGATGTCCAATACTCAATAATTTAATTAGAATATATATTGTATATATATATATATATATATATAAGATGTGCATTTAGGATGCGGCGAGAACTGTTTCTCCGCATTGTTCAGACGATGGAGGCGCGAGACAAGTACTTCCAGCAGCGGGAAGATGCGGCCCGCAAAATTGGTCTATCCCTGCTTACGAAGTGCACGATTGCGCTTCGTCAGTTGGCCTACGGCACCACGACGGACATGTTTGACGAGTATCTTCACGCCGAGGATACAACTGGGCGGGAGTGTGGCAAAATTTTGTGAGGGCGTTGTTGACGCCTTCGGCGCCACACATTTGTGCAGGTCGAATGCCGCTGATTGCCAGTTCCTGATGCATCTGCACGAGAGGGTGCACGACTTTCCTGGAATGCTATGGAGCATAGATTGTATGCACTGGGAGTGGAAGAATTGTCCGACAGCGTGGAGAGACCAATTCACCGGTGGGTATAAGGGTACCCACTTGACGATGATCTTTGAAGCCATCGTTGACCACCGTATTTGGATCTGGCATGCTCACTTTGGTGTGGTCGGGTCAAACAAAGACATTAACGTGCTGAACACGTCGAGTCTCTTCAATGAGCAATGTAACAACAATGGTTCGGTTATCAAGTTCACTGCCAACGGACGGCAGCATCAGATGGGGTAGTACTTAGCCGATAACAATACCCGAGATGGCTAGTTTTCCTGAAGACGATCTCCTGCCCAATGGATCCGAAGAGAGCTTTTTTGCACAGCGGCAAAAGTCTACACGGAAGGACGTGGAGCAAGGATTTGGTGTGCTTCAAGCGCGTTGGGAAATAGTGAAAGGCCCGGCTGGTTCCTGGTATAGGCATCATATCGCCAATGTCATGTACGCGTGCATCATCTTGCACAACATGATTATTGATGATGAAGGTCAAAGAGTTGACGATTGGTCCGACGACGAAGTCGGACCGAGCGCAGGTCATACAACCTCGCTGGTCATTCGAGGTTTACCCTATGGAGTCAATGAGAGATTACAAGCAGGGGAGAACATGCGCAACCGACAAGCCCATCTTCAACTCATGAACGACATGGTTGAAGAAGTTTGGGCATGTAGGGGTCGTCGAAATTGTACCTCTTTAATTATTTCTGTTGTAACTTTAAAAAAAAATGAAGTAATGTACGTCTTGTTTGCTCTTTAATTTAATATTTAATTTAGCTATTTATAATGTGTGTAAACTTAAATAAATCAATATTAAAAATTAAATGAAAAAATGGATAACTGATAGGGCGGACACTAGGCAGAACCACTGCAGAAAGAAGGGTCAGACTAAGAAATATTGATGTAGCAACCATGGGCGAACACTATCACTACAAAAAACAGCATAATTACCAACGGAATATTCCGTCGGTAAATTCTAATTTTCCGTCGGTAAGTGTGTTACTGACGGATTTACCGACGAAAACTTACTGTTGCTAAAAAGCTCGTCGGTAATATTACCCACGACTTATATTCCGTCGGTAATATTTTCCGACGGAATCTCCGATGGAAAAAATCTGTCGGTAAAGTTAACCTTATATCTGTCGGTAATCACCGACGGTATTTATTCCGTTAGTAATTCTTTCTGACAACATCTCAGACATCTTCCATAGGCAATTCTGCAGAATTTTTCGCATATCAATTTCTAAAATTTATAGCAGCCTGAATACAACAATATATCGTATTTTTAGTTATACTATCAAAGCAATAACAATAGCTAAGAAGAGAATGGAAATTTACTATATAAACCTATTTGAATTTTGTTCAACACAACAAAGTTGAATGAAAAAAAACACACATAGTAATGAGTTTGTAATTAGTTTTCAATAAGTATCAAATCAAATCTTTTATGTGTAGTGAGTATCAAATCTCTGAAGCATCATCATCGATATGAGGTGATTGGTGGGACATCATGAACGGGTTCATCTTCTCCTCCATCGCGGTAAAATTACTATCCATTTTCACTCAGTTGCTCATTTAATTCCTCCCTCAATTCCTTCAAAGCCTTTGTTCATTCCTAATCTGGATAAAATCACATAGTAGCACAAGCAAACCGTTCAATGAAGGGAACTAATCAATGTGTAAGTAGGAACTTCCAGAACCAATCAAAATATGGAAATATCAATAAAAGATCAGTAAAGCATAAATAACTACTAAATTTGAGCATCGAACTATTGAAAAGTCCAATAGTATGATGAGCACAACAGTAAGCAACTTCTGTACATACTCAAAACTAATACCTTTTTCTTAAGCTCCTCTACACGCTCTTCAAAGATATCTTCGTAGCCCGTTCAATAGCTTGAAAACCTTCGTCTTTTTCAAACATAGTAGGTATTGCTTTGCTACATCAATAATTCCATGGAAGTTAGCAGGCAACCCCATGACAAAAAGCCCAACAAACAAGGGCAGGCAACAAGAGAACTTTTTCATATCAAGCAAATTTAATACTCCATAGTAACTATACAAACAACCAACCTCCATCTCATCGATGATGTCAAATCTTTAGCTTCCTGTGCATAATAAAAGATGGAATTTTAGGAATGAGAAATAGCCTTTTGTTCTCAAGAACCTACAATGATTGCAGCAAACAAAAAAACAAGTTACTGCCTGTAACATTGTCTTGAAATCTTGTCTTGCTTTCTTATGTTCAAAGCTTCTCTCTTCAGCTTTTTACTTTTTCACCACAACCTGTATTGTAGACCATGGACACAATCACTAATGATTTTCTGAGTAGTGTAAGTATTTGCAATCATTTAATAAGAGGTAAGAACATGACCATTAAATCAACTCCACTTAACGGTTAAAATATTTACCTCATTGAAAGTTTGCTTTCTCTCCAAGCGACCTTAGTGCACCAGATCTCTATTATCACTCTCATGGTCTGCTTAAATTCATTATATAGATATAGATTACCCAAACAAATAATTAGCAATGCACAGAAGCAGCAATGGACCTGGTCTTATATCCAGTCAGACCCAACATTAGAAGCCTCCAAAAGAGCTTTAAAAGCATTCTTTGCCTCCTAAAAATAATCCGAAATAGAGCAACCAAACAACAAAAGATAAGCTATAGTCAATTTGAACTAATCAATGAGTAACAAGACACTTTTCCCATGTTCCTTGTATTATCACCTTGATGCCGTGTAAAAAAGGCTAAATTGTTGTACCACTTTCCTCTCATAAACCATAGAGACATGCTCTAGCTTTTTCCCTTCGGGTGCATTGATAATTTGATGCCTCCACTCGCTGTAGTTTTTATTTTCTTCCTGCGTGTTAGTCATCAAACAACTAAATAAGCTACCTTAATTGAATAAAGCTTTTCAAAGAATCGACTGTTATATACATATTATATAGACAATTGTAATTCCGAATGCAGACAGAAGCTAATAGAATGAGAGATGGAACAGAACCATTAGAAATCCATAGGAATAATAATCATAATACAGAGCACACAGTTCAGCCATTGCGCCTGTCTCATTTTTGTGTCTTGACATTTTACCTGCACGCCAACAAACCATTCAAATTCATTCAGACCTCAGGTTTCAGAGATGATGCTGAATAAGACACTAAAATCTATGAATGGTCTAATGGAATAGTCATAGTACCATCAACCAGTCCACGCCAGATAGTAACACCTTATGCTGATCTATGGCCTCAACCTAGAAACTAGAAAAATTAATCTGTGGGCTCATAAAGTCTAATAAGGAGTAATGAATCTGTCAAAATGAACGACACCAATATAGGGCAAAGATATTTGATTGAAATTTCTAGCAAAAGAGATTACAATAGGAAATCTGGATACAGAAATAGAGGATTAAGAAAAGATAGAAGAGTAGTACAGTGGTACTCTTTGCAGAGAAGAAGAAGCAAACTAGCACAATACTCACGATTCCCCTCTATCACCACTAGTTAATTATATACCAAATACCATGGAATTCTCTTTCCTTTCTATGCCAACACGTATTCACTTAGGCCCATTGGTAGCTTTCTCACACGCAACAATTTTCTGTTTTGCTTTGGCTCAGTTAAGAGTGACACGTCCTGCTCATCTCAGCACCTCCCTAGGCATTCATGTCCATCACATAAGGTGGAAAAGAGTATTCATGTTTCATAGTGAAGATATACAAAGGAGATTTAGCCATATTGCAGTTAATCCATATGTACTAACAAAACACCATTACTTTTCTCCTTAGTAAAGTGAACCATCTTGGATGAGCATACTTCTTCCAAAATAAAAGTGATTGTATAGTGAAACCAACTAAAAACTAATCGCACTTTAATGTCCTACAGAACTTGATATTTCTCAGGTTCAACATAACTGTACATTCAACATAATAGTTTTCGACAGCCATAGCAAATCACCTGGTTCAGAGGCAGACCTCCTACTCTTACATACTCTCTCTATTGTAGTAGTTGATATAACCAGAGAAAAGAAAAAGGAAACCACCAATAATTCGATAATGAAAATTTACAAGTGAAATTCTCAAGACTCCAAAAACACCAAATTATAGATATAGAGAGGCCAAAATGTTTCATAATGTTTTAACAGGCCACTGCACTTATTATATAATATCATAATGTTTCTCAAGATAATTCAATGGAAAAGGCCAGACGAGGGGATTGAATACTACTGTACTATCTTAGCTTAGTTGTCCAAATTCCAATTGTCTCTACAAACACAACAACTGATCAATATACATAATGCATTTAGAATAGAAAAAAGGAAGAAAGAAATGTAAATCGAAAATTAACTACTGGTGATGTTTCGGAGCATGATTGAAGCAGACAGCTTTTAATATAAGGCATAAAATTAGCTTGACCACCAAATCATTGACAGCTTTTAACTACTCAATTATCGTGCTAGGGTTGCCCCAAATTTCATAGCACAGTCGAAGATTGCCCCAAATTTAAATGAATCCAATTTAAACCAAAGCAAATGCTACTTCAATCCACGACTGAAATGTGTAATAGGTAGGGTAGAAACAATTTTCTCACCTTAATTCTTCAAATATTGACTTCAAAATTCAAATATTGAAGGCGAAACAATCCACGACGGGGCAAGGTTGGAGACGAAACAATCGCCGACGGCGGGCTGTAGCTCGGTGAAGGCGATGGCTGATGCTCGGCGGCGGCGGTGGCTGCAGCTCGCAGGGGAAGAAAAAATATAAATTCTTAATATTACCGACGGATCACATTCTCTCGGTAATAAAATGGGTGTTCGGTTGACAAGATTAAATCTCATGATTAAATATGTATCATGTTTAGTTCATAAGATTGAACCTTTCAACTTAATCCTACATTAATAGTCTCATGATAATTAGTCATAGTCTTCTCCTCCAACTAAAATAATCACACAACTTAATCCTAGATGGATAGTCTCATGATATTAGTCATGGCAACCAAACGCCAGATAAACCATACATAGCAATTTTTATTCGGCTTATTATAAAATACTACTGCTAGTGTTTGGTTTGCAAGATTGTATCCGAGATTAAATTTGTAGTGCGTTTGGTTCATGAGATTCAACCCCACAACTAAATCCTAGATGGATAATCATGGGATAATAATCATAACTAACTCCATATAACTAAAATAATCTCACAACTCAATCCTAGATTGTATCCTCGTATTATTTTATCTTGGAAACCAAACACCACCCTAGTATTAAACATAAAGAAAAAATTACCGACAGTCGTTTCCCTCGGCATTCGGTCGGTAATCACCTAGGAATTTCTTTCCTTCGATAAACCAACGTTTTTTTTTGTAGTGTATGGCGTACCTTGTGGATGCTGGTGTTTGGTTTGTAAGATTGTATTTGTGATTAAATTTGTAGTGTGTTTGGTTTATGATATTCAATCTCACAACTCAATCCTAGATAGATAGTCATGAAATAATTAGTCATCGCTAACCTCCTATGACTAAAATAATCTCACAACTCTATAATAAATTATATCTTGGTATTATTTTATTTTGAAAACCAAACACCACCAGTGTACTTATATATGATAGTATATTAATACTAATTCAATTTATGGTTTTAATTTTAAGAATTTCATAATATTGATACGCATCTTTATACCTGAGTATTTATTTTGATATGTAAACTATAATATTCATATATTGAATTGATTTTGCCGTTAGACATCATTAGTCTTTATTATAGAAATTAGATCACCCTAATCACCATGCTCATTGATTTTATCCAAAAATAACGTTAGGTTATATTGGTCGAGGAGAGGATCTGCTACGCGCCATATTGTAAGCGACTGAGAGCATCCACTACGCGTCCCGCGCGCAGTTCGCGTTCCGTCCCGAAGGGACGGTTCCGCCACGGGATGCGTAGCAAAGTTCGTCCCGTCCTGTAGCCCGTATCCACGAGACAAGGGACGCGCCGGCCCGTCACGCGCCCGGGCGATATGTCGCGCCCCCGATGCATGCGTGACGCCCCACTCGCAATAATTCATTTTTTTAAAAAAAATTGAATTTTAATAAAAAAAATTTAATTTTCAAAAGGTAATATTACCGTTAATTTTTTATTTTCCTTTTTTTATTTTTTTTACTCTATAAATAATCCTATTTCATACTCATTTCAAACACAAACACACACATATTCCTCTCAAATCCTCTCTATCACTCCAATTTCCATTTTAAATCAACTCAAACAAATGGATCATTTTGAGCAAATGCGTCAATTAATGGATCCTTTTAATGAATTGTGTTTGTTTAAATTGAATTGAGTTGGAAAAAAAATAAAAAATGAAATTGAATGAATAGTAATTAAGGGACGGAATAAGGGACGGTTAAGGAACGGAGCGTTGCAGGTTTCGTCCCTTAGTTAAGGGATGGAGGAAAAAAGGACAGTGGGGCCCTCAAATAGTGGTCAAATAGTAGTTAAGAGACGGTTTAAGGGACGGTATAGAGACAGCGTAGTGGGTGGCCTGAGGGCGTCAACTTACGTGGATTACCTATCAATTTTCTTTTTCTTTCTTTGTTTATAATAGTTTTTCTTTTAATATTTTCCCCACTTTATCTTCTTCAAATTCTGAACCAAATTCTGAACCAGTCTAAATCTGATCTTCCACGGCTACTATACAACTCGAATCAACAGAACTTTTTAATTTTGACATGCTTGCATCCCCCTGCAAAATCCGTCGTCATCTTCCCTGTTGAAAGATCGTTTATCATTCAGCTTTTTATAATCTCACTACTTCCTTCGTCGCATTAAAGATGACCCACTTTCCTTTTTAGTTTGTCCAAACTAAGATGACCAATTACTAAAAATGAGAACACATTTTTCTCTACTTTATTTCCTTTCTCTTACTTTACTCTCTCCACTTCACACACAAAATAAAGTTGCATAAATTCTCGTGCCGCCCAAGGAAAGGGTCATCTTCCTTGGGACGGAGGGAATACTTTACACTCCTCTTAATAAGCTTTGATAAGACTCGTTTCATGCATTGGTTTATGGGTGAATTCGCGTGCTTTTGGTGGAAGATAATGCGCAAATAATGAGTTTAAGTGTGCAGGTTTCTGCTAGATCAGGTTGATGATGCAAACTGGCCGAGCAGACGCAGATTGAGCAAAGTAGAGTGAAAGTGCAAGGAAAAGGACAAAAGAGACAGAATTCGAAGACACCCTTATTTTAAGAGTACAAATGTCAAATCATGAATAGCATACCCTAAGGATTTAAGCTTGAAGCCTCCCTATATAAAGGAACCAACATTGAAGGAAGAGGCAACCCCCTTGAGAGATCTTCTAGCTCACCATTTTACACACAGTCACACAGTAGTCATTAGATAGAGTTCTTAGCTGCAAATCCACTCCGACTCCCGTTCAAGCTCTCCGCCTCCTAGTTCGGAGGGGGAAATCCTTAGTTCCGGACGTTCTTAGTTCTGAAATCGTATTCCACCACTTAGGAGCGAAGATACAATCTTTAATTTCTGTCTTGCTAAGTTTTAGTTTCATTTCGCAAGTGTTTGGCACTTTGAACATTTTAGCTTAAGAATTTCATAGTTATTTCGTTGTTGGTTTTGGATATTGTTGTTTTCGATATTAGATCTGAGTTCTTGTTGGATTTGGTGATGTTAAGCTTTATGCGTGTGTCGTTGGTTGCTTTTCGCAATTGGTAGTTGTTAGGATGTTTTAGATATAGTTTGTTAACGTCCAATTTCACGGATCCATGTTAGACAGTGTTTGATTTCTTGGATCTAGTATATTCTGTTTTTAGGAAGTGCATGATCATGGTTTGTTTCTGTCGTTCGTCGTTCTGGTTGACCAGTTAGCGTATATCCAGTAGTTTTTAATTTAAATTTCTTGTCCGCGACTCGTTTTGAAGCATGCTCTGTTTTTTCTTCATCAATGTTGTTACTTGGTTGTTTGAAGAAGATGAAGTAGAGAGTAGTTAGAAATCAAATCTGAACTTGCTTTTTTGCTTTTGCCTTTAACAGCTTTTCTGCCAAACCAGTCAAATTAGGAAAAATGAACCCCACTTACTTTTACACTTTGTCTGCCTATTTTAGGAAAGTTCCAACAAGGTCTAGTAGTTTCAGGTGCTCTTGGTTGTTTATTCTTAGATTCAAATGTTTGTTGGAAGTTTAATCGTTCATGCATGTTGCCGTGGGTAGCCTGTCTAGTTGATCCGTTAGGTAGAGTCCCCTGTTTAAACTTCTAAGTCAAGTAGACTTTAACCCACTTAGTTTGCGTGGCAGCAGCCAAAATCTCCCAAAATGTCCCTAACACACGCTCAACACATCCATCCTTGTGGGATTCGATCCCTACTTCTCTATACTAATTAATAGTATTTGTGGGTTAAGGTTTTGAAAGTAGCCTGGATTGCGCATCCGACGACACGCAGATAGGTTTAGAGATTTTGCCTGATCAGTTAGCTTACTTTCCATGCACATGCACGGACGTGAGTCAGTCGAGCTAGTCTACTAGACCAGTCTGCAATTTTACTTTATATTTTAAGAAGCGTATGCTAAGAGGATTGATTTCAGGCTTCACAATACATCCAGCTCACTATTATTTACATTTCTTAATACTCGTGCTCACATTAAATGTGACTTCTATTGTGGAACGAAGGTCGTACTCCCTTCGTCTCATAGAAATAGATCATATTTCCTTTTCGCCCGTTCCATAGAAATAGTCGGCAGCTTTTTTCTCCTTCTTTTTTATTTATTATTTATGGGCCCCATCATCCACTATACAATTTCAATTATTTTTTTCTTCTCTCTTACTTAATCAATTACTCTCTCCGTCCATGAATAGGAATCACATTCCTATCCGGCACGGGTTTTAAGAAATGTTAAGAAAAATGGGTGGAAGAAAGTTAGTGAAATATGAGTCTCACTTGTATATATAAATTTTAAATGACACGTGAGTGGAGTTAGTTAGTGGAATGTGAGGTCTCTTTACCATTTATAATAATTATGAACCAAGACTTCTATTCGCAGACGAGCTAAAATAGAAAAACGAGATTTTTCATCGCAGAAAGAGGGAGTATATATTAAAATCTATGTCAATCCTAAATGGTTTATTGCAATGGAGGAAGTATTATTTATTGAATTGAGGGAGTAACAGTAGTTGTATTTAAAAAAAAAGGAGAAAATATGTGAGAGCGAATCGAGGCCGAAAAAGGTTAAGTTAGTGGGCGTGATTGGCATTAAAAGCAAAGGCTAAAGAAGTTAGTGTTTTTTTTAAAAGAAAAGAGAAGAGAATGGGGAAGAAGGTATGGGTGGAGATTTGCCTGATCTCTGGTCGAGGCCTGCGCCGATGTTCATCATCTCTGTGGAAGCTCTAATGGTACGCCGTGGGATGGATTCATCCCTACCACAAGTACTGCACCAAGATCGACGCCTCAGGAACATCCAACCCCCTTTGGAAAACTGGGTTTTCGACGTCGCTTGAATTGGATGATCCATTGGCCCTTCACGTTGAGGTTTACAGCCGCGACCCCATCTTTCTTCGAGAGTCACTCTTCGGCTCTGCAACTGTTCCTTTTAAGGAATTTCTGGAGAAATACACACCCGATTCTCCGGTTTATGAGGTGGGCAGCTTCCAGTTGAGGAAAACCAACTCCAATAAATCTCTGGGATTCGTCGATGTCTCTATTCGGATCTCCCAACACAGAGAAGAAGAACACCCAGCTTCCTCATATCTAGGTACCATTTACTCCTTCCGTCCCAACGAAGATGATTCCTTCCTTGGGCGGCACGGGAATTTATACAGTTATATTTTGTGTGTTAAGAAGAGAAAGTTTAGCAAGAGGGAGAATAAAGTGGAGATAAAGTATTTCCATTTTAAGTAATGAGTTATTTTAACTGGGACAAACCAAAAAAAGAAAGAGGATCATCTTTAATGGGATGGAGGGAGTACCATTTACCATCTCTCTCTTTCATTGGTGAAAACATTTAGAAAGCTCATTTAGGAAAGTTTTGAGTTGTGAGACTGTTAAATTCTCTAAAAAATTTGTCCCACATCGACTTGGTGAAGATCCCATTTAATTAAGTATGGATAACCCTCCCCCTTATAAGGTCTTTTAAGGGGGTGCGTGACCCATTTCTAATAGAGGCTAAGTTCAATTGAGATCACCTACTCATCTTCTACTAATCCCTAAATATGATAAGTGATGGTGGAGCCAATTACTCATGTTTTTGTGTAGTATGTGTAGCAGGAGATGGAGTAGGTGATCCTCGTTGGCGTAAGTTGGTGTTCGGTTTAATAGAAATGGGTAGGAAATGGAGTACATGATCTCAATTGAAGATAAGATATTACAGGATTTGTCTAGGAGTAAATAAGTTATAGGTAATCATGAGCTACGATCTAATCTTGTCACTATTTAGAAAGACAAGATGCATTGTCACTAAAACTGAACAAGAGATGAGATTAGTTATAGTCTTTAAACTATCATTAATGATACACTAAAACTTAAAATGAGATTAAAAAAAGTAGCTCTAATGGTACTCCAAAACCAATCTCATTTTTGTTTTTTGAGTAAAAAATATTCCCTCCGTTCCTCAAAGTTTGTTCCATTTTACCCCAATCTCCTCAATGTGGGACATTTATTCCACTACATACCTTCATTAATATAAAGTCAAACAATATCTTAAAACACGCACCGGATCAAATTGGGACAAACTTTGGGGGACGGAGGGAGTACTTATTTTTTTGATTTACACTAAAACTAAATAAAAAACTTTTCAAATTTTATGAGTAAAAATACATATTTAGATAATAGTATTCTTTTAAGTTTGAGTTTAGTTTAAATAGATATAGTAAAATCGTGACATTTGGACTAAATGGTTGGAGATGCTCTTAATCACATGTAATCGTAGCAACGGATTGAAATAAAGTTCATTGAGTGTATCGGGCTCTCTCTCTCTCTAATCCTGTCATTGTTGAGGCAGACCAGATATATTGTCACTAGATAAGATTAATTATAATCTTTAATCACTAGTAAGCATAGCAACGGAATGGAATATAGTTTGATGATTGTATTGGGCTCACTCTCTAATCTTGCAGGTGGTGATGAGGGGTTCAACTTGGACAATCTTAGTGGCATATCCCACCAAACAGAAACCAACCATCAGACTCCCAGCACCAGCAGGGCAAGTTACCAGCCACTGCCACAGCCCCCGTCCCGTCTAATGTGGGATACATTCCCAACTTCTTCCCCGTCACAAGTAGGTTAGCGAACACGCCAACCGTGGCAGGGCGTGGGGTGGGAATGGGAATGGGAATGGGACTAGGGGCGGGAGCATTGGCCGCGGGTGCAGTCATCTTTGGAGATGATCACATGCTCTAGAATTTCATACTCATTCCAATGTTTCTATTTAAATCATACCCTGATATGATACACAAACTAATGAATTTCGAGTTGATCAATGAGTTTGCATGACAAGAGTTATTCTATTACTACATGACATTATTATATCAACTTCATTGCTCTAAGTTGCTGCCTGGGGAGGAGCCTCCAACACTCCCTGCAGGAATTCGTCTACGATAGATAAAAATTCGTGAGCCTTTTCTTCATGGGGCACGTGGCCACACTTGTCAATTACTCGGAAGGAAGATCCTGGTATAGCTCGCGCGAGCCTCTCAGAGTTCCAAGAGGGGACAAGCCTATCCGTGTCTCCCGTTATGATCAGAACTGTTTGTGATCATCAAAATCATATTATTTCACCAACTATATTGAGGCTAACAGACTTGTTACTTTCAAACCTGGACACGAGATTTCGCTCAGCCTCTTATCCTTTGATACGGACGCTGAGTCTGTCAGTATCGTGACTGCGAATTCTAAAAGCGCCCTGTCCCAGCCCTTCACCCTCAACGGCTGCCAATTATACCCTTTTATCAACAACAAAAACATCCATCGCGTAGATAATCAGACGCAAGTAAGTTGTACTCACCTTTGTATAGCCTTGTAACACGTCGTCTGTCACTTGTTTCGAATCATACCATGCAACGCCAACGGCTTGTGCCCCAAATTTATCAATTATCATCCTTATCTGAAACATTATGTAGAGGCCAAAACAAGACTATATATATAATCCCTATATATGCATATGAATTGGAAAGTTGAAAAAGTAGGTTACCAAAGTTAAACCAAATGCAGAGAGCAAGATTGCTGAGAGAGTTTTCTGATACAGACAGTATATCATGCCTCCTATCCATTTTGTGAGCACCATCAACAAACTTCCAAACATGAAAACAAAATTGTCCCTCGTATTCGAGTCGAGACTCTTCCTCTGATTCTGATTGTTTCCCTTTTGATTTTCTTTAACAGCACTCTTTATAGAGAAAGGTGCAAGAATCGCGGGAGCGACAAGGATTAGAGCAGCCACACGCTCGGGCGCCTCAAAATACGTGTCTACAGCTACAGGTGCACCAGCAGAATGGCTGGTGCAAACAAACAATAACAGTTACATGTAATCTATATGCGAGTATAACGCAAAAGAATAGCGTACCCCACGAGGATGGACTTGTCAGCACCCAAGAAGTCAATGAAGTGCATTGTTGCCAACGCAGAGAACATCATCGAGTATGGATTCAAGGGTCGACTCCCGGATGAGGTCTGCCCCCTTGAGGTTAATCCGAAGGCCGGTCTATCAAATGCAACAACTTGAGAGCCGGTGGCGTTTGCTAATGGTTTCATGACTCGGCTCCATGAATACACTGAGGCGCCAAAGCCGTGCAACAAGATGATAGGGTGAGTGACCCTTTTTGTCCCCTGCTGCAAAGGATCACTAATCTTGTAGTGTATTTGCACCCCATTAAATGTAGAGAAACAGCTATCGGAATCAGCTAAAGTAGTTGGATCATCTGTCTCATCCTGATTTATTGTAGCAACTCTTTGCATTGGTTTCTCTCTGAAAAATAAGCACAATTAAGTATGTATGTATGTGTGTACAGAGAGAGAGAGAGATTTCAAATTGAGCAGAGTTGGTGCATGATACGTTGCAGGAATTTGGTGCTATTTATTCACAATGGTAAGTGTTGTTGGGGTAGTATTAAACACAGCGGTAAGACTAGTGTTGTTGACTAGTAAACTCAATGTTGAGTTGTCTTGTGTACTGTTTTGTTTTGTTTTCTTTTTAAATTACTCCCTCCGTCCTACTCAAGATGTCCACATTCTTAGTGGCACGGGAATTTAGAAAGAGTTGTTAAATAGAGTAAGTAAAGATAAAAATGTAATTGAATATTTTAATAAGGAGATGAAAGAGTGATTTATTTCCAAATACAGAAAATGAACATTTAGATTATGACAAACTTAAAAAAAATGTAGACATCTTGAGTTGGAGAATACTTATTTTGGAGGATTCATTGTTTAATACTTTAATTTGTATCGATGAATTCGTGCATAAAAGGAGCGCATATGAAATGAGGTAATCTATATCGATATATTGCTATATGAATTGAAATGAACTTAAGAAAGGATAATTTTTTTGGAAAATGATTTTTTGATGTAATGTCTTTATGCTATAATATGTGTTTTTTCATAATACAATTTATTTTTTACTAAATAACCTAATAGTACTACATAGTGAGCAATGTTTTGTGAGTTTTTGATTCACCTCTACTACAAAAATAGAGTGTATCGAATAATTTTTTGGGGAGGTGTTTAATCGAAATTACACCAAAGCCCTAAAATTGATTCTTGAAAGTTTTGTTACTCGAACTAAAAAGAATTGTATAAAACCATTTTCAGTGGAGATGTATTCAGACCCTAATTTATTCATAAAAGGAATTTACTGGATGACATTAAAATATCATTATTTTATGCAAATACTAATAAAGAGAAATACTAATAAATGAGTATGAGAAATACTTGATTTAGATGTTCTAAAATATAAACTATTTTATTTTATAATACTAAAAACTGAATATTAGATTAAAACAAGATATACATCCACTGATATGCTTGTGAATGAAATGAACGGTGCTGGAATTTTCTTTTTTTATCCCTTCTTATTTTCTTTCATTATTGTAATCTGTTAGTCTGACAAAATACGGGTTGTACTCATTATTGATATTATTACTAATGGATAAAAATAAATATGCTCATGTTTTTCAATCCATTTTACATGTACTATATTGATACCGATCCAATCAAAATGTGCAGGAAGTTGTGTATCTAATTACTTATTAGAGTAGTGGGCTTAGTCTAGTTAGTTATTAGAGTAGTGGGTTGAGATGGTTATAATATTAACTGTAATTATCTAAACCCTAAATTCGCAAATCCGGTCGAACAGTATTAGTCGAATTCCGCCAAAAAGCAGGTTCGGTACATCCATGGTCAAACAAAAAAACATTTAGTTCAGAAAGTCTTGTGACAAAAAACACAAAAAACGGCGTGGATCCCTTTGTATTTTTTTAGAGGAGTAAAGGCAATAACAAATACTCCCTCCGTCTACCAATATAAGAGGAGTTTTGACGTGACACGAGTTTTAAGAAATATAGTAAAAAAGTTAGTTAAAAAGGTTAGTGCAAGGTGGATCCAACTTTTATGTATTAGTTTTATAATAAAATGTAAGTGAGATAAAGTTAGTGGAATACACAGTCTACTACCAAAAATAGTAAAAAGCAAATGAAAAGTTTTTTATTGATAGACAAATGAAAATGACAAAATGATAAATTTATTGATGGACAGAAGGAGTGAAAATCTCAAATAAAGAGTAGAATAGAGATAAAGGAATTGATAAAAAAAAATACAAAGGAATCGACGCCTTTGTCTTTCACGGTACTTGTCGGACTAAACTTTTACTCCATCTGTTCGCAAATTGGAGCCTCATTTTATTTTGGAACGGGTTTTAAAAAATATTCTCACCGTCCCATAGAAATAGATCATATTTCATTTTTCGTTCGTCTCATACAAATTGTCCATATCCATTTGTTTCTCCTTCTCTTTTACTTTATTATTTATGGGTCCCATTATCTATTAAACAATTTCACCTACTTTTTTCCCTTCTCTTTTATTTTACCAAATTACGTCGTGTCAACCTTAAATGGCATATTTCTATTGGAGGGAGGGAGTATTAAGAAAAGTGGATGAAGAAAATTAGTGAAATATGGATCTCACATGTACTCTCTCTGTCTCATCAGAATTGAAACATTTGTTTTTCGGTATATAATTTTATGTAATGTTATTTTATAAGTTAACGAGGAGAGAATAAAGTAACAAAGATGAAAAAAATAGAGATTTGTTTCTATTTTAGAAAAACGTTTCATTTTAATGCTACAAAGGGATTATATATTAATTTAAAAATATATGTGATTGAAATGAATTAGTTGAATTTGGAGTCTCTTTCCTATTTATAGTAATATTGAACCAGGACTCCAATTCATGGACGAAACCAAAATAAAAAAAAAATGAGACTCCTACCACTTCTCTAATCCAAGTCATATTAATAACCAACTCAACCCACTACTCTAGTAACTAATTAGCCAACTACTCTAATAACTAAGCAGCAAGCCCACTACTCTAATAAACTTACTATTCTAATAAATAACTAGATACACAACTTCACTTTTTATTGGACCGGTAACATATATGGTGACGTAGTTCAAAAGGTTAGGCTTGCAATGAAAATGCAAAATAAGTAAATTTAATTTTGTGGTAATTACAAGAGCACCAAGAATAAGACAATCGAAGATATCCAATCAATATACACTTGTACAATCGATCATCTGTCTCACTGTCTGTGTATATATACATAGGAAGAGTGAAAAAGAATACAGAACACAATTGGAGAGTTCTACCGAGATGCGGCTTCAGTTTTCAGAAAGCGAACATATTCCTGCTTCACCATTTCTCCTCCATTCACCGGATCAAAGCTGCACCGGTAGAAGCTGATAGTTGGCCGGACATGAAAACAAAGAAACGAAATAGATATCATAAGAATGTGAACTCAGTAGTGACATAAACATTACTCCTAATCGATACTAAATTAAACCTGCCTTTATTTTTTAAGAATGTGAATTCAGTAGTGACATAGGTGTGTTACCTCCCATCCAAGCCAA
Organism: Salvia splendens; assembly: GCF_004379255.2. Taxonomy (NCBI): domain Eukaryota; kingdom Viridiplantae; phylum Streptophyta; class Magnoliopsida; order Lamiales; family Lamiaceae; genus Salvia; species Salvia splendens. The sequence continues at coordinate 16,741,037 of NC_056038.1, forward strand.
CAACGATGACAGTGTTTTGAGAACCAAATGTCGTGATGAACTGGGTTACTCCGGGGAAGTGGAACTGAGCAAATGACCATTCCGAACTAAAATACTTGGGTAAAACCCCTGAGGAAGTTCCAAAAAGTACAATATCATCATACGAACTGCTTCCGTTCACAGAGTTGGAAGACAGGAAGAACAGCCAAATAGTAAACATAAAAACGAGAAACTAGATAGAAGCAAACCACCGCAAAAGAAAAACACTACAAACTAGATGCTCAGAAAGCAGAACATAAAGGTGTACGCTTCCTAGAGGGCTTTCACTATCAGGATTATACAGAACATTTTTCTTTTGAATTTACAACATAATATCTCAATGATATGAAGAGAGCATGAAACTAAAGCTTGCTATCAGTGGTAGGCAAGTTGTCTCAAAAACCTTATTCATGAATAAAAGTGAAGAAGAATAAAGCAAACAACTACCACATATATTCACCATTAACTCAGAAAATATCACAGGCCTTAGTTCTCTTTTTTTCACTAGTATAACAAATTAATACATTGTCACCAAAAATATTTAATGAGTAAAACGTCTATGTAATCATAAGACATCTTTATAATCTTAAGAGCAACAGAAAATGGATCCAGGTACTCAACTATCAAGCCTAAGCTACTCCACTTAAGGTGAAAGCTATGACAGGACAGGATAAGTTCAGGTATAAAAGTTCTCACCTTTCAAGAAAGAAAATGACGAACTGGGATTAGCACTACGAGTGATTAAGGGCTCAAGTGCATTGGATGAACTTTGGTTAAATGATATGGGACCTGTAGCAGCAGTGGAATCTGTTGACCGGTGATCGCCAAATCCCCGCACTCTAAGACTAAATATGTGAACAGTACCTTTGTCACTCGATACAGCCAACCACTGCACATTTGGAGACAGAGCAATGTTGTATATATCTGCTCTGTCTACCCCTCTGCGAACCTGTAGCAAGAAATGCCAGTGAGCAGAACAACTTCAAAATTGGAGTAAACAAAAATGTAGTTTTAGGTGTAGAAACAGATTCCTGTCTGTTTCATAACTACTATAAGAAGAGGATACAATATCACTGTATATACAACCTCATCGGCCACACATTATTGCTACCCAAGTAACCCTAAACCTGAGCTAATATAGAAAAGAAAAGACAGTCTGTAGGAAACAATCCAAATTATACATGAAAAAACCTAGACTGCCCCTCAGGTTGGGTTGTATAAGTCGTGGAGACCCAACTTGCTAATCAGTGTATCAAAGTTTGGCTTATAAAGTCCCTTTGTCAAACTGCTAGCATTTCAACCCAAACATCCCCTCAGCTAAGAATGCCCACAAGTACACATATAGTGGGTATGGGAGGAGGGTTAAAGGATGACCACTCTGGCTGGACAGTTAAAGTCGTTCATAAGTTAAAAACTAGGGAAAATTGTGTCATGTTAGAGTATGTTACCTTACATTCCCCGGATCTCAAGAGCCTCCATGAACATGTAAGGCTGGCGAATACTATTTTCCATAAAGCTTATGAGCCTAACAAGAGGATTCTCCAGTGTGTAAAGAAAAAAGAAAAAGAAAAGGTCTGCCATGCCATCAATAACCAATTATAACCAATTAGACTGATTAAAAATGTAATATCAGCCAAAGGTGGAAGAGGTGGTGGGAGTGGAACTGGAAGTTAAGGAAGAGCGCAGAGCCTGCCCCCGCCATTCAAGGCCATCTTGACCACTAATAGATGTAATATCCGAAAAAGGAGGAAGAGAAGAGATGGTAGGAGTGGACCTGTAACTTTAAGAGGATGACATGGTAAGAAATACACGCTTAGCCAATACTCCCTCCGTCCCTTAAAAATATGAACTATTTCCATTTTAGTCCGTCCCTTAAAAATATGAACTATTTCCATTTTAGTCCGTCCCTTAAAAATATAAACTTTCTATTGTGGGAAACTTTTTCTCTCTAATAAGGTGTGACCGATTCACTACAATCACTTCTTCTTTCTATCTATCTTAATTTACCAATTGTACATTAAAACTCATGCCCCTTCAAAAGTTCATATTTTTAAGGGATGGAGGGAGTACCATATAGATTCAGGTAGAAATAGATGTCTGTCTGTTTAACTACTGTAATAGAAAGAGGAAACGATGTGAGACTAACACCATATGCATCGCCTACATATACTTGGTAACCAAGTAATACTTTGGAACCATGTAACCCTAAACCTTAGCTGATAAAGATAATAATAGTACTAGTAATCTAAAGAATCCAAATATAGACAAAGCCTACAAAAAGTACAGATTTGAATAAGAGATTGTACAGAAGAAGCATGATATGTTAATCATGCGATTGAGTAAAATATACTCATGTGACTTTGGATTGAGATCCCAAGGAATGCAATCAGGAAAAATAAGTAAAATAAGTACTCCGTATTTAGTATCACCAGCACCAAACCTCTTGTACCCAATATATAAAAAAAGATATTTTTATTGTAAAAATACGTATTTAGTATCCCATAGACAGTTTGCTCATGAATCCTGATGCAACAGCAATCCAAGGAAGCATACCAGTAATATAAGAGAGAGAAAATTCAAGAGCAATGATTTAACTATATTTATTTTAGCTCATATATAAGCAAACCTTTGTGTTTGTATGAGCGCAAATAAAGCAAAGTATACCAGAGTCATCACTTTTGGCTGCAGGAGAAGATCTTCATTTTTGGGGGGAGTTTCACTTCTTGTTCACATTACAGTTCTCAGAATGATTACAATTAATTTCTTCTATATCCTAATGGATTCTTAACTCATTCATTCACTAAGACATGACTAACAAAGTGAAACAGGGATTCGATGAGAGACAATGAAAATAGGATGATGATAAATAAGGCTATTCTCTTCATGATCAACAAGACTCAGCAATTGAATGGGTAATCATGAATAAACACTAAAGAGAAATGTTATAGAGACTTTCTTAAGTATCTGGAGTGTAAAGGGTCTGGAATCTTGTCCTCAAGAGAAAGGAACATGATACAAATCCCACATCAGTTCCACAAGAAAGAGGGGAATAACATATAAGTGGGAGTCAACCATTTGTCTCTGACCATGGTTTTGGGTTAAGTTAGGGATCACTAAGTTATACTCCCTCCGTCCCATAGAAATAGGCCATATTTCCTTTTTTGTCAGTCCCATAGAAATAGTCCATATCCATTTATGGCAACAATTTTCTCCTTTTTTACTTTATCATTTATGGCCCCACCACCCACTACACAATTTCAACTGCTTTTTCTCCTTCTCTCTTACTTTACCAATTACACATTAAAATCTGTGCCGACCCTAAATGACCTATTTCTATGGGACGGAGGGAGTATGTTTTCAATTTGGTGTGGTGATAGTGGATCCAAACTGCCTATAGAAAGGGGCTACGCGAAGGTGCGAACCAAAGGGGTGCCACCAAAGATGTGGTTCCAAGGGGCAGTAAATGGATGGTGGGCATTGTATTTGGGTTTGTCACCCAACATGTGTTGTCCATGGACTTCCGGTTCAAAAGGGGGATGGTTTGAAACGAATCCCACATCGATTCCACATTAAAATGTGGAATAGCATATTAGTGAAAAACTATATAGAAATGTTCCATATGTGTAATTAAGAAGCATTCATCTGGACCCTCACAAGAGAGGTTTGACATTGCAGTTTTCCCCTAATCCCTTTTCTCCTTTTCCTTTTTAATATAACTGACAACTTGAATACCAAGCATTACTAGTCATTCTTTTGACCGCCTCTAAAATATGCAGAACCTACATAAGTTTTCTTTTCGGATTATGGTGTTCCACTTATGGTACTAATGTACTATAAGACTGCATTTTCTGTTTATCCTTGTGCCGAAAAGTTGTTTGGTAGTACAAAACTAGGGTTGCTATATTTCCTCTTCTTCAAACAGTGATATATAAACCTAGTATATTGCCCATTGGTATTCCCCCATAAAAGTTCTAATGCTTGAACTGAGGGAAATGTGAAATAACGGATAATGTGTGTTACAATTATTAGGATAGTGTTAGACTTCCTAGATACCTGATTAGCATAGTGAGCAGCACACTTTTATCGTAGGTTCTCAATAACCCTGCCTTGACTCTTGAATTCCTACTTCCTTCTAGAACTAAATCAGCATGTTTTATCGAACAGCAAAAAAATCTAAAAAGCAAGAAATGTAAGTCAATAATATATTTATCAAAACTAAAGCTCAAAGAGTGAAATTTCGGTGCTCCTTCTCCACAGACAACCAAAAGTGAGGAAAGAAACTACATGAGGTATGAAGATATTGACGCAAGGTTACAAAAGCCAAACATTACATTCACGCAGCAGGAATGCACTGAGGATGTAATATACAATTATAATAAGCCAGTTACAGTTTTCAGAAAAGATTAAAACTGTACCCATATACCATAAATTTGACATCAGCATAATAAGACATACCATAATTGTTACGGAGGGAAAGCAAACCATGACATACATTTAACTTGTACAAAGCATCTTACCTCTTGCAATCGCGTTCCATCCATTGTGTTGAAAATTCTTATTAAAGTTCCTCTCAGACTGGCAGTTGCAAGAAGAAGCCCATCCATTGTCAAGGTCAAACAAGCAATCTTAGAATCATGAGCATTGATTATCGTTGTCCTATTCAGGCCAAAATGTTCAACTCGAACCTGTCCTCGTTGCAGACCAGGACATGCCAACACAGATGTATTTGGGTGATGAGACAGACAACAAAGACCTCTTGGATTTGCCAAAGTCTCTATTTGATGAAGAAGTTTCAGATCCATAAAATTGTAAACATATATCTTGTGCTCAAGAACCACAACAACACGGTCCCGTCTTAGTTTGACTGCACGAATCTCAGATCTAAATGAAAACTCACCAATACATCTGCTTTGAAAATCGTCCCAGATAATAACATTGTTCGGAGGATATTGAGTATTTATTTTAGTTCCAACAAGTGCTAAGATGTTGCATCTGAAAAGCATCTCTATTATCTTAAACCCCCCAGTTTTTAAATCACGCCTGAATGTTTCCTTAAAAGGATTACAATTATATATGCTGAAACCATGACTGGTGCCAGCAGCAAAGCAACCAGAGTCTTGGTTCCAGGACACTGAGTATAACTCAGTTTCCTCATTGTCATTCAATTGTGGTTCTGGTTGAAGTGGATCCATTGGTGCCTCATGGAGACCACATCCTTCCCGTGGATGTATTGCTGGAGATGCCGAATCAGTCGAAGTCATGGGCTGAGACGAGTCATTAGCTGGAGCAACCAAGAATAGTATAGTGTTCAGGAACTTTCGCTAAATATCTTAAACAAGAAACATAAGTCGCACATTCCTCACTCAAAAACAAGTAAAATACATAAGACAAGCAACCCAGAAAAGGTAACTAGATTTTGATTAGAAGAATTATGAATTGGATGCCAGTCCAAAGGAATGCATAAGAACACCATATATAATCACAATTACGGAAAGAAATGTATTCCCTTGACTTCCCTTGGCAAGGAGTACAAGATATTTATAAATTTAACAGCAAATTTCCCTCAATTTTCATTCCCTATTATTCTTCTATAGCAGCCTTAATCTTTGTATCTTGCCAATACCTAATTCTTCCTTCATTCAATCTAATTCAGGAGTAATTTATGTATATTAACTGTTCCATAATTCAGCCATCCAAGCACCAGGCTGTATATACTAGTAGAGCAAGGCTTCATAACTATCACATGAGCATTAGGAGATTACGTGTGAGCAACTAATCAGCATAAACATTGTAAAGAATATGTATATGTACTTTCTTCATGCGAACATAATCTCTCTCTTTCCCCACGGAGATAAAAAGATACAAACTGCTATCGCAAAGCGAAAATGCTTGGCACCAAATGTATGCATAAATGAATAAATTAACACACACACGCGCGCGCGCGTATCTAGGTTATATAGGACAAGGAAAAACAGAATCGCCATGAATGAAATCTTAGAAACGATTTACAAAATTAGAAGCTCAAAAACTAGGGAATTTCTAAATAAATCGGTGATCACCCAACGTACTTTTGCCGAATCAATCGCGCGACCTGCATTTGATTTCTGGGGTGTCAATGGCTAACAAAGTAGATGTAGGCGGAGACTTGACCTCGAATTTCAAGAGCGAGAAGGAATTGCAGGAAGGAGATCTCTTTGATCGAACGTTGAAAGAGAAACAGAGAGATTTGAGTCTGACAGAGTGACGTGAATCTTGATTGAGAGGAAAGTTTGTAAATCTCGCTTTAGCCCTTTCATTTTTGGTCAATCTCACTTTTAACCCCTGTTTGTTTTCTTTCAAAACTAAAAATAAATGCTTAGAGCATCCGCAGTGGCGCGGAATTCCCGGCGGAATTCCCCGCAAACACCTCCCGCCGCGTCATACGGACTTCTCACTGCAAAGTGGCGGACATCCCGAAGGACTTCAACAATAAAAAAAATTTAATGCAATAAACGAGAATTCCGCGCGGACGTCCGCACGCTCGTCGCGACGGAATTCCGCGTAACGCCGCGGAACTGCGGTGTCCTCAGCGGAATTCCGTATCCATACCATAAACAATGGCGGACGTCCGCCGCGGAATTCCGGCACGACGGTCGGAATTCTGCCCGGACGGGCGCCATAGCTGATGCTCTTTCAAAACTATTACCCTCTTCCTTCCACTTCAGGAGTTTCAGTCACTTTTCGTCACTCGTTTTATAAAGGGATATTGGTCCCTAAAATCATAAACTTTTTTGCCCAAAATTTGGTATTTTCCATGAACTTTAAAATTGGAATAGAATATCACAAACTTTGCATTTTGTTTGATATTTCCCAAACTAACCCAAATAAGATATTTTTATCAAAATCTTATTTTATATGGGCAACCGTGATACGTTTTATGGTATTTTAAATCACTTTTTAAGTTCATGACAAGTAGTCCCTCCGTCCCATAGTAGATGACATAGTTGAAGAATGTCACGGGATTTTAGGAGATGTTGTTTTGTGTGTTAGGTTGAGAGAGAAAATAGTATATTTATATTAATGTGAGAGAGAACTTTTTCCAAAAAAGAGAAATGTGACATCTTTTGTGGGACAAACTAAAAAGGAAAGTGTAACATCTTTTACGGGACGGAGAGAGTAGGATAAAAAGTCACGTAGAAAACCACATTGATTTAATTGTGTCAAGTATGATAAAAAAAGTCTCGTAAATTAGTTATATATGGTGATAGACATGTCGTGGGAAATAACAAACAAAGTGCAAAGTTTGTGATATTCTAAACCAATTTTAAAGTTCATGGGAAATACCAAATTTTGAGCAAAGTTTATGGTTTTAGGGACCAATATCCCTTTTATAAAAATGATAATAAATAATTAAAGTGGAGAAATGGTAAAGTAAGACAGAGAAATAATGTTAAAAAGTGACTATTTATTATCATTTTTATAAAACGAGTGCAGAAAAATTACTAGGACTCCTAAAGTGGGACATAGGGAGTAATTTTTAAAGTATCAATAAATTGATTAGAGCATCCACAATGGTCGGACTAGTGTCCGCCTATGACATCAACATTTCTTAATCCAACCATTCCTTTTGCAGTGGTTTCATACTAGTGTCCACCCTATCAATTAAAGCTCATTTTTCATTTAATTTGTAATGTTATTGTTTGGCATACCGTCGTTGACACCGTTCGGGTTTGGAAAATTGTTGGGATCTATATTTGAAGATAAAGAAAAGAAGAGAATAGGAGAGGATTGATTCTAATAGTGATTGAGAGAAAATGGACTGAGGGGTATATAAAATGTGTGAAAAATTAAAAAAAATTAAAAAAAATGATAAAACGTGTGCATCGTCCTCGTCCGTCGGCCTGCAATGGGCGGACAAGGGCTCGTCCTCGACATCGTCCGCGACCAAACTCTCGGTCATGTCGCTCGTCCGCGACATTATTCGCCCTGCAATGGGCGGACGATCGCAGACGAGGAAGAGTGAGAGGGATCGTCCGTCAATGCTCTTAAGCATTGTAATAAATAAATTGTTATCCAACGTTTCAATAATAAGATTTTGAAATTGACATCATGTGAGTACAACTCAAATAGTGATTTCATAAATTATTTATCAATTTTCAATATTAAATAGATCTATTATCCACTTTTAATAAAGTGAAAGAAAAGAAAATGCAAACTAAAAGGTTAGGAGTATTATAATTTTATTAAAACACTTTAAAATGGTTCTACTAGGATGAGAGGAAAAAATGTAGGTATTTACTGAAATTTTTTCAAAAAAATTATAACTAACCCCTTTCATTCTAAAAGAATATTCTCTCTGTCACATTAGAGTCACATTAGAGTATACACTCTTTTTTTTAGTCTGTCTCATAACTATACATTTTAATTTTGTAAAAAAAAATTTCTCTCTAATGAGGTGAGACTCATTCTCCACTAACAATATTTTAATTATTTTTTCTTTCTACCACTTTCTTACTTAGTCACTTGTGCATTAAATTTTATGCACAAACAAAAGTGCACACTCTTGTGGGACGGAAGGAGTACTTCGTAACTTTAAATTCATAAAATCTCTCGATTTAAATTATTTTTCACGAAATATAAATTAAAGGTAAATTTATAAAGATTCTAACGTTATTACGTTATTCTAATTGGATATGTTCAAATGGTAAAATTTGTTAATATTCATTTGAGTTTTTATATATTTCGATAATTAGTTGAATATCAATATAATTTACTACAATATCGATATAATTGAGTTGGTATACTCGTGTAATTATGTAGTAATGAATGACATTAATAGTACCTTTCTATATTAACACAATATTTTTGAATTAACACATAACATTAATTTTGACCATTAGATCTTTAACTATTGTAGCCTAAGTTTGATATTTCTATCCTAGGATTAGTTATGGAGTATTTGATTACAGCTCTTTCTAATTTTCTCCATACACTACAAAGTTAGAATTTAAATTTAAATTATCTGAAAAAAGTATTACTACAATTTTCATGATTATTATCTATTGGAGTGCATACATTCTTACCATTGGTCCCTTTTAGTAGACTTTAATTAGTTATTGTTAATATAGTAGGTAAGGTTAATATTGTTCTTAACTCAAAATAAAATTTTGTGCATTGGTAATCTTGCAAATGTAATAGTTTTTGGTTTTAGAAATTCAGGGTGTTTTTATTTTTACCTTTTGTAATTCAAGTTAGAGATATAGTAGTATTTTGGAAACTTCATAAATCTCTTGCGACTATCTGCATGACTTTTCATTTAGTCCAACTTAATTCGATTTTTTAATATTTATTCATGTAATGTAACTGATATCAACTCAACTTAATATATTACGTTCCTTTTAAAATATTTGTAACTGATTTTGGAAATTTCAGAACCAAGAATTTTTAATTACTATTTACTTTCCAATAATAACATGTTTGTGAAAATATAAATGTAAAAAGAAAAATTAGGAGAGAATAAACTTTTGGTTTGTACTAGTATATAAAATATTGGGATAGATATTGGAAATAAAATAAAAGAAAAAAATGAACAAAGCAAGAAGGAGGATAAACAAAATAAATAAAGGAAAAACTAACAAATGAATGTAAGAGAAGCGGAAAGAGAACAAAAAAGTTAAAGTAGCCAACTATACAATGCCATTTGGATAATGCCACTAACTTTTAAAATGGTTGGCTGATATAGACGGTGGAAAATAATTTGCATACTCCCTCCGTCCCATTAAAAAATATGAACAATTAAAATGACACTGAATTACTATACAATTGATAAAATAAGAGAGAATAAAAAAAATAATAGTTAAAGTAGTGTTAGTGCATATTGAGACCTACGTTATTATTACTGTTTAATGAGTTGTAATGGTGTGCCATAGTGATATAAGTAAATAAATTGATGTATGTGGATAATGAGTTGGGCAACTTCCCATAAATGAAAATGCTCATATTTTTATGAGACAAACGAAAATAGAAAGTGCATATATTTTAATGGGACGCATTGAGTGTTTTTATGCTTTATTTTTATCTTATTATCTCGGGATCTTTAATTATTTATAATAAATTCAAACGTATTTTAGTATAAACGTCATATCAAATAATGAGTTTAAATGATCGTCATATCAAATAATGAGTTTACACCGATCATTTACACCAATTTTGAATATCCTTCATTCTTCCATTTTTACAGTCACAAAGCTCAAAAGTGATTATGTTATAATGTAAATGTAAATCCAAAATTAGTACATATTTATTTGTCAAAAATCCAAACTATTTTCTTATTATATTTTGAGTATTAGAGTATCATTAGGGGTGAATTAAAAACGATGACATACTTTCTATTTGGATGTTCTAAATAAGGTTGAGTGTAAGATTATTTCCAATCATACTTCAAATCCCCATTTTTTATGTAAAAAAAGTTCTCCAGTCATACATTAGGGCATCATTAACCCCGTCCCCATTTCCAGCCCCAAGTCCCCTCCACGTCATCATTCCTCTACAGTTGCGGCCCAGGCCCCAACTGCTGTAACCCTGCAGGTTGCGGCCCGGGCCGCAACTAATAAATGACACTATTCACAACTCCAACGTATTTAACTCGTAAACGCAATTCGTTGAACAATTGAAACTGGGAAAATGCATTGTTCATTAGAAATTAACATTACATTACTAGACGAAGCAAATTTGAAATAACATTTCATTAGAAATTAACATTTCATTCCTCTACGTTGATCGTTGTTGAACCAATCCATTGGCGCCGAAACAAAGGGTATAATAGAGTATTGAAATGGAACGAGGGATTGAAATGGATGGAACGCATGCTCGTATTTATAGACATCGAATTAAAAAAAAAATTGGATTTGCGGCCCGGCCCGAAGAGCGTGTAACGCTGGGCCGGGACGCGGGACATGCGGCCCGTCACCGTATAACGCCGGGCCGGGACGCGGGACGCTCCCCGGGCCGGGAACGCGGCCCCGGGACGGGCCTGAGCCGTGCCGCCCTTCCGTGTAATGCATGGGACGGGCCGGGACTCGCGATTTGCGGCCCGACCCATGGCGTTACAGATGCTCTTATATCCAAACCCATTTTTGGGATTATTAATGGAAAAGAGCATCTCATGACAAACAAAATTCTTAATTAATTGATAGAATTGTGGAATCTTATTTCACAATCGTGATATGTACCCTTGAAACTTAGACCTCTCACATCTTTGATAGTTGCTTGGTTTCCATACTAAAAAACATGCGTTAATTTACAAACCTTGCATACTGTAATTCGATTTCACTATTTAATTTCATTGTAGTACAATTTAAGTTTCTGTGATTCGTTTGGTATTAAATTATGTCAGTTGTGTTTTACATTTAATAGTATTTTTTTTAACTATCTCTCTTTTCTTTTGTAGGCCAATAGAATATGCATATACGATTGGTTGTATTTTAGGGTTTTAAAAGTGATACAATTGCAAATGGTGGGGAAAAAGAAGATTATGTTTGAAGAGAAAAGAAACATTACTAATTTTCAGTAAAAAAAACACCTAATTGAAAAACTATCTTTTTCTCGGTGCGTCATATCTATCATATTATTCATATCCTCAGAACCAACAAAATCTGGATACATCAAATCACCATAAACACGTTGGATATCACATCACCATAGACTTAGACTTGGAAATTAACATAAAATCATAAGAGCTCCGGAGGAACGGAACCGCGGCGGCACGCGTTGCAGCCGCCCGTGTCGTCGCCATTCCGTGCCGGTGCCGTGCCGGGTGCCGTTCCCGCGAGACGCGGCACGACACGTTCCGCCACGCGCCGAGGCGACGTGGCGGCCTCCCATTCGACGCGTGACGCCCACTCGCTGCCCCGCGAGTGGGCGTCGTCACGGTGACGCAATAATTCATTTTTTTAAATCGAATTTAATAAAAAAAAAAAAATTGCAACGGTATTGTTACCGTTTTTTTTTGCCGTTTTTTATTTATTTATTTATTTATTTTAAATTTATTTACTCTATAAATACTCCTATTTCATACTCATTTCACTCACAAACACACATCTATTCCTCTCAAATCCTCTCTATTTCCACCCCAATTTTCATCTCAAATCAACTCTGTTTTTCTTCTCCCAAATTTAATCAAACTAATGGATCCTTTTGAACAAATGCGTCAAATATTGGAACAATCACTTGAAGAAGATCGACGACGGGAGGCGGAAGAAGCCGCGCCGCCCCAACGACGCGACTACTTCTGCGATAACCCGGTTTGGGGAGATAAGTACTTCCGTCGCCGTTTCCGCATGGGGAAACCGTTATTTCTCCACATCGCCAATACTTTGGCAGCCCGGGAAGAGTTCTTCCAGGAAGGGTTCGACGCGGTCGGCCGTCCCAGCCACACGACGCTGCAGAAATGTACTACAGCAATCCGCTAGCTTGCGACTGGACAAACGGCCGACATGTTCGACGAATACCTCCACATCGGAGACAGCACTGGGCGAATGTGTTTGCTCAAATTCTGCAAAGGCGTCCGGGCAGCCTTCACCGACGAATTTCTCCGGAGGCCAAGCACGACCGATTGTCAGTTCCTGCTCGACCTTCACGAAACAGTGCACGGATTCCCCGGGATGCTCGGCAGCGTCGATTGCATGCACTGGCAATGGAAGAATTGCCCGGTGGCGTGGAAGGGGTCCTACACGAGCGGCCACAAAGGCACCCACCCAACCGTTATACTCGAGGCCGTTGCCGACTACCACCTTTGGATCTGGCATGCGTACTTCGGGGTTCCCGGGTCGAACAACGACGTAAACGTGCTCCACCAGTCCGACCTCTTGACCGAAGTTTTGGATGGTAAAGCGCCGGCCATCAACTTCGTCGCCAACAACCGGCTTTATAAAATGGGGTACTATCTCGCCGATGGCATCTACCCGAAGTGGCCTACCTTCGTGAAGACGTCCAGTGGGTCTGCGAACCCAAAGCAGGCTCTTTTTGCACAGAAGCAGGAGGCCGCTCGCAAGGATGTGGAGAGGGCGTTCGGGGTTCTCCAAGCGCGCTTCAACATCATCAAAGCCCCGGCTCGTACGTGGTTCATGGAGAACATGGTCGACATCATGTATACGTACATAATCTTGCACAATATGATTGTCCAAGACGAAGGACCCGAGGCGGGAAATTGGTTCGACCCCAAATCCCCCGGAATCTCAACCGCAAGTAGTCCGTCTCGAAGTGGAGCGCATCCGTCTATACAAGAACGGTTATCTATTCGTGCAAGGACACGCGACTCTAGCGCACACATCCAACTCCAACAAGATCTAATTGAGCACATTTGGGCAAACTTTGGCGGATGAAATTATTAAAATTGTGTACTTTTATTTTTTTAGAATTTTAATTGTGTGCTTTTTATTTTTTTAAGTTTAAGTTGTAACTTTGTTTGAATGTTGTGTGTTTTTTAATAAAGTGTGTTTGTTTTTTATTAAAGTGTGTTTGTTTTAATTGAATTGAGTTGGAGATAAAAATAAAAAATGAAATTGAATGAATAGTAATTTAAGGAACGGTTAAGGAACGTTTAAGGAACGGAGGGTTGCAGGTTCAGTTCCTTAGTTAAGGAATGGAGTAAAAAAGTACAGTGGGGCCCACAAATAGTAGTTTAAGGAACGGTATAGGAACAACGTTGTGGATGGCCTAACAAACAAACACGTTCGGTATCAAATCTTTAGTGCTTTATACACGCATCCTTGATTTTAATACTCAATTCGTCCCAAAAAAAATATGCTCCTATAAACTTTCTATTTTTATTTGTGTCATAAAAATATGTGCATTCCATTTTTAAAAAATTATATTAATTTAATAATATAAGTCTCACTATCAACTAACACTAATTTAACTACTATTCTCCTCATCTCTCTTACTTTATCAATTTTATCTTAATTCTCGTGTCATACCTATTGCCCATATTTTTATGAGACGGGGGGAGTATATTAAAAATATCAAAGTTCAATTTGTTCAATTTTTGTTATTTTGTCATATGTATTATGCACCATATCATTTCTCTACTTGACAAGTATGGTGAAATCAATCAATGTAAGATACTATAAGTTAAGTTCGTTCTCCTATAAGTTAAGTCTTATAGATGGTAATCAAGAGTTAGGCGATTATAACTCATATAGAAAGTGGAGAAGATGATTCTATTATTTCAATGTGTATGTATGGTCTCGGTTCTTTCTCTTTATATAGGGGAGAATACAATGTATTTTAGGTAGGAGATCAACCTATTCTAGGACAATGTATTACATATTAATTTCATATCAATTACACATCTTCTTCCTCTAATTATGTTCTTCAATTTTGGTACTTTTGACACTCCCCCTCAAGTTGAGCAATGGTATCTCCAATGCTTAACTTGACCAATATTCCCTTGAAGACCTTTGGTAGAACTGATTTGGTTAGTATTTCCGCGAGTTGTTCTTCAGACCGGACAAATGGAAACTCGATAACACCACCGTCTAGTTTTTCTTTGATGAAGTGCCGATCTACTTCCACGTGCTTTGTTCTGTCGTGTTGCACTGGGTTTTCTGATATGCTGATGGCGGCCTTGTTGTCGCAGAATAACTGACTTTTTCGAGTAGGTGGGAAGCCAATTTCGGTGAGTAACCTCCTTAGCCAAAGGATTTCCATGAGTCCACTCTTCATTCCAACGAACTCAGCTTCGTCACTAGACAACGCTACAACCTTTTGTTTCTTACTCCTCCATGTCAACAAGTTTCCCCCTATGAAAGTAAAGTAGCCCCCCGTAGATTTTCTATCCACCGGGTTGCTTGCCAAGTCGGCATCGGTGTATCCATCAATCTCCAAGTCTTCTCTCTTAGCTAGGAAAACCCCATATCCTATGGTTCCTTTTAAATAACGTACGATCCTCAATGCATCTTCCATATAATTAGCTTGAGGTAGGTGCATAAACTGACTTACTATGCCCACGCAGTACGCAATGTCAGGTCTAGTGTGTGAGAGATAGATGAGTATTCCGACAAGCCGTTGGTACCTTTCTCTGTCTGCGAGCTCTGCTCCTTCCTCTATCTTCAAACCATGGTTAGGAACCATTGGAGTGTCTGCGGGCTTACATTCAAGAAGACCGGTTTCAGTTAACAGAACTAGAACATACTTTTTCTGCCTTAGGAATATTTCGTATTTGGATCGTGACACTTCTATCCCCAAGAAGTATTTCAGTGCTCCTAGATCTTTCATCGCGAACTCTTTAAACAGATTTTCCTTCAACCTCAGGATTTCCTCTACGTCATCTCCAGTGATAATCATATCATCAACATAGATAATCAGGCAAGTTACCTTGTTTTCCCTTCTTTTTGTGAAGAGTGTGTGATCGGACTGGCTTTGTTGAAATCCGTGTTTGAGCATAGCTTGGCAGAATCTGCCAAACCAGACCCGTGGAGACTGCTTCAACCCGTACAAGGTCTTCCGTAGTCGGCATACTTCTCCGTCTCCAAATTCTCTAGAAAATCCTGGTGGGACCTCCATGTATACCTTCTTGTTCTCTTCTAGCTCTCCATGGAGGAAGGCGTTAGTTACATCGAACTGGTGTAGATTCCAGTCTTTGCATGCCGCTACAGATAGTAGTGTTCGCATAGTCTCCATTTTAGCTACAGGGGAGAATGTCTCCTCATAATCTACCCCATAGACTTGGGTGTAGCCTTTCGCCACGAGTCTCGCCTTGTATCTCTCGATTGACCCATCTGTTCTTCTTTTTATGGTGAATATCCACCGACATCCAACTGACTTCTTTCCCTTCGGCAACGTACATTTCTCCCATGTGCCATTTTTTACTAGGGCATCTATCTCTTTCTTCATGGCTTCTCTCCAGTGCTTATGTTTGTTTGTCTCCTCAAATGTTTGTGGAATGCCTTCTTCCTCATATAAAGAAATTTCAAAAACCCGGGCCATTTCTGATAGGTGGCTCTGCGCAATATTGGATACTGCGTATTTCTCCTTTCTCCCTTTCCAGTCTGGTGAGTATCGCCGAGGAGGTACTCCTCTTGTTCTCCTTGGGGGCAACTCGTATAGGTCTTCATTCCTTCCACTAGTTCCACATTCCTCGTTATTGTCCCTATCAAGGTCAGTACTATCCGAAGGTATATTATCACGAACTGAATTAGTTACCTCAGGAATCGAAGGCGAGTTCCACGGTTAGTTAGTTTCACCTTGCTCGTCGTTCTGTATTACGGGATTTGACTACCCGGCGGTGTTGCTAGCTTCCTCAGGTGGACCAACGTCTGTGACAGGACTCGACAGTGGCTTTCCCCCTGTCTGTGGTTCCCCAGTTGGTTCTCCCCCTAAGTTGTGGTGTTGAATATCTGGTAGCCAATCTAGAAGGTCATTGTTTGGACTGCTGTCTAAAGATTGTGTCTCCCCCTGACCGCTAGATTGGGCATAGAAGTATTCCCCTTCCACAAAATCACAATTCATGGTCGTGTGTATCTTACGGGTTTTCGGGTCATAGCATCGATATCCTTTTTGATTTTTTCCATAGCCAAGAAAGACACATTTGAGGGCGCAGGGATCAAATTTGGAACATTCGTGTTTAGGGATATGGACAAAGACCGAGCAGCCGAAAACTTTAGGTTCAAGGGATAGGAATGATGGGATGTCGAAGTGCTGGGAAAAAATATCTAAGGGAGTTTTGAAGTTTAGTATGCCGGTAGGTAAACAGTTTATGAGGTAGACAGCGGTAGCTACAGCCTCTAGCCAGAAAGATTTTGGTATTTTGGAGTCAATTAGGAGAGCTCGGGTAATTTCTAGGATGTAACGGTTTTTCCTTTCAGCCACCCCATTTTGCTCCGGATTGTAAGTGCACGAGGTTTGATGGACTAGTCCCTTTACCCTAAAGAACTCTTGCATCTTATTGTTGACAAATTCCTCCATTGTCTGACCTAAGTGTCTGGATAGTGCACTTATACTGGGTTGGAATAAGGTTATAAAAATCTACAAACTTATTAAACACATCATTTTTATGTTTCACAAAATAGATCCAGGTCATGCGGGAATAGTCATCAATAAAAAGCACAAAATAGCGAAAACCTTGCCCCCTAGTGATAGGTGCAGGACCCCACACATCAGAATGAACTAAAGCAAAAGGAGATTTTACTCTCGTATTGTTTAATTTGAACGAATGTCTATGGTTTTTGGCCAACACACAAGTTTCACAATGAAAAGAGTTCAATGATCTAGCTAGTTTAGGAAAAAGAAGACGAAAATATCCCAAAGATGGGTGCCCTAACCGACGATGCCAAAGCCAAGCCTGTCTGTCTGTCGGTCCGGGAGTCAGCATCATTGCAGCACTCTGTAGGGCTATCTCGTCCACATAGTACAGGCCGCTTCGCTCAGTGCCACACTCAACTATCATCCTCGTCTTGATATCCTGTAACATGCAAAATCGAGGTTGCATTAGTAATTTGCAGTTCAAATCTCTAGTCACGTGACTGATAGATAATAGTTTGTGGGATAAAGACGGGACAAAAAGACAATTAGAGAGGCATAGAGTCGGCGAAATTTTTATTGTGCATGCCCCCATAACTTTTGCTAGGTCCCCACTGGCAGTTTGGACATAGGATTTTTTGGAATTTGCAATGGAGACAAAGTCTGAGGCTTCAAATGAGATCGTATCAATAGCCCCACGGTAAAAAATCCAGTGGGTATCTTTTAGGCCAGATATGGATGTGGAGGAACATGCTAGTGCTACGAAGGAGTATTTACAAGGTACGGTTGCTATTATTTTGGAGGATTGTGGTGCAATGCGCAAGGTTTTTGCAATTGGGGGGTCATTTTTAAGAGGTGTGGACTTTTAGGGTGAGTTTAGTAGTTTTCTTTTTCAATGGGGGTATAACTGCAGATTCAGACAATTTTGGGGTTGAGATTGAAGATTTTTTTTCGGTCGGGGGTTAATCTGGGATTTCGGGGAATTATGGGGGGAAAATTGGAGATAGGTTTCTGGGAGAGGTTGATTTCAGGTTTTTTGTTTTGTGGGGGTGTTTTTGAGGATTTCTGAAAGTGGGCCATATTTAGGATCGGATTGAGAAACCCTAGCCGCCTCGCCCCCTTTGCCTGTGGGAACCCTAGCCACTCCTCCGGCTTCTTTCTCGCCGATACCGCCAGCGAAGTCGCCGACTAGCTCTCCAATTTTCGATTGATTACCTTCTGACCATGTTCTTGCTATGGATGCGGATGCAATTGAGGGCTTCTCCTCGGTTCTGATTTCGCCATTGTTGCCGGTGATGCTACTGCCGCCGCTGCCACCCGTCAGATTCTCGGCGTAGGAGGCGCGGTCATGCGCAATACCTGCTGTGGCTCTCTCCCCTCTGCCTCCGCCGGTCCGCCCTGCATTCCGGGCTTGCCTTGCCTTCTTCATCTCTTCCCACCATTCCGGGAACCCATGGATGTGAAAACAGGTTTCTTTGGTGTGTTTCTTTCCCCCGCAATGACTGCATAATAGCTTGCTCTTATCCTCTTCCCTCTGATAGTTAGGGTTTCTCGACTGGTACTGGTGGTGTTGTGATAATTGGGATGCGGGTGCTCAATTTCGATCGATAACCGCGAGACCTGCTCCAATTCCAGATGATTCTTTGGCTTCTGGGTTGAGCAATTTCTCGTTTACTGATTCTCTTCTGACTAATCCATATGTCTTTCTTGCTGTTGGAATTGGATCCATGTTTAGAATTTCTCTCTTGATCTTGTTGTATTTGAGGTCGTCTAGTGCCCACACGAACTGGTACAATCGGTGCCGTTGCGTGTTCTGGTTGTACTTTTCGATGCTCGACGGAGTGTCCATTGGATTGGGATCCCTGGTATCAATTGATATCTAGAGATCTTGAAGCCTCTGCCATAGACTCTCCAGTGATGATTCTCCTTGTTTGATGGTATACGCTTGTCTATGCAGGTCCGAAATCTGAAATTGATCAGCTCCGCTTCCGTATGTCGTGGCTAGACTGTCCCACAAGTCATATGCCATTTCGTATTGGGATACCTCATTGATGAGGCTGGCGTCAATATTATTTATGATCTAGTTGAAGCAGCAATCATCTCGCTGGTGCCATCGATCATAGTTGGGGTCCGTCGGAGGGGGGGGGATCTGTAACTCCATTTATGTGAGATGCCAGACCCTTCCCACGAATCCCTTGGCTCATCAGTTTAGCCCACAACGGGTAGTTGTCTCCGTTGAGCTTCTCTGCTAGGCGCACCTCACCTAGTGATTCAACGGATGAAGGTGGTGGGTTTTGGTGTTTCTGAGACATGCTTAGTCTCATGAACTCAGCGAATTGTTCGGCTGAGAGGGTTATGGCTGAATTGTATTTTGGTGGAGTATCAGATCCTGAATCTGACATTTTTAGTTGGTTTTTGCAGGTTTCAAAGGGTCGGAAAAGGTACTCGAGACTATGATGATAATTTTCTGAGTCTCAAGCCCTATAAAACCTGCTCTGATACCTTCTTATAGATGGTAATCAAGAGTTAGGCAATTATAACTCATAGAGAAAGCTTTTGTGGAGAAGATGATTCTATTATTTCAATGTGCATGTATGGTCTCGGTTCTTCCTCCTTATGTATGGGAGAATACACTGTATTTTAGGTAGGAGATCAACCTATTCTAGGACAATGTATTACATATTAATTTCATATCAATTACACATCTTCTTCCTCTAATTATGTTCTTCAATTTTGGTATGTTTGACATTAAGTAGTTAACCATCTTCCTTTTTTATGATGTTCCCTCCAAATGACACATTTCTAAGTATATGTCATCACAAAAAGTAGTTTTACTCCAACCATTTACATCAAATTCAAATTTTACACCATTTTTTAGTTTATGTCCCACAATTTTTGTAACACCCCGACTTTTTCTACCCTTTTTATTTGTTCTCGAAAGGACGTCGTTTACACATCTGAAAATTTTTTGCCTTTATTTATTTTTTTTTCGAGAGAAGTATTTCACTTTTTGGCCTATAACAATTATTCTTTGTGTACCCCAATTTATATTTTTTTTTCCAAGCCCAATTCTTTTGAAACTAATTTTTTTGAAGCCCAAATTTTTGGAGAGGAACCAAGTCAGTTTTAGCAAAACCCTAGCAACAATCTATATATATCATCATCCCACGTTCACACGTGATACACACAGTTTTTTTCAACCATCACTTTCATTCAAAATCTGGGCGAGACGGAGAGGGAGACAGAGACGAGCATGGGGGGTACAGCGAGTCCTTTGAGTTGTGCCACGGCTTGGATGCGACGGCGGAAAACGACTCTGCAGCGGCTGATCGGGACCGCTTGGGGTAGAGTGGCGCTGGCTGGAGAGGACGAGCTTTTGTGGCAAGCTAGGAGACGGCAGTGGCGGCGAAGTGTCACGGAGAGACAGCGAACAGCAATGAGCAGCAGCAGCGCGGCAGGCTGTCCCGGTGGAGAAGCAGTGTCCATACAGCAGCGGCGATCTCTGCAACTGCAGCGCGGCGGGTAATACCGCAAAAACACGACGGCGACGACTCCTACTCCGGATAGCAGCCTCGCAACCAACGGACAGCAGCATCAACGAGCAGCGCCGGGCAGCAGGTAATCACCGCGAGAATGACGGCGGTGGTTGGATGTTGATGAACTGGGCGATGAAGTCTCGCAGCGGCATGATTTCGGGTGGAGCAAGGCGGCGCTGGCTGGAGACAGTGGCAGCGCAGTATCGACGGAGGGCCGTGAGATAGGCGATGCTGCCTATTTGTGAGAAAAGGGGGAATGCATTGGAGTCTGATTTGGGAATTTTAAATGGAAAGAAATTTAGAATAGAGATGGAAGAATTTCGAGTGTTACGTCCTTTTATTTCTTGTTGGCCTTTTTAAAAATAGATGGAATATGGTGTTTTAATGAGGCGGATTTTTGATAAATAATGGGCCAAGGTATTGTTTTGAATGATGGGTTGATGAGAGAAGAAGCTCAAGCAGACTCGGGAATAATTGGAAGAAGGGAAGCATGGACTTAAGTAAGGATTTTCTCCACGAACAAAATTGATGTCCAAGTAAGGAGTTCAAATTCAGAAAATTAAACGAACGAGGTGGGCTTTCTTTTTAAGTAAGGGCAATGCCCTAAGTATATTTTTATGTGAAAATGATATGAATATTTGTCATGCCGTGTTTTGTTTTATTCTATGGAACCTATCTGATGTGGCTTTTGCCATCAATGGATAATCGAATTCGGGTCTGTCTAGGGAGTGAGTCCCTATTCAGGCTAGTGTACACCTATGGAGATCGTGAGTCGTCTTTTGGGTCGGCCGGTCTAGTGACTTGGAATGTGGCCACATTCCTTGTCATCAATGGATCAGATATGGGAGATAGCTATGGGAAAATGGTTGATCAACAGAATTTTACAATGGAAAAGATTTTAGTGTCTTGGGCGATTTCTAAAGTTAAAACCCCAAGGTCACTCAATGGTGGCATGATAAATACTTTTTATAAAATGTTTTCGGCATGAGTCCACTGAGTGCATCAAGTACTCAGCCCTGCATTTCTTTTTAAAAATGTGCAGGTTGAGCGTGACGGGTGCGGTGGGTGTTGAGCAAGACCGTTGAAGAAAGTTAAGTGTGTAGAATATGTCATGTCTTCACACGTGGCATATTCCTTCTCTCAAATGCTTCCGCTAAGTAGTTGTCCTTCTTTTGAGTTCTTGTATCGTTGAGATAGTATTCATTTTTGAGTTGTTGATTGTTGAGATACACTGATTTTATTCGAGCTATTCCCATTTGTTTCGAGCTTTGGTCGGGTTGTGTTGTTTTCCCCTTTTTTCCCCGCTTCTTTAATCCTCCCCTAGTCGCGATCAACCGTGTTTTCTATCCTTAGAAAATGCGGGCGTGACAAAGTGGTATCAGAGCAATTTTTCCTTCCGCTCTGGACCCGAGAGTCTTTTTCTGTCTTAGTCTAGTCTTGTTTCGCTAGACTAAAATAATAATGATAATAATAATGATGATAATTATGCATTGAAGGCTCAACATCCAGCTTCGCCGCGCTTAATCAAGAAAGAGGTAATTTATTTTTATGAAAAATTGTTATGAGAAAGTTTTCATGAAAGGAGATGAGAAGCTATGGTTAGGAAAACAAAGTATGTTTTACAATGGGATAGAAGAGAAAAAAAAGAGTGTTTTACAATGGGATAGAAGAGCTATGGTTATTAAAACAAAGTATGTTTTACAATGGGATAGAGGAGCTATGGTTATGAAAACAAAGTATGTTTTACAACGGGATAGAGGAGTTGTGGTTATAAAATATATATATATATATATATGTGTGTTTTGTGAGAAGTTGAAAATCTATGGTGATAGAAAGATGTATGTCTTGCAATGGGATGGCTTGTCTTTTATGAAAAGATTTGATCAATAGAAAATACTATGCTTATGAATTTTTCGAAATTTTTTGAGTTTCGAGAAAAATAGTTTTAACTTTTTTCGTTTGGAAAAATTGAGCTATGTAAGTGTGATGATATTATGTTATGATGTGCAAAGTATGATGCGTTATTCTATGGAGTGTTTTACATGAAGGATGAAAGTTGATGTGAAAGTACGTTTTAGTTTTGAGTCAAAACTTTTACTTTAAAATTGAAAGTAAGATTGGAAATTTTTGAGGAAAATGGCGAGAGTTTGAAGAAAGCTTTTGTGTCAAAATTTGATGAATGTAAATGTGAAGTGTGAAAGTGTTTTGCTTTGTGATGTTAAAATGTTTGTGTTGTACTTGGTTATCCTGAAGTATGAATGGTTTGATGTTGAGATGTGAGATGATGAAGAGTGTTGCGGACATAGAGTGTTTATGTTGTAGGCAAGATTGAATACGCACGAACCATAATTTTTAATTTGAAATAATCAATCACTTTCCCGAGTGACGAAAACGAACGAGAATCTGAAAGATTGGGGTGAACCCCTAATTTGTCAAGTCACGACGAGGCAAGGAGATCGAGAGTGCGAATGGAGAACGATGGACCATGAAACTTTTCTTGGAATTGCGTGAAACTTTGGAGCAAGCTAGGTGTGAACCATTCGAAGGACGTAAGTAAATTTCGGGATGAAATTTTTGTTAAGATGGGTAGATTGTAACACCCCGACTTTTTCTACCCTTTTTATTTGTTCTCGAAAGGACGTCGTTTACACATCTGAAAATTTTTTGCCTTTATTTATTTTTTTTTGAGAGAAGTATTTCACTTTTGGGCCTATAACAATTATTCTTTGTGTACCCCAATTTATATTTTTTTTTCCAAGCCCAATTCTTTTGAAACTATTTTTTTTAAGCCCAAATTTTTGGAGAGGAACCAAGTCAGTTTTAGCAAAACCCTAGCAACCATCTATATATATCATCATCCCACGTTCACACGTGATACACACAGTTTTTTCAACCATCACTTTCATTCAAAATCTGGGCGAGACGGAGAGGGAGCCAGAGACGAGCATGGGGGGTACAGCGAGTCCTTTGAGTTGTGCCACGGCTTAGATGCGACGGCGGAAAACGACTCCGCAGCGGCTGATCGGGACCGCTTGGGGTAGAGTGGCGCTGGCTGGAGAGGACGAGCTTTTGTGGCAAGCTAGGAGACGGCAGTGGCGGCGAAGTGTCACGGAGAGACAGCGAATAACAATGAGCAGCAGCAGCGCGGCAGGCTGTCCCGGTGGAGAAGCAGTGTCCATACAGCAGCGGCGATCTCTGCGACTGCAGCGCGGCGGGTAATACCGCAAAAACACGACGGCGACGACTCCTACTCCGGACAGCAGCCTCGCAACCAACGGACAGCAGCATCAACGAGCAGCGCCTGGCAGCAGGTAATCACCGCGAGAATGACGGCGGTGGTTGGATGTTGATGAACTGGGCGATGAAGTCTCGCAGCGGCATGATTTCGGGTGGAGCAAGGCGGCGCTGGCTGGAGACAGTGGCAGCGCAGTATCGACGGAGGGCCGTGAGATAGGCGATGCTGCCTATTTGTGAGAAAAGGGGGAATGCATTGGAGTCTGATTTGGGAATTTTAAATGGAAAGAAATTTAGAATAGAGATGGAAGAATTTCGAGTGTTACGTCCTTTTATTTCTTGTTGGCCTTTTTAAAAATAGATGGAATATGGTGTTTTAATGAGGCGGATTTTTGATAAATAATGGGCCAAGGTATTGTTTTGAATGATGGGTTGATGAGAGAAGAAGCTCAGGCAGACTCGGGAATAATTGGAAGAAGGGAAGTATGGACTTAAGGAAGGATTTTCTCCACGAACAAAATTGATGTCCAAGTAAGGAGTTCAAATTCAGAAAATTAAACGAACGAGGTGGGCTTTCTTTTTAAATAAGGGCAATGCCGTAAGATTATTTTTATGTGAAAATGATATGAATATTTGTCATGCCGTGTTTTGTTTTATTCTATGGAACCTATCTGATGTGGCTTTTGCCATCAATGGATAATCGAATTCGGGTCTGTATAGGGAGTGAGTCCCTATTCAGGCTAGTGTACACCTATGGAGATCGTGAGCCGTCTTTTGGGTCGGTCGGTCTAGTGACTTGGAATGTGGCCACATTCCTTGTCATCCATGGATCAGATATGGGAGATAGCTATGGGAAAATGGTTGATCAACCGAATTTTACAATGGAAAAGATTTTAGTGTCTTGGGCGATTTCTAAAGTTAAAACCCCAAGGTCACTCAATGGTGGCATGATAAATACTTTTTATAAAATGTTTTCTGCATGAGTCCACTGAGTGCATCAAGTACTCAGCCCTGCATTTCTTTTTAAAAATGTACAGGTTGAGCGTGACGGGTGCGGTGGGTGTTGAGCAAGACCGTTGAAGAAAGTTAAGTGTGTAGAATGTGTCATGTCTTCACAAGTGACATATTCCTTCTCTCAAATGCTTCCGCTAAGTAGTTATCCTTATTTTGAGTTCTTGTATCGTTGAGATAGTATTCATTTTTGAGTTGTTGATTGTTGAGATACTCTGATTTTATTCCCATTTGTTTCGAGCTTTGGTCGGGTTGTGTTGTTTTCCTCTTTCTTCCCCGCTTCTTTAATCCTCCCCTAGTCGCGATCAACTGTGTTTTCTATCCTTAGAAAATGCAGGCGTGACAAAGTGGTATCAGAGCAATTTTTCCTTCCGCTCTGGACCCGAGAGTCTTTTTCTGTCTTAATCTAGTCTTGTTTCGCTAGACTAAAATAATAATGATAATAATAATGATGATAATTATGCATTGAAGGCTCAACATCCAGCTTCGCCGCGCTCAATCAAGAAAGAGGTAATTTATTTTTATGAAAAATTGTTATGAGAAAGTTTTCATGAAAGGAGATGAGAAGCTATGGTTAGGAAAACAAAGTATGTTTTACAATGGGATAGAAGAGAAAAAAAAAGAGTGTTTTACAATGGGATAGAAGAGCTATGGTTATTAAAACAAAGTATGTTTTACAATGGGATAGAGGAGCTATGGTTATGAAAACAAAGTATGTTTTACAACGGGATAGAGGAGTTGTGGTTATAAAAAAAATATATATATGTGTGTTTTGCGAGAAGTTGAAAATCTATGGTGATAGAAAGATGTATGTCTTGCAATGGGATGGCTTGTCTTTTATGAAAAGATTTGATCAATAGAAAATACTATGCTTATGAATTTTTCGAAATTTTTTGAGTTTCGAGAAAAATAGTTTTAACTTTTTCGTTTGGAAAAATTGAGCTATGTAAGTGTGATGATATTATGTTATGATCTGCAAAGTATGATGCGTTATTCTATGGAGTGTTTTACATGAAGGATGAAAGTTGATGTGAAAGTACGTTTTAGTTTTGAGTCAAAACTTTTACTTTAAAATTGAAAGTAAGATTGGAAATTTTTGAGGAAAAGGGCGAGAGTTTGAAGAAAGCTTTTGTGTCAAAATTTGATGAATGTAAATGTGAAGTGTGAAAGTGTTTTGCTTTGTGATGTTAAAATGTTGTGTGTTGTACTTGGTTATCCTGAAGTATGAATGGTTTGATGTTGAGATGTGAGATGATGAAGAGTGTTGCGAACATAGAGTGTTTATGTTGTAGGCAAGATTGAATACATGCGAACCGTAATTTTTAATTTGAAATAATCAATCACTTTCCCGAGTGACGAAAACGAACGAGAATCTGAAAGATTGGGGTAAACCCCTAATTTGTCAAGTCACGACGAGGCAAGGAGATCGAGAGTGCGAATGGAGTACGATGGACCATGAAACTTTTCTTGGAATTGCGTGAAACTTTGGAGCAAGCTAGGTGCGAACCATTCGAAGGACGTAAACAAATTCCAGGACGAAATTTTTGTTAAGATGGGTAGATTGTAACACCCCGACTTTTTTCTACCCTTTTTATTTGTTCTTGAAAGGACGTCGTTTACACATCTGAAAATTTTTTGCCTTTATTTATTTTTTTTCGAGAGAAGTATTTCACTTTTGGGCCTATAACAATTATTCTTTGTGTACCCCAATTTATATTTTTTTTTCCAAGCCCAATTCTTTTGAAACTATTTTTTTTTAAGCCCAAATTTTTGGAGAGGAACCAAGTCAGTTTTAGCAAAACCCTAGCAACCATCTATATATATCATCATCCCACGTTCACACGTGATACACACAGTTTTTTTCAACCATCACTTTCATTCAAAATCTGGGTGAGACGGAGAGGGAGACAGAGACGAGCATGGGGGGTACAACGAGTCCTTTGAGTTGTGCCACGGCTTGGATGCGACGGCGGAAAACGACTCCGCAGCGGCTGATCGGGACCGCTTGGGGTAGAGTGGCGCTGGCTGGAGAGGACGAGCTTTTGTGGCAAGCTAGGAGACGGCAGTGGCGGCGAAGTGTCACGGAGAGACAGCGAACAGCAATGAGCAGCAGCAGCGCGGCAGGCTGTCCCGGTGGAGAAGTAGTGTCCATACAGCAGCGGCGATCTCTGCGACTGCAGCGCGGCGGGTAATACCGCAAAAACACGACGGCGACGACTCCTACTCCGGACAGCAGCCTCGCAACCAACGGACAGCAGCATCAACGAGCAGCGCTGGGCAGCAGGTAATCACCGCGAGAATGACGGCGGTGGTTGGATGTTGATGAACTGGGCGATGAAGTCTCGCAGCGGCATGATTTCGGGTGGAGCAAGGCGGCGCTGGCTGGAGACAGTGGCAGCGCAGTATCGACGGAGGGTCGTGAGATAGGCGATGCTGCCTATTTGTGAGAAAAGGGGGAATGCATTGGAGTCTGATTTGGGAATTTTAACTGGAAAGAATTTAGAATAGAGATGGAAGAATTTCGAGTGTTACGTCCTTTTATTTCTTGTTGGCCTTTTTAAAAATAGATGGAATATGGTGTTTTAATATGGCGGATTTTTGATAAATAATGGGCCAAGGTATTGTTTTGAATGATGGGTTGATGAGAGAAGAAGCTCAGGCAGACTCGGGAATAATTGGAAGAAGGGAAGCATGGACTTAAGGAAGGATTTTCTCCACGAACAAAATTGATGTCCAAGTAAGGAGTTTAAATTCAGAAAATTAAACGAACGAGGTGGGCTTTCTTTTTATATAAGGGCAATGCCCTAAGTATATTTTTATGTAAAAATGATATGAATATTTGTCATGCCGTGTTTTGTTTTATTCTATGGAACCTATCTGATGTGGCTTTTGCCATCAATGGATAATCGAATTCGGGTCTGTCTAGGGAGTGAGTCCCTATTCAGGCTAGTGTACACCTATGGAGATCGTGAGCCGTCTTTTGGGTCGGCCGGTCTAGTGACTTGGAATGTGGCCACATTCCTTGTCATCAATGGATCAGATATGGGAGATAGCTATGGGAAAATGGTTGATCAACCGAATTTTACAATGGAAAAGATTTTAGTGTCTTGGGCGATTTCTAAAGTTAAAACCCCAAGGTCACTCAATGGTGGCATGATAAATACTTTTTGTAAAATGTTTTCGGCATGAGTCCACTGAGTGCATCAAGTACTCAGCCCTGCATTTCTCTTTAAAAATGTGCAGATTGAGCGTGACGGGTGCGGTGGGTGTTGAGCAAGACCGTTGAAGAAAGTTAAGTGTGTAGAATGTGTCATGTCTTCACACGTGGCATATTCCTTCTCTCAAATGCTTCCGCTAAGTAGTTCTCCTTCTTTTGAGTTCTTGTATCGTTGAGATAATATTCATTTTTGAGTTGTTGATTGTTGAGATACTCTGATTTTATTCGAGCTATTCCCATTTGTTTCGAGCTTTGGTCGGGTTGTGTTGTTTTCCCCTTTCTTCCCCACTTCTTTAATCCTCCCCTAGTCGCGATCAACCGTGTTTTCTATCCTTAGAAAATGCGGGCGTGACAATTTTTTTGCTGTGACACCATATTTAATGTTGTTCCATAGAAAAACCCAAAAATAAGTTTGGATTTAGTGTATGGTTGAAGAAAATTTCCATACCAAGTCTAAAAGTCATTTTTGACGTATGATTGGAGATGGTCTTAGAAATGTAAACATAGGGCTTAAATTTTGTTAATCCATCTAATGACATACTTATGGATCAAGTAATCAAAGGCCAAGTGGGCATATCATATATATCTAGCCCAAGCATAATGCAAAAATTCACCTTCCCCACATCTGGTCCCCCCTTCCCCCCCCTCCCCAATAAACATATGCTACTAAATTTCCATTACCTAATGTTCTGATAGTAGTATAATTTTATTTGATCTATGACTCGTGTGTACCAAACTTGATTTATCAAATGAAATTTCACAGCAAAAAAATGGGATGGTACAGAATTTACATACATTAAAGAAGCAGTAGAACATGCAGAGCCGACATATACTGCTCCAAACTTTGAGTTGCATTCAAATAAAAACCTGTACCATCACCACATTTCTTCAACCAGGACCACCAAGATCCTCCATTATGTGATTATCTATCTTATCTCTTCACACAATAAGCCCTAATAATGCAACACACCACACCACCACCACCACCACCCTCCTCCTGTTTCTAGAATTCGATAACTTTGATTCGAAATAGGCTTCATCGATCCGAGCAATCACAGAGAAAGCCAATTCACCACATGTTTCCACAATAAAATAGTTAGAAAAGAAAACTAGACCAATAATTCAGCACCTATGTTTAGAAGAAAAGTAGAATGAGGAAAACCAATACACATGAAGTAACCAGGGACCACCCTACAAATGGAATCTATTTGATTCGATCAAGAAAAGGGATTAAATATGATTGATGTACTATCAAATACTAATATCACAGGGTTTAGATTAGAAACACTAATCATTCCAATAAAGAAATACTTTCCATTTCCTAAAACAGGGCGTTAACAAGAATATTTTTCCATCCATTTTTGGCAACATCTATATAGGTGCTTCTTGCTTTTGTCTTCTTACAACAACCAAGAAAAGATCAGCAGCAAATATGGAATTTAAAAAGTTGCAGAGCCATATATTAAGTTAATCAAACCTTTCAACATTTATATATGTAAGCTGTCACCTAGATTAAATCATGATATTTTAAGAACAATCGACTTTATGTACATCCATGCATGAGATAACAAATCAAGTGGACTAGAAAAGAAGATATCATTTGGGATATACTTAATATATAGATCAACACATAAGATTCAAAAGTTAAGAAGTGGATTCCATGATTCTAGCTTTAGACTAACCTGAGCCATCGTAGATAGTCCACAACGAACCTCTAAAGCCATGGTGGGCCGGAACCTCTAAAGCCATGGTGGGCCGGATTCGCACTTATACACTGCACCATAACATGTAGTACTAAAAACTTCTAAAATAGACTTAACAATCAACACCATGGTGGTAGAAACTCATCATCTTCTGATGTAAAACCGATGGTAAACGGTATCCTGGCTATACCGAGAATAAAGTGAATCTGTAAAAGAAAACCTAGGAAGTTGTAAATAGAAAACGGGCTTGGCGAAAAGGGGAACTAATATGAGCTGAAAAAGGCAACACCATGAAGGACTCCACTCGCACCGTCTAGCATTGTTGATACTACTTGGGTGGATTTCGTTTTGGCAAAGAGTAACATACAATCTCGAAATTAGTCAATGATGAATCTATGGTTGTAAGGAAGCAATTCAATAGTATGAAGTATGAAATCCCATTTTCTGAAGTAGAATTAGCCAATGCAGGAACCAGAGAGGGAATCAAACAGAGATTCCAATCAATTCACAGAAATTTACAACCATTTTATCTACAAATTAACAGCAGCAACAACAACAAAATTTTAACGAACGCAGCAAACAACGAAGGCAACATGACTTCAAGTTATTAAACACTAGATATGACATTGAAACAAGGCGATGAAGGGAACAGCAAGAGGAGCTCCCTTCAGTCCAAGCATAGACGGAGAGGGACGTGAAACTATCTCCCGCATCATTCACTCAACCACAGTAGCACAAGGTCCTTGCATTCTACGGAATGGTTAAACGAATGAGTCGGCAGCTAGTTCAACCCCAAATCTCAGCCATGAGTGGGCTGAAAGAAGCTCTTTTAGACCATCCCTCAATGCTAACTACTAACACATTTCTCAATCTCATGCTATTCTGATCTCAATGAAGTTCCTATTTTCTCAAACAAACAGGCATATTATTTAAATCTGATTTTCTAGCATAACATAGACATATTAAAAGGTTAAAAAATATATAGTTTTAGATCAATTATTCTTGTAACTCCAGCATTAGCTGAATGAAAATGATTGATACAATATGAACAAGAAGAATACCTTATGACTTCACACTGCAAAGTGAATCTGAATCCAAATTCAAGATGTGGATCAAAACACATTACCATAGATATTTATTAGCAGAGAAGAAAAGAAAAGGGAGGGAGAGAGAGAGAAAGTATTTTGTAAGTGGATTGAAAGTACTAACTAGTGCTATAATAAATATCAGGAAGATTACTGTAGCTACCACTAAATCTATAATAACTAAACCGCCACAACAGAAACGGAAAAAAAAAGTACACAACTTTAAATATAAGTGATACAGTAATCAATGAGGATATAGTAAATCTCAAAGTAAAGAAACATAAAAATATTTGGTTGTTTATCCAGGAAATGTTTTTGAAATTCTACTGTGCTTAAAATTTAAAGAGTGATGCTAAATGGCCATAATGCGGCCAGTCATAAACATAAAATATTAATAAAAATTTATGCATTTAATGATATTTTACTTGAAATTAGTTCATTTTAAAGTATCAAATTTTCAAGACTAATTTATCATTGTGCATAAATAAGGACTAGAGTACAACTAATAATAAATAATCTTAGAAATATTATATTGTGTATGTGTAAGTTTCTTTTGTGTCATGTTTCTTTTTTTCTTTTAATTATGTTATATTATTATTTAATTTATATTATATAACTACTTTTAAATTAGAATATAAATATATTCATGATATTAGAATTATATAATTGGTATTTAGCTTCACTTACAAATGAAATAATTTAAACTATATTATATTTAGCATTAATATTTAACTTATAAATAATAGTATAAATAAAATAAATGTAAACATTACTATAAAATTATTTTATATAAAATTAATTCAAATATTATGGAGAGAGAATGTTGTAAATTTAAATTTGAAGTAAAAAATTGAGAAAAGAGTAATTAAGTAAAATTATCTTAACACTAACTATTATTATTAATTTATTGCATTGACTTTTATAATTATTTATAAAAATGTCATTGTATGGCTGGCCACAATATAGCTGCATAGCATTACTCAAATTTAAATGCAGGCATAGAAAAAACATAAAAGAGGGAAATAAATGTATAGCTATTGAAGCAAACCTCACAATGCTATTAAATTGGTGGCTCTTATTTCAATTGAAACATGATGAAATCCAGCTTTTGACCCATCCAAGCTACTTTTGCAAAAAAACCCTAGCTTTAATGGCTGTTCTTTGTAAGGAGATCAGAAACACATGATGAAACCCACTATCTAGAAAAGGAAATAATATTTGAGAAAAAGTAAAAAAAAATCTAGAAAGGGCGTCACATAAAATAATATGAATTATCCAAAGGGGGTTTTAACATTGAAAAGACCTTATGAAACCCTAAAAATCCTCAATTAGGAGAGATTAATGGGGAAGAAAAAAGCAAAAGAAAATGGGAAAAGTGAGAGGTAGAAAAACATGGGGGGGTCAGAGAAGAATAGTGAGTGAGAGAGGAGATGAAGAGTCGCTTTTGTCATGAGAATCAGAGATGAGAAAGCGATGGAAATTATCATTTATGGTTGAGGGTTGCATTTATATAGAGAAGGGTGATAGGTGAAAGTTCCATTTAGTGCAGAATGTGCAGTGAAAAATGTCTCAAAAAGGGAAGATGAACAGTAAAAAACCAAGCTACCTGGATTGATTTTGAGAGGCAGTAAATAGACAAAAACATTTAACACAAGTTTGACCATTAAATGGTCTTGTACTTTTGTTATGATTCCCAATTTCTCACCACATGTGAGGCCCCGCACCAATATATCCATCATCATCGCAGGCTTCTTTCCTGCCAAATCATCAAATCCATATGTTAAATGCAACTATTTCACTAATTAAATTACTATTTTTTCTCTTCTATCTTATCTATTTCTAACTAGAAATAAGATATAGCATTATTAATTTATCAAATCAATGATAAGGATCATTATTGGCTATTAAATACTCGATTTTTTCTATCTTATCTGTCTCTAACAACCATAATGATAAGGATTTTGATTTTGCACACAAGTTTTAAAAATTATAAATAAATATATAAAGAGTGCTTCAATTAATAACTATTTTAAAATAAAATTTTAAAAATTTATCAGTTGGTAATTCAAAATGCTACTTTGATATCAATTAATAACCAATATAACGTGTGCATTCAGCGCCGATAAGTTCTCATTCTAGGATAGTTTTTATGATAAATGTTATGTTGAGCGCTCAATTTGAGCGACAAATTTTTTTTTTTCCAGCAGATCTAATTCTACATCAATATGTGTTTGCAGTTCCCTCTACATGAATCTTTTCTCTAAATTGAAATTCCACCAAACATATTTCAGTTTCTTGGTTCTCCTGAAATTGAAGAAATCTCAAAATTGCAGCGATCTGAAAATTGCATAGATGTAAAACCCACAACAAATTCCTTATTCCCACCTTTACCTATTGCCATTGATATTGCTGCAAATTAGCTTTCAAATGAACCATTTCCTTAGAGCATCTCCAATGGAGGCTAGCGGACCGGCTAGCCGATTCCCGGCGCTGGCCGGTCTGCTAGCCGAACCATTGTAGGTGGCAAGCGGAAAAACGGCGAGAATTTCTGCGAGCGAACGCCGATTTTTGAGCACCGGCCGATGCGCTTGCCGATCGGCTGGCCGCCATTGTAGGCGGGCGATCGGCGAGCGATCGGCCAACACTTTTATTTTTAATTAATGTACTTTTCTTCACTCAATGCTCGAGAGTATGCGGGTCGATTTGGATGCCGCCTCGGGACAGTTGGGGGGCTCAGACGCGGGCTCAGATGCCGCAGATTTGGGGGTCCCGGATAGAAGGCGACAACAGCGGCGACGGCCACGAGGAGTGAGGCGGAGGCGGGAGCTCGTGTGTGGAAGAGGTGTTTTTTTAAAATTAATGTAATTTTTTTAATTAATGTATTTTTTTTAAATTTTACTATTATTATTGAATTTTCACGTATCTGTGTCGTAAATTTAATTCCGTATTTTGTGTGATTGTTAATTATTTGTTTTTAATTTTGTTTATTGTGGCTAGCCTACTGCTAGCCTATTGATTGTCCAGTTGCTTGTCCTGATGATGTGGCAGGAGGAGTTTTTAGTGCTGATGATGTGGCAGGAGGAGTTTGTGGCTAGCCTATGGCTGGCCTATTACCATTGGAGATGCTCTTATTATATACTCCCTCCGGTCCCGGCTAAAATGACACATTTCTTAGTCAACACAAGAATTTAGAAGTTGTTGGTTAATGTGTTTAATTGGAGAGAGAAAGAGTGGGTGTAAGTATTAAATGAAGTGAGAAATGTAGTTCAATATTTAATTGGAGTGAGAAAAAAGTAATTGAATGTATTAATTAGGAAAAGAAAGTTAACAAAAATAAAAATGTTTCATCTTGATTGAGACAAAATCAATAAGGAAACTGTGTCATCTTAGGATTGAGAGAGTAGTACTTAAAAAACATACATAAATTTGTAACAAATTTATATTTTCTCCAAACTTAAATCTGACATGACGTCAAATTATCACTACCTCGGTTGTACGTAATTAAGTTCAAGAAAACAATTATGCTTTCTTTAGAGCATCTCCAATGGCGGCGAGCGGACAGGCTAGCCGATTCCCGACGCTGGCCGGTCTGCTCGCCGAACCATTGGAACCGGCGAGCGCCATTTTGGCAAAAAATCGGCGACCCGACGCCGATTTTTGAGCGCTGGCCGATCCGCTCGCCGGTCGGCTGACTGCCATTGCAGGCTTCCGATCGGCCAGCTCAAATTTTTTTTTTCGAAACACTATATATACGCGTTTTGCACGTCATTTTCATTCACACCACTTGTTTTAACGAGTTTTCTCTCCATCTTAATCTCTGTACAAGAGCAACAACGTGAAATGAGTAACGCGGGTGGTAGTAGTGGTGGTAATGGTGGTGATGCTGAGGAGTACGAACAGCAAATGAACGAAGAGTTGGAGGCCTATACGTCCCGCGAGATAAACCGGTTCATACAAAGGGTCTTGCAGCCGGCGGTACCTCGACCTCCACCCGTTGTCCACCGACGAGCAGTGATTGATCGGGATCACGCAGCTGCACATCAGCGGCTATATGAAGACTACTTTGCGGAGGAGCTGCGGTTTGGGGCGCCTCTTTTCAGGCGGCGTTTTAGGATGCGTATGGCAGTGTTTATGCATATCGTTGATGCTTTGGAGCGTCGATATTTGAGTTTCCGGTTCAAGTACGATGCGGCTGGCAGACCAGGCCACACACCTATACAAAAGTGCACTGCGACAATCAGGCAGTTGGCCTACGGAGGCGCGGAAGACATGTGGGACGAGTACCTCCACATCGGTGAGACTACTGCCCTGGATTGTGTGTAGTATTTCTGTCAGGGTGTCATTGAAATATTCCGTGATCAGTATCTTCGAAGCCCAAGAGTGCCAGGATCTGATGCAGATGCACGGGGAGAAGCATGGGTTCCCCGGGATTTTGGGCAGCATAGATTGTATGCATTGAGAGTGGAAGAACTGCCCCGCTGCCTGGAAAGGGTTCTACATGACCGGCTACAAGGGAAAGAATCCCACGATGATCCTCGAGGCCGTAGCTGATTACCGGCTGTGGATTTGGCATGCATATTTTGGGGTAGCCGGGTCGAACAACGACCTCAACGTCCTCAACTCGTCGCCCCTTTTCAACGAGCAGTGCCAGGGTGTCGGTCCGACCATCAGTTTTATCGCCAACGGGAACCAGCATGATATGGGCTACTACTTGGCGGATGGGATATACCCTAGGTGGTCCGTCTTTGTGAAGACGATCAGATGCGCATCATATGAGAGGAAGACCTACTTTGCGGAACGGCAGGAGTCGGCGCGCAAGGACGTGGAGCGCGCATTTGGTGTGCTCCAGTATCGATGGGCGACAATTAGGGGTCCAACGCGTTTGTGGCATGTCGACTGCATTGCTGATATAATGTACGCCTGTATTATCCTGCACAACATGATTGTCGAAGATGAAGGTGTACAACTGACTAGTTGGGCCAATGATGATGCTAATGAAGTCGGACCAAGCCAAGGCGTGGCCGCCCCCAAGGTACGAAGGGGGTACCTCACAATGAAGTCGGCCGCCTCAAGGCACATGCCGACATGCGCCAAGTGGATGCTCATATTCGACTCCAAAAGGATTTAATTGAAGAGTTGTGGGCGTGGAGGACTGCACGTCGTTAGATTTTTTTAATTAATGTAATTTTTTTTTAATTAATGTATTTTTTAAATTTAAATATTATTATTGAATTTTCCTGTATTTGTGTCGTAAATTTAATTCCGTATTTTGTGTTATTGGTAATTATTTATTTTTTATAATTTTGTTTATTGTGGCTAGCCTATTGCTTGTCCAAGCTTGTCCTGATGATGTGGCAGGAGGAGTTTTTAGTACTGATGATGTGGCAGGAGGAGTTTGTGGCTAGCCTATGGTTGGCCTATTACCATTGGAGATGCTCTTATACTCCATTCGTCCCATTTTAGTTGGAACAATATTTTTTTATTCTCTTACTTTAGTTGAATTAATATTTTTAGCAAAAAGCAACCCTTTTACTCTCTTACTTGTTCCATAATAATGGAGTCATTTTGCCATTTTGGTACGCTCATTTCCCTTTTTAGTAAAAGTCAACACATTTATTCTCGGTTACTTTTCCCTCTCTCTTACTTTATTCTATCTACCTTTTCATCTCTCCTACTTTATTATTTTTTTATTTAATACATTACACACATTTTTCTTAATATTCGTACCGAAAAGAAATGTCTCTACTACTATGGAACGGAGTGAGTACTTTCTTTTCACTTCATATTTTCTACTCCCTCCATTCCTTGCTAATAGAAGTGCTTCTTTTCGGTACGAAGATTAAGAATAGTGTGTTAAGTGGATAATGAATAAAATAAGAGAGACGAAGAGAGAATAAAGTAAGTGAGAGGGTTATTTTTTACAAAAAATAGAAATGTCTCGATTATTTTGGAACTTCCCAAAATAGAAAAATGATTCAATTAACATGAAACAAGATGAGTACTTTATTTTCTCTCAATTAATTCAAACGCAACTTTAATAAATCTCGTGTCCGAAAGAAATGTTTCTACAATTAAACGAATGGATTATAATTTAGTAGTTAAAACATTTCTCCTTCAATAAGCAAACCATTATTAGGTCATCTACAATACTAGGCAAAAGAATTGTCACGACCTATTTTTCACCTATCACGCCAACTTTTTAAATTCAGCCACAACACCTTAGGCCATCCACAACGCTGTCTCTATACCGTCTCTTAAACCGTCTCTTAACTACTATTTGAGCACTATTTGAGGGCCCCACTGTCCTTTTTTCCTCCATCTCTTAACTAAGAGACGGAGGCTGCAACGCTCCGTCTCTTAACCGTCTCTATACCGTCTCTTAATTACTATTCATTCAATTTAATTTATAATTTTTTTAAAACCCAATTCAATTTAAACAAACACACTTTATTAAAATTAAAACAAAATTAAAAAACACACAAAATAAAAAAACACACAAAATAAAAAAAAACACACAAAATAAAAAAACACACAAAATAAAAAAACACACAAAATAAAAAAAATTAATCGGAAGGGCTAATCATCCTCCGGAGGCGGTCGAGGTTGAGGGGGAGTCGGAAGGCCAAGTTGTGCTGCCATATGCACAATTCCGTTCCACCAGGCCGCGTATTGGGAGTGCGAGAAGCGGGAAGTGTCCGCCATTGTGGCGGTCATGTACGCCACCATAAGTGTGTCCGAGCCTCCTCGCGAGCCCGATCCTGAGGCCGGCTGGCTTGATTCGCCTCGGCCCTTCCTTGCTCTAGCCGCTTTCGCCGCCTTCGTCCCTTGCGGCCGACGGCGCGTACTCGCGGATCCTCCTGCATCGCCGACCGTACCCGCAAACTCCTGGGATTCAGCATCATGTTGGCTGATGCCTTCAGCAGTGTCACCACCAGACGCACCAGCACTAGACGAGTATTGGCCACTCGCCGTATGCTTCGTGCGCTTCGAGTTTGAGCCCGAGCTGGAGCGGAAACCGCCGGCCCATCGTTCCTCGTCCTTGACGGCGCGCCAAACATCAACAAATCTGAATTGATGTCCCTCGTCCTGGTAGTAGGCGCGCAAAGCGGACGTCAAAATGTCGGTGGCCGTGGCGCCGCTTTGGTAGCGCGCCTCTTCCGCCGAGTAGATGCCGCAGAATTTTTTGACCTGTCGGTCGACTCGGTCAAAGTGACAGCGGATCATTTTACTGTGCGCTTGCGGGAGCGGTTCGGCTTTATTTGGTGGTAGACCTCGACAACCTTTTCCCAGAAACACTTCCGGGTTTGTTGATTCCCGACGATGGGATCGTACGAGACCGTGATCCAGGCGTTGTACACCGCCATCGTTTCGAGGTTGTTGTACGGATGTCGGCCAAGATCCTCTTCCTCTTCTTCCTCCTCGTCCTCGCCCGTCTGGGGTTGTACACTGCCTCGGCCACCTCCACCGCCTCGGCCACCTCCACCGCCTCGGCCTACTCCCGCCGTGGGATCAACTGGAAAATCCTCCCGGATCTGGGATAATCCCTGCGAAAACCGCGGGACGTTGGGACGAACATATGCATCAAGGTCAAAATTGGGTGGTTGGTACCCCCCCGGCGTCGCCGAACCCTGGGTCCCCGGCGTTGACGAACCTCCACCGCCCAATGTGTTGATCATGTTCTCCCAATCGCCGAATGAGTTGAGATCCCACCCGCCGGAGCCGGAGCCGCCATAGTTGCCCTCGCCGTCGCCGGACATCTTGAGTTGGGTTATGAAAATTTCAGCGAAAATTTGAGAGAAAATTTAGATGATATGAAGAATAGATGTGTAGTTGTGTGTAAATGAGGATGGGTTTAGGAGTATTTATAGAGTAAAAAATTTAATAAAAAACAAAAAAAATATAAAAAAAAAAACAAAAAAACGGTAATAATACCGTTACAAAATTTTTTTTTTTTATTTAAATTCGATTTTTTTAAAAAAAAAAATATTTATTGCGTCAGCACGTGACGACGCCCACTCGCGGGCCGGCGAGTGGGCGTCACGCACGACGCCGGGCTGCGCCACGTCGCCGAGGCGCGTGGCGAGCCAGCTCGTCTCCTGGCTCGGCGAGACGAGTCGCGCGACGAGACGCGCGACGAGACGGGACGAGATGGAGGCTGCAACGCGTCTCGCCGGGGTCTCGTCTCGCTGAGACGAGACGCGAGACGCCGGCGAGTCCCGTTGTGGATGGTCTTAAGCTCGGCACAACTTATTTCACTATTTTTCGTATTTTGTTATTTTAATTTTTGATTTAGAAAAAAATACTTCATCCGTCCGCTAGTAGGAGTCTCATTTCTTGACGGCACGAGTTTTAAGAAATATTAAGAAAAATGGGTTGAAAAAAGTTAGTGGAATATGAGTTCTACTTGTATATATTATTTATGAATGAAATGTGAGTGAAATGAGTTAGTTGAATGAGAAACCCTATTACAATTTATAGTAAAAAAGTGAACCAGGACTCCTATTTACAGACGGACTAAAATGGCAAAACGGGACTCCTATCCGCTCCCTTCGTCCGCAATTAGGATGCCCCCACCACCCCACTACAATAGTGCGCCGATCACCGTTGCATAGGGCCAGCGGGTTTTCCGGCACCGATGCTCTCTCCACCTTCCCATCAAGTGAAGTCGAAATTGCTTTTCTAGATTATCTATATAGGCCTTTCTTGTAAATCTAGAGAATATGGACTCTCTAACCAAAGAATCAGTGAAACTTCTCTCAAAAAATTTACACCTCAAAATGAAAACACGCATTTCCTGTGACCAAAAAACCACAATCTTATTATCTAGTTAAAACCTTACTCCGAACACTTGAGTTTTTATTCTTACAAATACTTGACCTTTTTTATCAACTAGTGAATGATCAAATTTGATCAATTTCGTAGATTGTTTAAGCAAGAAATAATAATGATATTTTAGAGAAAAAGAACAAAAACTTTCAGCTAAATATTGGGTATGCGCAAGAAAAGAAAGGAGTGTAGATTCTTAAAATTATTTTGATTTTTAAATATTTTGATAAGCAGAAAATGTTGTCTATTGGCCGTAAATGGGATAAGTGCGGTCCGATACCGTGCATTGATGGAGAGGGAAGGGCCGTTGTGCCTAGTTGATGGTCTAGTGGTGCCACCAATTGCATTCCAACATACTAAAGTTGATGGTAGGACTTAGGAGAGACTTGGGTTGATACTAAAAGCTTGCTGCTTATATGTATATAATCTTATTTTTCAAATTTAAAGAGAATAAATATTTTCAGAATATATTATTTTGTTCTAAATTTAATTGAACAAAAGAGTCCAAGTATCCTGCATCGTAGAGTATGGTGATCGAGTCATCACTAAAGTGTATCTTACATGAGTTTTTGCAAAAATATAATTAATATTTGTTGTGATTTTTATTGTACAAATAATACAGTTTAGTTTCACAAAATCAAGTAATAAAACCTTAAAAATACCACTATATGCAAAAGAACATATGTGCAATGTAGTATAATAGGTATCAAACCATGGCAGAGAATAACTGTAAAAACTATAAAACGACAAGAAAACAGTTAATTCCTTTGTTTTGAAGAATAGGACTCAAGCTGAACAGATTAAAAGAGCAAGAAACGGGTTAACAAGAAGAGGAAAGAAGTACTTCTAATTTGGGTCGGGATACGAAACTTGTGTTTCCTATTCCAAGACTTAGATTATGTATTATATGGATCTGTTGTTATTTTACACTCTGCTATGAATTATTCATACAGAATAAGATGATCACGTCTCTGAGGCTCTATTCACTAATCTCTCACCCCTACAAGTTGCACAGTAGGCTTTAGAACGACTTCTAAATCTGGTTAACAACGCCATATTTGGAACCGCGGGCCGGTTCCGGTTCAAGATTTTACGAACCGAAACTGTCACCGAACTGCCGGTTCCGGACGGTTTCGAACCTCCGGTTAACCGGCAGTTTCATGGTTCCGGCGAGGTATTCAAGGCGTCAGCCGTTGGCAGCTTTTTCAGACGGTTTTTTATCGGAACCGACGGTTAACCGCTAAAACCGGCGGTTTCCCAGTTCCGATGCGGAATACAAGGCTGACACGTTGCAGTGCCGATTGGATGTTTCATGCAGGTAGTCAGGCGGTTTTGCAGGCGGGTTTACCCCAAAACCACCGGTTTTGTCCGATTTTCAATTTTTTTAAAATTCTGATTTTGAATTCAAATTGATCCATTTCCCCCCATTTTTATCTATAAATACCCCCTTCTATCCTCACTTACATTCACCCCATTCTTGTATTAACAAGAGTTTCTCTATTCAATCTCCCAATTTTCTCTCTTTGTCTCCCATTTCTCATTTGTGCTATTGTGCTTACATTTGAATTATTCAAGTGCTACTCTTATATTACGCATTGTTATACTTGTTCCGCAGTTCTATAAGTTGTCTTTCTCAATTGCTAAAACAAAAAAAAAATATATAATTCCATATTTCTACTATATAATTTGTTACTATCAAGATGTCTTCATCCTGAGAAGGTCGTGTTGATAAGGGAAATGGAAAGTCCAAGAGGCCAAGTCGAAAATCCGTTATTGATGAGATTTCTCAAAGGAACATGGATATGTGGCAGGTTAATAATTATTATCTACTAATATTATTAATTATGAATTACATTACATTATTGTTCATAATTCTATTTGATATTTAAACTACAAATATTATTTTGTAGAATCGAAAAGAGCAAGATATGACCAATGCTATTGCTCTCTCTCGCTCTCAATCCCAAGGCGGATGTGGATATGGTGGTGGCGATGCTTATGTTGGTAGTGGTAGTGGTGCTCCCGGTCCAGGTGCCTATTCTCAACAAATTCCAACCCCGGTGAATCTTGATGATGACGATGATGATGACGAGGAGAAGGAGGAGAAAGAGGCGGAAGAGGAACAACAACAAGAAGTGCCACCCCCACCACCACCAAGGAGTCGTCGTGGTCGTGGTCGTGGTCGTGGACACCCTCCTCAACAACCTCCTAAACCAATGAAATGTCTTTAACCTCAAACATCATGGTGGAACATTTCAAGAAGGTACGAGATAGTACCGATTCAGACATTTATAATGTGTATTGCAACTATTGCGAAAACGTGTACACATTGCGAAATGGTGGAGGATATGGTACATTTACCCGTCACATGGAGAAAGCGCATCCGGTCGAGTTTGGTATCGCTCCAACCCAAACTCAACTCAACTTTCAACATGGAGTCGGGACCGGGAGTGGGACGGGTTCATCCCAAACATCAGGTATGTGTAGTACTACTCTTTTAAAATATGATCACAAAAATGCTCTTAATGTGATGTCCAGATTTGTTGTGATGAAACATTTTCCGTTCAATGCTTTTGATAACGATGCATTTGAGTCAAGTATGCGACAAGTTTATAATGCTGCTGCAAGAAAATTGAGTCAAACTTCTATGACTCGAGTTGTTGTTAGACAATGCTTGGAAAAGAAGGCGCAATTAGGTACGTTTATTGTTAACCTGGGTTATAAAGTTTTGATTTGCTCTGATGTGTGGATTGATTATTTTTGCAAAAATTCATATATGGGCATCACTGCGCATTGTTGATTACAGTTGGACTTTGAACAAACGTTTGATTACATTTCGGGAATTTCCCGCCCCACACACTGCACAAGCAATTGCTCAATTGATCATTCAAGTTCTGAATGAATTTCAATTGATCAATAAAATTTTTTCGGTTGGTTTTGATAATGCAAGCGCTAACACTGCTAGTATAGATGAACTCATCAGTGCATGTTCTCCTGTTATTGATGGTAAATATTTTCATGTGCGATGTATTGCTCATATTTTGAATTTGTGTGTTCAAGATGCGATCGATTTGTGGCAAAAGTATGTTGATCCTATTAGAACTGCTGTTAAGTTGATTCATAACAAAGCTCCTATTGGTAGAGCTTGGAAGAAATATTGTCATAGCAAGAAGTGCAGGTACACCAATTTTCGTTTGGATGTTTCAACTCTTTGGAACTCGACGTACGATATATTGGAGTCGACCTTGAACCACATTGAATATTTATGTGATTTTTTTAGAACTTGCCCGCATGTTCCTTCTGATTTGCTTTTGATACCCTCTTGTTGGGACCACAACATGGATTTGTTTCGATTATTCCAAGCTTTTAAAAATGCCACTATTGAGTTTCCGGTGTTTATTATCCTACTTTTGTGCGCGTTTTGGAGCATTGCATGTATGTGGCAATTGGTTTTAAGACATGTGTGAAAAATACTCAATTCATAGAGTTGAAGGCTATTTTATTTTATATGGTTGAAAAATGGTTGAAATATTTTGCACATATTCCAAATGTGTTTTTGATTGCAAAATGCTTGGATCCAAAGTGGAAGTTGCATGGTATTCATAAAATTTTAGACATGTACTATGGTTGTTTGCACGATTTGGATTTTTCTCAACTCCGCGAAATGGGCTTGACAAGAGGAGAAGGCTTCGAACTAAGTCTTCCGAATGTTGATGAAATCAAACTAAGGTTAGATAGTGCACTTCGTGCTCTCTACGCGGAATATGAAATGTGGTATAACACCACTCACCAGGTACGTGCTCCTCCTAGTCCTTCTACATTTGATTTTGGTGGCGGGAACTATAGCAATGTCATGATTGATCCAGACGTAGTATCACAATTGCAAGATCTATACGGTGCTACAACCATTAGTACTAGAGCTACTAGTGAGTTAAATATATATTTGGAATCACGCTCTATTTTTCAAGATGCAGGTCCTCCTACTCAACAAATTGACGTCCTTGATTGGTGGGGAACACATGACAAAGAGTTTCCGATACTCTCGATAATGGCTAAGGAGATTTTCACCGTTCCCGCTTCCACCGTCGCCGTTGAGCAAGATTTTAGTGTCAGCGGTTGTGTCCTAGACGACAAAAGGAGCAATCTCTCCACAAAAAATATGGAAGCCACTGTGTTACTTGATGATTGGGAAAAGGCGGACATGAAGGCACAAGAGTCGGATTTCAACTTCCGTGTAGAGAGTGGTGGTGAAGACTTTTCCACCGATGACGAGAACGGAAGCAAGGGCGCTCAACAATATCAATGACCGGGGGGGGTGAATGTCGAGCACGACAGACCAAAAAGGTAAGCAAGGTAAGAGAACTATGTGGGCTTTGATTTCTCAATAAAATTATGGATACGTAGGCAACTCAATTTAAATTTGAAAAGTTTAACTTTGAAAGTTTAAGTTGAGCTCAAGCCCTTTTCAATTTTTTCCTTTTTCCCCCATTTCATGTTTTTTTATTTATGTTCTGACGACACTTGTAAATTATATCACATGGTTGTATATGTATTGTAAATTGTAATGTATCGTTGTCCGTTACAACTCAAATTCAATAAAATTGATATGATTTTTACCTTATTCGTCTTATTTCAATTTAAATTATCCATTGTCTTGTTCTAATTTATTGTACAAGTCCAAAATTCTAAATTACATAGCAAAAAAAAACCGCCAAAAACCGCCAAACCGAACCGGAATCGAACCGAAACCCGAACCGGGAAATAGCCTCACGGTTCGGTTCTGGTTCCACATTTCTTGAAACCGGAACCGCCAGTTTACGAACCGTGGGCATGTCTAAACGCTTTAATAAGCTATCACCTTTACAAGACGCATAGCAGGCTTTAAATTATAAACATGTTAACGATCCACACAATGAACTATAATCTCACACACTTCTAGTTCATAGGGTTTCCAATTTATGCTAGCTCCTAAACACCGAGTTCAAGAGACATCAGATAAACAGACACTAAGAGTAATTCAATGAAAATAAGCAACCCAAAACATG
Organism: Salvia splendens; assembly: GCF_004379255.2. NCBI lineage: Eukaryota > Viridiplantae > Streptophyta > Magnoliopsida > Lamiales > Lamiaceae > Salvia > Salvia splendens. The sequence goes on from NC_056038.1 coordinate 16,785,710, forward strand.
ACTCCAATGTGATTGACATCAATGTTTCAAACATACTCTCTCCGTTCCATAGTAGTGGATGCATTCCTTTTCAGTATGAGATTTTAAAAAATTGTGTTAAGTAAAAGAAGAATAAAATAGGAAATGAAAAAGGTAGAGAAATGAAGAGAGAATAAAGTAAGAGAGAGTAAGATAAATGAGAAGAAATATGTTGACTTTTACTAAAAAAAAGAAATGACACTACCACTATGAAACATGCCATAATGACAAAATGACACTGAACAGAGAATAGATAGGAAAATAACTCACTATGATGACATGTTGCAATGTCAAGCCTATGGTATCCTGCATTGTAGGGTAAATGGTGACCGTGTCATCACCAGACGATATTTTACCCAGTTCCTCATATATAAATTAATATTCACTTAAGACAAAGGTTTTATTATACGTAAACTCTTGTAAGTTGAAATTTATTCTAGCACAATAAATAACGGTCTTAGACTAAATATTTTGATTAAATAAATAAGTTAAATCAAACCAACGGCAAATTTAATTGATTAACATATATTGAATACTTTAAACACGCAGAAATAATTATAACAAGGTAGTTCAAATTATTTGTAATTTGGCATTAAGTTAATAGATTAATATTAACATCGACAGTGGTACCATATGTTATTGGTTTAAGCTAAATTAAATTCATAGGTAATCACTTAGAATTTAATTATATTTAAATATGGCATTAAGTTAATATATTAATATTAACATCGATAGTGGTACCATATGTTATTGGTTTAAGCTAAATTAAATTCATAGGCAATCACTTAGAATTTAATTATATTTAAATACTCCGTCCATTTTATTTTAAGTGAAACATTTCTTATTTATCATGAGATTTTATGTAGTATTATTTTATGAGTAAAATAGAGAAAAATAAAAAGTAGAAAGATGCTGATTCTGTTTTTAAACAGTAAGAAATCCTAAAAGAAAAAGTTATATCCCTTAAAATGGGACTTAAAAATGGGTCTGAGGAAGTATACATTTAGCTGGAAATAGATGAAAAGGGCCAATCCGCCCTGCCACAAAACCCAACCCTCACCCAACGAAGTAATCAAACAATTTTATTTTTTAGTGCAAATAAAATGCCCAATTACATTTCAAATCCACCAGCTCTCAAATAATCAAGCGAACCTTTTATATTGGACTTTATTTAATAATAGTTATTTTATTTCTAAAACTTTATGATGCTTTCATAATTATAATATACTTTATTATTTATAACAATAAAAATAACTAGAGTCTAGAGATTCTAGACTCATTTACCAATTATGATATATAGGAGTAGAATACAAGTTAAATTAAGTTAGTAATTTTATATTCTAACTAGATCCCCTGATATATTTGTTCACAATAACGAGTTGAATATAGTCGAATTTAAGTTTGATTCGTGTTCAACTTTTCACAACCCTTTATCTAGCCAAATTCTAATGGTTAGAGCATTCACGGTAGGGAACTACAATCTCGTCTTATAAATCTGCTCATCTTCATTTTCCTTCTGCTACCTTAGCACTTTATCCTCTAACCCAAATACTTGCAATAGCCCCCTACTATTTTCCACGTCAGCACTATTTGTATTTCTTTTTATTTTTTGTGTTCATCAATTAAAGTAAAATATCAAATAAAATAAATTAAAGGCAAGAACAAAACATAATTTAAAATAGACTAAAAAAAAAAACATAGAAAAAAACATACAAAAATGATACTGGAGGCGGTTGTCTCATTCAATGATCGGAATCCATTCCCAACTTTCTCTTGGTCCGTTCGAGGAGTTGCGTGAGCTGGGATTTCGAGCTCTTGTCCTCTGCCAGGGTGAGAATCTTGATGGTGTCGAACAACGTTTTGGCGACGCTGTAGCAGCCATAGTGAGGGCCTCATCTTTGGCCCGAGACGAATCAGCTTGTGATCTAGTCGTCTTGGTCTTCCCCTTCCACTTGGCCGCTTTAACGCTAATCGGACACTTACTCTCCTCCACAGAAGATGTCAAGTCAATCGGATCACCTCTGCCGCCGCTGTAGCTGTCGGAGATGTTGAGTCGCATCCTCCTCGGCGCGTTCAGATCCAACCTCGTTTGGAATTTGGCAACATCCTTCAAAATAACCAGTGCTTGAACGGGGGATGTATATCATTGCTCAAGTACTCCTTCATGGGGCCAAGTAGTGGACGTCTTGACTGTGGCCGCTGCCAAACATCCTCTGGGTGTTTTGGTAGAGGGTCTGAAATTTGACTCCTTCTTCATTTGGTCCCGGTGCTTGCGGAGTTGGTCATCGTTATGGGACTTTGCCAAAGTAGGCTTCACTGCCTCGTACTTATCCGCGATATGCCCCCAAAACCTTTTCGCCTTCTGGTTGTTGGAGTAGATTGGGTCCTCAGAGACATCGACCAACACCCCTCTAAAGCCATCGTCTCCCCGGGGGGAGTAATTCTGCCTCCTCGTCTTTTCCTCAAATGCGGCCTCAGATGTCTCGGCCGCTGTCGCTAGGGATGTCAATGTAGCCCGCAATCCGTGGGCTGGCCGGAATAGCCCACCAAATTTATAGGGTTAGGGCTAAAAATTTCTAGCCCGATAAAATTACAACCCGATTAGTCAACACCCGATTAACCCGCAACCCGTTAGGGTTAGACCCGAAAATTCGATAAAATTTCTATTGTTCTATTTGTTTGACTCCTAATTCGACACTACATTGATTAATTAATGTGTATCTTAAGGATTCAAGACACATATATTTACCCCGGACTTGTTCTTGCAAAAAAAACCAACAACCCAAATAAACCAACAAGAAATGAAACAAAGAAAAAGATGGAAAAGGAAGAAAATGAAAAGTGTTAGGATTTAGATTCAAGCTCAAGAAAGAAACCCAAAGGCTACTTCCACAAACAAACAATCTAATGGCTCCACCAACTAGCAACACAAGAACTAGTAAGCATACCTTAACAATAATCTAAGCCCGACAATAGATTAAGTGCAACCACAAGGGATTTAGATAAATCTTCAATGAAGAAGAAGGATGCTCAATATAGGGTCTTTGTTTGTTTACAAATGAGTTCAAAGCTTCCCAACACAAGAACCCTAATGGAGTATTTATACTAGGGTAAAAAAGAGGGTTCAAAAAAGGTAAAACACAAGTCTTTTCAAAAAAGCCCGTCACGGCTAGTGAATCGCCAGGTTAGCAGGTGTGCGAAGTTGGCGAGCCGCTAGCTTTGTAATTCAAATTACCGTGAGGAGCTGCCGAGTCACCAAGTTTGCCAAAGCGCGAAGTTAGCGAGTCTCTGGAGATGTCGCCAGAAATGTCGTAGCCTCTTGGCGGGTCGCCAACTTCGTCAAAGCACCAAGCTGGCGATCCACCGGATCCGTCGAATTCCTCGACATGCCTGGTGAGTCACCAGGTTCGTCAGGGAATAAAGCTGGCGATCCGCCAGCTCTGTTCGGCTCTTCCTTCTGTCACGACCGCCCCTAGGGTTAATAAAAGCGGGCGATCGCGACTTAAAGGGGCTTAATGGACAGGCATAGAAGACTAGGGTTTTCAACAAGAGTTTGACCAAGAATTTAAGTTTAATAAATAAAACAACCAAAAGTATTTATGTTCAACAAGTGAATGACTAAGGGTTTAGCATTTATTCAAAATAAGTAACGAGTTTGCAAAAATCCCAAATTAAACAGTTTTAGAATTTAAATAAAAAGTATGTAAAGCAAACATCAAAGCGGAAGCATCCAAGAGGAGAGTGACGTCATGTGTGAAGACACGGCGACACTCGGAGTTTCAAAACGACCATAGTTTATTATTAATTCCTGCTCAACACCACCAACCGCTCGTCGCTGCTCAACCTGCACATAGAGAAAACATATGTAGGGCTGAGTACTTTTGAAAATACTCAGTGGCTCATGCCGAAAACATTTTAAATAAGAGTACATATTATCATGCCATACGTAGGTAACCATCGGGGTTTGAGCTTTATAAAGGCCCGAGGCACCAAAATATTTTCCATTGTTCAAAATAGCGACTGCGCAGTCATTTTTCCCCATCGTCATCAACCATATCTGCCAATACATGACAAGGAATGCGGCCGCAAACCAGGTCACTAGACCGGCTAGCCCGTACGCTAGCACACAGTCTACCATAGGTGTACACTAATCCAAGTAGGGTTAGCGGCCCTACGAGGACCCGAATTCGATTTATATAACAGTGGCAATAGCCACATCAGATAGACACATTAAAACAAATCACGGCATGATAATCACTTTAAACCACCCTTATAGCTCCACAGTCATACGTAAAAGATTTTAGTAAAAGAAAACCCACAAAATGTAGGGTAGAAAAGAAGCCCACCTCGACCGTTTAGATTTCGAATACTGCTTTCCCTTTGTTATCACGCTTCGCGCACGAGTTATTACCTTTAGATAATATATATATCTTATCAGTCACAACCATCGACTTAATATTATGCATGTCTCTATCATTTCCCTTTTCCCATCTTTGAATAACACATCACGTCATCACATAGATACATCATGTATATCACTTATAACAACATAGTGTTTTTGTAAAGATAGAAATCTGGCAGCACTGCGCAACTATTTTGTAAAAATTATTAAAACTTCACCCGACTTCCGTTGGGGCTAAAACTTTACCACAAATCAGTAGACTCATCAAATAACTTCCAGTTTAAAAATCACGCCAAAATAACCTTTTTAGGTCGGTCAAATAGAAAACGTAACCTACTGGTCGAGAAAACAGTTTCTGCCAGAAATGCGCAGTCAACTTTAAAAATTCACCAAAAATCAAATTTTTATCCAAATGAGTTGAAATTTACACACAACACAGAAGACATCATGAAGTTTACTCAGGAAAAAGAATCGATCAAATTTAAGATCATTTGTTTGGTCAAATACGTATCGGAACCTACTGTCTGAATTCCCAGTGTTAAATGCTTCAAAATTTTGAATTAGGGTTTTATCCCCATTCATTCAAACACAACCTTTTCATGGTTTTAACACACAAACATGCTTAAAAGAGTCCTCACACTCATGTTTTCATAACATCATATATCATTCACCATAGATTCATTAGATCATCATACGATTTCATTCAAAACGCATACACACATACAAACACAAATTCCCACCGATTACATACCTTAGATTTTAAATCCCTACACTCACTAGATGCATGAGGGAAACAAAAGAAGAGTTGGGATGGAGAGGATGAAGAATGGAGGTTTGATTTTACCTTCTTTGGACGAAACAAACGGTAGGAACGAATAAAAACCTTGCTTCTTCAACAATCTCTTGGAAAATTCGAAAGGATATTGAGTAGAGTAGAAGAACAAGTGTGGGAGAGTGGAGAAGAGGGAGGGGCGTGTGAAATGAGAGAGGGGGCGTGTGATTTAGGGCTAGGGTTTGGGGTTGGTTATATTTATAAGGTTAGAATAAAATCTCCCATTTAATTGCATGAAGATGTGGAGGATTAATTAAAAGATATTTGGAGGATATTTGGGGGAGGAATTGGCGTGAATTGGAGAGAGGAATTAAGGTGAGATTTTTGAAAATCATGGCTAATTAATTAGCCTTTGATTTAATTTGGTATTTTCACGGAGCAGAATAAAATAATACGGAGCAGGAAAAATAATAAAAATCCTCCCAAATAATATGATAGTAGGCGTGTAAAATATTCCTCCCACAAGGAATAATTTCCAAATCTTTAACAAAATAAGACAAGGCAAGATTTGCTAGGATATTCCAATTTAATCATGGAAAAAAATAATTAAGGGATCAAAATAAATAATGAATAATTTCCTTCTCCCACAAATTAGGAAATTTCGAAATCTCAACACAAATAATTACTTAGGAAAATAATAGGGCCGATTTTTATCATGAAGAAATAAGATAATTAGGCTTTGGATTTAATTTGGAAAATTATCCCAACACAAATAATTAAATCCAAGAAAAGAATTCCTCTCCAATAACCAACAGTGGTCGAAATTTTCTCCACAAAAGGGCAAGGTAATTATTTATGATCCTAATTAAATCTCAATCCCCTTAAAAATATAATTCACCGCAATATATTTCATTCCACATCAATTAATTTAAGCCACGCCATAAAATCAACGAAATTGACTAGGTCAAATCAATATTAGGTCATCGAAGCAAACACATAACGATTCGCCTTTTAATTACGACAATCAAAGCAATAAATACAATCATCTTAGGGTTCGAAAAGTGGGGCGTTACATCCTACCACTCTTAAAAAAAATTTCGTCCAGAAATTTGGTATTCTCATGAGAAGAGTTCTGGGTATAGATCCATCATCTTGTCCTCAAGCTCCCACATGGCTTCTTCGTGCCCGTGGTTTCTCACTTTCACGTACGCAACTGGTCTATTCCTCACGTTCTCGACCCTTCGGTCTAGAATCGTTTGGGGTCTCTCCTCGTAGCTCAAGTCTGGGTTCAACGCGACTTCTTGGTAGTGAATCACGTGCTTTGGGTCAAACACGTATTTCCGCAACTGCAACACATGAAAGACGTTGTGCACGTTCCCGAGGCTCGGGGGTAGCGCCAAACGGTAAGCAACAGGACCCACTCCTTCGAGGATTTCATAAGGTCCAATAAATCGCGGTTTCAACTTTCCCTTGACACCAAAACGCGTTATCCCTTTCGACGGGGATACTTTGAGAAAAACCTTGTCGCCCGCTTGAAATTGCAAGTCGGTTCGTCGTGCATCCAAGTATGACTTCTGTCTGTCTTGAGCTTCTTTTATCCTTGCACGAATTTGTCGAACGATTCCAACCATTTCTTCGACTGCGTCGGGCCCGAGTACTCTTCTCTCACCAACTTCGTCCCAGTAGAGCGGGGATCTTCACTTTCTCCCGTACAAGGCTTCGTACGGTGCCATGTTTATCGTTGCCTGGAAACTGTTGTTGTAGGCGAATTCGATCAATGGGAGTGCGGACTCCCAACTCCCTCCTCGGTCCAACACCACGGCTCTTAACATATCCTCGAGGGTTTGGATCATTCTTTTGGATTGTTCGTCCGTCTGCGGGTGAAAAGCGGTGCTGAAGTTCAGTCGAGTGCCTAGCTCACGTTGTAGGCTGATCCAGAATCTCGATGTGAATTTCGGGTCACGGTCAGACGTGATCGTCACGGGGACTCCATGCAGTCGCACTATTTCTTTTATATACACTTGAGCTAGCTTGTTTGATCCATAGTTTATGGGTATCGGTATGAAGTGTGCACTCTTGGTGAGTCGGTCTATAACTACCCATATGGCAGTATTCCCTCTTTACATTTTTGGCAGTGCTGACACAAAATCCATGGCAATGTGCTCCCATTTCCACTCGAGGATTTCTAGTGGTTGCAACTTCCCGTAAGGTCGTTGATGTAGAGCCTTCACCTCTTGGCAGGCTAAGCAGCGCTCCACAAATGCCGCTATATCCCTCTTCATACCATTCCACCAGAAGGACTTCTTCAAGTCTTGATACATCTTCGTACTTCCTGGGTGGGCGGTGTAAGGGGTCTCATGTGCCTCGCTCATCACTTCGTTTTTGAGCTCTTCGTTGTCCGGTATGCATAGCCTTCCTTTAAAGGTGAGTGCGTTGTCACCTTCTTCACTAAAGTTTCCAGATTCGCCGGTTCGCACTTCTATACGAACTTCCTCTAGTTTCGCATCCATTCGTTGTGCTTTAACAACTCTTGTCCTTAGATCAGGTTCAACAACTAAAGTGGCAATTCGCGCTTCCACTGTTTCCGGTGCTCTCACCACTTCCAAACGCATCTTACCAAACTCGCGGACCAGGTTTTCTTCTTTGGTGAGCAAAGTGGCCAATTGGGAATGACTCTTCCGGCTCAAGGCATCTGCCACTACATTTGCCTTGCCAGGGTGGTAGTTGATGCCACAATCGTAGTCCTTCACCAATTCGAGCCACCTTCGTTGTCGCATGTTTAAATTCTTTTGCTCGAAGAAATATTTCAGGCTTTTGTGGTCCGTAAAGATCTCACATCGAACTCCGTAGAGATGATGTCTCCAAATCTTTAAGGCGTGTACCACTGCTGCTAACTCCAAATCGTGGGTTGGATAGTTCAACTCGTGCGGTCTCAATTGTCGGGATGCATAAGCAATCACCTTGTTATTTTGCATCAACACACATCCAAGTCCCACCTTCGAAGCGTCCGTGTATACCATGTAGTTCACTCCAGGTTCTGGTACAGCTAAGATTGGTGCACTAGTTAGCTTTTCCTTCAAGAGTTGAAAACTAGCCTCGCACTCGTGAGTCCAATTGACTTTCACTCCCTTCTTGAGTTGTTGTGTCATGGGCCTCGCTATCTTGGAGAACCCTTCTATAAACCTTCGGTAATACCCCACCAAACCTAGGAAACTCCGAATCTCGATTGGTGTTGAAGGTGTTTTCCACTGTTGCACCGCCTCAACCTTAGCGGGATCTACTCGAATTCCTTCTTTCGACACGATGTGACCAAGGAAATTTACTTCCTTAAGCCAAAACTCACACTTGCTGAATTTGGCGTACAACTTCTCGCTCCTCAAGGTCTCCAAGGTGATTCGCAGATGTTCCTCGTGCTCCTTCTCATTCTTCGAGTAAACTAGCACGTCATCAATGAACACCAAGACAAACTTATCCAAGTAGGGATGAAACACTCGGTTCATCAAGTCCATGAATACCGCAGGTGCATTCGTCAAACCGAACGGCATTACGACAAATTCATAGTGACCATATCTCGTTCGAAAGGCCGTCTTTGGTATATCTTCTCGTCGGACTCTCAACTGATGATATCCGGACCTTAAGTCCATCTTCGAGAATACATCGGCTCCTCAAAGTTGATCGAATAGGTCATCTATCCTTGGCAGTGAATATTTGTTCTTGAGAGTCATCTTGTTCATCTCCCGATAATCGATACACATTCTCATTGATCCGTCCTTCTTCTTTACAAAAAGCACAGGCGCGCCCCATGGTGAAACACTGGGTCTAATAAAACCCAGGTCAATAAGCTCTAGGAGCTGTATCTTGAGTTCTTCTAACTCCTTAGGCGCCATTCTGTATGGTGCCTTAGACACAGGTGCCGACCCTGGTGCTAGATCGATGGTGAACTCCAATTGTCGATCTGGCGGTGGTCCAGGCAAGGCTTCTGGAAAACGTCCGAAAATTCCCGTACGACGGCTACGTCTTCCATTTTCCTTTCTCCTTTCTCCTCTCCTTGTAGATAGACAAGATAAGCAGAACGTCCTTTCCTCATCATCGTACTAGCTTGGAGCGCGGAAATGACAGAGGTTCGCCGGTTCATCGAGATTCCATAGCATAAGGTGGGTTCCTTGCCCGGGGCTTGTAGAGATATCTGTCTCTCCTTACAACGAATCGTTGCAAAATTCGAGGTCAACCAATCCATTCCTAAAATTACGTCAAAGTCCCCAATCGCCATAACTTGCAGATCATGAGCGACTATCTTAAGGCTTCCCATCATAATTTCTACGTTCGGGCATGTTCGTGAGATTTCTATTGTCCCACCCACTGGTGAAGACACTATCATCTTATGTTCAGATTTGTTAACAGGCAAGCTCAAAGTATCCACACATAAGTCAGATATGAAGGAATGCGATGCGCCCGTATCAAACAACACAATGATAGAAGTGTTGAGGATTTTACCCATACCTGCCAGGTTTCCGTTCTCCTGGTTCCCTTGTTCGATCTTGGGTTGTTTCCGACTCAAGGCATATGCTCTAGCCTGAGGAGGAAGTCTTGGGCGGTAGGGTTGTTGCTGTCGCGGAGGTTGATCGTGATTTCCCCTTGACTCTATTTGTGGCGCCCTTGGCTGCATGCGGGGTCCTTGAGTGTTTTGTCTTGAACTCATCGCTACCCCCTTGCTCGGGCATTCTCTAGAGAAGTGACCGTTTCCTCCACAGTTAAAGCACTTAGGGGTGCTCTGGATTCTACACTCTCCAAAGTGGTACTTAGAGCACACGTTGCATTGGGGTGGCTTGGGTCGGAAGTCGCCTCTCTGGTTAGATGAGTTTCGCCCTCCACCATACGGTGGTCGGTTCTGGGTGGGCTGGTACCTCCTGTTGTCGTACGGGGTCTCATTCCCCTCCCACTTTCTCTTCTCTCGGGAGTGGTGTGGTGGAGGTAGTGCCAAGGTAGTGTTTTCCTTCACCCTCTCCTTGGGCATAGCTGCCTCAATGTCTAGCGCAAGGGCTAGTGCTTCCGCGTAGGGAAGTCTCCCACGACTAGCCAACGACATCCTTATCTCAGGTCGTAGACCCTCACGGAACTTCTCGGCCAGCTTCTCGTCGGTATCAACTTGTTTAGGTGCGTACCGGGTCATGTTGTTGAGTGCATGGTCATACTCGGTCACAGTCATGCGTCCCTGGGTTAGATTGTAGAATTCTGCCGCCTTTGCTTTCCGATAGCTCTTGGGCACATACTTATTATATACCTCTGTCTTGAAACCCTCCCAAGTCATCCCTGCTGCTTGCTCTCGGGGCATTGTCTTCATCCTGGTGTCCCACCAGAAGTCAACAGACTCGGTTAGTTGGTAGGTCACACAACGCAACCGTTCTTTGTCATTGCACCCCAAGATTGCGAAAATGCGCTCCAATGAGCGTATCCATGATTCGACCTTGGCCGGCTCTCCCATTCCATCAAAGACGGGAGGTTTCTGACCTAAGAACAACTTCACGATCTCACGGTCAACCGGAGGTGGAGAAGGTGGTGGTGGAGGGATGGGTTGCGTCACACTCTCCTCCATCGCCTGAGGGGTAGGTTCGGGATTCCCACGTCTTATGTTACGTCTTGGCGGCATTCTGATTTATCACAAGAATTATTATTGTATTTATTCGAAATCCCAAGAACAGTTGTGTGGTATAGTTGAAAGGTGGAAATCAAAGGGAAATTGCATCATAGAATAATAAGGAGCTTTTGCAAGACACTGTATTGAATATAACTGCATAAAATGATAGCAAGAGAGTAATCACCGAATGGTGTAGCAAGAGGCAATTGCGTCGCAAGGTAGCAAATGAGTGATTGCTCAACAAGGTAGTAAAGGATAGGAGACAATTTGTACAATAGAGTGGCAATCATAGGCTTCCAATAGAATGGTAAAAGACAACGATAGTAGGATATGATTGTGCAATAGAACAACAAAAGACAGTTGTATAATGAGATGGTTAGGATGGTTTCAAATTATGGCAAGAAACAATTGTACCATCGAGTAGCAAAGATAGTATGTCACAAATAATTGTGCAATTAGGAAAAGGACGATTACAATGTAGTATAGCAAAAGGTAATCGCACAGTTTGAACAATAACAAATGATATCAAGTTATTTCACAATAGAATAGCAAAAGACAAAAATTTCCATAGAATTATCAAACGTTGCCTCCAAGAGGTCTTAGTTCCATCATCATCAAAACAAAAGGGTAAAACCACGTGGAAAGAGAAAAACTAGAGTCAAGCAAAAAGGTAAAGTATAAAAAACGTGGGATATCGAAATAAAATATTCCAGAATTATTATGTTTAATCTTTTCCATCCTCATCTTCCTTCTCCCTGGTCTCTCCAACGCTCTCTCTATTTGGGTCCTCCTCCTCCTCGGGATCCTCCTCTGGATCCTCTTCCTCACTTTCTTCCTCGACACCTACGGGTGGAGGTACTATCCCGAGCATCCCATCGACCTCTTTGTCGATCCTTAGAGGGGCTGAAACACGCATCCCGAGTCTCATTCTCTTAGGAACACGGGAGACATGTGGCTCCCTGTCGCAGCGATTCCTTCGCATGCGGGCTTGAATAGGCGGATAGATATGTGGAGGTGGAGCACGTGGCGGTCCGTCAAAAGCAGCTGTCATAGCCGGAAGTAGCACCTCTATAAGGCCAACCAAATCACCCCGTGCGGTGTAGTTAGGCGGGCTATACCATATGAAAAACCGAGATGCATGAGCGGTCCACTCGTCCCAAGGCGGTGGTAAAGCGTGGATGAGCTTTTGGATCCCCTCGTGATGGGTGGCTCCTCCATACGCATAGGCGTTCATCCACTTATCATAAAATCCGGTGACATAGGACATAAGGAAAAGCTTCCCATCCCACTCGTAGTCTTGGTAGCGCTCAACTGGGTGGTCCCTATTGCTGGAGTAACGATTTCGCATCGGGGCATAATACTGATGGACCATCTAAAGGGAAAAACAAAGAAAACTCAGCATCAGTCCAACGATAGAAGGAAGCAATGGGGTTTAAGTTTCAAAAAGAGATGCTGAGAACATGATGCCTATGAAGATGACTATGTATAGCAAAAGATTTAGGTATGTAAGTAGCATCATGTCAAAGTTTTGAATATTCCAAGGTTATTGGTTCGTGTGTTTTCGCGTTTCGTCGAGTCGTAGCATGTCGACTTCCCCATAGGCTACTTGCCTTGCACTAAGCATTTCACATCTCTACGTTTATTATTATCGCAAAGTTTTGCATTCATTGCACCTATTTATAACTAGGTATAGTAGCATGCTCAAGTTCACCATCATAGATATTGTTTCACAATGTAATCGCATAAGCATCATCATAAAATTTCATCCAACTCATAGGTTTAACGCATATTCGAGTAACATATACAAGTTTATTTTCATAACAACATTTGTCATCTCGGCATAAGTGCAAATATCAATTTCACCTCATATCAATTCATCAACCCATATTCCAATCAAAATTTTTAACATGATATATAATCTCAAATCCCCATAGAAGTACTTTCATTCATGCAAGAGTAATATTCCCATCGATATTCCCAACATTTCACAGTTCATATCAAAATTCCATCAACATACTTGTTACCTCATTCCTCGTGGTTGGGCAGGGACAAGTTGTGGTGTTGAGCTTCCGATGTTTATCATTTAGCCAAATTACACATGCACAGATTTTGACTCAAAAAGACTCTTGGGTCCAGAGCGGAAAGAACTGAGGCTCTGATACCAAACTGTCACGACCGCCCCTAGGGTTAATAAAAGCGGGCGATCGCAACTTAAAGGGGCTTAATGGACAGGCATAGAAGACTAGGGTTTTCAACAAGAATTTAACCAAGAATTTAAGTTTAATAAATAAAACAACCAAAAGTATTTATGTTCAACAAGTGAATGACTAAGGGTTTAGCATTTATTCAAAATAAGTAACGAGTTTGCAAAAATCCCAAATGAAACAGTTTTAGAATTTAAATAAAAAGTATGTAAAGCAAACATCACAGCGGAAGCATCCAAGAGGAGAGTGACGTCATGTGTGAAGACACGACGACACTCGGAGTTTCAAAACGACCATAGTTTATTATTAATTCCTGCTCAACACCACCAACCGCTCGTCGCTGCTCAACCTGCACATAGAGAAAACATATGCAGGGCTGAGTACTTTTGAAAATACTTAGTGGCTCATGCCGAAAACATTTTAAATAAGAGTACATATTATCATGCCATACGTAGGTAACCATCAGGGTTTGAGCTTTATAAAGGCCCGAGGCACCAAAATATTTTCCATTGTTCAAAATAGCGACTGCGCAGTCATTTTTCCCATCGTCATCAACCATATCTGCCAATACATGACAAGGAATGCGGCCGCAAACCAGGTCACTAGACCGGCCAGCCCGTACGCTAGCACACAGTCTACCATAGGTGTACACTAATCCAAGTAGGGTTTGCGGCCCTACGAGGACCCGAATTCGATTTATATAACAGTGGCAACAGCCACATCAGATAGGCACGTTAAAACAAATCACGGCATGATAATCGCTTTAAACCACCCTTATAGCTCCACAGTCATACGTAAAAGATTTTAGTAAAAGAAAACCCACAAAATGTAGGGTAGAAAAGAAGCCCACCTCGACCGTTTAGATTTCGACTACTGCTTTCCCTTTGTTATCACGCTTCGCGCACGAGTTATTACCTTTAGATAATATATATATCTTATCAGTCACAACCATAGACTTAATATTATGCATGTCTCTATCGTTTCCCTTTTCCCATCTTTGAATAATACATCACGTCATCACATAGATACATCATGTATATCACTTATAACAACATAGTGTTTTTGTAAATATAGAAATCTGGCACCACTGCGCAACCATTTTGTAAAAATTATTAAAACTTCACCCGACTTCCGTTGGGGCTAAAAATTTACCACAAAGCAGTAGACTCATCAAATAACTTCCATTGTTCAAAATAGCGACTGCGCAGTCATTTTTCCCCATCGTCATCAACCATATCTGCCAATACATGACAAGGAATGCGGCCGCAAACCAGGTCACTAGACCGGCTAGCCCGTACGCTAGCACACAGTCTACCATAGGTGTACACTAATCCAAGTAGGGTTAGCGGCCCTACGAGGACCCGAATTCGATTTATATAACAGTGGCAATAGCCACATCAGATAGGCACGTTAAAACAAATCACGGCATGATAATCGCTTTAAACCACCCTTATAGCTCCACAGTCATACGTAAAAGATTTTAGTAAAAGAAAACCCACAAAATATAGGGTAGAAAAGAAGCCCACCTCGACCGTTTAGATTTCGACTACTGCTTTCCCTTTGTTATCACGCTTCGCGCACGAGTTATTACCTTTAGATAATATATATATCTTATCAGTCACAACCATCGACTTAAATTATGCATGTCTCTATCGTTTCCCTTTTCCCATCTTTGAATAACACATCACGTCATCACATAGATACGTCATGTATATCACTTATAACAACATAGTGTTTTTGTAAAGATAGAAATCTGGCAGCACTGCGCAACCATTTTGTAAAAATTATTAAAACTTCACCCGACTTCCGTTGGGGCTAAAACTTTACCACAAATCAGTAGACTCATCAAATAACTTCCAGTTTAAAAATCACGCCAAAATAACCTTTTTAGGTCGGTCAAATAGAAAACGTAACCTACTGGTCGAGAAAACAGTTTCTGCCATAAATGCGCAGTCAACTTAAAAAGTTCACCAAAAATCAAATTTTTATCCAAATGAGTTGAAATTCACACACAACACAGAAGACATCATGAAGTTTACTCAGGAAAAAGAATCGATCAAATTGAAGATCATTTGTTTGGTCAAATACGTATCGGAACCTACTGTCTGAATTCCCAGTGTTAAATGCTTCAAAATTTTGAATTAGGGTTTTATCCCCATTCATTCAAACACAACCTTTTCATGGTTTTAACACACAAACATGCTTAAAAGAGTCCTCACACTCATGTTTTCATAACATCATATATCATTCACCATAGATTCATTAGATCATCATACGATTTCATTCAAAACGCATACACACATACAAACACAAATTCCCACCGATTACATCCCTTAGATTTTAAATAGATGCATGAGGGAAACAAAAGAAGAGTTGGGATGGAGAGGATGAAGAATGGAAGTTTGATTTTACCTTCTTTGGACGAAACAAACGGTAGGAACGAATAAAAACCTTGCTTCTTCAACAATCTCTTGGAAAATTCGAAAGGATATTGAGTAGAGTAGAAGAACAAGTGTGGGAGAGTGGAGAAGAGGGAGGGGGCGTGTGAAATGAGAGAGGGGGCGTGTGATTTAGGGCTAGGGTTTGGGGTTGGTTATATTTATAAGGTTAGAATAAAATCTCCCATTTAATTGCATGAAGATGTGGAGGATTAATTAAAAGATATTTGGAGGAGATTTGGGGGAGGAATTGGCGTGAATTGGAGGGAGGAATTAAGGTGAGATTTTCGAAAATCATGGCTAATTAATTAGCCTTTGATTTAATTTGGTATTTTCACGGAGCAGAATAAAATAATACGGAGCCGGAAAATTAATAAAAATCCTCCCAAATAATATGATAGTAGGCGTGTAAAATATTCCTCCCACAAGGAATAATTTCCAAATCTTTAACAAAATAAGACAATGCAAGATTTGCTAGGATATTCCAATTTAATCATGGAAAAAAATAATTAAGGGATCAAAATAAATAATGAATAATTTCCTTCTCCCACAAATTAGGAAATTTCGAAATCTCCCTTAGGAAAATAATAGGGCTGATTTTTATCATGAAGAAATAAGATAATTAGGCTTTGGATTTAATTTGGAAAATTATCCCAACACAAATAATTAAATCCAAGAAAAGAATTCCTCTCCAATAACCAACAGTGGTCGAAATTTTCTCCACAAAAGGGCAAGGTAATTATTTATGATCCTAATTAAATCTCACTCCCCTTAAAAATATAATTCACCGCAATATATTTCATTCCACATCAATTAATTTAAGCCAGACTATAAAATCAACGAAATTGACTAGGTCAAATCAAAATTAGGTCATCGAAGCAAACACATAACGATTTGCCTTTTAATTGCGACAATCAAAGCAATAAATACAAGCATCTTAGGGTTCGAAAAGTGGGGCGTTACATCTTCGCTGCAACTTCCCGGTTGCACCTCGACTAAGATTACATTCTTCAACTTCTCGTCGCCTGGGCCTCGATTTTCCTCTCCAAGAACAGCTTTCTTAGGAGTGTACCTATCGCCTCTTGCCGTCTTCGGGTCGTCGCTCTCGTCATGGGTCGGTGTAACTCTTCCATGACATGATGTGTCCTATGGTTTGCATCATTATTTTTATAATATAGTTGATAACTGAAAAAAATAAATTTCAATTTTATATTAAATATAAAAATTATAAATTAAATTTTATTAATATAATATTAGATAAATAAATTAGAAACTTCAAATTCACTAAAAAAATATTTAAATTTCTAAAACATGCTTTAAAATTTCTCTAAATATGTTTATGTTTTATTTTGCACAAATCTCAAATATTATTATGTGATCATGTTTATGTTTGAGTTTAAGCATATATCTCAAATCTATCATAATTAAATATTTTACATTTCATAAATATAACTAATTTCAATCATTATTTATTGGATTGATCGCATGTTAATTTTATCGAGAGCAACCCAATTAACCCGCTGGGCTAGCCCGAAACCCGAGCTATTAGCACGCACCCGATTGACCATAGTCCGAGTAGGGTTGGCCCAAAACCCGCTAGGCCAACCCGATTGACATCCCTAGCTGTCGCACTCCCCTTCCCTCTCTCATTTCTGCTTGGTGGCGAAGTGGGATTCTCATTGGGAGGATACAACTCCATGTCCGACACCTCGTACTCATCGGTGTTAAAGGTTAGATCAACCTCAACTTCGGTCTCCGGAACAATGTTGGAATCGTCCTAACCTGGGGAGTACCTATCATGCTCGGACTATAAACTTCGTCGACGTAGTGTCGGTCAATGACTCTCCCACCAGGTAAGGGAGCTGCCTGTGTTCGGGGGACCGCCGGTGTATGGGGACTTGCATCAGGATTCATTGTTTATTATAGAGAGGGGAATATGGGAGAAAGATAATGGAGAAGAGTGAATAAAATGTGGTTAAAATGGGGATATATAGAGGTTGAAAAGTAAAAATAAAAAATGAAAAATGTGTGAGATAGGCGGTCGCACCTGTAATAGGCGTCGATCGCCCGCTGATCTCACTCGACGCGGATGACATGTCGAGCATGGACGAGGCGCCACAAATCAACGGTGTACGTGCAATGGGGGGACGAAACAGCCGTTGATCGATCAACGGTTTTTACGTCCCCCTATTGTGAATGTTCTAACGAATAGCTTGATTAAATTACAATTCTATCCTCATCCCAATAAAACCTAAGCCCAACACAATTTACTACATTTGTTCATTTCTACTTTAAGAAACTTTTTTTTCACTATAATGAGATGATACTTATTTTCACTAATTATACTTTAATAATTTTTTCTTTCTATATTTCCCTCTTTACTAATTGTTATTATTTTAACAATTGTCATTAAAACCTGTACCATTTCAAAAGTTTCTACTTTAAAGATGAAAATAAATTTAAAGATGAAAATAATGTTTAATAAATAAGATATTAGTATTAATAATAACTAAAGCACGGGAGGATCAAATGTGTCAGAGAAATAAATTAAGGTATTGAGAATAATAGAACAACGAAAAAGCTCATACACAGGGGTATTGGGGAATCTATTAAGACCACCATGTTTATTGGAGACCATATCTCTCTCTTTTCCATATCAATTTAAAAAATAAATGAAGAAATAAATGAAGGTCTCTCTCTCCTTGACTAGTGGTCGACCAAGGTAGAAATGGCACAACTTGATCTATGCAAAAAGGAAAAGATATTGTATGTTCGCTGACTTAGTGACAGTTTGGTTATAATATCTAAAGAGCATCCACAGTGGGGACGAATGTCCCGGCGGACACAAAAAAACACCTCCTGCCACGTCATAAGGACATCCCACAGCACTGCACGTCATACGAACATCCCATTGCACAATAGCGGACATCCCCAAGGACATCCCGACGGACAAGAACAATAATAAAAATTCACAAATTCACAAATTAACAATTACGGAATTAAAGTTTCGACACGAATACGGGAAAATTGCAACCATTTTATTTAAAAAAATCATACATATTTAAATTAAAAAAATACATAGTTCACAAAAAAAAATCATCCCAAATTAAAAAACGATTCAAACAAAGTACATGTTATGCCATGAATCTGTATAGTTTGCCGCTAGCCGAACAAGGGGTCTCGCTGTAGAGTTTGCAACGATAATACATGCGGTAGAGTTTTTTAAAAAATCGTATATATAGAGTTTGCAACGAGCCGTATATATAGAGTTTGCAACAAGCCGTATATATAGAGTTTAAAAAAATAAAAAATCGGGACGTCCGTCGTGGCACCGCAATGGCGGACGTCACGACGGACGTCGGCGGACGGCCCCAGATATCTCACGTCCGCCGAGGACGTCTGTGTCCGCCTCTCCCGACCCAATGGCGGACGTCCGGCTCTGACGCCCAGCACGCCAGTCCGACGTCTGCCGGGACATCCGCCATTGCTGATGCTCTAATGGTCGACCAAGTTAGAAATGCCACCACTTGATCTAACCAAAGAGGAAAGAGTGAACTACATAAATAGTAACAGATCTTTCACTTCGCCACAAAAATGGTACTCGATCTTTGTTTTATATCGCTTTTGGGACCTCGTGACAAAAATAACCCTAGGTACCAAATATGTGATTTTTGAGTCATAGAGGGTATATTTGAAAATTTCAGTTAAATAGTACCAAACATTTGATTTCTTTTGTTTTTTGCTTTCTTCTTTCCGTTTTCTACTTAGTTTTTGTTTCCTATTATTTCTTTTTTTAGTATTTTATACATTACACCTAATTGATATTCATAATATAAATTAAAGACAAAATACCTAATTAAATCAATTGTTTAAACTAACAAAATCAATTGAAATATTTTTAATTTAGTTTTTTATAACATTTTAGGACTAAAACATCTAATTAAAAATATTCAATTATTTTATATCATTATAAATAAATTTCATAATTTTAAATTTTATAAGAATATATTTATTAGTTATTAATAAGATAAAATAATAATAAATACTATTATAATTTAATATTATATATAAGTATTTTAAATAAGTATATATACTTATTTATTAATTACTTTAATATTATAATAATATAATACAATTACATATAATTAAAACTATAACTATAATTAAGTATGACTCATAATTCAAATTATATTAAAAAATAAATTAAATATTAATTTATAACATCATAATAACAATAATATTAGTAATAATTATTAATAATAATATCGAAGAAAAAGATAGAGAAGATGTATATATCCTTTTAGGTCCTCTTTTTGTGTATGCTCAAAAATACTCTCCATGGCAAAAATGTGAAAATGCAATTTTTAAGGGATATTTTGGGGTGAAAATTAGCATCAGGTACTCAAAATGTGAATTTTAGGTACCAAATCGATATAAAACAAAAATCAGGTACTCCCCCCGTCCTACTAAAAATTACTCACTTTCCTTTTTGGTTTGTCTCAATCAAAATGACACATTACTAAAAAATGAAAACACATTTATCTTGACTTTATTCCCGCTCTCTTACTCTACTATCTTCACTTAACACACAAAATAAAGCTACATAAAAACCCGTGCCACCCAAGGAAGGAATCATCTTCCATGGGACAGAGAAAGTACTATTCATGTAGTACACTCAAAAGAAAAAGATAACATGTATTCGTTGAATAAGTGATAGTGTGGTTAATATCACAGGTCAGAGACCCACCATAACACGGTCTTTACTGTTTATTACCTTTCATTTATAAAAAAAAAAGAGCAAGTAAAAATGATGTCAATTCGCACATTTTTCATTTTGAAGCAATCTTAGAAGGATACAACTAGGGATGTCAATCGGGCTAGCCCGTCGGGTTTCGGGCCAACCCTACTCGGGTTGCGGGTCAATCGGGTGCGGGCTAATCGGGTTGTGATTTATTTCGGGTTATAAAAGCTCAGCCCTAACCCTAAAAGCTCGGGTTTCGGGCTAGCCCAGCGGGTTAATCGGGTTGCTACCGATAATATTAACATGCGATCAACCCAATAAATAATTATTAAAATTACTAATATTCATGCAATGTAAAACATTTAATTATGATATATTTGAGATATATGCTTAAACTCAATCATAAACATGATCAAATACTAATATTTCAGATATTTCGTAGAATTTTAATGCATGTTTTAGAAATTTAAATATTTTTCTTGTGAATTTGAAGTTTTTAATTTATTTATCAATTATTATATTAATAAAAATTCAATATATAATTTGTATATATAATATAAAATTGAAAGTTATTTTTTAGTTAAAATTAATCAATAAAATGTCGAATTAGGAGTAAAAAAATAGAATAATAGAAACTTTATCGGGTTTTCGGGCCAGCCCATCGGGTTTTCGGGTCCGGCCCTAATGGGTTGCGGGTTAATCGGGTGCGGGCTAATCGGGTTTTGATTTTATCGGGCTAGAAATTTCCAACCCTAACCCTATAAATTTGGCGGGCTATTCGGGCCAGCCCACGGGTTACGGGCTACATTGACATCCCTAGATACAACATACCAAATATATTTCCATCATTGACTAATGTCAAAAGTTAAAAAAGGAAAAGAAAAAAATTAAAAAAGAAAAAATAAACATCATGTGGATATGGAAGGTTAATAGTTAATACCCCTCACCATACTACTCTTTTCACACGTTTTGTCAAACCTATTTATAATATACCTTAAATATGTATATAAACATATCTTGCGTGCCCAAATTTGGTCGTCTCCATCCAACGCCTGTGCAGTTTTTTTGGCTGTTGAATGGAGGCTGAGCAGGTTAGGGAATAGGCACGCCATTAAAACAGCTGGAAGAATAGATTAGTCGATCCATCCCCATACGATTGAAGATCAGCAGGTCGAACTAGTGCTCTGCACAGAGGGCAAGTTCTCTCTCGTTCGAACCTGAAAGCAGTTGTGACCCTGTGAGTTCACTTGCGTGATAATATGGAGTGAAAATGTTAAAAGAATCAACCAATGCAGACGAGAAGAACATGAAAACAAATTAGGTATGCTCGGGACAACTCTGTATAACTTTTAAAGCGTGTATCCTTTTACTGGAAGATGTATTAAAGAAATTTAAGAAACACGTAGACAATTTGCAGCTTCAGTCAGCAGCTGAGGCGAAATGAAGAATATCAGTGAGAGCAAACTGCATTCCATAATAAGGTGCTGAATTAAAAATGGGAAAGAAAACAAACCATTCTGAAACACAATCTTCACAGAAAATATGCTTGCAGCGTAGCAAAATGGGTGCATGCATCTTCTCCTGGCATATGGCGCATAGGTCTCCAGCCGCATTTACCTAAAGTAAAATAAATCATAAGGTTTTGCCAATTCAAAATGCATCTTCCCGTATCTTGACTCCTCAAACACAACAGGAACCGAATGAGATTAGACCAAAAGTTCAAAGTGAAAAAACCAATGTTATCAATCTCGTATGGCGGCTTATGGCGGTTCGCCTAAAAACCGCCACAGGGATATGGCGTATTAGTATGGCGGATATGGCGGTCAATAATTAAATAAATAAAATAAACTTATATATTTATATATAATTCAGAAATTAGAAAATAATTAAAATATAACATTTAAAACACTTTAAACAATTAATAAAGTATAAAATACAACTCTAACCTCCATGTTTCTTGCATAATGCCCCATTCCTAAATACAGTACACATGCAATGTTGTCAAAAGTCGGATATGGCGGTGCTATGGCAGCGACATGGTGCTATGGCGTTTCCACCACTGAACGCCATGCCATAGCGCCATGGCGCCGCCATATCCGCTATTTGATAACATTGGAAAAAACATATCAGAAGATAATATAACTCCAGAAACGAAATTGAGTGCTTGCCAATAGAAAACAGGGTAAGTTATAGTCAACACCCACTCAAAATAACAATGAAATAAAAGGGATCACCGCACTAAGTATTATAGAAATCAGCTTCACCAAAACTTGCTGCATTGCTCCCATCTTGTTTCTATCTTTTCTAGTCTTAGAATTTAAAAGGCAGTACGCAAACGTAAAATATTCTGCAAAATTTACTATATTCTGCTTTCTCTAGAATTGGCAATGAAGAAAATTGAAGTATTTGTTTTATCAGCAGAAATGTCATCAGTAATTTTTACCTGTTCTGACGTTGCAACAGATCCATAATGGATTTCCTTTCGGGATAATGCCTTTAAGGATGCAAAGAAAGATTGAACCTAATAGGGGGAGAGAGGAATAAGTCCAATCTACAGACTCAAGTATTATTAGATAAGTGAAAAGGAATTGGGATTGACTTACTTTCTCAACAATTGATGTTAGCTTGAAAGTTAAATAAAGTCCGGTTGTTAATGATGAAAAGAGACTCCCGTATGTTTTGTTCAAGAAGAATCTATACCATACAGGGGTTGGTAACAAAGCACGATACAGAAGCAGTGCATATTCGATCAGAGTTAACATTTGCCCCTGAATCATGAAAACATTACTAATAGCCGTAAGTTATTTACATGACATCAGTTGATAAAATAAAAATTACTATATGTTTCAAAACTGTATACCTGTCTACGGAAATTGTGTCCTCTACCATTCTTATAATACATTAGCAGAACCAGCTTCACAGCCATTGCTGCCTGACGTGCCATTATGTCTGATCGTATCAAAATCCAAAGTAAGTATGGGAATATTGGAAAACAATAATTCTTTGAGTCAGTAATGAAGTTTTTAAATATTCCAGTATATTCTAAATACCATGCATGCACCACTTAGACAGCAAGCAAAAATTATAGAACCACAAATCAATTTTGACAGCCTATTCTTGAAATTCCTTAAGTCATTATAGGTACACAAACAGCTGTTCTTTAGCGAATCAATAACTAAGTAATCTAAAACAAAAGAACATTATGACTTCAAGAACAAGCAAATTTCAGAAAAGCTTCCATCTCTAAAATAGTAATCAAATTAGCAACTAGCGCACGTGCATGCAAGAGAGAAAGACAGAGTGGGCAATAACCAGGGGACAAAGTCGTACCATTAACCAGGATGACAAATATAGCGTGCCAGAAAGGTGGGATTGCCTTTGGAGGAATCATGAGTAGTGGATAAAAAAGGTCGTCCTTACGATGCCACCAGTATATTCCAAAGATATGAAGCATGAAGAAGAACAAATAACCAACTAGGACGCTCATCCTCCTTTCTCCCTGCAAATGCAAATTTAAGGTCTTTGTTTAATTTCCATTGCACTTTTAAGAAAATGAGAGTATTTATCAGCATCACTTTATATTACTGCTATAGTTCAGCTTATGGAACATGAATCCCACCTTTAGAGCAGTTTGCTTCCGAAGAATGTCATTGGACTTCAATAAGATGGCAGTGGAATAAATAGTAACAGCAAATCCTGAAATCCAACAGGAAATTCGGATGACAACAAGAACAAGACAGCACTAAAAAGCCAAAACCAGATACAAATGCTATATGGATATCAAGTTTGTTTTATTTGAAAGTGAGTAGATTATAGATTGCTATAACTTTGTATAAAACTTGCATTTTTGTGAGTATCAACTACATCATAGTCTCCATTTATTTTCAAAAACTAAAGGTACACTTGAAATTCATCTCATATTTGTGTAAGGAAAAGAAGTTACACATCTATAATCTACATACCAATTTATTTACAAGTTTGTTAATCACATTAAAACCTCCTCCGTATAATACACCCGCGTTTACTAACCAGCAAATAAAGAAGTAGCACAAAGAACTAACATCAGCAAGAAACACAGGTCTTAAGCATCATTAGAGCCTCGAGGCTAACAAAACATGTAAAACCTATCATCAATTATCAGAAAACCCAAGTAGGATTTAGTAACTAGTAGTATGTTCCTATATTTATGCATTTCTACATTCCTCTCCTAGTTTCTTTCTTTAGGCATTTTTCCCATACTTTCTCATGTGATAAATCTCCTTTTGATGATTGATCTGGAACCGAGTTTTCTGAAGGGGTTGAGCTGGTGCTCAAAAAGATCGGTTTGATGTTCCAAAAGACCAAAAAGTCTAATTATTCTACTATAACCATATAAATGAAGTCCACCAAAGAAGAAGCTTCCTGACCAAAAAAGGGTGGGCAGTTCTTCAACACAGACAGAACAATGGACTGATTAGAAAGAACAAAGGTTGATATGGGTTTTTGCAGTCATGTGCTTGAAATTGTTTCACGAGTGACGAGACTTTTGTTTTTCTTATCCAATGGAGCAGGACATGGCATGAGTTAGAAACTTATATGATGGTTGCAAGTCCTTCCTCTGCAACTGTGTCATCACAATGTGATGTGATGGACAATTCTCAAGTGGAGATTCAGTTTCTAGTTTGTTGCAAATCTAACCTCTCAAGCCCCTGCTACTGAAGAAAGAAGACACTTTCCTGATAGTCGTAAAATGAATAAACAGCATCAATGTTAAATAACACTATAGAGCCTATTACTAGAACAAAAGTATCAGCCACACAAACAACTGATGGCAGCCTTTCTAAGTTTGTTTCAAATCTAACCTCTCAAGCCCCTGCTACTGAAGAAAGAAGACACTTTCCTGATAGTCGTAAAATGAATAAACAGCATCAATGTTAAACAACACTATAGAGCCTATTACTAGAACAAAAGTATCTGCCACACAAACAACTGATGGTAGCCTTTCTAAGATATCAAGAACTAAGCTAATCAGTGTATGCATCTAGCAAACAATCCCCATCCACGAGAAAACATTACACGCCGACATCAGAAAGAAAAAAGAATTAATGCTATGAATGTCCCAAAGAATTAATGCTATGGATGTACCTTATCAACTACTAACAATTCAACCAACATTTTAGCCTTATCAATATATTCTCAACATAAAAATCTTCATCACTAAGCATCACAAAAATAAAATATACCACTACTATATTCATAGCTTTTCAGATGTGATCAAAACAATAATTCATACCTTGCAAGTGCTGGCGGATGAAAACAACCAACAATAGCAAGGAAAACGGAAGAATCTGCTCAATCCACCTGGCCGCCTGCTGTATATCGTATCTCTGGTACGAGGATCCTTCCCTATTACTATTAACATCACCCGCCGCACTCCGATTAACATCATCACCCCCAACCGCGGACTCCTCCGCACCCAATCCCGCCACATTCTCCCCATTACTCGCAGCTCTATCCTGCTCCCCGATGATCCGAATCGAAACCTCCCCACTGTTACTGCTATTGCCAGAATTCCCACTGCCACTGCCACTAGCTTCATCGCCGCCGTCAACGGGCTCCGGATTTTGAGCAATTCTGTCCGGTATTAGAGGTAGGGCTTGAGAGTAGCGGTATTCGGGTCGGACCCGGAGCAAACCGGAGTATTCAATTAGGGATGAAATCGGGGAGCGTAGGAACCGGATTGAGGGGAACTGCAGGATTTGGCCCCCTCCATTGCTTGGCGACGCCGAATCAATATTCGTAGCTTCAGAACTTGATATTTCCATTCCGAAAAATTAAAAGAAACGCACAAATCTGAATTTAAAGCAAACAGAATTGATCGATTCTTGTAGAGGAAGAAGAGGAATAAATTGAAGAAAAGTCAGAAGAGTGAGAACTGTGTGCAATAATAATTTAGAGAAAATCAGTATATGGAAACAAACAAACATCCAAATCCAATTATATAAACCATATTAATCAATATGCAGTTTAATAAATTAATCAATATGCAGTTTAATAAATTAATTAAAAATAGTGGCGAAGATGGAGTAAGAATTATCTGGGGGAGAAGAGGTCCTAAAATGGCTGAGCTAAATATTTTTATTTATTATAAATATATTGATGATATTTATTTTATTTTTTGATTAAGAATTGAGATAACGTGTTACCTAAAAAGTTTAATTGGCGTTTGTGATTTTTGGCCATTTTGTCAACAGAATTAAATTGAGTTTGTCAGAGCTAGAAAAAATTGAAATTAATTGAAGTTGATGCTACGGTATTCTATAGTATTGTTTCAGTGCATTGATATCATATGAGGTTTAGTGTGGCTGCGTATCGTCTCAAACAATACACTACCATAATTAATTGGGTCGCTCTCTTACGTCTATGAAAAGAATATTAACATAAAAATATATATATTCATGTAGGATAAAAATATGCATAATGAAACAAAATTAAAGCTAGGTTCTAATTTAAATATATATATAGTTTTGCATATATCAAAACCATATATATACATAGGGTTGTGAATTGAGATTTTTTAGCCTAATTGAGAATTGAGATACATTATGAGCCACTCATTTTTATTAAATGAGTGGTCCAGAATTTGCCACATGGAAAATATTTTTAGATTAATTAATTATGAAAAGGCAGAATGGTAATTTCATGGTACATTTTATTCAATAAATATTTTTTAAATTTTAATTTTTAATTTTTTAAAAAAAATTTAATTTTTTTTTAAATTTTTAAATTTTTTTGTCAACTAAATATACAATTCATGTCAACCACACACATATAATGTCAACTACATATACAATTCATGTCAACTACACACATAATGTCAACTATGTGTACAATCTATGTCAACTACATATACAATTCATGTCAACTACACACATAATGTCAACTATGTGTACAATCTATGTCAACTACATATACAATTCATGTCAACTATACACATATAATGGCAACTATAAGTTGTTGACATTTGATGTGCAGACTATTGACGATAATACCCCCAAGTTGACATAATCTACTTGCAGTTGACATTTCGAAAATGTTGTGGATGAGTGTGACTCATGCTAATTTTGCAATCAAAATGTCACCCACAAGTGTGTGGGGTAAGTAGCACGTGATAAGCTAAAATTATCGATCCACGAAGACTAAAAGTCGGTTTGAGTACTATGAAGCAACTTTGAACACTATTTAGACTAATAAAAAGGGTTTTGGTTTTCTTAAACTAAGAGCTAAGAACAAGTAAACAATAAAGGTAAATTAACTAAGTAAGCAAATAAAAGATGGTTTTCACCCAAATTGAGAAAGGTAGGGATATGGATCCGTTAGTATGGATCACGGGTGTCACCTAGGGATCATGCTCATCTATTGGGTCTCATGTGTGGATAGGAAAGTTGGGATAATTGGTTAGACCCCCTATCGGATGCATCTAACACGTGGATCAATCTCTAGAGTAGGAGTCTCCTCCATACAATTCGAGATTTGAGTCCCTAAAACAACGGACCCAAGCCCTCTCTCTAGCTCATGCATCTCTCGATCACATGTAATGCACGGAGTGGTTGATTACCTAACCATTCTAATCACGCATCTCTCAATGTCAACAATTAGAACAAGATATATCAATTGTTGGGGATACCAATTGGCTCTGATACCAATTGTTGGGGATACCGCAGCGGAACACACGGAAATCAAACATGTCCTTACAGATCTATTTAGGTGACTATGTGATTAAATCCAATTTTCATGCAATTAATCTAGATCTATAGAAAACACATCAGAAAAACACATAAACATGTTATTTGATGTAGATCTGATTGTTACCTCTCGATCCATTGAAGGATTGATGTTGCTTGCTAAACCTCCATGTGATCCTTGATTTATCGACCACGAATCTTTCACTCTATTCCCAAGTCCTTGATTATTCATCCGTGTGGGCGGATCTTGAAGAATCAATAATAGTTTGACGAGATCTAGGAAGAACACTACACAAAACAATCTACCTCGATTCAATTCTATGGATTAAAATGAAAAAGATAAGACAAAAATAAAAACCTAGCCCTCCCTTTGGTGAGACTCGAAAATCGAGATGAGGGAGAGAGAGAGACCACGTGAGTGGCGGCTAGGGTTTAGAGTATGAGAATTGTGTTATGTCTTGTGTGCTAGGGTTTTCACATCTCATCACTATTTATAAGCTTGGACTAGGTTTGGGCTAGAGTGAGGATCCATGGAGTGAATTAGATGTTGGGCTCACCAATTAGATAAATATCTAATTAAATCAGCTAACCCATGATTTAATATATTATCAATGGAATATTATTTTGTTCCACTAAAGAATAATATTGCACTCCCATCTAAATCACCAAATTACGAATAAGTTGGGTTCTATTTTATTTTACAATATTTCTCTTTGTCTGCTATGTGACTTGAATTAAATTAATTCTCCAAAGAGTTTTTCTAGTTTGAAACTTTATTTATTATTCGTGGAATAAAATTCCAACTGTGCATATTTCTGAATAATAAATTCATTTTTCAAACACCTCTTGGGGATTTAATCATACCACACTGGGCACACGAATTTTATGAAATAATATTCCAATACCTTCATGTTATTCAATTACTATCACCCAAGATATCATGTTTGAGTCACGTACAAACTCTCCCATATTGACAAGTCAAAGTGGCGTCTGACTGAATAAACAATATTGATATTAATATCATAGACTAGAAAATACTTAACTTTCTAAAATATATTCTTTCAGTAGATAGCAATAAAGAATACCTTTCGTATTAGATCATTTCAATTCTTTACCACACCAGTGTTACTAATCTCTTCTTAGGTAAGAAAGAATTATCACAAACACTGCAACCAACCATACCAATAGGTAGCCAATGCCTATCTAGGTTGTGAACTCGTTTTTCTTCTTCCTAGATCTGGTCAAGTCCCCTACTGGTGAATACATCTGGTCATGTCCCCTATTGGTGAATACAAGAAAGTCATCGTATTCCCCTACTTTAACCTTCTTAGTAAGAAGCCTTAGACTTGTTTATTATATTTCAATAATAAACCATTATATTATATTATTTATTCTCATAATTAGGTAAACAAGTGGATGTGGCGTTTCTTGTATACATGCACAAGCTGACTGTACAAAGGCATGTACGCTCAAAGCATCTTTTAGTATACAAACCCCAGCACCACCTCCTTCCGCTTGCCTCGACGGCTCGCTTGCGTCGCCGTCCACCGCCATGATTCGCCACCCACTTGCTTCCTCCACACCCGCAGCACTGCATAGCTTGCCCAGCCGCCGTTCCTCGCCTTTCTCAGCCTAGCCGCCTGAAAGATGCAGCAGGGTGCGTAGGTGTCGTTTAAGCAAGGATATATCCTACTGGTCAGGATAGAGATCCTAACTAAGCCTAGACCCTGGTTTCAAAGATTCCTCAACCCTCTTCTACTGGGTAGTATAGTGAAGGTAGGGGTCGAATCCCACAGAGATGGTGCGTTAAAACTATTGTGGTGATATTCTGGATGGTTTGGTTAGCTACCACGCTTGGGTTGAGTCTCTACCTAGACGAGAAATTTAGATGGTGTCCTACTGACTAGGAAGGGTGAATGGTGGTCGACATGTAGTGGTGTACGTGGAATTATGGTGGATGCGGTGTAACAGAAAATATGCGGAAAGTACTAGGTTTCTATAAAAGGCTAAACAGAAAAGCAGAGAATAAGTGGTAGTTGTGGTGACTAGGCTGACAGATCTGCAGGGTGTACTAAAGGTGAAGGACAAAAAGCAAAAGACATCTAAAAAGCAAAAGTGGTCCCAAACTTGGATATGGACATCATCTTCTTCAACAAACACAAACTAAAATCAGAAAGACAAACCAGATTCAGCACCATAAAAACACAGATTAATAACTCACGAACACAGATCTACAATCAAAAATTCCAAATCGAAAATCAAACATCGAAACTGAAATCTCGCCTACTGATCAGCATGGAAGAAGACAAGAAACACATAACTGCACCTTGCATGACACAAACCTCTATGAAATAAAAGTAAACAGATTATGCTAACTCGAAGAAATAAACTACTAACTGGAAACACACGATTCGACACTCAAAATGACCAAAAACTCTAGATCTAAGCTAACTAGGCAGAAGGAAAAGAGTTCGGCGAAGTAAACTGAACAGAAAACAACTTCATAGCATAAACACGTTCGGATCTTCAACAAGTACTTCAAAAGCAGAAAATATCCAAAAGCAACAAAGATCCAACAAAGCAGAAAATATCCAAAAGCAACAAAGATCCAACGTAAGGAAAAACAAGCAATTTAACTACGAAAGCGAAATAAAAGTGTTTTGCCACTCCGGGCGATGGAACTCCTAAACTATGATCTTGCTGGCTGGAATAAGGATGACTGGTACTCCGGGAACATCTGGGCGTCAGGTGATCATGGCTGCGGCGAGGCAAGAAGCGGGACACGGCTGAAAGACTGGTATTACCGAGAGAACTCTCTACCTAAAGATGGTGGTGAATGAGTGAATGTGTCTCCGTGTATGTTTTCTCTCTCCTTCTTGGCTTCCTTTTATAGGGAGGCTTACCCTTGATTTTAGGGTAACTCCTCATTGCAAGTTGACTTCTTTGCCCTCAATTGTGGGTAATCCGTCCCAGCTATCCGTCTTCTCCATCTCAAGCCGTTTCAGCACGAATACTGATCAGTATAAGATCATGCTGGCGCCCTTTTTCACCTGAACATTCCGAAACTTCCCTACTGGCTAGAACACTTAACCTGCACACTTTGAGCAACTGTTTTGCAGATATAATCAATTTTGCACATCATACTGACCAGTAACCAAGGCCTAGAATACGACTTATCAAACTGCTCACACTTACCACATGCTTATCCTCAAGCGTGAAGAACAAACAAAAAGAAATAAGTCGAATTCTAGCCTGGTTACTCCCCTGACCGAATCAATCCTAAACTAGACCCTAGACTACAACGGAAAGAGAAAAATAAACAAAAAACAAGCACATAAAAGAAAAACACATAAACGAACACAGAAAGACTAAACACAAAGATTGGGCTATATTTTCAACCATCCCTCCCCTCGGGATCAGGTGCAATCCGGCCTTAGACAGCCTTGAACTTCTGCCGCCCCCCCTTTCTCTCCCAGTCAGTATATCCGCTCGTCAAGATCGCCCAAACTTTCGGCCAAACACTAGGTTCACTCAGTCACTCATACCTCACCAGGAATGTTAGGACTGCATTCTCTCATTATGCTCAACCACAATTGCTTCGGACTTAGATTTCACGTGCAGCTACTGAAGGGCTTAAAGGCTTGTAACGGGGCTATTGGTTTGTGGTGTTTTGGGTGGATGTTCCTAAGGCTCTAAGGTTCAAAAAACTTCTATTTTATTTGATGTGGGGGAACTGTGTGCATTTGGGCCTCTGGTTAGTTGCTTTTCTTGGCTGGCGCTTCTGGTTTTGATCTCCAACTGGTCAGTAGCTTCTTGTGGCTTCGCCACCCTTATGCCTTCTTAATTTTTTTGTGGCCAAGTTTTTTTCTGACCATTTTCCTTCATCTTTTCTCTTTTTTTTTCTTTTTCTTTTTCTTTCCTTCCTTTTTTCTTTGTGGCTTCGCCACCCTTATACCTTCTTTTTGGGCCTGGGATGACTCCCTGGCCAATTTTCTTCCAAACTTTCTTGTCCAGCTGGATTCTGATTTCTTGTACACCCTTCTAGCCAGTAAGCATCATTCGCTTCATGCCTTGCACACACAGAGTCCCAGTGGCTAGGGGTATTTATCTGGGTATAAAGAGTTAGAAAAGAGGTTCTAAAGGTGGTTTTTTTTTTTGGGGAGGGGGGTTTCTACTGTCTTCAGTGTTGCTACACGCAGTCACTTCACCCTAGGCAATTTGTGGCAGCCGCTCTTTTCTTTTCTAAACATGTGGAAAGTGGTTCCACTTAAAGCTTATAACTCACATTTTAAGAGGGCTTTCGTGTTTGGCTCTAAGTATGAGCTTTTCTTTCATACTCGCATCATCTATCCTGGCTAGGAGGTACTAAGGGGGGTGGTTTCTGTTTTCCAGCATGTCTTATTTCCCTCAATTCCCCTCACCGTCAGCTCAAGACAGTTGAGTTTTAAGCCCAATCAACACACAAAAGAAAAAAAAACTAGACCTTACAAGACACTAACACAAGCACAAACACAGACTACACATATACACATTCATCATACTGGTCATTGCATCCCCCCTCCCACTTCACAAGTGTCTGCCCTCAGATAGGGCTGTGAAGTGGAAAAGGTAATGGCCAGTATGATGGACACATAGACAAACAGACAAAAACAACATATTAAAACTAAAACTTCTCACACTTAGACTATGGAATGGGATAAGTGGGAGAGTTTGAAAACCTAAACAGAAACCAACAAACAAAACACACATATATACAAAACTCCTCACACTTAGGCCATGCAATGGGCTAAGTGTGAGCCAACATGCTTACGAAAAAAAGAAAACAGAAAACACAAACACATGCGACAAAAAGACAAACCCTTAACTTCTCACACTTAGACTATAAAATAGGCTAAGTGTTATGAATGGGGTTTGCGCACAAACAGAAATTATACTACCTAAAAAAAAACAAAACACAATTAAAATACGAAAAACTAAAAACTGAAAATAAAAAGAAAACTAACTGGTCAGTAGGTGTGGTGGTCACTTGTTCCTCCTGCTCCTTCGCGGGGCAGGTTGTGGTGCAGGTGGTTCTACCGGTTTCTCCTCCTCATTCTCGGATTGCTTGTTCCCAGATTCTGCCGACTCTTCGGCATCTCCTTCCTCTTGTTCCGCCTCTAGTTTCTGCTCGGCTTCTTTTGTCTCGGTTAATACCTCTTCTGATACTCGTGGTTCATTAGCTCGGCCTCCATGACCACTTGGTTCAACAGCTTCCTCTTGGCCTCGTTGTGTTAACTCCATCAATATCTCGTCTATCACGGACGCCATCCTGGCCATTTCTGTTATCAACCGTTGGTTTTCCTCTCCTAGCCTGGTAACAATCGTCTCCAAAGCTTCTTGCTTCTGACTCTGCCTCGTCTGTCCTGCAGACTCCTTCAGGATCCCTTCCATTACTGATGCTAACCGTGTCATTTCTGATCTCAACTGTCTATTTTCCCCCGCTATCTCGTCCACAACCTTCTCTATCCTTTCTTGACGCTGCTCTTGCATTGATTCCTCCCTGGCTGCTGCTGATCTCCCAGTCGGTATATCTTCTTCTCCCATTGCGTAGAATTGGGGTGCGCCCTGCCTCATGTAAACGGTGTTCGTTCGGACGAACAAAGGTGTATCAAAAAGACCAGGAGGATCCACCATGATCTGATCGGATAAATCTTCGGCCTCTGTGATGATGATGTTGTTTCTGACGAACACTCCCAAGACATGGCAGAGAGTGAGGTTCCTTGCTGGGTGGGTGGCAATTAGATGGCATTGGTAGGCGGTCCAAAAACCCAGATGCAACTTCCTTCCCTGCTTGGCGCACCAGAGAAGATATAACTCTGTCATCGATGTCCTAACCGCGGAGTTCGACTGCCCCAATAAATTGAAATCCAGGTAAAGTTGTACAAGACGCAGAATTGGGTTGTTGAAATGAACGGAGCGGGAAATAGTGGACTGGAATTGCCCTGCATCAGGGTGAGTAAGCTCCTCCCAGGCTTCCTGGGGCTCAAATTCCACATGTCTGCGGGGAATTCCCCGCTCCCTACTTCTCCACTCAGGCCCTATGGCCTCCTCTAAACTGCACATTCCCAGACGCACGGTCCACTCAATCAAGCTCATCCGTATCTCTCCGCCAAACAGCCTAAAACTGATACATTCCTCATCTAGATCAGTGGTGACCTTAAACCTAAAGGTCGTGAAAAACTCCTTCGCTAATCTAACCGGGACACTCGGATCCCCATTCTCCAACAACCATTCGAATCCTAACGCGTGCAAATAAGATAGAAACTGCTCGCGGGCACCTAACTCATCTAAAGAAGGAATGTGAAGTACCTTTCCGCTCTTCACCTGCTTACTCCCTTCATCCTTGCTATCGAAAGCTTTCTATAGCTCCTTCGAGTCGAAAAGCTTCATCTCCTCCACCTGATCATCAGTAAGGTCTACTGTCCAGCGCCGGTACCTCAGTCTCTCCACCGGTGGGTGGACTAACACTCGATGATCATTCTGAAGCTGTTGTTCTGCGTACTCCTCATCCTCAAAAGAGATATCGCTGTCGGAGGCTGATTCCTCGCTGGCAGCGTATTCGCTATCACTTCGCTCCCTCCGGTGTTCCTGGACTCGCTGAACTGACTCAGTAATGACTATGCCAGTGTTTACTGTACGTGGCTTCTTGTTGCTGGGCTTCTTCTTCATAGGGGCCTTCCCCTTTCGTTTTCTCTCTTCACGGTATCTAACTTCCTCTCCGTCATCTATGTCTTTCTCTTCTTCGGGTTTGTGTTGAAAGTGGATCCTGGATAGTAGGACTGGTCTCCTTGTGGCCTACTGACCTGGATGCGAGGTCCAGACCCTCAGCCATCCCGTCAGCCTCTTCACCTTGGCCACTCAGTGTTGGAGATACCGCTCCTGTTTCCATTGCAGTATCCTCTGGGTTGGTAACAGGTAAAGGCTCCTTCCCAGATTTTGTGGGAGTGGTCCTTTCTTCTTCACTCGAGATCTCCACGGGATCTGCCTCTGTGTTCGGCTTCGCCTTACTAGCTGCCCACCTGCCCAGGCATCGCTGCGATACCCTTTGCGGTTTGGCCGGCTCTGCCTTGGAGTCTGTCTTCACTACCAGTTTCCGTCTGATGGGAATCGGCTTTACTACCTTAGGTGCCACTAGGGTGGATGCTTCTACCTCTGGTTCTGCCGTGCTCATGCCTACTGCCTTCGAAGCGAGGTCTAGACCCCCAGCCTCCGAGGCAGTAACTTCCGCTGCTTGGCCTACTTGGTTCAAGATGGAATCAAACTCCTCATCTGTCATCAACGACCGCTTCTGGGCTGATTCGTTCAGATCTATGTCCTCCCTTTCCACTTCATGAGACACCGGCTCCTCCTCGGGCGTCCTCTCCGTTTTGCCACTCCCCTCATGGGTTGTCTCTTCTTGGCTTGCCCTTTTCTTACGCTCCTCAGGGTCGGAGTCGTAATGGGCGGCGACAGCATCGAGCTCCACCGAATCTGGTACCGAGGTCTCCGATGGCGCGGTCGCTGAGGGAGATCTCGCCTCCGATTGTACTTCTGCGTGACTGACCGGTGCAGGTGGAATTTCACTGGGTGAGGTTCCTACGCTCCCCATTTGACCGAAACCAGCCAATGCCGCCGTCCAGTCCCGAGTAGGGTCCTGTTGACGAAGAAATGCCATCATGGCATCCATGGAAGTCATAGGTGGTGGCTGAGCGGTCGGTGCTGGCGGTGGTGGATTTTGCTGTGGTTGTGCCTCCTGGGGTTCTTGGCGGCGCGGTTTGATTTTCTTGGCGAACGCTTTCTTCCCCATGATCGGAAATCTGCGATTTAGTGGTGGAAAGTAGGGTTTGATATCTTGGAGAGAGTTAGGGTTGAGAATGATGTTTCCGTGAGAGAGATGGACAAGAATTTCTTGAAAGCGAATTTGAAAATGAGGGTTTGTGAGGGAAAAGGGTTGGGACGGTGAGTTTAATTTGGGTGAGAGAGAGCAGTTGCAGGTGGTTGTAACCGGTTATCAGGGGTTGCCGGTCGCGATGCTTCAGAAGAGAGGCGGTTGAGATTGCTGGCCTCTGATTGGTCCGCGTGTCCCTTCTCTCTGCTCACACGCCACTCCCAGCCGCTGCCACCCTGCAAAAGCTGCACCAACTTTAATTCAAATTTTCCTCCCCTCCATAATTTCCCTTATACTTACCTAAAAAAGAAAGTAATTCAAACGGGCACCTAAATAAAATTTGAAATAGCACCAGATAAGTAATCCCTTGGTCAATGTGTACTCCAAATTAAAATTAAGGCCAGAAAATATTTTTTGGATTTTTAGAAATTATCTTGCATGCAGAGATTAACTACGTATTTACAATATTTACATCTTCCTTAGGCAATTTGGAATTCTACTTGGCCAGTATATGCAAACTATTTTCAAAAAGAAACTAGCCACGTGGAACTCCAAATTCCTATCTTACTGATCAGTAGACAACCGTAGTAAGTGGTTGTAGTGGAACTTCATCCACTACACCCACCTCGCTATTATCCCTGAATATTTTCAACCTATGTCCATTTACTATGAAAGGTTCAGAGTTAGAAAAACTCCCTGAAATTTCCACTGCCCCATTAGATCGTAGTGCAGTTATGATGTAAGGTCCTGTCCATTTGGACTTGAGTTTCCCTGGCATAAGCTTCAATCTTGACTGGAAGAGTAGTACTTTCTGGCCAACATGGAGTTCCTTAGTTCTCAGATTTCGATCATGCCACAATTTAGTTCGCTCTTTGTACCACATGGCTGAGTCGAATGACTCCAATCTAAGTTCCTCAAGCTCCTGCAGTTGCAGCTTCCTTTCCTCTTCACAGGCTGTAGCATCCATATTCACTTTCTGTACTGCCCAGTATGCTCGATGCTCGATCCCAACCGGTAAGTGGCACATTTTCCCAAAAACAATCCGGTAAGGGGACATGCCTATAGGGGTTTTGTAGGCTGTTCGATACGCCCAGAGAGCATCCTCTAACCTTACACTCCAATCCTTCCTAGAAGTGTTCACAGTCTTCTCCAAAATTTTCTTTATCTCGCGGTTAGAGATCTCCGCTTGACCATTTGCTTGCGGATGGTAAGGGCTGGATAGTCTATGGTGCACACCGTACTTTTTCATCAAGGATTCAATTGTACGGTTATAGAAGTGCGTACCTTGATCGGATATGATCGCCCTGGGCACACCGAATCGGCTGAAAATATGACTCTTTAAGAACTTGGCCACCTCATTGGCTTCACACGTGCTTGTGGCCTTGGCTTCTACCCATTTGGAGACGTAGTCTACAGCAACTAGGATATAGAGATTCCCATAGGATGAAGGAAATGGCCCCATGAAGTCCATTCCCCATATGTCGAATAGCTCGCAAACTATTATAGGTACCTGCAGCATTTCATCCCGGGCAAATATTCCACCGGTCAGTTGGCAACGCTCACAGCTCCTGCAGAACTCGTACGCATCTTTGTTGAGAGTTGGCCAGTAAAAGCCGCTATCCAGAATCTTCCTTGCCGTCTTCTTGGACCCGAAGTGCCCTCCACATGCTAACGAATGGCAGTGGGTTAAAACATCCCGCTGCTCCCAGTCAGGAATGCACCTCCGTATCACTTGATCGGACCCTACCCTCCACAGATAGGGGTCGTCCCAAAAGTAGTATTTTGCTTCACTCCTGATCTTCATTCTTTGTGCTTTGGTAACACTCGGTACTTCTGGAAGCTCTCCAGTCACTAGGTAGTTGGCCAGGTCCGCATACCATGGCTCTTGCCCTACCTTCTCTTTCCCTTTTGTTGTGTCATTCTGACCAGTAAGTTTAAACACTTCTTCCCAATCAATTTTTCTGGGGGTAAAAATCACCTCACACAAATGTTCATCCGGAAACTTGTCATGCACTTCTTCACCGTTTCCATCTTGCATTATTCTGCTCAAATGGTCTGCCACCTTGTTCTCGACTCCTCTCTTATCTTCCACCTCCCAATCAAATTCTTGTAACAAGAGTACCCATCGGATCAAGCGTGGTTTGGATTCCTTCTTGGCAATCAGATACTTAATCGCTGCATGGTCAGTATACACTATGACTTTGGATCCCAGCAAATATGGCCGGAACTTCTCGAAAGAATACACCACTGCCAGCATCTCTTTTTCAGTGGTATCGTTATTCCGCTGGGCTTGATTCAGAGTCTTGGACGCATAAAAAATTACGTACCTCTTCCCATCGATCTTCTGACCCAGCACGGCTCCTACCGCAAAATCGCTGGCGTCGCACATTACTTCGAAAGGATGGTTCCAGTCAGGAGCCCTTATGATAGGTGCAGATATCAGCTTTTCCTTGAGAAGGTTGAAAGCAGCCTTGCATTACTCATAAAAAATGAACTCCACGTCATTCTGAAGTAATCTGGTAAGGGGCTGGGCGATCTTGGAGAAATCCTTGATAAATCTTCGATAAAATCCGGCGTGCCCCAGAAAACCCCTTATTCCCTTCTGATCAGTAGGGAATGGTAATTTGGATATAACATCTACCTTGGCTCGATCCACTTGGATACTTTCTTTCTGAGACCACGTGTCCTAAAACTATCCCTTCGGTGACCATAAAATGACACTTCTCAAAGTTCAAAACCAAACTCTTTGCTTGACACCTTTTCAAAACTATATCCAAATGGTGAAGGCAAGAGTCGAACGAGTCTCCGTAAACCGTGAAGTCATCCATGAATATCTCTATGCAATCCTCAATCAAATAGGAAAATATGCTCATCATACATCGTTGAAACGTACTTGGAGCGTTGCATAGGCCGAAAGGCATGCGACGGTATGCATAGGTTCCAAACGGGCAAGTGAAAGTGGTCTTGTCCTGGTCCTCAGGATCTACGTAAATTTGGAAATACCCGCTGTACCCATCTAGAAAGCAGAAAAACTTCTTCCCACCTAATCTCTCCAACATTTGGTCGATGAACGGCAGGGGAAAATGGTACTTCCTGGTCGCATTGTTCAGCTTATGATAATCGATGCACATTCGCCAACCCGTGACTAGCCTCGTTGGGATCAACTCATTCCTCTCATTCTGAACTACTTGGATGCCCGACTTCTTTGGGACCATGTGAATCGGACTGACCCACTCACTGTCCGGCACTGAATAGATAATTCCTAGCGACAACAACTTCAAGATTTCCTTCAATATTTCCTCTCGCATGTTCGGGTTTACCTTCCTTTGAGCATCTCTATGTGCTTTCGCTCCTTCTTCCAGCCTAATATGGTGCATGCAGACGTCGGGGCTTATCCCCACTAAATCTGTAAGACTCCATCCAATCGCCTTCTTGTTCTTACTCAGCACAGTCAGCAGCCTAGCCTCCTGTTCCCTTGTAAGACTGCTACTGATGATCACTGGATATGAGTCCTCACCTCCGAGGAAGGCATACTTCAAATTCGGTGGCAACTTCTTCAGCTCAAGTTGGGGTGGAAGTGTGTCTTCGGGTAGAGGGTTTTTCTCAGTCTCTCATTCTTTTTCTAAATCTCCCTCTGATGGTTCTTCTATACTGACTGGTAGCTGAGCCCCTGCGGCTCCAATGAACTCCGATTTCTGACAGAATTCCTTGATCGCTACTTCTATTTCTTCATCAGTCAACCCTTGGCAACTGATCAGATCACACCATGCAGCAGCTTATATGTCAGGCTGTTCATAAACATCTAAAGCCTGGAGTTTCTCCTGCAATAGTTCGGTCTCAAGAAAATCTTGGACTAGGGGGTCAATCACATCAACATAGCATAGATTTTCAGAATCGATGGGTTTCTTCATGGCATCATTTATATCGAAGGTAAACTTCTCCCCATGAAAATCAATGCAAATAGTCCCCTCAGCCATATCCACTATTGTCTTAGCCGTTCTTAGAAAAGGTCTTCCTAACAAGACTCCACTAGACTCCCTCGCTTCATGCTCACTCATTTTGATCACATAAAAATCAGCAGGGTATGTAAAATCATGCACTCTTACTAACACATTTTCTAAAACTCCCTCAGGACTTATGCACGACCTATCAGCCAGTTGGATCAACACCCTAGTATTTGACAGCCTCACTCCTTTCAACCGGTTATAGATAGACAGTGGCATGACATTTATCGATGCCCCCAAATCACACATTGCGTGTTCGACCTTCACATCTCCTACAGTTATGGGTAGGGTGAACATACCTGGGTCGGCTCTCTTGGGTGGTAACTTCTCTTGCACTATTGCTGACGCTATCCCTTCTACCATAATCTTGCCATCCTTCTGGGCTCTCCCGGCTATGAAGTCCTTTATGAATTTCCCGAGAGGGGGTAGCTTCACGGCTTGGAGGAATGGTATGGTGACATCCAATTTCCCAAAAATCGACAAGTAGTCAACCGGGTTCTCTTTCTTCCTCTTTGTAACAAATCGGAATGGGTCTTTCTTGGGTAGTTCCTGGGTCTGGGCCTCCATTCTGGAGGTTCCTTCCTGGTCAGTAGAGTGTCGGGTTCACCTCTTACACTTGGTGTATCATCCAAGAAGAATGGATCCTGCATCCGAGGCATAGGTCTCCCTAATTCTTCCGCTGAAATGGTATCGCCTCCTATCTTCGTTCCATTGGGTCCTCCACTAGGTCGTTTCGGTTGAGGCGCGTCATAAGTAGTTCCTGACCTCAACGTAACCTTACTCACATTTGCCTTTTCGGGCATTTGGACTGTAGATGGGAGTTTCCCCGCATTTCCCTTCAAATCACCCACCGAACTGGCCAGTTGAGCTAACTGTCTATTCATCATATCCATGTTCGCCTTATGTTCCTTCTGGGCATTTTGCATCCCCTGCACGACCTCATTATGGGATTGCAATTCTCCTTTGATGCTCTGTTGTGACGCTAGCATTTCACCCATCATGTCCTCAACGGATCTCCTTGGCCTGTTTGAATTTTGGAAATGACTCGACCCTTGGTGTTGATAGTTCTGA
The DNA here is from genome assembly GCF_004379255.2 of Salvia splendens. NCBI lineage: Eukaryota > Viridiplantae > Streptophyta > Magnoliopsida > Lamiales > Lamiaceae > Salvia > Salvia splendens. Next base: position 16,826,625 of record NC_056038.1, read on the forward strand.
GAGTTTTGCTGGCCTTGATTAGGCGGGTATTGGTTATACTAGGCAGGAGGGGTGTACTGATCTTGAGGATATTGATTCTGGTGCTGGCCTTGGAATTGATTTTGGTTCTGATGGTGTTGGGGTCCTGGGTTCGGTTGATTTTGGAAATTTTGGAAGTTTCTCTAGTGGGGCGGCACATAGACAGGGTTCGGGTTCTGGTTTTGTGGGTTTTGGTTTTGGGATTGTTGGTTTCTTCCTGACCAGTTAGGCTGGTAGTCTGGGTTTGCTGGTCCACGGTTAGGGTTTTGGTTCGGATGGGGGTTATACTGGTTCTGACCTTGGTTCTGATTTTGGCTTCCGTCACCCCATCGGAAGTTTGGATGATCCCTCCATGGTGCATCCCGTTGTCTACCTTGAATCCAATGCCCACTAGAATTGAAGTATCCCGCAGCATTAACTTGCTCCATATTCCCTAAGTCATTAGGCTGATCATAGTTCGGTCCTTGATTTCCCTGCTCTGCACCCTTGTAATTCCCATCTGGGGAAGGTGGTGGAGTGCTCTTCTCGATCGCACTCAGAAGTGACTTCTTCAGCTCATCCATTTTCAAATCTATTTTCTGCTCCAGCTTATTTTCCTGATCAGTATGCGAGGCAACAGCAGCCCGCTCTCGGTTGTATCCTTCCCTTGAATGGTCATACTCTTTCTTTGCATTCAGTAGCTTCCTTAGGACTCTCTTCGCTTCGCTGACCCGTAATTGCGTGAAGCTTCCTCCTGACGATGAATTTGCCAGGTCCTTGGTTACCGCGTTCATACCTTCGTAGAAAGTATGATGTACTTCAATGTCCGCCATGCGATGGTTGGGACATGATTCCAAAAGACCCATGTATCTTGCCCAATAATCACTCAAGGGTTCATCATACCCTTGCTTCACATTAGTTATTTCCCTCTTCAGCGCGCTTGTCTTGGATGACGGAAAAAACTCGCCCAGGAATGCTGACTTGAAATCGGCCCAAGTCTCAATAGAGTTGGGGGGCACGCACATGAACCAGGTGTTAGCTTCCCCCTTGAGCACAAATGGCAAAGCCTTCAGCCTATAATCATCCTCAGTCGCTCCTGCTGGTCTCCTCTGCGCCCTACAAATTTTACAAACTCATGAAGAAACTCATACGGCCCTTCATAGCTCTTCCCACAGTATGTAGGTAGGATCGCGATCACATGAGGCTTCACATCGCAGGCGGTTTGCCCTGGAGTAACGACTATGGCTTGCGGGGGCTCTCCTTCAGTATGTGCGTTCAGCGTCCTGATCTCCGGGTCTTCATCTCCCTGGTTGGCCATTTCCCTTGGGTTGGCTTCCAACAGTGGTTTCTCTTCTGGTATTGGTCCCTCTATGGTGCCCTTCTCTTCGTCACTACTCGTGCTTAGGTCAGACAGGGTGGTCGACAGGCCAGAACGAGTGGTTACGAGTATAATTCCTCGCTTGAGTATTTTCGGCCTCCACTGATCAGGAGACGAGCTACTGCTCATAAACTGAAATGAAAAGAAAAAGGGAAATTATACACAATATATGCAGCAGGGTGCGTAGATGTCGTTTAAGCAAGGATATATCCTACTGGTCAGGATAGAGATCCTAACTAAGCCTAGACCCAGGTTTCAAAGATTCCTCAACCCTCTTCTACTGGGTAGTATAGTGAAGGTAGGGGTCGAATCCCACAGAGATGGTGCGTTAAAACTATTGTGGTGATATTCTGGATGGTTTGGTTAGCTACCACGCTTGGGTTGAGTCTCTACCTAGACGGGAAATTTAGATGGTGTCCTACTGACTAGGAAGGTTGAATGGTGGTCGACATGTAGTGGTGTACGTGGAATTATGGTGGATGCGGTGTAACAGAAAATATGCGGAAAGTACTAGGTTTCTATAAAAGGCTATACAGAAAAGCAGAGAATAAGTGGTAGTTGTGGTGACTAGGCTGACAGATCTGCAGGGTGTACTAAAGGTGAAGGACAAAAAGCAAAAGACATGTAAAAAGCAAAAGTGGTCCCAAACTTGGATATGGACATCATCTTCTTCAACAAACACAAACTAAAATCAGAAAGACAAACCAGATTCAGCACCATAAAAACACAGATTAATAACTCACGAACACAGATCTACAATCAAAAATTCCAAATCGAAAATCAAACATCGAAACTGAAATCCCGCCTACTGATCAGCATGGAAGAAGACAAGAAACACATAACTGCACCTTGCATGACACAAACCTCTATGAAATAAAAGTAAACAGATTATGCTAACTCGAAGAAATAAACTACTAACTGGAAACACATGATTCGACACTCAAAATGACCAGAAACTCTAGATCTAAACTAACTAGGCAGAAGGAAAAGAGTTCGGCGAAGTAAACTGAACAGAAAACAACTTCATAGCATAAACACGTTCGGATCTTCAACAAGTACTTCAAAAGCAGAAAATATCCAAAAGCAACAAAGATCCAACGTAAGGAAAAACAAGCAATTTAACTACGAAAGCGAAATAAAAGTGTTTTGCCACTCCGGGCGATGGAACTCCTAAACTATGATCTTGCTGGCTGGAATAAGGATGACTGGTACTCCGGGAACATCTGGGCGTCAGGTGATCATGGCTGCGGCGAGGCAAGAAGCGGGACACGGCTGAAAGACTGGTATTACCGAGAGAACTCTCTACCTAAAGATGGTGGTGAATGAGTGAATGTGTCTCCGTGTATGTTTTCTCTCTCCTTCTTGGCTTCCTTTTATAGGGAGGCTTACCCTTGATTTTAGGGTAACACCTCATTGCAAGTTGACTTCTTTGCCCTCAATTGTGGGTAATCCGTCCCAGCTATCCGTCTTCTCCATCTCAAGCCGTTTCAGCACGAATACTGATCAGTATAAGATCATGCTGGCGCCCTTTTTCACCTGAACATTCCGAAACTTCCCTACTGGCTAGAACACTTAACCTGCACACTTTGAGCAACTGTTTTGCAGATATAATCAATTTTGCACATCATACTGACCAGTAACCAAGGCCTAGAATACGACTTATCACCGCCTTCGTCACCCGTCGCGCCTCGCAGCTGCCCAGCTGCCCTCACACGTCGGGCCACCGTCCTTCCTCAGCGTTCCACCGCTATGTCTCATCGGCTCTCCTTCCGGCCGACGAATTGTAGTTTGTTGCAATTTTATTTTTTAGATTGATTTGATTCTATCTATGTTGTAGATTGAATTTATGTTCTAGCCATTTTAGTTATTAGTTTTTCCAAGATTTTGTTTGATTCAACTTTCTTCACCAAGATTCAGTTTTTTTTTTGTTTCATTATAATATTCTCCATGAAACTTATAATGATATTTATAGAGATTTCAATCTTGTTTGGGAAGCTGTTGTCTCTCATTGTATTTAACAATCATTTAGTCCAATATTGAATTTTATTCAAGAAGTTGCAAAATAAAGAAAGGAAATAAAAGATTACACAGTCAACTTTTCATTTTCCCTCCAAAAATGACAAAAATGTCTTTGTCCCTTTTAATTAGTATAGATATGCTTAGGGCTTCATCAGTTTGCAAAATTATACTCTATTCTTCCCGCTTTAGCAGTTTCGGTTTTCCATTTTCGTCCATCCAATTTTAGGAGTCCCAATTGGATTATTCCATATTTGGCAAATTGAAAACAACTTTTAAACAATGAATCATTTAAATAAAAACCATAAATATAAAAGGTAAAAAATATTGATTCCATTCCTCATTTTCGATCTCTCTCTTTACTCCGCCTCCCTCTCCGTGAACCTTAATTGAACTCGTCGCCTCATCCAGTCCTCTCCGAGTTGCTTAAATGGGAACCCTAAACCTACCATCACCACCATCTCTGTCATCTTTGTCATCATCTCCGCCGCCATCACCATCCTCACCTTCGTCGACTGATTGGTCATTCGACCAAAGTTACGAGTCGATTGAGACTCTGATTGCCACCCACTTGTCCCCAATTCCAGTGTATTCCTCGGAGGACACAAACTCCATGTCCATCATCATTCTCAAAACTCAAGTATGTGTCAACCCTAGCACGTCACGTCTACCTTCTCTCTCTCTGTCTGCCATTCGACTCCACTTTGGAGTCGATTGAGGCAACGAGCGCCATCGATCCGTTCCCAATCTCTACCGTCATCCTTGATTCACCGCCAACCGAAGGAAATGGTGGGTACACCGAGGAACAGGAGCACCACCTTCGGTTTCTAGCCATCTAGTTCCCATATTTTTTATTACTCATCTAAATATGCGAGTATGCATTTTTGAATTTTAGGGTTTATGAGGGATTTGGCCTTCGGCCATTCCTATGACGAAAACAATACTTGCAGTTCTGATTATTTGTGCTTACGCCACTCCCATTTTTTGGGTTTGGACGCTTAAGCACAATCCGATGGTGCTTTGGCTTGGTGGTGTTAGTGGCTCGTTTGTTTTGTGGGTTGAAGGTGTTACTGAGTTGGTTCATGTTGCTTGCTTACCGGTTGCTAGATTACCTTCTGCTTGTCTACTTGTTGCTTGGTTGCTTAATGCATATGATGAGATATTTCTAGAGTTTGATGGGTAATTTTTTAGTGCTTGTAGCTTACTGCCTATATGATGATATGTCTATTGTTTGATGGTTGATTTGTTAGTTTTTTATACTTATTGCCCTATGATGAGTGTTCTCCTGATTTTTTACTTTGTTCTTGTTGATGGTTGATTGCATGATGCTTTTTGCTTCCTGCTTCATATTGCGTACAAACCCAATGGTATAAAAAGAGTACGTATTACTGAAATGTGATTTACGTAATCAATGCATTACAATGTCATAGTCCAAAAAGCAAAAGCAAAAATCAAAATGAAACTTGAGTGATCTCTATCCTAGTAGCCAAATAAAGTGACCAGATCTCCTATGTTATAGGAATTACCATCATTGTTCAGTGCTAAGTAGTCCAACACCTTCCTCACCACCCTTTCTTCTACCTCCAAGACATTGGGTAATCCCTCTGTTCTTTCTAGCATGTCCTTGTTCATGTGGGGGATTTTATAATTGTTCTCACCCTTCACATTTAGGATATGTGAGGGACAACCCTGTAGTATGAGTAACACTCTGTTGAGTGTATGTGATGACAACACTTCATAAGATCTACACACGTTAACCAATAGTTCATCCACTCATCCTGGATTGCCCTAAAAAACAGAGGTCCAAAATGTTTTTATCTAGAGAGTTTAGTGGATGACAAACCAATTGGATTTTAAATCCATTTGAGTTGGTAGCTGCTTTAAACAAAGGTCCACTGGGCTTGAATGGATGGTATAATTTGTACATTGTGAATAACAAGCTAACTAAGTGACCTATGGTGAGATTTCTCTTATAGTCTGATAGGGTAAAGTACGACATACCTTGTTGATGAGCCACTCCCTTGTGACTACCTTTGTCACAGCTGGAATTGGTTGTATTCATTGTGCCTCTTATTTTATTCTTGGAGTTCTTCTTTGCTAAGGAAAAATGCCTAGCTTGCCATCATAAATTTTCCCCATTCACCCCAAACTGTGGCCTGCTAACAACACGTATGAATATGACTTTGGTAATGAATCTCTTTGACTTGCATACTCTATATGGTTCTTCTTCATCCGGAAAGAGGTAATATCTGTCTGCACTCCTTGTCATGTAGATCCACTTCTCATCTATATGAACTATGTTGCGCATGTCACTCTATGCTCCTTTACCTTGATAAATGGTTGGTTGGAGCTGACTGAGGCACCATCTCAATCATGGCAACTTTTAAGGCCAGTTAGATGTGGCTTAACTGCACTTGTATGAGGGTCTAAGCCATTTCTCCTTTACCTACCTACAAAGTGTGGTTTTGCTAACTCTAAGCTTTGGTGCCATCTTCCTATAGCCTTTTCTTCATCCACACTCTTCTTTTCTCCATGTTTATAGCCTTTAACTTTGTCAATCATGATTACAAGTTCTCCATTCTCCATTGTCTTTGTGGCTGCGTTCTGGAAGGCCTCGAACGAGAGGTTTCGTGAATGGATCAAGTTATATTGAAGATAACCGAACCGATTGGATCAGTTAGCAAATGTCGTTGCCACTTGATCGATGCAAACTCGCACTCACTCGTTTCCTACCAATGTAATTTGTAAACTCCCAATTTTGCACTACTTTAACAGTAAAGCGGCAAGTTCAGGGTCGATCCCACAGAGAAGTCGGTGTATCAAGTGTGTGAATAGTGAACAGGGGTTGGCTGCTGCCACGCTTTAACTTGCGAGTTTTTAACTACTGATTTTACTCTAGGCAGGATTAAACTTGCTAACTTGATCAATGTAACTTTAACTACTGGGTCAAGTGCATCATAACTAAACTGAAACTAAAGCAGTAAATGCGAGGTTAAAATCGAAAACAACTTTGATTAAACTAGAACAGTACGGCGTGAAATTTAAACTAAGCTAGCACTTCGAAAAATAAGAAAGCAAGTAAACCGAGAAGATCCTCGGCGGGAAACTTAAGAATACGCCGACAGATAACAAGTATTCTGCAACGCTTCTTCAATCGCCCTCTCTAACTAAGCAACACTTAATCTAAGCTAAGCTAAGCTATCTAGAAAACTGAACTAAGCTAAACTAAGACGGAAAGTAAAGGATCAGCTCTCCTTTTGTGTGGTGGCGCATCCTCTATTTATAGGCTCGGCACGACCTCCAGCTAGATAACGATCTTGGCAGGGAATATTCGCTCATGCTGAGAGTGAGCGACTCATTGATTGCTACGTGCTCTTCTTCTAGAATGACTGCTTTTCAGTAACAAATTCGTGACTCTGCTCCGTCCTTGCGTCTCATGTATCAGCACGTGTCTCCTTCTAGAACATTGTCCTTGATAACAGAATGTTGCGCACCATCCAGCTCATAGCCTCGCGTGTCCTTCTTCTGACATCCAACGGTCCCCTCCTTAACTGCTTGATTACTCCCCTTGATCAACTTCCCCCGAAATCTGGCCTTTTTCACCTATTGTACTAGCTTGATCAGTTTGGCCTTGTTGCCTTGGTCAAGCGGCATTTCTGCACATTTAACACTTGTTTTGCGTGATAAAACCGATCAAGTAGCGTACATTTTACCCTTAAACCGATGCATGAAATGAGCCTTATCAAACTGCTCACGCTTAAAACATACTTGCCCTCAAGTATAAAGGAAAAAGAAAAGAAAAAGATAAGGCAAATTTCAGGGATGGTTTACTCATTTCAAAAATAAAAGAAGACAAAAAAAGGAGAACAGGTCTTGAAAACAAAAACACATATTCACATGTATGCATTAGACCGAATAAATTTCCAACAATCATACCCGAGGTCGAGGTCAATCCATTTGCCAGTAGCTTATGTTTCTTATCTTTCGCGTTTGCTTGATCAAGGTGTCAGTTCGTCAAGATTGCTCAATTTAAACCACTGTTGGATTCACTCAGTCACTCATTTCTCACCAGAGATGTTAGGACTGTTCACTCGGTATTGCCACAATTTCAATACCTCGAATCGGACTGCACAAGATAGTTCCTTAAGGTCTTTGTTTCGGGTGTAATGGGGCTAAAGGGTAGTAGTGCGTTGAGGTAGGGTCCTAGGGGTTCTAAGTTTAAAATTTTAAACTGACCTAAACACAGAAAAAACTTGGCTAAGAAAACAGACAGAAACCAGAAGACACCAAAAAAAATGTAAAAACACATAAGTGCATAAACTGGTATTTTTCCTAGCAGCCATCCCCACAAGTTTAAGGTCAATCCAAGCATCTACGGCCTCAGATTCTTCCCCCTCCCTTCTTCTATCTAGTCAAGTTGTCAGTTCGTCAAGATAGCCTTAATTTTTTTTACCATCTATTGGATTCACTCGATCACTCATTCCTCACCAGGGATGTTAGGATCATTCACTCTTTATTTTCCATACCACTGATGCCTTAAGATCGATGCCACAGAATAGTTCCTTAAGGTCTTTCATTCGGTTGTAATGGGGTTAGGGGATTACAGTGTATATCAGTGAGAATCCTAAGGGGCCTAAGTTCAAAAAGCTCAAGTGAAAACAAGATTCGGACATGTGAACTTAAGGACAAAACTTGGTAACAACCTCCCGTGTGTAATTTTATCTTTCCCAACATTTTGGAGATGTTTCCTAGCTACTTAGCCTTATTTTCCTACTTGATCTTCCCGGGGCCATAAAATTTTTTTGCTGCCCTTTTCTTTTTATCTCTTTTTTATATCTTTTTTGTTTTTATATCTGTTTTTTTTCTTGGATCAGGTAACAATTGTTCCTACCCATTTTCTTTTCTTTCTAATTTTTTTCCTGGGCCTGATAACACACACATATATATATATATCTATTTTTTTTGCCCATATTCTAACATTTTTCTCGGGTCAAGTTACAACTTTTCTTACCCGTTTCTTTTTCTAACTTTTTTCACATTTTTCCCTTGTTTCTCAATCTATCTTCTACCCCTACCATCGAGCTACTCCATCCCTGCCCCCTTGTTCACATGAAGGATAAAGGTTCCAAAAAAAATGGATTCAGTTTAGTACAGGCCCAAAGAGTTCACTAAGGGGCGCCCTTCCAATGAGGTAGGTTCAGTAAGTTCGAAAGAATTAAGCTAAAAATGGTTGTCCCTATTGCCTTTAGTCCTTACTATCTGTGTCACTTTTCCCTTAGTATCAATGGCAGCCACTCTATTCTTTTTTAATGTGTTTAGTAGAAAGTGTTCTACTCTAGGCTTATAACTCACTTTTTAAGAGAAAATATGCAAAAAAAAAAAAACTCACTTTTTAAGAGGGTTTCACAATTAATTTCAAATTTAGGCATTTTCTATCGTTCTTACTTCATCCAACTGACTTTGATTTATTAAGGAAAAGGGTTTCACAAATTGGCATGTATTCTCTCTTCAATTACTCTCCCTAAGGGGCTTTTGTTATTTATTATACCAGTTATGCATACACAAACACAAAACCTAAAAAAACTACAGACTCTTAGACCTAACAGATTATTTACATGCTCGACACTAACTGCTCTCCCCCTCCCACTTCATTCATGTTTGTCCCCAAGTAATCCCAATGAGGTGGAAAACAGGGCAGTTAGTGACTACACATATTAGGAATCACAAAAATAAAACACACACTTCTCACACTTAGACCAAGAATTGGACTAAGTGTAAGAAGGTAAAGACAAACAAGACATATATACATAACAGTCTCCTCACACTTAGGCCAAGCCATGGGCTAAGTGTGAGAAGATACACAAGAAACACAGAAAACAACACATGCTAAGCACACAAACTTCTCACACTTAGGCTAAGCCATGACCTAAGTGGGAGAAGGCATAGAAACAACAGAAAGAAACAGCCTAGCATGCATACTACCACACGAAATAGAAACTAAAAACTAAAACTGAAATTTAAAATTTACTTGGTTTATTGGAGGGTGGATCAATTCTGACCCTGGTTCCTTTGGGAGTCAGCCTTCCTGGGGGTGCTAGTGGTGCTTGCCTTCTTGGTCCTCTTGCTGATCATGGGGGTTGCATTCACATTTGCTGGTACATTAACATCAACAGTTCTGGAGTTTGTAGAGCAGATTTGGCCACTCCCTACTGGGCGGAATCCCCTGTTTCCCCTATTTCTGACTTGCCATTCTGCTGGGTCAGGTAGTCGTCTTCCTTATTTCCTGAATTGGGAGCTTCATCATTGGAATTCCTTGGAGGTCCCTTGTACTCTCTTCCCAACCTACGAAACTAAAACTTGAAATTCTTAAGCAAACTGGTCAAGTGGATGTAAGATCCAATTTTTTTTTTCATTTATAAACTTCTTTCCCAGATTTACTTAGAATTTCAATAATATTTTTGGGATTAAATTTTTTTCCTTGTTTTGATTTTAATAAGGAATTTCAGAAAAACATATTCACACTATGTACAACTTTTGCTCAAGTATTCTTGGGAGTATACTGGTTCAGTCCAAAAATTTTAAAATTCCTTCCTATCTACCTGACCTAGAAGATTCCCGAAGAGTACTTAGCAAACTGACCAGTTATGCAATAATAAGGTGCATGCGTAGTGGAGTTTCTTCCATTACGCGTAACTCCGAATTATCCCTAATTTTAATTTTTTTCTGAAAATAATTTTTTTTAAATAAACTTAATTAGAAAAAGGGATTTAAAAAAACTAAAAATCTTTTTGCAATTTTCTAAATTTTTAAATTTTTTTTAATTAATTTTTTTTAAATGTTTTTGGATTTTTCTTAGAAAACTATTTACAAGAATTAAAAGTCGACTAAAAGTATTTACAAAATGAGCTTCTAAAGTATCCAAGGATCATATATGCAACCATTAATCATAAAATTGAAAGAACAAGAAAACTCCCTGGCCCCATATGCATTCTTTCAGCCACATGTAATCGGAGAGCTTTCCTTCTCCACTTCAGCCTTGATTTTTTCAACCTTGGAAAACACCTTGGATAAGAAGTCATGTCTGGACAAAAGAAAGCGATCAAAAATAGAAAATTAAAGAAAGCCGAAAGCTATTTACAGTGTTAGAGAAACAAAATCAAGTAGATAACACCATAGTCCCCGGCAACGGCGGCATTTGAAGAGAGGGATTTGGCACGTGTGTCGTGTGCACGTGTCCCTCCTTTCAACAAGATTTATAATTTCCCACTAATGCAACAAATATTACAAAGTATAAGCGGCAAGAGCGGGGTCGGACCACAGAGACTAGGGACCTACTCGAGATTGTTTCTACGACACAATCGGAAAAGGGATCGGCTGCTGCCACGCATTCATTGAGTGGGTTAAGACTCTAATCTACTTGACCTGGGGAATTAAACGGGACTCTATCTAACTGACCTAGGAGACTGAAGAAGTACAGAGGGAAAATAAAACACGAAAACATTTTTGATCATTTTAATAAAACATGAAAGCAACTCAAGAAAACAATTGAAACTTACCAACCAAGCTAAAGACTTTCCTAAAATAGGCAGACAAAGATGCAAAGGCAAGTGTGGACCATTTTTCCTAAACTGGCTGGGGCTGGCAGAAAAGCTGTAAAAGCAAAAAGAGGACAAGCAGATACAGATCTGATCCTAACTACCAGAAAACTTCATCTTCTTCATGAATCCAACGGAAAATACAGAACAAAACAGAGCATTAAACACCATGAAAACATAGCATGCTTCAAAACGAGACGTAAACACGAAATTCAAGCTAGAACTGCCAGATATACTCTCCTGGGTCAAGCAGAAAGCGGAATAAACACAGATTAACCTTGCATGCATCACCTAAACTAACAAATCTCAGAAATCGAACACGTGAACAACTAGATCTCAACCTCTAAACTACTGGAAATCATGTAAACATCATGGATCTAAACATCTAAGCCACCAATTGCGAAAAGCATCCAAGAAACATGCGTAAATAGCACCATCAACATGAAAATAAACACCGAAGCTTCATAAAACCAGAAATAGGTCGAGATCCAAAGGCGGAGTCGTCAATTCCTCTGATGAAACTCAAGATCTAACTACATCGTCTCAAAAGCGGTAAAGAAAGCAAGGATCCAACGTCAGAGTCGTCAATTCCACCGTCGAAACCATTGAACTAAGCTAAGAAAGCAGTGAACTATATAAACTAACCTAAGAAATCAGCAACTCAACTAAACTAAGCTAAGAGAGCAGTGGCGTTAAGCGCCTATGAGAGTTTCCTACCTAAACTACGAGAATGGTAGCGTTAAGCGCTCCTAGGGCATGCTCTTCATGATTTGACGTTTGTACCCTTAAAATAGGATCTTTTAAATCTGCTCATTTCTTCACTTTTTCTGTTCCATTTTCCCCGCCCCGGGTAATTTGTGTACGTTCCTGGGTCCGACAGATTTTTCACGCACCTGCTCTCCTGTTAATTCTCTTTTGACCTAGCGGATTTTTGACACTTTTTACTCATTTTCTGCTCATTTTGCATCAGCTCGGTCAATTTACAGCATCTACTTGACCCAACAAATATCTGCACACTTAATCTCAAATTTGCGTATTATCTCCCAAAAAAAGCATGTAATATCACCCAAAACCAATGCATGAAACGAGCCTTATTAGAGTATATGAAAATGAGTCATGCAACCGAACAACACTTTAAAGATCTATTTATTGTTTTCTAAATTAGATATATTAATTTTTGAATTAATTTATAAATTCTGAGAACTAAAATTTTTGAAATATTCTTAGTGAGTCTATACCAAAAACATCACATAAATTATGGTCTAGTCACAATAGTTTATACGAACGTGAGACCCAAGGCCAAGGGGCACGCGACCACGACTCCTCTAAGGATGCCCGGAAGGCCCGTCATGAGATCTATGAGGTAAAAGCTTCGGGAAGACGTCTCACATACATGCGGAAAGCAATGGAGAAGAAACAAGAAACGCCCGGGTCGGGCGTTCCAATCGCCCAACCGAGCGTCTGCATGATGAGCACAGTTGGAGTTCCAGAGAGTTTGCCCGGCCGGGCGAATTCACCTCTCGAAATTGCCCAATCGGGCTTTTGAGAAGACCGACCGAGAGATACAGAAAGTTCACCCTTGCGGGAGAATTCATCTCTCGAAAACGCCTGACCGGGCGTTCTGGAAGACCTGCCGAGATACAGAGAGTTTGCCCGGGCGGGCGAATTCACTTCGCGAAACGCCTGACCGTCCATTTTACTGCTTTTAGAATTTTTTCACTTATTTTGGGCCCTTTTCTTGGGATCCCAACCATAGCTATAAATACTATTTGTAAGACCTTTATTTGCAGACTTTTGATAAATTATATTTTGAAAACTCCTTTGAGAGCATCTCCCTAGTGAGATTATTATTCAAATTCCTACTTGTAGGTTGCTTGATTTTGTCTATTAGACTAGGTCAAATATAGGTATGCATTTATGGTGGTGTATCCATAATTGTGGAGCCAATGGAGTGTTTGTCTTGGTGAAAGTAGCCTAGGTTTGCCCTCATTTTCTTGTGGGAGGTCTTAGGTCCCAAGGAGGATTCCTCCCTCTATACACTTCTTTCATTTTCTTCCCTCTCAACCCAAATCCCTTTTGAGTCTAGTTTTTAAAGCTAGGCTTACCTATCTATCATATCTTTCATTAAAATTGAGGGTCAAATACTATTTGTGGCATATCTTGGGAATATGGATGGTTCAATTATAAGAATCCTTATCAATAGTAATATCTCAAAGTGTGGGGTTGTCCAACACATATAATGAAATAAAAATCCAAGTAAATTAGATCGAGAGACGGATGTATGTTTATTTATTGGTTATACCTAAAATTTTCATTGCTTCAGAGAGTCTTCTAACTCAGTTTTCGGCCTAAACAAACTAGACCCATAGAATTTCAATGAGGCCATGCGCAACAAGGATCAACAGTCTTGAGAAGAGGTGATAATGTGAATCTTAAGGATTCAAGACACATATATTTGCCCCGGTCTTGTTCTTGCAAATTACCAACAACCCAAGTAAACCCAACAAGAAATGAAACAATAATAATGGCAGAAAAGGAAGAAGATGAAGGAGTTGTGATTTATATAGATGCTTGGAACCTATAGACCTTCTACAAATGAATGAAGACAACCCAAGGCAACTTTCACCAAAGCAAGAATCGAGTGGCTCCACAAAACTAGCAACACAAGAACTAGAATTGTATACCTTAACATTTAATCTAAGCCCGACTATAAATTAAGTGAAACCATAAGAAATTTTGATAAATCTTCAATGATGAAGAAGGATGCTCAATGTGAATACGTTGTTTGTTTACGTTCAAAGCTCCCTCAAATAATCTCTAGCAAAAGTATTTATACTAGAGGTAAAAAGGACTAAATAAAAGAGCCAAAAAGAGTTCAAAAATGCAAGTATCACAAATAGCCCAATCGGGTGTTTTCCCTCTTGCAGAAAAGCCCGGTCAAGCGAACCTACTGGAATTCGCGACCAAAAATAGTCAAAACGCTTGGTCGGACGTTTTCCCTTGAAAATTGCCCAGTCGGGTGTTCTTTCTGGAATCCTCCAAATACATTGTGTTTATCTTCGAAAGGGCTTTGCGTGAGTATATTAAACGCCCCAATCGGAGTCTGGATGAGAGAGTTATGACCATTATACGAAAGTCACGCAGTGAAGAGCGGATGACTCCAAATGAAACACCCGGACGGGCGTTGCTTCGCTCGGGTCGGGCATCGCTTCTGTTCCCTCCTCCCACGAGGCCTTGAGCACCATTTTTAGCTTCCGTTCGTCCCCCACTCGAGCACTCTCTTCAGAGGAGCTTATTCCACAGATGAATGTGCTTAAGTTGTCTTGCATCTTCTTTGTCATTCCCCTCGTCATTGATCGATGTATGTCCTTGGTGGGGTTGATCAAATGATGTGTGACTTGTGGATTCGCATCAGGTGATGTTAGCTGATTGCAATATATTCTTGTCAAAGAGGTTAAGACCTTGTAGTTCTACATGGGGCTGCAAAATCATTAGGAGCAAATCAGTCTACCAGATGGATGTGTACACGTCAAGGCTAGACTTCTAGTGAAAGGTAATACCCATAGTGAAGATATCGATTATGATTAGATCTTCTCCCCAGTAGCCATGTTAGAGGCTAGACTTCTAGTGAAAGGTAATACCCATAGTGAAGATATCGATTACGATTAAATCCTATATGAAATGGAATGTTTGGCAGTTGGATGTCAAATAAACTTTCTTTTCTTAAATGAAAGTATGAAGAAGACTATCTATATAGAACAAACTAATGAATTGAAAAGTCAAATATAAAGAATACCTACTATGATTTTGTTTTAAAAAGTCCATTTGTGGACTAAAACAAGCTCTAAGATATGGAACCTTTGTCTCTTTGGTAATCAAGTCCTTTGGATTTGAATAGTGCCCTGATCAAAGTTGGTAGTACAAGAAGTGTAATGAAAATACTGTGGTTGAAAACAACAAGAAGGTGTTGTTAGGCGTTATGACATGATTATCCAATCAGCTTGAGATGAAGTTTAGAGCATCCGCAGCGGTGGCGGTTGGCGCCACCGCCGTCCGTGCCAGCGGCAAGGCGAAAAACCGCCGCCGCTGCAACCGCGCCGCTGGCACGGCGCTGCTCGATGTATCGAGCACGTCCGTGCCAGCGGACGCACACGTGTCACTCTCCCATTCGCCAACGGCATAGCCGTTGGTTTCAAACAATTTTTTATTTTTTTTTTTAAAAAATCGGTTTTTTATTAAAAAAACCGATAAAAAATAAAAAAAAAAAATTTCACTTCCCCAAAAAATTATATCCGTTTATAACCGTTTTTCCCCACTTTTTAATTTTTTTTTTATTTTTTTACCCCAAAAATACACACTTTCATCTATAAATACCCCCAATTTCACTCCCAAAAATTCACACTTTCACTACACAATTCTCATCATCATTCTCTCATCTCCATTCTCATCTTCAATCTCTCATATCCATTTTCATCTTCCTCTCACACCCTACAACACCACTATGTCCGGTAACGACGACAACCCAAGCGGCTCTCACGGTTGGAACCCCGAATGGTTCGGTTCGCAACCGTTTCCTAGTCCGGAAACGGAATATTCGGCCCCTCCTCTCACCCAAGATTCGGGCGTTCCGAGTGGCTACCGGCCATACCCAATCGACGATCAAGGTGCCTCCGATGGGCGCTACGGGTGGACACCGGAGCCTAGGCCTCGCGCCCCTTCCCAAATGCCGAATCCTCCATCTCGCGCCGGTGTCCGCACACCGTACTCACCGGCGGAGATGGAAAGATTGTTCAAGGCGTACTTGGAAATCTCCGAAGATGCGGTGGTTGGAACGAACCAATCCGGCGATCACTTTTGGTGGCGCGTCTCTAGCCGGTACAATGCACACCGGCCGCCGGGAACGATCGAGCGCAACGAGAGTATGGTGCGCAACTGCATCGGCCGAGCCAACGAAGAAATTGGCAAGTTCAACGGCTATTTCATCCAGGAGTCCCGGAATGCCGGGAGCGGCCAAAGCGAGGTCGACATCATCACCGCCTCGCTGAGCACCTACCAATCCATGAACGGTAAGTCGTTCAAATATCTTAACGTTTGGCAGGAGACGCGGACGCACCCGAAGTATAAGGGAGGCATAACATCCTCCTCTAGCGGCTCCTCCAAACGCTCACGGTCAGTAGCACTATTCGACTCCGGCTCGGAAGAAGTGGCTAGCCAACTCGCCGGAGCTAACTTGGGTAGCCCCGATGCCGGACCAAGCGGTTCCCGACGCCGACCGCAAGGTAGGAAGAAGGCGGCGGCCGAACGACGTCGCGCCGCGACTCCATCTGCCCCTGCTCCCGAACCCGCACCCTATGTTCCACCTCCACCCCCGAACAACTCGTTGTGGGCCCTTTTGGCCCAACTCAATATGGCCGATAGGTCAACTATGACCCCCACGCAACTTCAAACGCACGAGTCCATGATATTGGGTCTCCAAAAACAATTGGGGTTGGTGCCGCCGGATGCGTAGTCTTCCTCGGGTTATATTAGCCAATAATTATGTAATTTTTAATTTTTAGGAGTTTAATTATGTAATTTTTAATTTTTAGTATTTTAATTATGTAATTTTTAATTTTTAGGATTTTAATTATGTCTTTTTATTTTATTTGTAATTTGTAATTTTTATTGTGGTTTTTTTAATGAATTTTAGTATTATGAAAATGTTGTTGTGTAATTGAATTTTATATTAATTGTGCTCGTCCTTGCGGAAGAGCACAGTTGTGGGTGTTGTGCTCTTGCCAGAGAGCAGGCATGAATAGTACCGCCCGGGCCCACAACCGTGCCGCTGGCAAGAGCACGGTTGTGGATGCTCTTATGGGCAAAGCAGGTCACATCTTTTGAATGAAGGTTATATAAGTTGTCAGGATAATATGTTAAGCTTATCTCAAGAATACATTGAGAATGTTAAGACATTTTCGCATGAAAAATTCTAAAAAAAATTATACACCCTTTCACATTTAAAATGTGTCCCAAAACAAATGAATATAAAAAATAAATGATATATAGACCATATACTTTAGTTGTGTGAACTGTGAAGCCTTATGTCTGATGTGATGTATAATAACCCCAACATATGTTTTGATATAAGCATGATAGCATCCATTTTCCTTAAATAGCACTCCTTCCATTGCATAAAAGATGTTACATTTATTTTTTTCACTCGTTTTGTAAAAATAATACTTAATAAATAGTTAAAATATAGAGAGTAAAGTAAAAGAGAAAATAATTTAGTGCAAAAAAAAGTGTGACATCTATTATGAAATGGAAGGAGTACTCTCCTTTGTCTTAATTTAGTTAAGTAGTTTCAAATCCAGAATAATCCAACTTAGTTGAGTAATTTCTGATAAAAAAACAAATACCAAGTTCAAAGTTCGTGGGAAAAAGTAATTTTTTTTGAAAGTGTTGTGATATTATGCACCAATATTCTATAGACAAAATACTCCATCTGGTTTTGAGCATGAGATTTTTATGTAGTATAGTTTTGTGAATTAATAAGGGAGAATAAAGTAAGAGAAATGTAAAAGTGGAGATAATGTTATTTCTATTTTAAAAAACATTTCATTTTTAATAAGAAACCAAAAAATGAAAACAGATGGAATATCTAATTATGTTAGTATTTTTCTATTTTATTCTATCTACTTTATTTTATCATAAATTTATTAATTTTCGTATAAAAAAAATGCCCAACTAAGTTGTGACATAGACAAGTAAACATGAAAAGAAAATGAAACACAATGTCTACAGTGTCCCGTGTGTTAAAGAGAGATCCTTGTTAGCGTGGCAAGGTTGGATTGATTTTGTTCCGGCAATCAATTCCTCCTCCGAGTTTGTGATTTCTTGAATCTAATCCCAAATTTTTTTCACGCCGACAACTGATATAGAATGGCGAAATCCTGGTCATCAAGATTTATCAGCCGTAGTTTTCATCAAATTGCATCAAAGCCCTCTTCAAGCGGCACTCCCACGACCAGCGCCATCTCCAATTTCATCGCTACCGCCCCTGCGGCAACTCAAAGCCCTAGTTTTTCCTCGTGGCTGTGGAATTCCCCAAAACCCCAATTATCGTCACCGGCTGGTGTTTTTGGGAGATTGTATCGGCATCACGAACTGTTGCAATGTAGGAATTCTCTAGGGTTTAGGTATTTTTCGCTTAATCGCGGTGAGATGGGTTCTAAGCTTTTCGCTTCAAAAATGGCGAAAAAGCCTGCTGTGGCTCTTAAGAGTGCGTTTGACCGGTACAAGGAGGCGGTGAGGCTGCAGATTGAAGCATTCTGGAAGAGGAATTATATGGTGGTGCTGGGCGCTGGGGGATTGGTTGTGTGCATTCTGCTATGGCGGCTGCTGTTCGGCATCGCAACAACGTTTATTGGTTTCTCGGAGGGTATGGCCAAGTATGGGTTTCTGGCTCTTTCGACCGCCATAGTTGCCTTTACTGTGAGTTACTCTTCGCTTGTTCTCGATGTCTCTAATGTATAAGCTTTGCAACTAGCTATGTGTATATGTTGCTGTTTGTTTTTAGTTGATTATTGCTTGATGATGGATAGTAATTTCTGGTTGGCTTTCTGCATTAACTACCGATTGTTTTAATTCGTTGCGTAGGTGTATGACTTAGAATGACATAGCTAGTTATTGGTGTGTATGATCTAGAATGACATAACTGCAGGCTCGATCTTATACCCTATTGATTGTGTATTTTCTGGAGCTATAAGTTATGGTGATATTATCTGATTTGCTTGATGTAGGCCTTTTTCTGTTATAGAAATGGCTAGCTCTAGCTGAATTGGAAGTGCTGATAACCTTATGAGTTATGACTCAAGTTTTCCGAACCCCCTCCTCAAGGTCTTTTTAGTTTCTAAGAAAAGTTTGAAATCTCAGGCACTATCTTTTAAGAGCTCAAGTTATTTGTTTACTTCAATAAATGTGAGCAGATTGTAAACAATCAGCATGTCTAGTGAGAAACACTGGGTTCACACTCATGATGTGTAGTCCTTATGTGTATCTTTAGTTAGACATTTTCAAAACAAGTGTGTATCTGTGATGATCCCTCATTCTACTTGCATGTGTGAGGCCTTGAAAATCGACAAGGAGAAAAAAGAGAACACATAATGATCAGATTGAGGCTTTATACACCCTGAGAAAGGAATTTTTAGCCAGGTGGCCGTAGTTGTCTGAAATAAGTTGTCTGGTTCTTTGCGTACTCTTTTTTTAAGTTGCTTATTTTGTCCCTGGGACATTCTTTGCTATTTTTGCTTAAATCTGATATTGACGAAGCTGTAATGCAATAGAAGGCTAGGTGCTACTTGGGGCTTGCATTTTCTTCATTGTTAGTTGTTATGTGGTTGTCTGTTTACCACATTTTCTGCTTCCCTGCCCTTACGACCTTAGTACATTTCTAAGTTGACTCATGGATGATGTGCTTGACTTTGCCAGAATAAATGGTTGATTTTTAAATTCAGTTAATATTTACAATGTGGGGTTTGGGCTAAGACTAGAAATTCTTCTTGTTTAGCATTTAGCAATAGGAAAGGTGAACAAGGAAGTCCAAGGGAGAGGTGAAATGAAGAGCATATATACAAATAACTTGATTAGGATATAGAAATTGAATCATTTGATGGTATTACTTATGATTATTTTTCTGATGATGTAATATGATCTTTCAGATTACTGTCCAATTTTCACTTTTTCCACCTGGTTATCAAACACGACCTTGAAAATGGACTTTCTGCCAAGACAACAATTTATATGTGATGACCTTTTTTCTTAAATTCATCTGGTTTTTTAGTTAAGAGCTGTTTTTGACGATCACACTACAAATTTTCTTATCTCTAGGGCCTGTATTTCCGTGCAAGATTTACTGTCAACCCTGACAAAGTTTACAGAATGGCCATGAGGAAGTTAAATACATCAGCTGGCATTCTTGAGGTAATGGGTGCACCACTCACGGGAACGGACTTGAGAGCCTATGTGATGTCAGGAGGGGGAATCACCCTGAAAAATTTCCGACCTAGGTTGGGAAGCAAACGATGTTTTCTTATTTTCCCTATTCATGGTTCAGAAAGGAAGGGATTAGTCAGTGTCGAAGTCAAGAAGAAGAAAGGCCAGGTTTCCTCCAATTCTAGCCAAGCCTGATATTCTTCTTGAAGTTATTGTTCATTATTTGTGTATAACTGCTTGTATGTCTTTATTGTCTAATTATCAACACAAGCACTTTGATCCTATGGGTTTAAGAAAGCGTTTTCTCTGCTGACAAAAGTTATTCATAGAGCTTCAAAATATAGATTGTGGGTTTCGGTTTGGTCCCAATTCCCTTAACTTGAGATACAGTAAAGCTTTTATTAACTAGGTATTCGTTGCAAGTCTAATGGTTCACGATTCTTCATATTTTACAAGTTATGACTTCAATTCTCCAGTCAAGTTTCTAGTTGTTTTTATGAAACAGAGGATTTGCTTCTGACTTGTATTAGTTGTCTACTTTTACTGTGAAGGAGAAGCAACCTTGAAAAATTTAGCTTATCTTACCTTTTATGGTTTTCTCGTTAGTCTGGATTGATTTTGAGAATTCAACTTTAATAGGAGCGAAAGAAAATATTTTCTCAATCTTATACTTACAGGATGTATAACTATTATGCAGTATGATATGAAATTATTGGCAGTGGATGTTCCTGTGGCAACTGGACCTGACCAACGCCTGTTCTTGATCGGGGATGAAGAAGAGTACAGAATAGGTGGTGGTTTAATCTCTGAACTGCGAGATCCAGTTGTCAAAGCTTTGGCAGCTGCTAAGGAGTTCGAAGCACGTGACGAGAAGGAGGATGAGGAGGACGATGCAAGGGAACTTGAAGAAGCAGAAAGAAAGCATCAAGAAGAAGTTGAAAAGCTCCAAAAAGAGCAATCCAAATAAGTGTTTGTGGACTCCCTCTCTTGAGTCTCTGGGATTCGTGTTTTTTTTGTTCACAAAATATTTCCCTTCAACCTTTTGTTCAATTGCTGCTGCTGAAATTGCCTTTGTAACATAATATCTCACATCATCGACATGATGAAAGGGATCATACTGTGAGGGAGAACCTTTCTTCACTTTGCCATTTCTTTCCTTCATTTTCCTATCTAAATAAACAGGATTTACCAATTTTTGAATAATTATAAAATGCTGTTTTTGGATATTGTATCCTAATTTTTACTAAGCGTTATGCACTTGTATTTAAAAATTAAAGATAGAATTATGTTAAAATCTATATTTGATAAGAGTTTATTTTCTTAAAAATACTTATTCGTCGATTAGTGTTCATAATAATGGATTAGAAAATTAATCAAATTACTTATAAAGAAATTCTGCGACTGAAAAATATAAAAAAAATTGGATAACATCTCATCTACCCATAGATACTCGTTGAACCTATATAAAGAGAACATTTATTTGTTCATTAAATTCTCAATTAAACACATTTATTCTTCCAGCTTTTGTTCTGTCATTCAATTCAAATCAAGACTCTTAACATCTCCTCCACGTGCTAAGAAAATATAATGATAATATTAAATGCATTTTGTTAACGTTGAATAATACTCAACCTCCCGGCTCATAATTGTATTTTCCCTTATATTTCATTAGCCAACGTTTAAAAATAGCATAATGTTTTCTCTATAACGAGGCATTTATTATAGAATTTATAGTAGTAGTATTATATATGATGGCCAACCCCTAAACTTCCTTTCAAGAATAGTGGACCGTTGAAACACAGTTTCAAATCTTCACATACAAATATACATGCATATTTGAAACACAAAAAAACAAGGTCTTGAGAGTTAGATCGTGTTGTTTCTTGAAGACTGATTGTCTACGGCGCAACAGCGGATTTGTAAGTTCTATAAAATATATAAATTAATGTTAATTTCTGTGACTCTCACTTTATGTAAAAGAGATAATAAACTATAGATTAGATTACAATCATCAAAATGCAAATTTTGTTTTGAATGATTAAGCACTACTTCTTGAATACTAGTTGTCTCTTTGTATGTGTCTGCGCCGGTAATTTCGGTGGGAAATGGTGTTTTTTTTTAATTATTAAAAGTAGAATCTATTTAATTGTTTTAAGCTAATACTAGAACCTTTCTTTTTGCTTGAGTGTGTGTATTCAACTAGTCCTCTTTTACATTTTATTTTTGGCTTATTTGAGTGTTGAAATCTCTCCGTCATACATATGATTAGTTTTGGGGCGTATTATTTAGAATTTAGGTTAATGTATAACTTAGAAAGACTAGACATACTACTCTCTAAACCAGCCTATCTTAGCTTTAGTAGCACCAAACCAAAGTGGCAACTATACTTTTGCTTTCGCTTTTACTTTATTTTTGAATTATTTCCTTCTTCTTTACTAGTATGGGTTTTTGATTCTTCCCTATTTTTTCTCAATCTCTTACCTGAAAATGCAAATAACCCTCAATTTAAAAACAGAACAAATTTGATTTGCATTATATAAAGCGACTTCTGCTTTTCCACCACTACACTTTTCCCAACTTTAGCTTTTTCACAAAAAAAGGGCTTCGCAATTAACTCTATAATTCAAATAATTGATGTCTTTCTCACTAAGCAAGCTCATAATCTTGCCGACGCCTCCCTTTTCCATTTCAGTACAGCACCAAATTACATTTTGTCCAATAATGAACATTCTCAAATTTCAAGTATAAAGTATTGCATAATTTTGTTAATCAATCAATCAATCCCATGCTAAGGAAATAGTAGTAAAATTGAATGTGAAGAACATCAAATAAAAGTGAAAACATAGTAGTGGTTTAGCTTTTGTAGTAGAATAAAAAAGCTTGCACAGAATCTGCAAAAGGTGAAATATCAAAATTTCCAACCATTTGATTCATCCATCATCACATCTCTCTCTCTCTCTTTCTCCCTTGCTCAACCTAGTATGCTTCACTAGTTATACTTATACATGCTTGTTTCAACAATCATGATGCTCTTCATGATTAACAGAATGATGATTTCCTGTTTTATTTCAATTGGTATGATTGTTTAAATTTGTTGCTCTTTCAGCTGAAGCAAAAAAAATCAAAGTCCAATGAAAAAACTCATCACCACCACCATTATTCTCTTGCTATCACTGGCCACACACATCAACTCCGACCTCAGCTCCGACGCAGCTGCCCTCCTCGATTTCGCGGGCAGCGTTCCACACGTTCGCGAGCTCAACTGGAATGCTAGCGCCGCGGGCACAATCTGCACTACATGGACAGGCATCACCTGCTCCAACGACAAAACCCGAGTGACGGGAGTCCATCTCCCGGCCCTCGGCCTCTTTGGCCGGATTCCGGCCAGCACGATCGGAAAGCTGGACGACCTCAAAGTCCTAAGCCTGAGATCAAACCACCTCAGCGGCGATCTCCCTTCCGACATCCTCTCCCTCCCTTCCCTCCAAGCTCTGTACCTACAACGCAACAACTTCTCCGGCCCCATCCCGGCCTCCCTCCCGCCCCGTCTCGCCCTCTTAGATCTCTCCTCCAACTCCCTCTCCGGCCTCATCCCGCCCTCCCTCGCTAACCTCACGAGGCTCGCCGTGCTCAACCTCCAATCCAACTCCTTCACCGGAAATCTGCCTGATTTAGACATTCCATCTCTCAATCTTTTCAATGTCAGCTACAATTCGCTAAACGGCACCATCCCTCAGTCCCTCCGCAGATTCCCCGCTTCCTGTTTCGTCGGAAACGCTAATCTCTCAACCTCATCGCCTTCTCCACCAACGAAAACAAGGAAGCTTAACGTGGGAGCCATTGTTGCTATAGCAATCGCTTGCGTAGCTCTGTTTTTACTAGCAATGATGTATCTCCTCTTCTGTATAAAGAAGAGGAGCGATGGCGAGAGGGCCTCGACGAGAGTGATCAAGGTGAAGACTTCATCATCGGACGGGGGAGTGGCGACGGAGAATCTGAAGTCGGATGATTTCGGGAGTGGAGTGCAAGGGGCGGAGAAGGTGAGGCTGACAGTGATGGAAGGAATCTCATTCGGCTTCGATCTGGAGGACTTGCTCCGGGCGTCGGCGGAGGTGTTGGGGAAGGGGAGCCACGGCACCACCTACAAAGCCATCCTAGACGAGTCCACCACCGTCGCTGTTAAGAGACTCAAAGAGGTCGGAGTTGCCAAGAAGGAGTTCGATCAGTACATGGAGCACGTAGGCCGCCTCGGACGCCACCCCAACGTTGTCCCCTTGCTTGCTTACTATTGCTCCAACGACGAGAAGCTTCTCGTCTATGAGTATATGCCTTCGGGTAGCCTCTCTGCTGCCCTGCACGGTATGTTTCTTTGAAAATCCTCATTCTTGTCCCATATCATCTTGTTAATGATTTTGTGTATATTCTTGCATAGGGATGTAATCAACTGCAAAATCAATATATTGTACGAACTTGAAACTATGATCTGGACCGTTATATTTTAAGATTTGATAATGTCAACACAATGTTGACATTTTCTGTTGATGTTATTTGTCCTCTGTTGATATCAAATCTTGCAATCTAACAATCCAGATCATAGTTTGGAATTTGTAGAGAAGATACAGTTTGCTGTTTGCATTTTATGTTGGAGTTTGAAGAAAACATACAGTTTGCATTTTATGTTGGAGTTTGAAGAAAACATACAGTTTGCATTTTATCGCTACTCTTCTTGTATAACCCTCTGCCCTTATGTGCAGGAAATCGAGATGTAGGGGGAGGATTGGACTGGGAGTCGAGGCTAAATGTGGCGATCGGAGCAGCAAGAGGTGTGGCACACATTCACTCAGAAGGTGGGGCGAAGTTCATCCATGGCAACATAAAGTCCTCCAACATACTCTTAAGAGGAGGTCTCGACGGCTGCATCTCCGACTTGGGGTTGAGCCCTATGCTAACAGGCTACAGTGACGTCAAGTATCGTGTAGCCGGATACAGAGCACCAGAGGTGATTGAGGCCAAGAAGGCCGCCACACACAAGTCGGATGTGTATAGCTTTGGTGTGGTGCTTCTTGAGATGCTGACGGGGAAGAGCCCGGTGAGGTACCCCGGGTACGAGGAGGTGGTTGATCTGCCGAGGTGGGTGAGGTCCGTGGTCCGGGAGGAGTGGACGGCTGAGGTTTTCGACGTGGAGCTGATCAAGCATGGCGGGGTCGAGGAGGAGCTAGTGCAGATGCTGCAGATCGCGTTCTGCTGCGTGACCAAGGTGGCGGAGGCGAGGCCGTCGATGGATGAGGTGGTGGGGATGATGGAGAGGGTACGACATCCCGACGTCGATAATAGGCCGTCGTCCGAGGACAACGCGCAGACGCCGTAAGACAGGGGAGGGAAATTGTAGTATCCAACATGTATATCAACTAGTACTACTACTAGACAATATTATTATTTGGATTTTGTGTTTGTTGGTTGTGATGTGATTTGCAGTGTAGTTTGTATTGTGTAGCGACCATTTTTCATTTCCTAAAGAGGGATGCTAGCTTCCCAACATCCCTTTCATTTGCATGCCTTGTTTCATTTATCTTTAGAGAATTAGAGTAGATTAATAATAGATATGTACTCTACATCATGATTGCGTTTTTGCTTCTTAGATAAGAGTCGGAGCATTCACATAAATTTCTAAAACTCAAACCCCGGTTCCTCCATGCATACTCGTGGAAAGGAATATCAAAGTATTGATTTTTTTTAACAAATTAATTATTCCAGTTGGACTTATCTAAAGATTCGGGCCCACCAAAATTTGGGCATGCACTTCTTCCTTTTTAATTCGTCTCACAAAAATATACACTTTCCAATTTTGAAACTTTTTTTTTATCTCTATTGAGGTGGGACCCCCTTCTACACTAATAATATTTTTAATAACTTTTTATTTCTATCTCTCTTATTTTCACCAATTGTGCATTAAAACTCGTGTCTAACCCAAAGTGCTCTTGTGGGACGGAGGGAGTATTGATTTGGTGTTCGATATACCATGATATAAAGTCGTTTATTATTTATGTCTGCTTGATAATGTTGATTTGGAACAAGGATTTAACCTACATTGACCATTTTATGCATTGTCATAAAATTGCGATTCCTGTCTTTGTTAAATTTTTTTTGAACTTGATTTATGCATTGTCTAATATCTATAGTTCAAATTTTATTTGTAGTTAAAGTTAAAAACCGGCTCAAAACTGCCTAAACCAGCACAAACCTGATGAGTTTGAACCGGAGAACCGTCTGGTTATGGTTCATACTAACGTGGAACCGGAACCAATCGCAACCATCGGTTCTGACCCATGAGATGAGCATCACTATTAGTATTGTCCAATCTTCTTTATAAGTAATTTGTTTAATAAAATAAGGTATTAACTTGAATTCAAAAGCAAATTGTGTCAACATTAAAGGTGGTTATAAACTTGATCTCATAGGAAAAAAAGTAAAACCAGTTATCATTCAATGAACCAAAAAAATAAATCTGATTAAATTGTTTTTGTTTCCTAGATGCTCCATGCACGGAGTTCTATTATATGAAGTAGGTCTCCTCCTTTTTTCAATTTGGGCATCTCGTTGTCCGATCACCTTTTTTAATGTTGATCAATTCTAAGGTAACTTTTAATCCTTACGTGCGTTATGATTCTATTATGATTCTCGACATAAAGGAAGATGATTCTTTAAGATTCTTGACATCAACGACAATGATTCTTTTATTCTGCCTATTTTCCCTAAAATTGGTCATGATCTTTGTAATATAATTTTCCAGACATATTTGTGTCAATGAGAATTATTTATACAGTTATATTATGTCGTGGGTAGAGAAATAACAATCAGAATTTTTGAAGGTACATTTTATCAAATGAAATTGGAATTTTGTGCTTCATCAACATTCAAGAAGTTGGAGCGGAGGGTATACTCCGGAGGATTTTATCGAGGCGCCGTAAGGTCTCTTCGTCCACTGCGGGAGGTGGAGCGGCGGCGCTGATTTATGGTGGAAGTTGAGAGGATGGGCTGGGGTTTTCAACTTGGGCCTGGAACGAGGTTTCCCGGTCGCCACTCTCGGCGCCGGCATCCGAGGATGAGGATGAAGTTGGAATTATATTGGATTTGATTTAAATTGGAAGAGAGTGTATTGGATTATTCTTTTTTATAGTTACACATTCTTGAATGTGCTACTCTTTCTTTCAATGTGGGATAAAAGTCATTATTTATAAGTATATGATAGATCGTCCATCATTCTTCGTCTATATTAATACTATATCTTCTATTATTATAAATTAATAACAAATATTATTACATAAACTATTATTCATTAGTTATTTATCATTAATGATTTGCTTATATTTATAAATTTATATATATGTTAACTAATAAATAATATTATACACATTAAAAGAATAATTCTTATACAAATTGTATAAACCTAACAATAATTATTATACAAATAAATATTTTCTATATACAAATTATATTTCTCAATAATTCTTTATTTTTATCAATCAAGAATATATTTGAATAATAATTTTGTTTATATATTATACAAAACATGAAGAAAATTAGAAGTCAAAAGAAAATTTTGTATCCCACATTGGAAAAAGATGAATGAATGCTCTAAACATGTAGTTATAAAAGAAAATACTTCAACATATTTTGTCCCACATCGAAAGTGAAACATAAAACATTCAAGGATGTCTCTATAAAAGAGAAACAACCAAGAATGATTTTGTCCCACATCGAAAGTGAAACATAAAACATTCAAGGGTGTCTCTATAAAAGAGAAACAACCAAGAATGACTTTGTCCCTCATCGAAAGTGAAACATAAAACATTCAAGGATGTCTCTATAAAAGATAAACAACCAAGAATGGTTTCATAAATTCGCAAGCCCATCAAATATATATGGGCTATTATGAATTTCTTGTATTCATTTATTTGTAAAAGTTGTTTTTAAATATAAAAATCAATTTTAATAAATAAATAATTTTTTTTAAAATTTCGGTTGAACCGCCGGTTCATGAACCGAAACCGGCGGTTCAGGCAAAAAACTGGCAGTTTTGAACCGCCTCGTGAACCGGCGGTTTTTTGAACCGGAACCGGAACCGCCGGGATCCTTGGCGGGCCAGTTCCGGTTCATGCATATGATGAACCGTGAACCGCCGGTTCATGAACCGGAACCGGCGGTTCGGAACCGTTGTGCATGCCTAGGCAGGATCAGTGGAATTTCTTCCATTGTGTCCGCCTCGGTCTTGTCTCTGTAGGGCTCAACCCGATGACTCTTGACCACGATGGAGAACGAATTGGGGGGGGTCTCCTGGGAGTATGTTTGCCTCTTGTGTGTGCGTTGTCATGATGGTACGAGGGTCCGCCCATTTTGAATTTCGCCTCCTGGGTATCAGTTTGAGTTGACACTGGAAGAGTAGCTCTTTCTGCCCCACTATGAGCTCTTCCTTTCTCAAAGCGGGGTCGAGTCTGCGTTGTCGATCAAGGTGGGGTGTCACTCCTTCTTCTAACCTGGCGGGATACATGCACAGATCTGGGTCAATCTTTATCGCGTCTGCTGTTTTCCACTTGACCACCTCTTGACCCAGCCTCAGTTCTTCCATCAATTGTCCTCCATGTCCTTGCAGATTTGGTTTGGATGGTTTTTGATACGTCTGGTTGGACAGATTCTTGAGGGTAACTGGCGATGCAGGTAAAGGCAATAGTTGCCTTGTAGGCGAGGGACCTTCCTTCAAAAGAATGTCCGTACGCCTTCCTGGAGGAATTTTGCTGATACTGTGATATCCAGCCCGTACCGACTGGATCTACGTCTGAAGATTATAGGCTAAAGGCCATCCCCTTCGTCTTGAAGGGTGATGCTGGAGTATGGCTGTCGAGACTGCCAAAAGGGTCCATCAAAACATGGGCCGAGTTCCGAATGATATTCCTTGATCGATTCTTTCCAACGTCAAAAACGAGTGCCCTCAAGCGGGAGATTACAGAAGCCAGACAGGAGTACGATGAGCCCATCGGCCAATACTGGGATAGATTCCAAGGGCTGCTTCAAGCATGCCCCAACCACAAGCTGGGGGAGCGGGAGATCTACTCGATCTTCTACGGTGGACTGACAGTCGACAACAAGAACGACCTCAACCTCGCAGCTCAGGGGGATTTCTCAAAGACCCATTCAGCCAAGCCAAAAACATCCTGGAAAGGCTTATCGAGGCTAAGCGCTCGTACAAGACATCCCGTAGCCAGTACAGAAGGGGTGCGGTGCACGCAGCCGAGGCGCGCAATGACGAAAAGCTGGAGGCTCGATTTGAGCAGATGGAGAAGAAGCTGCTAGAGGCAGTAGAGAAATCCAGAGCACCTCCGCCACCTGCACCCAAAGAACAGCAGTATGTGCCGCCGCCGCCACCACCAGAAGAGCATCACTATTACTATTGCGAGTTTCCCCCTGAGGTGGAGCCGCAAGCCCAAGTGAATGCCGTCGGCCACTGGAATGCGAATGGCAACTGGATCCAGGGTAAACAGAGAGACGCTCCATGGAGAGACCACCCGAACTTTAGGTGGAGTGATTCAAATCAAAGCCAACCACCGCAACCAGCGCAACAGTACTTACAATTCATCGAAGGACAGCCCAATTGGCCCGCACGCATTCATGAAAGACCACAGGATGGAGGCAACAAGATAAAAGGCGGTCAGGGGACCTGGTTAGCAGGACAGCAGGGCAACTGGTCAAGTGGAGGACAACCTAACTGGTTAAGTCGACAACAGGAAGGGAATTGGGGGTTCCAACACCAAGGCCCTCAGTCAAACAACCAGGGAAGAAAACCAAATAATCAAGTGGTCAATTATGTTCCGCCGCACCCGAGAGGAAACCAGCAATCCCAAGGGAACCCACAGTACTTCCAAGAGAGCCAACAGAATCATTTACCCCAGAACCAGCCAGAACAGTATGGACCTTCCGGCTACTATCTACAAGGCCATGGAGGAGGTCGTTTTAATCAGAGGTATAACAAACAGCAAAATGAAGGTCCAGGAGATATGATGATCCCACATCAGCCCCACGATGCAATGCGAAAAATACCAGAAGCCCAGAGAGAACAGAGGGCTGCACTAGATATGCTTACAAAGCAGTTATCTCAGGTCGCCATGTCACTGGCGAGCTGAGGGGAAATGAAGGAAAAATTCCGGCTACAGTGCAGCCACCACCTGGGCGAGAGAATGTCAATGCAGTATCTCTAAAATCAGAAAAGTTTATCAAAGCCCATCTGCGAGTTCTCCAGCACCCACAGACGGACCCAATCATGAAGAAGACCATGAGTCCAACGCCTTTGGTCAAGTCACAAAAGAAGGAGAGTCTAGTGCCCTTGAACAAGTCACTGAGAAAGGAAGGATGGTCGAAGCAGAAAATGTAGCCGTGGTGATCCATCCTAGTGATCTTCCACCAAAGAAGACTGACCCAGGGGTGTTCACACTCCCAATTTCCATCAGAGACGTTCAAATGGAGCACACAATGTGCGACCTAGGGGCTTCCATCAATATTATGCCGTATTCTATATACGAGAAGCTAGGAGAAGCTAAGCTTGTCAAAACCGATATGGTGATACAGCTAGCAGACGGGTCTTACATTCACCCAGATGGAGTTCTAGAAGATGAAATCGTCAAGATAAACAAATTCATGTACCCCGCCGACTTCTTCGTCATAAAGATGACAGAGCCAGGAGCGGAGGAATCTATTAGAGTCCTTTTGTGATGGCCATTCCTATCTACAGCCAGTGCAGTCATAGACGTCCGCCATGAGACGATGAATCTGGGTTTTAATAGAGAACAGCTTACATTCGATATTGATAAAGCTGTGAGAAAGCCACATGATAGTGAGAGCATACAATCGGTAGATACTATCAGACCTTGGGAGAAAAAGGAATTCTTCAAAAGACCTTCCACTGATTCCATTGAAGATGAACAGCTTAAGAAGGAAGCAGCTGAATGGTTCGATGCAACGATGACTGGGGAAATGGATGATCAAGCCATTGAAAGGGCAATTATGGATTTCTGTAAGCCGCCACAACTAGCTGAGTCAGAAGAGATCACTCAACCGGTAAAATTCCTCTAGGAAGGCGTACGGGCATTCTTTTGAAAGGCCGTAAAAATGGGATAAAACGGCCAGTACTCCTGACTTGATCGCGATGGTTCGCATCCCAGGAGTAACGGCAATGACATTTGTGGGATCCTTCTTTTCATGAGCATGCAGAGAACCTATTCCATAGTCATTGTCGACGAGGGCCATCTCTGCTTCTGCTTGTTCAAGTGGTGGTGGTTTAGGTTGCGCGTTCTGCTCTCCTTCTTCTTCGCTGGTCAGTTGGTCAACGACTACTGCTGCTGCTAGTGCGACTCTGTAACGAGTGGTAACTACGCCGGCTTCTTGGACTCTCCAATGAGCGTTAGTGCCTCTGTATATAAGAGGGTGATTCCAGTGGTCGCCGCGGTGGTACCTTCTCATCAACAGAAGAAAAAACAAATGAGAAAAGAAAGAAACAAAATTATATACACCTATGTGCTACACACAAACATAAAATAACACCATGCTTCCCCGGCAACGGCGCCATTTTGGAAAGCCTCGAGAATGGGCGCGAATAGAGTATGGATCAAGTTATATGGAAGATAACTGAACCGGTTGGATCAGTTAGCAAATGTCGTTGCCATTTGATCAATGCAATCTCGCTCTCACTCGTTTCCTACCAAAGTAATTTATAAACTCCCAATCTCGCGCTACTTTAACAGTAAAGCGGCAAGTTCGGGGTCGATCCCACAGAGAAGCTAGTGTATCAAGTGTGTGAGTAGTGAACAGGGGGTTGGCTGCTGCCA
The DNA here is from genome assembly GCF_004379255.2 of Salvia splendens. Classification (NCBI taxonomy): domain Eukaryota; kingdom Viridiplantae; phylum Streptophyta; class Magnoliopsida; order Lamiales; family Lamiaceae; genus Salvia; species Salvia splendens. Next base: position 16,858,457 of record NC_056038.1, read on the forward strand.
CGTTTTAACTTTGAGAGTTTTTAACTACTGATTTTAACTTAGACAGAAAGTAACTAACTACTTGCTCAAGGGAAATTTAACTACTGGGTCAAGTGAATTTCAGACTAGAATGAAAATTAACTACTTAGAACAGTAAGCATAATGATGAAAACAAAAGCAACTTTGATTAAAGCTAAAACTCAGAACAGTACAGCGTGAAATTTAAACTAAGCTAACACTTCGGAACTACGAAAGCAAGTAAACCGAGAAGATCCTCGGCGGGAAACTTTAGAATACGCCGACAGATATCAAGTATTCTGCAGCGCTTCTTCAATCACCCTTTCTAACTAAGCATTACTTTATCTAAGCTATCTAGAGAACTGAACTAACTAGAGAGCTAAACTAAACTAAACTAAACTAAAGACGGAAAGTAAAGGATCAGATTCTTTTTGCGTGGTGGCACATCCTCTATTTATAGGCTCGGCACGACCTCCAGCTGGATAACGATCTTGGCAGGGAATATTCGCTCATGCTGAGAGTGAGCGACTCGTTGATTGCTATGTGCTTTCCTTCTAGAATGACGACGCTTTTCTGTAACAGATTCATGACTCAGCTCCGTCCTTGCATCTCATATATCAACATGTGTCCCATTCTAGAACGTTGTCCTTGCTAACAGAATGATGCGCACCATCCAGCTCATTGCCTCACATGTCTTTCTTCTGGAAGCCAGTGGTCCCCTCCTTAGCTGCTTGATTACTTCCCTTGATCAATTCCCCCGCTTTCTGGCCTTTTTCGCCTATTGTACTTGCTTGATCAGTTTGGCCTGGTTGCCTTGGTCAAGCGGCATTTCTGCACATTTAACACTTGCTTTGCGCGATAAAACCGATCAAGTAGCGTACATTTTACCCCTAAACCGATGCATGAAATGAGCCTTATCAGTATTACACTAAGGTAATCCGTGCATCCTCACTGCATCCTTTTTCTTTACGAGAGTGTTTATTCTGATAAATTATCAATCTTTGTTATGATTTATAGTTAGACTAATTGTAGGCTTTGGGTCTACTCAAGTCGTACAAACGAAATGGTGATCACGATGGCAAGGCAGCACTTGCTGGGGAAACAATGTCCATCTTGTAACTACAATGGACAAGTGGGAAGAAGAGACACCAGAAGCCAAACGAGAAGGCAAAGTTGTAGGATATTGACCTTATTTAAGTAAGATAGACAGGGAAAAATGAAATTGGAAGTATACATTTGGAAATATGTTTTGCAAATTGGTTGTTAGTTAAGGAGTTTATTTTCTTATACTACCTTGTGTTGTGGGAACAGGTGGTTGTGAACTTCAGTGCGCATCATGGTGCGGTCCTTGTAGAGCGATAGCACCTGCTTGTTCCGAACTTGCTGATAAATATACATCGGTTGTGTTATTAACAGTTGATGTCGATGACTTGGATGTAAGTTTCCTCTCCCATTCATATTTTGGAGCTCCTTTCCCATTCCGAACTTGTAAATGATGGTGCAGGAATTGAGTGCTGAATGGAATGTCGAGGCCACTCCGATGTTCTTTTTCCTGAAAGACGGGCGACAGCTGGACAAGCTCGTGGGATCTAACAAGTCGGACCTTCAGAAGAAAGTTGCATCCGTTTGTGGTTCCAACGCAAGCTGGCCGCATTGAATTGCTTGTTTTTGCTTGACAAAGCTAAGTAGCTAGAGCATCATGCAAGAACTCAACCAATGTTTGTTGTATTAATTATGGTTGTTTTTAACCATGTTTAGATTTATAGCTCTTTGTTTAGTTACATTGATAACTTTTTAGCTTACCTATTTTGGTTGTAAGATATGTATAGTTGTTTCTCATCTTACGGCAAATCTACGCAAAGTGCTCGAGGAAGCAGTTTGTTTGTAAATGCACCAATGACACATTTGCTTTACCTTATAAAGATCATTACCATACTCATTAACTAGTCAAACTAGGGGTTGTTCGGTTTGGAAGATTATATATCGGGAGTAAATATGTATTGTGTAATTAGTTCATAAGATTGAATCTCACAACTCAATCTTAGATGGATAATCATGTGATAATTAGTCATAGTCACTCCCCTTCAACTAAAATAATCTTAGACCACATCTCTGTTGGATAAAGGACTTTAGAGTTCCTAGAATAGTTGGTAACAACTTTACAAGATAAAACATTTATTGTGTTTAGTTCCAAGAGAGCATTGTTCCAAGAAACACTCATTGAAAAGAGTATCCACCACCCCTATAAATACAAGGGTGTTAGATATCATCTTCATTCAACAATAATATAACAATCATTTTCTCTACAATCCTTTCAACATGGTATCACGAGCAAGAGTTCGATCTTCATATTTTTGGAAATCAGAAAATTATCATCACTGTTCCACAACCCATCTCAACCCTTTGGCCAATTCAAGGCAATAAACAATCCTTACCATACCTATTCCCAACCTGAAACAAAGACCGGATCAAGTGAGCACCAAATTAGGGCTGGCAATTTTCGACACGACACGATAATCTGACACGAATCAGCACGAAATTATTGGGTTGGGGTCAAGTCTTATTGGATCCGTGTCCTTATCGGGTTGACCCATTAAGAACCCGATAATTTCGGGTTGGGTTCGGGTCGGATATGGGTAACCCATTAAGAAATAATATTATTATTTTTATTATTATTTAAAATATATATATTACTTTAATTTTTTAATTTCTTATAAATTAGGTTTAAATAGTATAAAATGAATTTTAATTGTGTAAATTAGGTTAAAAATGAATGTTTAATCGTGTAATAATAGGTTTTAATCGTGTAATATCAGGTTCGGGTTGTTATCTTGTCGTGTCAACCCATATTATATCGTGTCGATAACGGGTTCGTGTCGGGTGTGGGTCGTGTTCGGATTTGAAGGTAGCAGGTCGGGTTCGTGTTCGGATTTACAGTTTCCTTAACATGTCGGGTTCAGGTTAGGCCTTATTGGGTTGGGTCATTATCAGGTTGACCCGATAACGACTCAATCCGCACGATTTGCCAACCCTACACCAAATACACGAATCCAAATGGCTAAAACAGAGTCAGTTTTAATAGGGATCAAACTAGATGGGAAAAACTTCCCTGTTTGATCTCGGCTATGCGCATAACTATTGGTTGCCGAGAGAGGCTCGACCACATCGAGGGAGACACCGATCCGCCCAAACCCGACGACCCAAAGTTCAAGGAATGGCAGGCGACTGACTTCATGGTGTTCTCCTGGAACATGGAATCGCGCCTTGTGGTTCAGTTCACTCAAACATCAAACCGCCAAGGCAATGTGGTGAAGCATCACAACAACGTTAATAGCCCGAGCAGATCCTGTCCAAGTCTACGACCTTGAGACCAGAACCAACAAACTCGCCCAAGGGAATGAATCACTTGAAACATATTGGGAGAATTACATAATCTGTGGGTGGGTATCGACACCTGAAAGCCGTGTCCATACACCTGTTGCGACAAAGCCGTCAACACATACAAAAAATAAACAGAAACAAGGAGGCTGTACCAATTCCTCTCTGGATTGGATGGCAAATATGACGGCCTCCGACATGAGCTCCTCAAGGCAACACCCTAACCCACAGCCGAAGACGTATTCGGGATTCTCAAACAAGAGGATAGTAGGAACAGGAGATCTAGAAACCCACGCCCCAACCCCTAGCCCTAGATTCTGGAATTGGGGCAGGGTTCGCACCTGAACGGCACAGCCGCCGCCACCGTGACACCGGAAACTGACCTCGCGTGGCCCTCCTTCCAATCGACCCAGAATCGACAAAAGCAAGCTTTTTTACACTCATTGTGGGATGAAAAAACACACTAAAGAATCGTGCTTTCAAGTAGTCGCATACCCGGAGTGGTGGGAGAACGGCTGATAAGTCGTGTCTTAAGCCTTGGTTACAGGTCAGAATGATATGCTTTAACGAATATCATGTGCAAGAAAGTTGCGGAAGTGTGCAGATTAAAGTTCAAATCAACCAGAAGGGAGTCAAAATTAATTCAAGTGAAAATGACATTAGAAGGGTGCAATATTAGCATCCAGAGCTTGAGCGAAGAGTGAATGGATTGCCAGGAAATGGTTAACTATTGAAGAGGGGCAGAACTGTCATTTCTGAAGAAGAAAGCCCAAAGCAAGCCACCCAATGAATAGAAAACTAAATGAAGAAGGAAGATATACTTGGAGACTAGCTCCATTCACTCTGATTCCTCACTCTTAGTCCAGTGTTTACTTGAAGCTTCCGGCCACCTGTCGGAAGGAGGAGTTCGTCTTCCGTGCCAGCCAGTTTGCTACCGTAGTTCCAGAAGATTATCCGTTCTATTGCTCCGAGGAGCCCAAACAATCTTTAGTCGCGTTGTTTTCATGAATGCTTAAGTTTTAGTACTTATTTGCCTTGCTTTTGACATCGATCTTAGTTAATCTGTCGTAGAAACATCTTTTGGCTTGAATACCGTGAATGCAATGGATTTCTTTTGGTTTGTTTCGAATTCTAGCTCACTTATGATTTCTTTACGCCTAGTTAGATAGATCTAGTAGTTTTACGTTGATTTATGTTGTTTACATGCTCGAATCTTCCTAGTTAAGTTAGATCTAGTGTTTCTTCAAGTTTTTCTAAGTTTCAATCGGTCATTTCTTCTGAAGATGCATGGATCTGTGTTCTGTTCATTTCAGCCACCTTGCATGTTAGCCAGTTTAGGTATCTATTCCTTTCTGCATGATTTAGTTGCCGTAGTTAAATTTCTAGTTTAGATCTGGATTTTACGACATGATTTTGTGTTAGACCTGAGTCGTTTGAGTTTGATTCCGAGCATTCATCAATGGAGCTTTAATTTTCAGATCATTTTCTTTGCTTGGTGAAGAAGACAATGTCACAATCTAAGTTGGAACCACTTTGTTGCTTTATGCTTTTTGTCCTTCCACCTTTTCAGCTTTTCTGCATGTTTAGGTAGTTAGTTAGCTATCTGTGTCTGTTATTCCTCTTTGCTTTTGTCTATCCATTTATAGTAAGATTTCACTTTTCACATGTTCACCAGTAGTCCAGTTCACCCGTTTACATACACATACCACGAGCATGAATCCAGAGTCTTACTGATCACCCGTTTAGGTAGTCTTACTGATCATGATAGGTGTAGGTCCCAATTTATTCTACGCCTATTTAAAACTCAACCCCAAGCGTGGTAGTTGACATACTTGGATTTTGCATGGTTTTAAAAGGTAGTTTTATATGAATCCAGTCACATTTCGTCTATTATTAGGTGTGTTTATATCTACTTCTCTATTATGTTGGTACTTTGATCATTTTGTGTAGAATGTGTAGAAAAAGGTAAAAAAAATATGTGGATGTGCAGTAGCCTTGGTTAGAGACTCTTTTCTCTAGCGATTTTCAAGTCCAATTAGTTCAAAATGCATATCATTCTCTTCGTCTTTGAAAGAGCTTCGTGTGGGTATCTTGTACATCTCAATCGGAATTATGTAGAGAAAGTTATACCATTTTACGAAGATTGCATGCTGTCTAGGAACATTGGAGCGGCCCGCTCCACCTCCGCGCTAAACCGGAGCGGCTCGCTCAGGAAAGGAGGAAACACAGATTTTTTTACCTTTTTGAGGGATTTTGATGCCTAATCATGTTTGGAAAGTTAGGGCACTAAACATATAATTTATTGGGCAATTTTCAGATCATTATTCACCATTCCTACAATCCAAGAGAGAAAGACAACTTTGAGAGCAAGAATTCAAGATTGAACTTCCCCAATTCATTCCAAGGTTTGAAGAATGAGCTTCCAATCAAGATTTCACAACTCAAGGGTGTAGTTAGTTTAGTTTTATGATGTTTCATCCCTTTTGTTATTTGACTTTCGTGATGAACATGTGCGGCTAAACCCTCTGTAGAGTTCTACGAGAGAGATACAATGATTCTTATGTTTAATTGAATTCTTATTTTTTATGTCTTGGCTCATGTGATTATTTTCACTTCTCTTGTGCTTATACATTTATTTGACCGTTCACCTTATTAATGCATGTGGATTCTACTACAATAATCGGGAGATGAGTAGTTTAATTTGAAAGAAAAGAAGTTGACGTCTTTGCCAATATAATCGGGATATTTGAGTCTTTGAATGAAGCTAAGTATCTTAGGAGTTTTCAGTAGTTCTTGCCTTAGTTCTTGGAAGGACACTTCGGTTCTAGGTAGTAATCTACAAACTGTATGCTTCGGGAGAAGATATAGATTTAGCTTAGTGATAGCTTAATAACCCTTGAGACCCTTGCTGGCATAGTTTGGAATTTAGTTGAGCATAGGATAGTTGTTATCAAACTCGTAGGATTCTACTTCTCCAATTTGATCTACATCCATTATCTTTTATTTGCTTTTATTTGTCCAAGTTGTCTCTATTTGCGTTAGTTATTGCTTATGCTTTTGCTTTTAAGTAGATTTAGAAAAACAAAACCGAATTGATTTATCTAGATAGTAGTTGATGTTGGTTCATGGTAATAAGGTTGACACTTATTGTCTACGTGGATGTGATATTCTTGCTTGTTGTTTGCTACATTAGCCTCGTATACTTGTGGGTATACTTGTGTTAAAAATAAGTTGAGTCAGTAGCAAACCAAACCCTTCCAAAACAGGGGCGGACGCAGAAAATAATTGCAGTAGGGGCTGCACTACACTATGTATATATATATATATATATATATATATATAGAGAGAGAGAGAGGTGTGATCAAATACAAACATCTATATATAATACAAACTACAAACTTTAATCCTAATCACTCTTGGTAAATAATCAACAGTTAACAATTGGATTCACCTATCGATGTCAACACCTAATACAAGTTACGTCACTAGGGTTGTATATGGAATTCATGCCATGCATCGGTTACTTCATCCCTAATTTCACTCCACCCTTCCATAACATGCTAACTAAATAGTGTAACTGCTTAGTTGACGTGAATTGTCAAAGTTAAGTCCCTAATTTATCTCCAATCTAACAAACTACCATTATTTTCAATTTTAGAAAGAGATTTAATTTAGAAAGAAGCATCTCTCTCTCATTCAGCCATCAAAATTATCCGGTGGTAATTAATCTCATAAATCTTCTCCCGCATTCTTCTACAGAGTATATTTGTCCGGCGTACGCTCAAAGTTCACGTTTGTGTTGAAATGGAGATGTTTGACGACGCTCATGGTATTTTTCATGCTTATTTGAACTAGAGGGGTATCATAATGTTGAAACCAATGAAGACTATGTTTGATGTTTCTGCGTTAGTTGATGAATGAGGTTGAGTTGTAGGCTATATATCGAATTGGTTGTTGTTGCCTTCTTTGTTATCGGCTATTATGTTTGTGTGTCACCCAGATGGTGTTTTTGGAGAGATTAATGTTGCTGTTGTAATCACCCACGATTTTGTGTTCTGCATCAATTTTGATTGCTGTTGGCTGTTGACATTGTGCATAGATACCGAGTACTTAACTGATATTTTGATGTTGATGTTGGCTGAAATCTTGTTGATGTGTGTTGTTGACATTGCTCTGATTTTCTGATTTGGTGTGTGTTATTTGTTTGTTATATTCATTTCTTTTCCGTTGTCATGTTGACACTTATTTGTTTTGTCTATAGATGCAGTTAACCCAGATTGCAGACCCGACATGAAACCTTACATTGGTCAGGTGTTTGAAACATTAGACGAAGGAATTTCTTTTTATGAAGCATACGCCAAGGAATGCCATTTTGATACTCTTAGATTCGGACACAAATACTCAAATGGTGTCAAAACCTGGCAGACTATAGTATGCAGCCGGCAAGGTGAAAAGTGGGATGTTGACGAAGAGGGGAGTTCTACCAAACGTAGACGCCGTTCTAGCAGGTGTCATTGCAATGCCAAACTTACGTTGAAGTATTCAACCAATCCTGGCAGTCCTTGCTATGTTGTCAGCAACTTGTAGACCAACACAATCACAAGATGGTCGATAAAAAGCATGTCCGATACATGAAATCCAACCGCAACCTTGGGGATATCCATTATAAATTCATGCAGGACTGCTCAAAGGCCAACATTGGACCTACAATGACTTTCAATTTATTGAAGGAGTTCTTGGGTGGCTACGATGTGGTGGGTTGCACCGTTACTGACATACGGAATGGCAAGCGCGACATATTGCAAGAAATGAAAGGCGCTGACGTCCAAATGATTTTAAATCAAATGGAGGAGAAGAACACCTGTGATGGTTTCCATTACAAATTCCAGCAAGGTAGTGATGGAAAGTTAATTAGCCTTTTTTGGTGTGACGTTGTGTCACGAAAGAACTACAAGATGTTCGGTGACATTGTATCATTCGATACTACCTACTCAACAAACAGGTAATCACACGTGTCTGACATTATCTTTAATCTTTTTATTAGGCTTGCAATTAAGGTGTTGTGTTGAGTTCTTGTTGACAGTTTGCTAATGTTCGTTGCTTGATATGCTTGTTGAATAGGTATTGCATGGTGTTTGGGCCATTCACTGGAAAAGGCAACCACGTATGCCCTGTTACGTTTGGTGCCAGATTCGTGTCAAATGAGGGAGCTGACACATTTTCTTGGTTGCTCAGTGAGTTTGTCGATTGTATGGGTTTTGCGCCTAAGTTGATAATTACCGACCAGGATCGGGGGATGAAACTTGCTATAGAACGAGTTCTAACTAGTACCGTGCATCGTTGGTGCATGTGGCACATAATGATGAAGCTTCCTGAAAAGGTTCCCAAAAGAATACTTGCTAACGAAGAGTTGAAGAAGGATTTGGACTCTTGTATATGGTCTGAATTGTTGGAGCCAGAGGAATTTGAAGAAACTTGGATGACCATTGTGGACCAATATGGTTTACAAAATGAATCTTGGTTCACTACCATGTTCACACAACGAGAGTATTGGATTCCAGCATATTTTAGGGATTTCCCAATGGGGTCGTTGTTGAAGACAACATCATTCTCTAAGTCCGAGAATAGCTTTTTCAAAAGGTACACAAAACCGCATTTTAATCTCGCTGACCTTGTGATGCACTACGATAGCGCGTTGGATGCTCAGCGTAACATAACTGAAAGGCTCGATTTTTGTGATGCTTCAAAAGTCCCCATCCTGTCAACAGAGCTTTTATTTGAGAAACACGATGCGGCTATGTATACAGATCGCATCTTTCAGCAAGTTTAAGATGAGGTCGTCCAGGCTCATCGTCGTTGCAGAATGTCTCACTTTGAGATGGAGGACAATACTGAGATTTACACAATAATGGACAGCCATCGAAACAAAGGTGTCGTCCATCATGAAGTTGGCACCGAATCGTACCACTGCGATTGCAAGTTGTTTCTGCGGCGTGGAATATTATGTTCCCACATTTTTTGGTTGTTCAAAAACCATGACGTGAAAGAAATACCAGGAATATATATTGGTACAAGGTGGTTAAAGACGCCTTTGTTGAAATCAGTACACAATGATCCGAGTGAGGAGGCATCGACATCTGCAGGTTCGTATTCAACGTCATTCAGTTTTTTTTTCAAATGCTTCGTTCATATGTAATGTCATCATATTGCTATACTACTGATGTTGGGGTTACGCAGATTCCCAAGTCGATGATAAACATGTTGTAGCAACCAAACTACATTCGTTATACTTTCATTTATTTCAACGAGCACAGAGCAATGGCGACGACATTTTTGCATTATTCGACGGAATGGAAGAATTAAGTCATAAACTCTTCGGTGATACAGTACCTTCCGTGTCTTCCATGGGTAAAGCACAGAGGATTGTGAACCTGTATGGGTTAGCTCGACCAAATGTTGTTAGCGTGCACCCTCCTAATGTAGTGAGTACAAAGGGATCCGACAACACTTCTGGAAGAAAAATTCAATCATCAGTAGAGAAGGCTATCATACTACACAACAAACCTAAGAGGCGATGTGCAAAGTGTCGAGAAATGGGTCATCACAATGCAAGGAAATGTGGCAGGGAGAAAGGAAAGTCCAATATGTAGCTTTAATGGATTTGCTGTTCATTTGTTACTCGTTTTTATGATTAATCTGCATTTTTTATAACAGTAGTGCATTTTTATGTAAGCCATTTTTTCAGAATTGAAAGTCAGTACATGTGTACGTATGTAGTTTGGTTTCAGTTTGAAGTATTCAGTCTCAAGTTTTAAGTATCACATTGTCACCCTTCTTTGTTTTAATCGTGTGAGATGCACGCATTTTTCATACTGACACCATTCATTCCAAATGTCAACACCCCTGTTTAAATTAACTTCATATTACACACTTTTTCATACTGACACAAATCATTCCTAATGTCAACACCCCTATTTAAATTGGCTTCATATTTGTTGTAATACGATGAGGCTGACTTGAACCCAGACCTCTTTTAATATTCCATGTCTTCAATTTATGGTGAAACCTGTTGAAAAAGTAACAGAGAAACTGGACAAAAAATAATGCAATACCAATATAAACCAGAGAGGACATAAATAACATGTTTCATTAACTGAAAGATATTCTTAATGTTGATGCTTCACTAAACAAAAAAGACCTCCACAAGCCAAAATAGCAATTACCAGTATCCCACAACTAACATTAGCATCTAAAGGTGAATACCAATATCCAAACAACTACCATTATCATTTAAACAGCAACTAGTGAATTCCAAATTTACTCAAGTTATCTTGCTTTTCTTCCTTGCCGGCTTATTGGGTTGCTCGTTGCGGGGCGCCATGTTCAACATTCCATTAACTTGCCTCGCATAATCTGTCCGGAAGTTGGGAGTCACGTTGATGTAATGACTAATGTAAGACGAGAAAATTTCTCTGCAATCGTTGAACGGTGCAAGGAGCATGTCCTTGCAATATCTTCCCCTCAGAATCTGCAGAAGCCTTACACTAACTCCTTGAAGACCCATTGTCATTAAAATGGCCGGGTTTCCCAAGTAAGTCTCCATGTGTCGCATTAGGAATACACCCGAGTCATTAGTGGCTTGAGTCGTCTTCCATGGCAATTCCAGCAAGCGCATACTACACTCCTTAATTATGATCTCAGACAGTTTGTCGAATCCCTTTGACTTGAGATAAAAAAAACCAAGACAATCCCTCTGCAAAACAGTTCAGGGGTTAAGTAAGATCCTTTATGTCAGACTTGGCCGATTAAAAAATTATGTAAAGACAAATGTCAATGTAATCCAAATGTAAATAGCCAATGACAACAAACGTACAAATGTAAGCAGATGTAAGCAAATGTCACCACATATTGCATTTCACACGTTCACACTGCCGATATGCAGATTTCAGCAGATTTATATACCGATATATATCAACAAAAAATGTCAACATGTCAAGGCCGTGTCAAGGAGTGCCAAACACATCCGACCATTTCCATACCAACAAATACCACCACATGTTGCATTTCACAAGTTCGCACAACAGATATGCAGATTTCAGCAGATGTATATCCCGATAAATTTCAACAAAAAATGTCACGGTATGCATCCAAGTTTCGGTACTTCAACAGTGCTATGTAATTAAATGTCATACCACAGGCCCACATTACACTAACGGCAATATAAACGCTAATTTATCATAAAAAACAACGAACACATCCGAGTTTCAATCCAGTTCACACAGTAAACTTACTAGTAGATCCTAGTCCCTCCCATATTTGGCCCGATCTGGAATACCGTCCTCGGGCACAACCTGGTCTAGCACATCCACAACCCCAGTCTTCAATGAAAAGCACCCCAAATAGTAATTCCTCTTTGAATATATAGGGAAAAAAATCTGCACACCAATACAATTGATAAGTTTTTCATTTTTCAGGGAGTTCGCTTTTGGTTAAACAAGAGAACAAGTACCAAATCATAATGTGTGATGTCAAAAGTTCCAGCGCCGTTGAATTGACCATCTATTTCAACGCAGAATGTTAATTCTGCTTCAGATTTTTCCCAACTAGCTCTCCGTTCAACTACATTGTATGTCTGCAATCGTTACATATTGTCATTAGACAAAAATAAAAGTACATTATATTAACAGTACACTCACTGTCCCAGCCGTTGTGACAGTCAATCTGTTGGGCTTCTGTGTTGGTTTATGCACCTCCATGCCATTCAGATAAGAAGCCCAAACATCGATAACTTCAGCGTCAACAGCCTCATGTGGCTTCAACGAGCTAAATTTCTTTTTAGTAACTTCCACAACATCGTCAGCGTAAATAACATGATCCCTAGATTTCAACCATAAGTTATTCACGTCGGTCACTTTGATTAAAACAACAAAAGTTAATAAGATTTTTTTCTTACGTCCACATGTAGGGTGTCGCAAGAAGGAATTGGTAACAATCCCTCTCTTCTCGAGTCCATGTTGGGCTGATACGCGTTGATGCTACACCCTCTCTTCTCCCTGTAGGCAGTCTGAGTCTCCTTGCTGGAGCAGGTTGTATTTCAGCATACGTGCTCTGTTCACGAGTCATCTCTGCATCTCGACGTACAGGTAATATACATGTGAGGATAAAAGGGAAAAATAAAATTTGGGTGAGGGCTTAAGCCCTACCCTAACTCCACGTGTGTCCACCCTTGTTCCAAAATATCATCACAAGTGTTTAACGCCTACATCCGTCTCTATGGGATCGATCCTTTACTCCACTATATAGCAAGTAGAAGTGGGTTGAGGTTTTTGATAGGGAAAGTTAGATGCAGGCCCAACGACACAACTAGGTCTAGGCACCTTCCTAACTAGTTGGAAGCATTCACTTACGAATCTGATCAGCAGCCAATTAACCCTCATCAAATGGCGCCGTTACCGGGGATGGATAGTGTGTTTGCGTACAATTGTTGCATGATACTTTGGTGTATATATTGTTAATAGTTTTTCTTTTCTTGCGTTTTTTCTGTTTATGAGAAGAGGCTTGAATTTCGAGCATTGGTGACCGACGATACTTCTACGAGGAACTATACTAAGTTGGGTGAGAAGAGAAGTGATAGAACCTGTTACCACCCGTTCTGGAATGTCAACTGCCTTACCTATTGATCTAGGTTCAAGCAGTGATGAGGATAGAGGCACACCAGTAAAGAAGGAGCCCGAGTCAACAACTGATTCAGAGGAAGAGCCAACCAGTATGGCTGACAATATTGAGGATGATCCAGAGATTGGGTCGTTGAATGCTCATTCAGACGGCGAGCCCCCTCAGGCTATCGTGGTAACAGCCGGGCAAGCCGCGTGTGATGTCAAGCCGCATGTCATTGCAGTGTTACCTTCATTTCATGGGAAAAGCTATGAATGTCCTTACGAGTTTCTCCATGAATTTTGCAAAATCTACAAGGCACAAAAAAGGCCAGCAGGGTCAAGCGAGGATGATTATCGTTTGAAGGCCCTACCCTTCGTTTTGAAGGGAGAAGCCAACACATGGTTTATGAAACTGCCGCCCAACTCCATCAGGACATGGGTCGATTTCAAGCTAGCTTTCCTCTCATAATTATTTTATCCAACAACCGAACAATCATCTAGTGTATTTTTTTTAGTGCATGGGAACCTTTACAAAGACATTAGTAAAATTCGAAAACGTGACATTTGGCTTCTAAAATACTTATACAAGACCTTGGTTTTTTCTTCAAATATTGCATTCGCATTAGTTATCTTTATGGTACTACTAATTTTTTGATTTAAGTTTTGCAATGAGATTAATTGTGTTTTAGATGTAGCTGGATGCAGTGACATATACAAAAACTATCTCAGTGTCGGACTTATTAATAGAAACTATCCTGGTGTCGGAGTATATATATTTGGAAGCGAAATCGGCAGCTAACCGAAGTTTTTCTATTTAACCATTGATTTTAGGGTTTCGAGCACCGTAGACGAGGTGGCGAGTGTAGGGTTGGAGTGTCAGCCGTAATCCTGCTTTTATCAAAATCAACATCTTGACGGAAAACATGTCTAATTTGAATTTTTTTAAAAAAAACAAATTCAAATGTTTTCCCTCAATTTTATCTATAAATACACCTCTTCATATGACTTCTACTCATTCCATTCTTGTATTGACAAGAATTGCTCTTTTTAATCTCCCATGTTCTCTCTACTTGTTGTTTTGCTTAGAGTGTTCACAATAAGGCGGAATAGCCACGCCACAGCCGCAAAAACTTGTCCAGCCCAATACTGTCGCGCCACAGTCACACCACAACCACAAATCACATTATTTTTCAATTGTTGGTATATTCTAATTGGACTAGAATAAAATTAATTAGACAAAAATAATTAGAAAAACACACATAATATATTAAAAAAATAAACCAAATCTTTGTTGTATTATAAATAGGGTAAAATTATACCACAAAAATTATCTAAAAACACTAAAAAAAACACCGGCGCCGCTCACTCGGTGTCATCCCCGGAATCCGCCGATTCATCTCCATCCCCATCTCCATCATCGTCTCCATCCCCAGCAGTCGCCGCCCCCGCCTCGTCATCCTCCGTCAACCCCAGCTGACCTTTCAGTCGTCGCATGAGGGCCCTGTACACCCCCCCTTGGCGACCGAGTAAATGGCATCCTAGTACCTTCCTACGGCCTTGATCAGCTGCCTCGTCTTCTGAATCTCCATGTTCTTGTCCAGCACCGGCGGGGGAGGCTCTAGCGCCGGATAGTGGATTGCTGGCCTTGGGGACGTCGGCGGTGGGAGAATGTGGTGGGAGGCTCCTCCTCGACCTCTTAGTTGAGGTCGATAAAATGTGAGTCGATGCTGCTGCTGTAGTTCCTGGCTATGCCGAGTCTCGTCCGCTTCGCCGCAGACCCACCCGCTCCCTCGCAGATAGCCTTGAATTTCAGAGAATCCTGGAAAACGAGATACTCTTCCTAGTAGTTGAATCTAGGGTTCCCACCGGCTCGATGCATCTCGTACGGCATAGCCTTTATGTCGGCTTCGCTGCTGCCGCTCTCAGCTGTGCGGAGGTTGTTCTCGTAGATGCCCGAGAACCTCTTAACGGCGGCCGAAATCCTCCCCCATTTTTTGCGGATCTGATCTTCATTCCGCTCCGGGTGAATGGACTTCTGTCTGATCTGTTTCAACCACTGCATCCGTCGTGATGGTCTCCCACGCCTTTGCCACAGCAATGGACTCCTCTCCCGAGTAGTACGCCCCCGCCCCTCCGCCACTACCGCTTCCACCTCAGCCTCTCCCGCCATCTTTGCCACTGCGACCGCGGCCTCCACCTCTTTGGCGCCGATGACGGGGGCGGTACAGGGGGCTCCCACCGCCCCGGACTCAAACCCATCTGCTCGAAGGTGAAAGTATCAAAATCACCCAAAGATTGAGTGGGTAGGACGATGGGAGTAGTGGTATTCGTGTGTGGATTGTTGACCGCGTCCATGTTGGGCCGGTACTCCCCGTACGGCGATTGGGGACGACCCACAGTCTTCTGATAGGAGGACTGACCCTGCAACTGGGGTGGATGGGAAGGGGCAACCCACGTCTGGGATGCGTGGGGAGGGCCACTCCACATCTGGGATGGAGAGGAAGGGGCACTCCACGGCTGGGATGGAGGGGGAACGTGACTAGACCAATAACCCCCATAGCCGGCGTTTGCCCCCGCGTCGACAACGGAGGTGCTGGTGCTGGTACTCGCAGCACCACCACCGCTACTATAGTACCTACTGCTCGGGTACCCGGATTCTCTATTGCCGGGGAATCACTCTCGTGGCTTTGCATTTTGAGTAAATAAAAATCTAGAGAGATGAAAATATGGTTGTGGAATTGTAGTGCAAATGTGGATGTGTGAAGTAAAAAATGAGAGGAAAATGTTGTATTTATAAAAATAAATTAAGAAATAAAAAATAAAAATCCAATAGGCTGTTGCGGCTGCGCCCCGAAGACCGCCGCTACCGCCCTGTCCACGCGGCGCTCCCCCGGGCAGCAATAGGCGCCGCAGCGCCTCTATTGTGGTCACTCTTAAAGTATTCAATATAAATCTCTAGCCAACAATCACAATCACAATCACTTGTCATTTCAAAACATCATCATGCACATCATAATCACTTAAAATTGAGAAACTTCGCATTTTGTGTGAATCATCGAATTAATCTCATGCTTACTTCTTGAAGGAGACTTCCTGTTTATTGGATGCTGACTCTCAATTTTGTTCACACTAATCACTAGCTAGCATTGAAAATGGATAACACCACAAGTTGACTATTCTCTAATCACTACTATATAATTGTATGTATCCGTCAAATAATAGAAAAATATAATATGACAAATCATACTCTTATACTTGGAGTATCAATTTAAAGTACTAGTAGTACTTACCAAAGATTAATAGCACCTCCGTCCCTGAAAAATATGAATTCTTTCTTTTTTAGTTAATTCCTGAAAAATATGAACTCTCTAATTTTAGAGACTCATTTCTCTCTAATGGGGTGTAACCCATTATCCACTAACAATACTTTAAAAAAAACTTCATTCTATATCTCTCTTATTTTCCTATTATGCATTAAAACTGATGCTGAAATAAATATTCATACTTTTCAGAGAGACGGGGGAGTATGAAACTTATATAATAAATTTAATATATGCCCACGTATGAACATATGTTTATTTGTTTAATTTTATTATCACTAAAGAAAACCCACCGTAAAGACTAAAGACTTAAAGGATAAGTTTGACAAGTTTGAAAATGACATGAAAGCACAATGTGAACACTTATAAAATTAAGAGATATTAACATCTAATATTACATAACTTTAAAAAAGTTGGGGTTTTTCCACAAACTTTTAATTTGACAAATAATATCACGAACTTATCCGAGTTTGTTATTTTCCACCAACGAAAAAAATCCGGCTATATTAATGGATTAAAGAACAATTTTGGAGGGTGTACTTCAAGAAAATCTATCCTCAAAGATTGAAGAACTTGAAGCAACCGAAGTTGTTGTCAAGAAATTACGAAAAAATAATCTGTATCATAATATTATTTGTTGTAATTTTTTTACAGGTGGGAAATAACAAACTTGAATAAAGTTCGTGATATTATTTGTTAAGTTTAAAGTTCGTGGGAAAAACCCAACTTTTCTGAAAGTTCTATAATATTAGGGACCAATATCCCTAAAATTAATAGTGTCAAACTTAATTGTGTTCGTGTCATTATCGACGAGGAAAGAAACATTTACACATCGGGTCATGCAACCGATTATCACTAATAATACTACTATTTCTTCATTATTTATCTAATAGTATGATACGTTTATTATTTCATATATCTTTCATATCTTGCATTATTATTTAGTTGCATTATTTAGTTAGATATTTATGGAGTGGATATCTTTTTCATATCTTTTGTCTTGCTCATTAAGTTAGTATCCTTATTATAAATAGGACTATTGTTATTCTCTTTGTTCAATCAAGAAATATCAATTATCCTTCTATTTTATTTTCACGCTTTTATTTCAATTCCGTATTGTTCTTGGTTTGATCGACGGGCAAAGCTCCCGCGACTACCTTTTATCCCTCCGACGATTGCAATCGCGACGCCGGAATCTTGTTAAGAACTCATGGCCGAAGTCAATCTTCGTTCATGGCCGGAGATATCGCAAGCATTCGAAGGTTTGCAACTGAATTCAACAACAACAACGTTGGAGTATATCCACGCTTGGCTCGCCCGACTCGAGACCCGATTGGTCATGAGCGCAGGGTAGCAGCAACGCACTCTCCGCTCTGGCCCGAACCTGATTCACCCGACGCAGCCACGTTGTACACCGCCGCACAACCGCCATTCCAGGCCACCACCCACCAGCCCTGCTACACCGCCGAACCAAGCCGGACGCTGCATCCCCTGCTACAATACCCAACAACTTGTTGGAACCCACCCATCCAACACCGGCAGCTCGGACTTCAGCAATACGGCCAGCCCTCATGTTGGGATCAACCAGACTACCAACCTGCTCGACAGCCAGATAATGGTTGGGATCTAGTCGCGTAGCCGCGATATTCGACCTTCGGGTACCCCCCATGGCAGCCCGAGTATAAGCCCTCGCGCCTGCCTTATAGTGGCACGAATCTTCACATACAGCAACGTATCCCCGAAGCTTGTTATCATCCATGGCAGCCGGAATATCGACCAGCACAACCGCTGCCGTTTTCCAACCATTCGCTGCACCCACCGCTGCCGCCAACACTGCCACGCTCAACCTTGAGTTGGTGGTTGTCGAGTCACTGCCGCTCAGCAGCAACAGCGACGCTGCTCGCTGCTGCCCCGCCGCCATCACCGCTACCCGCTGATAATACTCCCACGATGGTATTTGGTGAGGATGTTTCTGACGGCATAGTTCCCAACAACGCTACTCACAATGTTGGCGCTACTCTTGATTTTCCAAACGATAAGGTCCTTGAAGAGATCATCAAGAACGTCGAGGAGTCGCCGCAAGTGCTCGTCGAGGAAACGGCCGAGAAAAATATGGTGTATGATGATAAGAATCTGCCGCAGGTTTCTATTTTGCTGCCCTTGTTGAATCGAGGCTTAGGTTCACTACCCATATGAAAGGAAGTCATGGAAATCTTATTCCAGGATGGATTTATCATGTTTGGGTAGATATCTGGTGGGGAGTATATACAATCAAGCAGCCAAGCTGGTCGTCGAGGAATTGGTGAAGGGAGACGCTTAACCATTCGTTGTGCGTTTGATCCAGGAGGGGAGAACTCGCCAAAGCTTCTATTCGCGTCGCTCTTCGTTGTGTCGTGATTCCCACCTTGAGGACAAGGTGGATTTTAACCGCGGAGGAGTTGATAGGTTTATTATTTCATATATCTTGCATTATTATTTAGTTGCATTATTTAGTTAGATATTTAGGGAGTGCATATTTTTTTCATATCTTTGTCTTGCTCATTAAGTTAGTATCCTTATTATAAATAGGGCTATTGGTATTCTCTTTATTCAATCATGAAATATCAATTATCCTTCTATTTTATTTTCACTTTATTTCAATTCCGAATTGTTCTTGGTTTGATCGACGGGCAAAGCTCCCGCGACTACCTTTTATCCCTCCGACGATTGCAATCGCGACGCCGGAATCTTGTTAAGAGAAATCATCTCTTAACATAGTATTAAGTTTTCTATTATACTAGCATGAGTATTAGTCTTTAAACATAGAGAATTTAGACTGTATGAGTATCGTATTCTACGAAATCAAGTTTTTATCATATTGTATATAGTAGTATATCGGATATTATCGGGTCGTGTGTGGAGGCCGAGTTCTTGTTTGAATAAAGTGACTCATGTCCCAGTTAGTGTCGAGGATTTCCTTAGGTTGTGTAAATTTGAGCCTATCATATTACGTCGGCACGATGACGACCTATTCCGCACAATTTGCCGGGATCCATTAATGAACTCAATGCATGTTAGAAAAAGTCGAAGTTCAAATCATAATCAATAAATTTAATGAAAATAAATGAAGTAAAACGAAAAGGGTAAAATGCTTCTATTTTGGAGTGTACAAAACCTAATTATGGAGTGCACAAAATTATTTACTGAATCACTGAAATAAGTTTGAGTCAAAATAAATACTACATTGTAAACGCTAATTCCTATCAATTTAATTTGTGCAGCCTTAATTTACATTCATCATTTTAAAGTGCAACTTTAATAACTCAAGAAAAAATATTGATATTGAATAATACTTCTTCCGTCCCACAAGAATATGTACTCTTTCCTTTTTAGTCCGTTTCACAAAAATATGAACTTTTCAATTTTGGAAACTCTTTTATCTCTAATGAGGTGAGACTCATTCCCCACTAACAATACTTTAAATATTTTCTCTCTACATCTCTCTTACTTTACCAACTTTGTATTAAAACTCGTGCCGAACTTAAAGTGCATATTCTTTGGGGACGAGAGAGTATAATTACTTAGTAATATTTTATTGTTATTATTTTTAGTTAGTCGCTATTTGCGGTCGACTACATTGGAAGGCGGAGGCCCTACAACAAATAGTTATCCCCATAAACAAATGGGGCAGGTTTACTCACTAATTAACCTACTGATTATCCTTCGAGTTGAACACCTATTAATTGAGTAATTAATCATATTCTGGTAAAGTCTATAATTAATACA
The DNA here is from genome assembly GCF_004379255.2 of Salvia splendens. NCBI lineage: Eukaryota > Viridiplantae > Streptophyta > Magnoliopsida > Lamiales > Lamiaceae > Salvia > Salvia splendens. The sequence goes on from NC_056038.1 coordinate 16,878,573, forward strand.
GTATGAAAAGATATGATAAAAAATTCCTATCAATGAGAGCGATAGGTAAGTACTAGTAATAAACATTGATATCATGGAGTACATAATTAATATTTTCTACAAGTGCACATAATTTCCAGTTGAGTAAGCCAACATTTATTACACAACAAAGTAGTACTAATATTTAGCAGTATGTACTATAAACAATAAAAAAAGAAGAAGCAGCAGCTAATCAAGTGAAGGGGTAAAAACTTAATGACAAAATCAAGCTCAATACATGTGATCATCAAAATAGTGGAAATTCTGTATGCCACAAAGCTGGTTAACCTCCATATGAAGCCCATCCAAACTAGCAGATTCTACTTCATCTTGATAGGGAGTCCAGACCGGCTTGTACCCCAACGTGTCTAGCCCAGTGATCTCGTTCCATGGGTCCTCCAACGTCGATTTGGCCTCATGGGATGCGTCCTCGCTCACACATATCTCGTGTTTCACTGATGAAACAATCAAGGGTTTTTTGGATGAGTGATTGCAATGCTGATCTTGTTCCAATGTGATGCTTGTCTGAAAGCTGATTAGGTTCGGGTCAATCGGGTCTGAGTCCACGATGAGTGGTCTAGTCCTTAGCGTCTCGTTGCATGTATGGTGGATCAAGTATGTGGTCTGGTACATGATTTCATCTCCTCTGATTCTTTGCACTTGTTTTAAGGCTTTGCAGCCATCTTGCTTGTGAGTGCACCTAAAGTAGCTCCTGGTACAAAGAAAGAGAAATTTTGTTTGCTTTAGTGTTGTACCAATCTTTGATATAGGTCAAGATCAAGTAATTAGTTGTGCTTAGAGAAGTTGATAAAGTATGATAGAAACTAACTAATATTGAAGATTTTTTCAATCCTTATTGTAAACTTCTTATCTCATAATCATTTCTCTCATTCCCTTTCGAAAATAGTACTAATTCAATTGATGATTGAAAGAATATGAGGAATTACCTGGGATAGTCGGAATTCAAGATGGACTTCTGTCCATATTTCCTCCAAGCATAATTATCTTCCATAGATGGAGAAAGAGTCACCCATGAATCTGAGGTCCTTCTGAATCCAATATAGATATTCATAATTAATAAGAAGAAAAAAATCATGAAGAAGTAAAGGATCACAAGAGTATACAATGATAATAATTACTTCTTCCAAATAATAATCACAATTTTATTTTAGGAATGCACAAAATATATATAGTTAATTAGAGATCCTGATAAGTTTAAACAAATAAAATTTCAAGTTGATAGATACATCTGCTTTGTAGTATTAAGACAACAGGAATTACCGAAATTAGTAAGAACATTCACTGTGCAAGAACAACTTCTTTGGTTAGTGCAGGGTAAAAGATCTAGTGAAAAGTGGCAAAAAAAGAGCAGAAAGCAAACAGCGACCTCCTTTTTTGTTGTAATCTATCAAGTTGCACACTGTATATGTAATGATGAGCTACTGATCAAGTTGATGTACGCACAATCAACGTGTAATAAATAGATAGATAAATTAAATGTGTGGATTACTTTTAAACATTGATATCTTATTATAAAGGCGAAAAAGAAGAGATTTTATGTGTTCATCAATTATAGCTCTAGCTCAAAATTTATGGAAAAGAAAACCATTTAATCACAGCCCTAGTGTTTAAAACCTGGAATTAAATAAAGCACAATATAGTACTCCTATGGTACATAATCAAATGCAAACAACATCTTTCCTACAAACTCCATGATCTAGATTGTTAAATTTTAAGATTTGATGTCAACAGACAAACAATTAACGTCAACAGAAAATATCAATATTGAGTTCACATTTTCTATTAACGTATTTGATCTGATGACATTAAATCTTGAAATCTAACGATCCAGATAATTGTTCTAAATTTGTAGAAAAAGATGCGGTTTGCATTTTATCACCAAACTCATATTATATTATTTCCTAAATAAATAATTATGATTATTTTAAGAATATCCTCACCTCCGCTTGTAACAACCCCTCAGATCTTTGACCCCGCGCTTCTTCTTCATCTTCTTCTTCCTGGTGTCGTCGGAGGAGGAGGCGGAGGCGCCGCCTTCAACGGCCGGGATCTGGGTAGTGCAGGAGCTGAGCTCAGAGAGAGTATCGGAGAAAGATCTGTAGATTTGGAAGGCGAGTTGCTGCTCCGTAACCGGTTCGCTATTTTCGTGGAGAAGGGTTTGAAGCTGGACAGCGATTTCCTTACCCTTCATCAGCTTCACCATAGCTTTTCTTTTCCTTGCATGAAAATTATCCAAACTCAAACTCCCCATTTTCAATAACACACACAGACACAGTGCGTGTTTTTCTTTAAAAAGAGGGTTTGGGTTGGAGGAGGAAAGAGAGACGAAATGAGATGGGGATTAACCCTCGAAATTTTCAAGGGTTTTGATATACAAATAGGGAGTAAATGGGAGAGGAGAAAAAGGGCGTGGAATCGGGAGTGACGTCACCTTTCCGACGTCACGTGCTTGCGTGCTTGGAAGTGAACTGTTTTGGGATTGGCTGCTGTCATGGTCGGCAGTTGTCTGCCGTTGAGTGCAGCTGTGGGGACTAAATCAACGGTGGAGATGTGGCATTGGTGGACCTTGTTTCTAGATCTGCGATTTATTAAACATTGTATGGTGGCAATTGTTAACTAGGTTTGAGTTTTCTTGTTTTTTTGTTTTCACTTGATCTTATCGGAAAATGATGAATGTAAAAATTGATCCCAATATAAAATTCTGATCATGAGATTTGATAATCTAATGATCAATAACTAAATAAAAATATAGAGGGTCATTATAAAGCAGTTTTAGGTTATATTATCAAATTTGGGGTTAAGATCGTGTTAAGATCATTTTAGGTCATATTTACTAAAATAACCTAAAAATAAGCTAACAATGACCTAAACATGACCTTTGTATGCTTAGTTCTGTGTTTTTGTATTAAGAATGAGTTTTGCATAGATCAAAATTGTGATCTTATATTATTATATCTTATGTACTACTCTCTCCGTCCCACAAAAATATGCACTTTAGGTCATGCATGAGTTTTAATGCACAATTGATAAAGTAAGAGAGAAGTAGAAAGAAAAAATAATTCAAGTATTATTAGTGGAGAATGGGCCCCACCTCATTAGAGAGGAAATTTTTTCTAAATTTAGAAATGAAGGGATTGACAACAGAAGCGCATACAAATAAATCACATAATAATTTCAATCT